>NW_028321883.1:19890000-21140000 GCF_036245765.1 Copidosoma floridanum | reverse complement strand
GGGATATATACATGTTCTTAAAAGCCCCAACAATTAATAATTGTAACGAGTGTGGTGAAAGTAGATTTATATCTGATTATGTGTATTTTCTTTAGCATTTTTGTTTTTTTTTGTTTTTTTTACATCTAAATGATCGATCGTGGACTTTTACGGTTGTTACTCAATTAACGTTGCTAGAGATTTTTTCCAGCAATTTTTTTGCGTCACTTCTTTCGCACGTGAGTTAACTAATCATTGCACATGAAATAAACTTTCATAAAAAATTGTTGCATTGAATTACTAACTACTTTTGTAGAATGTAACAATCAACAAACAAGAAGAAAAAAAAAAAACGTGCTGCGTACATGTGTGGACTCAGGGGAGTACATGTTTATTTATCTGATTTTTATCGCAACGATTATTAGACACCGCTGCGCTTTGTCACACACATTTTAGGTACAAGTGAATTGTGTATAGTTTCGAACACGACCCACCTCTGCTTAAAGGTGCAAGTTCGAACACTGTACCACTTAACCACGCCAACCGACATTATTGAAGACACGCGTCACGTATAACAAATTGAATCACTACAGAGCCACCCTCGTAAACTGCCTATAGGTTATACAAACAGCGATGAGTACATACAGAACGTTTTTGCCGCAGCAGCGCATCCGTCTGTAATAAAACACATTCAATCATTCCATTAGCATAGCTAATCGCGGCTCCCGCGACACCTAATAAGATAATGCACCATCATCAGCTATACGCGAGTCTATCATCGTCCCCTTCCCCATTGAATTTTTCCAGCGCCTCACCAATTTTCCATTCATCTTGACGGCGATTAATTTTAGCCTTCAGAGAGAATGTGTGTACACGTGTGTAGGCGCCTATGAAGATACCCATGCAGCACGTGTGATCAAAAGCTCGGAAAAGGTAGCCGAATTTTTGCTACCAGTAGACTCGTGCTTGTATTTGCGTTAAAAAAAATAATTTTTTCCACCTGTACTTCAACGACAACAATGAAAAATGAACGGCAAATTTTTTCACCCAACAGTTGTACTTCCCCATACACGCGTCGATCTGTCATCTATTTTCCGATCGGTTGCGGGGTATAATGCATCATACGCTCGAAGCGTCTCGCTCCCGAGTTTCTACAACTCGGCGCACAACATAATGTGTACCGCGCGTGTGTACGTACGGGCATGGGAAAGTTTTTGTATGAATATTAGAGAAAGCGCGGGCGCGAGTCTTTTAATTTCAAAAGCATCAGCGCCGCTCCGGGATAACGAACTTGGCCGCCGCTTTTCTTCCGCGCGTGGATTATTTAGGAGGTGTCAATGCTGCTGCGCCCGAGAAGCTCTCGCTTCGCGCGTTAATGCGCTGACGCTTTTTTTTTTTTGGTTTTTTTTTTTTTTTCCTTCCCCTCCCCGCCGAGTTTTAGAAACTGAGAGACGGAAAAAAAGCGCATGCTTGCGCGTGTTGTGCACACAGGCGCGCGCCTGATAAATTAACGCTCGCGCCGTCGCCCCTGGGTTATATTAACCGCAAGTGATTAGGCGTTTAATTGCCATTTTATGCGCTTTCGAGAGAGCGTGACTTTTTTTTTCGTCCTCCCTCGTGCGTCGAACGAGTTTTCCAAAAATCGTGTGTAGCGTTGCACGATGATTTTCAAGATTGCGCTTGTAATCGAGTGATGTGCAAACGTATCGAGTGTTTGGCCCAGTTAGATATCACAGCAGGTGTGCGCGTGGAAAATCGAAAAGAAAAAGAAGGGAAAAAAAAGAAAAAGATGTAACAGATACGAGAACCTCGTGTGTGCACACGCAGCAGCGGAAAGTCATAAAAAAAAGGAGCGATCACCGAGCGACCGGAAACGAGCCGAGTCATTAGAGTGTGTATATATTAATACGTTTGCATGTGTACCTACTTGTACGCAGTTCGTTGACTGTTACGCGACTTTGTAACCGGGGAACGTTGCTGTGATTAGTCACTGTTGATGTAGCGTTGCCTGTTTTTATTTATTTATTTTTATTTATTTTTTTTTTATGCATGTTTACACATCGAGACAACAATTTGAAAATGATATTATTGTTTGTTTTTATCACAGCGTGTGTTGCCTTGTAGAGAGAATTTCATACCATTTTTTATTGTGTAATGATCTTTTATACAAAATATATCGAGGTTCAACTATTATTCCACGAGTAAACTTTGATGTGATAATTTATCGTATGAGCCCATATGGCTTAATTGAGCGGTGGTTTCGCGTCGACGAAAGTTCCATACTACAGAAACATTACGAGACCTAGTGATGATTTTTTTGACCGTAGAGAAGGGTCCAACCACATAATGACGCGTAAGCTGGAGTGGAAGTGTATTGATGGTGGACGTTTTCTGGGCTTTCCCTTTTTTTGTGACGAAAAATATATAATTATGTTTCTCTTATTTTGTCATTTTTTCAACCCTTCCTCCAACATGACGAAAAATTTAACCATTTTATGAGCATAAAAATGAGAATTTATTCACCCATATAAATATCTCCGTGTATACGAGATAGCCAATATCACCTATTTCACTAAATCCTTCCGCAGGGTTCACAAATATTATCTAGCCAAATCTCAAACAATGACTAATACGTACACACAGCAAGTCCTTCTCATAGGAGAAGAAAAGTCCACCTCTTCCATGACAATTTTTTTTTTCCTCTTCATTACACCACACATTTATGATACATCCTTACAACCGGAAGCGGGGGATCCTCTCCTCGCACACACACACTTCCACCCGCGAAGCTAGCAGCAGAGGCGCGTGTGCAGTCCGAGCGAAGGTGAGGGACCGCTGCGCCTCTTTTTCCTCAGCCATTGTCGCTCGGCTAATTTATTCCCGCGACCGATCCCCCCCTGTATACTTCAGGGGAGGGATAAAGGGCCCCGCGCTCGTGCGTAACGGTGCCCTCTCTCTCTCTCTCTCTCTCTGTGTATAATATAAGTACGCGGCGCAGGCGGTGCCTCAGTTCTAAGCGCGAGTGCAGAACAAGAGAGAGAGAGAGGATTAATGGAGCTCTGAATATTCGCGCAAGGGAGGGATACTTGGTGCGAGGCCTCTATCTAGTCGCAAGGGTGTGTGCGCGTGAGTGACGAGAGGTTCGTTTGAGAATGGCCGATGATTTTTATCGAAGAAATTTTTTTCTTACTGATTTCTCTTAGTATATAGGTACAGTTGCCAAATGACACGCGTTTTTCGAATAAATACGGCAGATTTTTCGGTTGATTATTTTCACTGGATTTCATGATTTTTTAAAAATTTTTAATTCGATCATTGAAAATTGAGAGTCATCCGTGCGAGAGAAAACCTACATCTGCCATCTATATATTTCATCCGAATTTTAATAGTGACCGATCGATATCTGCAGCATATATAGTGCCTCATGATTATACACAGGGCAGGTATATTGTAATATATAACTCGTGCACTGACTTCATAATCAGCATATACATGTAAGAGGCCGTATAGACCTCATCCATTACAATTAAGCTATATCATGCCGATCCGGCTTGATTTTACTTTTCTAATATGATTATCCGTCTCGGTGTCATTAGACGAGTAAATAAATAAAAGCTTGGGTTCATTTTTAAAACACTTTTTTTGTGATGATCCATGTATTAACTGATTAACCATACATTTTCTACGAGCGATTAATGAATGACGATCGCACATTTTTAAAGCGTTGATTTTTCCCTTTAATGAAACTTCTGTGACATCAGAAAGTCACTAGTTTGAGTTTAATGCTTTAAACAAACGTCAATGCAAATTTCCAAGACAAAATCATGAAATTTTGTTACCTTTTCAAAAAAAAAAAAAAAAAAAAAAAAAAAAAATTGTAAACTCTTAAATTTCACGTTTACAGTCCGGTCCCACGCTCCCCGGAAGATTCCCTCATTTTCACGGCGAGCAGCAACAACAGAGCCCACCGTACAATAAGTACATTGCACCAACGTTCCCGCTTGTAAATAAATATACTCTCGCGCGCTGCATGATATCTCGACGACGAACAAAGCCTTGGCTTGTTCTCACTTTTCCTCCTCTGTCTCTCACACCCGTCCCCTACGTACGCGTATTTATACACCACTCCACTTTTACCCCTTCCCTCGTACCCCTCGTCCACATACGTCTTTCGCGAGAATGTAATTCATTCATAATCGCAGGGCGATAAGTTCCCTTACAAATTACCGGATAAGAAACGCCAGCGAGATGCTCATTTTTTTTTCTTCTTTCATTTCACGAGGCACTTCCAAACGAGCGTGAATTAGCACCTTGTCGTCGGCTCATCAGATGGTTTTCTGTGTAGTCCGAAGAGAAATTCGAGCTTTCGCTCGGTCCATTCACGAAGGCGATCATTTTTACGCGACAGAAGTACAAATGTCACCTCTTGTGTAACACACTTACATGTATGTGTGCCAACCGATCGGTTCTCTCGCATTCACGGACTTATTTTCAGATGCTCGTGCCCGAGTATTTCCTCGTGTAGATTACGCATCCGAGGATATAACACGGATAATGGAAAAACTGGTCGCACTAGCAACTCGGAACCCCCTAGCTGCTCTCGACGGACCTGTTACAGCAGCGGCCGATAGTATACGAATTTCGAAATAAACACGCGTAATTAATTACGCGAAACTGTCATAAACACTAGTCTCGATGCGATAATTATGCAGATGGAGCTACCCCCGCGAGAAGAGAACCTCACAGCTTTCGATGATGAATTACAGAGTCCTTTCGAGTTTGATGGTATAAGTATACGTATGATTTTCAGGATCGGGAAAAAGGAGCAAACGATTCGCAATCGCGTGCTCGAAATCAACTCCCAAAGCGTACACTATAATATACTCTCTATAGGTTCGGTGCACGGAGTTGGGCAAGCTGGCTGATCAATCATCGATTCGGCGTGCTTGAATGATAATTCGGCTCCGCGCCACCGTTGCGGAACCATCCCGCGGAAGGCTCATTAAACGTTGCACGGCCCCTACACGTTCAATTAAAAATTCGAGCCGCCTCGCGTACACTACTACATATATATATTATATGCATGCACGGACATTGCGAAAACCGAAGGCACGTGATGGCGAAAAAAGTGTTTAGCGCGTTAATTTTAGGATCCGGGCGAAAAGAGGAGGGTAGCAAGCGAAAGAAACGAGAAACGTGTGGTTTCCCACGTGCGCCATGGGAGAATTCGGCGGCAGTTGTTGTTACGGGGTTTTCACAATTATGCGAAAAAAACCGGGCGCTCGTGTCGCATTGGGATCGCGTTGTGATAGATATACTCGTATAGATAGCCGGACGGGCTGTGCGTGTCTCGTCGCAGGATGCGCTTCCGACTCGGGACGATTATACGATGCAGGGCTTTTCAGCAGCTGCAGGTAAGATGTAAGGGTTAATGAGCGCGTGCGCTATCGTTACGCGTTTGGGAAAGTATATTGCCTACACCCTCTATATATATTTTTTTTTTTTCGCGACGGCGGGGATGCGATGATTTTATTTATGCGCGTTTATATTTTATCGTCGTAATTACATTGCGTGGGAGCTTGAGGCATATTAGACGGGGAAACGGGAAAAGAGCGTTGTGAAATTTTAATGAACATTCATAGCTGATTACCTTTTTTCTTTCCACGTCTTTCCGCATCTGTTGGGGGGAAAATATGTAAGCCTCATTTCAAAAGGAGCCCTGGACGGAACTGAGTATTAACCAAATGAGGGGGTCGATTTTTTTTTACTTCAAGTCCAGAGCGTGGCAATTTTTCAGCCCAAGCGTGGGCTGCTTTTCTGATGTCAACACGCTCAATGGATGGTTTTTTTCGCTCCGTACAACGCCTTATCACCTGCCATTGATAGGTCTTTGCTCGATATTAAATTTCAATATGTAATAATCACACTGAGAAGTGCCCAAATCACCGAATCGTTTGAAAAACGCGTCCCTCACCCGTTGCACAAGTAGGAAAAAAAAAAAAAAAAAAAGGAAAGACGTACCAGAGCACAAATTGGCCTCAATCTCAGCGACACCTTAACCAGACGCGCGCGCAGCTGGAGATGAAAATAAACGTCCGCTACGCGTATAGTTTCACTGGCTTTTTTTCTCTCCCTCCTAGTGCGCTCATATATAATACATACATATATATATATATATATATGTACACACGTAAGAGTGTCGCCTTTTACAAGAACCCTCACCGCCACGGACTTCTGTACAAGGTACCGCCACGGCCGCTCGGAAGAGAGAACGAGAAATTGTACGCGTAGGCACACACACGCGGAACTTTATGATATCCGGCTCGCTTTTTCGTTCGTAAACAAGTACCCAGGCGCGCGATTGCCGCCCGCAAGGGTATGGAGAGAAACTTGGAAAAGCTGGAAATTGCAGTACGGGGTTGACCGATGAAAACTTTGGTGCGGAGGATTCGCGTTTTTTTTTTTGTTCCCTTTAATCGAAACATTCTAGCACATTTTATCGTGGGACCTTAAAAAATACCCAAGTATCTCACAATGGGAGCCACTGTCTGTTTAATATCAATCTCGGTGCCTTACGCCGCACTCCGAGTTGTTTGAGTCCTTTGAGATCGGGATCGCCTTGCGCAACACACGCTTTCCTCCTCCTTTTTTTTCACACCACACTTGAAAACTTTTATCTCGAGACACGTGGGCTCCCACCATCGTTATACTTTTTTTTTCCAAAAAAATTATACAAGACACGATGTCTTTATCAATTTAAACTGTCGCGCCCTCGTATACATAGCTTAGGTAAACCCATGCTCGAAGAACGTTACTTTCGACTCGATCAATTAGCATAGATAGACCCAAAGTTCGTCAAAATAGGAAAAAAAAAAAAAAAAAGCAAGAAAAAGAAAAGTTAACAAGCGAAAAGCTCATTACCGCATACGTATAGGCTTGAAGTATATACACACCGTTGTACGGTCTTACAACACACGGGCAACGGAGCTTGTTTCCCAGGACACGTTATCTCCGTTACTCCAACATCGAGGTGCCAAAGAGATAAGTGTCGAGAGCAGTGACAACTACCGAGTCTCCCCCTCCCCCCGTGTACATTTGCAACGTACATATACATCCAAAACACGTATACACCTCATAGTATAGGTACACTCGGAGCACATAATCGTATAGTTCGAAAGTGAATTCGAGCTTTTATTTTTATTTTTCATCCTCCAAAGAGACACGGGTATGTATGCACCGCGTAAGTTGTGTATACCCACTCGAGCTTATTATCATTCGTGTAGCGCGTAATGCTTGCACATGTTGTTCTTGGTATACGTAGACGCGGTGTGCACGTACAGCCGATCAAAGAATATTTTTTTCTCGTCCCCCCCCCCTCTCTCTTTCTCTCGTGTATAAGAGTAAAGTTATGTTGTTTCTCCTCTATGATAATTGAACAATAACATTGGGAGTATCGCTCGTAAACAACTCACTGAAACATATATGCATCGAATTATACTTTTGTAGTTATAAAGTTCTTATATTAACCGAGAAGTGGCCGACGGTTGCATATAAATTAATGTACCGACGAGTAAGTCGACACCCCAAGTTTGACGCTACTACAAAACTACTTACTCGACCGGCTAAGCTACCCACATCCCGTATATCCCAGAAAGTCCAAATCCTCGTAACCCTGCGATCGTGTTCCCAATCACCCAACTCTGGAGGGTACGTAATTTACCGAGAAACAAAATCGAATTACTTGAAGCGATCATTTTTTTTTCTTTTCTCCGTGTATGTTTAATGTCTCCCTGTACTTAACAAACGCACCTTAGGTATGTACTTTAGAGGCGGTGCGATGTTGTTCGGCAGGACAGGTGAAAACGCCTCCGAAAGGCACTGCCAAACGCGTCGTAAGCTCGCAAGGTTATTGGGAGAAATTTCGCGCCCGAAGAGCAACAGCGTATACCTAACACAACACCCAAAACTTTGTAGCGCGTAATGAGTAAGAAGTCAATAACAGCGCAACCTCGCAACTCGTGGACTCGATAAATACATTTTCGTTGCTGTGGAGGGACGAGAAATCGCTACCGCGTCGTTGCATTGTGCTCGATCTGGCATCGAAAGGCGCACCGTATACAATGTTTGCCGAGCACCCGTGTCATAAAGATGTGTGTATACATGTACTTTGTAAAATATGAGGCTTTGACTTTTTAATAGTAGATGCATTAGGAGAGTTTCGCTTGTCGAGTTGAATTAGCGCCACTGGGGCGCGCACTCGTACGAAACTTGATTTCTAATAAATTGTCGCGGCGAAGGTGTACAAGCGTCAAATATATACCTGCACCAGTAGCAGAGAGCCGGAAAAAAATAAATAATCTCGTCCCTGATTATACAAGCATGTACCTATATTTTTTTTGCACGTATCAACCTGTACAGCGCATAATATCATCGGGGGTGTGTCGCACGACACGTGCACGCGCATATTTTTATCCTGCGGGGAAATTGTCCAGGCGTAGGGTGGTGGGGTCGAAAGTTTTGACTCGTATCTTTATATGACAAATATTACTATGAGACACATACACACATCGGATCCCCCCGCCCTGGTTCCGATATGTAATAAATGCTTTCGGTTGTGCGTACGCTGTACGCGGTATATCGTGCTTATCTAACTCCAGGTGCTCGAGAGTACGTATCTTTTTTTTTTTTTTTCTTGACGCCTGTTTCGTGTAGTTGTCGCTCCAAACGTTCTCTAGTTTATTTTTATTGATTTGTTTATTTCTTCTTTCGTTACGATCATGTGCCGACATTTTCGTAAATTAAAAGTGAGAATCTGACGTACATTTTTTTAGGTGCAAAGTGAAGTTTCTAATGTTGTACTTGTCGTTTAATAATTTCTTAATTAATGTTTGATGTGATAGGTTGGATTGTAGAGAAGTGGGTTTGTGAACCTTGCAGTAATGCAACATTTTAAGGGTTCAAGTCTCGATCAATCTCATTGAGTAATCTACAAATGTGCAATGATGAGGTAATGACGTAAGAAAAATAAATAAAAAAACTACGAACACTACCTTGAGGTACCCCAAGTAGTGCGAATGTATATGAATTTTTTTGCCATTACAAATGAATTTTTCAGCAAATCGTCAATACACCCTGATTGAACCCCGTCGATCGTATTTCCCAATACCGTATAAATCAGTCCAGATTACACACTGGGTTGCACAAGCGACACACATTTTTTTACTTTTTTTATTTCCATAATTTACAGTAAGCTTCCGAGGTTGAGGAAAAAATTTAAAAAAAATGGATCGCGCAAATGTAGGTAATTCACGTCACAAGTTATATTGAATAGAAAAATCAATCTCGCGCCAATGCCCACGTAAAATAATGTCGTATCCAGCGAGACACCGGCTAATGAAATATTTTCTCCAATCGCTCCGCGCCGATTTGAGCAACAACAGCAGCACCACGGGAGAAAATGAAAAAATCTCGGCTCGATATAAATGCTGAATTAATGAGTATATGCCTCGTTCCGTGTGCCGCTGATATACATCATATTTACAAAAGAGCGTATGCCCTGCACACACAATACCCACATACGTATCCAGCTCACTTTGTTTTATTTCCTCACTCTGCTTCCATAACTTGTTGCTCCACGTGCTCTTACAATAGATTGTCCATCGACGTATCCCCTCCATAGTCACTTTGCACGATCATTTCGCCCTGATTTATCATCCCCCACCCTCGATGTAATCGGGTGCCTTGGGTTTACGACGAAACCATCACGAGCCCTCGATTTATCGTGATTGGCTCACCAAGTGACGAGGAGGAGGAGGAGGAGGAGGATGAGGTATCCTTAGCGCGGCGTTTTCTTTTAATTAGCCCGCGATGTCTCACCGGCTCATCCCTCGGATGAATAACGCGATGGAGAAGCCAACTCGCTCGTTGCCACAGGCACGGGGTTGTAAATACAAAGGCCCACGGGCGAATTGAATTTGGCGGGCAACTTACGTAACCATCAGAGCATACATGTAATACAACGCCGCGGAATTTAATTGCGTTAATATAATCACGCAATATTTTGACTAGAGGTAACGTGGTATCGCACAAACTGCCGTGTCGGTGCGCGTGTACATTGGGCTCGTAAAGAATAATCTCAATTGGAGGGAGGATGGAAGGATTAGATCGGGACATTGGCCGCGGGAAATCGCGGATCTTTCTCTTTATCATCCGAGTTATGCGCCGTCGCTTATTACGACGTCAATGTGTAATCGCGCGCCATAGGGTGATACTGGCATTAGGGAGCTATATGTGTGTATACGTATACGATCCGCGTCGTTGATACGACAATCTCTCGTTGAATTTTATATACATACTGTATAAGCTCGCGTGCTTGATCTCTCTGTACTCTGCAAGTAGGTGCGCGTATGCGTGTGTGTGTGTGAAACGGCTGTGGGAACGATTGACAGGGGCGTGGATATTGCACCGCCGTTGATGCTGATTTAACGAGCGGATTTGCCGGCACGGTGGTTGAATTTTCGCGGGTGCCTTTTGTTTTTATCGGAATCCATCGGTGTGCATGGAGAATTTAGCTGATGGGAATTTTTTTTTTTTTTTTCCATGGGATTTGATTTTCAGAGCTGGCACGATATGGGAACAAAAAAATTGATGGTTTGGCGAGCCCTTCTCACTTGCATTTTAACTCTATATGTAAGGCCAAGTGTGTTAAATAACACGTTCTAGCGAGGGGCTGTCCACGGGATTCAAAAGATTTGAATCTTTATTTGAATCTCTGTTGAATCTTGTATCATTTTTGAATCTCTAATAAAATTAATGTGAAATTGACCTACGATATATAATAAAATGGTATAATTGTATTAAAAACTTTTCAAGATATTGATGTTTAAACATCGTTTTGATAATAATTGGATCCCACATCATATATATTATACAAGTTTGTTTTGTATGCCTTTGTAATAGGCACCATTACTTATTTAAAATAACACATGGTTGGTTATATCGGAGTACTTTAATCTCAATTATTAATGTACACACGTTTGTTATTGTTATTAATGTGATGAATAATATTGATAAATATAATTCAATTAGAACGTATATCACATGACACAAACATCGACAGGTGTAAAAATACTAATTAAGGTAGCTCCCTTGCGAAATCCTACGGAATGAAGTATGTTTCATTCAATAGATTTTAATCCACTGAATCCAATGGTGTCCTTGTTTATACCACAAGTGGAGCCAAATCTCGAGATATTTTAGCTTAAAGTTGAATATTTTAACACGAGCTCAAATGGCAGAGCATAAAAATATCAGCTTTACAGGCATTTCCCAACACACAATAAAAAATCTGAGCAGACAAATTATGATGTACTTGTAGAAAAATCCCTGTTCTTCTCAATCCTGTCATGTAAAATGCTGGTAATGAGGCATTTTTCAAAGATATTTGCCAAGGAAGATGTAAAAATCAGCTTCATCGTTATAAATGACTGTAGCAGAATACGAACACTGATGTACGTATATACGTATACATACACGAGTGAAACTCACCTACTTAACTAGAGCAGTAGACAAGGGAGCTACCTTAATAAAGAAACCATATTTACCTTGATTTTTACATCAATTAAGTTCCCTTCATTTCATGAAATGATTAAATAATTCTTGTTTTCAATAAAACTGAACATTCATATGAATCTAATCACGGCTCATCGAAATAATCTTTTTTTCTCAGCGTGTTATACCCATACATTTACCAGCGTTTTTCTACAAGATTTTTCTAGTCTAAAAAAAATGCAAACATTTACATTTAAACAACGGCTGTCTTTAAAAAAAAATCATTGGCGATTTAAAAAAGATTCAAAAGGTATTCAAATGAAATTCAATTGCGATTCAACCACCATTCAATGGAGATTTGAATCTTGAATCTATCAGACTACAGATAAAGGCCCCATTTACTCGAACTGTTACTCGAAGCGGTACTAAAGATTCAGGCATCGTGAGAAATTTTATTAGATATCCAAGTTAAATTACAACTAAGCAACATTGATAGTAGGCAATATGCTTTTTTTCGATGAAACTTCTCATTTGTTACTGTTAATGTGACATTTTTATTTGGCGTGATCAATAAATGTCAACGAATTTAAAAATAGACTTTCATATTAAATCAGACAAATTAAGTTTTTTTGAGTACTGTATTTCAATGCATATACCGATATGCATTGGTAAAATATTTTGAATCTAAAAATTGAGGTTCAGAGATTTACGTTTAAACAACGGCTGTCTTTGAAAAAAATTTATTGGCGATACAAAAAAGATTCAAAAGGTATTCAAATGAAATTCAATTGCGATTCAACCACCATTCAATGGAGATTTGAATCTTGAATCTATCAGACTACAGATAAAGGCCCCATTCACTCGAACTGTTACTCGAAGCGGTACGAAAGATTCAGGCATTATGAGTAATTTTATTAAATATCCAAGTTAAATTACAACTAAGCAACATTTATAGTAGGCAATATGCTTTTTTTTATGAAACTACTCATTTATAACTGTTAATGTGACATTTTTATTTGGCGTGATCAATAAATGTCAATGAATTTAAAAATAGACTTTCATATCAAATCAGCCAAATGAAGTTTTTTTTACTACTGCATTCCAATGCATATACCGATGCAAGTGGTAAAATATTTTGAATCTAAAAATTGAGGTTCAGAGATTTACGTTTAAACAACGGCTGTCTTTGAAAAAAATTTATTGGCGATACAAAAAAGATTCAAAAGGTATTCAAATGAAATTCAATTGCGATTCAACCACCATTCAATGGAGATTTGAATCTTGAATCTATCAGACTACAGATAAAGGCCCCATTCACTCGAACTGTTACTCGAAGCGGTACGAAAGATTCAGGCATTATGAGTAATTTTATTAAATATCCAAGTTAAATAACAACTAAGCAACATTTATAGTAGGCAATATGCTTTTTTTTATGAAACGACTCATTTATAACTGTTAATGTGACATTTTTATTTGGCGTGATCAATAAATGTCAATGAATTTAAAAATAGACTTTCATATCAAATCAGCCAAATGAAGTTTTTTTTACTACTGCATTCCAATGCATATACCGATGCAAGAGGTAAAATATTTTGAATCTAAAAATTGAGGTTCAGAGATTTACGTTTAAACAACGGCTGTCTTTGAAAAAAATTTATTGGCGATACAAAAAAGATTCAAAAGGTATTCAAATGAAATTCAATTGCGATTCAACCACCATTCAATGGAGATTTGAATCTTGAATCTATCAGACTACAGATAAAGGCCCCATTTACTCGAACTGTTACTCGAAGCGGTACTAAAGATTCAGGCATCGTGAGAAATTTTATTAGATATCCAAGTTAAATTACAACTAAGCAACATTGATAGTAGGCAATATGCTTTTTTTCGATGAAACTTCTCATTTGTTACTGTTAATGTGACATTTTTATTTGGCGTGATCAATAAATGTCAATGAATTTAAAAATAGACTTTCATATCAAATCAGCCAAATGAAGTTTTTTTTACTACTGCATTCCAATGCATATACCGATGCAAGTGGTAAAATATTTCGAATCTAAAAATTGAGGTTCAGAGAGCTGTCTTTGAAAAAAATTTATTGGCGATACAAAAAAGATTCAAAAGGTATTCAAATGAAATTCAATGGCGATTCAACCATAATTTAATGGTAATTTGAATTTTGAATCTGAAGCATTTTATACGTCCTGTTGTGGGTAATGCGAATACACTATCATACGTGTAATTAGACAATTTTTTTAATGTATTGAATTTAGAAACCTGCATCTATCGATATGATGTGATAAGATATTTCTAAGCAAAAAAAATTTCAAAGTTTTTCGATGGTTAAACGTTTGATATTCAAAAAGTTTCACTTACGATTCAAAAGGTATTTACGTAAGATCTCGATCAAAATTCTGCTGTGAGTTACAAAAACTGTAGGTGGCTATTTATTCTGCGATGAAATTATTTAAGGAGTTGAATCATCCGGTGAAGACAGTAACTTTTATCCCAGAAAAAAAGTTTGAAAAATCGCCATAACATTTGTTTGAGTTGCAATCGTTTTTAAAAAAGTTTTATTCACGATTCAAAAGAGATTCAAATAAATTTGGCGAGTAAGCGGTGGTGATACGGAGCCCAACATATTTTTTGTGAATTTATTAGTAAAATAAGCTTTTACGCTAGTGAGCATCGGCGACAAGGAATCATACAGTTGTTTAGTATATTTATTCAAAAATCTCCTAAGAGATTAATTTTGTAAATAAACTCCCTAAAAACCAGTTAGGTTTCTAATCCCTAAAGCCTACTCGCCTCAAAGATTATTTTTTAATTTGATTCTCAAATCAACAGTTGACGTTTAAATCGCCGATGCCTACTCGCCTGAAAGATTGAAAAAAAAAAAAAAATTCCCAAATAAACTGTTGGGTTTCTAATCGCCGATGCTTATTCGTTTAAAAGATTATTTTATAAATAAATCCAGTGAAAAACAATTGGGTTTCTAATCGCCTATGCTTACTCTTTCAAAACATTATTTTATTAATAAATCCAGTGAAAAACAATTGGGTTTCTAATCGCCGATGCCTACTCGCCTCAAAGATTATTTTTTAATTTAATTCCCAAATAAACAGTTGACGTTCTAATCGCTGAAGCTTACTTGTTTAAAAGATTATTTTATTAATAAATCCAGTGAAAAACAATTGGGTTTCTAATCGCCGATGCTTATTCGTTTAAAAGATTATTTTATTAATTAATCCAGTGAAAAACAGTTGGGTTTCTAATCGCCGATGCTCACTCGCCTCAAAAATTATTTTTTTAATTAATTGTCAAATAATTAGTTGGGTTTCTAATCGCCGATGCTTACTCGTTTAAAAGATTATTTTATAAATAAATCCAGTGAAAAACAATTGGGTTTCTAATCGCCTATGCTTACTCTTTTAAAAGATTATTTTATAAATAAATCCAGTGAAAAAAAATTGGGTTTCTAATTGCCTATGCTTACTCGCCTCTAAAATTATTTAATATCTAATTTCCAAAAAAACAGTTGGGTTTTTAATCACCGCTGCTTACTCACCAAGGCAGATATTGTTAATAAATATACTGATAAACTATTGGGTTTCTTATCGCCGATGCTTGATTGCTCAAAAGGTTATTTAATTAAATTAAATTTTTTTTTGTGATTCAAGATTCAAATCCTAATTGAATCGTTATTATTTCTTGAATCTTTGAATCCCGTGGACAGCCCCTCGCGTTCTAGGCTTGTAGATTTTCCATCCGTACAAAATATGCCTTGCGTTTGTGTCGATAAGAATTTTAAGAACAACAAAATCCATGGTGATCCAGAAAATTTTTTCTTATTTTTCACTTTAAAAGTTCTTAAAAATATTTATCATCACTACACTGCAACGTGAGCTTATAAAAAACAAAGGATTGTAAAGCACTTGGATTTACCATATGATTGAAAATAGAATATTCTAGTAGTGCACTGGGTTGTACAAACGAGAGTTGGTACTTGTAATCAAGCCATTATCGATACATTGGAAATAGAATACATTTCTACGAAATCAATTTTTAAAAGGTACATATGAGAGCCGGAAAAAACGTACCCCACCTCGGCATCTCCCAAAGTGCCATCGTCGTGCTGGTTGTCTTCTTTCGTACATCAACATAAACGAGAGCAAGAGAAGATTGGAGGAGGTGGGCTAAAAAAAAATAAAAATAAAAAAAAAGGCACGATTCACATAGAGCCAGCGGCGGTTAACATGCACAGAGCCGGCTTTCTACAGCATCTCTGCAGCCCACCTGCATGTGCGTCTCATACGTACCTATAATATGGACACACGTGTGCGTCCAACATCGTATTTCATCCTCGTACTTATACCTGGACATCAGGGGGCTCCTTCTCCCTCGTATCCGTCAACCTACACACACACCGTACGTGCATCGCACATGAGAGGCATAAAAGCAGCAGATCTAGGTACAGGTACTTACGTATGTACGTACATACCCGTGCGAGCGCAAGAAAGGGCGCAAAGTACTTTGCTCCCCTTGGCCTCCGCCTCCTCCTCCTCCCCGTGCTCGAGTGGGTGTGTATGTTGTGTACCAGGAGAGAGCGAGAGCGGAACGATTCAATGCTCCACAGCCCCAGCTCTATTTTTACTGTTGCCGCTGTTGCTCTCGGGCTACTCTCGTATACGTACCTACCCACCTACCCATCAATTCCACGAGCTCTCTTTTTATACATATGTATGCATGTGCTCGCGTGTACGTGTGTGTCGGGCGAACCGTGGCGCGATGCGCTCTCGCGGATGTAAGCCTCGCCGAGCCGATAAATTGACGGTGAGAGGATGGAGGGCGGGTTTGTCCGGTGCTCGCGGTGTGCGTGTACCTTAAAAAAAAAAAAATTTGACCTGATGCGCGCACTGCACCATACAAGCATCATATGAGCGAGGCGTACATACATATACGCGTACACTTTTATCCGCGAGTGTAGATAATTATTGTAGTATGGACTTATGCTTATGGGGGAGGGGGTACACGTGTTGTCGGTAATTGAAATTGTAAATAAGGAATCGGAACGGTTTATCGATCGAATAGCAATGGATGCGTGTGTTAAACGTTGGGTTTTTTTTTTTTTTTTTTTTTTTTTTCCGGAGCGCAAACTTCGATTGCCATACCGTCTTGTTCAAAAGTAATTGCTCTCGCTCGTGCAATGTGTACAAAATATTCTTTTTTCTTTTAGCCAACTCGAGTGCAATTGCGTCCTTTGAATGTGAGTGCAAAAAAAAAATTACCTGCGATTAACTCGTCGAAGCGACACTTGAGGGATAAGTAAAGCGAGTGACGGAGAGCAATTATATACAAGTTGTGTGGGGTCCACGAGCTTCTGCGTTGAAAAATTGTGCTGCCATGACGGTATGGACGAAGAAAGGATTCGCTTGGACGTTATAGGTTATCGGTCGAGGGTTCTCGAGTGTTCCACGGTAATTTTTTTTTTTTTTTGTTTCGTTTTAAGAGATGATTGGTACCTATAGAAGTGAGTTGCAATGCGTGCAACGTGTGCGACGTTTACCGAGTACAGAAAAAGGAAAAAAACGGTCAGTCAAAGTGTGCGTTTACAGCCGTATGATTTGCAGTTGACAAGTTTCTTTTTGGATCTTGTTTGGTTGTGGAATAATGTGTATATGTAACAAAAATGGATTATTTGATAATAAGGCAGACAGACAAATTCACCGGTATCCTGTGAAATATGAAAAACAAAACTACATTTTTTTACATGATTTTGGAAATTTACCTAATCTGTCAAGCTGACGACAAGACATCTAAATTACCTTTTTCTTTTTTTTATAACTTTTCGAAATCATTTATAAATATTAAAGATTTGATTTTTAAGTTGAAGTCGAAGATACAATGTAGCAAGGGTTATATTTTATCCTTTTTTTCTTTATAAATTCAGGGGGCAGCTTTTACAAAAACCAGAGCCAGCTGCATCAGTTATTTTTCAATAAATTTCGTATTTGCAATTATTTCAAAAATCACAGTGCAAAAATTTTTTAACTAAAATTAAATTTACTATACTCCATCTCGTTACACCCCTATAAAAGGGCACCTATGGCCATTTTATGACATAATAGAACCACTAAATCAAGTAGCTCGGTAGATTAAAATGAATCAGCTGTAAGCTACTTGCCTATACTGCCCATGTAGTGGCCGATGTCTCGTAACGTGGTTTTATACACACAGCGTTTACTTGTTTAAAAACTCTCGAGTCAACAGCTCGTTCTCGTAAATTTTCCTGACTTCCGTAATCTTCTACAATTACGGAGAGTTAACGTTTTATGCCAGCCATTACCATCATCTAACAAAAAAAAAAAAAAAAAAAACGACGCCCCAGTACTATAATATCCATCAACTAAAAAGCATTAGATGTAGCAACCTCGTCACAGTCTCGTCAGTCTTCCAAACCTCGTAAATATTCGTGAAAACTATCGACCCTTCGTCAAACACATGACTACGTTGCACTAAGCCTGCATCGGCATAATAACGTTTGCAAACTATACGCACGCCGGGATCTGAAAATCAATTCCCCATCAGCTTCACTTTCGTTTTCCTTCGTTGGTGCACGCTTCACTTGTACATACATATTATACGTCATATACTTATTTGTACTCCCAACGCGTGCCCATATGCATGCACAGAGCTGCGCACAGAGTAAAAAAAAAAAAAAAAAAAAAAGCGTTAAGTCAAGACACAGTGAAATCGAAAGGGCGTATCACCGAGAGACAATGCTCGTTATACCTTTCTCGTTGTATATACGTTTTGCGCGTCTCCTCCCTCTGCGTCATACCGTGCACGATTAGCGCCGCGGGTGCAGATACACACACGCACGAAAACACACGTATACGAGACCTACAGTGTTTCACCACTCGCTTAACCAGACCGAAGGGGAGAGTTTTGCCACGCATAGCTATTGGAAAGGAGCAGAGAGAGAGAGTCAATATAACGGAATACGGTCGGGCTGATTGCATACACGCGTATGTAGAGCAACATACGCGTGCCTGGGATTGTTTCACCGTGTGTTCGATTAGGCGAGCTTAGAGTACACACGCGTGGTGTAGGCACACGTATGTAGATCGCGGGCCGAGCACGAGGGAACAATGGATTGGATCTCTAGATCCCATTGTCCCTCCCCGTCCTCTCCTCGAGCTTCTGGATCTTGGGTGAAATTCACTTTTCAGGGGGGACCTACATAGAAGAAGTTTTCGGAGCCCCATTGGGAAAGTTGCGTTTTCAATCAAGCCACGTACAGCCTTCCTTCGAGCTCGAAACTCGTCAGAGGAGAAAAGCCACTTTTCGATTGGTATACCATATGTACGCCAGCAAATCATCGATTTTCCGCCCAAGAGTCCTCGGTGGTTTCCTATATAGCGATCACGAGAGTCGATCATTGGAACAATGTCCACGAAGAAAAGCAAAAACAAAACCCAATCAAAATGGAAAGTTGTCGCATGTTTTTCTGCTCATCCCCGCTGTAGCACTGGAGCGCACTCCCCCCGCAGAGCAGTGGAAGAAAAAAATAAAAAATAAGCACATCGGGGTGTACCTACCTACCGGAGCGCAAAACAATGCGGCCGTGATGTACAAGCTGCCGTGCCCGATGTGTGCATACATGCAATATATACACATACACATCCAAAGGCAGAGGAAAGAGACACGCCGAGAGGGAGCCTCTTCGATTTTACAATACCCATAGGGCCCATTGTGCAACAACGTCTCGCGTTTACATACATCCCACCACGGGGACCACCTCGTGTATACTCCCTTCCTTCGATGGATGATTACGGTTATTATCGCATCCACGTACGTTTTGTATCTTTGGCTCCGGTGTGTGTTTGTTTATCCACGTATATCCTTTAAATCGACGGAATGGAGGGAGGGAGAGAGGGACTAGTCTCTCCTTAGCATGTATATGCGCCAGCACTTTCCTTTTTCATTCATGAATCCGTCCCGGCTTTTATGGGTACACGCGTACATGTACGACACGTACAAACACACCAGCTTGCCCCGCTCCGCCGGCTCTAAGGAGCGCCTTTTATTTATACATTGTGTATTGTATACATATATAAGTGATTCCGCTGCTGTGTATATAGCCGAAGCGGCAGCGAACAGGTTTCCAAGTATACATTTACTACGAGCTAGGCTCTGGAAATGAGATTATTTTGCGCCGTTTGTGTGCGCGGGTAGTCGATACAAATGCTGGGCAATTACTCGGTGCGCGCGCTCGATTGAGTGTCGATGATCAGTGAGTGGGTTTGGGTGTGCGGCTGAATGTATATATACACCTACCCATCTATTTATAATACGTGTGTTCAGGGACTCTGTTTTGTTTGATGTTTGAATAGCGGTGCTTTTGCGCGTACGATTTAATTATCCGCATTTTTCTCTTGTCTACCTTACGCCCGAGTATGGGTGTATTTTGTACTGTTACATCGATTTCTTTTGTCCCATTGAAAAGGTACGAGTATAAGCTTACTGCGATTTGCATCGTGTGCGGTGCTTCTAAATTCCATCCTGAATCGTAGTTTGCTCCCATGGTGGGGGGGTTGTACGGATTTTTCATCTCGTTTACTTGAACCCGAGAGGTTGCGTGTAAATATACTTTTTAAATCTTTCCAAGTCATCGAGAGTCGTCTAAATCATTCAAAGCTGCGTAAGAACCTTCAAAAGACTTCGATACACTGAGAGAAAAAAAATAAATAAAAATTACTGTGCTATAATGGTAATCTGGTACTGTTTGATTATCTAGAGATTTTTTACTATTGGAACAATAATTTTTAGTGTTTATAACAGTAATTTTTGTTGTAAGTACAGTGATTCTGTGGTACAGTACTTTTAATTGTATTTTTTCTCACAGCGCAGTCTCTTGGAAGACTATGAAATACTTGAAAGTCATCCAGAAATGATCGAGAGTTCTGATGACTTTCGTGGGCTTGGTAAGTCTTGAAAGTGCTTAAGAGTCTTGGTAAACGCTCAAAGTGCGGGCATCTGTTTTATCAATTGTGCCGAGTTTGCGATCGAGTGTCGCGTATAGGGATCGAGAAGAGATAAATCCTCCGATCGCACGAATGTACTCCTAATGAGACCAAAGTGTACACATTGTACTGCAAACTGAACTATAAACGATATCGGGAACGCCGTATCGATGAGTGCAAGCATACGCGCGCACGACGGGGGTAGGAGCGGGCAAGTCATACGGCGAGAGCCAAAACAACAAGCGATTCCGAGAAGCGCAGTCGTTTCGCGAGCCCCTGCATAAATCACATCGATGAAATTGCCATCATCTCTGGATACTCCGAGAGAAGAAGACGAGGAAAAAGAAGATCAGAGAGAGAGAGAGAGAGACGAGACGGAGATGGATAGAATATCCCGGCGGACGTGAGTCGCAGACAAATGTGGCGTGGCTTTGTGGCTTTGTTCATTATCTCCTCGAGCGTGTAGGTACGCCAACTCTGATTGAGCGTGAAAAATTCATGTCCGTCGAATCGCCCGTGTTTACCTATACACACACACACACACACATGTTGAGCTCGAATTGATTTTCCGAGTGAGAAAAAAGGTTGTTATTAAATACCAAACGATTAATTGCCTTTTCCCCGCGACTACGATCTTGACGAGTTTTCATTAATTTTACCCACTTTTTTTTCTCGACACAATGAACGATTTGTTTCGTAAAAGTTTATAATGCGGTGTTTTTCACAACAAACGCCAAGATTAGCTGGAAACACATGTCGTTCGTCTCGCACTCTTGATAGTGCACAATCAACCATCGCAAGTGCGTTCATTAAATCGAACTGTAATTAAAGTCGAGATTGTGCAAAAAGCGTCACGATGAGCTTTTTTCTCATTTATCAACGATGATTGTTCAACAAGAATAAAATAACGCAACATTGCTGCATTGTATAATAAGTCTCTTCACGTCACATTTATCTGGTAATTATTTATACGTTGATATCACGAATACTACAAATCTTTTGAGGATTTGCGTGTAAGTATACCAAGGCGTTAGCAATCATCTAAATATTTTTGACCCGTTGACCAAATGCATCTTTGTATAATCGTATGCAACTTACGTTTTCCCTCCACACATCTTTTTACTTGTGTGTATATATTTTTATTGTTGCATTGTCCAGTCGTTGTAAATTAAAACTATTAAATTATTGGTGCTAACACTGAAAATATACATATATTTTTCTTTACACAATGCGCAAACGATTAGTCGAGTTTCGAGTGGAAATGTAAAAAAAAAGTTTCAACAACTGCCTCGTGTACGTTTAAATGCGCAAGAGCGAGACAGTCCGCGTTTCCCAGTGCATTAATGAGAACCGAAAAGACCAAAGATACCAGCAGAGGCACGAGCTGACGTTGCAAGAGCCAACAAAGGCAAATCGGCTCCGTAAGCGCGAAACCAAACACCCTGGACAGGCAACTAAGCAAAGCCACATCAGCTGACTAACGGTACAGCGTATACACGTTTGTGTGCGCATATACATAGGTGTCCGCGCGCACACGCCAGTGAAACTCCCGCGAGCGTGAAGTTCGCGTAACTGGAAATGTCCAAGGGGAGCTTCGTCATCTCCTTGATCTTTTTGTAGGCGCCGTCTGGCTCGTTGTCTTCGAAGACAATGTTCTCTTTCGAGGAACGAAATTGATTCTCAATCAAAGGATACGTGCACGAGTATTTTTTTTTCCGCGCAACGCGATACGATGGGTATTTAAGTCCACTCCTCGTGCGAGCTGACGCTACACCATTGCACTGTTTTGCAACGCAGGCAATACTATAGCAGGGTGTGAACTTTGTCCTTCACCGAGCACTTTTTAGTGATAAATTTTATTTTTTTTATTTTTTATTTTTTTTCTTCAATTCCACATGTATAGATAAGCAGTGGATAAGTAGCCCAATGTCGAAACCAACGAAAATTTCATCCAAAAGATGCGATTGCTCCTTTTACACTGCACGTACTTTTTAAATGGGAAAGAAAAAAAAAAACGTACAATGAGAAGCGTATTGCGATGCTATATTGTGCCGCGAAAAAATCGAGTTACCTTTATCGCGCGTGGCTTCGTCTTACCAACCAAAAGGCCGGGGAAGGAAGATCAGTCTCTCACGGGCTTCTAAGAACATTGGAACGAAAAAAGAAAAACGAACGCGTAACTGATACGTTAGGCATTTAATCTCGCGCAGCTGGCACTTTCAGTGATTGCGCAGTCGACAGCCTCTCTTTACGGTACACACGTACAACAAAGTCATCAGCACTTGGAAGTCGTACTATGTGGGTGTGGATTTATTTGTAAGAAATCAGCTCTGTAATTTCCATACTTTTACATTGACTTGACGCATGTATATTCATAGAAAAAAAAGAAATTGCTTTGAATTAATGGCCATTGACTCATCGTACGTCCACCGAAATTTTTACAGACAAAACAAACGCACATGGCTGTAAATTATGCACCTCGTGTGGATCAGTCGATTAAAAAATAAACCCATACCCTAAGCTGAAAGTAAAGCACATCCTTACATAACTCGAGTGAAATGAAAACCAAAAAGTAATCGTACGGGGAACAGATCGACACGAAGGAAAAACAGAGAAAGAGAGACACGAGCTTGCATAATCGCGGACGAGCTTGTTAAAAAGAGACGCTCTTCGCCGCGCGGCTTAAATGCAAACACAGCCGATACATATATATATATATAATATGCATGCCTCTGCGAAGCAAGTACATTATCGCAAGGAGGGTAGGGCTTGTGCAGGCGAAAAAAAAAAAAAAAAAAAAAAGAAAAGCATCGCGTCGTATACCTATATACATAAGTGCAGTATATGTAAGGTAAGTGCGCAAGCGGCAAACCTTAAAGCAAGCGCGCACACCTTCGGCGTACGGATGTACATAAATATATACATATTAGGAGGCAGAAGTGCGGTGTTCACGAGTTTTGCTCTGTTTTGGATTCTTTTGCATGTATATACCATATGGATGTGAGAAAACGAAGAGATCTATGAGGGGATGTTTGTTGTGTCGTGAGATATTGGCACAAAAGGAGAATATATTTTATGAGCCATAATAGGCTTGCTATCGCTGTAAGTTAATTAAACATGCAAGAAAATCGTCGAATCGTCCAATGTGTCCAATAAAGAGCCATCGATGAATAATGGATTTGGAAGACTGTAGCTGCCACTTGGACTATCTCATGTGTACACACGAAAAGTATCAGCGCTAAAAAAGAAAAAAAAAGGCTGTCCAGAGTGAGGGTGTCGCAGTGTCTCTTAAATTATACATTCGAAGGGAGACGGTGCGCCCGTGATTATCCACGTATAGAGCCTAGCAGCAGCAGCCCCATGTCACACGAGACGGGGAGAACGCGTGGCTCCTAAAATTAAATTTCAATAGTTTCGGGTACATATCTCTCTCTAGCCGGGACCACACCACCGGATGTCGCTTTTACGCGCTGCTGTGGAAAATTAGTATGCGCATGACTAACGCGACCCCCGCGCAGTCCCTCCTCTCCAAAGCGGATGAGCTAGCGCGCGTGTATATTTGATTCCCATGTTGATTCTGTAGTCTGCAGCTCTGTGGGAGCTTTTCGGGGGACCTGCTCTCTTCAGTAGTGCTGGATGGGAGAAACAGAGAGATAGAGATAGATGTTAGTGCGTGTACACGGGCGCACATCTGTGATTGGAAACCGATGGAATTTCTTATTTTCAGGGGTGTGGAAGGTGTGCGAGCGTGCAGGTATAGTTTTTTTTATCTATTGGATTGATGATTTATTATAAATACCTTTTTTGTGCAGGAATGGGAGAAAAAAATGTGTAAAATTGTGGATTTTTGGTACTTTTTTTTACGCTCTAGTATACAATTATTCCTTACTAGTAACAACACAAAAAATATATAGATAAAATATTTCTCTATGAAAATTTATAGAGGATCGTTAAACTGATAAAATAAATATACATCAATTATATCGTCCAGAAATACCGACAATTATAGCGTAGTCAGTGCAGCAGTGGTCTCGTAACTGACAGAAAAACTTTGGTTAAAGACAGGAGATGCGATGTATTCAGGAAAAAACAACAGTCACCACTTGAATGAGAAAACAGTTGAAAACAAAAGTTATAAAAGAATGTCATTTAAGTCGCAAACTTACTTTTGTGCGGAAAAGACTAGTGAGTGGATACACTGGAAAAAAAAATCCTCGTTCCCAACGATGTAGTATTTTTCTCATATTTTTTTCTTTTTTTAATCATCATTTGCAAAAACTCTCGCTATCCTTACGCGAACCCAATCCAGCAGAATAAAGAATAAAAAAGGTAACTTTTATTCCCCACGCATTAACCAACCGAGTGCTTTTGAGGGGTACAGCACGGATAATCGAGCGAGGATGAGACGAAGGCAAAAAAAAAAAAGGTTGAATAAACAATGCCGATCGTAACAACCCCGTAGTCCTTGAAAACCAAATAAAATATGTTAGCAATCCTCCCAACATAGCAGCAGTCGTCCCCGCATTCAAAACTCTCAACCCAAATGCAACAAACCAAAGTCGCGCATAACGAGACAGACGCCGCCGTTGCTCTTCCAATTTACAGCCCGTAATACGCGCGCTATGCTTTACAGACACGCACCCGCACACGCACTTGTTAATGTGTATAGGATTGCAGGTCCAGCAGGCGAGAGAAATACCGAGCCGATGCTGCGGCGCAAGGTATACTTATACTCTCTCTCTCTCTCGTGTCTCGATTAATATAGCCGCTGCATCGTCTCCTATAAATAAAGCCGTAGCCTTCCTCCTGTGGCACGGTAATGGGGTAAAAAGAAGCGCATAAAGACACTCGGGTTTGCTTCTTCTTCTTCCTCTTGTCGTTGCCGCGAGTTGCTGCTGGTTAAACGCACGTTGGGATTCCGTGTCGAGATTCGGTCCCTACGCGTGTCTTTTAATCTGATTAAATGGCAAAAATCCGAGGCAATTTTCTCGAGCACGAGGGAATGTTGATACAATGCTACGCGACAGCTCTTAAATTAATGCGCTGCCGCGCGGCCGACCGAGTTAGGAATAAATTGTGCTCGCGAATGCCTGCCCTTTTTTTAATGAAAATAAGCACCACTTACACACGCGCGAGTGACACCTGAAACAGCTGATTGTCATGTGCTGCGAAACAATCTGCTGTGCTTGTTTCTTAAACAAATTCGCGATGCACGAAAATAAAGAGAAAAAAATAAAAACTGTTGCCAACACAACGGGCGTGTTGTGTATTTGTATGAAGGAAAACGTGATTCACACCCGAAACAAAATTCAACAGCATCAGCCCGCACGTGCCTTAAACATACAATCGAAATCGAATTAACAAACACGTAAAAAAAAAGAAAAGTCAACACAACTCGTCTTATATTTTACGTAACAAATCATTCGGAAACGCTGTATAGAGACCGACTTAATCCCTCGAAGCAAACACACGGTATGGCACCTGCAGACGCCCAAAGTTCGCCGCCCCCGATTATGCACGAGTGTGTGTCTGGTATGTATATTAAAAGCCATACCAACTCGCGGCTGTGTATACAGTAATGTTGCATACCTGAAGGCACGCGATGCCACGCTGATCTTTATGCAAGAGAATTATTTTTGGGTCAGACGCCGGTGCTGGTTGTATTGTGGTAGCAGTATATAGCGAGATGCACCGCACGCGAATGATTTACGGAGGCCCCCCTCTGGATTTATAATGCGCCTCTCGATCTCGTTCCCTGTGTCTGTTTTTTTTTTTTTGTTTTATTCGCAAGGGAGTCGTATGGGTGCTCCATTTTTTGGTTGGGAGAATTTTTTTTTTTTTTTTTTTGGAGAAGGAATTGTTTAGTGGGGTAGGTAAGTTTCGTGATCGGTAATTGGGTCAGTGTGTATAAATGCACGTTTGGGGATTGGGAAACGGCAAAAGTTTTACTACAGCCTTATTATTGATGTGCAGGGCATTTTGATTTATTCGAGCCTGCTTGGAAGAATATATTGCATCTGTCAAGACATTGCTCAGTTAATTTTTATTTAACGAAAAGTTTTAAAGTTTCGTTGTGACATTTTAGTGCAGTATCGGTACATAAACATGCGATTGGAAGTTTACAAATGAAATACACTTCATTCCTCCAGATGGGAACAAACAAAACAAGTCACGCACAAATTCGGGTCGTGCACATTGGCAGAGTTACAATGGTCAATTTAGAAACCTTCTCATTGTCCGCAATGCGACGCGAAATAACCACGCGAGGATTCCGCTTTTCATTCAATTTCCCCGAAAAAAGAAAAGCCAACGCACAAAAATCGTGAAAAACAATCCCACAAATTCAACAAACACCGGTGCAAGGAAGAAGAAAAAAAAAGAAAAACAAGAGAAAAGTTGTCGAGAAGGAAGTGAAAGAAAAAAGCCGTGCGCGCATCTTTCTCTCGGTGGAAACGATGCCGACGCACGCGACTCGCGTTTATTAAACACGGAAGAAGAAATAAAATAGGAAGAGCAGGAGAAGGAGGAGGAAGAAACGGTGACTGCTGCACACGGTGTAGCGTGATTATTATGATTATTATTCCTAGTAACGGCCGCGCATGCACGGGTCTAATTGCTCTCGGTACGTTTTTGTGTGCGAGCGAGTTTTATCGCGATGCGTCGGTATTTTAACACTACGATGTTGATCTTTGCCTTTTTTTTCGGTAACCCCCCGGATTACTATTATTATTATTACGTCCAATGAATTTTCGATCGTCCTAGTTTTTGCAATTGGCCTCGACGGTGTTTGCGTCGTGGTGCGCGGAATTCACAATTCTGTTACCGATCCGATCTGGCTGGCGATTGGGAGACAAAGGGGATCTATCGAGTCACATCACGCCTAGAAATTCTGTACGTTATTTTGCTAATCTCGATCTGCCACGCTGTTATCTTTCCATTTGGGAAAATTGTGCCCAAAAACCAAAAAAAATGGCGCAGATCGGCCGCGAAAGCACCTGCCGATCGTCGGGCATTTCAACCAGTGTTGTAAATGAAAACCCCCTCGTAAACAGAGCCTCGTCTCAGCACGCGACGACGGACAGGTCGACCATTGCCGTGTACCTTATACACCGATTCGCGCAGTACAGGTACTTACGCGACCGGTATAAGCGTCTCGACAGAACGACGTTCCGCAGGTCCGGTTTTCGCGCGCGTCTGCGAACCCTACGGGCGCCACTCATGTGCACCCGAGCATTGTCGGCGTGCACTTTTCTTTGCGATACATTACGCAACGGGAGCTGCTATTCCTGGAACTATGTTATACAGTGCCACGACGATCGTGGGTCAATTTGTACATTACGCCTCGTGTGAGATCATCCAAATGACGAGGTTTCGAGGGGTGCTTAATTTTTTTTTTTTTTTCCTCTTCTACAAAGACTGTGAGGGTAGATTAGCCGTTTAACTATTTATCAACGTGTTTGTTTCACGTCGACTGTGTATAACTGCCGCTGCAGTGGTATCGTTCGTTTGTGATTGATAACTGATGGCTCGTGCAGGTTCGCCATTCGTAAGATGTGTTAATTGCATGTTGTAAAACTAAAGTTACATAGCTGTACAAAACAACAATAGATGTTGAAATGGAATAAAGTTAATTTTAATTGTACGTCGTGCGATAGACCCCGTGAATCCGTACAATGAAGTAATCAGAGAATTTTCGTCGTCTCTTTCCTCTCCATCCCCGCGATTTATACAGAAGCCGACCGGTTCTCGGAATCGACACGTACACATATGTACGCAAGTAAGTAAGTAAGTCTGTTATTGCGATATTTGTGATTTCTTGCGCCGGCCAATGTATAGGCTCTTTGCCCCCCCTTGTTCCGTGCCAACTTGCCTTCGCTGCTGCAGTTGCTTTAATGATAATGACTTTGGCAAGTCCGCAGCGCAATACGCGCTTCCATTAAAGGCGAGTCTTTAAGTATTTATCGCTCTATTAAAAAAAAAAGTGAGGTAAGAGAGGACAGGGGGAAGTTCGAAAATTCTTTCCGAATTAGGCGCGTCTTTTGGGATGGAGAACCGTGCATTGGGATGCATTTCGCAATGCAGCTGCAAAGAGTGTTTCGTTAACTCTACGGTACAAAATTTATAGCTCTCTTGTTCCGTGAGTTTATTTTATTATTATTTTTTTTTTACTGTACGAGAGGTTGCATAAAGTACCCCAAAATGTGTTAATAAATAATAATTCTCAGATAAACAAGGAATAAACACACTGCGCCTGAAATATGGGCACGTTTTCTCGGCTTTTCTCGTTAGATAATACCGTTGGCGCCAACGACATCAGGTGCAAAGTTACGATTATCGTTTCGTTAATCACCGAACGCATTCTCGGCTCGTTTATGAGTCCGTACGGCTCGTGATATTTCAAAAAATCCATTTCTCCGAGCAGATAGGTGGATTTGCGGAAAAAAAAGGACAGCAATAACAGTCCTGGTAATTAATTGTCCTTTGGCGTGACAAATCTCGGCTATAAATAGATTTACATAACACACCGGCGAGCCGCAGCTTTCTTTCGACACCATCGAGCCTGTCGAGTCGCGTTTATTTTTTCTGCTATTTGCAAAAGCACGAGTGCACATGTGTGAGATTTATCGGGCTCTCTCTTGGGTGGCGTTTCCAGAACAAAGTAGCTCTCGCACTTTTGCAGCTGCGCGTTATAAAATTGCGGTCTCGGCTCATTTTTGTCGGGACGCGAGTGCGTGCGTTTGTATACAGCCTTGCAGGGAAGAAACGAGAATTTGCATCGATCCATTTCTCTCGGCTCGAGTGGACTGTGCTTACATTGCGGATGCGATGTCGCTCATCCAGTTCAAGTGAATAATTGATTTGCTCTGGGATTCAGATTATCGCGGGTACATACGAGTTACGGACAAAGAATTTCGAGATTTTTCCTGTACCAATGCAAAAAAAGAGGATGATGTTTGACATTTTTTTGTACGAAAGTATATGTATTGGTGTAAAAAATTTTACCGAAAATTTAAGGTTCATTAATAATTGGCGATAAAAAATATCCTTAGAGAGACTAATGCTCGTATGATGTGCTACAATCAGAATTGTTTGGAACTCTGAGGTACTTTCATTATCATTGCACAATGTTAGTATAAAATGCTCTATCTTCTAAAATAGCTACCGCTCATTGGTTAAGTGAAAAAAAAAAAAAAAAAAAAAAAAACACTGAAACCAACAAAAGCCACGAAAACTCTTGATTGTACTTACAAAAGTACCATTCTTTCCCCAACACGGAGAAACCAACGTATAACACCCATCTTGCACGATAACGCTTTGTACCTTTCAACGCGCCATACCATCTGCCGCGCCGTTAAGATCTGCGAACTCCCTGCACACACACATATCCGCAATAATCTAAACGACAGTATAGTACCTATATACATAGCAGAATCGCACGCGTGGGCTTATCTTTTTCGCACTTTTGGTAGGTTTTTCAGTGCGCTCGCACTCGTAAATTCCAATTACCAGATACTCGTAACAATTGAAACGAGGAGTACACAGCTACGTGGCAAAGTGCACTTGAGCGCGCGAGTGCGCCTCGAAATCGAAAGTGAGAGCTTTTTATATATAGACTCGGGCCGCGACGAGCGAGCCAATGGCGCGGGAGGTTCTTCCCCTTTCTCTCGGAACGGCTCCAGTTATACTCCTCTTATCGCGATGCCATTGACCCGCTATCGGTGCCAGTGTGCCGTTCGTATAACCGAGGAAGACCAGCTCACCGCGTTGTGTGTTTCCCTGCAGATACGCGTCCGACGACTTTGACGAGTAAAACGTGAGCGAGAGGCAGTCACATTAATGTTGATTATTAACAAAACGCGCAATCTAAAATTATTTACGATTCCAAGGGCCAAAGTAGGTGGACAAAAGGGGGTGAGTAAACGTACGAGGGACAGTAAAGTCCTCGAGGCTCCTAGCGAAAGACGCGGAGAGCAAGAACACGAGGCAGCGCAAACGTAAGCGGAGGAAATAGAAAAGAGAGAGACAGCGAGGAAGATATCGGCACGGAGAATCGCGAGCTATTTTTAAAAAGTGAGGGAGAGAGAGAGCCTCCGCGCACACGGGAATTCGATTAACATACAATAAGGACATAATTCTCTGGGCTACGCTTCCACGTGTGTGTGTGTGTGTGTGTGTACACACGGCTCTAGCAATGCCCTTGTTGGCCCTTTTTTCCTCCCCCTCTGCACTTTCGTTTCTTTATTCTGTTGGTTGCTTTTGTCTTTGGCGCAACGTGTCTTTTCTCCCTCCTTTTCTCCTTTCCAAAGTCCGAGGATTTGTCCTTTTTGCTTGATTTTTCACGACAACCCATAGAGAAGAGGTCGAAACTATTCGCGCCAACCCCACCGCGGTACTTGTAAATGCATATACATTATACATGTATATACGTATCGTCTTCTTCCTCCCGCCGTTCGTTCTTTTGGCTTTTTATATGTCTCTCGCAAGGAGCTGCGTCAATCGTAAATTTCACGCTGCACTCGCCATTCCCTTGCACGTGTATATATAACATTCTTAGATTTTATCCTCTTTCAGCTCTGGTGTGCGCGTTTGGTTTTGGTTACCAGGGTCATGTATGTATAGAATCAAAATGTTTGCCTTTTGGATGAGTTCCGCGTAAAATCTTGCTTTTTACGTCATTTGTATGATTCAACATCCACTGGCGCGTCTTGTTGACCAAATGCTAAATACTATACAAATCTTATATCTTTGAAATCTTCCATCGATCGATAATATTTTGTTATGAACATTGGAAATCAGTCTAAAGCACGTCCAATCGACGCGTATTTGCAACACCAAGTACTGAACAAAAAAAAAAAAAAAACGCAAGTCCATTGAATCCATTGAACTTGGAGAAGAAAACTCTCCCATACTCCATATGGCTCCATGTGTGAGAAACGTGTGGGTTCGCCAAGGCTGCTGCTGTGGCGCCCGTGTCATTAGAACCATTCGCTGTTGCTGTTCACCGGCTACTTTCACTGAGAATCGGCAAAAAATCGGTGATACGAGCTTATATATTTATAATCTCGCGCGCGGCATCCCTCACGTTGTGGCCAATGTTCGTATATGCACGTATGGATACGCCAACAATGACAACGCGAATATTTGGATGCGCCCATAACGGTATACCTATTCTGTGGTACTTTGCAAGCTTGTTTCTTTCGTTAATTCATGTTGGCAATAAGATCAATGTATGAAATTGTCACTTTATGATTACATGATTACTCATTGCCATCGCAAAACTTGAGTGTTTTTGACTAAAAAAAAAAAAAATCATGTTTGCACACCCCAAAAATGAATCGATATTTACCGATAGAAAGTCCAAGTGACAGTTTAACGATAACGTCCGTTAGTGTATTATTATACATAGAATCGATTTTTGGCCCGCATAACCACGCACGACCACTTCCACATTGACCCTGGCAATAAATAACATATCACCCATGGCCCTCTCTCAATAAAACAACAACACAACAACGACATAAATCCGCGCAAACGGCGGCTGTAACAAAAAGAAGCCAAGGAGTCAATTACCGATCTTTCACGTGTGCGCACCTTGCGCTCACGTACATACACACTTGTCAGGGGCGAAAAGACAAATTGGTGTTTACAAATTGAATACATATACTTATATCATCAGCTGCGTGATTCATCGGTATTACTTCCTGATAATTTCCCGCACGAGCGTATGTGTGCGAGGAGGCCTAATAGTTTTTTGTCAGCAGCGTGCGCTCGGGTGGCTCATTAGAGCGCGCGCGGGTGAGTGAAAACCCTCCGCCGCGCCATCCATCGAACGGTCGTGTATGGGTCGTGTATGGGTATAACGGTGATGCGTCTATTAAAAAGAGGAGCCAATTTACTTGACGACGCGTGCACCGTACGTATGTGGGGTACTTTATACTTATTGTGTGTGAATCAACGAGGTGCCGCTTTGAAAACTCGATGTGCATTTTTGCGCCCATAGGCAAATGACTTTTGGAGGTCGATTTTCAGGTAAAAGATAAATTGTACACTTGCCTTAGTACTACTACTTAGTAGTGATTACTATAATTACTACACATAACTTGACGTATATCTTACACCGTGCTCTCTTTACCAGAATTATAAAATCCAAAGTAAATATATGTATATAGCTTATATATATATATATATATATATATATATATATATATATATATATATAATAATAACAAATCTCTTTTCCACGTAACGATGTAACAATTATAAGCTGTACTTCATAAGTAAATGAAATAGAAAATAGAATCTGCTTTGCAACTTGTTGTGTGTGCGCTTTCGTGCACTCGTAACGTGTTTTTGTGCACTCTTCTGCGTTTTTATGTAGATGTCATGACCGGGCTTATGTTGTATACACGTGGTTTTTTTTCCGTTTGACAGCTGATGGTACGGACTTGACCAAAAGTATTTTGACGTAAAAATGCGTGTACCGATGATACTCGCGACCGGTATGCGTTTTACTATTGGCTCGTGAAGCCAAACGAGCACATTCCGCCTTTTGGTTCTCGGCCATTTTACAGTGCAGAGGAATTTCTAAACGCCGTTTCTCGAGGGATCACCAGTTGCGGAACCTACAATCGGAAATTGATTTACGCGACGCGGAAACCCTGTAGGTAACAAATTTATTTTCGCGTTTCTGTCTCGCTGCTGGGATTTTTTTTCTGTCTCTTAACGCGCAGCGACTCTTTGCGTGGGTATTTTTATGATCGGCGTGCAACCCCTGCCCGCGGTTTAATGATCCTTCCATTACTACCGTGCGTATACTCTGGGCGTCGAAGGAGGAAAAAAAAAAAAGAGTACCGTCCGTATGTTTTTTTTTTTTTTTTTCGTCCATGTGCGAGCGCGGCTATTGGAAGGGATTTTTTATGAGGCGCCCATAAATCGGAAAGTCGTCGCGCGCGCGTCTCACCTCGTTAACAGTTGTTTCGTTGTGTTGACTCTTGCCGAGGTGCCGCGTTCGATTTTTCTTTGGGTTGCGGCGAGGTGGAAACGAAAAGTGAAGAGAAAGAAAAAGATTTATCTGCCCGGGGACGAGTCGAGACACTCGTGAGGTGGTCGCAAAAAAAAATTTTTTTCATCGTGCGTTTCGAGCAAAAATGTTTGCTTCGCCAAGTATCCCCGGAAACTCTCATTTATCGAGGACTCTATTCGGTCATGTCTCGGTGGAACTCTTGACATTTTTTTTTTCTTTGTTACAAGAGCACACAGCTCATTTTTTATGTAAAAAAAAAAAAAAGGTATAAACGTACCGACTGCTTTCTGAAAGGGAACTTTTCTAAACTGCACACCGAATCGTGTAAGTCAAACATAGTACCAAGAGGCACATGCAAAATAGACAAAACGTTGTATAATATGTAAAATCGATTGGTAGGGAGGGACAAAAGAGCTGGAGAGCAAAGGAGAGGAAGAGAAAGAAGAGACCACAGTTGTTGTTTATCGCAGGTGCGAAACAATAATCGCGTTTCTACGTGCGTACAAAACGAATGGTGTAGAAAAGAGGGCTATGCTGCGGCCTTACGTGTACGTATATAATGTATAAACCCGAACGAGTCGTTAAACCGCGAGCCCTTTAAATCCACGTAATGAATGCGCACCAAAGAGGCGAGAAAAATATTCTAACCAAGTGCGCAGAAACGAACACCAAGAGAGAGAGAGAGAGAGAGAGAGATAAAAGAAGAGAGTGAGGGGAGAGTTATTTGCTTTGCTCTGCAGTTGCTCCGGATGTTGCTGCGTTTATTGGCTATTTCGCGGCTTCACGCCGCTTTTACGGTTGTAAAGCGAAAAATGGCCAGGGACTCGTCTTTGCGGGTGCACGTATATAAAATATCAAAATATGTGCGTGTGTGAAAAATGCGTGGTGTATTTTTGGTGGAGGTACTACATGGAGAATTTTGTTATTGCCATCTCAAAATGTTTATTTGGAAATATCTAAGAAATGAGTTTTTGATTTATTTCTCTTTTCCTTGCTCGTGCAATTAATAGCTATTTACGGAATCATCCAAGCCCATTTAAAGTAATTCATATAATTTATGATTATAATTCTTCAATATATTGCCACTTCATTATACCACAGATGAATTACTCGAATTAAAAGCCCACCTCTATTCTTCAATCCATTAAAATATACGTAAAGCTAATCAGTTATTTTATAAGTAACCCTTCAACTAAATTATTGTGTAAACAAAAATGTTTTTGAAATATTCACCCAAAAAATCTTTTTACAAATTAAAACGAGCATAAGAAACAATATTGATGAAAAAACTCATAGCATATATTACGATGCGCGATATAAAAGCTACTGCAACAAGTCCTCGCATCTAAAATTAGGGAAACTCAGAATTAAACGGACAAAAAGTGCATGTAGTGCCCAATTTGAGAAAAAACACAAGCATACATGTGTCATTGGAAAAAGAAGAAATCAAGAGTGGATAGGGAGTCTTACGGTATCCTTAACGGGTCCACCACACCCTGTTAAGCCGCCAAAGAGAGAAAGAGAGGGAAAGAAACAAAAGCGTAAATAAATCGAAGACTCACTCACTCGTTCGTATTATATATACATGCAACATGGTCATTGTCAACATGTGGGCCCTTCTATGTACACGCTCGAGGCAAAAAAGTTGATTTAAAAGTTGGTCACCGCTTCCTATTGAGCCACTTCGGTAATCGCCGAAAATCCACCGGCGTCCATTTTTCACGTGCTGCCTTCCCTTGCCGTTCCCACTCGCGCTTAAGCCGTGTGTGTAGGAGGCGTACGCGGCTCTCCTCGCGTGATTATTGTTATGTTACCTCCTCTTCTTTTTCTGCCTTTATTTTTCAAAGTGTATGTAAAAAAGCCGGATGCAGATAAGCATTTCTCCGAGACTTTCATGCGACTCTTGTACGAGTGTGTGTTCTCTCACTAAAACTGCCTTTTTCGAGCATGACTCGAGTTTTACTGTTTAATCGCGCGGATCGTACTTTTTACTTGATTTTTTTTTTTTTTTTTACGAATGAGGAGGAGCGTGGGTGTCTGGATCATTTGTATCGAGTTGCAAGTTATTTTTTAAATAATTTTTCATACCAGATGTTATCTGGACAGGTTTGAAATCGGAACCTCAACATTTGTTTTACAGAAAAATAATGATACACTCATCTAGAAGATAATACGTATTATTGAAACCGTAGTAATAAAAAAAGTTGTTAAAAAATGTTTTATTAATTTGAATATTTAAAAGTTATTGATTTTAATGCAACATTTGATAACCCTATCGCTGAGAATCAGTGAACATTCATTGCTCTGTTTAGTGAAAGACAAATTTTATAGCATCAATTGCAACATTATATTGTTTAGCGAGAGATTTCCAATTACTCAATCAAAAGAGCGGAATGCAAATGTAATTTCAAAATACGAGTCAACATTGCTTTTAAACGTTATATTTTAATACCCTGAGGTACCAACAAGGATTACCACACGATGAGCAAGAAAGTTTTTATTCGAAACAATTTCATTGATCCCATGAATTACTTTATTATCTCAACAATGAATTCCTGAAATATCATTTATATTTAATCGCCTTATCACGACGACAGACGTATTTCATAACGGTCAAAGAAAAGTCCTTTCATGACTTTAATTCGAGAAAAAGTTTATTGCTACTTGCCACACGTAAATAATATAATGATATGTATAGAAAACTTTTTTTAAACATCACACAATAGAGACTCGATCGATTTACTATAGAATAACTTTTTTACTCACCACACACTTCCTAAACCTTCCACAAAGGCGTTATCATAATCCCATTGAGAACAGATCAGAGTGCAAACAGCATAACATCCTTGCCTTATAGCATTCGTATGATAATCGTTCGTTGTGTACGCTGTATCGCGCTTATCTAACTCCAGATGCTCGAGAACATTAAGTTTTGTGTGTGTGTGTGTTTTTTCCATGCTTTTTCCTTTTTTGCCTTGTCTGTCAGTTGAATCAGTGGATAAAAATTACCCTTACCCTTTTAAGTGCGTATACCAAAAAATATATTTTCAAGTAAGCTTTTATCAAATTAACTTCTAAAAACTTGAATAGATGTCATGTAGAATCATTGTGTCCACACAAAAACCTTCTTTAAAAAATATTGCTGGATGACTCGAGGCTTTTTTTTTTAAGAAATCGATAAAAGAATATTTTTACATGTCTTTCAGAAGATTTTATCAGCCAAAAGTAATTACTTCATAATGCCATGTATAATGGATCATTTTAGGCAATATCTAATTAAACTTTTTAAAGAATAAGATTACTCTGGGTCTTCATTTGTGAATATTGCTCGAGAAAAGTACCGTGATGGATGAAATCTCGTGCAGATAAATTTTAAAAATTATTTGAAGATTAAAAAAAAAAAGAAATTTAGGATTCGATGTTTGCTGGAAATAATTTTACAAAAACGCCGTGCACCTTCTCTCTCTCTCTCTCTCTCTCTCTCTCTCTCTGGAGTGCACTGTCCTCAAGGCTAACCCGTACACACACGCACGTATACACATATGGCAGTGGCTGAGGCAGAGAAAGAGAGAGAGAAGGAGAGCGAGATAGAAGCATAGAGGACAACGCGGGATGTACTTCTGGCCGTGAGAAAGAAGGCGGCGACGCGACAGTAGCAGAACTGGAAATAGATGGGTGTAGTATATGTATGGTGCAAGTGAGCGAGAAATGCAGAAATCGAAAGCGCGAGCTTGTTGGCAATAGTTTTTTTTTTTTTTTTTTTTTTTTTTTTTTTTTTTTTTTAACTAATAGAAACAAGATCTGATTGAATATTTAGCTTTTGAGCTGTTCTTCAGGTCTCTTGCTTCTCACAAGTTTGTTGGAAGTAACTTCAACATGAATAGGTGTGTAAAAATGAGGAATAAGTGTGCGGATTCGATAGTCAAACGTGTATAGTCCTTGCCGACCATCCAAGAAGTAGTTCCTTCGGAGTAACACATCATTAGTATCGAATTTACGAGCTGCAAAGTTGCAAAGTTACGCGTAACTAGAGATAACTGCAATTCGATAAGCAAAAACTCGTTTTATGGCCGCGTATTCAATTAGAATGTAAACTAGCCGTGAGCACGGCCGGGCCACCTCGGAGCTCAGAATTACATTCGATCATAAATAGACACTTTCTTTTTTAATCAAATGTCGAGTGGCAACGAAACGATAATTTTCTTAGTAAATTATTATATGGAAAATAATAACGATATACTTGTACAAAGCTCGGTGTTATAAAATTACATACATAATTGCGGAAGTGCGAAATGGATTTTGACTGTAACGCGAAATCTATCTGTAACTGTGTTTCTAATGCCGATGGAGTGATGATAATAATAAACATTTTTTTTCATCACAAAAATAACAAGATAATTCGTTCTGGACAACGTTCACGAGACCACAAGTGGGAAAAGGTGTTGCGTGCTTATCCTAACGTATATGTTTTTCGAGAAAATCGCAGACAAATTAAATAGCAGACAATAACATTACCATTATTTTTGTCTTTCGATAGCCGTAAAATTTTTTATCGCAATTAAGGTGAAAATTTAATTTAACCTAACAAATTTTAAAATCACACAGAACTATCAGAAATACTATACATCAAGGCTCTACTATACACATTTTGTCGTCAATAAACCATAAACTGTATGTTAACACAAGAAATCTCAATGATTACAAGACTAAAATCGTCATTGATAACCAAAAGGCACCAAATATCATCAGTGATGTAATGACGAGCCTCGTAACGATGAGTAAAAACAAATGAAATACAACGTAAACAAACAAGTGTCAAACCATAAATTCCAATGATCTATTTCCATCCCAAAAAAACAACGACAGCCGCTCTCAATAAGCCGCAGAAGCGAAGGCGAAGCTTCACTTTCTCGGATCCGCTCACTCTCTTCTCGCTCATTCCTTTCCTCATCTCCGTTTTTCCGCTCTCGCGGAGAGGAGTACGACGACGACGACGGACGAGCCAGTGGCCGTTCTTTTGATCTTTTCACGGAGCCGATTGATTTCCAGCGAGTAAGACGCCATCGCTTGTTCCTTCGCCGCCGCCGTCTCTCCTCTTTTATTTTGCCTCCCGTCCGCAGAGGGAAATCCCGTGCCGTGCGTCCCTCTGTTCAAAGGACAAGCGATATATTTATACTCTCTCTGTATGCTTTTAATTTTCAAACCACGATTAGTATTAGCTATTACGGCTATTCTTCTTTGAAATTCGGAGATTAACACTTTAATTCCATAATGTATGCAATGAATTAGTTCGGACTTTGAAATGAAAGTCAGCCAGTTTTTGAAGAAGAATTTGAATTTAATTCGTAATACAATAAACGCTTCGAGCAAAAGGATGAATTGTATTACATCTACAATCAACGTCTCTAAGGGTACAGTTTGTATTGTGAACACCGTAAATAATATAAAGATGATAAGATTAGACAGGAAGGAACTAGATGGATAATTCAAAAAATATGATTGTTATATTCAGTCGCCATAGTTCAACAACAATAAATGTGGTATACGTACCATTATTCGAATGAGATAAAAATATAGCTAGGGATATCTTATGATCGCATTATATTAAAAATGAAATAAATGATGTCTATTTTCACGAATGAGTTCTAATGATGATCTAATTGTATCTTTTTTTTTTCTGTTTTCAGGTAAGTCATCGGCCCACAACTGTCGATACCAAGCGCTACTTCGAGCCAAATAGATTTGTTAGTATCGTTTTGTACAATTGTTTTACTCAACTTACATCGTTATTGATAACCACATATACATTAAAGTTACCTCGCGCGTAGAATATACTCTTCTTCATTCCAACTTGCGAGCATCTAATCAGCCGGCATCCGCTCTAATCTTCCTAAGCTTTAATTGGAGCTTCAGTATAGCCCAAGACACTCGAGACTTTCCCAGCATCCACCGTATGTATATATTTTTTTTATCCTGACGGCAAATTGAACAATTGTTGGCAATGAATACTGACTACGGGCTACCGTTAACCATAGACACCTCCAGTCGCGCATCCGTACACGGCTGATTGCGCATTTTACGATCGATGGTCCCGAGCTATACAGTGCGGATGAGTTCAATTAAACACGCACGATTTTTCTAGCTCAACGATGAGCTTCGACGCTTGTCGTCCGCCGCTTGGTTTATACTTGCCCGTCAATTCATATTTCAATTGCTTATGCTGTCAAACCCCCCCCCCCCGTGCACGACTCATGCGAGAGAAACACCACGGCAGTCCAATGGGAATATATGTATATTTTACATGTAATGCTTCTTATGGTGCTTTCTCTTGCGCAACGCGTTCCGTTGTTTTATTGCGCTTCCCAAAGGATTCCTTTGTGCAAATGTTCCAACGCGCGAGGCTAGATCATTGGAGCGGTGCGTGTGCGCTTCCTCCTGTCCGTCGTTACTGTATCCGTCAAAGCGGTGATTCACACGCAAGCAAATGACGAACTGCGAGGAGGAACACGTGTCAAGAGAAGTCCCGTCCCATCCATCCTCATCACCAGCGGTAGCACCTTGGGCACGCATCTCCATACCCATACAGAAAGGGACACTTTAAGCACGAGACCTCGGATTCTTCGAACAAAGTGTATAATATATACCCTTCTCTCGGCCCAAAGCTGTAAACTTGTATTGTAAAAGCTCGGCTCTCATAGAGAGAATTACAGCTGTGACGCAAAAGCAAAAGTAAAGAGGAGGAAGAAGAAGACGAAGTATGGAGAAGAAGAAGGAGGCGGAAGAGGAACGCGATGTGACGGGGCTGGTAGCGCGGTTCCCAGCAAATGGGATTCGCCCCATGAATATGTATCGATGATGGCTTCTCCATGTCTGCTGCTCCCTTCTTCTTCTTCTTCTTCTTCTTCCAAAGCCGACTGCAGCCGTGCATAATTTAATTCATAGATCAGCTACAGTACACGTGATGTGCAAGCTTTAATGTACACTTCGTACCCACATATTGCTGAAATGTGAGCAAAAATGGAGCTCGTCGAGGGTTCGAGAGTTATGTTATTGTGGCGGAGGGACAACTCATTGCTTTCTAAGTACCGCGTTTATGAAAATACAACAGTGTCCTCTTGCTTCCTCCTACATAATGATCCGAACGAACATCGTGCAGTCGCTCCCATGGACAAAAGCGAGCACATTTGCAAACATCATCTCCTAAGGACAGATCAAATTTTATGTGTTCCCATTCGGAGCTGGAGAAAAGTATTATCTTCTCTACGAGTGATTTGTTCTTCTCGTATGTATCGCGGACCACGTTCTCTTGTACAGTTAGTAACGGCAGATAGGAAGGCCTAGTAGAGTCAAAAAATAAAAATAGTAAATTAATGAAAAGAAATCAACCGGAGAAAACGTGTCGCGAGTATTTATTTCTCACGAAAGATACCCATTCTGTTTTCTTCTTCTTCTTCTCTAATGCTCGTCACGGGTCATCGAGGGTCACTCGTAATTACTGTCATCCTCTCGCTGCTGGTGCTCCCATCTCCCATGTTTACACATGTAGGTATACACATATATACGTGTGTGTGACATAAACGCCCCATTCTCTTCCTCCAACACCCATATCTGCGCGTTTCGAGACATTAGATAATAGGTACGATTCTTCTTCTTCTCTTCCTCTCTCTGTTTGTCGAGAAGGAAAGAAAGGTAATATGGCCATGTGTTTTGCATGGATTTCTTTTTGCAGGGAGAAAGGGAGAAAGAGAGCGCCGTTACAAGAGCTGCGACGGGAATCAAGAAAGTGATAGTGGGGAGAAGCGAGGAGTTGTAAAAGAAAAAACGTCCCGAAGGAGGTTAAGTCATTCGGCTGAGCCTATACACACACGTGAGGCTTGGCATTTCGTGACGGGCAACCATTGATTTATATTATTTTCAATTGGTCGAATTGTTTACAATTCTAATGTCCCTATACATACCCATACAGACTCTTGCTTTCAGCGACGAAATGAAGATTGATCACGTCTATACGTTTTCCATTCATTCCCCCCCCCCCCCCACGATGATTAAATCAAAAAGATTTTATCCGCGTACCGTAAGATTTGATCATCCATATTGGTTTTCTTCCACTAATCCTTGAGACGTTACTCCAGAAGATGGTTGTCGAGATCTTAGACTTTTTGCTGATTTTACGTGTCTTATATTGTGCACTTACTTTACTTGACGCCAGTATGAAATTTCTAGTGTTTGGGGGTGCAGGGCCGTTCCTAGACATTGTACAATAAAGTACCCTCAAAATATTGTGGAGTTATCAAAGTAGTGTTTATGGAATATTAGCAAACTACCGTGTCACTGAACCATTACTCACACTGTAAATAACAATTTCAATTGCGCTCTGCGGCTGTTGTGATGTTTACGTGATTTCGACCGTGTGACTCATACGGCCTACAATAGCTCCTCTGTGAAGCTAAAAAAAAGCAACACTGTAATACACTTGACTGAAGGTACACATGATCCGATTTTCGCGAACCACTGGAGTGTCGTTACGACACGCATCACATACGTATATGAATTGTATTGAGGTGTGCTGGCCGAAAATGACGCTGACGACGAGTGCTAGAGTGGCGATTAGAGTCGCGGTTGAATGGAAGAAAGGAAAGGGGTGTATCTTATGTAAAGTTTCGATTAGTCTGGAGGCGAGGTCATAAAGCAGCGGCACGTGATTGAATTGTGACCAAAATGAGGTTGTGTAACTCTCGACTCTCTCTTACTTCTTCAGTGAATTTGGTTGCGTACGTGTGATTAAAATGAGAGAAACAATTTTGATCCACAATCAAAGAATAGTATAAAGTAACGATGAGCAACTGTAGTATTGATTCGGCACTTTTTATTATGTCTTATGATGAAGTTACAAATTCCATTGATATGCACTTGATTAAGAAAATTGTAAAAATAAGTTACGTGGTTATGATAACATTTGAGAGTTATCGTTTAAAAATGAATGCGTGCTTAATTTTTATCTTTTGATTAAGCTCAGTATCTCTAGATCGTTTGCAGAGTATAAGATAATGCAACGTAAACTAGAGAAGTAAAAAAATGGATTGGGGGAAAATGAAGTTAAAATGTTACCACGTATTTTAAGAAAAATCTATTTTGTCACATGTGACAACGGCAATAGTAAGAGTGAGCTCGTTTTCTTGCTAAAGCTGAGTATAGTTGATACGTTATTCGTTGATTACACTTTGCTTGGTAGATCGTAATTCGGATCTCAGCTGAGCTGATTGATTGGACATTTTTGAATTTTCCATCATTTTCCGTCATTGGTCACATACAATTTTGGTTGTATTTAAACTTACAGAAGTAAGTGCATTCAAAGATGCTTCTCTCAACTGTAGCTAAAACGTACAGTAATAATCTTATGCTATGCTGATTTTTAATTATGGTAATTAATCAAAAAAAGTAAACGTACCTGTTGAATTCGAATACGTGCTAGATATCTAAAGTATTGTCTTTATTGATACAACTGAGTTGAAATTTGTAAATTTTCGTACACTAATGCAAGACCATAAAATTGTACAGCATCGTCATCAACTCATTCCGAACAATGATACACCTGAACGCCACGTTACGTAATTCTCGTCATCGCCACAATTCTCATCACTCACCCACACGAGGAAGTAACACCTCTATTCCTGTAGCCCGTGCCCGTATACCCGCTTTACTCCTCGCGTATCTTACGTTCGTTGCACTTTCTACGTATCCGTACGTATCCGTATACCACCACATGACCACACAAGCCTCAATACGGAGATCAGGCACGCGCTCACACGCGTACGTATACGAGTGTGGAAGATCCTTGGTTTCCGGTCCCATGCACACTTGTAGAAATAGTAACCAGCCCCTCGCATCCATCGTTTCGCAGAACTGCGTGAATCAGAGTGAACCTGTTTCTCTCTCGCGAAAATCAGCAAAAAGAGGATAAAGAGAAAGAAAAGACGCGGAAAAGGAACATCGATAGGCCGCTTCTGCCGGTGAATTGAAATCGAAGAACATGCAGGAATTTGAAGAGTTCAGCCTGTTGAAATTAATAGGAGCATTGATTTCTTTTTTTTTTCAATCAAACGTTGAATGGTTTATATGCTCGCGTTATAGAAAAAAATAATTACTTGGGTTGCGTTAGGGAGACCACCTGAAAAAAAAAAAAAAAAAAAAAAATTAAAGCTCATCGATGCATGAACATTGAATTTAGGTGTGCCATTTACATTTTTCGCAACAACGTGAGACAAAAGAAAGGAAATTATATCGCGAACCAGTCGGTTATCCTCAAAGGCTCAACTGCTTGATTCAGTAACAGCTCCATGAAAGCAGGAAACGTTTTACCACTAAGTATGACAACAATCCTTGGGGAGGCCTCTGATCGCATTTTATTGCATTCTCGTACGGCTTAGCTTGTATGTTTTCTCGAAAACGATGACGACGTAGTTGTTACTCCTGTACTGCGTACTGTCTTTGCTGTTGCAACCGATCCATGCAACTTTAATGCATTTGTATCGGTAAATGTCATTTTTTGTGAATCATAAGTGACACTGCACTACCGGAGAATCACTGGAGAATCGAAGAAAAAATGATACTTACCGAGTATTTCGTTGTAGGTACTTCAGCTTTAATATTATTATACTTTATTATTATTCAATGAAAACCTTTGAAATCCATTACACCAGCCGATTGATATCTGGTTGAGTTGGAGATAAAAATATTAGTTATCATCTTTTTTTGTACATCTTAATTTATGCATGATCAATCCCCCGATCCCATAAATTTTGCCAGAATCTATTGTTTAATCAATCGGCGATGAAAGTGTCCCCAAGCTAGAGCATATAAATTTATTTGAGTCTAGTTTTATACAACATATGAATGTAAAAGAAACACTTGAAGAATATATACAAGGCGAGGGAGAAAGAGATAATGCATATATAGCTGCGTTTGTGGGTCTTCCTGCCGTGCCTTCGTTCTAGTTTTCCCCTTCGGGGCCAGCGGCTCAGTGTCGATTCCGATCCACTTCTTTCGTCCGCTGCTGCTGTTGTGCCATTGTGTCGTCGACTGTCTTTTTTTCCTTCCCTCTAAGTCCCCGTGAGAACTACGCGAAAACTCGATTACATACATACACTTACAACTCGATGTATGGATGTATATCCGTGTATCGTCCCTGTATGTTTGGGTTATACCGGATTGGGAGTATGCTTTACTTGGACTGTGTCAGCTAGCTCGATAAGTGGATAGAAAAATAAGCACTTTGTCCCACAGAAAACATGAAAAGAGGGGCATAAAGTATTGAATTTATTATTGAGTTAAATTCAAGCAAAATTAAATATCATTAAAATGAGTATGAACCTCTTGAGAGTGTAAAAATATAGAAACGCATACCTTATGAATGATGAAATGTAATTTGATGTCACCGATAAGGTAATCCTTTCTCCTCTGGCTGATAAGAATATCCTAATAAAAGCGTGAGCATCTGTGAGAAGTAGAACAGTTCCTTCTTTTTCCAGTATCGTGATCAGTGTTTAAATAAGTATTTTCAATCAATCATCATGAACAGTAAGCATAACACATTAATGTATCTAAGAAATTTTCAATACATCTAACAAATAATTTTATTTTTCAGGCTATTTTTTATTTTTAACTCTGCTATTAAGTGTAACACTTGCCACGAGTAAGCAAGAGCTTTATCACGCACCACCGTACGAACAAACTACTATTCTTGTGCCCGGAGAATGTCCAAAATATGATTATGGTATTATGATCACCTACCCACATGAAACTGACTGCGACAAATTTTATGCTTGTATTAATGGTCAGAAAGAGCTACGTAACTGTCCCGTTGGACTCGACTATGATCCAACGCAAGGGACATGTGATTGGCCATCCATAGCTAATTGTAAAGTAATATCCCGTCCATCTTCAACACTGCGACCTACAACGATAATCACATCGAGGCAACCACCTTCAAGTAAACCGTCAACGACATCTGCAGCATCTTCCTCTTCTGTAAGCATATCTATTCAGCCACCATCTTCATTATCAACTGGGTTATCTCAGACAAGTACGCCTTCCCAACCACCGTCATCAGCACGGACTACGAGTGCTCCCTCGTCAAGTACATCGGAACAGCCATCTTCTAATTCCACCTCCAACATACCATCTACCACTTCTGCACGTCCTTCTTCAACGATAACTTCTACGACCAAAACATCTAAGCAACCGCCTTCAAGTGTCAGGCCGTCATCGACATCGAGCCCTCCCAGTAAGTTGACGTTGAATCTATCTTGTACTTGGGTTGAATTTCAATAAACTGTACACATATCATTTTACTTTTAAATTATATTTATTCTCACAGGTTCGTCAAAACATCCTCCGGTCCCTACCAAGTGTCCAAAATTTGGTCATGGTTCTGGTAAGGTAGTGCACCTAGCTCACGAAACCAAGTGCCATCTGTTCTACAAGTGCGATAATGGTAGAAAAGTACTATTCAAGTGCCCCCGTGGTCTTTACTTTAATCCACATTTGCAAGTTTGCGATTGGCCCTGGAATGTGAACTGTACCAATAAACAACCCTCCGTAACTACTCAAAAACCAACATTGAAGGGAAAGCTCGTTAAAAGAGATATTGAAAATAATCATTATGCCAACGCAATAACCCTATCTTCCGTCGGAACAACCACGAATCCATCGATTAATCCGAGTACTTGCATTGGAAAATGTCCATCCCTGGACCCAATTGAATTTACTGTTGTGTTACCCAACATTCGCTGTGACAAATATTGCGTGTGCCATAGAGGACGTGCCAAAGTGATGCCGTGTCCACCTGGTCTGCACTACAATGTTAAATTGAGAGTTTGCGACTGGCCTGCCAATGCTAAATGCTTTGGAATCGGTGGAATCGGTGTGTCAACTACTGAGAAAAATCCTAATAATACAACTTCATTGATTTTAAGTTATCCATAGAATTTCTTGTAACAAATTGGATTTGTTTTTACGAATATGTAGACAAAAACTACGGTATTATGTGGTTTACGGTAAATAATAATGATGATAAGGGATGTGGTTGTGAATGGTAAAGTCACAAAATCCTCAAAAGCGTAAATAATTTTAAGCATTTTTCATATCATTTATTGTTGTGTAACGTTGAATATACTTAGCAACCATATCAATAAAAAGGTGAAACAAAAAATAATTACTTGAGTCCACACCTCTTTCTTCGCGTAATGGCTCTTGTTTGTGAAACAATTTCTTTGAAGATGCAATGGTCCGCAATAAAATGTAAAAAGCTTAGCGTCGATGAAAGATAACAAATCATGCAAGCCAAATATGCATAAAAGCTCTTAAACTTCTTAAAACACCACTTAAGCCAAATATTGGATCCATGAGTATTGCATTTCGCGAAGGTGCAAGTACGTAATATTTACTCCAGCTTATAACGTTTGCTTATCGCTATTAATCTTAGCGGTTTGTAAGTTATCGTGTCACTTGATCGCTAATACGACGGACTAAGGTTTTAACTGCTTCTCTATAGTTGATGTAATCTGCATGAATTATATTTCTCCGGACTTGATCGGATTCAATTATTTAACTATAAATTTTCTAATCGTCTAAATATCTTTGGCAAAATCTATATGGTTAAAATTGTTATTACAAAGTTACGTTTGGTGTATTCTTGAAATTTTGTCCAACTTGCCTTACTTCAAAATTAGATGAAAAACAATTTATGTTGAGTTATGGATTATGATGCTGCATATTATTAATTTCATTCACTTTAACATGCATTGATTCGAAATAAAATGTGAATATTATTAGATGTGTGCACTAATCCCACAAAAAATAGTATTCCGTGAAAATTGGGTATAGGCAACATGGGATCTCCAAGAAAATGGGGCTCGTGGGGAAACCAATTCTTAGATTTTAAGGAAAACGGAGAACGTAATTCACCAAAGCGAGAAAGGGACGGCACATAAAAATTGACATTTCACGAGTTGCTCGCTCCGGGTGGTTGATACAAAAACAGCGACGTCGGCGGCGACTAAAGGCATGTCGATTTCTCGCATAGATTAAGACCCTGGGCCCCATACGGCCCCAGCCGTAAATTAAGAAAGCCAGCCCGGTCTTTTCCAGGTCGCGATGTGACGACTTTATTCTTCCGTGACCTTTTTCGGCTCCTCGTCGAGTCCACAGATTCCGCTTGAAATTTCGCGGTACACACGTGAGCGATGGCTGAGTTAACGTAAGTTATGGGAGTTTGATGCCCCCTTATGGCTCTATCGATGATTAAAGCCGAGATTTATATCCTCTGCCACGTTGTTTGTGTACTGTAAGTGCATACATGACGGATCGTGTTATAATGAAGGGTCCAAGATGGTATTTTGATTGCGTGAATCCGCACGTGGGTATGAAATTGGTTTTTAATCATCACGGCTACAGCTACAAACCTGGCGGGTAATTATGTTCGCTGCCTCGGATGATAGCTTTATTTCGGGCCCACTTGGTCACGCGAACTCAACATCTATATTAATGAAAATTGTTTAGTCATTTGCACGCGTTTGCATGTTTTTTTTTAATAATATTGTGTAATTCAATGGACCCCACCCTTGGAAAAAAAAAAAGTCAACGCATCTTATTTTCTCTCCACGTAGGCTGTAGAAGCTTCGTTTCACATTACAGGCGGACTCTCCTGATACCCAAAGAACCGAGATCAAGCCGTCGAAAGTCCATTAAACTCCCGTGACGGAGGAAAGCCTCGCAATTCATTTTTATTCCCCGTACTACACACGGGTCTCTCGAAAGAAAACGGAGGACTTAATTAAGTCGGGCCTTCGGCGCGCACCAAAGTCTGCCTGGCCGCTGACAAATTCGCGCGTGCGGCGACGCGGAGGAGGTGGGGGAGGACCGCCCCGGAGAGTCACTTAAAAATCGATTGGTGTCGCGCAACCCGGGTCGGGTTGTTCTTCTCGACTTCGTTCCCGGATCAATTTGTTCGTCGCGCCCACGGAAGAAAGAAATTCTTGTTTCTCCTTTCGTCCGCAGCATTTGTCGCTGCATCGATATGGGCAGGGATCGGATACTCCGTTGTAAATTTATGACATGCCGGCTTCAACCTCGTTCTCACGTCAGTTTTTTAACGAACGATGCTTCGGTGCATGTGTCTCCGTTCGTTGGTAGCATGAGTGATTGAAACCCATTTACTTTTTTTTGTATACCCTTTGTTTTTTTTTTTTTTTTTCAAGAATACAAACATCTTTGCAAGTTAGTTGTAACATAGGGGAAAAAGATGTATTATCAAGTTCTGAGTGAATATCGTATAAATTATAATTTCATCTACACATTTTGTAACTCGGATTCTCTGTAATAGAGCCACCTACAACTATAAAGAAAGTATTTTATGATTTACATTACAATACGTACCTCTGAGTCCTTTGAACCTTGAAAAACTACATAATCATTCACAGTTTGTAGAAGCTCATTATTACACCGATAGCTCTCACACATACATCATGGCTTGTGCCATGAATATTCCATAAATTTATCATCATTGATTCAGCTCTGCAGACATTACTTTCGCGCGAACTCTTCCGATTGGTAATTTGAAATTTTAATCGATTACCAAGAATCTCATTACGAATGCTCGTCTCATTCACAGGTGGTCGTTTTTTTTGTATCTCACCCTCGGACTTTTTATCCACACTTGCTGCTTCTTTTTTAAGGACCAAAAACCCTTGAAACGTTTTATTTACCAGTTAATTTTTTTTAACAACAATTGCTCATAAATAAAGTATTAATAATTTTCTTTTAATATAAAAAGTACTGTAATATAAAAAGGACAAAAGCCTTTGTGTGCCCCCTTTTTCTGCACAAGAAAACTCGATTCCCTCTCGCGTACATACGCGTGTCATTCAGTTCACGTCGAAGACGGAGGAGGAGCGCTTTTGTCGTCTCCCTTCGCCTCTTTTATCACGTGTGAGCGTCTCTCGTTCCCCTTTTTTTCTCGTAGACAGTTATTCCCTTATTTTTCTCCGGTCCCGAGATAAAGCCCGTTCGACGCCCATAAATGTCGAGTGCTATGCTTGGAATTTCATTTCGAGTCCCCGGAGCTTTATCTGTTGCAGTTGTCAGTTTTCTCGACATCAACATCAGCTCTCGAAAATCGGAAAAAGCTCGAGCAAGCGATTGTGCAACCACCCAAGTTTACTCCGAAACAAAAATTAAAGCACCATTGTACCGTAATAGACAGAGAAAATCTAAAGAAAAGCTCTCGAATGACAGGCATCGAGTGTATAATACACATGGGTACATGTAACAATGGTCGACAAGCCTGTTACAGATCGTCATCAGTATACGGAGCAAACTCGCATTTTAATCGACAGGTGAGGAGGACGGAGTCTATCACGCGGTAGCGGCCAGCTGGACCGATGATAATTAGATGAAACGTTACCATAGGGCGTCGCGATGACAAAAATCGCGCATTGAACTGCCCATGCGATACGGCACGTCCGACTTGCCCACTCGCGCGTACACAATGCATATACCTGTATACGCACGAGTATACAGAGGAGCCACGTGTGTGGTCCCCGCGATCTCGATCTTATTATAATCCGATACCCGAGTCGCTCTCCTGGGCATCGATCTGCACGTTTGTTCGTTAACCGCTGCAACAGTTAAGGACGCTTATTTTGACGCTGCTCAACGCGATAGGAATAATACACATATGAGCTATGTGTGTATGTGTGTGTTACGTGAATAGGGCGTGGGGCCTTTTGTATATATGTATACATGAGTTTGTGCGATAGTTTCACCGTGCGACAACCAGAAGACCGTATGGGTGGCGGATATGAAAATCGTTGCTCGGGTCGCCTTGTCACGTGTGTTGCGAGACACATAATGTGTGAAAGTGTTGGACAATTTTTTTTTTCCTTGTTAAGTATCATTGCGCTTGGATTCAGAGCCGAAATTTATGGGGGGAAAAAAAAGTGGTGTCAAACACGGTAGCCCGTTAATTTTCCCTCTAATCGATCACACAAAAGCATCCCTAAACACACACATGCTGCATTAGAATATCATTAATAAACGTAACCCGTTGAATTAACGTTCAGCACCCGGTCGAGTGACGAATGGTCTGGGAAAAGCTGCTCGATCGATTAGCTCGCGTCTCGAGGACACGGGCGACGATTCATCATCATCCTCGTGTATGTACATAAATATACACACACACACACAAGCCATGGTGGAGAGCTCGCGAGTCGAATTCGGCGAACGATTAACTCGAGAGACAAAAAAATGGCTCTCTCGCTCGGTATTATGTAGATCGAGGGAGAGAAATTTGGCGCGCAATTAAACCCGCGCGCGCGATGGTTTAGGGCAGTACATATTTATGTATATACCTACACGCGCGCGCGTGCTCGATCAGAGTGAAAGTTTTTAAGTAGCGCGTAGGATTGTAATTTAATTTTACGACGAATCAATTTGAAGCCGGGAGAGGTGGGGGCGGCGGGGAGTTTGTTTATTGCTCCTCGGTGCTGCCGTCTGATGCTTCGGCGACGAATTAGCGCTTAACGAGCGCTTCGATGCTTAGCCAGTTTATGGGGGCCGGGGTATAATGGAATTCAAAGTGTATAACCGCGAGCCCTTGCCTCCTCATCCCGTTTTCGTGTTGTAGTCGCTTGGGTAATGGGTGTTTACGAGTATTAAGTTTTGGAGATATAAGTCATGCGCTCGATAGAGGCTGTAGAGATTTTTGGTTTTGGTGAACGATCAAATGTGTATCCCGAAAATTTGGTCCTCCTCTCGAGTCGGGTGACATAGTTCCGTCGGTACTGTTGATCGACACGTTGTCTGTCACCCAAAACTGTGTGGAAATAGCATCAGTTCATCTATTTATTTTTTTTCAATTATTTATTTCAGTTTTGTTCTGTAAATTATATATATTCGCGTATATTTGTTTGAGAGAATGATACCATTCATGTTTTCCGTGTACTTATACGGGTATTTTCGTGACTTTAAAGGAAAGTTCAACAGTCCCCCAAATTAATTACAAGCTTCAATGTGAGTAAAACACGTAATCGACTCGCACCAAAGAATTGATTGTCCAAAAATTTCTCTAGACGTTTCGGCTATCTTCATCGCACTCGTAATAAATTCAAAATAGAAAGTTGAACTCGATGGTGAAACATATGAAAATAAAAAAACCAAAAAAATGGAAAAAAAAGAAAATGTAAAAAAAGAGAATGAGGACCTAGGTATACGAATAAATCCGCATGGGAAGATTGGTTTATTTAATGGCCATAAAGTAGCTTACGAGCATAATTAGCCGACGATAAACGGCGCTAAAATCACGCTCACAGGGGCCCGCAACAAATGACCGCCGAGGGGATTTCACGCCAGCCCAGGGTACACGTACACGCGAAAAGGATGAAAAAAAAAAAAAAATAAATAAATAAATAAATAAATAAATAAATATAAAAACCTCGCGAGTGCCTAACACGTGTTTTTCACGCTATAAGTCCTGTCAAAGAGAGTTGCAATTTCACCCGCGCGCGCCTTATACACACACACACACACATATACACGTGCACATTCTAGCGATTCATTAATTTACAGAGCGCTGGCTGCAGCTGTACGGTGAGCTTTCGCACGATCGCCGCTGCAAGAGATCTCGAGGTAAAAATCCGGCGCGGCCCGCCGCCGATCCTCGCTTACATTTTACCTACTTTCTTTGCTATTTATCCCTTGCCGCTGTTGGCCTGTGTTTTTGCGCAAAATAAAAGACACACGGTGAAATATGACCTGCTTACAAGCGCGGATCCCGCGGCTGCAGTACCTACCCGCCTTTGGAGAAGCTTTTACCGATACTCCGATACTCGATCGCTCGTACTCGCTTATCTGTCAAACGTCGTGATCACGTCGAATGAAAAAATAAACGCACTCGATGCAAAAGTATATGCTTTTTCGTCACTATGCAAGCCCCTTCTTATCGGAAGAAAAAAAAAAAAAAAGTCGGACGTGCCGCAGACACGGTGTCCCTATTGCTCATTCTCGTTCCGTGGTAAGTATTATCTAGGGTTTGCCGGCCTAATCGGATTTAGTTGCATCGGCTCGTGACGCGCACGTGTCGGTCAAGTACCAAATGCGGGCGGGACACGCATCCAATACGTGGAGCTGGCTCGTAAAAATTGAAAGCTCGTCTATTTATTATTTTTTTTTTTCTTTTCTACATGTAACGTAAAGCTGCGGTGTTGTCGATGAAATCGATACGAAAACGTTTCACATAGTGGGTATTAGTGCAAAGTTTCGTTCTACGGGGGGCTTGTGAATTTTCGATTTCCCGAGTACACCAGCTCGGAAAATTCGAATTAATCCCTGTCTCCGATCGTGCTTGGCAAATTTCTCGATTATACGTAGATAAGGGTCATTCGAGAGGAGGATAAAAAAGTTAGCCGATCAGATCTTATCTTCCGGAGATACCATCACGCGAGAGGCGAAAATTGTAAAAGTCATGCGGAAATTAACCGGGTACGTGTGAGGTGCAATGAAACGTTATTTCATCTCGTTTCAATACGCATACATATATAATATATCGTAAGTGCGAAGGGTAGGGGGTCTTATCTCTTTCGCTCAAAGTCTGTGATTCATAAAATATCGACGATATCGCGTTACAGCCCTTTCGAAGAGATAATTTACAAGCGCGAAGATTAATATTAATTTGCCACGGTGTTTGTCAAACGCTGCTTATGATTTAACGGTTCTCACTTGGCGCTTTTCTTTCTACTGATCGTTAAACCTCCACACCTTTAAATCGTTTTAAAAGTTATATCAATAAAAAAAAAAGGAAATCAATTTTCTAAAACGCGATAGTTCGACGTGTTTTATGATACACAAATTATCCCAACATGTCAACCACACATGATGGTACAAAATCAAACACAGCCACTAATAATCGAAAGAGACAAAAAAAAGCTGTGCTCTCATTCCATCAGGTCGCGAACAACTTAACGCAGGTGGAGGTCGGAAGCTGTTGCTCAGCCATTAACCGACTTCGGTGCGCGTTACATAATCTCCGCGGCTGGAAAAACGACGAAAAAGCTTTCCTCCCTCGTACTCCCGTTCTCACGCGAGACCAAGAGCTCCATGCTCGGGGATTAAAATGGCAAAAAAAAAAAAAAAAAAAAAAAAAAAAAACAAGAAAAGGAAAAAAAAAACCCGAGCACAAACCAGCACAGTTTGCCCGAGCATCTCAGGTCCACACATAAACGCTTCGCACACTCATTAGCGGTCAAAGCTCGGAAAATGCAATGGAGCGGCTCAACTTCCGCGTTTCGATACCCCCAGTGCAGCGCAGCTGTTGTTGTCTGCGTGTGTGTGTGTGTGTGTACCAAACCCGACAAAAGCCCGCTCCCATATACCGCACGATTCACTGTCCCTTGCCTCCCTATATTTTTATTCCTCCACCGGTCCACCCCCACGTACACCCGTGTGCTCTGGAAAATATATATTCCTCAAGAGAGCCCATATGGGTGTAGCTGGTCGTCGTCCTCGTCGTCGTGGTCTCGTAACAGCGGAGCATAAACTTCCGGCGTCGTGAGCCTCGTGCTACACGTGCGCTCGCTGCTACTTTGCGTCACTGTTACCTATTACTACCCCTATACCTATTCTCTCCACATGTGCCCTGTGGAGACACACACACACGTGTGCGCCGATTTTTCGCGTACATGTGCTTTCCTACTGCCATCGCTAATTAAGTGATCCGCGGTGAAGAGGAGAACAAGAAGAGCAGGGGGGGACAGTGGGGAGAAGGAGGAGGAGGAGGATGAGATGGTTCAGGTGGTGGTGCTGCGGGCTAATTAGGCGAAAGCGTCGGGCGGGTATAGCGCGCTTCTTCCTTCGTGATGTCTCTCGTGTGCCCATATGGGAAGTGGATGGGGCACGTATATATGTACTATATACACGCTCGAGAGCCGGCGACGCTGATTGGGTAATGTAATGGTCTGTCCGAGGCGCGCGCGACTGTATTTATCACACACGGGAGACTTTTAGCTCTCGGCTCGAGGCGCACGCGAGGACGCGTGTCTTCGACTCCTTGGTGACTTATGGGTATAGCTATATGTTTTTTCTTTCTATGTTTGTTTGCTGTTTGGCCATGGTAATTATTATGTTCACCGGCTGGGCAGTGATTTAGAAAGCTCCCGTGGATGATAGAGCTTTTCTTGCGAGTATATATATACTGTCGCCCACTTGGGGTGTACTTTGGTCACTTGTTTTTATTTATCAAGTCACATTTTTGTTGTCTGTTTTTCTTAAACTCTACTCTACTGCTGATAGAAAGATATATACTGTCGAGGCACAAATATTTTTTGACTACTAGGTATTACTAAAAATATATTTTTATTGCAACATCAAATTTTCTAAAATGGCAGTCTTTTTTTGTTGACACTTTAATTATTCAGATGTACGTATATAAGTATGCATCTTGTGCTATTTCATATTTTTATGAAATTCTCTTAGTCTTTATAGACGAAAATTTACGTTGATAAATCTTTTTCTTCCTACGAATACGTTAAATTTAATTTGCCATGAAATTAATTTTTCCCCTTCCTTTTATGTTGCAGGTAAGCCATTCTCACGTTCAAAATCCCAGGAGACATTAACTTCATGTCCTATCAAATACCGTAAGTACACATCCCACAGCCGAGAAACATTACCACACTAATAATTAGCCAAACAAAAAAATCTCGTGAAAAAACGTTTGCCTCGCACAATACGATTTCCCATGGAGTGAAAACTCCCTCGACCCCCCGGTCAAACCCGCCGGCACCTCAAAGTGTCACAAGCAGCCGCATCACCGTGAGTGTCTTTCTCTCTCTCCGAGGTCTCTTCTTTTAATCTCTTCTCAAATAGAAACGCGCCGCGTCTCCATACCATCCTCCTCCTCCCATGGCACTAAATGCCACCTTAACGGTACAAGTGGGTACACGTCTCCTTCTGTCTCAGTTTTACTGCCGACCTCTCCTCTCTGTATATTAGTATTTTTCCTTATCTCCCGATGCACTTGCAACGTCATTCCGACTCGGCGAACGAATACTCGAAAGGTGAGGCGACCACTAAGAGCCCGTCTCGTGCATGGGAAACTCGGGTATGACTCTGCTCTGTGCGCCACGGGGAAAAAAAAAAAAAAAAAAAAACAACATAATCGATTGTCTTCAAAGGGACACGGTCGGTGAAATCGTATACGGATAATTTTTCATTTGTAAGCGGCGTCCTGGCTCATTTGCTTTCTCGGTCACGAGGAACACTTTTCGCGTCTCTATGCGAATCTTTCGCTCACCATCAACCCCCTGAGACTGGCATCGTCGATTCTCCAAAAAATCCATTACGTGGGAAATGGAAAAAAATATTTCGGGACCTCCGCCCCTTTTTTGCAAAAGAAAAAAAAAAACACCCAAACCCCCTATGAGCTGTGCAAGCTCCACAATCAAAAAAAGTGCTGAGCCTTATCTACCATCGCACCGTGTGCAAGCGAAGGAAGGAAACAGAGAGCCTTTGTGTCCAGGGCGCGGGGAAGCCGTGATAAAACAGAAGAAGCGTAATGTAACCACCGACGCGACGGGCTGATGTCTTTCTCGAGGCGCCCACGCGCTCGCGCCTCCGTGCGCTCAATTACATCGACGCCCTCCACGCACGCTCGAACGAAGAAACGTACCTACCGTCGCGAGTGTGTAAACATTCGCAAGGAGGCCCCGAGGTAATTAAACTCTCGGCTTCATCGCAAATATTTTGACGAGCTCGCTCGCGCGGGTGGGTGGCGCGTGAGTTCCTCGTCGCGGGTAATGACAATATACGCGAGTCTATACGCGGACCACCACGAAAGTGGCGTGCATTGTGTGCATACACACGGCGGGGGCGCAAAAGTCACTGCTCTCGCTGCCTTGTTTTCTCTCTCCCCCCCGCCCAACTCGTTATTCCTTTCCATGGATTTTTTCCTTTTTGCGGTGGCGGTTTTGTACAATACTGTACTCCTCTCCGTCATCTCGTTCTGTCGACTGTGCGGTGAGCAGCTGACCCCCTCCCCACCCCTTCTTCAAGATAAACTACTCCGTACGTAGACGAGGTATGGGTGGCATTGTTGTCTTGGGAACATTTTTAGACTCGATGAGATGATTGTTTCGAGATTGAGTTGTTTAATTTGGTACCTAATGGGGTTTATTAAATGAAAAAAAAAAAGATACCGAACAACGACGGTCTTATCCGGGAATAAATCAAGCTGTATGAGTATCGTCAGATAAGATCTGGTACCTACACGTGCTTTGATTCCTTGATTAATCGAAACATCATTGATGAGCACGAAATGCTCTTACAGTCCATCGTTTTGGTATTCGGCTGCTTCCAAACTCACTCAATCGACTGATTACCACCAGCTCATGCAATAAATTCACTTGGCTTACAACTACTCGTGATGAGCTTATTTTCTTTTCTTTTCTCTTCAAAACGTCACACACGACGCATTAAAATAATTTATCACGTATATACGGACAAAACATTTATCTCGAGTGATTTATGCATCGCTCCGACTGAGCGCCCGACGCGTGATCGGCGTACGATTTTTTCTCTACACCGTAGTACATATGTTTACCTTGCACTAATGGCTGAACAAACGACATTTCAATCCATTAATATAAAACAGTTTCGATTTAACACCGAAAAAAGTCTCGTGCGCTCTATTGTCACAGCCCCGATCAAACAATATCGTCATTACCTCCACTGAATCGCCCGCACCCCCTTCTCCTAATCTCCAAAAACTCTTCAATGTCACGTCGCACGATTCATCCCTTCTTCCTTAATCTCCATGCAGCTATTAACTCGTCCCTTCGAGCTTGAGTGTCTAATCCCACTGTACACACTTGTCAGTCTCGAACAATTGAAGCGGAATATAATATATCGACCGGGACTCTCGAGAGAGGAGGCGTCTTGCGTTTACCTGAATTATTGATATTCAAATGAGGGGTGCGCTTTCGAGTGCCCAGCTGCTGTTTGCCTCCTCGCGTGCACACGTATCTTTATATAATATGTTCGAGAGGTGCGATGAAAGTTTGGAAAATTTTTCGTTCATCCGAGAGCTTTCACTGTGCAACGCCAACGTCGCACGCTACGAACATCGGAATAAAATTAACTCTTCCCGACGCACCTTTGGTGACAAAATCACTCGTAAAATAACAATTTCATCTTCGGCTGCTGTAAGCTCGGCTGTAAGTGAGAGAAAAAAAATATAAAGATACATATCTCGGTGATAAACGTCTCTTCTTGGAATATACACAATAATCTATAATAGAGAGATGTCCTCTACGGTGGGGCCTCGTTTAGTTCGGCTTACGCATGCAAACGACGTTTTTATAAGCCATTAGCCTCAACATCAAGAGACAAGTACACCCATCACTTTACCGCGCGACTGCAGCTGTTATACGTATATACGTGTGATTACGTACTACTGCGTAGCGAAAGCTCAGTCGTTGGAAGCTGTGCGTATACGTATCTGTATCGCGGCGCAGATCGTGCGAGAGTTTAATGTTTCATTTAACGCGCATCCGGAAATAATATTGTAATACCCACATGGGTAGCGGCCCCCGGGTTTTTCATTTGGATGAAATTTGTAGTGACGATTTGCGCCATAAGTGAGGAATAAAAACAACTCTTGGTACGCGTGTTCAAGTTTCGCGGATATCTTGGAGACTGAAGTATGGCGGGCTGTGTTTTAATTGAATCGATTTTACTGTGGGCTAAAATGTAACTTGTGTTTCTTGTTGTTTAATTTTGTATTCGTTCCTCCTCGTTTGGTTCATTAAAAATATTTAGCCATTGACGGTCAACGAAAACAGTAAAGGGCACTGTTGGTTAGTTAAAAACGCGACCAGTAGGAGTCAGAATAATAACAATACCCAAGCAAATTGCGCAAACTTGAGCTGATATAAACAGCCCCGGCAGTACGAGTGAGCGTGAAAACGCAATTTTCTTCGTTCGGGCCACTGTACCCACTGTCTCACTCGCCGAACTATGTCCGACAAGGCAAGTATTTATTTCTCCTGTTCCGCGTGTGTTTACGTGCATGTACTTTCGTACTTCGGCAATCACTCGAGTTTAGAAAAATATGTTTTCTCAGACTGTAAACGGAGAAAGTCGAAAGGTGCCGCGTCCAGAGACTGGACTGCGCCTCCGCCCATTGACGTGGGACGAAATCCTTCGATTGGCTAGGGCCCAAGCTTTTGCGGCTACTGTTACTCAGGAATTCAACAATTTGGAGATGAGTAAAAGGGGGGATGTGGATGCGGAGCCAGCCAGCCACCATTAATGGCGATTGTAAAAAATACAAGGTTTGGAAAGTTTTTTTTTCAAGGGTAACTGTAACAATGTGGCTTTGGAAATGTCAGAGCCCGAAGAAGTCAACCAAACTTAAATCGCATATTACTATCAATTTGTAAATTACCACTGTAATTTATCATGTGTAGCAAATGCTCTTTTTTTTGCAATGAATTGTAAATGTAAATTAAAAAAAAAATCTCCAGTGACTAAGCAAACTTCAATTACGTATAGTTGTAACCCGTCAATATAAAATATGTGCACATTATTTCCAACGAAAGCCATCGGTTCGAGTGTTAAATCGATAAAGTATCGAATTTTCGATAAAATTGGGCAGAGTATCGTGTTGATCTACTTTTCGAAAAAAAGACAATAAATACGAACTTTTTTACGCGACAAGTGCCCGAAACCTATTCATAACACCATTATCTCACTGATAAACGTTAAATATAGAAAATGAACAGACCGATTAGGAGGACGAAAGAATTTCCGGCTGAACGGCAACGCAAGGGCACACAGAGAACACGGAGCACAAATTGCACCGTTAGCCGAGTTGCGCAAGCTCTCCTTGGAGGAGGAAGGAGACCTTGAGAGCGTCAGGAGCTTCTAATTGGAATTATTACATGGGAACATCCCCGGTCGTTCCTTCGGGGTGAAAAAACAGCGAAGCGCACTTGCCGCTACACAAGAAAAGTCGAGTGGAGAGAACGAGGGAGGGGACCGCACAAAAGCAGGAAGTCGTCGTTGTTGTCGTGTGTGCTCGGATAAGGCGTGATACTCTTGCGCCCCTTCCGCGATATGTGTCCATGAGTGCATATACATGGGTGATAAAAGGCTCCCGTCGGTAACGAGCCACCACCGAGAGGAGGCACACGCCCCAATAAATCACGCTTTTCCCATGGGATCGATAATCTCGGGCCCCATCGTCATCGCTTTGGCTTCTTGTCGTTTTACCCATTCCCCCCCCCCCTACTTTTTGCACGGTGTCCATGGTGTTGTTGCTGCTGTTTGGGCTTTCGAGCACAAACGAGGAAGTCGGTGCTCTGTTCTGTGTTCAGCTGCGCCCACAGGGTGTTTGGTGAAATTTTGTCTCGCTGCTGAGAGCAAAAGGAGCCGGAGCCGAGATCCCGTGTCTTCCGAACGTGGCCCTTGTACACTTAACAACCATGTTTCAAAGTTACCTGGGTTTGCTGCTGAATGTACCTACCTTGTTATGATTAGGATGTGAAATTTTTAATTTACGTTCATTCACTGGAAGAGTTTTCAGTTGTATAATACAGTCTCTATGTGCGTTAACTTTAACGACATACATTCAGTATATATATTATCCTTTTATTTTTCTTTGTAGAAAATATTTCCGTACTCTAAATAATCCCTCATCGCCATATGGTTTTAACCTTCTAATTTTATGTCGAATAAATTCACTTTAGCATTAAGTAATAATGTAGCATCGACTATACTGGACCACGTATACACCAGTGGTATATTGGACAGGTATATTAGTAACTATCGTGTCTTAAGATCCTTACGAATTACACGATATTTGTCAATTTCAACGGAACACAAAACTAACCATTTTCGCCCTTACTTGCGCGTCATTCCATCTCCAATGAGACGTAAGTAAAATCCCCCACCTAGTGACAAAACAAAAACAAGCGGCAGCTGCAGATTAAACCCTTCTTCGCTTGTTTATGCTCCATCCGTGCGGATCTCATGCAATTTTCCACTACGACTTATTAGTTCTCCCCGTACATCTTTCCCTCCCCCTCTTTTTCCCCAATCCTCACTTTCGATGACTAACAACCGGTTTCCACTCCGCTTCCTTGCGTCCCTTCGTAGATTAGGTATATTGTAAATACTCCTCTGGGGCGCGTTTTCAATGCTCGCCCTGCAACCGCATCCTCTCTTCCTCCAAACGGGACCTTTTGTCAAAATCACTTTGTCGTGCCTACACTACGACAGACAGCTTCTCTCATCATTTCACGCGTAAACCTTTACACATATTCTTATGTCCGGACACGTTTTTACGGGGGTATAGGTATCATCGCACGCCCAGCAAAGCATTTTCTAACATTAATATTGAGTATACGCATAAAACACAAGTTCGTTAGTCACGGGTAGTTGAGAATCAAAGAAATACTCGACACTCATTTTTTTTTTTTTTTTTTTCAGGACGACCGTGCAAACACACGCTACTCGCGCGCCGTGTACACGGCAAAAAACTTTATCAATCCGTTGAAATTACATTGTTGCGTGCGCGCAGTTTATCATATATATACACAAGCACATAAGCGAGAACTTTTCCCCCGGCTGGTAAATCAATTACAGGCAGTGTTTTCCTCTTTGGCAGTCGTCGTCGTCCGCTTGAAAAATCCTCGTAATAATTTTCTCTTGCGAGCGCCGACTCCGGCATCGCTCAACACACTTTCTTTGCACGTGTGTTGGTATATGTTTATTTATGTATGATAGCACGCAACAATATCCCCGAACAACCCCCCCCAACGATAAAAATAATCATGAAAAATTTATACATAAAGAGGAAAATTTGGGCTTTTCTCTCCACATAAGGCAAATAGAGTTTCGCTACTCGGGGAAATATAAAATTTATACCTTGTATGCATGGAGAGAGAGAGAGGCAAGTCGGCTGCACATGCCGTCATTCGAACGTTACGCACACATGCACACGGGTATATCTCGATGTTTGTCCTCGGGCGCGAACTTTGAACCTGCCGCCGTTGTGAATATGTGTGAGTGTATATACACATCACATGTTGCACACACCTACACACAGAGATGCAGTGCAGCTCGGCCGACACGCGCCCCGAATGCCCGATAGGAAAGTAACTGTACCGGCCATCATCGTATCCCCGCGGCTCCTTTTCCTTTCCCAGCCTGCATATACCCCGTTTTAATGCAGTTCATTGTACGATATAGCGTCTCCTCCTCCTCCTCCCTCGCGTGTGTATATACCTACTACACTTTCCTCCCATCTTTTTTTTTTTCTCTTGCGTTTTTTCATCGCGCCGGAAGGAGCAGGAAGATACGCTTTCGCCCACGTTATTACTGCGTATGCGTGCATGGATAACGTGCAACTTTATTTTGCACAACATAACGCAAGTTTTAGTTGAGATCTTGTAGCACAATTGCGGTGGATTCTTTATTTTTATTTGTAAAAGTATATCTCGGAAGTAGACGCCTCATGTCGATTTTATTGAATTTGGCGTCGGCAGTTTTATTCAATTGGCCACTCGGAAGTGCTCTTTAAATGATAGTTTTCACTGCTCGGTCGAGTCGGACGCAGCGTTTCTTCTTCTGCCATGTGATGTGTATGCGAATACGAGGCGACACGAGTTATGACGCTTAATTAACGGGGAAATTAAGCTTACGTGCATGGCTCAATTACCTTTCGATTACTTGCTTCCTCCGAGGCTTCCTCCGAGCGCGAGATTTAGTGCTTCATCAGGATTTTTGAAAAATCGACTCGTAATCGATGGTTGTCAGTGTTGATCTTGTAATGGCTTTTCTCCCCCATTGGAATCAGGTAAATAATTTTCATGTACTGATGACGAGAGAAATCATTCAACGAGTCACGTGATACGCGATTAACGACTAATATTGAATACTGCTATTGTTATCGTTGACCATACGTCGAGTTGAAAAGGCTGTATGAAAGCAAAGGTCCTTCTACCATATGCAAGAGATACCTGAGTTCTGGTAAGTCTCGAGGTTTGAAACTCCAAACTACACAGTCTACATTCGACATAAATGTGAAAGACAAATAAGTACATGCAGTTGGGAAGCAACCAATTTTCTTTAAGAATCCAAATTGAATTATTTATATTAAGACCGCGACTATAAATTTTAGACTTGTAGCGAAATGTTTATTTGTAAGTAAGTAGATGTACAAATAAATGAAAGAAAATTGTTGTTATTTTCTCGTTACGAGTAAATATAAATCAACTGAAACATGACAAAATGAAAAGTAAAAGAAACAAGTGGACGGACAAAAAAAAAAAAAAAAAAAAAAGTATGACATCCTCCTCCCATTGTCGAACCATAAGTAAAAGCTTTTTCCCTGCACATAAGATCCCCATTGAAACCATCAAGCAGCGCACCGAAGAGACTCACATTCTCGCTGACGCGCATTACCCTTCGGTGTAGCGCCAGATTTATCATCACCGCACGGGGCGTATAATCCTCCGCGCGTATTATCCACGTCACGAGCTAAAGCACTGGAACCCCATAGGGTACTTTGTCAACCGTTTAATGTTGCGTGCAATTACGCATTGCTCCGCATACATATATATGTACATGCACCGTAAAAAAAGAAGAAAAAGCTCATGGCTCCGAGCGCGGGTGTCATCGTTCACTATTACCTCTCGGGATCGTCGCGGTTTTATTTTTCTTTTGCCGATCAGCAGGTGCGTGTGCGTGCACGCCATCCTCGGCTGGGATAACGAATGCTACTTTTCTTATTGTTTCGATTTGGCGTCGGGATCCGTAATTAATTGAGCCATTTGCTACGCCGTCATTAATGGCACCGTAAAGTCAGAGGCTCGTATAAGAACCGTATACCATTTCACGTGTCTTAAACGCCTGGGACACTCGAGTAATCCCCTAGCGTCTATTTTACGACGGATATTACGATTTCCGCTTTTTGCTGACTATGAATTTACGATTCGGATTCTGTAGAGTTGGAATAATTGCTTTGTTACTTGTCAAATGCTGCTGTGTATTGTATTTACCCTTTCGTACGAAAAAAAAAAAAAAAAAAAAAAAAAAAAACTTTGCTGACCCTAATATTGTACCGGACTTTGCACAAGTTCATTCAACGGGAAAAAGTGTATGTCTTGCAGTACGAACTTATTCTCACACTTACATAAGATGACGTAAACAAAGTTGTAACCGCGGAAAAATTTTTTTAACAAGTAGCCAAGGCAGTTTGAAGGATATAATACACGGAATTTTCAAAAAATATTCAATGTGTGGTTAAAGGACATGGCAATATATAGCTATTCAATTAATCGCATTGTTCCGACCAATTAATATTAAACACGATCAGGCTACATGAAAACTTTGCACTAGATAACTTACAACAGATAGATACAAGCTTCTTCCTCGGAAATGGTATCGGTAAAAAAGTTTTTAAAAAATCGACGTAGGTGCACACGTATATTTATCTCCAACGATTTTTCCTCCCCTCGAGAGATTCAATCGGAGCCTCCGCGCGTTGCACCTCAACGTTATTATACACAGCTCGACTTATTGCTCGTGTCTTTCTTTGCAAGCAAAAAGTGAGGGGAAGACCTCGGTTGGCGCGCAACGTCACTCCCAATCTAATCGCACCGGATAATCGCGTTTAACGAAGTTAACGACGGGAAGAATAAAACGACGAACGAGAGAGAGAGCAAGAACAAGCCCTTCGATGCTATACACGATTTATGCTAATAATTCCGATACGGCATCAGAGCTGCATCGAGCGCAAAGTCTCGTTTAGCCAACTCTCTTTTTTCTTCGCGGCGCATATATGGATTATGACTTATAATAATGCGCGTACCATACATACACGTACACCCTCGCGCCTGCTGGTGTATAAGGTATCTGAAAAATAATCGCGAGGTGATTACCTTCCTCTATTATTGTGCTCCACACTCGTGTATAAAATACATGTGTGTGATTGTACGTATGATTTGTATACACGTGTAATTTACGAGTTTGACATATACACACACGTGTACAGTGCACAGTCAATTACGCGCTTTTCCGTTTCACTGCCTCTTTTGGTTTCGCGAGGCTTGTATATTTGCGCGGATTTCGCTGCGTGTAATTCAATTTCGCGAGGCGCTAAAAATCGGGAGATAAAAGGAGAGAGAACAGCACTTGGGAAAAAGAAAGAGACGACGAGACGCATTGGTAATTGTCTCGCGGATCTTTGCGTATGTAAATGTACCGGAGGGGGGGGGGATAGGGAATCTCTTCAATCTTCGTGTAATTTGACTCGAGGAGCTGTCAGTTTAACAAAGTACTTGAAGCTTTTGTTTCCCCCCACCCCCCTTTCTTTATACTTTTCTTCTGCTCTTTATTGTTCTTCCGACGTTGTATAGGCATGCGATTTCGTAACAATGTTATTGTTTAAACATACACAAGCATACACGATGATGATATTTGGCATTAGACATGATTTTCACATTCCCGTGTTTTTTTTTAAATCTGTTACAGGTGAGTTGCCCTCGACGATTGATGAAATCTTTGGCTGTGCCATAACATACGCCGTCCAATCGACGCAGGGAAATATACATAAATAATTGGTTTGTACTCGAGTCGTGCTCTCGTACACGCACACGGACACGCGTAAAAACTCGTTTTCCTTATCAGTTACAAAAGCTATTTACACTTAAATTGCACATTTAACGCTTCAACAATGAAAACTACACCTTTTTCTCCTTCTCGATTCGCACCAGATGCTATACTCCCGCGAAATATAATATATCGTATGCGCCTTTTGCGTTATCGAGCAATTTGTATGCAAGCAAAAGTAGCGCTTGCGCCCGAGCTCGTAATGTGCGACAATAATTTCTGTATCCAAGGCTTGTTCGTCCTTGCGTGTGTACGAGGACTAAGCTACGAATGCCCTCTTTTTTTTTTTTTTTTTTTTTTTTTGTTTAATTTTGTGTTTCACTTGCGGAGCTATTAGTGAATTATTGCTTGAGAGACGAAGAGGGAATTTTTCAATAAGAAATATTAGAGAAAAATGAAAAAACATTAATTAAAAGATGAGGGGAGGTACGTGTCCGTCGAGTTGGATCAGTGATAAAGAAAAGAAAAAGAAAAAGTCCCAAAGGGAAAAACGTTTCTAATAATTCTCTGTCTCCCCGTGCGCTGCACGCTTCGTGTATAAATAATCTCTTGTGCCTCTACACCGTGGACGGCATTCTTAGCGACTTTGGATCGACACGCGCGTTCTTCATTAATTTCCCGGCTTTCTTCTCCCGTATGGTAGCAGCGGCTCGAATATTAGTCCCCTTGTAGGATAAGCTGCACCGCGTGCCTATAGCACTACCGACTCTTCAAGAAAAACACGAATGCGCCGTTTTCAATCGGAAGGTGAAAGTTCGGGATTTTTTTTTTTCTTTTTTTTTCTTTGTCTTTGGAGTGGCGTTGTTAATAATATATACGGCAGGAGCGAGGTGGCGTTTAATTAGCCGCGCGCTGCGAGTAATGCGCGTTTGTTTGTTGCAGGTGCCAATGTTATTGGGTTTAAAATAATTGTAGAAAAACACTCGAGCGCCGCGGCTGTCGTTTGATTCCGTATGATTTGTGCATCCGAGATATTTTTGAAAGCGTGGAAGCCAATTGTTTTTTTTTTTTTTTTTTTTTTAGAATTAAATTGATCAAGCATGAATTTGCATTTGCACTTTCCGAGCACAATCGCTCTTGACCCTGTAATTATGATTGTCCCGGAGGTACAGCTGTGCATAAATCAACGGCGAAAGAAGATGACCGCTGTACCCCCGATGGTCATGGCGCTCTAGCTTTTACAATACACTCCCCGTGTTGCAGACCGGCCGACATTGTTCACTGGCACAAGTCTCGTGAAACAAAAAAAGCACTGCTTTACTTTTCACCCGAGACAAATATTATATTGACATAACATCAAAGATGAGTCTGCGAGGAAGACAAGTCGGAGAGGCTGTGGCCGGTGGCGTGCCATTAATTAATTGAACAGTCAAGAGCTACACTTCTCTCTCTCTCGCGTGCAATTATCGGGAAAGCTGTGCTGGCACTGGGTATATAGTGCTGCAGTTAACCTTGGGTGAGTTCGACGCCGTCGTTGGACGGGCGCGTGTGCACAAGCAATGGTGCGCATCGGGAGAGAGCGAACGGTCCGATTTAAGGGTTTAATGCGTTTTTAATACAGGCCTTCTTGGGTGCTATCAAAATTCACTTTTTACTATGGTAATTATTCCGCTCGTTTTTTTTTTTCGTTTACATGTATACGTTTATCTCGTTTTTTCTCCTTCCGGCATCGTGCCCATGGAGCTTTTCTTAATGGTATTTGTCAAGAAACGTGAAATGGATATATCGTTGACGCATCGGTCGATTATCAACGAGATCAATTGTGATTATCACTTTCGGCCTTGAATCACCGGTGTGATAAATTCAATTGGCAAATAAGTAAAAATCGGTAATCCGAAAACGTATGTAACCTGCACCAGCGCATAACGAGCCTTGGCGATTATGTCTGGATTCCATTCGAAAGGAAGCTTCTTATGGTAACCTGTTTCGGTAATTTTTATTTTTTTATTTTATTTTGATTTTTATGTCTCGATTTGGAGTGGCTGATGCTGAGAGGGACACGTTTTTCTTTGGTGAATCGCGAAAGGCGCGTTTAAAAGAGAGACGACAGCGATTACGGCTCAAGTAAGACGGACGAGGCTCGTTTTAACGCTCTTGGAGGGGAAAAGAGCGGCTGTACGTATTATCCTTTTACCGCGGAAAGAGAGTAATATCGGTCGTGTAAGAAAGCCGATTTCGAGGATAAAATCATGGATTAAAATTGCAAAGTGGACTCGGACATATTTTTATCGGCTGACCATCTACGGGATCTTGTTTTATTGGATGCAAAGACAATTTTAACGGAATGTAAGAACTGCGTGAAAAAAATTCAATCTTTTAATCACTCATATTTCGCAAATTAGCACGAATTTTGTGTGTTAGAATAATTTTGATGACGATTGATTTTAATTAGGGCCGTCTTTGTGATACTTACGTGTATCAGAAAATTTCCAATATCCAATAAAAGTAATTTACTCACATTTTGAGTAGGCAATTAAATCAAAACGATGATGTACCTAATAGCAAACTCGCTGTACTCTCAAAGAATTTTTTGTTTGTTTAACAGGTAAGAAAATACCACACGTATTTATATTTGCATTCCCTGCGTCCACACCCCGTCAAATCTCCTCTTTCCCAAAAAATTCCAACTGCACACCTTCCATGCATCCTTCGTGTGCAGTATCAGTCAGAAAAAAAAAGAAAAAAAGAAAAGCTACACACTCGGTATATCGGTAACATCTACGCCGGTGGCTCGACCGATCGCTCTGTCTTGCATAAAATATATATAATATATAGCAGCCGCAGGTTTATAATACTCGTATACATACTGCATATATGTCTGATTCTTAAAACGTTTTCGCGCTCGTTTAAGCCTCGACGGTTCACTATATGACGTATACAATGGTCCTCTCTCGTCGATCTGACAAATCCTCCCGGCTTTCTCGCTGTGATCTTCAACACCTCCCACGTGGACCGTGTCTTTTTTACGTTTGTTGTTTGACTTGTCAAGATTTTTTTCGGGAGATTCGAAATCAACCGTATTTTAAGTCTTTCAGGATAAGAATTAGTTTTACATGACAAATGCGACCTTTTATTATTTCAGGTACCTGATCGCACCAGCAAAGTAATAGTTCAAAATTGCATGTAGCAACATTTTTTGCTAAGCACCGGTCAACCTTGCATATTTTCCACTACGCGCATTCGCAGTGACCAAGAGAAAAGCTGTACGATGGTCGGAAAAAAAATATAGTTGCACAAGCAGTTGGGGAAAAAAAGTTTATTCACGAGGAGACGAAAGAAAAGGGCAAAATCCTCTCCGCTCGTCCAGGTATACACACATCTGCGTACAGGCCTCCCGCTCGTGCACGCGTACACCCGTGTGTGGTCCAGCTGTATAATTTGCCCTGTCGCTCACCAGACTTCCCATCTCTTTCCTTCGTCTTCTTCTCCTTCTTCTCCGTAGCTACTCATATCCTTCTGCTTAACCCCAAGAGAAGAGAGGGACGACTTTCGCGAGGGTGCGTCTCGACTTTTTACGCGCCGCGGCTTGTCCGTTCGCCCCTTGATTCATCCTGCTCTCTTTCGAACCGTATGGCTTCGTCGTGTAAGTATTCCAAGAAGATTTTCGAGACCTGTTTAACGATACCCACTGCGTTCCCTTTCTCACCGACAATCCGAGGTTTTTTTACCTTTTTTTGGTTTTGTTTCTCCAAACTACACGCTTCTCCACCACTTCTCACTGGACAAAATTATTTTATGCGTGTTTGAAAATTGAAATTATTTTTTTTTTTTTTTTTTTTTTTTACTATGAAATGAAGGGGCAACAAAAAAGTTTTTGTATCTAAAATAACATCAGTAAGTTCTATTTTATTGAATGAAATTTATTTTCTAGTATTTTTTCCTAATTTTTTTTTGCCCAAAAGGATTTAATACTTAATTTAATACAAAATATAATAATGAAACAATTAGTTGGTTAATTATTTCATTTGACACCATTGTTTCTAGTAAAAAATTTTGTCAACTAGTGCATTTCAAGTATTGCATGAATCATCATGCATTGAAAAAAAAAGAAACAGTACTTGCAAAAGTCATTTGTACCCAACTCTGTTATTTATTTAGTCGAAAGCCAAAAATCGGGCGCTTCGCAGTCATTCATAAACTGTACAACGAGAGAGTGTAATGTACATATACCTGCCATGTGCTTTATCAAACGAGAGATTATTGGCGAGGCTGTATGTATCTTACTAATCGGTGTATATATGTGTGTGTGTGAGAGAGAGAGAAGTGAAAAGTAAAAGCAGTCATTAATTCGCTTCCACGCGGTGAACTACATCCCCATTTACATACTTTTTCCTCTCTCCCTTTCTATCTTCATTCTTGTCGGGTCTAATGTACACATGTACTAAATTAATAAGCATCGATACGTATTGTGTTGAAAAATTTTTTTTTCCCCCTTTTTTCCACTGAGGTGATTTTAATTGACAGCTCTCGAATCGTTAAGAGTATCCGACTGCGCCCGGGCATGCTCGTGGTACTAAAAGCCGGTCATCTATTATCTCTCCGTAAATGATTGTCGCTCCGAGTGCTGATTCATATTCCTCCATTTAGATTTTTTTTTCTTGTTTTCATTATTATTTTCATTCGTTCGAGAGAAAGTATGCGCGTCGAGTATCGATATGCTGAGATTGTGGGGACACACCGTTGAATCGTGTTTAATGTTTCACATGTATATTTTATCTTTAGTATATTGTTTCTTGTTTTATTTATACTCGGTTAAATACAATAAACTCCCATGAAGCTGCGATAAAATAATTGATTTCTTTTCATCCTTTTTTTAGTCCAATCATCACACTTTATTGATAAACACATGGCGCAATACTTGTAGTTTATTTACATTCAGGCACACAAACAAATTTTGAAGGAAAAAAAAGCTCTCGTCCCGCGTGCAATACCATATGAGTAAAAAAAAAAAGAGAATTATTTGGCATTGTTCAGCAACAACTCCGATCTCCGATCCACATCGGCTATGCCCGTTGATTTCATATCTGCGTACGCTGTAGGCGAAAAAACGCATTCCGAGAGAAGAAATTAGCATCGGCCTTGAATCGCACTTGACCTATCAAGTGAGCGCCTTTTATGCATTACACAGTGATGAAAATCTCTTTGCCCGCGCACATACACAAACCACATTCAAATTAAGCACACGCAAGAATAATATATTGTGAATTCATTCGAGTAGGAAGCGATGTCCTGGCTATCCTTTCTCTCTCCATCTTTTTACCTCTACAGCCCTCAGTATATGATAAAACGCCAAACGATAGCCTACATTACATTGTGTTCATTGGCAAGCCTTAGATTTCACGGCCATGGTTTTTCCCACGCGTGTCTCGTTCCCTCTCGATCCGTCAGCCGCACGGCTGTCATTTACAGCAAATCTCGTCACCAAAAAGTAGGAGCTGCGCAGATTGTACACGGAAAAGCTAATTGAAAGCCCAAGATGGTACACATTTAATTGCCGATGCGCCAGTTTGAAGCGTACCCAAACGAGCTTTCATAACTCAAGAGGAGGGACGGCAAAAAATTTAGCTTCCCATACGTAGTATATGTGCACACTGCAGAGTACAAACATTGTACTTTCTCTCAACGGGGGGGTGGGGCAGATCACACCCATAGGTGCATCGGCTGTACTTCTTCCCTGCGCTATTTCTCACATTTCCTCGCCGCGAAGACTCTTTCTGTCAGTCGCGAGGCGGCAGATCCTAACGACCGGAGACCTCTTTGCCGCACGGATGGATCGAAAGGTGCTAGAAGAGAGAGAGTATATAATATGTAGTATGTGTGTGTCTTGGATGGATTAACTGTCGGATGTACGTGTGTATACACAGGGAAAACACGTGCTAGTACGGCTCGCGATACACGGACACGAACAACAGAGATAGAGTCGCCGTGTCACGAGCGAAAGATGGAACGTCGATTCTTTTTTTCTCTCCATGTGTGTGTGGCCTATATATTAGTATAGTGATTTTCGCTTGACGGAGCGACCGGACGTATTTTTCCTTTTTTCCGTGATAAGCCTGAGATTTTTTTGATGCTTTGATTTCACGTTGGCTCAAGAAAAGCGATTATTTTCAATATACTGTTTTTTTTTCGCGCAGATCGCACGATTACCAGGTAAATAGACGCATCCGAGATCTATTCTATTGGTGAAGTGAAATGATGTCGTTTATCGGCATATACGTGTACCGTTTGCCCTACATTCCACGTGGAAGTTTCGTTGTACAAAGTGTTGCCGAAAAATAGATGTAAAAAAAAAAATTATTAAAAAACCGTACAGACAGCAATCGATCGCTCGACTTCATATTCGCGTACGGTCGCAGCTCGAGCACGTATTCAATTTTCCAATGTCCATTGTCTGGTGACCGTGTCGTGGTTTACTTGCAGCAGGTAGCTCTCCTCAACACGTGTGTGATATTAATTAGGCTCGGAGCCGCGAGACCCACATACGTGGACTCGAGATTTTCTTTGTCTTGTATTCCTCGATTTTCTGATTGAAAAAAAAAAAAGAAAATAAGAGAAGAGAAAAACGGGTTGCAATCGCCAACAGTTACTCCGTGTATTCGCAGCTGCGATGAGTATAGATGGTAAATTACATAACGCCGAGTTAACAAGCGCGAGACTGTTTTAATGACGATTTTAGCGCGCCCAACCATCGGAAAATTGATCCCCGTCCACTCCTTCCCGTTCCTCTCTTCCTTCGGCAGTGCGTGCTAATTAAACGCCGTTGCGCGTTTTCAGGACGGAAAGTGCGTTTGTTTGATTCGACGCGGAAGCTTTGGCAAATTAAACGAGCCAATGCTGGTTATTGCGTAAAAACGTTGGTTTGATTCCTCCTTTAATTTTGCGTCGGTCAAAAATTTACTGGCCCTCATCAAAACGTGATATAACTGGAGATAAACGCGCAAATTGTTTAGTAAGTATTGACCTAATATACCATGTAAAAAAAAATAGTAATAATAAATCGATAACTGCTTGCGTAATCGTTACTGCGGAAAAAAAATCGTTAATTATTTTTTTTTATTCCTACACCGATACACGTCGTCCTCATCTGACTGGCGATTCATGGGACGTCACATACCCCGTCCTATGTATTATATAGCATAGTTATCTCACTTTGAAAATCATCGTATCTTGACGACTCGAAAATTCTCTCTAATCGAGATGAATGGCAATTCCTCGAGGCTACTGCAGGTAACATATAGTCTCTCGGATAAATAAACCGTGCGTTAGAGATGCAGATGGTGCATGTAATAAATATAGGAGTCATGTCCTGCATACGAGCGAAGAGTTGCAATGCACCGGAGGAGGACGTTTTCCTCGGACGGATCTTCTCTCAAGGGTGCAATTTGCGCTCCCGTGCGTCCACTTGTCGTTCTTTCCTTACTCTCTCTGTGTATACATGGCTGCATCTGAGTTGGTAACAGATCACTCCTTCATATAAACTTTAGGTTTTGTTTTATTTTATTTTATTTTTTATTTTATTTTAGCTGTCATTTTCAAAATGAAAATTATTACAACTATAGATATTGAGGTTTTACTCGGAAGATATTGTATTAATCACACGTGATTGAAAATTCTCTCAAATTTTGATTATCATGAAACCAGACGGTATAGCTACTCCAGCGAATTTCGTTAACATCCAATGCAAGAGCCCGAAAATTCACCTTTAATCGAGAACCAGTCTCATCTTTCTCCCTCGAAGGGGGAAAAAAAAAAAAAAAAAAGAAAAACACGAAAGAAAGTCCATATTCCTGCAGCAAAGTGCATCGAAGCGATATCCAGCCGGGAATGAATTATAGGTGACGCGTCGCGGTCTCCTTGACCGAGAGAGCCGGTTCATTGAAAATACGTATACACATGTACGTATACATCTCGATCCCCCTCGATCGTACTAATTCGATAGCACCGTTGAAATTTTTTTCTCCCCTGGCCTTTGACTTCCGCCACATACCTGTACATACAGACTTCTTCGGCAGAGGACCGGGCTTTTTCCCTTCCTCCACGAGCCACGATTATTCGATTTCGATAAAATGAACCGTAAGTCTTTGGGATTTTTTTTTCCCCAAGTTTCGTGTCAAATATCGCATACATACCCTGCAGGTTATTGGGAGAGAACAGCATTTTTTTTTCTCTCTTACATTCGTATACACGGCGTGGATGTAGATTTATTGGAGGTCTGACAGCGGCTTTGGTTTATTATGCTCACGAGTCGGTGCTGCGCACGCGGGTCTTATCAATTTAAAATACCGCCGATCTCATTTGAGTAAAGGGACTTTCACGATTACAAGCTCTGGTTTTTTTTTTTTTATGTGCTCTCCACTTTGAATGTTAAATTGATTCCAGCACGTGGATACAAATCGAGGGCTAATTGATTACTTTTCACTGACAAAAAAGATAAACAGAAAAATCATCATTACTCGCGAGATCTCAACACCTGCTCTGTACCGTGGCTTCGTGGTTGAATTTTAATCGTTACACGATGAAAAAAAAAAAATAAGTGGGCACAAGTACAGTCTCGTTTAAAAGTAGTTTTTTCTAAAGATTACAACTTCCCTTTTCTGATGTGAGTTAACAATGTTTCTCTAAAACTCACCACGTCTAATTTTCAGGATGAATTGCTGTTCTGTGCCAAAGGATGCTTACCTTTACCTCGTATTGAACATTTAAGCACGAGCTTGACGTGGATACTGCCCGGTGCATCCGGTCACTGAAAAAAAAAGGTTTCCCAACGAAAATCGATTAAAATCCAATGTTCGCCAAACGACACTTTCATTAACTTTTACGTGGAGATGCAGCAACTCCGATATACGGTGACACGTAGATATATACACACAGACCCTTCCGTCAGCTGCAGTTATAACGTCAAAAGACAAATTCTTTTTCAGTTTGGAATAAATGAAAAATGCGCCCGCACGTGAAACTTAATACCCAAACATGCATGCGCGTACACGCGAGAGCAGAGAAAGAGAGAGAATGAAGTTGAAACAAAAAAAAAAAAAAAAAAAAAAAATCACAAGCAGGCGTTTTTGGCGGAACACCTGCGGCAACTTCGGACACGCCACGCGAAATTTCAAACATTTTAATTCAAAATTCCCCCCCCCCTTTTTCTCTCCCGGCTTTGCGTGCACTCCGCGAGTTAACTATACACCGTTACATTGACATTTCGTAACAGTTATTAATACAGGGAATTACTCCTCCTTGCTATTACGGATGGCTTTTGTAATTGCTACGGCTTTGTTTTGTTTTGCAATTGACATGAGGGCCATTTAGTGTATATATATTGTGCTCGTAGTGTATATATAGCACCTATTTCTTGGTGGTTTCGTGATAACGAGTGATCGATTGGATGATCCAATAAGATGCACGTTTATCTGCTTGGAAATTGTAACAATGGTAAAAAAGAAAAAATAAAAAGAAGAATATTTAGAGCATTCACTGTTGATGGGCATGGAAATCGCACTGTTGATTCTCGCAGTAAGTATAAAATACAAATTCTTTTTCGTCACTTACGAAAGGGAATTTTTTTTTCATCCCACTGCTAAGTAGGTACTTGTCATCCCACCAGTTTTTATGATTTCTGCAATGCGTTTAATACCACCACTGATAGGTAATCCATGAAAAATATGAAACTGCAGTAACATCGATCTTACAAGACGAGGTGCCGTTACAAGATTGCATGATTATTTCTTATACTTTTTTTAAATTTATTTTTTTTATCTTGTGTACCTACAAGTACACGAGCCCAAGAGCAAAGGGCCATTTTATCCTTCGATCCAAAAAAAGGCAGAGAGGAGGTCACACGGGCGAGAAAAGTAAGTAGAAAAGTATGCCAGCCAACAACGACGGCGGCGGGCAAATTATGCAAAAACGATTACACGCTCCCTTATAAGTAATAAGTAAGCGCACGAGCCATCTTTCCGAAACTCTGTGGCCCACACCGATAATGATGATCATCTTCTCTCCCTCCCTTTTTTTTTTTCCTCCAAAGTTTCGTTTTCCTTGGGCTATCTCCTTTCTCTTCGTACATATACACAGTTACGTCGTTATTACGGCGACGCTGATGTGCCGAGTTATAACTAATTTATTCGGGAGTCGATTGGAAGAGAGTTACGGCTTACTTTTTTTTTTTTTCCCCTCCTTTTGCACTCAATTTCGAGAGAAACCACGTCTCACGAGGTGCACGCGTTGAAGGAATTTGTCAAGTGCCTCGTACCAGCTGGGAATATATACATTCGGAGCCGAGGGTTTCCAAAGTAAGCCGCTCGTGTACATCATATGCACTGTCGTCGAATCATGTGGGTCGCCCTACACTGACCTTGAATCGTAAATTTGGCGGATTTCGATGTATTACGCAGAGGACGTACATACTTTCGACTTTACGTATCAGAAAACATGAAGATAAGAAGAAAAAAAAAAAGAACGCGAACAAAATGCAAGACAAGCTCGGGTGGGGCAGAAGTATCGACCAGTTGATTTACGGCTGCGGAGGGAGTCGTCCACTTTGTCGAGACGATTGAAAAGGCACAATCCATCCGGCCGAGATTTACGCCCCAGCGCCGTCCCTCCTCTCTCTCCCTCGCAAAGTGTGTACTTACACAAGTTTCGATGGTCGAGGAGGGAAAAAGAAGCGGCCAGCTGTCACGGGGGAGGGAGAAGTTAAAGATGCACCAAGGCTGATTTGCACGGCTGCCCGCGAGAAAAGGTGATAATCGAGTCTGGGCTTTTACGAGCTGTGAGTCGCTGCCCCTGGAAGTCATGCAGTGGTCATGCGCTCAGAAACATAGAGTTATGGCAGGAGGTAGCTTTTTTCCTCTCTGCCTTTAGCTCTGCGATTCGTGTGGCTTTGGCACTGATGTTTTCTTCCTTCTCTATTCCTTTGGAAAATCAATCTTTTCTCCAACGCAATGCTTTTAACGGAGAATGACTTGATCTCTGTGCATTGCATTGACCATCGTTTCAGCTGGTTTTCCGCAGGAAAACAACAAAGGTATGGACGCGTAAATTACACGTTATGGTTCTTCGGGTAATGGAAACGTATCACGCAAAATTCGACACAACTTCAGAGTCGATTGTCCAGTGCTTGCATCTGCAGTTGACAGTACGTATTTTCAACTCACTCCCACGTTTTTCTTGCGTTGTTGACAAGTTTTCAATCTGCAGTGCATATACACCCATGTAATGATGGCAATTGAGCTCCACCCACAAATCACTTTACGTAATCGCTCTCAATTTCGATGTGCAAACACGTATACTTGCCATCACCAACACACACTTCCGAGACGTAAAACAGCTTCTCACGCGAGGCATCACCTCCAGCAGCAGCAGTCTTTGGCACGTATATAAAATTTGCTCCACGTGTACACACCCAATGCATCTTCTTGTTTTGCGCAAAAACTTTGTAGCGGGCGATAAGAGCGTTTGCTTTCTCCAAACAAGGGCCGAAGGCGGAAAACGGTACATCGTAATGACGCGCCTCTCGCCAAGGCGCTAATTCTATATGGAGTCGCCGCACCGATGCTAACTACAAAGGAAGCTGCTGTTTCGTCGATCATTTCGCGGGTCTGACCCACATGCACACCCGGCATTTCGATCGGTCGTGATGGCACATGGAGCGCGTGTGTGCTCAACGCGACGACCAATTGAATATCCTCTCGTTGGACGATCGGTGCCTTTTGGTAACACTTATTGCCGGGGAGAGGGAGAAGTGTTGCGGGAGCTGTGATTACGTGGGTCCGTGCTGAGAGATCGGCAAGGAGGCGGTTGCGGATGCACAACAACGCAACGCTGCGTAAGTAATGGCACTTGGACCATCGAGGATTTCAAACCGAGGGAGTGTTATTTCGGGGCTGGCCGGGAATGATGGGTCGCACGCGTGTTAATAAATTTAAAAGGCCACCGGCTGGCGCGTTGCGTGCGTGCGAGGGGGGGACCGATCGGGAGAGGAGATGCGATCTAATCGATTTGTGTGTGTGTGTGTGTGTGTGTGTGTGTGTGTGTGTGTGTGTGTAACCTTCCTGGGAATTGGTTCTTTCATTTCGGCCGGGGCAACGCGAGATCTGGTCCGGGTTTTCGGAGGAAATTTTGGTGATTGATTATAAGTATATGACATACAAGAGGGTTCGAGCGTTTTGGAGCCCGCGTTTTTTTCACACCTTCGGGTGTTATTAAAGAAAAAAAAAAAAATTAATAAATAAAACAAAAAAATAAAATAAAAAAAGATGTAACAGCGAAGCGCAAAGACGAAGGAATCACACACGACTGAGTGGTGCACAGATGTCGGAGGCGCGCAAGCTCGCGTCCAATTATTTCTAACCGAACGAGCGATGCTCCGCGATAAAACAACATACGTCAGTATAATACGTAACATCCTTTGGTTGTATTTTTTTTTTTCATGCAGCGAAAATACGGGAGCCACACGTGCAAGTGCCGGGTTATTGGGGCCGAGGGGGGAGTCAACCCCTCGAAGGAATCGAAATTACGATTGGCGCGGAGAGAAAGAAAAGACTCGCTTCGAATCGCCCGGCTTTCGGAAAATAAACCATATTCAGTACGGTGTGTATGCATATATATAAATATCCACATGCCCTTCTCGTATCCGTCGAGAGATGCCCGTCGGCGTGGCTGTGCGGCTATCATCTCCCTCTCCATGTGTACACGTATACGTGCACGTACGTGTGTGCGCGTGTCCTTGGGAACGGGTTAGTCCGGCCGATGGTGGTATATACAATAATAAGCGACATTGCAGATTTAGCCGAGCGAAGAAATGGACTCGCTCTCCGTAGATGTATATTCCGGATTAGGCGAGCGATATCATCTGTTTTGTTGCAGGTACACGTGCTCGTCGTCGACAGTATAAGGTATATACATATATTGTAATGTACGGCCGGGCTGATTGACGAGCGCGCAAGGAAGGCACCGAGCGGCTTTTATTGCGAGCTCGAGCCGCGCTCCGCACACGAATTAGCGGATTAGCACTTTGATCGAGCCGGTCAAGTGAGCGTAATATGTATACGTGTGCGCGTAAACACATACGTGTGGCTTGGATGAAACCGAGAGTCTCTGGAAAGTGAGTACGGAGATACTGTTGAATGGTCAAACTGTATGGTTTTAATTGAATTTACCGCACAAAAACATGTGGTTTACTTAAAAAATTGTCATGCAATTGCGTTGAGTGGGAAGACTGGAGTAAAAATTACGCCAAAAGGGGGACCCCAGTTTCTCTTGAAAATAGTTTTTCATGTACATTTGTTTTAAAAAAATATGTATAGGATATACATATATGTATAGGACTCTTTTTTACAAACCCTTCCAACATTTTTTGACACCTACAGGGGTTGGGACTTACCTTGATGGTACTCATTCCAGGTAGTTTCATTTCAAGCCCACTTTTGTACTTAAAAGGCGTTCGTACATTGGTTTCCTATTGTATTGTCATTTTTAGAGGGATATTCCCTTTACTTTAATCGCCGATTCGAGCGGTCCTCCATTTTACGACACAGTTTCGCCTCTTCGGACAATCATCATCCTCCGAGTCGAGCACTCGAAAAATTTCCCAGACGCAATTTCATGCGGTGGCACATAAAATTACTCCCAGCTTGTCCCGTGAATTCTCACTTTGTGCGCGCGATAAGGAGCGACGTAAACACGCAAGGGAAAAAGAAGAACATGGCGAGAAAATTTTATTGAAAATCAAGCCAACATCCGAGAGCCCGGAAAAAGAGCGGCATGGAGAGGCCTTTGGCACCGCAAGCGCGTAATCTCCGGTGTAACAGAGGCAGCTGCGCTCCCCTCCCCCTCCCATGTTGCAAATAGGAATGCGAAAAAGCGCGCGGTGCAAAAAGTGAAGCGAAACAAGCGAGTCAAACGCCATACCGGAGAGCAGGAGGAGGAGGAGGAGGAAGAAACCAGCTGCTGCTTATCGGCGACACTCCCGGCTCGGTCCCGTATAGTATAACAGGCCAGATGCATCTCTCTCTCTCTCTCTCCTTCTATCCCCGCGTACAGCCGCAAGTGGAAACGGTAAGGCGGTGGTGGCAGCAATCGAACCCGGAACACCGCGCTCTCTCTGCCGCATAATAATCTTCCGGCTTCTCCCCTGCTCGTCCCCTTGGAATCCTCGCTCTTGTGTTACCTCGTGTTTTCCGGACATTTTTCCTCCTCCGCTTGGGCCCCCTTTTTTCGACTCTAGTTGGCTGCTGCAGGGATAGGCCCTTTTAACGGGATGCGCTCTCGAGTCACCTATACCAAACTGCTTTATCGGGACCCTATATATGCTCCGATGTGTTGGCGAGACTCTCGGGATATGTATGGACTGTAACGCTCGCATAAGTGCCTGTACACGTCGCAGCTATGTTTACGGATTTTTTCCCCGCGGAGGAAAGATTTTCGTGAATTTTATATTTATTTTTCGAGTGAGGAAAAAAATAAACAACAACTGTACACGTGGGAACTGCCGATCGGAGCTGCGGAATGCGTTTTTGAAATCAAGCTTGTCGAGAGCCTCCCCCGGCGCCCCCCACACGTCCCTTCGAACCATCAATCGGTGGATGAATGATTACCCGGGACCATTGTTGAGTGGCCATTTTCGCACGTCAGACCGATACAGATGAAAAATGTCTACCTTTTTTTTTTTTTTTTTTTTCCAAGGTAGTCGATGTGTGGTTATTTTTCATCAGTGATGAATTGGAGGGTGAATACCTGAAGCTGAAAAAAAAAAAGAAATCTCTTTGATCCGATCGAGACGTACATGAATGTATGACAACGTAGTCAATGGGCAATATTTCCCACCCGCGAGTTCACCTTGCCAATGGGATAACGATCGGGATGCAATTAACGCCCGTGAGAACGACAATTATAAGAGTCCGTTGGTCGCGCGTGCAACTGTCCATACACGCCTCTGTACTCGGGAGGGAATAATTGAGGCTTGGACGTAGGTATACACAATATATATCAAGTAGGGTATTTTTTTTACAGCTGCGCTATCTGTATGCATCTGATAAAAAGACGTGGCCATTGAGACAAATGTTGTCTACTTGCATTATTGGATTGCCGAAGGGTGAGATAGCGAAGACGTTGGCATTTGAGGAATGTGTAAAATGAAAAATCGGCTCATTGTTGATCTGCACACATGTATCCATTTCGAGGGGGATCGGAAAAATTAGAGGTCATTTTTCTCGCCCTGATCAGAAGCAAAGAATAGCAGGATTTAACATTTCGAAACACCACCGCACGACAAGCCAACTCATTTTCTCTCTCCGTTAATGGTACGGACATGTTAATACGACACGTGTCCGTCTCAATGTCCTTTGTCGTATCCAATCGAAATCAAGTCACAATAATAAAGAGCGAAAAAACAGGTGTCTAATTGAATTCTCTTGAAAGAGCACACGCCATAAAAATGCTCTCACCATATATACCTTTAGATATAATAAAAAGTATGCAATACCGATTTTACGGTCGAAAGGAAAAAGATAAAGAAATAACAAGTCGTGGACAAATTAAATTTGCACTTTGGAGTTGTGCAAGCCTGCGAGCTGTAATTGTCCCTTCATGCCGTATATTATATATACACACGTAGATTATAATAGCCTCATGTGTATACGCATACAGCTTATCTTTCTCGTTTCATCAGAAAATTGAATTCTATTCTTCTGATCTCGCAGCTCGTTCCGAGAACTTTATTTTAATTAATGTATATATATATTGAAAGAAATGCCTTGGGAATTCTCTCGGTGACCGAGGGTTTCCTTTCGATTGTTTGCGAACCAAGAGGTCAATAGCTTTTTCATTGCCTTTGAAGATTTTACGTCAACCCCGAGGATTCGGAGTAAAAATCTATCCGTTGCATTTCTAACACGAATCGTCCGCAGGCTTGGAGTGCACGCGAATCTTGATGAAAAAAAAAGCATCCAAACCCCTCGGCATCGTTAATCCCCTGCGTCTCCTCATTCAAGAAACAACAGAAGCAGCAACGGCAAAAAAACAATATGCCCCTCGGTGGCATCGGAATTTCCGTGAAATCGATTTCCTCGGCGCGATCGTTGTGAATGTACGCACGGTCCGTCGAGGCGCGAGAAAACCCATCGGACTCGCCCCATTAAAATTAGCATGCGCTCTCGCGCAACCCAAAGGAAACACCGCGCGCCGGCTATACAGCTTTAACGAGCGACGGGCGCGATCGGCTTCTTATTATTGGCGCTATCGTCTCCCTTTATTTTTCCACTCCCTCGGCGCGCTACCCGCGCGGGCGCGAGCCAATTAAATCCGGCTACTTTTGCATACACATAACATACGCACCACGGATGGTTTTCTCGTTTCCATGCACTCGTACATTGTGCGCGAAAATAAACCCCCTGTAATTGTTGCGCCAAAAGGACATTACCTGCGATCGGAGATTGCGCGCGCGAGGCTACGATACTCGCGATAGTCCGGAATTGAAAGCGCGTTTGCCATCTGCCGATTAACGAGTGCCCGATGTAATTTTACGCATATATACGATGATTAGTTGAGCGAGGGTTACTCAACAGGGGAGGTGGATGGACTAAGCAGCCCTCTTCCCGCAAACTGGGATTGAGATGCATATACATTATATAGTTATGACGTGATTCTCTCGGTGATTGTGTCGTACAAGTGGTAAAACACCAACAGTGGCTTGTACCAAGTTGTTCACCGCCATCACTGGTTACGTTATTCCTTTAAAAAGGATTGTTGGGCGTTTTAACAGTATTTTCGGTCGATCCTTGTTGCCATACTATACATCTTCCCCTTCTTTGCCTCACTTGGGACGCTTAATCGTTGAAACGAAACGTCTCAGCGAATAATTTTCGTCCACCACGCTAAAACGACTCCTCGAGGGACTCTATATCGATCCCCTCGTCCCCCCTCAGCTCGTGTAATGAGGAAAGCGCACGCCTATCCGGGATGCGGTAATAACATGCACGATGAGGGATGAATATAATAACAACAATGATAATATTTCCGATGCGAGTCGAGCTTACCCCCCTCCTCCTCCCCCTGCTGCCAAATAGGCCTCGTGCATCTCCAGCGCGTTGGACGTGTATAATAATATATGCACGCCGACTGCCAAGAGGCAAGTTGATTAACGATAGCAGCGACGCAATTAAATCCGCTTCGTAGATGAGAGAGTCAGTGACCTCTGCAGCGAACGCTCCTCTCTCCCTCGTACTCTCTTTCGAGCCATCGCTCACATATACAATATGATGTGTGCACACTGTATATTTTGTACGAGCTTGTGTGTGTGTGTGTGTAAAAATGAGGGACTGACCCCCTCCGTCACGTTCTTAAACAATAAGCGCGGACCTTGACGCGCGTGGGGCTTTCTTTTCTTTTTTTTTTTTCTCTCTTCTTATCCGCGAGAGCGTCAAGTCCGTTGGCTCTCTTCTGTTGTACTGATTGTTCTTCGCGATTTAACGCTACCACCCCCTCTTCCCGACTCTTACTGTAATTATATTAGCGCGTACAATGTTGGTATGGATTTTTTTTTCTTTTTTTTTTCTTTTTGGCTTCGATAAAATACCGATACGTCAACGTGAAGTTTCGTCACTTTCCCCGTTCACAAGAGGTACAATATATTGTGTATTGATTCCTTGAAGCTCGATGCTTACATGTGTTTGACAAATTGTGGTGGCCGAGGTAGAGTGTCCGGGATGAAAGGAATCCATTCGTAACTGTAACATATCTGTGTACCATAGCGAAGAGAGGACGATATGTAACGAGAAAGAGTAAAGATCGGAGCTCACGGGGGGTTATCGTCGAGACACTCGGAACGACAATTTCCACCCGAGCAGTGACCATACCAATCGGGTTGTACTCGTGCGAGCGTTACCTCTGACACCTCTGGTACAATGAGTTACCTCGACATGTAGTCTTGTCTCGGAAAAAAAGACGTCTAAGACTCACCCCCTTCCCTCATATTACACTCCCCCGTAACTCACGTCGCGAGTTAAAGCGCACGAACGCGTGATACTTCACGAAATTCAATTACGTTGTCGGGTGCGAGAAAGAGAGAGAGAGGAAGGGAGCAAAAGCGCCGCGCGCGAGCATACATTCGCCCTAATGTGGAGCTTCAAATTGAATTCAGCGCTCGCCTGCAAGTACACACATGCACACCCAATAACGACGGAAACAAAACTCGGGATACGGCACTATTATGTAGTAAATTGAAATGCTAATCGTCTTTCGGAGGAGGCAAAGCAAAAAAAAAAAAAACAAAAAAAAAAGAGAAAGAGAGACAAAAGCACCCTTTAAGCCACCCGAGGGGAGCAGCAGCAGCGCTTTACAGTTAGGTATGGGCTAAGCGCTTCGCTGCGGACTTTATCTCCGTACGCCCGAGCGGCCCATTGTGTTGGCGTTCGGTTTTCTCGCTACTGATAACCCACAAAAGCTATCCTTCGAGCCCTATAGCTGAACCGCCTTCTCCTCCTCCTGTGTACCCATTCTCTGAATGGAGCCAATTGTGTGTGTGTGTGTGTGTGTGACTACCTGTACTGTTACCAACAACACTATATACATGCACACGTAGACACCGCCAGCTGCTGTTTTAGCGCTTATTCGGCATTTCCTTTGGTAAGTATACACGCGGCCAACTATTACACTATACGCTGTCCCTGCGCGTTTAACGGCCGTGTATTTACATAAGACACCGTACAACGCGCTCGCGCCCCCCCTTTGCTGCTGTTTTGTCTTTGCAGCGTAAATTCGCGGAATGTTATTATTATTCGGCTTGTATGGATTTTCCAGGATATACATATATAAGGAGGGAGAGGTTCCACTTTGGATGTATCGATTTCAGAATGGAACGCGGGGCCACGGAGAAAGTTCAGAGAGAGATATTTCTTTGTGCACCGCTGGGTTGTTGTTGTTCGATAGGTTTTTTGTTTTTTTTTTTTTTTTTTCGCTAGTTTTTCCTTTGAAATTCATACGCTGCCTTTGTGTAAGAAGAGGAGGAGGGAAACGCGATAAAACGAGGTTTTCTTTTCTTTTTTTTTTTTTTCGGGACAGTCTTACTAAGTTTGGTCGTTACTACTGAAAACAATGCGATGCCAGAAGAGATATACCCACTTGCGTTGCCGATCTCAACTGCTTTTAGTGATTACAGGGTCATTATAGTTTTGAATACACGTGCAGCCAAATTTTGGTCTCATGATTCGTATCGATCTTCCAAGATTTTTTTACACGGGAATTTGATTAAAAAAAAAAACTTGGTAGTTTTTAAAATGACAATCAACCAAGTTATTGTTTGATCCCGAACGTAAGTCGATTCAAACGGTGTGCTGGCGTGTAAGATTTTTAACTCCTCTAAAACAATGCAATGACGAACAACGAAGCTCGTATAGTGCACGAAGCCAACTCCCCTTGGAAAGTAAGCGCAGAATCTCATCGTGAGCCAGTGACTTGCAAAAACTAAAAATCGAGAAGCCCATCATCAGCATGGAAACAAAAAAAAGGACAAACAAAACGCAACTGTCTCAAGTAAAATTGAAAAAAAAAGAAAAAAATTATGTATACATACGGATACGCACAGCAGTGCTTTCATTTCGGCAGCTCGTGACGATGAAAAGGAGATCCCGCCGGTGTGGGATATGCATGTGCACAAGTGCACGTGTCATGACGTTTAATTTGACGTCAAGGATGAAAGTTGGACGCCCATCTGTATGTAGAGTCTCTCAGAAGATTCGCGTGTATTGGGGATGACTTTCATCGGGCTGATCGCTTGGGCGATGTTTCCATGCGTAGTACACGGTGGTTCTGCATCCGATCTGAGGATCAATTAACAGTTTCACCGATTCTTTTTTTTTTTTTCTGCCAAGTTTTTCTTCCTCGTGAGACGTGTTGAGCCATATATTTCTAAATGCAGAGCAATACGTAAAAAAATCGGTAGTGAACATTAATCGGAAATCTGATTAGAATTTGTAAGGGAAAAAGTCCTCCCCACTAAAATCCACTAAAATAAACCCACCACAATACACCTCCTGGCCCTTAAAAGCGATTTTCACGCGTATATGCGTACAGAGTCCCCAAACCGGCTTTTAATAATAATCAGCTGTTTATACGTACACGCGAATAAGCTTGTACAGCGGCCTAATTACTTATTCGTCGTCTGTAGTCTGGCAACAGCAGCACACGCATGGCTCTTCAAGTGCGTCGTGCGCTTCTAATTCCAATTACTCTGGAAATTCCTGTGTGAACGGCTGTAGAAGTACGTGTAGAAGTACCGAACGCTTGGCAAGAAAAATTTGTTCCAACAGGCGCTAAAGCTCCCCCATGCATACTCGGGGGAACCCAAGGGGGAGCTATTTATACACCGACACTTTTCCGAGAAACAGCGCGTGAGAACGTTAAATTGATGGCCTCTTGCCGAATAGTTATTGGGATACTCGTTGTTTTACGGGAATTTACATCTTACATCTTATTTTGAGTACAACGATACCGATACTTACCGAGTTTTTTTTTTTTTTTTTTTATAGTTGCATTATCATTATGATTACGAGTAAGAGAAGTAATACTCCATTGCATTGATCCTCGCACCATCGTGAAATATATTCCTCCCGATCGAGCTACCAACCGATCGCAAACGCATTTTCTCGAGTCCGTCCTTCGAGAAACTTGGAAAAAAGCAACAGCAAAAAAAACACCAACAACAATCACTCCCCGTTGTCTTTCTCTTACCTCGCCAGCAGCGAGAACACGTATTTTCACTTGTGCCTAAGTCTAAAACCGGTAAATCACATCGAGAGCCTGCAAATAAGCGCTGCGAATTTCACCCGCGCAAGAGATGCCCGCCGATTTTTCAAACGGGGACCTCCGTTCATTCCACGAGTGCGCGCGCTCTCTCGGACCTGTTACATACGCATTCGGAACAACGCAGTGACAGGCTTGCATTCCTACACACCGGAAACTTTTTTTCATCCGATTCAGCGTGCATAAGCTTACACCCTGTGCGTCCGAAACTTCGAATGAAAGCCCGGCCGGTCGGAGGTTTTGCTCGGCGCCCGACTATCGGTTTTGTTAACTCAATTTTGCGAACGCCGGCGAAAGTCCCACTCGCTCGGGGCTGGATTACGCGAGTCTCCACTGTGCTTTCCAAAGTGTTATTTTTTTAAACTTTTGTCTTTGGGAAACGGCGATGTTTCAAAGGAAAGATCGATACCGATCGTACAGGCACGAAACTCGACAATTTTTCAAAAACTGCGTTCAACGATCGTCGGATCGTTTGATAAATCATCTCCCCCGTACTTCATTCTCCGTCTCGGGGCAAAAAAAAGTGGGGCTTAACGATCCTTAACTTTACGGTCGGGATTCCGCGTTGATGCGCCATACGGTTTAATATGTGGCGTCGTAAATATTCCGTGCGCCGAAAAGCGTGTAGCGAGATGATCGGGCCCTCATAATTGGATCATGCACGATAATAAGATCGGATCGGCTGATATAATGGGCCAATTGCGGGGCTGGTCCTCTCCTTGCCGAAATCAGCTTGGGCGCGCGTGCGTTACTTCCGAAAAATTCAAGAATTTTTGTGGGCAAACTCCGAGCGGTGTAATTATTGTTACGGCAGGTGCACCTCCGCCGGTTTCAATCTAAATATGTTGATTTTCAACGTTTTGCCCTTGCGTGTCAATATAACTTACGATGACAATCGACAATGTCCCCACAGATGAATTTTTTCATTTATTTTGCTTGTATCACTAAACTAAAGACGATATACATTGGAATACGAGGTACATCGATGATTCTAAGTTTCTTTCTGAGTCTATATGAACCACAGGGTCAAATGTCTCACATAAACACTACTTTTATTACTGTTGTTATGTACTAATACTATATACCAGAGGGGCAGGGTGTCAAGATTTCTTTTCCTGAAATCGGTAGTACCTCTTACATTTAGGACTCATTTATCATGAATACTTGAGGATCAGAGATGCTACAACATTTTCTGGTTATTTCTTTTTGAGTCTACTAACTAGTGTCCAACGTCACCAACACCACCAGAAGGGCTGTTGTTGTGTTGTCAGTGAGATAAGCATAATAAAGTTGCAAGTTTCGAGTTGAAGACACGTTATTTCACATGCATCAGCAGCTCCAAAACCTTTTCTGAATACCACGAGTACAAACCAAAAATGACTTTCCTCAATGAGATGATAAAAAAAAAAATAAATAAATAAATAAAAAAAACCGTTACAATGGTCCACATAAATCATCTTAGAAATTTCTATGATTCTTCCAGGGCAACGAGCTCGTGACGCCCGTGGGCTGGCCGCTGACCCTCGGTGGACACGGACTAGTCCTCAGGCTCGGCGAATTGGAGGCCTCGTCTTTGCGCCTCGGGGAATGCTACCTTTGCGTGCGCAGCGCGGCTGCGAGCCCGATACTCCCCTCGCCATCGACACCGTCGACCACAGGTGCAACAGCCACGATCACCTCTCAGCAGCTGAAAATCACCCGGACGCCGGCCATCGCCGACGAAGCCATCGCTGACGCCGAAGAGAGGGATTCCGTTGAGGTAAGGACAAATTCTAGTTTGGGTGCACCTTTTTAACTTAGACAGGCATCTCTTGTTTTACTTAGTTTGAAAAGTACCTAGCCTGAGTCTTAAGGGTCCTTACGGTGGAATTAGGTATTTGAAGTTTTTTTCTCTATTACGATTTGGCTGTTAGTTTCAGCTCCATCACAGGTCATGAATCTTAACAATAGTTTAATTCGGGAATAAAATAACTAAAGTTGAGTAGCAAACGGATGTGCACAATTTTTTTTCTTTCCATTTTTTATTCAGTGGGACAACAATGCCCAGTGACCTTTCTCGAATAATGTGAAAATTGCAACTGATTAAATTGCAAAAAAAATAAAAATAATAATAATTTTTATTAAATCGATACAATAGTAAAACCATTAATTTTTACACAATTTTTTGTTTCTGCCATGATAAACCGTAGAGTGCAATTGACAAAAATAAAATTCGATAGACAGTTCAAGTAATTCCAAGTGACATTAATTTTATGACAAAAGACGGTAAATTAAGTTGTTCCATTCGATATGTTTCATTGTAAAAACGAAAAGCAGTTGGGCCGACGTTTAAAAACTTTTAATGAAGACCCACATAGCGCCAGTCTAACAGTAAATTTCATACTCGACGCGCAAAAAGGCAGAGCATGCGAACAAAAAAAAAAAAGAAAAAAAAAGAAAAAAAAGAAAAAAAGAAACAAAAATATCAACGCATCCGGCACGTGAAAAATGAGTCTGAACTCTGCGGAGAAAAAATAATTTATACATCCCCATCTCTCTCTCAAACGACCATACTTCCTGGTATCATTGTCGGTCATATTTTTGAAGAGCACTGCCCCTTCCCATCCCCCCTTCTTCGATCAGATTCCAATCGTTCCTAACGTCCCGTTGACTGTCGACAGAACGTATACACATCCATTTTTTCTCTCCTGTGTATGCCTCTTCACCGACGCTCTTACTTTAATTGGGAGAGCGCATCGAGAGAAGGAGACGGAGCGTTGATTTTTATCGCGCCCGGCTCGCGAGGAGTTATGAGATCGCGGGTGAAAATTAGCAGTCGCGAGAATGCGCACGTCTGGAGGGAGGGGGAGTGGAACAGAACGAGTGTTTTACGGGGTCGCGCGTGTTATCTCATTCGCATCGGAGCAGGTAGTTTACGAGCTTTGTTCGAAGTGCAAATGGATCGTTGGAAATTACAATGATCGGTGCGAAACCGATGAGAGCATACGTACATTTCTTTCACGGTACCATTCGTGATTGGAAGTGCTTTAAGTTTTTTTTTTTTTTTTTTTTTTTTTTTTTATATAACAGACGTGATGATAATTCCTGTATATTTCTTTCATTGGACACTCGTACAGTTTTATTTTCAAAAATGATTCATTCATCGTTACTAAGTGGCCTAAATCAAGCAAATTCTAAAGAAAGTAAAATAGAGAAAAAAAAAAAAAAAAAAATGATGATAAACCTCAAACAGATAGCCTTGGTGTGGCGAGCGTCGTCGATGCGGGCCCCGGGGATCATTGGCTGGGATAGGGAGGACGAGCTGATGGACTGGCGCGAGGCTGGCCCCCAGAAGAGCAGCCCCCTGTCCTCCGCGGCCTCGGCCTTCTCATCCTCCTCATCCACCTCGACCACCTCGTCGACCCAGACGACCGAGTCCACCGCCAGCAGTGGCAGCAGCAGCAGCTGGTTGCACGGCGAACTCCACTATCGGCCAAACCGACGGGCCCAGCACGAGCAACAGCAGCTCAAGTACCGCTCGCGCCACGAGAGCCGCTCCACGGAAAGACACGGGGGCTACATCGGCAATACCCCGAGGCAGCAGGTCGACGAGCTGCCGGGCAACGTTGGCTGCGACGTCGTCAAGTCCAAGTCGTCCTCGAGCGTTGACGCCTGGGCCGAGGAGGCAAGGGCAGCTCGCGAACGCAGATCCACCAGCTCCGGCAGATGCACTGACCGCGACTCGGAGGCCCAAGGCCGCTCCTCTCACGGTACGCCCATTATCTTTTATGTTATTGTTCCCCACCCCCACCTCCAGCAATGTTGGTATTATATATCGAATCCAAATGTCCCCAGCAGCTTCCGAGACGCGGAACAAGCTGAAGCGCGGCACGCGGGTGGTCAGCCCGGCAACCATGGAAAAGTGGAAGGAAACGAGCCGATGCGAGACGCGCAGCCGCGTCCTGGCGCCCCGTGACCTCGTCACCCCCGTGGCCCTCGAGTCGATGGCCAACAACCGCGTCCCCGAGCAGACCCACATCGTCAAGGACCGCCAGCTGAACGGCAATGCCCCGTCGAGCGAGCAGCGTTGCTTCGACAGCGTTTCCCGGCCGGAGGAGGTGTCGGACCTCGAGCTCCCGGCCTATATAAACACCCTTCTCGTCACGGTCGAGCGGAAAATCGAGCGAGTGTCGGTCGACGACCTCACCTTCCCGTGCACCGCCTGCCGCAACATCGACACGGATGACCCGCTGCTCGGGTGCAAGTGCGCGGGCGACGCGTGCGAGTGCGAGAACGAGGCGAGCTGCGAGTGCCAGGCCAACGGTGCTGGCAAGCCCGTCGAGGCCAGGAGCTTCGAGATCGCCGGGATCAAGCACATCGACAGCGACGACGAAGAGGAGGTTCGCATGGGCTTCGGTAAGTCGCCTTTTCTCTCTCTCTCATTTTTCATCATACGCGATGATGATGGTGTAATTACAATGAGAAACCAAAATATGTGGAGCAGTGGCCGATCCTTACTTTCTCCCGTCACCCGTATACGTGCTTTTCTCCTATCATACGCGCGACGATAAATTAATGCTTATCGAGGACGAGCGTTCTCGCGGTCAATATTTCGGCCGTTCCTTGATATCCCTCGCGAGGCTACCTTGTTGCGAAAAAGAATAATTACTCGGTGATGATTTCCACTGGAGAGTGGTCGCTCGTGTGTATACAGCATACCAGTGGGAATACTATAGGTAACAAAAGTCAAAAGAGAATAGGACACGAAGAAAGTGGCGCCGAAACGCGGCAGTAACAATTTCCCGCGAATATGAGTAATCACCCGACGCGGGCCACGGCTTCCAATGGAGACGCGAAGGTGCGCACACACAGGCTTTCCCGGGGCGGGCGCAATCATAAAACTCGACTCCGCGCGACGCGTTTTCATCCCATTATTAAATCCCGAGCGCTTGTTTTACGCTTCCCGTTATGGAGTTTCACTTTTCACGAGAGTGACATAATTACCGGGTACATCGTGGGGTAGATGAGTGGGTTTCGATTAATTGCCGCGTATTAGGGTGTATCTTTTATTTTATTGCGGTGTACGCGGTGCTGCGGATAATTTAATTTGCTCGACGATAATACGTACATATGTGGGAGGTGCTTGTGCTTTAACGAGCATTAGCCGCATATAGTTGCTGAAATGGCTCCAAGTAGCGATATACTTCCCTTTTTTCATTGTTTTATACCCTGGGTAATGTTTATTTCAAAGCCATAAATATTGTTGAAAAATATGCAAAAGATCCCTTTATTGATCTAATCACGCTTTACGAAAATTTCGAGCAAAAAAAAAAAAAAAAAAGATGTACGGGCACTCGTACTTGCGCATTCGCATAAAACCAGCCGACTCGGTTCTCCTGACTAGACGAAATAACGAGAATCCGCCTTTCTTTCCTTCGCCACAGTACTTTGCGGGAAGAAATAAAAAAAAAAGCACACACACTCACATCGAAAGCAATTAAAACGCACGCGAGCAGACATCCGTTGCGGATTAATCGATGTACCATTTTTTTTTTCTCCCTCACCCTACCCGATGGAGTACAAAACCGATCGTCGTCATTGTTAAAAGTCAGGGCACGTGCTTGGCCGTGAAATCGTCGTGAGGCAGCCGGACAACATTCGACGAAATGAGTGTACGTGTAAGTACTTCGTGTTTTGTCCCCCGTAAAATGGGTCGTTGGTTTTTATTTTCTGGTTGGAATTTTGGGTATGCTCCTCCTCGTACGCTGGACAAGTGGGTAAGGGTTTTTCGAGGGTCCGTGAACGATTTGGATGCCCATCGAGAGTTTATCAACGTTCCGGTGGCAAAAAGTTTTGTACAACTTGTGTTTTGCATATTTTTCCTTCCACCCCGTGCAAGCCATAGTAGTTTCTATGGTAATTTGTCAATAAATTACTTTGAAATTTTCTGCTTCAATCTCTTTTACAGTAGAATTTATCGCCAACACTTACTTTTGTGATGTACTGAACGATGACCTACATTCGTTCAAGAATTTGTAGGTGCACGGAAAATTAACAAAAACTAAACGTCAATAAAATCACAAAATCAATTCCACGCCGGGCACTCTCGGTCTCTCCACTTGAGCGTATTATGGGTGTACGTCCCATCCCACCCATCCATCCGTGAGCTCTACATAAAGGGACCTTGTCCGACATCATACACCCGCGTGTTATACAGTACATACACGTTCAGAAGCGAGAAGACAAAGGATGAAACGCGAGCCGCTTATAAAACGCGCGAATCTCTCACATCGCGTGTAGATGCATATGCATACATGTATCCACAATAGGTCACGTACGTACCTGTGTATACAAAGTATAAGGGTGTGGCTGACTATTTTATCAGCTGCGTAGAATTGCGTGGGTGGCTATATGCACGCGTGCGTCGCGAGGTCCTGCTTCTACGGCCTATTACCAGCAACGTGTGTAGGATAAGCTAAATGTGTTATATACGCGTACGGGAGGTACACGCACGCGCTAGACGATTGTGCAAAAAGACTGGCTGGGGAATGCAACCCGACTGCATTTCGTCTAGTCCGACGCTTAATACCGCCATGGTGACATTAAAATGCGAGATCAGGTCACCAACACACGCGTACATGTACATACATGTATATCATATTATGTTGGGAATTATATACTGGACGCGTGTATGTACACTCGTTGTCTCGCGTATACGTAGGATAGGTTTGTCGTTCCGATGGCGAAAGCGCGAGCTCTTCTGAGTGGATTTTAATTGCCGCGCGTCGTTGGTATGCAAGTGCACTTCTTCTTCCGCTCGAGCCGTTGTAGGGAAAAAAAAAAAAAAAAAAGTTGAGTCGCTCGGTTGGGTCGGTCGTGCAGGAGAAGGAAAAGAGGAAAATAGGCCGACACGCGTTTTACAATAATCAACGGGCCAAAAGTTACCGGTGATCGTTTGTGCTGCAGATACTCATACGATTACGTAAAAATTTATTCAAGAAATAAAACTATATGTTATTAAAAAGTAAACAATTCACCTCACCGGGAATTCGAAGGCTCATAAAGGACACCTTTGTCGAAAAGAAGAAAAAAAAAAGTACCACCGAGCCTCGACAGTTCCACTAGCCGTAACCTTCCATAAAGCAAAACTCACGCGAGCCAATAACTATTAGATGAACGATCAATCCGGCCAATCGAAGAAAAAGGACACTCTCGTCCCAGAGTCTCGATAAAGCACAATCATTTTCCGGTCGCAATATCTCACAAAGCGGAACCGACAGCGCGCCCACGCGCGATATAAGCTTTTGTACGGGGCTGACCTATAATCAAGTGTAGGTGCTCGGGTGTGAGGAAACGCGAGGTCTACACGTCGCCCGCGATAACGAAGCGGCGTGCCCTTTGCCCCACCGACAACTGTACCGCTGTATTACATGCTTCGAGGTAAATCGCTTGGGTACACGCAACCGAGTGGGTGGAGACCGCAGTTATTGCGAGGAACCGCACGCGGGACAAAATATTGTAACAAACTGCCAACGAGCGTTACATTCATCCCGGCAATATGACGTCATATGTATAATACGCGTGTAATGTACCGCAATTATCGAAAGATTAAACGAATCCTGCGGACAAAGGATGATTATCACCCGAACACACATGCTTCACCCCGGAAGGGTCCTCTAACTATTGCGTGAGGCTCATGTGCAATAAGCGCGCGTGCTCGTTTGGTGATGAAATAATCACCGACCGGGACACTTTCAATCAGCGATGACTCGAGGGTGGCGGGCACGCGAGCAGTAAAGATCTCACGAGCTGTGCAAGTGCTCGGCGCGGGGAGCAACGAACCCCAAGAAACACAGTGACGTGTCTTGGGCTTGTTGGCCGGCTGAGCCGCGGAGACGAGATAATGGCGACGGAGAGTCGCGCTGTAAACTCGGGCCGCCGGGGATGTGGTGGTTCTAGCCTCTAGCTCCTGCTAAGTGGTGCAAAGGTCTTGGTCGTACCTATACTCATCCGGAGAAGATACAAGTTGACGGCTGGCGTGAGCTGGATGTCACTGCAGGGGAGGGATCGACAAATAGCGCGTCTTTCACTGGATGGATTGACAAGGATGGGCCTGTGTGCGGTGTGGCACGGCGTGTTTGAATATAGCCTCGAGTTCAGAGTACACCTGTAGCCATTGGGTCTGGTAAATCACGTTGTAAGTGAAGAAAAAGGGGGGAAAATAGTCTTTTCGGTTGTCCACTTGACATCTTGGTTCAATTACACTTTGCAGCTCTTCAACTCGATCACGAAAAAAAAAGAGGGGGGGCAGAGGTCGATTGCACACGCGACGTTTATCTCGAGGGCGTAGAGATGTTAACGTGTGCGGCACGCTACACGCGATCGATTTCGCTCCCACTCGTGCAAGCACTTCGATTAGTTGAAGTCTCTTTAATTTGGAACTTTTTTTTTTTTTTGTTTCACTTTCGAGTGATGAAAAAATAAACTAAACCAAACTTGATTGCACATAACGCCTTTATTCGATTAAGTTTCACTCTGCCGTGATCTGATTATCCTTTATGCGCTCGCTCGTCATTGTCCGAGCCATTGTCCACTATTAATAACCACTCGAGCTCGAATTCAACGTTTTGTTTTCTTCTAACTAAATAATTCCTTCTTTGTCAGTGTATTACTAAAAAAAAGATAATATCAAGTAGATATTAAAAAATGTAAAAGGAAAAAATAATCAATGCTAACCCCGTTTACTTTATTTTCAATCTCTCTGATTTATTCATAGTTCGATCAATGGCGATTTACAGTTCTCCAACAAAGGTGCAATTTTATTTCAGATGTAAATTATCAGTTATAAGTAACGCATTCGTCTCGACCTAAATTGTGTACTGGCACTGTGGTTTTGATGGTCCGTATACTCTAGCGACCACACCAATGTGTACTTCATTTACGTTGAGGGGGAAAAAAATCAGCTCGACGAGAAACCGATTATCAGGAAGGGCAGACTCGTTTTAATTGCTGGAAACGCCCGTAATGGGCCCATACATTGGCTTACTAAATCGCTTGTCAACGTGCGCGCTCCCTCCTGCCCAATGATCCGTGTGATTGCCCGTGTGGTGAGCCCGTTATCAGCCCTGCGTGTACACCTTAACCTTGCACTCTTAGCTTAACGATCATTGTGTGTATAGTGGCGGTAGTTTTCGTTAAAAATGACCAAACGGGAATGAATAAAAGCTTACCTGAAGTCTTGATCACTCGTTATTATTTTTTCGCTCCTTTTTTCTATTTTCATGTCCATGCACAATGTTTCTCTACGTACTTTTTTTCACGAATCAAAAAATTTACTGTCCGACCGACTCACTCGAAGCCCTTCGAGAATTAATTCATCCAAACAAACGGAAAACATTTTGCAACCATAAATCCGGCAACTCGTAAACACATATGCAACAACCCACTACTCCGAAACCATTATCTATACAAATCGGACATGACGATTCCGCAAATCCGAGGAAAATTCCCTTTTCCGTCTAATTAAGCGATTTTCCCCTGGTTAACGGATAATCGATCTCCTCTCCCTCTCTCTCTCTCTGAAGATATAATTCATTGGACAAGTGTAATCGTGCATCGTATCTCCTTACTTATCCCATGGTATACATACACCCGGAGAGCCTCTAAAAATAGGGATGTGGGGGGGGGGAGAAGGGAGGAGAAGTATCGAAAGGAGAGAGAAAAATTCGTTTTTTCCACCTGAAATAATGTAGGCCGGGAAACAAGTCACTTGTGTTTGTATGTGTGTATACCAGTGCTCCGGGAGAGGCGCAGCAAAACTCTCCCGCGCTCAATTCTCGCGGCCACGCGACAGACAATATGCTTTTCCACGGACCATGTGCAGCCTATATACAGTTGTAAAAGCAATGGCAGTGGTAGCCCAGCAGTAGCTTATAGATGTACGTGTATCATGTATATAGCTACACAGAATAAACACACTTCTCGCGAGCTCTTCTCCCGCGAGTTTCGTGTTTCGCTCTTTTCTGCACGTGTGTATAGGTATACATATATACGTGCACACACGGCGATCGAGGATTTCTTACGGTCGAACGGGGACGGGAAGGGGGGAGGGTGGGAAATCTCGATCGCGGTGATAAGCGGAGGCCTCTATTCGTCACGCCAACGCGGATGGCCGATCCAAGATGATAACGCGCGCCGTTGCGACGAGCGCGTCGAATCGCTTCCACCGAGTCCCATCCCCCTTCTCCTGTACACACACATATACCTGCGTTCGACACTTGTCCGCGCAACAAGGATTATGTTTCCGTTGTTTGACTCTCTCACTCTCTCTCTCTATACCTATATGTTATGTCGCTGAGATTCTTGCACTGAAATATTTTTCTCGGCTCGTATATGGATCCGCTGGACCAATCTTGTTTATGGTGACATCAAATTCGTGTGCGAGCAATAAGAGGCGGATCCTCCAGGATTCATCTACATATTTCGATACCATGCGTATGGCATGAAAAAAAAAAAAAAGTGTACGACTGTCCTTCCTGGATCATCGCGAGTTGGTACCCGAGCAGCACATATAGAGTCGTGGTAAAACTGCGTGGCGCTGAGTAGCTCAATAAACAATTAGATTAAAACTTTTGCCATCCTCGTCGATGGCCGTAAATCGCTGGAAAAGGAAAAAAAAGCTATAAACTCTCTTTGCCGCTGAGCGCCGTATTAGATCGGTGCCTGCATCTATCGAGCATCGGCGCAAGAAAAGAAAAATCGTCTCGATCGGAGGTGCAAGCTTTTTACCGCACGCGCGCCTCCAAGTGCGTACCATGACACTTGCACACAAGACACGAGCGTCACGCCGACGCTTAAGTAATTACGCGACGCGTGCAAACGATGCACTATATAGAATATAAGGTGTACCCGGAAAAAGAAGAGGCGAACGAACGCAAGCGCCTCGTTAATCAAACTGTGCTTAAACAGTTCATCGTCCGGTTTTCCACCGATTCGCGAAAATGATGATGGAAAATCGTCCAAGAAGCCGATTCATTAGGCTTTGTACACAGCGAGTGACTGGCGCTCCAATGAGATCTGGGACATAGCGCACACTCGCTCGCTAGGTATGTAGGCCAATAAGAGATGGCTCGCTGCAGAGAGAAAGAGATACGGATGGATGGATGCTATGGTGTTTTGCACGTGTGTGTACTGCATGTTATGCGTATGGTGTTGTTGCGAGGAAACAATGAGAAAGACAAAATGAGAGCCATTGGATGGTCATGACTTTCGGATGTGCAGGTATTATGGTTATGCTAACTCACGAGGGGGAGGATTAAATTTTCGGAACACAAGGGTAACTCGGTATCTGTCGGTTCACACATGTATTCATGAGATGCGAGAAGTGCGCTATTCTATACCGAGTACGAGAGACTCGCTCTAAAATGAATTCCGACGGTGGAGCGCAGACGCGGGCAAAAAGTACACTCGGTCTTGCGACAAAAAGTGCTTTCCTCAAATGAGTTGGATAAGCATTTCATCGTGTCGGGCGCGGATTCGGCCCGAAAAACTCGCCTTTTAATCCTCGGGACGATCCACTATGTACACCCGATTCTTATGTATACGCAGGGTGTCCCTTGAAAATCTGGCGCGTGCACTTATATATACGTGGCGCGCATTCACCATACAGTCATGTATATTTGTGTGCAACAACGGAGCAACGGAAGCAATTAGAGCCGCACAAATGGAAACTGGATAATCCGGGCTCTCGTCGAATTCTCGCGAAGAAGAAGAAGAAGAAGAGCATCGCCGGTGTGCACACACGTGCATGACTCGAATGAGAATTATCACGCGAAGGAGGAGGGCACAGCCGTGACTTTTCTCCGGCGAATGTATACGGGCGTTCTGTGCACGGGCTTGGGAGCAATTAGCGACCGGTTGCACGAGGCGGGAGGGAAGGGGGGAGGAACGTTTAAGTGTTTCTAATTACGGTCGCGGAGCCGATTAGCCGATAATGAGAGTGTGGTACTGGGGAAGTAGGTGAAAACTTTTCGGGAACTCCGTACGTGCAGTGTGTGTACCCCGTGTGACCGATTCTGGAGCGAAAAATCGGTGGGAGACTCGGGCAGGGGTTTTTTTGGTTGTTTGTTTTGGGTTCGTTTTAGAAACTCCCAAGTACATTCCGGTATCGGGAACAAAATGCGTGCAATTGACTCTCTGTGATTTTGGCTTTTTAGCAAAACCCAATGGATTATACACTACGAGTATAAACGAGATGCATCGCACGCATCAAACGCCAGAGTTAACGAGAGCAATCAATCACCGTCCAAAGACACGGGATCTCTACTCTCGCGTTTCTCTGTGACGTTTTCCTACCTCGTGTACCTCCCCATAGCGATTCTTAACTTGGTATAGGTATCGGACCCCGCGTTGCTCTTTCCAATTAGTCACTGGCGCTAATCTTCATGCGGAAGCAGTGAGCGCGTCAATGGACTATACGACCTTTTATGCGGAGAGGTCATTTGGATCTGTGTGAGGGTTGCGATTAACATATTGGCTATAGGAATAGTTGTCTTATTATTATACTGTAATACATTTTTACTTTTTTCTCGCCTTTGACGTTGATTGTTTAAAATGTCTGTATCATCGCAGAGGTGTCGAAAAAGAAATGACGTTTGGTTAATTAAAACATGCTGTTTCTCTCCAAAAAGTATTCACCGTCTCGTTAAATGTAAAGGTGGTAATTACTCATTTTACGGGACACACATGGCTGTGCGCTGGAAGCAAAAAAAAAAAAAAAAAAAAGCTATAACCCGCTCAATTAAAGCGCCTCTTAAGAACTTTGTAGCACGGCGCATCTTTGTTCTGTTTTTTACGAAAAAGAAAAAAAAAATTGTATTAAAAGTTTAACCCAAATAAACAAAAAAAAAAAAAAAAAATAAAAAAGAATAAGACGGCACGTACACAAACGCGCAGCTCGTTAAAACCACGTCAGTCGAGAAATTAACGCGCTATGCGCGTTTACGAGTTCCCATATCTCGCGTATGAATCAATGAATTGCCGTCGATCCTCCGCGTGGCTCTTTGATTAATGCATCGCGCCCCCTCCCCCCTGAATTTGCCTCGAATTAGCCAAAGCTCGCAAAGTACCATGTACATGTACGTGTGTATAAATTTTTTTTTAATCGATACATGTGCTTTTGTGATGTACATGCAACTACTACATCGATTGTCGATTTTCATTATGCACCGCGACTGAAGGGTCTCACGTTCGAGCATCGAGTGTTATTACACCGAGGGGTATAAATATATACATATTGTTGTACACGCTCGCGAGACGAGGGTACCTATAATTCAATTTTTGCGGTCGCGCGCCTCCGAGTCCAATTAGCCGGTCGAGATTCAGCAGCGCCGGCACTGAAATGTTAATGAGAGTTGCCGCTGCTGGCTTTTATTCTTTTGTGCGGCCCCGCGCGCTTACACGTTACGGCACGAAAGGAACTTTTCTCTCTTTGCCAGAGTGTACGCAGATGTATAAATATATATGCGTGTCGAGAGGCTGCTGATTTATTTTGTATCAGATATACGTGTTTCTTTTTTTTTTTTTTTTTTTTTTTTTTTTTTTTTTTTTTTCTTCACTTCGGCGTGGACGCTGTGGAATTTATGCGATTATAATGATCTTACGAGCAGTTGGGTGTGAGGAATATTTTTTTCTTTTCAATAGGCACATGTCACGCGTTAATTTGTAAGTTGATTTGCGTTAAGTGGGGTCAAAGGATTTTCGAGACTAGATTACAAATGAACTCGCGATATGAATCAACGAACAAAAAAATTTTTTTTTTTCTTCGCCGAAAGTTGTTTTACGACGATGTGGAAGGGTCACTGATTCAGCAACGCCTGTCGAAGGAAGATTTGCGGTCGAAACGAAACAACTTGCGGGTTTAAGTGGTTTTTCGCGAGCTACGCGCGAGAGTGTTTTATTTGCGCCGTAAAGTATACAGCCGGCCTCATGTCGCCGGTAGTCGTCACTTTGTGCTTGAACGTTCCGAGAAATGTTGATAAATGATTTTGAGCAAAAAAAAAAAAAAAAATGATAGAGGAATAACAAGTACATGGATGAATTTTTTTGTTTTTTTAAATATGGATTGAATTAACAAACTTGCTCTTGGCAAACATGTTAATTGACGACGAATGATCGGACCCACAAAATTAAAGATTGAATTAAATTCTCGTGTGGTTGGTGCGGAGCCTAAACGACGTCCACTTTGCGTTATTGTTTCCCCTCACGAGCACCATCATAATCCAGTATATACGTATACGTGCTTGTATGGCCCGGTGGCCCAGCCAAATTGCCAGAACTAAACTCTCCCAAGAGAAGAGGGAGGACCCCTCCGATCATTGTTTTCTCTGCACTGCCGTTGCGTGTGCAGCCTTGCATCGTGATTACACAGTGGGCTTCCTTATAAATCTCTGGTGTGCACCCCTTGCCTTAATTACACGCTCAGGGCCATTATCTTTGTTGTAAATTTTTTTATTTTTATTTCTTAGCTACGACGTATTCAATACGGCTTTTTTTGCGCATGCGAGCAGGGTTTGCTTGAGACGGATCCGGTAATCAAGAGATTTATTAATTTTGACGGAAGATCTCGCGCCACCGCGTTTCTCCCAATCAATGATCAAAAACCAGCTTGATTGTCTAAAATTCACAGCACTCGCTGATGCTGGCGATGAAAATGTATCGCAAAAGCTTGCGATAAGTACGTTACATAATATATACTGAGTAACTGTGTGTACAACATGATGAAAATTTAAAAAAATCAATCACCGTCTCCTCAACGACTCGAAAAGACCAAAAGATAAAAAAAAAAAAAAAAAAAAGGAGAGAGAAATCGACAACCGCGTGTGGCAAGGAAGCGAACAAACTGTTACAGCTGCATTTTTCACGGCCAACCAGAAAAATTCCTTGTATTCCGTACCATCACCGCGACGACAACACCTGTTTCAAGTTAATCAAAGCGCCCCCCACTCACCATCATTATCATGATCATCGTCGCGGTCATCTGCCCTTTTTTTCGGGTGCCTGTAAGAAACTTTTCATTCAAGCAACAGAGGCTCTCGTAATAATATTTCACCAAATTCCAAACACGTCGTAAAGGAGGTACGGTGGCCGGTGCAATTTTTATGCACGGGGTTGGACGCGAAACTGGCAATTTTGGCCTCGGAGGAGGCGGGCCCGATTTTCTCCGACGGGGCTTTAATTAATCGGGCCGGCTTATTTACGACTAGCCCGCGAACATCTCGCTCGAGTGCGAGGGAAAAGAAATCAATTTTCGGCGTGGAAGAAGGACACGAGGCTTGGTATACACGGATTTTATTACCTACACGTATATATTATGTGCACGGGGAGATTGATTGTGGAAATCCGTCGCTAAGGTCCATCATATTTGGGTTAACCGAGCGAGCGTGTGAATCGGTTCACGCGATTTATTGATTCGTGGGCCATTTCTTTTTTTTTCCAGTTGACTGCCAAACTTTTGGAATTTTGTTTTTCATTGCAGTGCGGATTAAATATATTACACATGGTTCCGAGCTTTGTTACTTTTTAGATTAAAAAAAAAAAAAAAATATCCCATAAGAATTAGCAGCCAATTCCATTGTCCCGGTTGTTGTATCGATGACTTTTTTCTCAAATGCGTACTATATTAATTAACTTCAGCGTTGGCGATTGATTTAATCGTTTAACGATCGTAATCTTTCTAATTTTCAATTACCTGATTATAAATCAATGGATCAAGAGACGCAAGCTCGAGCGATAACGGTATACATTTATATACCTATACGTGTATTCATGCTTGATGATTTAATAAGTATATACCTCAACGGAGAGGGGCTCTCTTATCGATAAATCGATCGATAGCCAAGTTGAAATTGAAATTAAACGATTTCGAAACACTTACGCACTGCGAGTAAAATAAAAAAAAATGCAAATATAGCTCGTGCACCCCTGACACGATTACAGCTTGCAAGCTTTACTTGTTCCACTACACGTAAACTTTTTTTTTGTAAATAAATACATTCGTACAAACCGATATTTACAGAGGTCCCTACGTGTCACAGTAATTGACGGTATTACGAGGTGTATGCTTTTTTTATCCAGTCAACTTTCATCAGCTCCCGTGAATTATGAGCACAGCGCAAGTGAATCACGTGTCATTAAAACAACGATTCACAATATTCCGGTAAAACAATAAAAACTCCAATTACGCTACGAGCGTATGTAATAAATATACCCGTGTACAAGCTGATGTAAATAAGCGTGTACGCTAAAACGGTACTCTTTTTTATTTAAATTATTTTATTCACTTTTCAACCTCCGGCTATCGATGAAATTTGAATACGAAGAGAGAAAAAAAGTCCTCTCGTCGCCTAATTATTGCTATCAAACGCTCCCGAACCGGTACGGAAGAGCAAACATCATCAACTTGCAAATTCGATAGAAGGAGAGAGGAGGAGGAGGTCGAGAGAGAACCCGTTCCCGATGCAGGTAAGCGCATCGAACTCACCTATTGCATCCACACCGAGTGCCGCTTGTATATCATCGACCTCGATCGGACAACCTCCTCCTCCTCGAATATCAATTCGACCATTATGTCAATGATCCCGCGCTGCTGCCGAGCGGAGTAGCGTTACCGATCGGCACATACGACGTTGCGTGCGCCGTTTACGGGCGCAATGTATATACCCGGAGAGAGGGGCTGGAAATTAAAAAAAAAAAAAAAAAAAAAAAAAAGCGGCATTTCCACGGGCGACTTTCGATAATCGCGCGCGAGACGTGTTCTAGAGGCCTCGTCGTACGCGCGCTTCTGTGTGCGAGGAAGAGATCGGGCGTACACACACGTGCGCGCGAGGGAAAGAAGAAGACGCCTCCGGGGAGATGCGGAGATTTATTATCTCGGCGGGGAATTATGGACGGGGCTGCTGGAGACTCGGGAACCTGGAAACCTAGAAAATTATGTTGATTCGAGGGCGCGCGTGCCGAGGTATCGTGATTCCGTTGGCGGGCATAACTCACCGAGTGGGAGGAGATTGCTCTTGGAACTTGTCACGAGAGTAATGAAAAATGGTATCTAGGGAAGGAAAATGCTTGACGAGTTTCGATGTGGAAAAAGGGTGGAAGGGGTGCTGGATAATGATGCCAGAGAGGGGCTGGGGAGAAAAGTTTTGTTAAATAACGCCTTGGCGATGCGATCGTTGTATAATATACCCGCACGCCCAAACATTCGAGTGGTACCTAAATGGGTACACGAACAGCGTAACGATGTTTAATTACACGGCGATTCGTTTCACAATAGTCTGAATAACCGATTTGATCTAGAAAGAAGAAAAAGATGCACGTGAGTATACAAGCGTGTACACTTTGTACCCCAATAAATCACTGCTCTTCCCGTGCACAGAGATACCCGATTCCCAAGCGTACGTGTATACATACGACAAGTATGTAAGTAAGCGTTCCGCGTTTCAAAAAATCCTTTTGGTTAATTAGCAAAAACCCCAGTGGAACCGCGTCATCTCTTACTCCCCGTGTCTTTCCTCCTCGCATAATGTCATTATTATCGAACGCGAATATCTGCAGACACGCTTGGGTGCCTCTCGCGGGTCGTTTTGTGCGCCGTGTGTATAAATTCTTGAACGGCGTCGTCTAATCTATGTGAATGGGATAAAAGGCGGTGTTTGTTTAGCAAAAGGAGATGGATGCGGGACAACGGGGAGCTATGCTGTGTACCGGCCATCGAAAATAAAGTAAGCGGTAAATACGTAACTTCGAGACTATGACTAATAAAGCTCGTTAGACGTTTAAGCACGATCATATTATGCTCACGTGTAGGTATACATACGTGTGTATAGATGTGTATATATTGACGGCAGCTTTATTTAGCGCACGCGAAGCGAGTACGTGTACAATAGCACTTCTACGAAAAGTATTCCATTGTGTGGTTCTGGTGCCTATCGTGTGAATGACAGTGGGGCCATTTTTCTCCGACTATATTTACCTTTAAAAATTGTTCACAAAACTTGGGTGAAGACTTTAAGATGCAACTTATAGAGAGAAGAAAGTATCGTTAAGAGAGTAAAAATTGTAGGTAAATTTGGTAATAAGCTCAGATGCCATTGTTTTGTCATTCAGTAAATTTAAAACTCTTTGAGCTGGAAAAGAGAGTCAATCCGCAATTTGTTAAAGTACTTACACAATTTTCAAAAATGGCCCCAAAAACGCGTCTATACTTTTTTAAACTATAACCATCATATATAACAGTACAAAAACCACAACCTAGGATGAGATAAGAGCTTCCATGTCTATTGTAACCACGGGGCTGATACGAATTTTCATAGAATCGCTCGTATAATTATCCGATCGTGGGCCCAGTGTTCCACATGGCCAACAACTATTGTATGGGCTGTACAGAGATCGACCGAGCAATAGATCGAACGTTTGAGGGCGATTGTCGACTACTTAGTAGGTTGTGGGCGCCAAAGGTTATGTGAAAAGAGGCCCCCTCGAGAGAGAGAGGGCTCCGTGTGAGAACGACCGCATGAATGCGCGGATTCCAATGAGATGCGGGAGGGAGAGAATCGAGCGGGACCGTTTATGGTCGCGGTCGTCGTTTGGATTTTTCGTGCCGGCTTACAATGAAGGAGGCCCATGATGATGATGATGCTGACGATCGTTTTAATTGAATGCCCGATCGGCAACGACTTTGTTTGGACTCTCTCTCTCTCTCTTGACTTTACATTCGACAGCGATGAATGCTTTTCTGTTGCTCGATGGGTTTTAATGTAACGATTATTTCGTGTTAACAGCGAGGTGTACGTGTAGATTCGGGGAGTCGGGGTGACAAATTGAAATATCCCATGTGCATTATAGGGTTGGCTATGCCAGTACACAATGCAACGATTCGCATCTCCCAGGCGCATTTGTCCGAAGAATGAAAAAGGATGGAGCGAGTGTTCATTGAATTACCTCGATTTTTCAACAGATCGGAGATAGAGTCGTTCCCGAGCACGCTAAGAGTATCTCAATTCGATTCGAATCTGCGGAGCTCTCGCAGCCTCGCTAATAGTTTTCGTGTACGGTCGCGTGTTTCAATAGAATACGGAGACGTAATTTTTCACCCCATACGCGCGTGTTTCCGTTACGTGTTATTGAAACGTTGTAACGCTTAATCTTTCCGTATATGTATACGTGCGTGTCCTTGATTTTACAAAACCGGTATACAACGTGGCATCAGATCCGATTGTGCATTGTACGGGAATGTATGTACGGTATTACTGTTTTTCGAATTCCATGCTTAGTGTTTACTGTAAAATGTGTCTCTTTTCGCAAGTCTACCCTCGATAAACAACAGCTCCCCGGAGCACCGTATTATATACAAGAGGAATTGGTCAAAATGGTATTATATAAATCGTTGAATCGCAAACAATTTTTTCCTTATTAACGGAATGATATTGAAAAAAAAAAAAAAAAAAAAAAAAAAAAAATTAATGTCAATAATTTGGCACTTTTTTTGCACTTTTTCTTCGTCATTTATGGAGTAGGTGAACGTTTCACGACAACCCAAGAGATCAATAGCAAGACACGATGTAACTAAATGATAAACGGCCTTCCCTTTTCGACCAAACATACTTACGTAGGAAGTACAAAGAAAAAAAAAAATAACAATAATAATGATAAAAAGAAGACTGCACTCGGTCACGACCCCATTGTTTTCTCCTGCGTCAGTGGAATAATCTCCTGGTCCGAATTCTCCCCCTTTTTTTTTCTCTCGATGCTTGTATACTTGTCACGAAGGCTGTACACACTGTTATTTTATTGCGGCGACTCGAGATTTACGTTTCATGGGCAGGGAAAGATAGTTTGTCGCTGATCATCGCATCGAAAGGTATACATGTATGTACATCTTACAATGCGTATTAAGTATATATGCTGTGAGCTCGAAGCGTTGGAGTTCGGCTGTATGGCGTGTACATACTTACGCGCGCGGAGAGAGAGGGAGCAACAAAAAATTTGTGTCAACGATATTGTTGCTGTGCAATTATCATGCAGAGAATCGAGTAGTGTGAGTAGGTATGCGTGTGTGCATAAACGGTGGCGTTTTCGGGACTTTTTGGTCGTTAATTCATTGCTCGAGTTGAGTGTGACTTGCAGAACCTCTTTATACATATGTGTTTCTCGTTTATCCTCGATATACATACTCCGTGAATGGTTGATTTTTCTAAAAGTGTTTCAACAATTGTAAAGCGATGATGGCTTTTACTGATGTTTAAGTATTGTTTGACACTTTGTTGAGGCATTCGACGGTTTTAATCATTTGGTGAACATTGGATACCAAAACTGTGAGAAATAAGGACAACGTGTAACTAAAGCAAACAACTTCAATTTAACTAAAAAGTGACGACTCACTTTGTAAAAAAAAAAAAAAAAAAAAAAGAAGAAAAAAAAAGTTGCCGTTACGATCGGCCGTATTTGAATTGCTCATTGTTTTACATTGACTATGGATAATATATTCCCGTTGCTATGGCGTGTGTACTTATACACAATTGTTCATAAAAACACTGAAACTCGGATCTCCTTCTTTTTTTTTTTTTCATTACACAAGTAAACCACAACTCCTCTGTGGTGCCTCGTATACAGCTTCTTTTTCTATACACATTTCTTCTCCTCACCTCCTCGTTCCGCGCCAATAATGCCCCGTTAGCATCTTGTTTAGCGTTTAATGAGTGTACCTATTATAAACGAGTTGTTCAATTAGCGGGAAAACCGCGGGTGTAAGCCTACACACACACACACACACACACACACACACACCCATGTACGTATATGCAGCTCAAAATTGAGCTGTTCCTTAGAGAATATATTATATACACCACACGCAAAAGTACCTCGCGTCTAACTGAATCTACTCTGTCGACAACTTCGCGCTCCGAATAGAATAAAGAAGCCATCGATTTCCTTGTAATAGATGACTCTCGGTTGGACGGGACAAATTTACGATGCCATTCATTACACGAATGCATGAATCTCCTGTGGCATTATTTATCGATTATTGTCATATAACATTCATGTTTATTCGAGAATGATTTTTCTGCGTTTATCCGCCCACGAAGTGTAACATTCATTTTTACAACTACGAAATCAATCATCCCCTCGTAAGCTCATAAAAATTATATTCATCAATCGATAAAATTCACGTGTCTGTTACATATGACAAAATGTATAGGCATCATGATAGGCTGGATACAATGCACCCACTTATTACCCAAATTTTGGCTTTGTCTCCTCACCCTTGTTGTCCACACACAACGCAACACACGTACCTTTACAGAGAGTTCAAATGAAAGGTCATGTACAAATAAAAGTAGAAAAAGTCCCACACTCAAAGAACAACGTGATAACACATGGCTTTGTCTAAATTTCCATATACACTTGGTCCACTTTTTTCTAATCAAGCTACACGTCTCATAGCAAACCTACCATTTTTTGCAAAATAAAAAAGCTAATCCTTGGCCGTCCCATCAGCATCGCGAATTGTATGCGCGACAACGCATATACACGAGTACAGAGGACCAGCCGGTGTAATTAACTCTCACCCGAGAGTCCTTGAGCGTCGGGGCAAAAAAAAAAAAAAAGTAGCGGAACACTCTGATCATCGTGCGGAGCATCCGTCCTGTTATATACATTGTACAATGTCGCAGTTGACAATGACGACGATGATGCGCCACTGACATCCCACCGCTACCCTTGACCCGATTCAAGTGATGGATGTACCTGCATGCCGAGAGAGAGAGAGTGATGGGCTCGTACATACACTCACTCCCTGTCGTTGTTGAGTGGGAAGATTGATTTCGCGTTTCACTTTCGAGTCCATTGCGGTTTGGTGGGCGTTGCGCTCCGGGTCCTTTCGGAGATTACGGCTGCAGGAACTCCATTGGAAATTGAGTTTCTCGCTGGCCATTTGATCAGGTTTTAGTTATAGGGGGGGGGGGGAGGTGTAACCATACAAATTAACGAGGACGGGGCGACGCGTTGCGTAAAATTTCTTCTCAAGATCATCGGCTTGACGTCGCCACGACAGGAATTACCATATACTTTCTCGTCCCAAAGGCACCGCGCTTCCCCCTTATTTGATCCTTCGGAACAGTGCACGCTCGGAATTCCAGGGCGCGGGTATAAATCTCTGGCTAAACGAGCCTGTCTCTCTTCGGAAGCGCGCATCTTCGAAATTACGCGCCAACAGAGGTTTGCCCGCAACTTCCGCGCGACTCGTGATTTACGCCCATCAGCCGAGCCAAAGGACCTTCCCCGGGTATAGGTGCGCAGGACACGAGCCGCATTAGCGCGTGAGAAAGTGAGGAGCGATGAATAAATGATGGGACGCGGAGGATCGGCCACGATGCGCGATCGTAATAATAATAAAGTGTTCGATCGGAGAGTTTTTAGGGTCTTAATTGCCTGTAAAAGCTCGCGCGAGCGGCACGGCTGTAAATAGTTCGTAACTGTACCTCCATGCGGTGTACTGTTGCCAAGCTTGGGTCTTTTTTTTACAAGTAACGCCGTAATAACGACAAATCCTCGGCGATAGAGAGTATACAAATGTTTTCTCTTCTTGTTTGTCGGAACAAACGAAGCTTGTAGCCTGTACTGTCTTAAAAGCAAGGGGACAGGGTGGTAAAAGAAAAAAAAAATAAATAAACGAGCCAATGCTGTACAGTTGGTGCAAGTAGTTTTGTCTTGGCGTGAGAGATTGATTCCGCGCGAAACTACAAGATTCGCGTGAGAAAAGCTCGTGGGTGGGGTACTTTTTTCCACCTCCGTTGCATCCGATTTTTTGCGAGGGTGACGAAAGGTATTCGATGTGCGTTCCAGCAGAGTACAAGACTCTCTGATCGTCAAACACAATGATTGCCTTGCCCAATACGTAATAAATCAGAAATTATCGTACCCACCGTGACGAAATTTTCACGAGATTCCGCTAATAAATCTCTCTCTCTCTCTCCCTTTTGTCTCGAATCCCGGGCTGTATCCATTCAATTTTCGAGCGGCGGGAAAAGAAAAGCTTTCGTCAATCGAAGGCCACGGCGAATATGATTATTCTTCGCGAGAGCGTAAGTCACGGGGAAAAATAAAATCGAGACAAAACAAGCGCTTCCGCGAAACAATAAATAATCACGCTCGCGTGTGTGTTTCCCTGAACGTTGCACACAACACCGAGATGGTGATGGCAAAAAAATGAGATTTTCCTAATCAGAACCCCAAAGGACGGCGTGCCTTGGCTCCGAGTGACCCAACAGCTCCATCAGAGGAAAGAGGCGCAAGAACCTCGCTGTGCGTGCCAAGGCTGAAATTACACTGCAGTCGAGGAGAAACCCCGGGAGCGATATGCCGCGGGATGTTTGAGTCGCACTCGCGAGCCGATCGATTACGCTGTCGATCAAGAGCTGTCACGAGGGGGATGCGCTTTTCCCCCTTTTATTCCGGTCTTCGAAGAAGAAGGTGGAATTATGGCCGGGAGAGATTCGTAAATAACGCGGTGTTTCAGGGATTTTCGTGCACGCCTGTGTACAATATATTATACGACGCGTTGTTTCGGCTTCCGCCTGTTCGGGGAGCTCTTTCGTTTTTTTGCGTGAATTGGGAAAAGTACATCGTGGGCCCGAGTGAGACGTCAAACCGTTTGATGGGCTCGGATAAAAATCAATCGCTGTAATTATACGTGTACGCGAGATCGCGTGAAAAATATCGCACGAAATGAGGGACTTGTCGGGCTTTTCGAAATTTAAGTGCACGCGAATCCCAAGTATGGAGTGGAGAGAGAAAAAATAATCTCCTTCGCGTCGATAGGCGACCAATTAAAATTTAGAGGGAAAAGCGAGAGGTCCTTCCGTCACAGCCCGAGCGGCTCGATAATAATTGACCTTTTGCAATACCCCGCGGAGTGTATATCACTTTCTTCGATCTTCCCTCCATACGTCAATCCCCCTATCCTCCGGAGATCCAGCGACGACACGGTAATCCCCGTCAAAAATCGCCCCGCTCACGTAACACCGAGCAAATCAACCCCTCCTGTGTTCGTCTTATTACAAGTGAGGAGGAGAAAAAGAAAAATTTATAACACCGTACCTAATTTATATACGGTTGTTTTCGATGAATACGAGGAATAAACAAAATTCAACTCTCCGCTGTGTATACGTACAATATAGTGCGCTGTCCCTTTGAACCCGCAAAGATGCGAGGGTGTAGATTAGCGCATATACAGTCATGTGTGTGTAAGAACGAGTTTTGCAACAATAACGACGAGCGTTTCGTTTTTGCTGTGTGTTTCAGGCACGAAGAAGCGGATAGACGAGGTGACGCCGCCCAGGAGCATACTCGAGATCTCCGACCGTACCCTCAACTGTGGCCTGTCGCTGCCAGGTTTGTCATTATTTGCACTCTTACCAATGTTTATTATCAAAATTATGTAAAAACAGGAGAAATTCGTTTGATTGAAATAAATGCAATCGTTATTACCCTTGAAAAAAACAATGGGCCAAGGGTACAATACGCACAAATGTAAATCCAGAAACGATACCTCCTGAACATCGATCGAAGCAACAACAACGTATACAACAAACCCTCGTTGAACGTTGGTGGGCTCTTCTTCGCTGCGCGTGATCGTAATCTCTCGTGTATCTATACCAACAACGCGCGGCTTGCTCGCACGCGTGCATGTATATCATAATGTATTGCGCGGTTGATACGGGGCCCCTCGCACAATCGGCCAAAGCCGTCCAATCATCTATTCGCGCGATGAAAAGAGCGCCCGCACACCCGAGAGGGCTTATATATAAGCTGCGTGTGCAATGCGAGCGAGATCCGTTAGTGTGTGGGTATGCGGAGTGTGCGAGAGCCGGGGAGGCCCCACGGAGATCGAGGAATCTCGCGTTGAAAGTACAATTACACCGGGAGTTCATTTGGTATACGCATGAGCTTGTAGACGGATAAGGGTTTGCTCTTTATTTTTTCGATCAATATAATACTACGGACTTTTTACGCGGTTGTTGGTCGATGCTTGCAATTTCTTCCTTCACCGATCGGTGCTGAAATATTATGACACGTGCACAACGGTCTTACGAACAATGTATCACGTACCCTTCTCCTGATTGGCAGACGAAAAAAATTATATATACCTGTTGGTTTGCTAGTGATGGATAAAAAGTGGCTGAAACACTTACATTCGTAAACCACGAATAAATAATTACCGATCAGTCGATCTGCGTGGTTTGATCGGTACATAGTGTAAGTGCTTGCTCTCGAAAACGTTACTCTGAGTAGTGTCCTACGTAACCAAAAAAATGATGAAATCAAATTATTAATGGGGTAGTTTTTGACTGGCAAGCAAGGGGTGTGTAAGCCTCCCTGCGATTACTTTTTTTCCGTAGTTTTAGATTTAGTGTTAAATATTTTTCGTTACAGACCAAACTGTCCTTATTCCATATAAATTTCAAAGAAGGTGTGTAAAACCGCAGAATATTGAAGAATGTTGAAGAAAAAAAAAAAAAAAACCAGAAGAGCACGTAAATCCTACCCGTCGTCGTAGTATATATTCTTGCCAAAATTTTTGTTCAAAACATTATTTATCATCCATCCGCATGTAAGCATGGCAAGTGACAATTTTACGTTCGCGAGCAGAGCTGGGCTTATCGAATACCTCAGACGTTTCGTACAACGCGACGGAACGAGTTTGTGATACATATATCAGAAATGTATTTTTTTTTGCCCGCTTGTTGCACCGCACGCGACAAACATTATCGGGCCCGGCTGCACTTGAGCCGTCGTCTCCTCTCGCGAGAACAGGTACGTCGACACGTGTATAAAAGCCGCGCACCACCGAAGCAAGAGGACAGTGTATATCATATAATAAATGCGGAAGCTGAACGGCACACCCGCGCACGCACGTGTATACACGTCCTCTTGCACGAGTGCCCCCCCCCCCCCCCGCGTTGTTATTTATTTTATATTACATGCGTGAGTGCACACCAGTGTGGTGTGTACATTTTTTGTAACGGGCCTTTCACCGTTCGATATTGTACGCAAGAACGGTTCGATGGGAAGTACGATTACTTATTGGGATGCATCCTCGTTAAGAGAGAAATTCGTTACTTAAGGGACCCATATGATGAATTTAAACATCAAGAGCGATTTCAAGCAATTGAACAATCCATCTTGAAAAATTGTCCATCCACGCAAGTGACAGATATTGTGAATGTGTGTGTGTGTGTGTTTTTTTTTTCTTCTCTAAACAAGCTCACTTGCTCCAAATTGGCACAATAAATTGATCTGACGACTTAAAGTTTTCCTAATTATTTGCCAATGTATTTATTGCTAACTATTTTTTAAAAATTTTAGTTCAAAATATAAGCTCGTGAATTTGAAACGTAGAACTTATGTTTAACCGTTTAATAAAAAGGTAAAAAGGATAGTGGTTTATTCATGCATATTTTTATTTTTTTTTTATTTTATTAGTAAATATTTAAATCTCTAAACTGAGGATGTCACAATTTGTATTTCTTTGTACGATTATATACAAAACAACGAGTGTAATCACTATATGATGGCGGTATATAACATCTATAATGGTCTTGTTACGTAAAATAGCCGATAAATTCTTATAGTTATTTCGATGAATGAAACAAGTACAGTACAATGTTTTATCATTTTCCAAAATCGATGTCTAGCAAAAAATTTAGAAAAAAAAATTGTTGAATTTTCAATGAGTTCCATCGAGCTCCGATAAAACCATCGATAATCCTCGTTCCCATCGAGCTCATAAGCTGCACCGCAACAGCAGAGGCCCGCATGCCCAAGTATACCTATACACCAACACGAAAAATCCATTACACACGTTCAATGCAAAGGTATCAACGCAGCTGACGTAATTGCGAGCCGTATGGTGCAAAAACATCGATTTCACATTAAATTCAGCCTCTCCGTCCCTCCTCGTCATCAACGGCGTCTGCAAAGACACTCAGTCTCCTGATGCGTGCAGCCGCGTATACAATACAATATGCTTATCGCGTTGGAAAAGGAATTTTTCATAACTCCGCATTCCCCTCTCGGGGCTCCACCCAACCGTACATTGCGCGAGTACAAATTCACGAATGTTTGAGTAGAAAGTCACAGTTGCGCGTCTAAACACCTACAGCGCATCACGTGCCCCAGAGATTGATTGCACATGCGTGTATTTATACGCGCAGCTAAAAGGACTCGAATGCGCGCCCGCGTACATTAAGTAGCGATAAGTGTATATGGTTGAGGAATTAGGAAGAAAAAAAAGAGAGGGGAGGGGGGGAGAAGAAAGGTGCCGATAGCAGGAAACGAGCGAGCGAGGTGTGAGAAAACGAGTCAGCCTCCTCCTCCTCCTCCTCCTCCCCGTTTTATATTAGAGCCCGGTTCAACGGGCCGCCGCGCTGATAAAGAAGGAGAAAGTGACAAGAGAGGCATACCTGCCGTGGCATGTGCAATGTATACCATAACATACGTGACCCCCCCGTGTCTGGCTCGCGGAAAGAGAAAACGAGAGCTCGAGTGGCTTTTTTGATAACAAACATAGGTACAGCCCCTGCATGCCACCCCTGTGGGTATACGTTGTTTAACTATGTACCATTGCTCGGCGTGAAGTTCCTTTGTTACGGGGGGGGGGGGGGGGCAATGTGTATGAGGTAACCACCGAAATCCATTAACTCGAGTGGGATTTTTTATTTACATCATCGTGCTCGTATTTGTAGGAAAAAAACGTATCCATCGCTCACCGATACGTCGAGTAAGTATATGCAACGCTCCTCTCGTACGTGCCAACGCGAATTTTCGAAAGTACCTTGGATTTTGGAAATTTAGCGAAATTTCCGCGCTTCCCGAGATCAATGGAGGAAATTTAGAAACCCTGATTAGCTTTTTTTTGACGAAACAGCACTTTACATGTGTATACCGATAACCGCGATCGTTTTCGCGTAGACAACGATTTACGCTTTTAATTAATCAACCGGTTGGAAGTTGTTTGCCCCCATCTTCTCGAGAAACCCGTACGAAACGACAATAACAATAAAATATGAGGTGGTACGAATAACTGTACGTGTGCACCGACGTCGTACGTCGGGGACTCGTCATTTCCATTTACAGAGTGCCTGGACCATCGTCATCGTGAAAAACAAGAAAAATCAGTGCCAAGTCGCGGGTCACTAAAAGCCCCGGCGAACTTTTGTTACCATCATCGGTTCTTCGATCCCATCAGCGTTGAGTATCCCCGTCTAATTAATATCTCACGTGCACGTGTATATGTATGTGTGTGTCGGGCTATCTACCGCTACACACGGATAGCCCGCGGCTGCGTGATGCCGGAGTGAAAATTCACTTTTATGAACTGTAAATCACGGGATCGAGAGTCGCGTACGGCTTAGAAGGAGGTATTGGGTATATATATTTATGTATTGTATGAGGGGGCTTACCTTCCGGGGTCACACAGTTTGTCGTTTGATTTTACGATTCCGCCGAGTGGGATCGGAACGTCTATTTTTCCGTTCTAGATGAGATGCGTCTCCCCCCCCCCCACCACTCTCTCTCTCTCTCGTATTAAAGTGGCATTTGAATTTTAATGCGTCGTAAATCAAACGGGAGGAGTACCGAGGCCATTGTTGGATTTAGCTGTTACGGTATCCGACGTTTATGCTTCGTCACGTGAATTGGCACTATCAATTGTACCGTTGTGATTCCGTTTGTTGTTATGCAATACGTGGACGCTCTTGTTTAGGTGGTATCATTTTTTTCTTTTTTCTTTCTTGAATACTAAATGAATAAGTGCTATGGTCTATATTTTAACATTAAACATATTTGCAACGAGAAGAAGCTCAATTTATGAGAAATTCTATGGGGTAGCACGCATAAAAAAAGAAAAAAAAAGTCATTATAGTTGAAAAAAAGCAACTAATTATTCTTATAAAAAAATAAGCGTGAATAAACACAAAGTCAGAAAGCTGTCAGTCATTCAAATTCATCGGTTTCAGACGCATACCTATATGTATATAATATATATCGATAAAGTAATTTCATCTCGGGTGTCGGAAGCCTCGGCAAAACACGTATAGCTTTAATAGGTCAACGGGTGCACTTGTAACGTAATCCGTATACTGCACTTGTGATGCACGTGAAAGATATTCGGGGTTAATCGAGATGCCAGTGTGGGTGCCTTTTCCCGCGATTATGTTATACGGTGATTTGAACTTCTCGTATACGTACACACACGCTGACGCTTCTCAATTATAATTACGCGATTACGCGTTGCCCTCGCGTGTGTATGTTCGTTTTTTCCCTTCCTTTCGTTTTCGCTCATCCCGCGGGTAGCCAGGATTTTTATTTTTCCCCCTCTTTTTGCGGAATCGAGATTTCACGCGTACGCGCTAGTTAATAACCGGTAATTTTAACGATTGGTGAAAATGTAAGGTATGTACCTGTAGCCCGGGAATGATTTTCTCACAATGTTTACCTTGTTAATTACGATGATTGCGTTGGTATTAAACCGTAGTTTTTTTTTTTTTTCAAACATAACGTTAGGTTTTTTTTTTTACCACCTCACAATCGCCAAGTTCATCCGAGGCTCGTACCGATCATACAGGACAAGGCGATTTTTTTCTAAAACATTGTTTGACAGGAGCGTGACAAATTGGCAAAAGCGTAAAAAGCTCGCGACTGCGAGAACACGTATATATATATACACCCGAGCTCTCGCGAGTCCCAGCAGATAATCATCTGAATTATTATCTCGAGGTGTTGAGCGACGGCTCAATGTTATCTCCCTCCCTTGTTGTGCGCGCGATCTCTCGGAATGCGAACGATCTGCGGTGTTTGTTGTATTTATAGGTGCCCGTGCAATGATCGATGATCCCCTCGATTACCATTATCATTATTCTTGTACCTCTGCTACGTTCGCTGGGGGTCCAAGGGATGTAAACGCTGCGTACTCGTTCCCGTATTTTTTTTTTGTGGCGTCGCGAGCTTTTGAGTCATCGCTGGGCTCGATGAGCACTAAAGTTTTTCATGGAAAAAGCACGCGTTTCGCATTAAAATCAAAGTTTAAATGGCGATATGATCGCGGAGCATTATTTACGGGGCTTGGAAACCTGGGGACATTCGGAGACCAACGTGATTAGCTCGAAGTCACGTGCGTCCAATAAATTCATGCCTTGTTTCTCTCGATCGTCGTGCGTGCGTAAGTTGGATCGCAACCTTTTAATGGACACGGAGTTTTTTTTTTGTCAATCGCGTGCATACGGGGAAAGGTATTTAATTTTTAAAATGACCAGGTGATCTATATTGATCTCGGAAAGCAAGACTAGGATAAAATTTATGCACCCAATGTACCGTATATACCTGCGTGTATAAATTAAGTACGGTATAATTTATGCTTGAATTCCGTATTTTTCTTTTTCTTTTTTTTTCCACAAAAATGTTTTTCGCAAATGAAACGCACGACTGGACAACCAAACAAGATGATAAATTTGATTTCCTCGCCGTTATACCTATACGAGATAAAAATCTCGAATCGACTGTTGGAATTGCAGTCCCAAAGCCAGCTTTTCCGACCCGAGTACAACGGGCTACATTGCGCAACTCCAGAAGACAGGCGTGTGACGTCGTTTCTGAAAAACCACATAAATCTGTCCGTCAAAAATACTCTCGCGCATAATTATACTCGTGATATTAAAACTTACCCTCCATCCATGTACACGTGCAGTACAAGATCAATCCACCAGTAGGTATATGCCTACACGTGTAGCCCGAGGGGAGGTATAAGAGCCGAGCGCGTCGCTTTAATGATAATTCATGCCCTTATAGACTACATATTATCCGAGCAATTACAAGCGCATTGCGATGCGGTAATATGCCACGTATGCGCAACACATACACGCACATTCCTCCCCGTGATCTCGGAGCGCGATTATAATTGCCGGGGTATCTGGTGCGCTCGCTCGATTATCTTAGACGATACGCGCGCGTGATTTTATTTTTTCTCCTCCCTATATTATGTACACGTGTCTTCTCCTTCTCCTTTTGTTCGCAAAGTTCAATTTGCATATGCAACGGGGGTGTATGTGTACGGCGCTCGGGTGCAATTAATTCAGTGAAGTTGGTTTTCTTTCAATTTTTTCACGCTTCGCGATTCTCGGGTCCGTTTCCCTCTTGCGACTGCGTGTATCTAATACGATAGCCATAACCATAACACGATACTTTTGTTAATAATTACAAGGTTTTTGTTTATGAAATTTTATGTAACAGTAACAACAATTAAAATGTCATGTGCCGTTCTTGCAGGTCACACGGACGTCGCCAACAGGCCGGTCCTGGAGTTCGACGGTTGCTCGTCACGTCGCGACGTCGTCTCGTCCCGAGAAATGGCCTCGCTCATCTTCTACCTCTCCCGCCTGCCGAGGTAAGTTTTTTTTTTTTTTTCTCCTTGCACCTATACCTTACGACATAATTTGTATGTACAATCAGTTGGCTCGGGATCTATCTAAAAATAGCACGAGATCGAAATCGCAAACTGTAAATATTGTATTTGTACCTTTGATTCAGTTATAGGACGCGCAATTTAATTGCAAAATAAGAGATAAATAAAAGCTGTAGGGCAATTATTCTTTCGAGCTTTTTTCGATATCGATGCAAATCTCGAAACGTTGCCGCGTAGCCGGTGAGCGAGTGAGTTTAATTGAAAGGTTAATTAATTCACTCGCGCGTGCAACAATTCGTATATAGCGTCTATATGTAGGTATATATATACTTGTAGTTCTTTGGTTTGTACAGTATAAGCGAAAGTAAATGGATTTATTGCTGTGTGATCTGTAGGTGAGATGAATTTTTTCGAAAAGAAATGAGTTGGCGTCTTTGGAGGGCACGCAAAAGTCCACGTGTCGATTCGAGTTGTTTCTTACAGTGGGGGATTATAAATTACTTTTTACAATAGATTGGCGTATAAGGGACAGAGCGAAATGATATAGTATAGTCTTGAACTTGACTCCAATAAAAGGACATGGTCTAGAATAATAAATATCGATACGGGGGATGGAGAATCGATTTTCAAACGATTTCAATCAGTGTTGCAATTAATTCGTAAAGACGGAACGATTGTTTATATATATACATAGTTGCGAGACAAGATACAGGACCAAAAGTGATGGAGACCCTTTTGCTTTTTTTTCCTGTAAGACGTTGCATTTCTTTGGTAATTACCGATCTTCAAGACAAATAAAATCAATCTTTTTCTTTTGCCGATAAGAGAAACACTATACCGATCTACCGATGATTGGCAAGTGAAAAAACTGCATATCTATAGCTGGAGTTGACACCCTTTCGCCTGGAGACTAAACTGACGTGTATTAAAGTAAAAACATCAACTAGCTTTCTTTTTTTATTGCAAAGTCATGATTCGTGCCTTTTCTATCAACTAATCTCTCAAACGGTACCCTCACTCACTTCTGGCCATCAAATTACCTTTTAACTGTTCCACCGGCGTAAATTAAATCCGACAGCGGCAGATAAATATTAGGTGACATCTTAGGATAGTTCGTAAATTCAGGATCTGACTAAATAAATCATGGATCATCCGTACATCGCACTTTCGTGTTGGAAAAGGTTGTCTTCGTACATATCTCATAATCTATGTGCTCTCTATCTATTTTCTCAAAACTACATCAGCAAAAAAATCTTTATCTACGTGAATGTAGGAGGAAGTGGATCTAAAATAAATCATGTATCGTTTATCGCTCGACTTTGTGGTCTCCATGACTCCCTGTTGCAGCTTAAATCTACTACTATTTCGCTTGGATTCTATCGGAAACACGAATACAATGTGTTATACCGAAAACTCCCATGGTGATGCTGCGTGGCAGTATCCATGAACAACAGTGTAAATCTAGCAAAGTAATGGCCAAGAAAAAATTATCACTAACGATCTACGCAATATCCTTACACACTTGAATTGTAGTTTTTATACTTATTTGTTCCCCTTTGTCAATAATTATGTTTTTACTCATCCGAGCTACTCTACTACATAATCGATACAGTCTTTTAAATAACAATACAATAATCGCGGTGATTAGTGTTGCGGCAAAAGTGCCATTAATTTTCGTAGCGAATAGATTCGAGCTTCGAGAGATTTTTCTTATCATCTAAACGGCGTATACTATTATGTCTGTTGATTTTATTGAATTTGGCGTCGGCCGTTTTATTCAATTTTAATTGGACGCTCGGAAGTGCTCTCGGCGAGTCTTTAAACGATAGTTTTCACTGCTCGGTCGAGTCGGACGCAGCGTTTCTTCTTCTGCCATGTGATGTGTATGCGAATACGAGGCGACACGAGTTATGACGCTTAATTAACGGGGAAATTGTGCTTACGTGCATGGCTCAATTACCTTTCGATTACTTGCTTCCTCCGAGCGCGAGATTTAGTGCTTCATCAGGATTTTTGAAAAATCGACGCGTAATCGACGTTTATAATGTTAATTAAAGGGATCAAGGTAAAGTAGTTTTTTTTTCTGTGCACACATGAGTAACTATGGATGTTAAAATTCATCCTTCCCCTTTTTCATCATGTTACTTGAGTCCAATTATGTTTTGACAATCGGTTAGTTTTTTAAACAGTAATCATCAGCGTGCACAAAAACACGTACGAGTGCAGGAAAGCGCGCACACAACAAGTTGCAAAGCACACGGTTTCTATTTCATTTACTTATGAAGTACAGCTTATAATTGTTACATCGTTATGCGGATCTCACTAAATGAAAAGTACATTCATTAAAGAGAAGTAAATTTTAAGTGTTATAAATAAACAAAGAACCCAACCTTCCCCGATTAAGTGAGAAGATCCAATGCTCCATTTTTATAGGAGACTCTTCGTGTGACTGTGCTTCTTCTTTAGACCTTTTTTCTTCTGTTGTCACTTTTAGACTGATTACTTTTGTTACCCTCTCTTTATGATCAAACACACCCACCACACGCGTGCAGAAGTACCTATTAACAATCCGTTAAACGCAACGCGAAACAAATCAAATCCGATTCTAATTTCCTGCGCGTACGTCCTGTAGTGCGGCATAATTTACGAGCTTCCCGTACTGGCAGCACGTATGAGAAATTCTGTGAAAAATCGTCAGTTATATAATTTTGGAAAAATATTAAAATAAAGTTTTAATTGTTTATGTACTTTGTGTGGTGAATAAATAATGGTTCATCAAATTATGGCTACTCTAACTGTTTACCACTTGTCATTTCTGTGCAATTTCTTTCAAACAAGATTAGATGATTACCAAAGTAATTTTTAACATTATCTAGGCTTTTAAATAAAATTTGTTGGATCGGTAAATAATACATTGTAAACAAAAGTTACCACTGGTTTTATACATTTTATCGGGTTTGTTAATTTTGACAAAAATTTGTCAATTAAAAGAATAAGCTCAAGTTACGTGGAACTTTTGACATGTTTTTGATTTCAGTGTATAGCCTCTACGGAAACAGGTGCAAATAAAAAACCAATTTAACAAATTTGAAAGAAAAAACCATTACTTACTGAAAAAGGAGCCGCCCGCTTTCAGGCGCCTTCGTATTAATGTGCTCCGCATACCATACGTGACAATCAACTGTATTTTGTAGAAGTGCTCATATACGCACGTAAGATCAACGTTAAATCAAAGTCCAATCAACCGGAGGAAGCTGAAAATCTGCTGATTCCGTTGACAGATCGAACAAGCTTGGCTTCGGTTCGACGAACTTGGTGCGTCGGGGCAATAAAAAAGAGTCCGAGGGAAAGTTATACTGTAAACTCTGCCATCACGATAAATCCCGCGTTGACTGGAAAGGAGATCAAGAATAAAAAAAAAAAAAAAAAACAAAGCATCCACGCACTGTAGATAATACAACGATGCCTCGGCACTTGAGAAATAGAGTACTATATATGCGCATTACCCCGTGGTTTTAACAACCGAGGAGGTGGCAAGAGGAGGAAACCCGCGCTGCTCAGCTTTCTCATTCCGGAACTTAATTATCATTTTCCCGTTCATATACATACGAATCTTGGACCGCTGCTTGCTTGGGCTGTATTATTTGCCGCAGGTCGCTAAATTGTAGTAGTCGTGGTACTTCATTACGTCTGTATGTGGTGTTTTACGTGCATTTGTGTATTATTATACTTTAGAGAGATTCAAAGATTTTTCGCTCGAAAATGATGTACAAAACCAAGTTGTGAGTGCTACACATTTTTCACTTAATGTAAAAATTATTTGTTGTCATTGAACCAAAGTAATTTTTCATTCGTGTATTTTATCATTATTTAATAAAAAATAAGTTATGAAAAAAATTTGTTCAATTTAACCTCATTTTTATTAATACTCTTTCTCATGGAACTCTTCATACTTTACAAGTAACCTCGTATCACGAGACAATAAGATGGTGGTCTGGAACATCAAGTTTTCATTAGATATAAACCAGCCTTTGGTTAATTAACTAAGCTGTGTAACACCCAGCCAATCGTTTGTCACATAAATTCAATATATTATGGTCACGAAAACGTCTGTTAAATTTTTTAATTGTCATTTCCAATAATTACTCACACAACGCATCTAAATCTAAAGAGAAAATATTTCTCTTCTCTTTCCGCTTGGCTCGATAATCACCAAAGGTGCATTTCGACATTCGCAAGAGAAGGAGCTCGGGTCGATCGGGGCTTATTTCCGCCTGACGCGCATAATACACTTGCGGGTGGATTAATGATCTCGAAAAACCTGTACACTCGTACGCGCGCGCGAAACAGCAGAAACGAATCGCTTCTGATTCTAGCCTCAATGCCGGGAGAAATTTGACTTACGTCGGACGTGCTGATATCAAAATTTACGAGCTTACCGTGTCCGCGTTTTTAAAAACTATAATTGAATATCTTACCCTACCTTGTGCCTCACACACGGGAGCGTGTGCGTGAAAAATTACCAAGCCTCACGCTATTCTTCGTTGGTGGTACAAAGAAAACCTATGGCATGACAGGGCTCTACGGAGACTTACTTAAATACCGCGAGGATGTTTCCTCGATTCATCGCCGTTTTTTCTTCCTTTCATCTTAAAAATATCACTTGTAATTAAACTCAACACTGTTTTGACGTATAAGCACCAGAGTACACTCAATAGCTATGCCCCTATCGGATGCAATAAAAACCATCGTTGGGTCGATATGGTAACTCGACAAATATCCCTACCTACGCAACTCCAATAGGTTATAATCTCTGGTTTTCCTTAAAACTAAAGAAAAAGCTCCCACTTCCTATACGATTCGTACAGTTTCACTTTTGCCTAAACAGTATAGTATCCGCGTTGCATTCTTTTCACCGGCAATGTTTGTCTTCGAGCCTTAAAACTCGGTTAATCTTCGGGTGGCGAGTCTCCCCGGACTTTCACTGCTGCGGCCGAGAGGGTGTCCAATTTAGCGTATAACTCTCCATTTCAGGCGCGTTTCAATGAAACCGATAACCCTATACCTTGGTACCTCGCTCCCGGCGTGTCCACGAACCTGTTCTAATTTATCATCATCGACACCCGACCGATTCACAAAGGTGCGTGCACTATTCGCGTGCTCGTTCAAAATTTCGAAAAGGCGTTTGTTTGATAAAAAAAGGTGACATCGATGGGAGTGATTGAAAACGTGCGTTTTTAATCACCTGCCAAGGCGTGAAATCGTCCGAGCTCTGCCTGATTGTGTGTATAAAAAAATTACTACTACTCGTGTGTGAATACGCTCATCATCAATCCAAAAGCGAAATCCGTAACCCGCAATCACGAATTTTCCGAGATCCCTTTCGCCGATTTTTTCAACCTCGCAATCCCCAGACCGAGCGTTTCTCACGTAACGCGCGAAACACATCGGCAATTTGCGAAACGAAGGAAAAACCACGGGGCACCGGAGCTTCCAATTAGAAATTCACGAGCAGGCGCTCTCGGATACTAAATCAAAATCTTACGATGTACTTTCGATTGTCGACCTGATTAGGGCATCTCACTCGCAGATCCTTTTCAGAGTACCTATTTTTTTTAAATTGAAAGAAAATTAAAAAAAAAAAAAAACAGCAATGATTATTGGTGACTCGTTCTCATACACGTACTGCAGATGTTTCGTTTTACCATATTTCACGCTACAACATGAGCCATCCGAGGCGTGTCGATGCAGAGGAGAGAGATAAGATTTTCCGCTCGGCACGAGCAGTTGACCGCGTTTCTCTCGAGTTATACGGCTCCTGGGCGCGTCAAATATTGCCTCGTGTGCATCCATCCCTTTAATTCTTACCTCTCATCATTTAACGTCCAGAGACCGCGGGCTCGTAAGCTGCAATTATACGCTATATTGTTGGGCGTCCCTTGTTTTTTGCTACTGCAAAAAAAAAAGTTTTTTATCTTTGGAGTTTTTAATTCTTGTTCGCCGCTGTCTCGCAACCATGAGCTTTTGGACTTACTTCGAGGGGAGGAAAAAAAGAGACTGCGGTAGTAAATCATCCATGGACGTAAAATTTGGTTTTTAGGACTCGGAGTTTTATCGTCTCTGCGTCTGAAGGGTCGAGTCGATAGACGCGTAACGTGTACTTTGAGAAAGTTTCCAGTGTACTTGCGCCAAAGAACAATAAAAATACTCAGTATCTCGGGAGTTTTTTTCTAAATTTTTTTGTTGAACTTATGCTCTTATGCGTTTAACGGGAGGACAATGTTATTCGTAGTGAAATAGATATGGATTCGTGCGAAAAATAAACAAAAATATATTGGCAATAATTATTTTCAGTAAACAATAAACGGTCGTAGAAACAGCAGGGCAAGTGTGAAGTGAGTAAAGTGTGAAACATGAGTACTATTTTGTCACCCAATCACTGTCCATCAAAACAGCTGATTTTCAACATCACCCCACCCGTACTTGTAATATGTTCATCTCATTTTACCCGTGCTTACTTGTACACCCGTGCACCACCAGTTTCTTATATATAGCTTTCATCCATCATCACATAGGCCCTCCCGTGCGCATCATCCTTACAAAACAAGGACCAAAAGCACTGACGAGCCTCGCGTCTTCTTAGGAAATCTTCTCCCACAATATGCAGTCAACCGCGCGCACGTGGGCGTCGTCCTTCCCTTTCATGTACAAGCGCGTGCCGCCTCATTTTCAAACCGCGCAATCTCCATCGTTGTTTTACCATTATTACCACCATCATCTCATCCTCTTCATACCAGTATACAGTGCTACACGGCACAAGGTGTACAATGCATATGATATGTATAGGTACATCCAGCGAAATTGACTTATTCCTTTCACGAGGGAGAGAAAACGATATGAGTTACCGATGTGTAATACTACCGCGCGCAAGCATAATATACGGTCTCGTTAGCGCGTGTGCCCTCGTTTTTCATCCCCGCAAAGAAGAGTATACTTACATGTATCACAGCTTTGACCTCCGCGAGCTCTGTTTCGGCTCGACTTTTTTTTTTTTTTCCTCATTTGAGCTTTTAACTTTCTTCCTCGCGCTGACCTTGCACACGTGTGTATGTTGCACATAGACGTGCAGTAGGTGGACTCGATCGAGTTTGATGTATGAAGCCTCTGGGATACATATACACGTATAAGGATCGAAAAACCATATCTCGTGTATACAATCTCGATTTGAATGCTGTATGTCTCGTGTATTTTAAAATAGGTTAGACACGCGCGCTCGGAACTGAAATTTATCGCTTCGCTAAGTGCATAATATGTGGACCGCGAGAGTCTTGTCTCTCTCTCTCTCTCTCTTTCTGGCGATGTGTTTCGAAATTAGCGCGCTTTTCTTTTCCGATACTTTAGTCGCGCCGCTGATGCCAACGAACCAACCGATCGCGATACCGATTGGCAATATTTATCGACCGTCTCTCGGGGCCTTTTTTCCACCATATGAATTTCCGTATGCGCTGAGATTTTGTCTACCGTGTGTACGTTGTCAAACAATGTTCTAGGTGCTAATGGTGTACCGATCGCATCTCGGTAAAAATCGGCCGATCGCGACCGTTCGATCTTCAACATCTTGATCTTCCATTAATTTTATCGATCTACATTACGCCCAAAGCATGTACTCGAAGAACCGCGTGTTTTCTTTTCTCTCCCACACTCGTTAAGAGGAGGTTGAATCATAGGTTTCTCCAACACACGTCTCATTTTCATGCGTACACGTCGATTTATCGATCTTCGCGAGAATACACCCTAAATTGTACAACGAGCGAGAGTTGACAACTCGGAGAGAATGGAGCAATGATTAACTGGTTAAATTACCGACAACCAACAGCGATACGATCGCTTCGTCAGAATCGCATAATCTCTATCTCTGCTAATTTTTCCACATAATGTACCACTTGGGAACACAATATATTACATATACTCGGCCAATTCACTATTATGCACATACGCGCCCTCAGTCGTGTCGGACCTTTCTTAGAATTTCCACTCGCCGGTCGGAGTGTGCTCGGAGATAAGATTCACGACGCGCATTCAATTGCCGTCCGCTATCACTCACAATTTGTAGCGAAAGCGAAAGTCTGTAGAATTAGGAGGTCGAGGAAATAAAAAATTTAGAAAAAAAATTAGACGCCCCGCCGAACCGAGTGAATGGATCGAGTATCGTGGCGCGTTTATTCGGCCGATTTAATTGAATAGCTCATTGAGAGATGGATTAGATGTATCCCCCTTAGCCTTACACGGGGGGATGCCGAGCGTTGATACCACGCTCGTAGTATAGAACACATGCATTGGGAAGATGAAAAAAAAAAAAAAAAACTTCGTTCTTTTAAGATTTCTCTCGGTGCGTGTAAGTTCTCGATTCGAGCGCCGATTGCACTTGTGTCCGACCGTTGTTGCGTTTTTAATGACGTATGGTTTGTTTGTCTCTTTCTTTTTTCTTCTCGTTTCCTCTTGCCAGCGAGAAACTCTGTGCGAAAATCAGTCAATCGCTACAACGTTTGATTCTCATTTGTGGAATTGATAAGCTGAATATGCGTAATAGTATTGAATGGGAAACGAGAAAATGATACAGGGTACATATATATACGTCCCGTTGCGACGGTATCCGCGTGTACAGTTTCTCTTTCGTGTACAGCATTTATGGAGTTGCCGTAAGTTGGAACGAAAATTTGATCATTATTATCAATTTGCACACAGCCCTCCTCCTAAGAAAAAAATTTTGTTTCCTCGGGCAATTACATCAGAGCACATTTCTCACTACTCGAAAGCAAACGCAATCGATTAATCCATTACTTGCGCGTGCACCGATTGATCAATTACGAATCAATCAATGCCCACTTCCTCCTTCTCGCACCCGTGCGGATGATAATCAATTTCCGCGTTTCGGAAAACCGGGCGTACATGGGAGGACCCCACCCATAAGCAACCATCACTTTCTAAACACTTGAAACGATCATCATCATCATCCGATCAACCTCCCCAAAGGATACACACACTCACACGCTCGACCTTGAAAAAGCGGCACATCGCGATCTCACTCCGTCCGCTGCCACCCGCACCTATTACAGAAGAAAACGTGGGAAACTCGCGAGACCGGCCAACAAAACGCAGCCCTGCACCTCCTTTGACTTGAAAATTTTCATACGCAGCGTACGTGCAAGCGGGACACGCGCAGCCGGTGCAAGAAATTTTTATCCTCTCCAGGCGGAGAAACTCAAATGAGCGCTCGATCGGCAACTTCCGCGCTTCGGTGAAATATACGGGCGCGCGGGTGTGTATTATTATAATGGGAGGATTTCAGCCCCGGGGGGCCCCGCGGTTTTTGATAGCTTCATGAGGATATACAAGACGATACGGCTCGGATGGAAATACAATAGAGAGATTTCGCGAGATTATTTTTTTTTTTCCTCTACAGATAGCGTATAGTGGGGCCAGGGGGGGTTTGCAGCGTCCACTGCTTATCAATTAACTAATGCAATTGCTTTTGTTCCAGCTCGTTTTGTTGCAGCGCCGATTCGACGCAGGATGAATTTGCGCTACTTATCAACGCCAACTCGAGAGAGGAGCTCGACACCCTGGATCGAGCTGTCAACCTGCTGAAGGTGAGATCCTCGCATACATTGTACATCGGGAGATTGTACTCGATGCTTTTGCGAAATATAACGTGGCGTTGGTGGATTAAATTATATTGTTTGTATTGTAAGACTATGTGTTTGTACCCAATGTTCAATGGGCCATTTGATCAAGTATAGTAATTTTACAAAGTTACCGGGAATTAGGTGTTTTTTTTCCAAGTGGGAAAATGTTTACATGCTTACCGTAACTTCAAGAAAATTCAAAGCAAGTGCTGGACCGGCCGTTGCCTGAACAAAGATCTATTAAAAATATGATACCATTCAGCTGTATGATTTGTAAAGCTTGGCGGTGTTACGTCGGACGACACCAAAACATTCGATTTACAAACAATGTTAAAAACAAACAGCACGCGCCAAACACTTATTTTCACGTAGTGTTCGGTAACTGTTAGTTACAACTTGAAATTTTCCATTACAGGGCAAAGTCAAAATAACCCAGGTCTACCTACTGCGAATTTCACCGGAAATCAGGACGACCGAGTTGTTTCCACGCAGCCATCCCAAGGTAAGTGTGTGCCGATCTTATACCGACCTGTAACAACAACAACAACAACAGCAGTGCTCCACTGCTCGGATTGTATGGTATTATTATACTACTCCATCACCTGGGGCTTCGAAGTGCACTACCTGCGACGTATACAGCACACACATGCGCATACATCAGAACGAGTGTAATTCGGTTTCGCCGATACGACCCCGGGGCGACTCGCCGCTTTTCCCTTTGAATGAGTAATGAGAACCGCATAAAGATTAAAACTGGTGCGCGGGTGCGCGTCTTATCTGGTATCGTCTTCCTTTTCTTCTCCTCGCTCTCGCTCGTCCCCTGCCTTTCCGACGAATCGGTAAAAATCGGCTCGCTCCGTAATGGCTTTTTCACCATTAGACCCGATTCCCCCCCCCCCATCTCCATTAATATTTTAATCGCTCGTTCATTAATAAACACACGCGCGCGAGCGCAGTTGGAATAAAATAAAAAGTAAAAAATAAAAATCGGCGCCTTCTTGCCGGAGCGTCGAATCGACCTGCGGCGCAATTACACGCGGCTCGATTAACATATAACGAAAACCACTTCTCCCTTTGGCTCGAGCAAACAAATAAACAAACAAACCTACTCTCCCCTGCGCCAATAAAACCCGGTGTGCCCTTTCAAGAGTATAGGAAAAAAAAAGGGGATGCTCGAAATCGGTTCTGTTGTGACTGCAGCGGGTATTATACGCCAGACCGAGGGGCCGTCGCTCAATTCGATTCGCGCTCTCACCTGCGCCCCTCGTTTTCATTCCTTCTGTCGGGAGTCATATTACTCTCCCGCCTCGTTTGAGCGGGAGCAGGCAGCTTTGTTTGTCCTCTGCGGTGGGTATACTTGTAACTCATGGTCTTACGCGGCACGGTATGAAATATGGATCGAGAAAAAGTTCCATTGACGTGGAGCTCCCCTTTGGTCCTATATGTACATCACGAGGCTGTCGATGCTCAGAAAGACTCGGTCGTTAAAATAGAACAAAGAAAATTACGTAGGATTATAACAATCGTGTGATGCTTCGCCATTACAGTACATTCAAGTGCTGACTATCGGTCAAACATGTATTGTAATCCCGTGCTCGGGCTGCGTCAGCGTCGTCTCCGTGAGAACGGTGTTCGCCATAGGGCCCATTTTTCGTCACGTCAGCTTGAAAGCTAGATGAAAACAAAAACAACCTCCCACTGCGCTTGATTGACCAGGTGTTACTTTTTTTCCTTCTTCTTCTTTGCAGATCGTCAGTCTGGACGAGAACACGATCGAGAAGCACATCCCCAGGCGAACGGTGGATTACAACCACGAGCACTGCGTCGGCTTTTACAAGGTAAGCCTTTGTTTAAATTGGATACTTGTATATGCATGACGTGAAGTTGGATTTTTTTTTTTTTTTTTTTTTTCACAAGAGTTTGAAGTTTTGTAACGGAGCGTGAATTTGGTCCTTACGCGGTTTGGTTTCTCTATATTGACATCGAGATGTAAATCGTAGAAACGAGTATTTTGGTAGAGCTTGTTTAATGAAATAAAATAATTGAGTCAAGTGAAGCAACTCCTTAAACGCAATGAGGTGCAAATATATGTTGGCATCAAAACTAGTAGTGTTGATTCAGAGGAGAACGAAAGCGACAATGGCACAAAGCGGGGGACAAGTTTTATTTTCCAGCCGGACGGATCCGGCTCGGCTGCAGGCACGGTGCCTTTCGCCGAATTCACCGGAGCGGAATTATTGCCATTTACGGGTGCCAGTTCCTACCTTTCGGGCTATACCGCTCGCGAAGGAGGCTCATCGCTCCTAAACGGAACAATTGTCTCTCTCTCTCTCTCTTTTTTTTTCATTTCCTGTATTTTGAACAACGTGCTTTCAGTGCTAAAAATAACAGGAATGTAGTTACTCTCGTACTTTCGCCTCAGTTTTTACACAACAATCATTATGACCGTCAACGCATCATAAACATCTGTCGAGCAATTAATTTGACCGAGACAACTTTCTCTGACAATGTCATGATGTTTCTCTGAAAAAAAAAAAAAAAAGAGAGAGAGAATTTCTCTTAAAAGTATTCATACCTGATAAGTAATGACAAGACATTTTCATTGCACTCGGGTTATTTCAATCCGAATTCGAGCATATTGTAGAAAAAAAACAAGGGTACGTGACTCAAACTCTCTCAAAATATCATGAAATGACGAGTAAAAAATCTTTGTACTTGCATTTAACTCAGTTGTACGGTCCCATTTTTTTTCATACTCATTTAATTATTCATTCTCTCCGGAGCCCTATTTTTTTCTCCCCGTCCGTAAACAGAACCGAATCTTATTTCCCCGCGCATTTTCATCGAACATCTGTTTCTATGGTCCAAAACAAACAAATCAAGAGAAAAATACAATTATTTCTCCGTTCAGTAAACAAGGGTTCACTAAAAACCCGAGCTCTACAAATGAGCACAGCAAGCAAATACACGCGCATCCCTCGAAATATATTCGCAATCACCCATATTGTTCGTGGCAAACGCAAACAAGGCACGGAAAATTTTCCGACTATCGGGACAAAATCGCGCAGCTGCGACAAGGGAGACTCTGACGAGCGCCGAAACCACCGTGACAATACCGCGTCCAATTGAATACACGTTGTCGGCAGCTGAAATCGCTGTTTTGTCGTTTTGATTGGACCCGATTGATATCGGAATTCTCCACGGCACGCGCTACGTGTACCGATTCGAATCGCGGGGCGGGGGGGGGAGGGGTTTGCCCATCTAGTTCCACCACAGGCTGTACCTCAGACCGGAAAGTACACGCTTGATCCAATTTCGCTGAAATCATTCGTTGCGCTACGCGCATAAATCACGGGCATACTCGAAAATAAAAGGAAAAAAAAAAAAAAAAAAAGAGAGTTTCTCGAAAAGCAAACATACCGTACGAACCATTTGAATTCAAATTTCGCGCTACGGAGTCTGTCGTACGCGCACGCGTTTGGGTGTTAATAATAATCCACACCCGAGTCCGTAAATTACACTCGCACGTACAATCCAAACGTACTCGCTTATACTTTGATTTACGACTTTGGCGGCTAGTTTCCTGCACACACGCGCGTACGGTTATTGTACCCTTTGTCTTTTATATATACTTTCTTTCTTTCTCTACTCGCTAATTATACGCACGATTATGTTGCGGGAAAAAAAAAACGAAATAATAGACCCGTGCACCGGAGCGCTTCGCTCGTCGCATCTTGATTCGATTATCTAATGCGCGTCTCCATTAAGTGTGCCGTAATCAGGATTTCCCTTTTTACATCCAACTCAAAACGATCGCTATTGTGATCGTTTATATCCGATTGGCCATCGATTGTTTTTAGATAATCGCTTCGGATGACAATTCAGTCAATGTATGTATTTTTCACACAGTTAAATCTCTTCCTTTGGTCAACAGTTGTTACTTGAAAAAAGAAAAAAATACAAGGTCACACTTTAACAGCTCACCTGTCTAAATGTAATGTAGCTCATTAACAAATTTAACGATCGGAAATGTACGTACACCCCTGAGAGCAGTGCAGGAAAGTAAAAAACCATGTGTCCCTCGGGCGATGGGGAGCTAACCGTAAACCGATAAGCCGCCCACCTTCAATAACCCATGCGTGCACTCAGGGAAAAGTTGGGTGCATTAAAAAAAAAAAAAAAAAAAAAAAATTTCAAGAAAAGTCGCGTCTGCCTGTCAAGCCTCTTCCCCGTGGGTATTCAAAGAAAGGCCGCGCGCAAATTTCGCCAGCCGCAATATTGGCGCGTTACGCGCCCGAAACTAAAAAGGGAGGGGAAAAAGGGAAGGAGGTCCGCCACACGCTCCGTTGCATAACGGCATCTCTCTGGGCAAATATAACACCTGGAGACGAAAAAGAGAGGGAGATGGCAAGAGCCTTGATCTTGAGACTGTATCTTAATGCGTGTCCGCAGGAGTACGATAGCGTGATGACGGAATGGCAGGCGGCCGGTCGGAGGCTCGCCCTCGAGATGTCCGAGCTGAAGGAGTGCACGAGCCTGTCGGGCAGCCTGACGCCCCTGAATCGCCTGCTTACCGATCCAACGCTCAGGAGGACGGCCAGGGACGCCGAGGAGGCCATGCTGGCGCTCGAGGAGAGGGCCGCCACGCTTATGGGTGTCGAGCACGTCAGGTGAGCTCTTCTTCTTTTTTCTTTTTTTTTTTTCTCCTCATCGGAGGGGACGCGAGAGGTATTTATAGACGGACACTCTGCTCGAACCGATATCTTTTCGGGTTGACGGTCCACCTGATGCGTATTCCTTGTGTATATATCTTAAACATTCCTGTGCAACACATCCGGCACTTTTGCATCGTAAAAAAAAAAAAAAAGTCGCACGCGCATATACGGTACCATGAATCCTTTGTCCCGAGTCAGCACAATGCGAGCGCGCGACAATGAAAAAAATGAGCGAGAACAAAAAAAAAAAAAACTACGCGCAATGCAGAGACGCGAGAAATTTTCTGGAAACCTCGACACTATGTGCACGTATCATGGAAAAACGCATCCATCTCTCTTGTGCCAAAAAACTGACGCGGGAGAAAACGCAGCGTGGCGATGCGTTTATTGTCGGTGCACTGATGACAATAGTGCGAGGTACATAGAAATCGAGAGGCATAGGTGAGAAGAATCGGAGGAAGAGAAACATGTGTAAGTAGGAAGGTGTACCTACTTGCGTACTGTATATGTATGTATACGAAGAGAGTCGGGGAGATGAGAGAGAAATGAAATGGTTGCGTTGTTTTCATTGTCAGGCTGGCGCTGGAGCGGGCCCGGAGGCTCTTGGAGGAGGTCGGCAACGCGGCCACGCGGCTCGAGTCGTCGTTTGAGTCCCGGCGAGCCACGATACGCAATCTCGCCGTGCTGCGCAGCATCGAGGACCAAGCGCGCGAGGTGAGTGTGCATATATTATTTCCTGAAAATTTTTCCCTTTGGATTATTTACTCGCTCCGCCGTTTTGCTTTATCTTATACTTAGGAAAACTTATACTCGAGTTTTTGCGAGTTTTTCAAACCCAAAGCGTGTTGTCAGTTTGATGCTTTCCAATTTATCGTGAAAGTGTCGATCCGACGAAGGTGAAGGTTTTCTAAATCCGTATCAAGGAGTGCGCGTGCAAGTCTGTATTATACGGTGACTCGAGGTAAGAGGCTTGTTTTTTCAACGACGGCAATTATTATTCAGGCGCTGAAACATCAAAAGGGAGCGACTGATTTATCGATTGTTCCTGCACGTCGTTAATTTGTGGGTCAACTCTTACATTATCAGCTCGAGCATCGCGTAACGATTATAGCGTCGAATTTTTCACGTCCCGAAGGTACGAAAAGCATCGAAACGCCCCCAAAACGAGCGTAAATCAAAAAGGCATCGTCCCCTTGTGAACTCGAGAACCGTGTAACAAAAAGTGTCTTTACGGGAACGGTGGGGGAGGGGGGAAATTCACGAACCACTAAATAAATTCCGTAACGTTGACCTCACGCTCGCGAGATAGCACGTACCGGGGATACTCCCTCCTTTTAGCTCCGGTAAGTACCTACTTCTATCTCGTCTTCTCCATCACATTGGCTGCTAATCGGTTAACATCGATTTCACGTGTATACACATACAAATGTGTGTACACCCAAGCGCTGACCTCTCCCGTGTGTATACGTGCAACACCATATTATATTTGTGTACACGGGCAAGGAGCGCGCGAAAGAAGGCCCGGCGAGCGTCTTTGAAAATGAGGTTACGAGCCAAGGATGATAAACCACAGCTGGAGCTCGGAGATTACGGCAAATTGATTCGAGAGAGAAGAGCAAAGGAGGAGGAGGTGGTACTTGTTGATACACGCTGTACGGTGCCGATATTACGTGGGTTCATCCAGAATGTATGTACACGTACGAGGAGAAATTTGTCCTTTTTTGCTCCTCCCCCACTCTTGTGATGAGACTTTTCGTACGCGAATTAAGAGCGGGAGTTAATTGGATCTAAGGTCGGGGCGCGCTCGGGACTTTGTTTCCAAGACGCGGGGATTCCCCGGTTTTTTCTGGCCGACCTCGAGAGCGCGGCTGCCTCGAAGCGTTTTGGTGTTTCCACCTTTTTTCGCCCACATTTTCGAGTTGTATTAGCGCATAATTGTGTAGTACTTACAGAAATTATTGTGCGGGATAAGAAGTTTCTACGATTTTCGCTTACTTACGTGTGCACAAGATATATCGTTACCGTGTAATTTCAGTCATGTAAAAATCGCATCTAGATTAATTGGACATTTTTACTGGATATACATACGTTTACGCGTTCGTGTCTGAGTCATTTACATGGCCCTGAATGCTAAAGAAAATGCATATTTGCCAGTGATGAAATGCATACCAGTAAGATAAATGTAAGTGCTCAACGCAGAAAGTGGGCATTTAGATGTATATTTTTTTCTCCGTCGAATAATGACAAAAGGACTCTTCGTTTGCGAGACAAAAGACAAAACGAGGCGCGACAATGAGACATCGTTAACACACCGATGCAATCAGTTATGTCAAACCTAACGAGAGAGAAAAACGGAAAGTACACACGCGCGCAGATGCACGTGTCGAAATCCATCGCGTCGTTCCGGTATTGGGTATAATTTCGTTTGACGACTCGTCCGATCAACGCCTTCGAATATCCGACCTTTTTTTTTTATTGCCCAAGAATTCACCGTGAAACACGTACACTTAGAATTAGAGATTATTTCATTCTAGTAGGTCATTCGGACTCGACCGGCTCGGTTGCCACATTCGTGGATTATTATTACCCAATCCGTATTGATTGAAATTTCCAATAAAACCAGAGTTGCTACACATATCGATGGTTAACAAAAAAATTATTACACGTCTTGTTTATTGCTTCGAAGCCAATGGCTCGCGTGTGCAACTTGCTACGGATTATTTAAGAATGCAGTGATTCATAAAGGATTTTGTGCATGTATCCGCGATGTTTTTTTTTTTTTTTCTTTTCTTTCCATCTCATTCAAATGGAAATTTATTCCTCCGACAGTCATACGTGAAAAATCTCCAGAGTTCGATATTGCCCAATTCCGTAAAGCTGAGCTAGTCGAGTGATTAAGTTACACACTTGCGTTATTCAAGGCTCCCTCGACTACCGGCCGTGCCATTCAATTAAATGAGATTTCACCTGTGACGGATTCGAATTTGAATGTTTTCCACTTTACTGCATCGTGGAAACTGATTTGTGTTTCATTTCACAAACGCGCCGAGACATAGGTGTGTGTTCGTAATGAAGCCGTACAAAAAGCTTTATTGAGTGAAAATCATAAATTTTCCGATTATATGAATCACACTTTTATACAACGGCAGCCGTACGGCGGAGAGACAGACATTTTAAGTTACGTAAATGGAAACCCATAATGCAATGCAGATTAGTCGGTAAATTTCGAAAGAACATCAGAATAACCCTTTGTACTGTCTCTCGCTTGTGATAAAAATACGTAGAGTCCATCGGTCCAACGAACCTAACATTTTTACATAAATTGATCACATCCTTCAATCAGACAAATGACACGATAAAACTTACTTTACCCCCCGAAAAAAAATTTGTACGTATGATGTATAGGATTCATCTCCATACCTGACGCATTCTCGAAAACATTTCATTTCAAAATAATAAGCTCAGCCTATACGAAAGCTCTCCCACCGGCTCATTGTTTGTATAACCCTGAACCGAATATTTGGCTGCATTAGCATGATTTCCCGTATACTTGTATATATGTACACTCGAGGCAGCAGCAACATCTCGGCGCTCGTTAATGTGAGGTACGAGGACTCGCCCACGTTGCCTCTCTTTTTTTTCCTGAATCCATACTTTTGTATATTATATGCGTGTCAACTTGAGACACGTCGTGGACGTGTAATATTGTTACGCGATCGCTGCGGCCGCTCTTACGTGTCGCTATGGTGACACTAACGGTAACGTTTCTTCCACTTATATACTTCCACCTTTTTTTTTCTCGTTATCTTTGCCCTCAATTATTAAGGTTGATTTTTATGCGTCGACTACTTTGCAGTAGTTTTTGTGACAAACAAAAAAGTGAATTAGGTTTCGTTGAGTTTATTGATTCTGAAGATGGTATTTTTACTGTGCAATGGCAATTACAACACAACACTTCCAGATTAATTTTTTTGTTTGCAGTGCATACGAATCAATTAAATCTTTCATTAGATGGAGAACTATAAACATTGAAAAAAAAACTGCCAAACTCTTAATCGTCTTCAAATTACTTATAAAGTATAGTCATCCATCAAAAAAGGCACGTAAATACTGCAACAACGTATTTATTACAGCATCAATCCTCGCATTGTCCCAAAAAAGAATTTTACACGAATAAATCGCGAATATGAAAGTTCAAGTGCAACACCTTACAAAAAAAAAAAAAAAAAAAAAAAAAAAAAAAATCGATAAGAAAGGACGAAACAAGCCTTTCACCGAGTTTACTCAAGACGTGGAATAATCATCGAAAGGAGCAGCAGAGCATACCCGGCTAATTACTAAATTACGCCGTGGTGAAAGTGTCATTAACGCGCCCTTCGCGTGAATTCTACAAGATCGATGGTCATCGATAAGCCGCATTCCCTTTTCGATTAATGGAATGCGCTTCCGCAAAGAGAAACTTTTTTTTTTACTCCTCAAAGGTGCTCTGGTTCAGATGGTGCGATCTTATGAGAAGGGACGGTTTGTTGATCGAAATATACCGAATGTTTGACATTCACGAGGTATCTGGTTTATTGATGAAAAGGATCAGGATATACCTAATAGTCAATGGAAAATTCTTTAACAATGAGTTGAGACTTCGGATCGACACTCGCTCGAACAAATAGTAATCTTGATTAAAAATTTTGTCGAACAATCTAAACAAGCTTTAAACTACAGAAGAAGAAAAAAAAAGTTTCCATCAAATAGGAAAAAGAGATTGCTTTCGCTAAAGTCACCTCTCACCGCTATTACACACGTATGTATACAACATGAAAGTACACGCTCGAAAAACCTAAATCAGCTGTCCGTCAGAGAACCAAACGCAGCGCGAACACAAGACACATAATATATACTCTTTATACATACCTGTATATAAAATATAACATTTTGTACGTACATGATAATGTATAAAACTTTGTACCGTTAGAGAAGATCCTTGGAGGTATGTTTCTCTACACTAATACTCCAATATACCCCCCGCCGTCCACGTATCCATACAACTATATATATCCTACACACTGCACAGATTGAGAAAAAATCTCAGATGGTGTATGCTGCTCTCACTGTCACCCCAGCACACGTATACATTTAATCCTTCGAGATATAGTATATATATATACACGATGATAATCCTCCTCCTTTTCCTTCCCTTCGATATCGAAGCATTACAATTGAAAGTGGGTCGGCCGGCGACAACATCACCCAACTCTAATTGTTCCGAGCCACACTCGCACTTTCACGCGCGGAGGCGCGATTTTTCGCCTATACACCTTACCGATCTTGTTTGCTTTTTTCCCGTCGATCGACATAGGTGGGCAATAGTGTACGAACGAAAGTGACAATAACCCAACACGAGAGGAACAAAAGGTCGTTGAAAGGTGGTCATTTCAGGTGGGGTTTCGTTTTTTCTCGCTTGACGGGCTTATCGTTTATCGGCGATCGACAGGGGGGCTATTATGATTCGTTGGCTCGAGCTACAACGGAGGCACGCGCAAAAGATACATTCCCCGTCGTGGTGTTCATCTTCAAACCGGATATCGAAATGGACGCTTACGACCACCTCGACGACAGACGTCTCCGCGGTTAAATTGCCGCTTCGGAAAAATCCGTCTGATTCTCCGCATAAATCACTCCAATCGTCATACTTGGATTTTCTTGAGCCTGCACGCTCGCAAGAAAACTCTACGCAATGCACGTGCCATTGCCCCATCGTCGATTTGTATACACGCGCCAGCTGAAATCCTCTCCAATAAATTAATTTGCAATCGTATACCTATATATGTGATACGGTCCCCGGTGCTCGAATGCTCGTCGGCTCCTCGCGCGAAAACGAAAAGGAAAACCGAGCAGTGCGCGACAGGCCTCGAGGCTCCGTTTGGCTGATGCGTTCCACTTTGATCGCCGACGACACTATGGGCGGCGATAATGGACTTATAATCGCATCCCGCGGACGTGTGTTTCCGGTATACACACACGCACACACGAGGGGCAATCGCGCGGTTTCGCTCAGCTCTTGTCAGTCGGTAAAAATCGAGCTCGTTCCCCGCGGTAATGGGAGCATCGATACCCGCGTCCCTGTCGGGAAATAATAACCCAATTACGAGCGAACATCGGTAGAAACTCTTTCGAGGGCGTTTATTAAAAATTAGCTCGTTAAGGAAGAAGAAGAAAGTACGCGCGTGAAGGGGAGTTACGTACATACTTGCGTGGAAAAAAAGGGCCAGGGAGGAGGGCCCGAATTAATTCATACACAAACGCGTTCGCGATTACGCTGGTGTCTATCAATAACCCGTGCGATTCGGGCCCGTATGGGCTGCACCGTTATGGCACTTTCCACCTCGGGCTCCACCTTTGGCGTCAATTATCTCGAGGGGTAAGTAAAGTATCGACGCAGCTTTAATTGCGAACGAGTTCACACAAACATCGTACGGAGTGTTTGTAAAATTATCCAAATGAATATGGTATAATGTCGGCATAACTACCGCTCAATGGATTAGAGGATAGGAAGAGGAGGAGAAGAGAAAAAAAGATGATGATGATGATTCATAAAAGAGATAGTTCCGGACCGCGCGGAATGGTAATGTCGTATTGTTTCTTGATAATGGGGCATTACTCACGAGATTTTCCGATAAAAAGGCCCAAGATGCCCGCGTACTCCCCGTATCTTTCGCGTATCAATCCACTTTCTCTGTGCCAAAAACCTCCCCCGTCTCACACTGTCTATGTATAGGATGTACATTTATAACAGCATGCGAGGAAAAATGTTCTTTATTTTGCATTACGATGTACGGACACACACACACACACATCACTCGTACACGACTTGGGTAAAGCGCCGATTATAATACTCCGCTAAACGCTCAATTTTCTCGCCGAAGCGCTTCTCACAGTCTAATAATGCACATACCTATACATGTACTAAATGCCCAAGCGAATTTTATCGCGTTTTCCTGAATTTTGACTGCTCTATTACACCCGAACGCCAACTTGATTCATTCTTATCGGACTTTTTTCATCCCAGAGATAATCAAGCCCATTTGTTATTTGTATTTATGAAGTTGAGAGAGACGGGGAACCCCAACTTTATTTCAATCGCAGCAATGAATTGATTTACCTATCTACACACGTCATCTTACACAAACAACATGTATGTAGACTCACGGGTTCATCGAATCATACCACCTGTAATGGACATTACAAGGACTTTTTACACGTAAGTTTTCATCGGTAAATCGTAAATTTTGTTCCATCGAGTGTGCTCTAAGCTGTCGGTAGGAAGATTCCAGGGTCCAAAATTCGTAGGATCAATGAGGTGTACTCGATATTTTAATAAATCGAAGAGGCAGTCGAGGTTACTTTCGCAATCGAGGTTTCCCTCTTGAGTGTCCAAGTCACTTTGTATGAACTATCGTTATCACGAGCCTTGTTAGGCGCATATTCACCGACGAGCAGTTGAGAAGGACGCTTTCTTATACCCCTGCGCGGGCGGGCGAGTTCTAACTTTAGCGGGTCGCAACCGCATCACGATTTAGATTCGAAAGAGACGGGGCTTCCCACTTGACCGCCGCGTCGCTACTTTTGAGGCCTGTTTTAAACGACCGCCACCGATGTTGTTGCGAGTACGTAACTATACGGATATTTTTCATTCCTCGCATATCTTCGAGGAGGTGGGGGGAGGTGATCTCTTGGTTGACGACTGAGCGGTTACCGCGGGTTTTCTTTGGCTTCTTTTTTCCTTTAATGGAATACTTGGGCTTATGTTTTTTTTTTCCTTCCATCGGGAATGTGGCGTCTCGATCTGCGCTCTCGTAATACACCGAGTTGTTACCGGGCGAGCTGTTTGCACTTTTTTTGCGAATAGTCGTTGGGGCCCGTATCCCCCCCGAGTTAAACTTGATCCGAATGAAGCGATATTTATATCCATCAAATGTAATGCGTTACCTATTTTCGCTGAGTTTTTTATTTTCCTCTCGTTAGGAATCATTTTGTTCAAACGATAAAATGTCTGTATTATATGAGTGGTGGTAAAAAAAAACAATCTTCCAGCCCAAACGGTTCTGTAATCTATCTATGTTTCTAATGCAATCGTAGTACAAAGTGTCGAGCGCGTTCGAACAATCACCTCCAAAGTTGCAAGCTACTTGCCCTGATTGATTAGCAGGTAATAAATCACTGCGAAAAAAAAGAACTTTGTTAAAAATAATGATTATATTAATCGTGAGAATCGTGCTATCTCCGAATCCCATATTCTTCAACAACTGTACGGTTGTTTGCGCTAGTAATCACACCTGCACGCTTATATTTTTGTGAATTTATATGTATGCGTCAAGGTGACACGCAAAGAAAGAAAGAAAAAAAAAGGACCGAAATGGCACAGGTATACACGTACAACTGCGAATAAGATCGATCCGAGAAAGGGAGAGAGGAAAGGAAGATCTCGTAATTCGAAACGCCTATCATCTTTAAAAAATAAGACGTCGCCATAAACTACCTGCTCGCCTGTACAGTTACATTGCAAGCACGCCGAGATGACGAAGGAACGGTTACACGCAAATGAGCGGAGGGAAACAGAATATACATACATATATCCCACACGTTCGCGTTGCATACGTGTACATAAACACGTGCATTACGACTTGCACACGCAACACCGGTGGATATTATATGTATATTATGGACGCATATTGCTGATGAGTCACTCGGTCGGATCGAACGGATACCCCTATATGATAACTTTTACCACAACCTCCGCTGGCTGGTTTCCTTTTTTTTTTTTCTCCCATACTAGCTCCTTTCGCTACGGATCATTGCAGGCGTGATAATGGCTCGTTTGGAAGAAATTCCCTGACTCCACCTCGAGTGCGATGTTACATCGGCAAAATCTATATAAGAAAATAATATATGATAAGCAAGCTTATGCTGAGGATAAAAAAAATGAGATAGGCGGCAGTGGCTTCGGGATGGCTTGTTTATCATCTGCCTGGTGTAGCTCTGATCATATAGATATAGAGTACGAAGAGTACAGCCAATGCCGCAGGACGGTATTTATCTGGTGATGAACGAAGGCGCAAACAAGACATACTAATGTGAAGCTCTCGAGAGTGATAAGGGCACGCGGTTCGTCTGTACTTTACAGTGTAGGGATGGTACCGATTTGATGGGATGGCACAAGTGAAACACTGTGCTTTTATGATGTAGATGACAATACAAGTGAATATAAGGAACTGCGATCTCATATGCAGTAACCAACTGTTAACTAAATCATACCTATAAATTAAACTATAACATGATGTACATGGTTGGATGACATGGCTCGTAAACAATACAGGGCCAGTGATATAACTGCTGAATTAGAAAAAAAAATAAATTACATAACTGAAATTGAATACTTATTACTTTCTTTTTACGTTATTGTTACTTTCAGACGTTACCTTATAATATGATATAGTTCACACGCATATTTCAAGGTAGAGGTCCGGAGCTAAGACAACCTCTCTATCATTTTATCGCTTTAAACGCATGATATCCATTAATTTTCAACACAGATGTGGGACGTGGATATTTTCGACAGTTAACAGGATCAATGACATGATTTTTTACTTTATAGTCTGGCACGGATAGTTAAAAATTAGAAAAAAAAATAGAGCAATACTGAGCTGAACGCTGTTATAGTCGACGATGGTTTTCTAAAAGAAAGATCAAGTTCAAAAACTGCACCAGCCGACCAGTTTTTTTTTTTTTTTTTGCAATACTTTGGAAAAGTTTACGCAAGAAATTCGATGACGCATCGTTGCACAGCCCCCTAATACGCCTACGTGCGCGAATATAGCGCTTGGATTTCCGCCAATCAAGAAAACCTGTTACTCGCCGTTGCGTCGCCGACTGTACACGTGTATCTCTTGGCTTCTCTCTCCTGCGGGGGCAATTACGCTATACTTGTTTTTCGTGTTTTTCTTATGGACACGCGTATCATAGATGCAAGTGGGTCAGCCTCATGTATCATTTCACGAGATTATCGCCACTTTTCTCTTTCTCTCCATCCTCTTTTCTTTTTTTTGTTTTGCTGTTGGGTGTTCATCATCGCATAAGCTTCTGTTCTCTCTAAAAGACACGTTTAGACTGGATGCGAACGTCCTTCCCCCTCGCGAAGACAGTATCTCAAAGTAAAAAATTTCAAACCTCAGCAGTAAAACGCGCACTCGTCCGTACGTTACAGTAGCACGAGGAACCCAAAAATCGGGCAAAAAGGCTCGAGGGCCATTATCCCAATGCCCATACAATCGGAACTTGAAAGGTAGCTTGGAAAAGTCTTCTAGAAAAAAAACTCCGTACGAGGGCGACCTTCACTGAAAAGTGTGCCGTAAAACTCGGGCAAGACGCAACACACCCTTTAAGTCCTAACGACAGCTATTTTCATGGGAGTATATAGCTACCAACAATGGACGAGACACCGACAAAGGAGACCGTATACTTTGACCCTGCACCCTGTGCATGCGTAACAGCTAAAAGTAACGAGCCAATGCTCCGCACCGATTATCGCTTGGTTCAACGTTTTGCTGCATTTTTTTTTTTTTTTTTTTTTTTTTTAGAAAAGGAAAGCAACAAATGCGTGAGCTTTAACTGCTAAACAGCTTGTAGAAACCCTACAGGTGATGGTACATTGTTTAATGTTTCGTCCTTTGCGTTTACACATATAGACGCGATAGATGCTGGATATATTCTGCATTTAACTTCTTCGCACGGACTGTCATTTGGTAATACAACAAAAATACATTTCAGGCGCCGTAAAACTTAATTGCACGAGCAAAACAGTCTCCAGGAACAGTGGCAAGTTGAAAAATCCATCCAGTAGTTACAAAATCACGTCACGATATTCGATTAGCTCGTTGAAAATAAAAGAAAAATTAAGGGACTCATTACCGGTGATCCAGCGATCGTTGCATCACACCGCGTGTAGATAATATCTACGTATACACCTACCCTTTACCCGAAGCACCTCCCCGGCAACAACGACCAATCAACCTGCCAAATAGCAATCAAACCTCCAGACTGAAAGGCTAAAAATCGTTTCCAAAAGATCGAATGAAAGAAAGAGAAAAAAAAAGGGAAAATCGGTATGCTCTTACCGATCTCCAGCACGTGCACACACTCCCGCGCGAATCGATTGCAAGGTTCGACAATAAAACTCTCTTTCTATAACAATAAAATCTCCCTGCATTGCACGACGAGTGTGTGTATTATGATTGCGGGGATCGAAATTAACGCTCGCACACCCGATCACGATGTAAATACCGGTTTGGCGCTCCTCCCCCTCCCACCGCTCGTACGGGTGTAAGTGTACACGTGTTTCGCCCGATGGGGAATTGCGTGACTCGGAGGCGAGCCTATACACGTATAGGCAGAGATGAGGCCCGGTCGTACCTATTTTTCTTTTCGCTCACGCGGTTCGAAAAAAGAGACCGCCGAGGTGAAAGTGAAGCGAAAAATCGTGCACTCGCTTTTCTTTTCAACTCCACGGGGTTGTCAATGATTTCGCGATTTTGTGCGCTCTGTTCCGAAAGTGCAGCGCATAAATCAGCTGTAATTGTGCGAGTACCGCGGATGATGAATAAACAAAAAAAAAAAAAACAAAAAAAAAACAAAAAAATTATGAAATAAAAGGCATGGAAAAAAGCAGAGATTCTTTATTGGACTAGCTTATCGCATCTCGCTCGGATAAACTCAATTAAACCGAATGCCAGCTGGTGCGATAAATAACGCAGAGTCGCGAAAGGAACACTATATATACACGGGAGATAAGGAGCTGCGGCTGATTTGTCGAAGGAAGATAATAGACTTTGCAAAAAAAGATAGAGGTAGCGGTGGCAATTAAATTTAAATCGAAGATCGCGATGTGCGTGTCGGGGTATATATGTACAGGGAGGGGAGGTGCTTCCGAGGTGTCTCACGTTTTACGCCCGTGAAATTAAGTGCGTCACCGTGAGTTTGATGCTCCTGCGATGGATTAAATATTTTCCGAGAAGATTACAGGAGGAAGATGCGAGGACCGGCATTTTCGGGTTATTTATCGCGTTGCTCCAGTTTTCGGAGCGGTGCCGGTGCGCTCGCCGGATTTGCGTAATTGTGCGATAAATTGTTTTTTCGCTGATTGCGACTCTTCCCTTTGACGTGCAATTAATAAAATCGTGGCAGGACAGCGTCAGGTTTCTCCTGGGGTTTATTACACGCGTGGGACATCACGGATGCGGGGAGAGTTGACCATCGTCGTATCCATGGAACGTGTGTGACCGATTTTTGCCGATTTTTTTCAGGTTAAGGTGAACCGCTGATTGATTCCGGTGATTCTTTCGGATTTATTTTTAATAAGGAAACTGATTCGCCATCAATCTCTGAGCGTCGCCTGATTTTTTTTACTTTCCCTTGCTGACCACTTGTTTGCTAAAAAATTGAAAAATTACAGCTTTCAATGGCGGAATTGAGGTTCACCATCTTTTTACTGATGCTTGAACCGTTAACCTTCTCTTTTCATTACTTGCAAACAAAAATTCAATAAGAGTCTGTAATCAGTCACATGTTTTATATTAATTTATGTACATCTATTGGATTTTCATAAATTCTCACTGTAACAAATGATTTGCTTTTTTGTTTCAGGTACGTATTAAATCTACTGTAGGGTTGATTTGCGGGTAACGTAAGTTTGCAAAAGTGTCATCGTAAGAAGTAAGTAAACAGAGTGATTAGCCTTAATTTTCTCGCAGAAGTAAAAGTAATAAAAATACAAGAATTTCCACCTCTCTCCCCAACCCCGAAACAAAGCAGTAAAATCACAAGCTTCGGAGTCACGTGGATTGAGAATGACATAAACGGGCTCGTTACGTTATCGAGCGGAACAAAAATCGGCTGGACAAATTGCGAGAGAGCACTCAACAAACAGGTTAGCCACGCAAAATTCTCCGACCGCGTCGAAAAAGGCAGACCGATAGTCCGAGCGCGTGTATTAATAACTTTCGACCGTATACACTCGATAAAACGCGTGTATCGGCCGCAAAGTATGCGCGTGTACAGCGGCGCGATCGATTAATCGTTATCTGGACGAGCATAAACTTTAAAAGCTCGGAAGTCAAAAGCGTATGCGCGCATTATCGGCCGCCGTGAACAGTCATGTATAGGAATGTACATTATACACCCGAAGATGAGAAGAAGGAAGACCAGTTTTCCTTCGACGATTTATCAAGTGCGTCTTGTGAGCTTTCCCCTATATATGCTTTCGTTTTCTCATAGATGGCTCTCTTATTCGCGAATTTTTTTTTTATTTTTAACTTGTATTTCTTTTTTCTTTTTTGTGGTGTGGACAAATTAGCGGGTGAAAATACAATTTTTTTTTTATGCTGCAAAGAAAAAATAGAATTGATTGATTGAGTAGAAGTACGTATGATTGCTTTATTATCTGTTGTGTTTGAGGTAGGTACAATAAACCTGAGATACACTTGTTTTCCCTAACGATTTGGCCTCGACAGTTTTTCCCAACCGAAAGTAAACCACGATAAATAACTCGATCCCGGACTAAATTTTACCAACAATATATATATATAACGTATCGACACTTGGCTCGCGCGTTTGCAATCGGCTCGAACACGTATGTACGGCCCATCTGGTATATTGCTGCTGTGCATTTTTGCAGGCGCACGATGCAAATAAGTAATGGGCGCAATTTGAATTTCTAATTATTCAATCGCTGCGTTTGCGGTTTCGCTTATTTCGCCGGACAACGCGAAAATAAGGAAAAGTTTGTCTCCCAAACAGGAGTGATTAATTGCCCTACAAGTATACTGAAGATAATTTATGCCATTTGGCTCTTTGAAGCGAAGATCCGCGCTTTTACTTTGCCATCTTTCAAAAGAATATCCCGACGCGGAGCCGATTCGCAAGCGCCTTGCACTACTGATAATTGAGCAACCACAAGTGCCGCAATTGGTTATTTGGAAGAGAGAGAGAGAGAAAAAAAATTTGTGCACAAACGCTGCACTTGACAATTTGATAAAAAGTGTACCTATTTATAGGGGGAAAAAATGTTGTTACCTCGCTGGTTGATTTAGCTGGAATCATGCAACCTTTACTAGTCATCCTGTACAAGATGCGTTCTCTTAACTCGTTGAAAATTAAATCAAAATTATCACTCAAAGAATGGTAATAATTACTGATACGGTTGAAGTGAGATTAAACCAATAATAAAAAAGTTAGCATCTGGTCGTTTACTGAAAAGAATTCGACGAAATTCCCAACATTTTTTTTTCTTTTCTTTTTAGTGATTGCACAATAAATGTACGGGTGGAAAAAAAAAAAAAAAAAAGATATTTGGTTTGATTACTGTGACTTGCGTTCATTAGCCTACATGCTCATCCCCATGGCCACAATGCACAGTAATCAATTTCCATTTCGTTACGCAAAAAATGAAAGAAAAAAAAAAAAGGTACACGACGCGCGTTCGATAAGATCGGAGGTGAAAGACGTGAAAAGAAAATGCCAAGCAGCGCACGAGCGACACACATGAGTTCTCGAAAAGAGGAAAAGTGAGATCCAGACGTTCCGGCGCTGCCACGAGGGAAGTAGGTATAGAAATCAAGGTGGCGAAGCGCGGCGCGCCAGAGAGTGTGGGATAATATTCGCCGAGGGACTCGAGCTCGCGGGATTGCCTCCGATTATCTAACCGTGTGCTGCTGACCCATTTCAGCCGGCTGTACTTGTTTGTTTTCGCGCGAGAGCCGGCTTTTTCTATCTCGCGGATCCCCCCGATGGTGCACCACCGGAGAGTGAAAGAGAGACTCGACTTTCTTGAGAAAAAGGGGACCTTTCTGCCCCCCCCCTCCTGCACCACCTCTACCTCTTTCGTGGCTTATTAGGTGCGAGAGAGTTATGTCGCCCATGTAACCGGCTGGTTGGCTGATGTTTCAATTTTGACGCGTTGCACGTGAATTTTTTTACCCACCAATGTCATGACTGACATCGGATTGGTCAACTCGTTCAATGGATGTGTACCTATACTTAGTGGATCGGCGAAGGTCCTCGATTCGATACACGTAAATAGTAGCACTATTAATGAAAAAAATATGAAACGAATTGATGACGCAGCTGTTCCTTATCATATCACTTTTTTTTCTTTGAAAGTACAAAATCTTATTTAATTCCTGTGCTAAATAATTATTCGATCATACCTTTATTTGGGATGTTTATGTTGTTGAAGAAGCCATTTTCGATCTCCGATTTCTTTGTTCTCCTTTTCAGATAAAACATTTGTCTCCAATTGTTTTTAATTTACACACTTTAAAGGCAATATAAGTTCAGCAAAAAATCAGTAGAATTCTCGGTAGAATTGGCCAGGAAGAAAAAAAGATATTTTTTTATTCAAGCTCGCCTCAAATCTACTGTGCTAATCACGATTAGATGCTCTCAACTACAGTTCATCTGCATCGGAGCTTTAAATGCTGGTGCTTGAATGGGCTGCAAAAAAAAAACGTGGGACCCAACATTGAGACTCGGGGTGTATCGCAACGCATGTATACTTTTATAATAAGTACCGATAGATCAGTATACCCCGCCGTCTTGGCGCCCCTGTCCCTTTGTCCGCTCATATTCCGTCCAAGTTCAGCGAGTCACTTGTATTTATATACTCACTGCGCGTGCGAAATGAATAGGTACACGCATGCGACTATCTTTTTTTTTTTTTTTCTTTCAACAAACAAGCACCGCCTGCACTTGTGTGTACAGTGTATCTCATATCAGGCGCGCGTGTCGATTTTTCGGTGCCTTTCAATTTTCCGTTTGCGACACGAGGAATCGGATGTTGCGTAACTAATGCGCGCGACCGCCCAGTACGCGTTGTGTGTTTATACATGCACACTATATATAAACATCTCTTTTGTGCGAGTACCTTTGGAGGTATGGGTATTATCGGGGTCGATCGATCGGCACACGCGATGCATTGTCTGTCTCTCGGTCTTGCTTTTTTTTTTTTTTTTTTTTTTTTCCTCTTGAACGCCGTTTCATTTTGTCTTGTTTCGAGGATTGCTCAATTTTCGCCTCCATGGGTGCTCGTATCCTTGCGAATTCTTTTGAGGTGCCTTATTTGCCAAGTCTTTGGGGTTGTGTGTATATGCCTGCCTTGGAAAGAGGGAGAGCTCGATTGATTTATTTCTCGATGCCCGCGCAGAGTCTTCCGGCTTCTTCATCCCCCCCCCCCCATCGTGTACCCTCTCGATTTTCTTTGTTGTGCCACATCGTGTGTGTGTATCGGCATTAACGCGATCTCGTTTGGTGCTATTACGATGATGTTTGCGGATTATATGGGTGATGGCTTTTTTTTTTTTTTCAAAACAACCCTTCGTTTAAACGCTTCGGGGTGGTTATGCAAGAGGTTTAGTTTGTGAGAAAGCACAGTTATTTCGTTCGCAGAGAGTCTGAGAAGAAGAATTTCGTGTGCCAAGAATTACGTTTCATCCATCATTTTTTCATCCCAATTGCTCTTTGAGTAAAAAAAAAAAAAGAAAGAGTGATTTTATCATCGTTGATTCGCAATTTAATGATACGATTTTCAAAGGGTACATATAACTCATACGCTTGTGCAAAACCAACTTTTGGTAGACAATAAAGGCTCGAATGACCTTAAGCTTTCATGACGCTCGTCTTATCTAACAAAAACGTGTGCATGGAATTCTAAACCATCTCTTCCAATGGCATTGCAGGAGTTATTAACTTTGACGGAAAAAAAGGCGAGGGATGAAAAAATAATCAAACATACGAGATCGATTGCTTCGATTGCGGTGCACTTAATTAAAAGGAGCTGGTGATCTTTACGCACGAGGGCAGTTGTATCAAGTTGATTTGTCTTACGAGTGCAAAAACAAAAATTACCACCATCGCTGAGACGTTTTGGGAGTTTAGTCTTTTACAATCTACTTTGCCTTTTATTTTTGGTTTTAGAAAAAATCCAATGTATAACTGGGGTATAAAAAAAATGTTGCTTTCTCAAAAGAATTCGCTCGCCCAGTGGTAATAATCGCTAATGTGAAACTATGCCAACTCGTAGTATCTCGCAAAAGGCCCCAGTCGCTAATCGTTGCAGCAAACCCCAAAAAATCTAAATCAACAGAGGTAACCAAGCAACGCGTGTTAGTTTGATCCCAGGGGGAAACAAAAATTACCCCATAAGCCCTCTTTCTCCCGAAAAAAGGCCAACGGTAGCCTCGAAAAACGCGACTCTCATAATGTACACTCAATCAGCTCCACGAATTTACGAGCCTCGTAATTTTCGTGCTCGAATCATACTCGCTCGCACGCGAGAACACAAAGCCTGTCGCGGGGGCATTTTTCAACGCACCTCCGCGCATATACGTTTCGTGTCGATATGAAAATTCTGCGCATGGATTTATGCGTGCCCCCCTCCCAAAAAAAAGAAAAGAAAAAAAAGAAAAAGAAAAAAATGGTATGTGCACACAGAGATAAGATTTGCATCGACGCGCGCGTGTGTAGCTCTCGCAAAAAGAACATAATTCATTAGATGACGGTGTGATATTTCAGAGCGCGTGTCTCACCACGGGCCGCAGCGGCGCGTGAAGAATGGATTGGCCGCGCGCGCGCGCTTTGATGTGCGGGGCGCGAGGGTGTGACTTATTGCTTTCGCCAATTGGAATTCGTATACGTGTCGATTTCTCGATTGAGGGCCTTTATTTTCTGCTTCTTTCCCCCCCTCCTCTTCCGGCTCAAAGAGAATCATCTGAAAGTTATAAATGGCCATCGTACTTGCACACTTTGTCGGTTGTACTTCACGAGCAAAGCAAGCACCGATACCCTACTTTTAGCTTGCGTTTTTCATCCTGTTTCTCCCAATCGAAAATCAATTGTTTACCAGAGTTTTTCCGGAAGCAACGAGCTGCGCTTGGCCAACAATCGCCCGTAAAACCATACGAATCCTTAAAACATCGCGCCTTACTTGTTTTAATCCCCTTGTCGTGTGTTTACACGGTAATTTACCAACGTCTCACGAGCTGCAAAAAGCACTCCAAGCCTCGAAGGAGAGGTCTTCTCCATAGAGATCTAAATCAAAGCGAGGAAGGAAAAAACACGTGTGCACCCTCATTTTCAACCTCCCGCAGAAAACCACCACCGGGGAGGCAAACGCGGGGAGTATACGGCATGAGGTAGCTAGGAGGTATAAATTTTCACCCACAGGAATTGGTGTACTTATACATCTTACCTACCGGAGCCATATCGCGCGTGAGTCATATCTATGTACGCGCATAAACACATATTGCGTATACGTTATATTACGCGGCAGTGTATCTTATACTCCTACTGGCTCTAGCCTACTGAGAGCATAACTAGCGGTCGCTCTCCTTTTGAGCCTGGGAGTCTGTGATTGCTTGCCATATCTTACGTCTTCTTCTCAAGGCCTAACAGATCTGATGATCGCACGTATTTTTCGCCTGTGGACCCATCTACTGACTCCGCAACGTGATTGCTGTCTCTCACCCAATACCTGATCAATTGCCGCTCTTCAGCATCCAAACACCGATTTTCTCAGTGCCCTTGATCGACGAAGCCGTTAAGTTGAGTAGTGAGTGCGACTATTTTGTTTCTGTACATTACCTAATCGGACTATCCGGCTTACACCAGTTGTCACTGGGTCTTTTGAGAGCCAGTTTTTGATTACCCCAATAGCCAAACTCAAAGATATGAAATCACCATCAGATACCCGCCTCATCTCAAAACTTCCTGAGCTCTCAAAAGTCTCTGAACGCCTTGCTCACGCTCAATTATATGCATACCTGGAAGAAAATGAACTGTTAGATCCACGGCAGGCGGGTTTTAGAAGGGGCCATAGTACTCAAACAGCTATGCTTCGAATTATAGATGACGTGAGGTTGGCGATTGACAGTCATAAAGTGACAATTCTTGTCCTGTTTGACTATAGCAAGGCCTTTGACAGGATACCTCATGCTTGCTTGCTTGAAAAGCTACGTGACCTAAACTGCAGTGACTCTGCACTGAATTGGTTCTTAAGTTACCTGCATGGTCGCAGACAAGCAGTCAAAGGTGATGCAGAGGTCATGTCTGACTTGCGTCCCTCATTCACCGACGTTCCTCAAGGCAGTGTGCTTGGTCCTTTGCTTTTTCTCACGTATGTGAACGATTTTTCACGAGTTCTAAAACACTGCGCCCATATGTCATATGCTGATGACACCCAACTGTACCTCTCATGTTATCCTGAGGATATCCACCAGGCAGCTGAACTTGTGAGCAGGGACTCTCAGGCACTGGCTGATTGTGTAATTGAAAATGGGTTGGAACCAAACTACTTGAAAATTTCTGCTTTGCTTCTTGGTAGTGCGGCAAACATTACCTTACATGACTGAGGTCAAGGATCTTGGATTGTGGTTGAACTCTAAGTTGGGCTGTGAGCGGCATGCTCGGCACATCTCTGCTAATGTCTTCCGCTCACTTTATACAATCAAACATTGTAAACACGCCCTATCTTTCTCATTGAGGAAGCAGCTTATCGAGAGCCTTATTTTTCCTTTGTTTGATTATATGTCAGTCGCCTACCACGGCATTACTGCAACCTCAAGTCTTCAATTGCCCTAAACGGATGTGTCCGCTTCGTCCATGGGAACATTGGCTGGCAATCTAGAGTTACCCCTTATCGTATTCAGTTAAATTGGCTTTCCGTTTCTCGCCACCGTGATTATTTTCTGGGCATCCAGTCATACTCGGTACTGGCTCATGAACGACCACACTATATTTGGTCCCTATATCAGTTATCTTCTAATTATACAGATCTTAGAAGGTCCACTCGCTTTCCCACTGGTCATCTCATTATACTTTACTCTAAAACTGAATGCATGAGACGATCCTTCTCTGTTCAATCACCTATATTAATAAATAAACTGCACCAAAATGTATTTCAACCAACTAAAATCGACAACTTTAAAACTTTCCTATTTGCGTTTCTCTTAAACCAAGACAAGAGTGAGTGGGATACTGACTACCGGATTTCTGCCTAGATTATATAAACTACTAATTCTTATCTTTGAATGAAATTGTTTAATTAATTTTTCTCTTTTGTTCTTTCTTTTTAAACACTAATTGTTAACTCAAATGTATCCACATTTTTTATGTATTTACCTATTCAATTGCGTACTAACTTGTATTAACTAATTGTTTATATTTTATTTTAATACATACATTGTAATAATCCCTCGAAGCCATACGTGGTTGTACCCCCTGGATGAAATAAAGATTTATACTATACCATACTCTCGTGGGTTGTTGTACTCTCTACCTCTGCTGCTGCTGCCGTTATTATACGGGGGGGGGGAATGACTAGGCCTTTTCCTAGAACGCTCTGGTATGCTAATTGCGGGCTCGTACGTGCTAGATGCGTTTTGGTGCACGCGGTAGTGTACATATCCATAAGTGTGTGTGTGTACGTATATGGATGAGATTTGATAGATACGAAAATGAGATAGAGGGACTCTGGGTGGTTGGTGTCAAGCTCACGTGCATGTACATAAAGGTAGTATAAAGTGAGTGTCGGTCTCTGTATTCTTTTAATCGGATGACTAGAGCCTGCGTTGTTACTCTCGCGGATCTGGGTGTCTGGTTACCATCACGGGCCCACCTTTTGTTACACTCAAACTTGGAATGGTATATACCCTTTTTTTCGCCTCATCGTACAAAGGGGATGTTTTTCCTTCGTTGAAATTTTTCTATTTAAAATAGCCATGCTAAAAAATCCTGCCTTCAAAAATTTCACTCACGTGATGAAGAATTCCTAACGTTTGTATGACTCATGCGGAAGAGACCAATTTGCAAGTAGTTTAACCTTATTGAATTATTAGTAACTTAATTTTTTTTTTTTTTTTTTTTCATTTCTTGGAGTGACCGATTTTTGTTGTAAAACACAAAGCAACTAACTAATCATGCGACATATATGGGTACGAGACGAATAAAAATACTCTATACCAATTGAAGTAGCCAGTGATCTTCTTTTCCTTGGGTATCGCACACAAGAGTGCATATAATAACGCCACATTCCTTGGATCCCCGCTCGTCGTCGCGCACGTATAATCTGCTTCTTCTCCCCTTCGGCAACTGATAATGGCTCGCGAAGCGTAACATCTGTAAGGACATTTTTCGCGCGCCCAAGCACACAGCAGCCGAGATTCCGAGGTGCGCGTTAATTGGGACGGGAAAACGGCTTCTTCCATATACTCGGATTATGCCCCGATTGGCTTATCGAGTCCAGCTCTCGCCTGCACCTACTCTGCACTTTATTGTATTTTAATAGGCCGGCTTCAATTTTTTTTTCTTGATCAAACAGATGGATTTTTGTTTCTTTTTTTTTTTTTTTTTTTACACAACAGAGATCCCTCGTCGGTTCGCTTTTCAAGCTGGAGTTGGATGATAAAGCCGTAGAGCGTCGTAAAAGAGGAGGGACCTTTGCTTTCGAAACCTAACACTTTGAGGAGCTCTACTTTACGATACCGCAAACTGTAGTGTTAATAAATATTACTAAAAGGCCCGCCTAATGCATTGGACAATATCAAGTGTGATTATTTCCGTGGACTTGTCTTTTTTTTTCAAATATGCTGTTACATGGTAGATGGAAAGAAAGTAGCTGCGTGGCTCTTGTCGGTGATGCAGGGGACTTTCTTTGTCGGGTTGTACGACATATTAATCATTGGTATGGTATCTTGAGTTGAAATAATGAGTGAAAAAGTACGAGGGACAAAGTAACAGTTTTCATTACATGATATGTGCGATTGTTGAATGAAAATAGCTCGATAAAAAGCAAAAGCTTCAAGTCTCATAATGGCTTTGCGGCAATTTTCTCAGCTGGACCGCTTGTGCGGGTGAATCCAGCAGTGATAAAAAGTTTCGGCTTTGTCATTCCTCGCAGTCACGTTTAAGCAAAAAGAAATATTTTCTGACGATTTTTTTTTTTTTTTTTTTGAAAACGAACAAGTTGATTTATTCGCGTCTCGCATACAAGCGCCACGTGACTTGGACACACAGTTGCACTTGCAGACGTTATTCAGCAACTGTAACAAGATAACTAGACTGTGTATTTATGGAGAAGGAAAAAAAAAAGGTTTAATTGGAAGACATAATAACCGTGCAATGAATTGATAACAGCTCACGGAAAAAGCAATCGACAAGCGATTGTGTACTGATAATTCGCCGAGTGAGCGGAACAAAAAAATATGTATACATGACTGTGTCCGCGCGGTAGCTTATAAATCAATTAATCGGTAGCGCGCAACTGGACGTTTCTATTAGGCGCGAGAGTAGAATTTTAATTACACATTTCATGCCTAGGTGCTATGCGGTTGCATAATTGACCTTATCTAATTCGAGGAATGAGAGTGGAAAAAAAGATCGATATTTGCACTTGTGAGCTCGAACGCGAGTATCGTGTATGGCCAGGATATTTCAATAAATTTCATATACTTTTTTTGTAATCGGCAGCCACGCTGTGCTCGAAAAAAACAAAGACCCAATACACTGTCACGCATGTGTTAACAAACAAATTTGGTTGCTTCTTTTTGTCATCTTAAATCCTCCATGGGGATGATTCATGCGTATACTTTGTTACTACGGGATGGATTTTATCTGGCTGTTTGATTTTTTTGTTTTTTTCGAGCCGTAGGATGGTAATGGTTGGCCTTTTTCTTTTTTTAAAAACGTGCATCTCCTTTGCTAATGGATGATTATGAATTCTTTGCGAAGGAGGTGGGGGAGGGAGTGCGGGGAAGGTTCGCTGGCACGTAGAAAGGGGGAATTTTAATTAGAAATTTAGCTGATTTATAATATAACGCCGAGGCAGCTCTCGTAATTAATTAAGGGTTGTATTTTGAGTGCCTTTCGTTTTTACTGAAAAAAAAAAAAAAAAAAAAAAAAAAAAAAACATTCGCGTGGTTAATAAATTTTATGGTCTCTCAACAGGTTGTAATGTCAATTAAACTCAATGAACGAACCGTGACCTGTGATTCAATTTTTAGCTCATCCAAACATAGGAAGTCATTGTGGAAAAATAAAAAGATAGCTTTCGAGTATAGTGTCCTTGACATGTACTACATACGTCTTTACTGTATAACAGCATCACCCACATTTATATCCTCGTATTATTATTATTATTGTGCGGACAAGCCAACGCGTTCATCCGTCCCACGTCGATCTGAAATTCGGCCGCGATCGAAACACGCATACCTACACACACTTACATATGTCGAAAAAAAAAAAAAAAAACGGATAAGGAAGGCACTTTCGTCTTCGGAACCTTTTATACTCAAGCGGCGACGTTCTCCTTTTCGGGACGTGTCGTCGGTGCTCCAAAAGTAGCTTTTTCTCCCTGGCCTTGGCTCTTTTTGGCACTTTGTGGCCTTGGAATTCCCCGCGTCTATTTTCTCTCATTTTAATGTTTTTTTTTTTTTATTGTCCCAAACGAGTTTTGTAGAAATTTACTACCCCTTCCCCCTGTCGGGGCTTTGTTCATTGCAATTTCGTTCATTTTTCTCGGGTATCAAACCACCACGCGCCGCTTTCTCGACTTTTTTAATGAAATTTCTTCCTCCACCTTTTCCACACTTCCGTACGCGCCATCGGTCATCGCGTCCCTTTGCACAACCGCGCCAGCTATTCCAAAAATTTCACGCTCCGTCAGGTGAATCTTTGCCAAGGATGCATGAAAAAAAAATAAAAAAACAAAAAGGAACCTCGTCCCATTTCCACTAGCGCGTCTTGTGCGTACAATAAAGGGGTATCGGTTTACCAATAGCGTGTACACAAAAGAGGGACAGACACAATCGCGGTATCGATTACATAAAGCGAAATCCGCGGAATCAGAAAGCTCACTTGGCCACACTTCTCGGCAGGCCTCTGGAACCTAATCCATCATTGTGCGACCAAGACCCCTCCCTTCCTCTCTCTCTCTTGCTACGTACGTCGCGCACCTATATTTATTTTTTGCTTCCCTCCTCTCCCATGGGCGCACTCGATAAATCTCCCCGGCGACGACTAACTTTCGCGACACGTCCGTCTGCTGTGATAATTCCACTCTCTAACGCGCTCCTTTTATACCGCTTTAGCCGGCCTTAGAGTCTCTGCTGGTGTACCATGGTATTAGAGGTACATAATAAATACTGGGCGATGCCACTTTGTTTGCCTATGCGCGTTTGTACAATACAAGGAAAATGTCTATCCATGCGATACATTGTTGTTATTATAACCGCCTCCTCCTCTTTGAAAAAACAGGTAAAGGTGTGTAAATAAATATATATATATATAGAGAGAGAGAACAAGAGAGTAGGGGGGGGGGGGCAGAGAGTATATTATACGAGTAGTAGCAGCGGCGAGAGAGCTGCCGGTTGCCTGGCACATGCGATGGTGCAGGCGGCGGCAAAGGTGAGGCCTCCCTCGGACCCAAGATCAGATCCGTCGGATCAGTAACTCTTTCCTTGCCGCGGCTGCATCTCCTCCCTCCGATGCTCGCTCGATCGCCGTCTCCGTCTCTTAATACTTCGTTAACGCTCTGGCGCCTCTCTCTCTCTCTCTCTGCATCTCTATTTCTTTCGCTGTGCGTTCGTGGGTGTGTTGTGGTGCTTTTTTGGATTTTGGAAGAAAAAAAAGAAAATTAATTTTTTTTCCTTGTTTTTCTTTTTTTTCTGAGTCAATTCATTTTTTTTTTCACTGTGATTGTTGTTCTGTTTGTTCGCCAACTATTAATGGTTGATATACTTGGTACGGCGTTTGAAATGACATGTGGTGTGAAATTTTTTTTTTTAACTTTTGGTTTTTCAATGCTGCCGACGTAGTTTCCATTCAGCAGTGTTATCATCATTTATTATTATTTATTAAAAAATTATGAAAGTGTAGGTATTGGAATTAACATTTTAATAATTGGTACATCATGTTGATTCCATTCCGAATAATTATAGTTTTATTTACAATTTGTAAAAAAATTAATTAATTAGAGGTCTGTGAGATAAAACTTTTTTTACCGAAGCAACAGTTTTTTTTTTTTTTTTACAAAATTATCAAATTATAACTGTGCTAAGATGCACAATGAGACTAAAAGAAGGAAACCTTACTTTTATTTCATAAATTTGTAAAAACATATATTATTTTGTAACTTGAAAACTTTCAAAATAGAGCATTACTTTTGAGCTGTCTATAGTATTACATAAGTATTTTATCTTTGCTTCACTCGATGTAATTCGATATCCGAACTCTAGAAGACATCGGCCTATTAGTTGCTTTAATTGATTCTGATACATAACATACGATCCAACGAATCGGAAAAAGTATATGAAAAAACACAGTGCCCACGTTTCCCGACTTGTCATGCAAGAGAACAAAAAAAAATTTCGTCTAAATCGTTTTGATCATCATCGGAATTAAATGAGAAAATTGTTTGATAAGTTACAGATCTGCTTTTTTCCTGGCTTCAATATCGCTCTACATCGGCGGTCATCACTTTCATTTTCCAAGCCGATTATTAACTACTTAGTACTAAATCGTTTAGCATCGGTTTGGAAAAATTAGGCCTTGAACGCGCTTTCGAAAGTACAATAAGAAAAGACTCGAGCAAGAGAAATTAAAAAAATTTTCATCACATGTAAGACAATTGACAAAGTGATAAGTTACACTGCACGAGCGAAACATCAAGCGATCGATCAAGGTATGCATCAATTGTTTTACATAATTTTGATCAGTATTACGCAACTCTGCTACACTTAAAAAAACAATCACTTCCCTCTCGCCCAAAATCCAAGTCAACGACCAGCTCTATGCAAAAAGCTCCCAGCAGAGCGACGAAAAGTACCTCGCCCCATATATATATACACACACACAATCATTACTCAACTCGGACCGATCGTTTCTGTCACTCAAAAAGGGAAAAAAAAAAAAATGTTTTCTAGCTGTCACGAATAAATCAATTATCGTCCCAATCGGCAAACTCATACATACAGCCGTCCCTCATACGTACAGACAATCACCCGAGTACATAAATACCAATTGGACCGTGTACCCACCAACGATGTACATACACATTAACACGTAGGTACATAATCGTTCATTAAGTAATTCGTTACACAATGTAATAGCTCGCCTATAATAGCCGTGTACGAACTCGCTCGCGGCCCCGATTTCGCTCTCGCGGTTCACCCGTACGAAGCCATTAAACCCTCCCGTGAAAAAGAGAGCTCTCTTTTCGCCGCTCGCGTAATCCTAATCCCCCGGAGGCTCTCCGATTGCTGCTCTTATACCCCACCCGCTTCCTTCTTGCAGCACCCACGGGTACTCTGTGCTCCGTGGAGGAGGAGGGAGGGCGTCGTCACACGAAACCGAAAGTTCCGCTCGCATTTTATACCGTATACGGGTGCGTGTACGTGCTGGTGGGGATATATCTCAACACGCGATACGTCGTCTAGTGATTTATTTCTAAACAATTCTTTGTATTATAAAAAAAAAAAAATAAATAAATAAATTTGGTATAGTAAAAGGGTTTCATAGGAAAAGAAAATTTGGAGAGGTGGGTGGGTGATTATTGGATATTCGGGCTTATGTAATCCAGTTGTGATTTATAGACGTGTTTATGACTAGATCCGTATTGAAGAGAAAAAAAAAAAGTTGCATCGAAGTGGTTACTACGCGGACACACGGCTTTGGGATTCAATTATGTCTCTGGTGTTGGGAAACAGTCGACGAATCGAGTTGAAACGAAATAATATACTTTTGAAAACGATGTGTCCATCGTGTGACGGCGTGGGTCGGACAGTAGAGGTGTATTTACGTGCTCGTTAAATCGCGGAACTTTCGGTGCTTTGGTCGAGCTTCGACCAGTCCGTCGAAACGTATTGAGTGGCACGAGTGCATAAATTAACGAGGACTGAAATGACGACAAATTTTAAGTGAAAAGCTTCTTTCTACACCTCTAGTGGTAAATTTTTCTTTTTTTTTTTTTTTTTTTTTTTTTCATTTCAATCTATTACTACATGTAGTATGGGTAGTCTTACTTCAACATTTTTGTTTGTTTCTACATCCACTTTTAATTTTTGTGTTTACAAAGATCCTGTGAATTAAATTTCATCCACTTGAACATGAAATTTATAAGTAAACAAAGCTCAAGCAATAAAAATTTTTCTATAAAAAAAATCCAGTATGAAAAATAAAATATAACGACAGGGATCAACTCTAATGGGTTAATCCCAAAATTGAATACTTGCGTATTTGTATACAAGGGAGAACAAACGTGCATAAGCAAACTCGAAGAAAGGGAAAGATAATTGGAAGAAAGTCCTGCAAATACATGCACGTTGCACCCGAGGAAAAGGCGACAGGGGAATTGATATGAATGAGCGGCAAGTACAAGTAAGTGCAACATGTATACGCGATGTACTCGAAATGCGCTGCTAATGAGGGCATTGATGTTGCATTGTGTTGCGGTGTGTATCGCTAACTGTTCTGGACGTTACGCATGTGATTGATGGGCGACTTCGTTAAGCGCGTGGAAAAGTGACGTTGATTTTGTGATTTTTTTTTTCCTTACGTTTGCTTTTAGGATATATGAAACTAGAATCTTGTGTGTATAATGTATTATTATGCTTGAAAAAAAAATTTGGGAAAGCGATCGTTTTATGTGACGAGAGTATCCTTATACCAGAAGGTGCGATATTGTTTTACATACAATGTGAATCTGCCAAAAAATTATTAGTGAGCTGGAAAATGTCACAAAAATACAAAACAACGTAGCTCTACGTTTAATTTTTTAACATTGGAAATCATTAATACTCATGACCCTGCAACTATTGTACCCTCCTGTGAAGGAAATTCTCGTAGCAAGGTGGTGTGGTACACCTCATGTATGTTAATGAGAATAAAATTTGTATTCTCTAACAAGAGAAAGAAAGAGAAAGAGGTATATTTGGTTTTCAAGGTGTAGGATTTCGTGAGAAAAGTTTGGTTTACTTTGCACGCCCAGCGCGCGAGTGCACATGTGTGTGTGTGGATTAGTCGCCGCTGTGTCTGACCTAGTCCTGGTATTATCTACTTCAAGCGTACGAATATTATCAGACGGTCACGTTTGTAGATTGGCTAGAAAATAACTCATGAATGTGTCCATTAATTATCAGTTCCTGGATTTATACGTTATAAAGCATTTAATTTTTACTCGTTGATAATTTTTTTTTTTTTTTTTTTTCGGCATATCACTTTTTTCAAGCGTGCTTGCAGTCATTACTTTTTGTTTTACATGTAAAAATACAAGAATTCAATTACAATGCATACACGGGTCGAGTTTGTTTTATTGTAAAAAAATAGAAAAAGTATAATCGGAAAAACCCTCATAGTCAAGAAGTTAATTAGAAGAAGAAAAAAAATCAAATTAATTATCTGTTTAACCAATTCGTTAAATTTTTTATAGACGTTAAAAAACAGTTAATAATGTTAATGAATAACCTGATGTATTATGTGTTGAATGTTTTGAAAGAAAAAACTGGAGTAGTAAAAAGAAAATTTAAAATTATCGAGTTTGAAAAGAGAACGAAATAAGTTCTCAAAGTCCACCTCTTTGCCAAACCAAGGGAGGATCAAACAGCAACAAAAAAAGACCACACCGGCACGTATACTCACCGATTGCCCGATAAAACGAGCCAGCAGGAAAGAGAAAAAAAAAAAAAAAAAAAAAAGAGGCTGTTAGTACCTACATAAATATACACAGTGCAGTAGAGAGGGAAAGGAGGAGTAGGAAGAGGCCAAGAGAAAGAGGAAAGTAAAGAGGAGTGCACGTACAACACATATACACTTATATACGTATACGAGAGGCCGCATCCCGCTCTCGATCGCACTTATTCGGGGCCTCGCGCATCAACACTCGATACGTCCGCCCACTTGGGACCTGCTGCACTCGCGTCGCCAGGAAGAGAAAAGAGATGCCACCGATACGCTGCCCCCGGGCTTTGGGGACAAACGTATGTATTATATACCTGGGCGGAGGTGCGTGTGGTCGCCACCGATGTCGTATGATGGTGGGTTATATATACACGTATATATAATATTTCTTTGGTGATGATGATGATGATGATGATGCGGGACGCGCACGCGCTTGTACAGCGGCTTTAGCCATTTGTGCCCCGGCGCTCCTATCGGTCGCGCAGCGTTTGGGAACTCGTTTGACACGTTGCAGCTGAGCTATTCATTTTCTTTTTTTTTCCCCCTCAATTAAAACGTGGCAAATGACGCTGAGTCAATGACGAATCTCCTTTTGAGTTTTTTTGAGAAATTCGTGGCCGCGTGTGTGTTCCGCTCGATCAATGTGCCCCGAGTTTACAAAAGTGGAACCGCGTGCGCTCGCGTTGCGATAGTTTTTCGCCGGAGTGCAAAGGAAACGAAAAAACGCTTTTGATGAGATGCCTGCTCGTGATTGCACGGCTGGCGCGCCGAGCCTTGCTCCGTTTCCTCCTGACTGCCTTGAGCGTGAGTTTGTTTTAAACATACATATAAAACGCGTGCGGGTTTGCCGGACTCGCGAAGATATAATTGAAGTTGTCTTGTCTCTCGTAAAGTGTTACAAACGTTTCCATGTACGCAAATGCAAAGTCGATCTCTCGAGGTATACGGCGTTTCTTTTTTTTTTTTTTTTTTTGCTGCCACTGAAAGCCGGCAAAGTTGCAGTGTGTATACATGTGTGTGATGGCTCGAGTAGCGTAGTGGTCATCGTTTCGAGAGTTACGAGTTAATTCGAGGCAATGTGCGTATCTTCGCCATCCGTGGCTGGGGGCCATAGGCAGTGATTTTGAAATTACAAGATGAATATTATATTGTGCTCTCCGTTGTACTCCGATGTGCAGTAAATATTGTTACGGGCTTGAGATGTTCATCTTGCGTTTGGGATTTTTGCGCTCTGGACTGATTTGTGCCGTGGAAATTTCGATCTGTACGAATTTATTGTTCTTTATTGTGCATCAAATATTTTTCTTTTTTTTTGTGAGAAACTTATACGTAGCTGCGATAAATTATCCGTGATGAATTTGAACAAATTGTCTAATTCATATGAATTAAAATCAATGCATTAATGAGCACAGGTGGAAAAAAAAATCAAAGATCTTGTCTTTAGTATTGTAATCGTTCTTTACTACCTTTTATTGCAATATAATGAAGAAAAAAAACCAGATTGCATTAAATCATAATCGAAATATTTATCAATGAAAGAGAGAATGTGGAAATAACGTATCGCGTACTAAAAATTCGTATGAAAAATGAAAGCACGAGAGCTCGATAAATATAATCGTTCAATAGATAAATTCAATGTAAAAATATTACGTTCATTGAAAATTTATCGAAAATTTGTACAAGCTAAAGCATCACATTGTCTTGATTAAGTAATTCAAAGTTAATGCAATATAAACAAACGTAGTTCTAACGAAAAAAATTGCTCACATATATAGTTCCACGGGCAATGTGCACCTCTTGGACACATACCTTGAATTTCCAATATCAACGCGGCCGATAAAATGCACGCAAAGATCTGCAAAGGCTGATCCGCTAAAAGAAAAGCGCGCGCAATAACGGTTAATAACAGCGATCGCGTTATTATTACGCACATACGCCCACCCGGTGTACTCAGTGTATCGTCCCCGGAGGGCGTGAATCATTTCGCGTTAAACGCGCGTATAATTAAGTCTTCATACCTCAGTTTCAGCGCGTATTATCATACATGCATATAAGGTATACGGGCACTCGCGAATGGGAGTAATAAAAAAAGAAAGGATACGCGTACCGATGCACTCTCACTCACTCTTTGACGCGTACCGATGATATTCCGCATGCGCGCATATACGTACACTTACATACAAGCGATGGTAACCCCAAAAGCGCGCTTTTGCCGTTTCTCGTCATAATTCGTGGCCCTTTGGCCCAATTTTCCCCAGTATTTACATCCAAGGGTTTCGTTGGCCGATCAATTTGCATTCATGCATTTATTATGAATCATTGATGCAGTGTAATTTTTGCTAACCCTCCTCTTTTTTGGATTGTCTTAAGCGCCTGAAACGTCTACTGGCATCACGAATTTGTTTATTACGATACACGTCGCATTTGTCACGGGAGTGTTGGGTTACACACGATCGGAGCTAACATTTGATCCCTCAGCTTTTGCTTGGTTGGTTATCGTCGAGAACATAATTACCTATACTACTCGTTGTCAAGTTTAGGTTTACTTTCACTGGGAAAAACAAATTACTCGCGTTATCAAGTACGAACATTTATTATTTGAGCTTTATTGGAACAACGTCATGGAATACAAAATATTTGTAGCCAACGACTATTATAGGTAATTATAATATACTTTTTGTAGAATGATGTTTATGTGTTTATGGTCAGTATATATTATATTTAAATAGTAAACTCGCTATTTTTCACCAAACCCCGATCGTGAAACTGCGCTCCCGGTTATACGCACCAACACGAAGAGGTCACTGCAGAAACTTTTTCGTTTATAGACGCCAAATCAGCCATGGAAATCCAGAAACTGTAGCCGATCCTCGTGTAGGAAGAAGAAAAGAAAGAGCCGCATTTTAATTGATCGCGGCGCAGAGCGTTAACTCGACGTTCCGGAATAAACCTCACCAATTATTCAAATTATCGAGCCAAGAGTCTCCAACTAAACGCGAGGAGGTGAAAAAAAATGGAAAATCGTGCAATCTAAGGATGCCTGTACATACCAACGGCCCAACGCAGCCTCACGGTTAATTAGTCAAATCGCGCGTTACCCCCCCCCCCCTCCTTGGGTATATACGCCATATGTACACAGACGACACTCGCGGCGGCGCTTCTTGTAAAACGCACGTTGTACAGGCTTACACGTGCCTGTTTTCCGCGGAAACACGGAAAACGTATCGCTCCGTGCTACTCATGCACATATGCACACGAGCGCGTAATCTCACGCCCTGCGTGTATAAGCCCCTCTTGTGTACCATGTATAGCCCCTTCTTTTATCCGCGTCCCATCGTCTTCCAATTTCCGCGCTCCGCTACTCGCTCCTCCTTCCCTTGTGCGCCGCAGCTCCCCCGAGCTTGCGATTATACTTGCAAAGCGCGGCTCCGTTTTGCCCTCGCTCGCGCGCACACACACACACACACTTTTACGAAATGCCGAGGAGAGAGCGCCGCGAATGGCTAATAGAAGCATAGATACCCTCCGCACATAGGTGGCTGGTGCGAGATTCCTAATAGCCGGTATGTATACCTGAGCTGTTGCTGGTGCTCCGAAGGAATAAAAATAAATGAAAAGAAAACAAAAAGGAACGGCTTTTATCGTCCCTCCTTGATCTCGTTAGTCTCTTCCTCGGAGTTTCTCGAGTCGCACCGCACGTGTTGGGACAGGGTAGATACACATTTTTAATGACTATTTAAAAATGTTCCATCAATGAAGCAAAAATGACCCCCACCCCCACCCCGGAAGTTTTACGATTGAAGGTCACTGGATAATGAATTTAAAAAAAAAGAAATCAACCGAATGTAACGAAATATCACTTGCACAGTTACCGCTAAAATACCCCTGAGAACAACGCGTGTATGCAAGAGTAGGCCCACAATGTATTTATACCTACTTCCTTATGCGCGGGGGTCGTGTGTACGTATATGTAATAACGTACCGTTAGACTCCGCGGAATTCGTGTTATTTGTGCAACACAGCGTGTGTATACGTCTGTGACGATGATGCCGCTTCGTTATTTTTTTTTAATGAAAACAAAAAAGAAAAAAAAAAAAAAAAAAGGAGAAAGAAGAAAAAGGTAATAACAATAATGCCTCGTATTTACGGGCCTTTGTTGGCGCGCGACGCGCAATCAGCGCAGCATAATCGCAGGGAGGAGCGTTGGCACCCTAAATATCGGTCATTTTTCAAAATTATATCTCCCCCCTCCGTATCTGGGACCGCGGCTGTAAAAGGCCTTCCCGTTGAACGAAGAGGAAGACGAGGAAAAAAAAAAGTGAGAGGCTGTAAACGAATTTATCTTATCGTATCTTGTTCTGCGTTGCTTCGGCTCGCGCGTTTCCTAATTACTCGCGCTGTTTTTGATACGCGGACCGTCCGTTTCGGGGTTTTACATTACATCTACGTTTGGGTTTTATTTTGTTTTTTTTTTTTCCTCCCCTTGAATTAAAAATATAGACACATCACCGATGACATTTAATACTTTGCTTAGGTTTCATTTAAATCCCTGTGAGCCATTGTTGTGGGAGCATCTACAACCTTTACAAACCTAAAATACAAAAGAAAAAACGAAAAAAAAAAAAACGAAAAAAAAATCTGTGCAGCTGCGCACACCTCGTTAAAATTAGACCATTTAATCTCGATACGCGGATCGTTCGAAAAGCACTAGCTGCCCCTCGTTCTTATAGAAAATTAACGAGGGGGACCCTCTCCGTTTCCACGAAGGCGCTTGTGTGTGTACAGCGGTGCGGGTCTCGATTATGCGCCTGCGTGCACCGTCCGCGTGATAATTGTCGTGCGCTCGCGGACAACGATTTCATTAGTCGCGGAAAATGCACAGAGGCCGAGGGGAATTTCTAGGTAATACGGTTCGCCGCTGCAAATTGGGTGTTTCTACTGTTTACGGCTCTGTACATGCACATGGCAAGGGGGTTCATTGTCAAGGCTGTACTCGCGACTGTGCTCGGGTGGGATGATGAAAAAACAAAACAACGTCATTTTTTTTGCTTGTAAAATCACAAAATTAATACATACCATCGTTACCTTCTCATACTAAACTGAGAAATTGTTCCCTGAAACAGTTAGCCGAGGGAGGCGGTAGATTCCAAAACACAATTTCAGTCACGGATGTTAATACACTTACAAGCGTGTTGAATCCGTGACAAGATGTTCCCTGTGACTCTATTGAATAGATCTTGGCCATACATGTATATTGACTTGATAATGTATTGACTTGGTGGTTTATCAAAGGCTTCGTTACCGCTTGGCCTTTTTACTGGAAAAGAAAGTGCGATGGAACACCTTGAATTTCCAGCTTGACGGATCGGACCTCTCCGAAACTGAAAATTGATTAGACACTTGTGGCGCTCGGATGCAGGAATGCGAGTCGTAACACGTGTTACGTAGCAGCTCCAAGGATTAATCGAGGAGTGAATGAAAAAAAGAAGAAAAAAAATGACAAACTAATAGCTTTCGACGTGTCTCTTAATGTACCGGATAAAAAGTAAAAACCAAGCATTAATCAATAAAATTGTAGCTCTTCCCGTCGTTTCAAATTCTTACGGTAATCGAGAAAATGCCCGAGCGTATAGGTGTATACGAGAAAATTCAAAAACTCGAGTGAAAGTCCCGAAAACCCACGCGATCGTCTCCCCGAGAAATTATACGCGAGAGAGACGCGCGTGAAATCGAGTGTATATGGTATCGAAAAACGAATCTTCCCCCGATTAATCATCCAACCCAGAGATTTTTTTCCTTCTGCAACCATAGATGCAAAGCTCTCACGCTAAACTTCGTGGGTGAAAAAAAAAAAAAAAAAAAATTCCCGCTCTCTCGCACGATCAAACACACACCCCGCGCTTGCCACTTCAGTTTCATCCAGTGGATTTGCACAGCAGGGACAAGCTGCACTCGAGTAAGTACAGGGCAAATATTTGCACCGACGATAAGCATCCGCGGGACTGCATAAATCGGCTTACCCCGGCACCCTAGAGCCTCTACTTGGTTTACAAGCTTTTGCTTTTAGCGCTACCTAGACGCGCTTATTGAGCTTGAATCTTCCGACCAATTAGCGATCGGGCTTTCTCACGCGGGACCTCGTGGGCCTTTTGTCTGAATTCGATCTTTGCTTTTTACGCTCGTTTTTATTCGACATCTGTGTAAATTATTTTGATGGCACCAACTGTGATGCGTTGAGCATATCTGTAATATCCATGTGAAATATGGTAGGTGTAGCTAAAAAATGCAGAATTGATGGATAATTCTAATCGTTTGAAGTGTACCTACGTATATATACAAATCGAACTTGTGTCATGTTAAGTCTTTTAAAGTATTTAAAAATCTCCAAAGTAAACTTGCTCACAACTACTTACTGTTAACGAGCGTGACAGTTATTCTCAGAATTGTCAAACCATTGCACAACCCTATAACCAAATCATGAAAACATAAAAAGCTAACCAAGGATGTATATCCCATCAAAATTGAAAAAAAGGGGGGGGGAACATCGTTATCCAGAGCAGCTGTATAGTTTACCGATCGAAGGAAGAGAAAAAAAGCTGCTGACCTTCCTCCGAGCCTGTATGCGACTGCTCACACGCAGCCTCGCCATTCAACGTCGTCGGAGGCGCAAGAAACGTCTCTATTGCTTTTCCGCGCGAGAGATCTGAAGAAGGACACCGCCGTGCACGCGTATGTAACACCGTATTACCGCCACCGCGGAAAAGTGGATCGTTTCCGTGTGCTCGTACATAAATATACTTACCCGCGCGCTGCTCCTCGTCCTCTTATCGATCTCGATCTCTCGCAACTACACGCCAAAGATCTCACTGGCGTTTCATTCGATTTTTTATTTCCATTGGCAGGTCCAATGGAAAGGGAGAAGTCGCTCGTTAAAGAAGCTTTCCAGCCCCTGCTGCGTCGTTAAAAATGAATACCCGATTTTCACGTTCTGCGCGGGCAAGAATCCGATTTTACGGGCTTTTTACCGATAGGTATGGCTTGCTTCATATTTATAGCGTCCGGTGGCGATTGAGTGGTCCCTTGTACCTTACTTTTTTGTATTAGCATGAAGTAAGTTGCGTTATGAAACATTTAGAAGTGATTGCTTGTACTTGGATGAAAAAAAAAAAAAAAAAAAAAAAAAAATTCGATCAATAACCCCATCTTTCATACTTGTGCAACACGTACATTTAACGTAATCAATTGTAACCTGTGGCTCGGTGTTTTTTCAACACATCGAACCGAACGGTAGACAATATGAGACTTCACATGATAATGCAATATTTTGCCGGTTTTAATTATAAATCCATGCTTAGAGATTCACTATTTCACTTCAGAAATTCACTATTTTCCTTATATAGAGAACCCAAATGAATTAAATTTCGAGATCCACCTGCAAAATTCGTGCAAACACGAGGGAAGACTCGATGTAAGTGCAATAACCTCGCAGAGAGTACGAGCACCCCTTGTAAAAACCAAAATCGCGCGTGCCTTTATTATACGCGCGATCCACCGTAATGGCTTCCTCCTCCTCGTTCGCGGGGAGCATTAGCGCCCACGTTAACCCTTTTGCGGTGCACGTATCTCGTTCCTTCTTACCTCGCGTACCCCATTTTTTTTATCATCATCATTACGAGCAGAGCCGCGAAATTCAATCCTCGGGCGGCTCCTTTAATTGCACGCGCGCGCGCGCAATTTTTCGGCCGCTCAATCATCCACCCGCTGGTCCTTTTATTTTTTAAACCGCGTGCATCCTTTTATCTCTCTTTTCCTCTGAAGCCTGCCGATGTCTAGTACAAAAGTTGCCGTCTCGGCCTTTAAAGGATGGCCATTTTTCTCGGACCGAGTGATGACGGCGGGAATAAAAGGCCAGTGACTAAATTGTTGCTGAACCCTTTGTTGTTGTTTTTTTTCTCTTTTTCTTCCTTTCGGTACTTTGATTGATGTGGTTTGTTGTACGACGACAAATGCGGGAAGTCGGTTTGCGGTACCTTTTTTCGGGGCTCCGGGTCGCGGGAGAGAGTTTCATTAGATCATGATGTACTCGTGATTGAACGAAGTTGTTTGAGGTGTGGAATAATTGGTTTTTTGGTGGATCTTTTTTCGGTACAGAAAAAAAATTACTCTAAATATATACTCGAATGGAATCATCACAACTCTATATAATACGTGTTTTCAAAGGATTACGAGAATTCAGATGGAATTAATAATCCTTAGGTACACTCCACCCAAGTGGCAAACATGTACAATATACGTGTGACAAAGGAACGGTTTAAATCAATGACTTGTCCTCTAATTGCACGCATTCTTTACCCCCATCCCCTGTACGATCCTCGATTGGAATTCCCTCCCCGAAACCTGGATCAAGATAAGCTTGGAGTAACAAGCAAAGGATTCCACTCTCCCCACAGCCCCCGAAGGCATACCGCGTCTTTCCCACTTGTCTCGTACCTCATACTTCAACGTGACTCTCGGACGGACGTACAGGACACACGCGGGCATGTACTTATGTGTATACGGTCCTCCACGGCGGCCCAGTGACCCGAATAACCCGCGCTTTGCTTATAAATCGAACGCCGCTGGCTCGTCTCCGTTTTTTTACCACGTATACACTCGCTCTTTCCATTTTCCCTCTCGAAGTTGTGTACATATATATATATATACACGTGTACACCCTACAGGTATAGAGAGGAGGTGAATGATGACGAAAAGAAGGAAGAAGACCACAGGGGGAGGGGGGATCTCTTTCTCTTTCTCACGCGCCTCGCGTTCGCGTTGCGTGTGTGCGTATATACGCATATAATACGGCGTGCAATATATCAGACAATCAGCAGCCGTGGACACGGGCACTGCTGCGCGGAAGTGTATCGTACATTATTTTTAATGCGCTCGAGAGCGCGTTAATTGTTGGATTTTTGTTTTCGGGATGCGCACGCGAGTATATAAAGCAAGTGGGCGATGAAAGGTATGATGGTGCAGAGGTGAGAATGAAAAATTGCGACGTACTTGCATACGCAGAAGATTAAAAGGGCGGCATCTCGCTGTCGGTGGTATGTATGCTTAAACGGCGTCAATTATCAAAAAAAAAAAAATAAAAAAAATAAAAATGTGGTTGCCCGTAGTTGGATAATTAAATGTACATGAAAATGTGCGCTTGTACTTATTTTTTCCACTTTTTTTTTTATACGATGAGAGCTCGGGTATTTTTATCGGTAATTATCATTTTTATAGTGACTCGTGATCGTTTGTGTGCGTCTCTCTCTCTTCGTGTACGTTTAAGTAGTTATGCGCGCACGTGTGGGTAAATGATAAAAACCGACAATCCATGGTAATGTTATTTACACCTCGTTCGTATTTACGATGCTGGTTGGGCAGCATATCCCCGGCCATTCGTATATATGCAACGCACTTTGATGTTATACGATGGGCTATTTGTTTTTAGAGAAAGAGCAATAATAAGACAATTGATGCTTCAAAGTGGGCAGACGCGCATGAGATACGTGGATTTTATAATTAGCTGCTTTCACCGAAACTATAAGGAGGTCGCGGCTTCTTACCACTTGTGATAAAAAATTATTATCCTTTTTATATTCATTTATGTTTTTTTCATCGTATTGAATACGCACTTACAGTTTTTTTATATGGTTTGTTTAAAAATTGATTAGTAAACGATTTTTGTGAAGCAATGATCGTATTTTACCATCTAAGGTCGTTTTACATTTCCTTTTTTTTCTCTAAGTTTCTTACATATTTTTTACTATTACTACTATTAGTAGAATTTTAGAGTTTAAAGAACGATTACTCAAATGATTTTGTAATTATTTGGAAGGATTAAAAATTTTTTTAATTACTTAAGAAAAAAATTTTTTTAATTATAAAAATACTGTTGTTTCGGCGAAGAAACTTCAGAACGCCTACCGGGACGAATAAAGCATATAAAATGCCATATTACCCGTTAGAGGTAAGACGCAATGCGGCCGAATCTCAAATGGGGGGGTAGGTACCTGTGGGGCATAGCCAATAATGTACGAATATGTAAGTGTATCAGGCCCATTTCCACCTGTGACTATTTTAATGAATAAAGTTACTTTGGACGATGATGATTATCATAATTGAAATACCGATTTGTATCATTTCACCTGCGCATTGACGAGCATTAGACGCAGGGAGGAAGAAAAATCCCACGAGTGACCCTTCGTTCAGCCAACCTCGGGCGCAAAACCAAGCGCGTAACCGTATCATTTCCGAGCTGTCCTCCCACTCTCCTCCCTGCTCGGCCCCCTACGTATCAAAACGAGAGCGACCCTCCCATCTCCCAAAAGCATCAAAAAGTTTGGCGAATCCTCCTCGGGACCCAACGAGCCGAGCGATTCAGCGAATCCGTAAATAAAGGATCCGAGGATCCTCTCCCGCACCAACCCCAAACCGGCCATTCCACGAACGAAGCTATATACACTGCAAGCTCCCGCGAACCTTTACCATACATCTCTCTCTCTTTTTTTTTTCTTCTTTCTTTCTTACCTCTCCATCGGATGATTAATCGCCCCCGACACGATCTAATTAGGCTCGTTCGTTTCGCGAACTAACATCTGCACTGCACCGATGATGATGATGATGATGATGACTCGACGTCCGGGCTGCACGCGCTCTGTTATTTTCCACGTGGGCAGTGCAGGATGTACATACATGTATAACCCACGGTACCTGTAATTCATACTCTTTTAACATGCGCTCCGTCGGTCTTGAGAAATGTTTGGACGATTCAATCGCCTTTTGACTTTAGTTGCACGCGTGTATACCTACAGCTATAGGCGGCCATACGGGCTAATGTCGATCGGGTGGTGTCCGTCTGGGAAAAACAATCTCACAACCTGTGGCACACATATATTATACAATACTATATATAGGTTGGCGTAAGCTTGCAAATCGCATAGCAAATTGTATTTTTTCCCTGTACACAAGTACAACACCGTGCACGGAGTGACATGAATAATAGAACAACGAAAGTCAACGACGGCGTGAGATCGGTGAAAGAGCATCGTCCGCACACGGAGTCTATCGTTCCATAAACAACGATTAATCGTCTCGTCTCGCTTATCGTAACTCCCGAACTTTATAGCCCTTGCACCCCCGCCCATATACTTCACCTCGACCACCATCGTCATAACGAGCTGCGCTCGGCCACGTTTACGAGAGATGATACCCATCGTACGGTCATCGACGACGAAACACAAACGATTTCTAATAATATTCCCGTTGATCGGGAGAATGAGAGGATCCATACGTACGTGCACGAGGGTAACCATTATCAAAGCTGAATCACCAAGACATACGTGCACACTCGATCTTCCCTCTGAAGCTTATTAATTCCGCGGGGCCCGTGGCTCGTGCCATTATTTTCTTCCATTCAATTTTCCGAGGAGACAAACGCAGTCCCACTGGATGACGGTCACTGTATCCCACGTCCCTGTTTCACCTCTCGTCTTGCATGCGATTGCATTTTTAGATTCTTCGTCGAAAGACATATTTATTTAAAGAAAAGTGAAACCAAGCGAAAATTCAACTCTTTCCCTGTCGAGGACTTACACACACATATATTATTTATCATGCATGACGATGGTATGAAAAAAAAAAAAAAAAAAACTCCAAAACCAATTAATAAAGCGCACTCATCAATCATCTTCCTGCGCGTATCATCATCATAGTGTGGGGCACTTAACAAAACCAAGCGTTTAGCTAATAGCACACCGCCTCGATCTTACTCGTTCCCTAAGAACAAATTTGTAAAACCGAAAGAAGAAGAAAAAAAAAAAATAGTTCGACGAGTGCCAGTGGACGATTTTAAAGCATAACATTTATTGGCACCTGAGGTAAAAGCACGCACCTCGCGATACACTGTTGCCCCTTGTTTTAGCACCAATGGATCCCTCGGCCTTAATTACCCCGTCCTCGTGGGAGAAAGAGGCGTGCGTTATAGATCATAGACGTTTCGTTGGGTGTGTGCGTGTGTAGGCGTATACACACACGCCCACGACTTGACCGATGTTAAATTTCCGAGGAGGAGATTCGCTCTTGTTGGTCCTCGGCGTGCGATTAAAAGCGAATTATTGCGCCCACGAAGTTGGGATGGGAAAATCTGAGAAAAGAAGTGTAGCGAAAATAGTTGTAAGATGTAAATTACAAGCACGTTGCCGTTATACGTAGATACGTAGATTTGGAAGGAGCATTTTAGCTCTAAGATCAATGTCACAACTTTTTTTTTGCAAACGTCGCATATCCATTTTCTGATATAGCTGCGATTGCGAAGCTGTATGTGCCGACGGATGGACTGAAAAATAATCGGCAAGATTTTCGAGTGACCAACAAGTAATTTTGGATGAATTTTTTTACTTCAGGTCCTGTCATGGCTGTGCAAGAAAGGCGAGGACGTCCTCACTAAGCACGGACAGCACTCGGCCACGAGTCTCGCCGCGGCGCGCCTTCATGAGCGGGAATTCGAAAAGTTCTACTTCACGTCGATGGTGAGTACCATTTTTGAAGATATATTCCAATACCACTGAAAAATCTATCTCTAGATCCATTAACAGTAACTCTTGATTAATCGAGTCGTCTTTGATTAGACTCGATTTTCTATACGCATAAACTATACAAGTTCTGGGGGAAAAAAGTTTTCTATCCCCCGCAGGAGTGTAGCTGTACCCATATTCATCTGCTCCGTCAAGGCTATCGGTGCATGATTCATTGCACTCCCCACGGTTCGGTTTTTGCCGATCGCAAAACAGACCGCGTGCGTATACACATGCATCCCGATCGAGAGAAAAAGAAAAGAAAACGGTAAAAGAGACGACAACAACGGGGGGGAAGGAAGAGACGTAATGAAGGATCCCTTTGTGCCATTTGCTGCCTCGCGGCGCACTTTTGTCTTTTCCGTGTACAGTACACGTGTATAGAGATACACGCGTATTATCTGCGTAAGTCTATACCTATGCGTGCCATTAGAGACGGACGGAAGCGGACAAAGCGACGCACTGAGGTTCTTTCGGAATTGCGTCCGACAGGCGTTTTCCACATTGTTCGCGTCCGTCCGCGAACCGTTATCGCCGCCCATCTGCCTCTTCTTCTTTCTCCTACCGCCAGAGGCTGCTACTTTTTCCCTTTTCACTGCAGTTTTACTTTGGCTGGGTAACGAAGGGAAAAACAGAGGCGACGGGGGACGACTCGTCAATGACGACAACACTTCGGACTGTCGTTATTGTTCTGCTCACTATACAATATCAACCGGTTTTCCGTGAAGCGACACTCGCACAAAGAGCCTTGAATTTTACTCTTTACTCCTCTTGCATTGGCGAGTGTGCAGTTCTGCCCGATACTTTTCGGGAATATGATGGACGAGCTCGGCCGGATCGGAAAATTATATGTTTGTCTCTATATCATTAGCGTGACTGAACAAGTTTTCCTCGGAAATTAATTTAACTGTGAGATAAATTAGTAACTAAGTATATAAGAATTAGTTTCATTGGTGTGTGCTTCGCGGTTTCTCCGTTGTGCCTCGTAGCGATTCTAGCGGGACTTTCACCAAGTATCCACGAACCCTCTGCCGGTAACACGATCACTTTATCGATTGATCTATAGATCGATGGACTCAGTAGTCGGTAAGGTAGAGTACGATCCTTGATACACATATACTTGCCGATTTATCTTTGTCTTATTTCAGGTGTATGCTCTTCATGGATAAGAAATTCACATAATTTAAGTATAAACGAAAACCTTTACATATCGTATACATTTTTTAAGTTAAGTACCTTTGGAAAATCATAGATTACTACCGATCTCTTGTTACTCGTGTTATCGACTGTAGGCTTACGATGTACTGATCGGTATTTTCGCACGGACAAATGTAACATCAACCGCGACTAAACAAGTTTCGTTTGTAATTCAGTTGCTTGCCGTTACCCACACCTCAATCGGCTAAATTACTATACCGATCTCCGGAAGGAAATCGTTTAATTGAAATCATTCATATCGAAGTTATTTATCTTAAAACATACTTTTGTTAACTACACGCAAATCAATTAATAATCCACTGTACGAATGTATTACAAACGCGTGATTAAAGTGTTATCTCTTGGAAAAATAAAAAAAATAAAGACGATCGAACCGGTCTTTATTTTAGCATAACAACGCCAAGCAGCAGAAACAGAAGAAGAAAAACAGTAACCTTCGCCGTAAACGAGCGATTGTCGTACTGTCGTGAAAAAGTAAGTCAAACACAAATTGTTTTGCCCGCAAACTTTCTAAAGGATACTCAATACTTTTTGTACACTCCGAGTGTCCTTTTCTCTTTCTTTTTCTCTCCCAAGTGGGCAAGCTCTTAATTATCTCCCGCAGAAAACAATCGAGGCGCTTTTTCCTAAAGTGCTCGTCGTTGTACCTATTCCGGTTCGACAATCGGCGCTTCGCTACTTTGCTGCTCTCTGGGCCTTGTCTTGTAAAAACACGAAAGGACAACCACTATTGTATACACATACATATAAACACCCTCGTTTTATGTGCACAAAGTGCAACTCGTGTATCCACGCACGTATACATTTCACTGCGGTCGGGGAGAAAAGCGTACTCCGGTGACACAATAGCCTATTTGCATTTGCGTTGCGAAAATACAATCTACTATGCATACACAGGTGGTACAAGTGATTATCGGGTGGAGACGACTTTTCAAATTGAACTCGTTTTAGAGGCAGGACGGACAGCTATTACCTTTAAAATTGACCAATTGTCCAACGGCCGCGTATACTCGCGCTGTTGGCTGTTCGAGCGTAAAAACTCTTCTTTTTTTTTTTTTCAATTTACATTTCGTACGAGATTACATATCTGATCCGATCTGTTTTTTAGTGAACGCTTTATTTATTTGTGCACACACATACTTATTCGAGACAAAAAAATGCCACCAAGTATTCGTTTCTTATACATCCTAGTTGGCTAATTTTGGTAATTTCGGAGGACTGCAAGTACATTATGTTATCGTTGTTTTGATATTTCATGGGCTATCCATGTTAAAGTTACTGCATTGTTGGACACAATTTTAGATTGAGATAAAATTATGGATAGCACCTATCAACTGAGCTACTCGTGCTTTTGAACTAAATATTTATTAAATAAAACGACAAATTTTCTGATTCAATCGTTTCTGTCCAAAATATAGGTAAAAAATGGCCCCCCTCCCCCAATGCAACCGACCTTGTCACCCAATTACAACGACTAACGACTCATCCTTGCCATTACTCACTAGGTCATTGCACGAAGCTCCTAAGGAGTAGGACGAGAAAAACAACAATGAACCAAATAAATCCTCCACACTCGCTGATTCTCGTATAGAACTCGGGCAAAGCATTAACAGCACAGTCGGTGCTTATAGGTTGCACGTACAAAGGCACTATCAGCTTCAAAGCACGTTTTCATCGGGTACACATGTAGGTATATGTATGCTCACGCGATAGGCCACGCCAGACATTTAAATGGCCATTCGCGACAACAGTATCCATATGCCCACGCGTGTGTGCTTGTGCGGTATATAGCGTTCCCGTAACCTAATTGCGTATGTATACCACTCTATAACTTATACATATATACCATATCGTTGTTGCTCGAAAACCACGTACACCTATATTATATATACACGTGTGTGCACACACGCACTCGGGTTTACGATATCCGAGCCGGCGATTACTTTAAAACACATGCACGTATACGTACAACCATATACCTATACATGAAATCGGCCACAAACTCGTGCACACGCTCTCTTTCGCTGACGCAATGCGGAGATACGTGCAGGTATATATGTATAAGTAGAGAGAAAAATTGCCACGGCGCGAGGGGGTCGATTTGCCCTCGCTTCCGGAAATTGTGTAGTTTTCTCCGAAGATTCTGCAGAGAGGAGAGAAGATTGATATAATGGCGATCGTTAAGTTACTATCTCCCGAGGCTCTAATCGTTAGTTCCGAGGAATTTCTCTACTGTTTTGTATACATGATGCAGGAGCGATCGGCAACAGCACATTGGTCGAAAGTAAAGGGGGTCAAATTATCGAGGTATAGTTGATGGAGGTAATTGGGTACAGGGGGTTTGATGCTTCGACATTACTGCCGTTCCATTGGGAATATCGTGGATTAAAATATGAAATGATGTTAAAATTGCGCGAATGATTTTTCACGAAAATTAATTGGTTGGAGATTGATGTGTGTTTTGTTGTCATCGTTGGATGAATATTATCTACTCAGCTATTGAATTAATTATTTCGTAACTCGAGTTCAATTTTCTATACATACAAAAGCGATTGTGTAACTGATACCAACTATTAGAGTAATGAAGAATAAAAGCAACTACTCTAAAACTTTAAACGAGTGGTCAAATGATACAAGTGTATGAATTATGCAAATCAGCATCCCCAGTCTTCAAACTTACTGTATACGAACGATCTTTTGATAGTTTTGTCTGATACCAGACTTTATATTTTGGTGAAAATACAAGGCCTCTTGTCATGCAGTTGATTCTGAATGAGAAGAAGAAAAAAAGCACTTCTCGAAAGACTGACCCACTAAAGCCCCCACGCGTTCCCGTTTCCTCAAGGTCGCGAGTATCTGCATCGCCTTTTATCTGCCTCAATGGCTTATTTCGCAAGCCTCTGGACCCTCGAAGCGCAAGGGGCTCGGACATCGCCCACGCAAACAAGTAGATACCCAAAACCGGTATGTCTTTTGAGAACAGAAAAAAAAAAAAAAATTAATGTGTCCAGAGTCAAAGCATCACCTTATAGAGGCCCTTGTGAGAGTCTATATACACGGTCATCGCGCGTTTATGTGTACGCGAAAGAAAAGTATACATGGCGTGTACAGACTCTCTAACGAGTATAACCGCCTTGTGCCGATTCCGCCGGCGCACGTGACCATATAGATGCGCCGGTATATGACTTTCGCAACGGAATTTTTCGTAACGAGCCTTGATTTGGTCTTGGAAACGATGTTTTCTTTTTTTCTTTTGAAGTTGATTGAAAAACGAAACAATTGCGTTTTTGTTGTTACAAGAATAACTTTTGTCAAGTAAACAACTTTTAGAAAAGCTACAAAAGATCTGCGTGTGATGGCCAGTTCCTATACCAGCTTGATGACGCTGAATGTGCCATACAGCACCGACGCGGCTCCCCAACTTGACTTTGGTTGACGATCGTTAACTGGTGTCCACCACCATACTGACCACTGTATACACATGTGTAGAAATAGAAGCAGAGAAAAAAGTTGAAAGACAATCAGACGCGCGGATACATAAGTAGAAAGTACAGCCCCGATGTGTCGCATCCTGTCGATGAAATCGTCGACGGCTCATCGTTTCACCTGTCTGTCGACGCCAAGCTGTATATACTTACGTGCAGGAGTTAATTGATGCCTCTCTGCAGAAATAATGAAGAGTACGTCCGTATAAACGACAAGAAAAGTCGAAATTGGGGAAATTAAGTGGGATGTCGTTGAGAAAGCAGTCGCATGTTTCTACGTGCAGGTACAGATGTGCGAATGTAGTTTTGAATTTTAGTTTAACGAGCGTTCATTTTCTTTTCAAGAGAGATTTTCGTCTTGGTAATATTAATAAGGATTTTAAAGAACAAACGAAAAGTGATTTTAAAAAATTCAAGCGCGAGTCACTGGTCGTAAGGATCTTCAAAGCCAGCAGGATGTGTGCACGAGAGGTGTGGATTTCTTTATCTATTTTTTTTTTTTTTTTTTTTTTTTTTTTGTTACACGCGCACAGGCAATACCTTGATCGTTATCTTCCTGATGCCAAGAGGTATACGTATAGCGCGCGCAATTGAAGAAAATTTTTTTTTCCGATTGCACCGGAGAAAATTACGGGTTACTTCCTGTGTAATTGAAAATGTGTGCGCTTCTTCACGTACATATTATAGGTATAGGTATACTTTTACAATGTAATATTATCTGCAGGATAAATTTATAAATAAACACGCCAATTTCGACATCATTTTACGTCCAAGAACTTGAGTTTATTATGTCTGAATGGATGGTGATTTTTTTTTTGTTTGCATCGTTTATTTTATTACGTGTGAGAGATAAAGTACATTGTAGTTGATTTACAGGAACCTAGAGATGGACAAAATAGGTAGACATTGAAATATTAATATAAAAGCATCAGAAAATACAATATTGAAGTACCTATACAGATATTTTGACTTTGTTTTTGTTGACGGACATAATAACGGGTAAAAATTGTACGTACGTGATTTATAAATGCATATTCGTAAATTAGCCTATTCATGAATGTGTTTGAAATTCTGTGCTTATAAATTTGTATTTTAACAGTCTAAGGTAAAGTTCAGAAGTATATTTACAATCGGTATTCAAGTATTTAAATAGTCGTTATCCAAGTCCATCTCTAAATTATAATACATTTATCAATTCCGTCGCGATTTGTAATTCAATCATCGATTTTAAATGGAAATATCATCCAGCAGTGTAAAAAAAAACCCAAATATACGACGAGATAGCAACGGTTACCAATACATAATATTATTTACTTTAATTACAAACTTGATGTAACACTGTAATGTACGGACTTAATTATTTTTTAACAGATTATGTTCTTATTTACGCATAACATGATTTTTATGCCTTGATACAATATTGATACTGCGTACGAGAAAAATTCATACGAATCATTGAGAATAGATTAACCGATTTATTTTATCGAAGGTAATGATAAAAAACTCGTAAAGGGTTCCTTTCCCCTCGCAAAATAAAATAAAACCATCTTATCCCTCGTTATTCCCCAAAACAAAGACCCCAGTCCATTGTAAGCGGCAAATACAGCGTAACACGTGAAGTGAGCAAATACGAGAACAGAGGTTATAAGCGCATTATCTATTTTTTGCTCTATCTCTCATGGCTACACTTACCTAAATAACAACAGTCCCATGTCCCTTTCACACGCATAGGTACATCACATGCGTATACAACACACGGTGGCAAAGAGATTCCGGTCGATTAGGCCGCTAACGGAACGATGAAAACTACACTATAGTTACCTACACATGTAGGTATAAGCCTAGAGACGCAGAAGCAGCAGAGCCCGTCCATCTCTTAAATTGTACATGTATTGCAGTATATATTATAATGTGAGCAGTGCAGATTAAAGCTCTTGGGCTCCGTAAAATCAATACACACATACTTACAGATGAATTATTGCATCTGCCGCGTAACGCGTCGGGTCTTTTGTTGTGCCCCTCTGAGTGAGAGATGGATGAACGCGCGCGATTGATGATCAAAACATCATCGTCGCGTGCGTTTGGTTTGAAAATTTGTGCACAGCCGGCTGGTCATTGATCATCGGCTGGTTTGCCACCACTTTTCTTTTGTTTTTTTTTGTTCATTTCGTTCACTGGGGATATAAACGACGGGCACTTGCTGAAACGTTTGATACAGTTGGTAATGATGATGGTACTGTTGCGATGAGCGGGTGATTTATGATTTCAACTCGAGTTATCTCAGGGTACATTAGGGTTGAGTGCGTACGTTGATTCAAGGTAATTCGTTGTAGGTACACGTTTTGATTAAAGGTGTTTGATCAAAAATGTTTAATTTCTTTCTGCGTCTCACTCAGGATTTTTACTAATACCAAAGTATCTTGAGTTACTTACGCTATAATACTCTCGTTAAATGAATACTGTTTATCGATGCATCGTATTATCAACAGATCGAATGTTGTGCTTAAAAGTAAGTAATAACGAAGTGAATTGAAAAACGTGTCAATTATTCCGCTCTGAAAATTTCGGAGCATTTGCCACCTCGGTTCACTGTATTCCATGGTATTTTCCCCCTCGTAACGACACCGACCTTGTCATGCACGAGCAACATGCCATACCAGCAAATTATTGCACACGCAGAGGTATAGCCGCAGGTAGACGCGAGCGGCGGGCGTTTACCGATCACTCGATTTCTTCTCACGCACAACCATCGTCGTCGCTATGTCCTTTGCGAGAAAATAATAATGCAGTATGACGCAATCGAGGTCGCCGATTTTAGGGCAAACGTGCGTTGATCGACTAGCTGTCTCCCTTACTTATTAAGAAGCCGAGCGGTTTTCTTACGTGCAAAGTACCATTGCATGCGAGTGTGGTACCGTGTAGGCTGGTGTATAGCTCAGCCGATAGGCAGTTGAATCTTTGATTTTTAATTGCTTAAGTTCGAGATCTAATTAATTTGGAGAAACGAGTGTAAGAAGAACAACAATAAATTTTCCCATTAAATAATAATCAAAGATAAATATTAGAAGCATTTATGTTGAACAACTATAGCGTTAGGCAAATATTTTTTTATTTTTTAAACAACTTGATGATCGTTTTCAAAGGTAACCCACAAATACACTGCATAGTTGACAACCAGTCAAGTACTGAAAAAAAAAAGAAAAAAGAAAAAAAAAACACGTATTACTTTTCTTTCGGAAAATATTTATCACTTCGATCGACTCACCGCATCATGACCCGCGAATGCCACGGATAGCGTCCATATAAATTTGATAGAAAATAGCGCGGTCAAAGCGGCACAATCTCCCTAATAAATCTCAGCTGTAAGAGAACCTTTGATCGAAAGGGAAAAAGAAATAATGAAAGAGAAAACTCGGGAGCTTAAATAAAAAGAAATGAAAACAAAATGGAATCTGCACGAAAAATTGCAACCTATGCTTTAAAGACTCATGCGCGCGACGGACAGCTAAAAATAAAGTAAAATAAAAAACAGGAGAAAGATCGTTTCATTGTCGAAGGCCAGGGAGATTTCAGGTATCCCATTTGTCACCTCGCGTCGTCCCACTTTACCGTCTCTCGCGTGGACGCAGCTATTTTTTTTATTTCATTTCTCGTATAAGCTTACATACACTTGCAGGCGCGCTCGGCCTACGCTTCGACCAACGAGATCTTTCCTTTTTTTTTTTTTTATTTCATTTTATTTTTTAGCGCCTACGCTTTACACTGCGCCTTGCACCAGAGAGAGAGAGAGCGGCAGCTTAACGCCACGCGCGCTCACGTGATCATAACAATTATTTACTGGCGCACGAGTCGAGCGAGCGATTTTATTCGCGATCTCGCGATTGACGGCCTTTCTCGATATGCGTGTCGTTTTGCGTACATGTGTGTTCGCGTGTGAAAGGTGAGCCATTTTATCGGGGCGTCAGCGCGCATGGAGCCATTGCCTAAGGTTGTTTGACTCTGAAGTTTTATTTGGGTAATTATTGCATCTAGGTATAGGGCTCGTTGATTTGGTCATTTTTTTTTTAATCCAGGGCTGTTTGGTTCATTTTTAGATTTAGTTATTCGCATTAAAAAAAAAAAAAAAAATTTATCCGGGGCATTCCGAGGACCAAAAAAAAGTCGGTAGCTTATGATGATACGAAAAATCTTCACCTCTATTATTTAGTTTTTAGTCACGTCACGTGATAACATGCGGCATCTTGAGTCTGGACCATACATTATGTCGAGGCATTGGGTGGTAGATCTACTTATTGGATGTTGCGTCGCTGTGTAAAATTTTGATCTTTCATTTCACTATAATTTAATCAAGATTTCTTTATGCTGCACCGTATTTATACAGCTCAAAATATTAATTATTGTGACCTATACGTTTGATCCGATCGAGAGTTCGTCCGTCAATATTGTATTGAAGTTTGATCAATGCTATGTATTTATCTCTACAAATTTAAAAGCGACTTTTTTGGTGGGCTCGTGTTAAAATCACGTAACAGATGTCAAAAGCTCATTTGAATGACAGAACAAAGTAATGCATGCGTGTTCTCGTTGCATGTGCTATTGAAAAAAAAAGTAGTCTGCAAAAAATACACTCGTGTGAGTATATCGTGTTGAAACGCCTGCGAGATACTGTGAGGCGTTTCATTTACTTTTTTGTTTTCTAGGCTATCTTTAAGTACATGGAATAGAAAATTTTCAATACGATAGTCCGTCACGTTGTATTAACGAATTTGGCTTTGGAAAAAAAAAAATTTTTTACCTGCAATTACAAAGATACTGTCGAAGAAATCAACTAGACAATACACGAAAGTTCCAACATCTAAACGTAGAATTACTCGTATCCGTTACACGAAAATCCACTGTATTTAGCGTACATCCTCCTGATTGTATTCTCTCAAGACACGAGTCGAAAGCGTGACCATTGCTCATAACACTTTTTCATTTCCTGAAACCTCGACCATCGCATTGCCATCATTTTTCAATAGCCCTCAATTCCATGCGAATCTTTATTTAATTGCAATTTGGTTTCTACGTGTTTCAGATAAATTTCGGGATCAATTGTAAGTCCTCGATCGCGTATGTAACCACATATTCAGTTACGAAAAGGTATCGTGTGGAGTTGAAATCCATTCGGTCCCATTTCCGAGGCATTCACCTTTTCCGAACATTTATCAGCGCACTCGTGCGAAGCTCCAAAAAGCGACGCTAATAAAACGAACTCCCGGATTCAATAGCCCAAGCGTCACACATACGCGACGACCATGACAAATAATTTCCAGAGTAGGTGATGACCCGCCAAGACTATCACGTTACAGAATAACGTACAGCCGTCGCGCAAAACCCCACGCACGTAAAAGTCGAGGAGGTGTCGACGCTTGTAACTACACGCGCGTGCGTATGTTCACCTACGTCCGTGTGTTCCCTTTTTTTTTTTTTTTTTTCCGTACAGGTGATCCAGACGATGATTCGCGCTATTTGGCTTTATGGGCTGGAAGATGTGGGGCCGTGGGTGTGTAGGGATGCGTTTACCGTAAATTTATTCTTGCTCGCTCGTATTGTGAAGTTTTTTTTTTTTTTTTTTTTTTTCATCCAGACCGAAGCGAAGAGACCTTTTTGAGATTCGGATTTAGTTTTTTTTTTTGTTCGAGAGGAGTGATGGCTTGGTAGTAACTGTAACTCAGCTCTGTGCTTTGAATACTTATTTCTTAACTTTGATAAACATCCAGAGTACCAATTGCACTTTGTTTTCAACTTGATGCCACGAAGTCAAATTGGTTTGCCAAACTCAAAATTGCACCAAAACTAAAATAAAAAAGAATTTGTTATTGTGCATTAACATGATTTAAAATCAAATGATGCAGCTTTAGTTTATACGTGGTAAATAGAGGGAGCAATCGCTGCTTCCCCGTCCGTATGCACCTAATCGCAATCAATGCAAGTGCGTAACCCGCATTTTTCTCAAAATCCCGCAGCATACCCATCATCAGCGGTTCTCTCTGGGATTTCTAATTCCCCAATGAAGGTGCACCGGCCTATTAATTATTCGGCGGTATAGTTACGCGATGCGTGCGGTCGATTGATTCTCGCAACTTTCGCACGGATGTATGGATACATTTGCTCGATACAGGTACTTACTTACTTACGTGTTTACGGCGCACGAAAGGGTGTTGCACGATTCCAAAGCGACAGGTTTTGTTTTAATCTCTTCTCTCTTTTTTTTTTTTTTTTTTTTTTTTACGACGAGTTCAGTATGCAGTTTTATATTATATTTACAGTCAATGACGACGGCGTCCTTCGTGTCTGTACACACGCGAATCAAAGATCGGTTCGAGGTTGTGTGTAACGTTGTTATTGTCGTTTTTTTTTTGCAAAGAGAAAAAAAGTGTCTGGAATGCGAGATTACGCGTGTCCCCTGCGTATAGTCTCCGCGTGTGTGTGTATTCATCGATTGGAAGAGCAAAATACTTATCGGGTATTTCTAGAGCCAATGGATATTCGTTCATTATACTATATACACACGCAAACAATCGGCTTGTCAAAATCTTAAAGAAAAAATGGTACTTTTTGTCACAAAAGTGCCATTGCGTCTATAGGACTAGTTTGCGGCCTGAGGGACCGTATAAGGTATATCCCCGGATGGATGGCACTTGTGTGCCAAACACTGTTTTTCCCTATAAAATACGCGCTTCTATATAAAATCAGTGGGTGCCATAACTTGCACTCGTCAGCCCTGTGGATATAAACAAATTGCAATAAAAATTCAAAAGCTTACCTCATCATCTCATACACTTTTAATTTTCCGCATTACAGCGATAAAATTAGCTTATAGAGGTGTGTATGTATGCACACATGAAAGGATACGCAATATATTCCGAGGCGCGTTTTCTCACGCCGGCAAGTGCTAAATGAGAGTTTGCCTATATATACACCGACGACGACGACGACTCGGATTACCTAAGGTTCCCACTCACACACACACACACACCCGCGCAGCGCAGCTCTCGCGTGTGTAATAATTAACGTCCAGCAGGCGCGATCTCGATCTGACTTTTAAATCGGTTTGCACGGGGAGGGGGGACCTCATTGAACGCTGTTAATCAACGCGAGCGCCTTTGGTTTTTGGCATGTATGTTTTTTTTTTTTTTTTTTTTTTTTCTTTTTTTCGCGTAGCACACAGAAAAGGGGGTCGCGTCATTTTTACCGGGAGCCAGAGAGACCGGCACGAAGAGGTCGATTAGAATTTGTAATGCGAAACGGTGCGCGGACCTTTTTCTTTTTTTTTTTTTTTTTTTTCAAAGCGAGTCTCGATGCTTGCGAAATTGTACGTGTTGGGGAATGCTCGTATGCGAGGACGGATGCCGGCGGACCCGAGTGATTTATATTAATAAGGTGGGTTCTAATGATCCATCGGTAGTGGAATCGTTAATTACACCATGATGTCAGGGCGAAAAAATCCTTACGTGTATTACGCGTGGGATGAGGGGGGGGGATGAACTCTGTCCCGTTACTCTTTGATCGGAGATCAAGTAGGGGATTCGGTTTGAAGATCGATGAAATTGTACTTTGAAGAGATTTACGAATAATATAATAGTATCATGTGATACAAAAAAGAAAAGTTTCCATTGAAGCCATACGAATAAAATTACCGGTTAACGATAGCCATGCACCGAGCTCGTAAGTATACTTCGATATAGATTTCTAAAAGGGAGAAAAAAAATGGAGTTCACTGGCCTCCCTTGCCTGTGACATGTACGCGCATACACAGATCAACACAGGAGCCCACTGCACCCTCTCGAAGACGTTCTCTCGCCACTCCTAACGATTCCGCGTTATGTGCGAGCCCGCACGTTCCGTGCATTTACTCACTTCCGCGCTACTTTTTCAATCCGCCCTCTTGGCCCGAATCACGTGTCCCTTTGAGAGAAACTACTGGCTACTCGCCCCTGCAATTAACGATACACAAGTATATATGCGCAGAAAGCGCACGCGAGAGAGCCAGGGATCACGTGCCACCATTGCCGGGGCGCACGTGCAAAGCTATCGTATATAATATACTACACGCACACCCGATCCGCGGGAATGACTACCCGCACGTGTGCGATTTGCACCCCTTCCTCCTTTCTTTTTATCATATGCACGTCGCGGCGCATTGGATGATTAATCCAGCCGACTGGCTATACGTACATATATACGTGTAAATGCGTGCGCGAGCTATAGACTTCCTACATACTTTTTTGTGCGAGCTTGAACGTTTGTGTGGGGCTCGCGAGGAGCCAAAGGATTTTCTAAGCCCCGGCATTTCATTTGATCTCCCTCGAGGGGTTTTCCTCTTTTCGAAGGAGACTGGCTGGATCGTTAATTGACGTGCTCTCCGCTTGTGCTCGTGATTTTGTAATATAATTTATTTTACGTATTTTAATTTTTTCATCTCGAAATATTGAACGTTTGGTGGATTAAATTATATCATTTCTTCACGGGGTAGTAGTCACGTTATTCCGTTATGGTCGATGACGTCCGATCAAATCAAACTACCGATACATATATATACAATTATCTCTCGAACGGAATCTAAATCGATACCTATGAGTTCAATCGCCCCGATGTGTTGTACTGTTGCGACAGTTGTCCTTGACATTTTTGGAAAACAAAATCTTAATTTCAAATACAAGTAGTTACGAAACAGTTTAGTAACCCGTCCAATGCCGTAAGCAAGTAGTATATATAAATAAACACAAAATTAATCGATAACCGGTGAATCCCAATTGAAAAATCCCCTCGCCGCAAACGAATATACATGTATTAATCGGTATACTGCCGCGGAAGAGCACCCTCTTCCAGAGCTCGGCATCCCCAATTCACCCTGTCATGGTGAATTACACATGCACCACATACACGCAGCACGTGTTTGTCGTACGAATGTGCGGTCGGTGCAGAGAAGCTATTAAAAAGTGTAACGGAGAGTACAGCGTGTCGTGTACGACGACGAAGCCGCACCAGATGTTTGGACATCGACCCGCCGACGACAATGCGCTGTATACGGGGAATAAAACTAACATGTTGTACTATATGCTGGCTCATTGAAAATGTGCATGCGTTTGCGCGAGAGAGAAGGCGATTGCAAAGTGCAAAGTGCAGGGTAATATAAAAAAAAGAATAAACGAGGTGTCGCGTTGTTTGGTGTACCATTACGCGCATGGGAACTTTTTTCCAGCCGGCCTTTGGAAAAAAAGAATTCGTATGCATTTCGGATTCCTCAGACTCGTACACGGTGCAAGTCGCGGAGATTGAATGAAAATAATTATTCAACTGCAACCGGAATCCAGAGAGAAAAAAAAATCCATAAAAACATCCGCTTACTCGCACGAGCCAAGTGATGATGAAAAATACAAACGCTAAACGAATCATCCACTTGCCGCCATCCCCCTTTTTAATCCAAAGTAGGGGTGAAAATAAAAGGGGTGCACCGGAGCTGTATGAGCTGTGGGTGCACGCACCCTCTAAAAAACCAGAAAAAAAGGGGGAACGGAAGAAAGAAAAATCTCAACCGTATATACGCAGTATACATCACGGAGCAACGTATAGTTGGGCTGGATCGCCAGGAAAGAAAGAGTGAGTGAGGGGGGGGGGAGGAGAAAAAGTGCGCTCGGGCGACGGGAGGCGCGCGCGCGAGTTCACCGACAGTAGGCCAGCGGCGTTCGTGGAAGCAAGAGGTGAGCGTGCGTGCTGCCGAGCGTGTGTTGTCCACGGGAATGATGAGAGAAATGGACCTTTGCCGAGCCTCCGACCTTAGCTCACGCGCTTCGTATATCAACATACGTGTACACCACCCGCTAGTCAAGCTGTTCGATCGAGGGTAGATTAAGTACACTTTAAGGCTGATTTAAAGAGTACCTTAGTTGAAGATCGGCAAGTATTTTCGCGCGATCGGCAAGTGTAAAGTGCAGTGCAGTGACTGTTTGACCGAACGCGCCCGACGAGATAACGATTTAGTTCGACGAAGGAAAAGAAAAGCATCGACGATCGGCGAGCAACCGAAATTCGGCAGTGGCATTTTGATTGTAAGCAAGAGAAAACAAACAGCGCACCCAAGAAGAGAAAAGCAATTAATAAACAAACCCCGGGAATATGCCGCGCGTCACCCTTCCGTCGTACTGAACGCGGTGGGAGAGCCGGCTTCTATTATCCGGCGCGTCCCCGAGATGCACATCGCGGAGGAGGAGGCGCGCCGTCAGTACGGCCGAGCCGACGGGCCGACGCGTAGCTCGCGCGATCACTACTTCCGAGAGGGGTTGCCGGGCGTCGTGGAGGCCACGCGGCTCCTGCGCCTGACCGCGAACAAGGAGGCCCGGGATCGGAAGCGCGAGCATGCGGGCTGCCGGTGCGACACGGTCGAGGACCACAGCAGCGTCCTCGAGTGCACGTCCTTCTCGGGGATGAGGGTCGCGGGCCGGCCCAAGAAGTACCTCACGGTCGTCAGTCTGAACGGCGATGGGAGCGCGCCGCCCACGGTCCATCACTCGCGGGACGACTCGGGCTTCGTGGACGAGTGCGAGGAGGAGCCGGTGGTGCGCTACCGGAGCCGGGGTGGCGAGCAGCAGTGCCAGCGCGACCCGGCTACAAAGACGGAGCGGCTGATAGCGCGGCGGTCGTACAACTCGGCCAAGAGCTCGCCGGTCGCGCGGGAGATAAAGCGCCGATCGGCGTCCTTCGAGGCGAGGGTGAAGGACGAGTGGAGGGCGGCGACGAGCGTCGAGAGGATCGGGGGTGCCTCGGTGGTGGATGGGATGGCGCGCGGGTGCAGCGAGGTGGCCAGCGTCGACGACGAGGACGGTGGGTGCGTCCTGTTGAGGATCAGGTCGCTCGATCAGGAGGACGATGGGCCCGCCTGGGTACTTTCGGGGGTGGATTGTGGTGCCGGCAGTTTTAGTGGTGGTGGTGGCAGTAATTTTAATGTTGGTGGTGCGCCGTTGCTGAGGCAGCAGGACGAGAGGTGCACGAGGAGGGACCGCGAGAGGGCGAGGCTGCTCAGGAGACGAAGGATCCAAGGGGCCAGGTCCGCCTCCGTGCCGCGACCACCACAGGTGACCTATACTTTCTTTTGCCTTTTTCATCGCCGATCGCTATATATTCGGGGTGGTTTTCCATCGGTTGTTTTATATATCCTTCAATTTATTCGCAACTCGACGCTCAAGAGTTTCATTGTAATCGATTGTGATTTTTTTTTTCCAAACAAAGAGGAGTCGTAAATACATTTACCCATTCATCACTCGCGATCCCTGATAAGTAGCGGGCGGTGCTCTCGGGACGCAGATAACGCGCACTCGTATTATCGAGACGATCGAGACAGCGTCGATTGAAACTGCGTCTCCCTCCAAGGGGAAAACACTCGGTCGACTTTACAATTTTTAGACACGAAAAAAATTTTCAAAAACCCGCTTGTGTACACACGCGAGTAAAAAATAACTCCGGGAATAAAGAGATTCGATAAAGATAACGCTCTGCGTGTTATCGCTCTCGTTTGCAAAGCAAATTCCATCTGTCGTTAGGGTTTTCCTGGTACGCTGCTTGTTATTCCAGTCAATGAAAGAAAAACAGGCAATCGGGGTCCCCTGGAAACTAACAATAATTATACCCCGAAAGGGGTGCGGGGCCACTCGATAGAATCAATTAACGAGTGGACCTCCCCGTCATAATGCACAATGAGACACGTACCCGCGGCTCATTAAATTTTATCGATACGCACAGTACGTATTATATACGCGGGTTGTTACGTAAAGCCGACAGGGTCTTATTCGTTCCATATTGTGTTTTGCGTCGGGAATTTCCCGAAGATGAGTATACAATTATGGAAAAATTTAGATTTCCGCGGTACAGCTGCATGGATAATTCACCATCCGCGATAATACTCTTTGTCGTTCTGGCACGAGAAAATATTGTCGAATCAGCCACTGTAATACGCAGAGATGGTGGTGTTTCCAATATTTTCTCGATTGATCGGTACGTACGGAATCACCGAAACAAGATGAAAAATGTTGAAGCTTTCTAAAATTTTAATAGATTCGCGCGTACATACACACACACACGCACGTCTTCTTTTCCTTTGTCAATTCAAGCGATCGGTACTGTACACCCCACACAGTGTGTATATATATGTACATGGAATACAGTGACGATCGGTCATCGCTCGCAAATTTGAATTGCGAATGTCGCGCCGAGCCGATCGTCTCCTCGTCGTCGTTTTTTGCGTGTACGCGTACTACCTCACGCAACTTTGATGTCGTCTAGCATTGTCTTCCTTAAGGGGAGCTGCCGCCGACCGCAAGCAAGTACATATACATGAATCGATCGGCTGGAGGTGCGCCCCCACGTGCATGTATATACACGGTGATACCGGTTTCATATGGCATACTCGAGAAGGTTCATCATCGCCAGCCTATACATACAGGTATATTGGGCACACAAGCGTGTGACATTCACCTCCCATCTTTTTTCTTATCTATATTTATAATACGAGTAGTGAGTGCGTATGATACGTGAGGAATACATAGTTACCGATCGTAATTGTTTTCATTGTCGCATGAATTTTTAAGCTGTGAGAGTTGGACTGAAGTCATAGTTTTGGTTGAACTGCGTGTGTGGCATAACACTGAGGTCAACTTTAAAGAATATCTTGAGGATTTCCTCGTTTCCAAGTATAGAAAAAAACGCGGCTTTTTAAAACCACATTAGCCAACCGTACTGCGGTGGATAAACAATTTATGCTCGACGTCGATGCTCACATGCACATGTATAGTATATAATTATATAGAACGAGCTTCAACATCAGTGTGTACACGTACAATTGCAAAAGTTATCCCCCGACACTTGTCCGAGTCTACAGAAGCATCGGTTGAGAAAAAAAATAACGCTGTTCATGGATAGATATGAGCCAAAAAAAAAAAAAAAAAAAAAAAAAAAAAAAAAAAAAAAAAAAAAAAAAAAAAAAAATGAGGTGCCACGCGACTGGCTGTTCCGCACTTGGCTGCATTTTTCTTTCTGCTTCTCTCGTTGCGTGACCGTACGCGAATTTAATAAGCGTTAAAAAATTGTAGCCTTTGCGTATAATGTATAGATGTGTATCAAGCTCTGTGGTTTCAGCTTAACGATTTCATCGATTTTTAATTTTGTCAGTAAATGATCGCTTTGGTAACAAGTCATCTGTATTTCATTTTCATGCTGTGCGTAGCTCAGAAAAAATAAAAAAAAATAAAGAGCAAGAAAACAAAAAAAGGATGCAAACTGCAGATATTACCGATTTCTCAAAAGCTCGTTCAACTTTGACAGCACACGGCTGGACCGGCTACGCAACTCAGCCTCCCTTTAATACACCACGACGCGACGCGCTCTCGGCCGAGCAGAGACACCGCAGTTTTACACCAACGAGAGCGTCGCCTGCACCATACTTTTATCCCCCCGGAGTAACGACGAGCTCCTCTTTTGGCCAGCAACCAAACCCCGTGGTTAAAACAACCGCGTGGATTACATGCGGGTCCTGGGGATCTAAGTTTACGATCGGCGAGGCGCCGGCCGGGAATAGCCGCGGAGAGTCCCCGTATAATAAGCGCGTAAGAAAACAAAGGCTCGTCCTTATGTGTATAGGGGTATAGCCTTTATACGCCAATGTATCTTTTGGATGCCGTGAAAATGGCCCGTCTCGAGAAACGAGAGTAAAACTATAGTGTGGTTATGTATATACCTACATGCGTAATCACGCGCTCCACCCCTTTCTCCATTTTTTTTAAGTATATACAAGCCAAAGGTCCCTCGGGGGCAGCGACCCTCTTTCTTCTTGTCTGCCAGGCTCGAAAACATTGAGGCATCGGGCCCTTCGGGTTATTACATGGTACGTCGCGTCTGGTTGTTCCCCTTCGATCGCTGTCTCGGCTGCCCGAAATTATCGATTTCTCCGTGAGTACCGATCTCTTTAACTTGCGCTTGAACCGATTTTCGCCCATTGGTTTTGTTTGTGTTTTATTTTGGCGAAACATGAAAAAAAACAACTCCTCGATGTTTTCGACATCTTGAGCTTTACGTGTGTATATACTTTGCGAGAGTAATTTTAACTTGATTGATGTAGTCAAGTCCATCGTTATCTGCAGTGTCAGGGCAATTTTTTTTTTTATTCTATCTGTATCATCGATGATCGGTATCGTGTACGAGCTTACTGTAAACAATTCACATACACTTGACATTAAATTAGACAACACGTGCGTCGACTCATACAGAAACGAGTTCAACAATATTATTGAACAATGATCGAAGTAGTTCAAAGCGTACACGAGATGACGCGATGGAGTAGCACCTGTGAGGTGTATCGTCTTTTATGTAGCGCTTGAAAAATTATCACCACAAATCGATCCATCAAACATGGAATTTTGACAACCGGCTCTTTTCAACTTAACTTTGCGCTTACCGTGATCCGAATGTTATCACCGATCAAACAAAAAAAACAAAAAAAACAAAAAAAAACGTTTCTAACCAAAAAACCATAAGTAATTTAACGTTGGAAAGTACAAATTATAGAGATGAGTGAAGAAGAAAAATACGTGCCTTCACTACGTTTTGCAAGGAGAAATCGATTATTTTACGATTAATTGAATAAAATGAATAATTCGTTTAGTTAAATTTATCCAAAATATGAAATTACTGAATTGTCTCCTTCGTAAAAAGCAGTAGTTTTCATCTTTATAATTTTATTTAGTGCCCTTTGTAAAATATAAGACGCAAGTTTGATACTTTCTAACATCCGAATTGAGAGTCTTCAAATTTAACGTGTAGGTAAACTGCGAATTCATTAACCTGAGTAAAGATAAAAAATTATGCGCACACGTCAAAAAAAAATTTTCTTTCCATTTATGTACGCCTACACGTATACCTGCCACGTGTCGTATCAATTGACGGGCCAAAGGCTGCACTGCGTGATGTGTACCACTACTTGTATTCACTCCTACCGTACCTGTGACGCAATCGAACTCTCTCTCCCTCTTTCCTGTATTATCTCGTCCTTTTATCTACATGGTTGCATAAATTTTCTTGGCTGGTTTATTTATGCAATTTATTTATTCATTCCCTGGCATGCTCGGTTTGAGCGAATGTTGAATGATCATCGTTTGACAGGGGTTGCGATTTCTATTTCATTCTAATGTATACACGTACAGTAATTGTATCTGATTTGTAAAATCGGAAAAAGCTCGTAAGTCGCTGTTATTCTTGTTTTTTCCTTTTTTTTGTAATTTTATTAAAAATCGAGTGACACAAAATTCGTGTATCGATAAAATAATGATAAACATTCACTAAAGTATTCTTCAAGTTACGTAACGCACGAATAACATATAGTTTGCACTTGGAAAAATTAACGAGCAATAAATATCGCCCAACAATGCGCGATAAAACAAATTTTATACATCCACTGGAGCGGAACTACACCCTATACCTACATAAACCTCAAGCCACGGGTATATATTACCCTATACGAGCACGCACTTGTTTGATTTTTTTTTTTTCCGCTGTGTAGAGTAGATACAGTTGAAGTGTGATACGTGTACGTGCCGAGCAGTTGATCTCGCTCAGATAAGCTGGACCCGCGTCGGGAGCCAAACCGAACCACCTGGTGATATATTATTAACAGATCCTCGATCGGAGAGTTGAAAAAAAATAAAAATAGCCCGAGTGCCTTAAAACACCTCGTTCAAAATCATGGGCGGTTGAGGGGCTCCGTTAATCGGATTTCCAATTTCAGTCCTAGCATTATTCGTTACGCGATATGCGTACAGCAAGTGTATATATAATATTCCCTCTCAGACATACAGGATCTCGAAGTGAAAGTGTACGATATAATTTTGATACCGTTTTACTTTTTCCTCCCCATTGTATACTATTATGTCCCTACCTCGTGTGCACCTGAAAATTGTATGATTCTTCTATCCTTGCGATCATCTATTGGTACTGTCGCTGAAAAGCAAAAACGCTTTCGATTGTCTTGCCGTTCACTTGTACGAAAAGTTATTCTAGTAAAAGTTTGTTAGCGTTGAAAAAGCATGTTTAACAAATATATACATTTCAACAAGAAGTTTTTTCAAAGTAATAATATTGCTTAGTTCGTGTCTCCATAAGAGGAAACTGTGGGAGAAATTCATTAATTCCTTCGTTGCATCAGAACGAGACGGGGTGGGGTTAGTAAATTTGCCCGAGCGCAGAAATAAAAATCAACAACCAGCCAGCGGGAGAGCTACGCTCTTTTTGGCTTTCTGGGAAGATCGTTATTTTTAAAAATTACCCGTGTTTGACACGAGACGCGACGACGTTTCGTTGCATAGCCGCAGCGGAGGAGAGTTTTTAACGTTTGATTGATGCAATTCGCCGCGAAACGACGCAAGAGCTCTTGCGATAATATAGCGTCAACTCGCATCTCCTCGGCGTTGTGTTTTTCGGTGGGGGTGACAATTGCAGAGTAGAGGTGGCAAGCAGCGTACAATAATATTTATGTATTTTTTGTCCATGAATTTTTTCTTCATCCTGCAAAATTGAGGGACAGTGAAGAAATAAGAGTATTTTCAATTAACAATACCTTTTTTAGTTGAATATACCATTGTCATCCAGGTCATTTTGTCAAGTTGAGGCCAGCGTCGGCTGCGATGCATTTCAATCGGGTGAAACTGAGTTCCCCTCTGGCGTTCATCGTCATGCGTGTATACTCTCCTCTTCGATCGACAGAGGCTCCGATTTTGGGAAAGAGGACCTGCCTTCTTCCATAGAGACTTTAAGGCTTGAGAAGCCTTAGGATGCGTTTCTTTTTGGAAACGACTAGAAAAACTGCTTATCACGTACTGCTTTATAATAGAGATTTTTTTTAGTGTATTGTCAATAAAAGGCTTTTCGCAATCATTCGAGTCATTGAAAAAGTATGCGAAAGCCACAAAAATACTTGAAAGTTGTTTGAAGTCACATAAGGACTTTTTAATGTCTTTGGAAGTTGTCAACTTATTAGCCAAGACTTTGTTTGAGTTTCTAGTCTTCCAAAGACGGAAAAACTCTCGAAATAATTTTTGTTTTTTTTTTTTAATGAGACACAAGAAATGGAAATTAAAAATTAAAATAACTTTTATTCGTCGATACTCAGATGATGGATCATCATTTCTTTGAATACATTTTTCAATTGTCGACAAAACACGAAAGAATGCCGGATAAGCACCACATCGTACACGTAGAAAAAAAACCTCTTCTCCGTATCGAGTCCGCTCGAGTACAAAACCACAGATGCACCATCAGCAGCTCTCAAAAACCAACGGTGGCACGTCGAGTCGTCGAGCTCGTGTTATACATATCGAGCGCAAAATGAACAAGATATAAAACCACACGGGGAAAGGGTTCGTTCGCCCGAGCTCCTACCGAGTACCTATAAGTAAAAAAAAAGGGTGTTTGGTCATCGGGTGTTCTTCTTACACGCGTCAGGTATACATACGAACAGGCCGGTGGGTGTAAGGAACCTCGAGAGAGAAAGACAGGGGGGGGGAAGGACGATATTTATGCTAATATCTCAGGCTGCTCGCCGGAATGTTAATGGCCCCCGGCGACCCTCCCCCTCTTCAAACTACCTCTTCACTTGCGACGCAACAGTCGAGGTGCTTTTTATCTCTCGAATACATACGTATAACCCATAGTACGCGAGTGTCGGAACTCGAGTGTTGTACGTGTTTGTATACGTATACATCCAAGGGGGTACTTTCGATTTCGCGCGCGCAAAGAGCCGATCGAACGCTCTTGTGCATTGGCTCTCGAAGGGGCCAGCCACTTTAGATCCGCTCTCGATAAATTGGCAGCTGACTCTCTTCTTCCTTCTTCTCTTTATTCCCTTCTGTGTGTATACCTCGTCCTTTTTTTTGTCCCCGCGTTGTGTCCCGTTGCGCGTGTCTTCTCCTTCTTCGTATACGTGTGAAAAAGATGCCATCTTGACTTTGGTTGCGTAATTTCGGCGTTTCTTGCGTTTAATTTTGATGCATTTGCATCGATTTCCTCGATTGTATGCGTTTCCGACCGATACAAAGTATATACAGGGAAAATGCATCTGATCGGAGATTTTAAAAGTACAAAGCATTTGCACGCGAGTCTTATCAGAAAATTTGGTTGTTGTAGTATATTTTTTGTTCATCAAATTATTGTTTCCGGCGATGCAACAATAATGAATCCCATTAACTGTGAAACGATCGTCAAAACGAAATGATCGTCGGTTCTCCCCCTACAAATAAAACACACACTTTTGCGCAAAACATATAAATCTCTCGTGAAATACGCTTTTGTCATCAAATTTGATTGGCGCTGCGAATAAACCGGCGCGGCTCTCATTAAAGCTTCGTCCGAGAGCATTAACGCGAAGAAAAGTGCCTGGGCATAAAAATGATTCATACAGCGGAGTGCGCACTCGAGGTCCATAATCGACGCTCCGTCATCCTTACCGAGAAAATCTCTCCTCGCCAAAAATAGCCTTTTCACCTACTTTTCCACGCGCTCGTCTACCTACTCGCTCATTTTTTCTCCTCCCCCCCCCCCCTCCCTTCCATTACGCGTGCAAATATAATCAAGCTATCGCCATAGCATACGGTGCTCGTTCATTAGGCGTATTATATTATCTAAAAAATAAACCATCAAGTCGCGCGCTCGGGTGGCAAATGTTCTTATGCAAATGCCGACACGATTTCGCCTCGTTCCACACACACACAAGTGGACTTTTCTTTTGTACCACCTGTGCGACCCAAATGCGAGCGCCCCTTCTCTCTCTTCGCTAAAAACGCGCCGATCGCCGATACCGATCTCTCTCGCGCTGACCGGCTTTTCCGTTGATTTTTCCGAAAGCGCTCCAATTAATCTTACGAGCCTATTATTAACGAGCGCACGTTAATTATTAACGACCAGCCTCTCGGCTTATTTTGCGAACAAACTGTATATTGTACATGTACATATTTATGCACCTGCAAAGGAACTTTGTTCATAAATGTATGTATAAAACGCTTGTTTCTCGTATGCTGTACGCTTTGTTTGTTTTTGTCATTGTCCGTTTGAAAAATGATATTTCTCTCTCTATTTCTCTCTTCTATTTGGACTGGAAAAACGGATCGTGAAGCCAAGCTGAATCACGAGTATAAGTTACCACGATTTTTTCCCTTGCGAAAATAGAGGATCGTTTGTACGGCGAAAACATGAAATTCTTCTGCGGAGAGTTTATTAGTAATCTTGCAGGCTCTTGTCGCGGCGTTTAAAATGATATTTAAATTAATGGCCGATTGAATTAAACGCTCTAATTGTTTAATTGCAGATGTACTCGTAAAATTACGTCAGGGTACCTAAGTGATATTTATTATCATTATTAATATCTTGATAATTATCTCGTCAAAGCAAAACACGATAACCCACTTCATCGATAACGTAATTTGAATAAATTTAGAAACAAACAAACCAACGACAGTCTCCTTATCTCTGATTAGGAGTATGATGTACCTGAGTATACTGAAAATTTAACGAAAAGAAAAAAAAATACGTTCAATGATTCCCAGAAAGTAGCTTCGCCTAATCGAGATTGCGCGTTTTCGTCACTATACGGAAATCTTCCCACGTGGTGCGCGCCTCTTTCGCATTAATAATCGCGTTTCTCTGTGGGACGCAAAAATAACTCAACTGCCAGAATTCGCCGTGTCGTAATATCACCCCAAACAATACAGTCCGAAAAAAATTCGTGAAAACAATTCTATTATACGTGTAAGACTTTGACTCGAGCACTCCTTGGCTTTCTCCTTGCTGTTGGCTCTTTTAATTGCGTTGACCTTCCCAAGGACCTAAACGACGATTTTATAATAATGGTACTATGTCTTTGTGCCACTTTTATTTTTTCCCTTCTGTTATACAATCTATTCGTTGCATGATTTGATCGTCATAAGGTCCTCGATTTCCTTCCTTTACCTATAGTCCATCCGCGTTGGTCAGGATGGTAGAAACACGATTTTTTAAGTGTACTTGAAGATCCCAAAAGTGTTTAATCCTCTTGTTTATGAATAACTTGATCGTATGTGTGATTTGAGCAGTAAGGACTATATAAGCCTTCAAAATGACACAATGTCATATGATAACGAAACTTATGGTACTGCTGGATAATTTTTTTTTCCCAATTTTCAGAAATTTAATACAAAAGTAATGGAATAGCCGATCCGGCCAGAGTGGCAGCTGTCACAGAGCTTCGTACACAGATATCTCAGTACCGTCTTTTTCACTCGTAATATTGTTTTATAACAATAAATTTCAATGATGCAAGTTTTGAAATTAGTATACTATTGTTTTATCAATAATTTAGTAAGAATCAGGGGCAGCCTCGTATGGATCAGTACAAATATTACCTCGTACCTCCCTACAATTACTTGGTATTGTCCTGTTCTACCACGAGTATCTTTCCCTTCCATATATTATACTTTACGTTTTGACTATAGATGGTTTACTTCTCTACACGTCTCAGCACTCAACAGCTCGAGCTGCTTTTGGTTGGGCTATTTTAATCACGAGCGCGTTTGCACATCATTATTTTTAGAGTTTGTGGGACAAAATAGTAATCCTTGATGTTTACGAACGTAGGTACCGTGCATAATGATAGATCGGATGCGATTCATCAAGTTTGCCTGAATTTTTGTAATGGTGTAGCCGGTTATCCGAAAACTGCAGCGATAATGGTGATGTCAGAGGAAAGATTTTCAAACATTCTTATTGCGAATGTGGAGAAAAATCCTTGGCTAACCCATTTGTAAGCAGTTGGATTTTTTTTACAAGCCTTTAATACAAAAGTTGTTGAAAAAATGTTTGATTTAAACCTTCATCGTGACATTTTTTAACAATTCCGATACGAGCCGGTTTTACGACACCGTTGACTTTGCAAACGTCTTATCGTAAAAACCATTCTTTCTACAACGATTCATCGTTTGCTGTAGCTTTGAAAAAAAAAAAAAAAAAAAAAAAAAAAAACAAGACACGGAAGAAGTATTAAGAAATTCAACGAAAATGTGATTAAAAGAATCCGATGTACCGCTCCTTACATGGTTTCCTCGTGTCCTGTCTTACATAAATGTCTTGCTCGATGTAATAAATTTTATGAAGAAGCAGTATAAAGATCCCAAAGCCGCGGCGCTCCGCGTAACCTTGACTCAAATACCAGCCAAGCCGACCAAGTTCCTACCGAGAAAGCTGTGATTTTATACTTTGAAAAGATCTTTAAAAATGATTCTTCTTGAAAAAAAAAAAAATCAACCAAACAAAAACAACTCTCTAAAAGTAACTTGAATTTCCAACTCTGCCACTTTCATCGCTGCGGTGGGAGCTACGCTCCTTGATGCAGTGGTATACCCTGACTCTTGCGTCAAAGAAAGTCTTCCATCAGTCCCAGAGCGTGAAACAGTCGAAGAATCAAAACGATCTCAAAATCGATCCCCATCGAGCAGCTCGTGTTCAGAAAAAAAAAAAAAAAAATCGGCGCTGACGAATTCAACACCTCGCCCGTGGAGATCTCGATCGAAGCCAAAATTTTCCCATCGCCGTGGCTGCAAACCGCACCTCGCATCTCTTTTTCTCTCCTCTCACCCGTGCTCTCCATCCCGAAACTTTCTCTCCCTTTCTCCCTCCCCCCCTCGAACGCGCACTGGAGAAAATAAAAGCTACATGCAGCAGCGGATCGACCGACTTGACGTAACTCCCACAACAACTACCGCCGCGCTCGCCAAGACGTTGTATACACGTACAGCGTGTGTCCGCTCGCGTGACGTAAGACAACTTGGCTGCTGTTGTGCTGGCGCTTTGATCTTTCAAAGGTGCGGCCAATGTACGCGTATACTCACAATGCGAGAGGTAGAAAAAAAGAGAGAGGGGGGGGGGTTGACGTCCTTGCCTGTACCACCTTCGCACGTGTACTTACTAGTGATTTTTTTCTCTAAAAATTCAAGCGTGTGCCGCTCTCGAGGAGTTAATCTGTGACTCTTGGAGTGCGGGGCGAGCCGCCGATTTAAATTTACATTTTTCAATTTATTTACCTGTGTCATATATAACTCCACCTTCGTGAATCATTTCTAGTGGGAAAGGAAAAAAACTGTGTCTCTAAGAATAAATAAAGAATTATCATCGGTAAAACATTTGAAAATTCCAATCAAAATCCGCGACCCCTTTGTCGACGTTCAACTCAGTTCTATTTGGCATCACATTCAGCGCGAGTCCACACCACTTTAAATGCACGCTTCTAAATCACTTCCTCCTTTCCTGGGGACGAAAAATAACGAAGTATACATAAAAAGCCAAAATCCCCGTGGCCGGAGCCGGTAAACACGTATACGCGTTCCATGGAATACTGCCGAGTTCGTTAAACCCCGTACAGCGCCAATACCCCCAATAAATATCCCCGGACGTCTAATTAATTACCATAAACACCCGAGAGCCCAAAGGTCCGCTCGCGTGCAGTGCCTCCTCGATGCAACTTGAAAGGGAGGGGGGGGGTGGAAGAAAAACCCTCTATGCCTTTCGGTGCAGAGAGGAGTTGGCCGATGATAAGCGCGCACGCGAGAGATAATGTCACGTACGCGCGCAGCCTCCCCTTCTTCTGCGCGTAATATACTGTACGGCTTAATTGCGAGCTATCCCTTGGGAAAACGCTTCGTGCGTTACGTATATACACATGAGGCATGTGTGCGAGCATTATAAATGTCGAGAGAAATTTCTCTCGATTCTTGAGGCAGCCGAGTTTGTTATATTTTTTTTCTTCGACATTAGTTGGGTTCTTGTGTGTGAATCTTCCTCTTCCGCATCTGGGGGTTGCGGTGCATGTGATCTAAGGAGGATGACGCCATCGATTGGGTTACGCGTGATTCGTTGAGAAGCGAAATGCTACAGTTACATTAAGAGTCAATTATTTAACAAAAATAATTGGAGGACAACAAATTCTGTTTTTTTCTTCATCGCTTTCCACTCATTTCTTTTGTTATCAAATTATATCGTACTCAATAAATTATGAAAAACGAGGTTTATTGCCTTGTGCATTTTGATTGCAAAATGTTCGGCGTGATTACGCCTCGGTTAATCGTCTTTTTCTAATATTTCCTTCTTTTTCGCGTCAAAACAAACGCACAGCTCTCATCAACCAAACAACCGATCAGCGTGGGCTATATATACCTACCCCTCGCGTGCGTGCAAACGCGCATAAAATTACATCGGAATCTCAAAGTTCGCCAGCGGCTATACAACCGGGAATAGGGAAGCGAGCGTTTGCTCGTCTCATTGATCTCGATCAACATGACGCACCAACAGTGGCGAGCGATGATGCCATACGTGTTATGACAGCGTGGATGTCGAGAATTTCACTCCCCACCCCCTATCACGACTTTACGATGTGTATTTTTGGCGTCCATGTCGATCGGCTCGCATTGAATTTTCAATTATAACTTTTGTGTGTGTGTGTGTGTGTGTGTGTGTATATGTGTGTATATATACATACCAGTACGTGACGATACGAGTTTCTGGTGCCACGGGTTTTACGTAACGCGTGACATTCCGCGCAAGAAAGTTCACTTACGGCTCGTGCGCCGGAGAGCCTGTAGAGCGGAAAATGTGTATCGTACCCTTTGTTTTTAACGTTAATTAAACCCTCCGGAGTGAGATTTATCGTTGTTACGCGAATGAGAATAGAAAAAAAAAAAAAAAATAAGATCGCATGACTACCTAATCCATATTGTATTGAAAGGTCCTGGGAGGAAAAAGCAAAAAAAAATTTGTACGTAATTGAGTTACTGGAGGAAGAAGCTCCATGGGAAATCCATCAGTGTCGCGAGCATGATTTTCCATCATCAATACACATCACTTCGCGACGCTTTCATATACAGAAATACGTATATGCTCACCTTTAACTTTCATCGTTGCATCACGCAAAGACCTACGCCGCGTTACTTCCTCCGTCTCGAATAAATTTCGTGCCCAGAAGCCTCGCGTATAACCACATCGTTTTCTCTCGACTCGCGAGGCTGTCATTCGTTTCGCTTGATTTTTGTTCATATATACATACTTTGCTCATACTTTGTCTTCGATTTTTGCACGAATTAGCCGATCTCGCTTTATTCAATATTACAACGTTACGTGTGATGCACATGCACGTACGAGATGAAGCCATTGTGAAGACGCCATGCGGGATTGTACGCGGAAATTCAATGTATATACCCGTACGCGTGGTATACACAGGTCGTGTAATTAAATTTAATAAGCCCAAAAGCGCCGCACTTTTCGGGGTGGTAATTAATTTATCCAATCCCCGTGCACGTCCTTTCACCGCGTACACTGCAGCCATCGGATTCGCTATTTTCGGTTTTCCATTATTAGGTTTATCGAACATCTCGTCGCTACGTGCGAATCCGAACTTACGATGACGCGGCAATGAGACGAAAGACGCGCAGTTCCTCTAACGATTTTTACTTTCGATCCGGTACACGTATAAGTACAACACGGCACACGTGAGTTTGCAAAGTTTGCCCATAACGAAGTAGCTGTGTACGGCAATAACAATAATCCATCGACGCGCTGCAATGCGCCTGTGATTATTCTCGTGCTGTGATGCAATGGTTTCGTATACCCGATGAGGAGTACGTCCTTTGCGTTTTCGATTTCTTCGGTGCACTTACGCTGTTTCAAGTTTGCTTCGTGTCATTCATTCCTTTCTTCGATCGAAAGTTGATCGTTTCGTTATTTTCATATCCATTGACTGGGATTATTGGGTACGTAGAAAGTCTTTGTTTCGAGTTTCGATTTGTTTGATCGACACGGGTCCTGTGGCTTAATCATCCAAGTACTCTGTGATGATAAAAAAAAGTATACCGTAAGTATATTGCAGAGGCAACGTAAAATTGGTGAAATTCGTATCGATGCATTGTTATGCGGCCTTACTCGTGTTATGAAACTCATATATTTTGCAACCTGCGTGCTTGCACAGAGTACAAAAGGAGATATATCTCTGCTTGAGCGTTGCAACGATACATAGTGCAAGCTCGGCGAAAAATGTTATCGTATACGCTATTCTCGTGGAAAAGTTAACACCCCGCCGATAAGCATTAGGTGTGACTTAGACGCGTCTGATTTCTTTTGAATAGCTACTGCTGAGCTCTCGGTTGCGGCGCGTACTTTTTTTACAAGATGCGAGATTAAACGTTTAATTTTTCATTTTGTCCGAGCTGAGGAGAGTTTTTGAGCTGGATTTCGCAATTTGCAAAGCCATGTCGGACTTGCTTATGGTTTCGTTAGCTCATGTACTTAATCTTCGAAGGTTCAGAGTGTAATGCACGCATACCCGATGTGCAATACTGTTCCAATAGCTATTTCTCTATTTGGCAAGTACAAGTGGTATACAAGGGGCAGAATTCGCACATTGTGAATTTACATGTACACGTTTGAGCCGATGAATGCTTGTATGGTACACGCAGAAACTTTTTTTTCCCCCTTTTCTTCGTGATTGAAATAAAACAGAGAGTTTTTAGTAAAAATACACAAGAGATACAATCAATTAAATTATCTAATTAATCAATTATGGGGTACGTTGAAGCCCCACGCGAGTGTATAAGTACGCAAAAATGTTCGATAAATAGGATCCCTATCTTTCTATGAAAGGCAAGATCTTGCGTAATTTAATTACCTGGAGATTGTAAAATTGATTGGAATAACGATGCGCATCCATACAAAGGACTCTATTCTTCAAATTTCATTAAGATTTAGCGTATTATCGGCTTGTTGAGAAAAAAAAAAAAAAAAAAACAAATACTCCCTGTACACCATTTCACAGATTGATCAATCTCCTCGTCAGTTTGCTACATCCAGATCTCGACTTTTCCCAGCCCACCGTCAACGTCGGATCAGATTGACTCGTTCAATCTATGTACCCAACCGAGGGTTTTGCAAGGCTCCTTTATCAGAAGAAAAAAAAAGAAAACCTTGAGAGTGGCGGGATAAATTATCCGTCGATCGCACATTATCTCTTTTACAATCCTCAAACGCACACACGCACCGTCAGGACGGCAAGTATCTATACTCGCAATTCGAAAGACAAGCCCTCAAGGGCCCCCTCCAACTAATTGGCGTTACAAAACTCTCGCGTCCGCAAAACTTCCACTTGTATACACGACCTTACAAGGCCTCCTCTTACATTACATCCCACCACTTTTGCATAAACCATATACAATCGGGTTACGCGTTATTATATGTACACAAAACGCTACTCCTCCGCAGCGTTTAATCAACTCGAGCGCAAATACACGAGTACGTCGATCGAGGAACAAGCGCCGGGGCTGTACATTCGCGCCGTCGATGGAGGAATTCATGAATTATTTGCGAAAAATTTCACGGCATATTGCCGCAGCTTCTCGTGCGTTTGAATGCGTAATAACGCGCGGGCGTTCGATTGCTTGGATGCTACGAGCACCGCGCCCGTTCGTACCGATACTTTATTGTTCGTTTGATCGACGGCTCATTAATATTGCGGTATGCAAATGTACGTACAGATGGGGGTTCGGATTTCCTGGAAGACAAAGATGATGTTGGCACATTGCGCCGTCGTGACGACTAATACGAGTAGGTACTTGTTTATCATAATCGTTAGCGAGAAAAAAGGAAAAATCGGCAATCGCACGCAGCTCGGAGAATCAAGTGTCCGCAATCGTCCTTTTATTCTTTGGGTGAGTTTTTAATTGGCTCCCCCGTGGAGAACAGCTGCAGCAGCCGATCCTTCGACAAACCGTGCAACGCAACCGTATGTATCCTCTAACGCAATGATCGACAGTCGCGTCGGACGAGCAAGAGTAATCTCTCGATTGGCAAACTGTACACGTATATGTAATACCGTAAGAGGTACGCGCGGATAGTGGGTGGAAAACGCACACACGAGGTGTACAAATGTAAATAACAATCGGCGGGTACTTTTACAACTCTGGCTCGCAGCGATCGGCGCCTGAATCTGCCCCCGTACCTGTCGCGAATCGCGTGCCTGAAACACACACAGGGAATTCATTACGTAAAAGATGCGGCTCGAGCGGGACGGTGCAGCGTAAAAGAAAAATTTCGTTACGCAAGTAACGAGCACACGGAATTTATACGGGGGCGACGTGGCGGTGAAATGGAAAACGGCCTGCGGGATAAGGTGATGTATGGGCGAGGAGAGCCGCCGGACTCTCGGCTGCAGCCGCGCTGTATATCTTGTATAGGTATACACGTCGCGCGTTAAAGCGTTGATAAGTTGGATTTGTGGGTGTAGCTGTTGCGCTGCGTGCAAGTTCGCCGATACGATGATAAGGCGTTGCTTGCGCTATTTCACGGAACGTGGAAAAACTATACAAGTGGCGTGAAACAAAAAAAAAAACAAAAAACAAACTGATCCTTTGATTGTTGTATCTATGAAAATTTATTAGCTTGTATAGTACTGGCGTTGCCTTTTTTCAATTGCGATTTCTTTCTTTTTTTGTTCCAGGTAAGTTTCAATGGCTCTTTGCTTGGGATATTGATACATTGCGCTCTTTTCGTAAGTAAAAAAAAAAATGATTGTTGCTAAAATTTTAAAAAGCCTACATATTGCTGAAGACGGTGTTGTGTGTCCATTTACGTCAGTCGCTTATATTATCTGGACAACTGAATCCAGTGAAATTAACCAACGAACCTAACGATGTCCAAACAATTTTTCCGCAAAAACGTATCTGTGTAAACAATTTTTGAGAATACAACTGGAAAAAAAAAAAAAAAAAGAAAAAAGAAATTTAAAAAGACAATAGAGATAGCGAAAATGATGGAGATGATCGTTTGCAAGAGCAAAACTGGTTTTTAGTTACTCCGTGACCCACCCAAGCGTCACTCTAGCTCTGGCTCAACCAAACTATCTTACGAGTATCCACTGTATCCACGTACCATAAACTGTAAATTTAACGTAACACACAAGAGCTTTGTACAAAACTAGCTTGTACGGCCCGAGTACGGCCAACATGTACATTAATGTATTGGCTCGTACATGTATATTCACTGCAAGGGTTCCGACTATTGCATCGGACAATACCCACGATACCTCTACTCCCTCCCTCGATATGTATACACAATACAAATTTATCTCATACGCGAACTCTTGTACAAGTAAATGTGTGTGTGTGTGTGGCGTAATATGCATATCGGTGTAGATATACACGTAGAAGAGAGAAAGAGATTGCACGTCGGTGGCGCCGTCGCTCCCGGCTAAGGTAGTCGTCGTCGCCGTCGTCATCGTCGTCGTGCACCCAAAGCCCAGGAGATGCAGTCTGTATATGTATATTTATATTCACGTAGGTATACATGTACCCGTCCGAGGGATTAATTCGAACGTTTAGGGTTTTTTTTTTGTTTAGTTTAGTTTGTTCCGTGTGTACCTACTCTGCCTGGGGCTACAATTACCTACTCCTCGTCGCATTGTTGGTTTACAGCGTCAACAAAGTCCACATTGGTATTAAAAAAAAAAACCTTTTATCCTTCCCAAATTTTCGGGCATTTCCAACTGCGTTTCCCACTCGTGAATTTATAATCTCTCGTGTGCGTGAACACAGGATTATTGGATCAACCGTGTCATTAAGCCGGAAGAATTCGAATCAGTCCTTGTGTCATGATGACAATAAAACGCGTATACCTGTGCACTCTCGTATGAAAAGTAACGCTGAGCTAACTCGTAGGAGGGGGCTTCGTTATAATATATAATTTTATCATTCCGTCCGAGTATACGGTTGGGGTGACATTAGCGGTAAAAAAAAAGGCCGTTCCGAGAGAGGAGGAGTGAGTAAGGAGGGATCGACAAAAAGAAGGTCGAGCCGCGCGCTCCGCGGTGCATTTTGATGAGAGACCAAAGGAACGGATTTTCGGCTGTCCTAATGAGGCGTCGTTACGCCCCGCGAGAGTCGAACAACCCCACCCCCCTTCCTTCTGGTGGTTTTGCGAATCGTTCAATTGGTTCCGCGCAGCGCACCCCCTTTTTTTTGCTGTAAAATCACGGGGTAAATGCCCGGCAATGAAATTTTTACCCGCCGACCCGCTTGCGCATAACTGTGGGATTCCTACCGACCATCGTAAAATCCACAAAAGCCCTCCCTTATCCCAGATTTTGCACAGCGCAAACAACAATATCCCATAGCGATGAAAATTCACGCGATTCAATCGAGCTCTTCCATACCCCATGCAGTATAATCTACTATTCATCTTCAACTTTGATATCTCGCTGCACGTACAGGTATACATATATCAATTATATCTCTTTCGAAATTATAGTCGGCCTATGCAATTAAGCTCTCCCTGTATCCCTAAACCCTTTATCTCTCGCGCTCAAAGAAGAAGCGGCAGCTTATAATAATAATGCGTATACGTACGTAGCATCTCTACATTTTTCGTTCTCCTCGAGCGAGAACGGGGGATAAGATCAGCCCAGGCACACGCGTACGATCGTCTTATCGCGCACCGGTTCCTCCTGTTGTATAGTAATAATGCAACCACAACAACAGCACCTATATGTTGTACTCTCGTGCATGTATTTGTATGCTTGTATCCTTCATATCGAAGTCAACGAGTTTGAAGTCGAGCCCACGCGTATACATATCTGACTGCACGTCTCTGTCAAAATCACGTATATGTACGCACGCACGTATCTGTGCGGAGGCTCGCGTGTGCTATATGGCATATATCCGCCTGACTTCTTCGCACATTTTTACTGCTGCTCGTACATATATATACCTGCGCCCTGTGGTTGCCTAGAATCTTCTTCTTTTTTTTTTTTTTGTTCTCTCCGTGTGCGGGTATACGCCCGAAGTTTATTGCTGGAAACTCGTTTTCTCGCGCAGTCTTTTATTTTCCGCCATAGAGGATTATATTGCGAAAGTAATATTGCACGCTGCCTGCGCGATGACGCTGTGCATTATTTTCGTTGGGCAATGCACGTTTTACACCGTTGCCCCTACTGCTGCTGTACAGTTCTCTCGGCGAAACGAGTTTTTGGATTTCATCTCCATTGTGCTATTCGCTTGCGCGCGAATACCTGTTTGATTTTTTTTTTTTTTTTTTTGTTAAAATTGATTCTGCGCCATTGCCTTGTAACGCCTCGTCTCCCCTTGGATTGAGCTTTCGTCGCGCATAGGGAACCAAATGTGTATAAAGAATTCCGAAAAACCTCTCGCCGCACAGCCAAAACGCCTTGCGCCTCCGTCAGCCTCGTAACACCAAGAAATTCCAGCTCGTCGCGCCATGTGTCACCCCAGCCCCTCGAAAAAAAGCTCCTTCAACGGAAAAAAAAAAAAAAAAAAAGAAAACCCCCCCAAAGTACATGCGCGCTCCTCCCTCCTTCCTAGCAAAAGCTCATCCTGTTGATACAACTCTTTTTCTTTTTTTCTTTTTTTCATTGTCACGCGTTCAGAGAATTTCCCCGAGGACGAGAGAGAGAGGAAGCCTAATTGAGACGCGGTTTATTAATACGTCGCGTCGGCGCCCGCAAGCTCGCGCGGGCCTTTTATAAATAGTCCGACCGGCGCATTCCTCGCGGTTAAAAGGTCCGAGCGTTTATTACAGTGGGTGCATGCGAGCGGTACAGGGATATTGGTTGTACACCCGAGCCACCGTGTAACGCCGAAAATTCCTGCAGTGCGTTGTGGGTTGTCGTTGCGTTCATTTTTTTTTTTTTTTTTTTTTTTTCTCGATGAACGACCCGAGTTTGTTGTAACGGTAAGTTTTTTGATTTTCGTCAATCGGTATTCCCAACTGTCATTCCAATCTGCGTTATTGAATGTGCTGTCAAACATTGGCCACTATTTTATTTATTTGTTTATTTTTTTCAACACTTTGTTTTTCATACAGATGGAATCGATGTCTCTCTGATGTGCTCGCGCGATTTCATTTTTCCATACAATTAGCTAGCATTTCGAGAACAAAAAAATTGCATTTGCGGAGGTGCATTGTAAAAAAAAAAGTTAACAAACAAATGTTCCCTTTTAAAAACACCGGCAATCCACGTAAAGCCGTGGCAAGCATTACTATCCGCACTTAACGAAGACAATAAATTCCCGAGTGTCCATTAAAACCTTATAACCGCTCGCCCGCATACACACACATGCCTATATATATGTATATTACACTCGCGCGCATTTTAAAACGAAAACATCGAAACCCTATGCTTATAGGTATGTATAAAACGCACACACAAGCTCGTACGATTAAATCGGCCTCCGTGGAATTCCCCGCGCGAGAAAAACCACGTATACTTAGCGTACCCGAACAAATTCTCCGCGCAAGAGCGAGAGCTCCTCCGCGTAACGTAGGTATATGTACGCACTTTCCCTCTCGCGTATCCCCCATTCCCCCGTGTCGACCACATCGGGGACTTGACAATACTTGTATACGCGTACACCCGTGGCTGAGCTTCGTACGAAGAATTCAAAGAAAATTCTTTTTTTTTTTTTTTTTCCCTACAATATACCTAAGTTCTCATCTATACCGACGAGTCACGCATACCGATGACGTCATGCGCTGTACCCCATGATACTGCAGCATCAACACAATGATCCAGAGGGCATGAAAATCTTCGGTCATTAATTGTGACTGAAAGATAGTATAGTGGCAACTAAGAGAAATCGTGTTACACACACTTGGCGCAATAAACAGAAAAAAAAAAAAAAAAAAACAACAACACGTTGCCTTTACAAAAAATATATAATGAAGCAACGACCCTCGTGCAGATGCGTAGGACATCCAGAGCGACAGTTGGGCATATAGTATTTACATGGCCGGGACGACTTGCGAAGCGGGGCGAACATTGTTGGGGCCAATTATCGTCAACGTCTCATCGCGCCGTCATCGCAAAAGACATCTTGTTGTAGGTACAGCCAAAAACAGTACTTCGGACACCTCGGAGCATCGCATAATTATTTTTATACCCGTTCCGTGTCTCTGAACTCGGGTTTTCGCGCTGGGCCTAGATTCGCTCCCTTTCTGTCCTTGCTGCACGCATACACATTGTACTTCGATTGGAATACCTTATTGTCTTTTTTTTTTTTTTTTTTTTTTTTTTCTTGGGTAGTTTTCATAAGATAAACGATAGCGTTTTATGAAAACGTGAACCCAAACGGATGATTAAACTCTTCGTTTCGTTAATGTAATACAGGAGTTTGTCAAATTTTAATGATGCGCTGCACAAACTGCAGAATCCAGAGACTCGCTTGTATATGCTTGGTGGCTGGGAGGGGGGGAGGTCTTCTCGTAGAATAATATTTTTCAACTCACTTGCTCGGCCCAGCTGAGGGTGGAAGATTTCGCTCTCATTCATGTCGGGAAATCAAGGCTCTCTTAACTGACCAATTAAATTTCGTGATTTACCAACTTTACAACTTTCTCACTGATGGTAATTGGTACAGTTGCGTGCCTCAAATCCTCCATCTCGCAGTTATTCTCATGTGATCGGCGTGTGTCTATATATACCCACCGGAGCTAATAATAACTAAATATCTCGGTGCAATCGAACCGCGGTATATTAGCTCCTCGATACATTCTCACGCGCGTATTATGCACGCACAGCACGACAATCACATCGCGATCACTATGATTACATTTTTTTTTTTTTTTTTCCCTCGACTGCGCGCATTTTTTCCGCGATCGTCTTCTATTTTTATACTACCAGAGGATAATGATGATTTTTCGTGATCACTGCTAGCTCGTTATCGCGTGTCTCTGCAGTGTTTCATGAAGTATGCGAGTGAGATAACAAGTGCGCAATTTTCAACATTTTGTTGTTTGGACATTTAATTTTTGTAGTGCTTAGAGGCTCGTTTTGTGAAAGAGAACAACAAAAATATAACAAATATAAATTCAATCTAATAATAAAATTGATTTCTCGTATTTACTGTTTTTTTTTTTTTTTTTTCATAATTACAGAAAAAAATGTAACTTTCCAAGTATATCTTTCACTTTCGAAGGTACGTTTTATATCCTTCATTGTGTCTGTACAGTCACAGCATTTAGATTTCGGTTAATAGTTTGTTTCATTTAATTGTTTGACAATTTTTCCTTGGCTTTAAATAATAAAATCATGCCAGCAACACATCAATAATTTTCGTTATGTTTTGAGACAGATGATCAATACAAGGTTCTTTTATCAATTAAATTTTTCAAAAAAATTTGAAGTTATCTACATTACAAAGAAATGTAATTGTGGAGATGCACACATACTCACAAATGATAGACGATATGACAAAAAAAAGCTCAGTTCCAACAACCTATTTTCCAACATTCTATCAACTGCTTCATCACGTAAGGAGAAACAAATACTTCCCCGTAAAGCTGGAAAAGAACAACATTCCGTTATTACCGGCGAGAGCAGCTCGTGCGAAAAAAAATTCCAAGCACGTCACCTTTTAGAAGAAAAGTCGACGCCCGCTCGCTCGGTCGCGTCAAAGTGTCACACGTGAGCGTCTACGTACTATATTTTCAACGGAATTGAAAAAAAAAAAAAAGCCTCACCACCGCGGGGCATCGTAACACACACTCATATGCATCCACTCCATAAATGTCCCCATGTCTTCTTGTACAACAAGGCTCTTTAACGTCCAAAAGGATCGAGATAAGCTTAGAGAATAAAAGAAAGAAACAAGCAAATACGCGCCTGACCTCGTATTACGCATCGGAGGCCAAATCTCCCGTTAGCGGAGCAGCGCGCAGCTTCTGAAAAGGCGCAGCTTGACTCACTTACGTGACGCGCCGAGATTCCTCGCGCCGGGTTTATCGGGGCGCGCGATCTCGTCTTTTAACTCGCTCCTTTGGCTCTCTTTGGAAGCTTATGGAGTTTAAGGTTGAGCTCTGGAAAGAAGCACACGCGCCTCTCCGTGTTCGCGATTACCTCGAGCCCGTGTTTAATCTGCTCCGTGCGTAGACGCGTCTTGAGCCATTGCGATCTTCGTGGTTTTGTAGGGCTGGAATTGGTTGCAGTCGTTTTAGGGGCCTGGAATGCAAAGTGTCGCGTTTACAAGGGATTCAGTTTGAATGTAGGGATTGACTGAAAACGTTATAGTTGATTCAGAACATCCTGATGTTTATCATCAAAAGTCAATCGAGGAACATGAACAACACAAAAACCGATGTAATAATTAAGTTTCCCTACGAAAAAGTCTTTAGAAGAAAATGTTTCACGTAGCATTAAAAACGTTTGTGACTACGAGTTTTGTTAAAATGTAAATCTACCGGAAACACCTGTGCCATCGTGATGAATAACGCTGGTCGGCCTATGATAAATCGCTTGTTTTTCCCATCAAATTATAATATACAAGCGATCAATCGAGACAGGCCTTGCTAAATACACGTCGCTCGGACTAATGGTTCGGTGAAAACATTTAAAAATCAAGATGATAACATTTTCTTTTATTGCCATGTGCCATTTGCACGATCTACCCAACAAAAACACACGAACGAAACCTGGCAAAACAGTTGATCCACCAGCCGATTTATTCCCACCGATGGAAATCGATTGAAAAAAGGGGGAAAAAAAAACATGCTTTCTCCTTTCCTCTGGAAAGATCTCAATCCCTATCTCGATCTCCATCTCTCGGAGAATCATGTGAACGTGCATCCAGTTCAATTTTTCTGCCTCCGTGCGAGCACGTGCAGTTTGTCAAAGGTTACAAGAGCACTTGTATACATAGAGGCTGAGAAACACATGACTATATACGCTTTCGTGATCGCATACGAGACGGGAGCTCACGGCTTTTCCGATACGTTTATTGTTTCTTGGTTATTTATTTATTGTTTCCTCAATTTATGTGCAGATTGTCACGTGTGCTCCCTCGATCGAGTGGAGGAGACAAATAAAAAAAAGAGTCAAAAGAAGCGAGCAACACTTGCGTGGAATCAAAAAAATATCGTCCACCAGAGTCGTTGGCTGACAAGTAGCTCCTCGGCATTCGGCTCACAAAAACCGCGCTCGTGACTTCCCTCCGAAACTAGTTGACATATATACAAGCCACAAGTATAATTCCAAGCATCGCGTACACGTTGAAATACATGCGAGAGGCGAAATGAAAAAAAAAAAAAAAGAGGTGAGTCCACGGTGTGCGCGTGAGATCGAAGGAGTGGCTGTCCTCCTGGCGACCGATCCACATTCAGACGGTAGCCGACTCCTTGGTTTCCGGCCTGAATTCTTCTTTTTCCCTCGTTCCCAGCTCGCTTTGGGTCGTCTCCTAAGCACGAAACCGCATGTGTGCTCGTACTTTTCAAAAGCATATTATATGTGTTGGTCCACAGGTATACAAATGAGTCGCCGAGATAAAATCTAGTTGATTGTTGCGTGAGAAATTACGGTGGCTCACGCGGGACGATTTCAATAAATCCCGCAACCGATTTCGATAATCCCCAAGGGTGCACTCGAGCGAACAATACACCGCTTGATGCAGGATTTTCGCCGGCGAGTCCGCGATTCAAGGTTGAATTATTCGAATTTTCAGGCGCAGTTCAATCAGCCACCCACTCGCCGACCTTTCTATTGTTGCATACCCCCCCACACCCCCAACAGAGAGTATAGGAACACGCGGTGCTGGTATCACTCCCTGCACATACATCGTATGGTGGCTGGTTGAAATTTTCAGCGAATCTCCTGCTTGTACGTTTCATTACCACCGCCTTATACGTGAGCGTGCGTGCGTTGACGATAACATCTCGCTTTCTTCCTGCTTCGTGTATCGTCTCATTGTAATCCGTGGGGGCGTGCGCGCGACAAATGATCTTGCAGAAAAATTCCGCGATCCCGGCCGTGCCGGACAGAGAAATCGATTTCAACCTGATGGCGTTTTCGTCTCGGCGTGTATATATAATATATAATGTGCACGTAAGAAGGTGCGGATACATCAGCCTGAGATTCGAATCTGCGGAGGAGGAGGGTGTATATATATACACATATATAATCGACGAGTTGCAATGCAAATACGGCTTTGCTTGCGACGCTATACAGAGGTGTATATGTTATTATGGTGTGCCCGTGGAGAGCATACACGCACACATCGAGTTTTTACATCGATAAAAGGAATAGGGTTGTTTTTTGTACGGTTATTGCATCCACAGAGGTGGTAGGTATATATTTATGGGGCTGATTGAGTGCCCTCGTGGGTTTTGTGTATTTTTTAGGGTGGCTTATACATACATCACCGCTTTATCGATTTGACGGCGTAATTGAGATATTAATTGTACTTTCATTTTTGTGTGCTCCCCCTTTTTTCACGCTTCGGTATGTATATATTTGTGTTGATAATATTGATGGTAGTTTTATTCGTTTGTACTGTACGAAAATTTCCAAACTTTTTTTTTCTTTATATACATACACGTGTATGCAAAGAGAAGCAATAAATACGCGTCTGAAACTCTCGTGCGGAGGTTTCGTAACCCTCAGAACAGATTAAGATTTCACAAATTGCCTACGCGACTACTCCAAACGCAAGTTGACCAAAAAAAAAAATCCGGTGATCTCTCTTTCTCTCTTTAGACGGGAAACACGTAGGTACCTACACCTATACCTTTCAAAATTCACGTACATAATGATTTCTCTCTCACGCTGTACTTTGAGCTCAACCGGTCAGTCATAGTCAATATATTATAAATACGCCCAAGTAGCACCTATATGCCTTCATTTCAAGAAAATTCGCTCGATGCAAATATATATATATATAAAATGCGTTGGTCCAAGGCCCAATTTTCCTCTCTCGTTTGCAATAATGGGGTACGAATATAACTACTTCTACATACGTTGCACTCTACATTCTCGAAAAATCGAAGAAAAAAAAAATCGGTCACACACAAAGAACCCACCTACGTGGCACATGGCTACCTGTACGCAACATAAAATGGTTAGCCTATACAAATATATACTCGACTAGTGTGTAGGCGAATGTATGTCTGGGCGTGGCATATGCACGTATATAGCGTGCTTTACTTTCCGCACACCTTTTTTCACCGACAGTCTAGACAGTTTTGTTCCTCGCCCCGATTTGCATTTGAAATATTATAAATCCATTACACGATACATCAATCGCGGAATCGACACACCTATAAATTCTTTTGCGGCAAAAACACGCGATTTATAATCAAATGTATGGGAAAAATGAAATGCAAACGTTACGTGTTACATCCTCGTTTCCGTCGAATCGAATTAAGTAATGAACGGTAGCGTCCTGGTGTGAGAGGTACAACGCATTGGAAAAAAAAAAAAAAAAAAATCCCTGATAACTTTACTTTCGTCGGTCGGCTGGAAAAATCGCGGCAGCGAAAGAAACCGGTTGTATGGGTGTTGCGCGGAGCTCTCTTCGTTTCGCCGATTCGAAAGTTTCCGGATGCCCTTCCCACACCTCCGGGCAATCGTCCCGAATAAACGGCTTATTATTAAACACCTGTTTATTTCGCTCAACAAGTTATACTTACGCGAGTAATGATAGGATCGGCGGACACGCGCGTCCGTCAATCCATCACGTGAGCTGTTGTCTGTATACACTAGCGCGCGTGTACGTATTTATCTCTTATTCAACCGCGATTTATTCAGTCACGGCGAGAAAAAATGAAAATACAAGTGTCCGAAAAACCAAGAAAAATCACGAGAGATTAAATAATGCGTCAATCGGCTTTTGTGGAAAAAAAAAATTAACTTGATTTCGCGCGAGTGCGTTGTGAGTGGGTAAAAACAGGAACTGTCGAGTCGGTGTTATTTCCGTCGTATGAAAAGTGAAAACGAGCCTCGTTATATCTGCTGCGAGCTACGGGCGCCGAAGATTCAAAGTTTGGGGGGAAAAAAATAGCTTACCTCAGTCCTCGCTCTCGTGGTGAGAGTAAAAGATATCTGAATTTTTTTTTTTATGCGTTCGCGCGGTATTAGTTTCGTTACAAGTATCAGAGATGATTAATAGACGTGAAACTGGATGTTGTCGACTCGACTGGTCTTATATTAATAATGCAAAGTTATACAAAACTACGCAAGTTATATAATAATTTTAGATTACATTTTTTTGTACATTAATTTTATACAAAGTTGTTGTATCTCGTGCAAACAACTGTTGATGTTTGTAAAGTAGAAGACATTGCTTAGGAAGACACAATTTTTAAAGATTTTATTGATATTTTCATGACATTTATTTCCATGACTGATGAGTCAAGCACATGCGTATGATAATTGTAATTCAAAGATATTAAAAAAGAACTTAACTTTACCTTCTCAGGCTGATATTCTGAGGGTAATTTTGACATTCGAAATTACCATCATATTTTAAAGATAAATGCAAACTAGTCTGGAAGGTTACTTATGCCTCTTCTATCGATAATGTGTTTAATAACCAATCCTTATCGACACCAATTTAAAAAATCGTCTGACCTCGCGTCTCACGAATAAAGATATACACGATTTGGCAAAAAACAAATTAATTCTGTACCATTAGACTAAAAGTATTGCTAAAATTATGCAACGCGTTTCAATATTTCGCAGTGTATTTGCAACTGATTATTATTAAAATATAAACTTTTAAGGTTACTTGTTCCCCCCCCCCTACTTTATCAACACGAATCGAAAAAATTGTCTTATAAATAGATATACTACAAGATTGGGATAGAAAAACTTTGTTCCACGTTGGCATCAGAATGAAATAAAACAAATTTTTTTGGAAGAGTTTTTATTTGTTTTTTATTGATGCTGATTGAAGGAATTTATGAAGGATCAAAAAAATAATAGATCAAGGGTCCAATGTAAAAAAAAAAAAAAAAAAAAAAAAAATTCGAAAGAGCAAACGACACAAACTGACGCCCAACTTTTGAGCAGTATCTCGTGAGTTTCGACTTTTTTTCCAAGTCCACACCTTTACATACATCGGCAACCAACAAACCTCTTTTACGCCTCGACTACCGCGCGCGTACGCAATAAAACTCGCGCAAGCTTGCCCAATCCCCGGTATCATTCAGCGTGTACGTGTACGTATACCCAAGAGAGAATTTACACCTATACCCACGTTCTCCTGTACAAAGCACCCCATAATTTTCCTTCCGGATATGCCCGTCCATTTCGCTAGCGCTTTTTTTTATTCCAGCCACGAGACGGAGGAAGAAATCCTCTCGACGTTTTATTGGCCCGTATTTTATGGCGCGTCGCAAAAACCCTCCGCTGCAGCGCACGTCTATTCCCCGCATAATAGTTTTTCGTTCACCTGCTTTTTTTTTCCACGGATTTTTCTTTCGCGCTTTTGCAGCCGACTGTCGTCGAATATGCGTTCAGAAAGTCCGCCCGCGGTACGCAAGGTGTGAATGTTAGCTCTTGCTCGGTCGCTTGCACAGTTCCTCTTTTTTTGATTTTAAATTTATGAAGCGCAGACTGAAGTGAGAGAGTTTCTGACTAACTCGTAAAATCATGGGTTTAAATATGCGTGAACTGTAAGACGAGTCGGTGTAAATGTCTTTTAAATACCAGCTATCCTAAAAAATCCCAAAGTTTCCATGGCTCCTTCCATTAAGTACTTGAGATTTCGAACAGTATACAATAATCTCAAGTAGGTGTACCTACTTACTGGAAGTACCATATAGAAACCTCGCAATTTTGATTTCAAGTGGATCCACTTCCCGTTACAGAGCAACAATTACTTGCTCATCGGACCGTTTTCCGTTCCCAATGGTAATTTCCGTAATTACCGAAATCCGAAGTAGAACATGCTAAACCCGCTAAACGTTGGAAATCGAACAACTCTCGCATTTTACCGTTCGGCCCTAATGTGCCGTATTATTGCGCGTGTGCGGATGCGAGAGAAAGAGTGAAAGTACATATGCCCAAAAGTACAATGAGAACCAACGCTATACTTAAGTATCGAGTAATTACCAAAAGTTTTTTTGTTCCACAATCATAACACACGCGTCCTTTGCTGGTTCCCTTTTTCCTTGTACCGCTTACGTGTATGATGTACCTCCGATAATAAAAAATTAATACCAATTGTACGCGATTATTTATATAAAAGATACGTATTTCCCAAAGGTTTGCCAACGGCGTTTATGTGACAACAGACTTCTTGTCTTACTTCTATATACTCACCCTTGGGATCACTAGTTTTTCAAGTGTACTGTACGAAGTCCGTGAGACGTGTATCCAATGAGTTTTTTTTTCCCGTACATTATAAGCATACGCTTAAAAATTTTCGAAAGCAGTTGTTTTTTTGTTAACTTTGGTTTTTCTCTTGAATCACACTTGAAAGTGCTCGATTCGCCGTGACGGAACATGGATTGCCCACGATTCGTGGATTTTTTCGGTCAATCAAAAATTCAACTCGTAATTGAGGTACCGCTCGAGAGTTGGTAGTTCTTTTATTTGGTGTCGGGTGGAAAGTGCGGATGGTGTAAAGCGTATGCGCAATCTGATTATTTAGAAAAAATGCACGAGCTGTTTTCAAGCTGTTAATAAACTTTGAGTTTGTCTTTATCCAAGTAAAATTTTACCATTTGCCTAAAATTCCATTTCATGGTTAAAAAATAAAAAATAATAATTTCCAAAGAGTACGTTTATTAACTTTGCTTTTACTCAACGTGGCAGCATACATTTTCAAAAGAGTAACATGCGTCTGTTAATTTAAAATCGTTATGAAGTCATGAATAAATAATAAAAGGAATGAAAAAGATAGCAAAAGATTCATCGTTTAAGACTAACGTGGTCGAAAGCTGCAGTGTCAGTACATTAAAACGCCAACTCCATTGAAGTCTGGCGTTAATCAGCCATAATACAGGCCCTCGGTCCCATTGCCTAGAGGCTCGATCGCCAAATTCCACGCAGCCGTCCTCGAAAATTTCCACCCGATTTCCTAAGCCCTCGCTGCGCGCACACGAGTCCTTCGATCCAACGAACCAAGCCAACATCAAAGGCTTCCCCCCCTCAACGAACCGTGCATTGAATCACGCGTATACCTGCATCGAAGAAAACCGCCGTCCCTCTGGATCCTTGGAGGAAAAAATACAAGCGTCAAAATACCATCAAAGCTTCGTTTGTGCGCGCATGGAATGGAGGAAGAAAACGAGGGCGACTCCATCCCCTGGCCCATCGAAAATCGGGACAAAGTGGCAGTTCTTGAGTTTCAGCCCCTTCTCCCTCTCTCGCATTCTTGATTGTCCCTTGCACCACCTGGACTCTGCCATGGCCGAGAAGGACACGCGATTATCAACGGGCCCTCCACCCGGTGCGTGCATAAATGTGTATCTATAGATCGAAATAAGAGATGTGAAGAGAAGGAAGGGAGGGAGTTGGTTCGAGCACCGATAATTATTGCGTTTGTGTGCGTGCCGAAGCAAAAGTATAATATATATATATAGGTGCGCACACAAGAGACGAAAGCTGAATCATTGTTGCGATGGACTTTTACGATGCATATATTTACTATAGTACGCGTTTTAGGGGACAATGGGTGTTTAGGGTACCCTTTTTTTTTCTTTATCTCGATGACCTTTAAATTAAAAAGGTGTAGCATTCCCGTTTGATACAACTATGGCTTTGGGATCGGTATAGAGTGTAGTAGTACGTGTTTTTCTGTTCGTCAATACATTATGTTGAAAGTGTGTGATTATGAATAATTGGCAATTTTATCATCGTAAGGATATGAAAATATTATTTACAAACTATGATGATGCGTTGATGAAAAAAAAATATGTATCATCAAACATCCTTAATCGTTAGTCTGCAACCTTAACGGCACACCTCGAAAAACAAATATCCCCATTTATTTGAAAAAAAACGTTTTGTTTGCGCGTGCAGTCTGTCGTTTTTCTAAATTTGGAGAATAGCTATTATAGGAGAGACAAACAGATTGGGGTCGTCAATGAACAATAACGACCGGTTGGATTGCGTCTCCTTCCTTTATTGATTATATCCACACAATCGATGAAATCAAACAGTATCCATCTGTATGGGTGCGCAGTTTATTGAAATAGGAGATCCGTACATAGTGCATACGTGCCTTTGTCCGCGCAGCTGTAAATTTCTGACTAAATGTGGGGCACATTGGCATGTTTTCTCCCCTATTTTTTGGGGGGAAAAATGCGCGTGTTATTGTTATTGCGTAAGACCGCGTGGTTGTCGATAAAGGGATTCGTTTTTTCGCTAATTTTCAGGAGCTATGCTTTGCTATATGGATTATGCGTTGATTTGACTCAGTATCACTTTTATTTTTTCTTTTGTTCAGTGCTTATGGCTGTTTTATGTCGTACCTACATGTTTACAGATAATTTGGTGTGTGGCGTGTGTATCATGTAATGGAATTTCTTTAGTTTTTACGCAATAATGTGATCTTCTGACTCTACATTATTTTAGATACTTTTTAAAATAAAATTATAGTAACAAAATACCAAGATAGATTACTAAGCTGCAATATCACTTACATAAGTTTAATTGATCTCTAGCGTAAAAATTATTTAATTTGAATTTACATCAACGTTATTATTATTATTTTTTCTGTGCTTATGTCTATGGTTTTATGTACGTTAATTTAGAATACAGTAATGTTGGTAAGTACGTGTACACACATAGCCGAAACCGCAATGGCTTAGTTACAATAGGTATTAAATAAAATGCAAAACTGAAACAAATAAAAGCGTATCTTTTCATCCCCTGGAAACGATGAAATTTACAGAAGCAACCCCTCTGTATCGAATGTCAAACACACTTGGACAAACCATAAAGAAATTTGCCTGTCCATCGTTAACAAGTGGCTTAGTCACTCGCAATAGACACATAAATCAAAAACCCCTCATGAAACCTCGTTACAAAAAAAAAAAAAAAAAGAAAACCAGCCACCCTAGCCCTTTCTCCTCCCCCACAAAGACTCATTACGGTCTGCAACAATATCCCCCCTACCCTTAAAAAACCAGCAACTGCGTGTTCCCGTCTCCATAAATCCATCATCTTCAGATAGATATTTGCAGCAACTATACGTATAGTGCAACGTCCACCGCAGCGCACCCTCCCGCAGCGAGTCCAGATCGGCTCACTTGCAAAAAAGCCATACACACTTCGATTAATTGGATTACATGTGTACGCTATACACGCTGGAACGAGCAGTGTCGGTACATGGAGTCTAATTCTCCTGTGCAAAAAAAAAAAAGGAAACTACCCTCCATCCCCATGCAAAGGCCCTCACGAGGATTTCAGTACCCACATATAGGTAGTGTGCACAGTGGCAGATGCGCGTTTCGTATTGAGAGTGGAGTCGGCCATTGTGTTATTACTTGTACGCGCTATGCGAACCCTGCACGTACAGCTTACCCCTGTGTGTTGTATATATATAGAGTCACACGCGTGTACCGTATAATACAGAGGTGTCGGCCACACACCGGGATAGTAAGTACAATGTCTGAAAGTCGGCGCGTGTCGTTTTTTTTTTTTTTTTTTATTATTATTCGTTCATTCATTCATTCTTTCATTCGTTCGTTTGGATCTTCGAGTGAGTGCAACGTGTATGTATATTCGGTTACACTGTAATTACGAGAGGCGGCACCGATGGGCGTTTCTCAAATTGATATTTGCACTGCTGACTTTGATTGAGAGTTTCTTGTTTTTTTTTTTTTTTTTTTTTCATTACTTTCTTTCTCTCTTGTTCTTTTTTTTTTTTTCTTTCCGTGCAGTGGACGCATATTAATTATGGAAGTAAAAGCTTATAGGTACAGGCGTTACGCAACATGTTTTTCTTTTGCTTTTAATCTCACAGTGCAGGCGTGTCAACTCATCCTCCTCGATTTTCTATTGACACAACGACAAATATGTAATATAATGGTAACGGCGCTTATGCTAAACCAAGTGAGAAAAAAAAATCCTTGGCATTGTCTCCGATGCGCTCATCTTTGCACTCTTCGGTTTATTTATAATGCGCAGTACAAACACTGGTTTCACGTATTAATACCCTGTCCCTCGTTTTGTGTGCTCGACTTTACGATCGATAAACATCCGAGGCCGTTATCTGCACCGTATTTATCCGGATTTTCCCCAAATATCTTTTGCGGTTCGCAAAAAAAAGTTGAACAAAATTCACGTCATCGGGAGACTCTTGTCTCTGGGTGTGTATTTACGTATAGCATCTGTGACCCTGAACGTGAAAATTCCGAACGTCTGCTTTTACTTTGGAGGTCGCGTGTGCGGTTCTCGTGTCAGTCCGCGAGTACAGCCGTAAAAGAACAGCGCGTAAATATAATTCTGGCCTCGCGCGTGCAAAGCGGTACATGATAAAACTGCAGCTCGCTCGCGGCGAAGATACGCCCAAGCGGTTTACAAGTTTGCCGATACTTATAAGCTTGTTCTTGTACTTTGGTGGAGGTGAAGTCACTTTTATTTTTTTCATTTTATTTTTTATTTTTTTACTTGTGACTGTTCAGAACATTAATCCATCAAACGTATCAAGTTATCTGATTCCCGCAAATTTGAACGCAAAAACAGACACACCTATTTTTTTTAATTTTACAAGCAATGAAAAAGCTATCCGATTTGCGCTTGGGCACGCGTAATTAATACTGCAATAGTACGTTCCTGTATTAAAATGACGTAAGTTTTATCACCATTTCTAAAATTGCACATGTTCAACGACAAAAAAAAATTTGCAATCGAAATAAAAAAAAATCAAAAATAAGATGTTCGTAACCCCAATTTTTGCAGTGCAACGAGCATAAGAGACAACGAAGAGGAAGCGGTTAAAAGAAGCCTTGGTATCATTACAAGCCGCTTTGCTCTCGCTCGCGTCTCTCTTCCTATAAATTACCCTTCGTTCTTTACGATGCGCGGTAATGATTGCTCAGCGTATTATTTGAAAAACTACAGGTATTGCAGCTATTTTATCTCCCTATTAACCTTAGTTTGTATAATTTACAAAATATAATGTGGAGGAATGTTAGCTGTAATGCAAAACTCTTGCTCTGCTCTTTCGCAAGACAGTAATAATTAATTATAAATTATTTGTTTATTTTTTTCCTATTTTTCGATGCATTTTTGAAAACTTATTTCAAGGGCATTTATTAATTATTTGGTTTGTTAATTTCGTGTATTTATTAGGGGAGTCACGTGAAAGCATTAGCCATACCGATTTCCGGATAAAGTTCACGAACCGAATAAATGATGCAATCCGATCGTAAAAGCATAAAAATTAATAATTCCCAGGAAACTTCCTTCCTCGCGTAAGAAAAAGGGCTGAGGGATAAATGGAATTGAATGAAACTTGCGGCAGGAAGAGACGGAGCAAAAGCAATCGACTAACGGCGCTGCATTAAAATCTTAACGCGTACAAATTACACTACGTACATTATACTGTGAGGCGGCGTGTACAGCGTGAAAACGGTCCGAACCGCGCGATTTCACTCTCGCGCTGGACAATCGCGTGTGTCCAAACAGCAACCGATCCATACCGATCGTCGGGCAATTTGTACACTCGGACAGCAATGGGAATATCGTGCCAGGAGTAAAAAAAATAAATAAATAAATAAATAAATAATTAAATAATAATGAAGCAGTGGATCTTAATGAGTGACACGCGAAAAATAACTCGAGTTTCCCCGGCAACGCGAAAAAAGAGCGTTTTCTTCGTATACTATATCTCTCTCTCTTTCGAATCGTTGTGCTCTCCCTTTTTTTCCGTGGGTATGTGTATAATATATATTACCCATGGATATGTACAAATGAGCGGAGGGGCGAAGGGGAGAGAAATCGCTGCGCGTGAGCTTAAACGGCCGCGCGTGCAATTCAGCTCTCGGAAACGCGAGGATCGGCAAAAGAAGGGAGAAACTCTCTCGGGCGATTTTTGCTCCTTCGGATTGATATTCCTTGTAATTTAGACGTGCTCTCGCGAGCGAGAGTGTGTGCACGTACGTGTATACATGGTATCTTTGCCACCTCGTGATATGCTTTACGGTCTTACTGAGGGTTCCGTACGTGTATATACGATGTACCCCGACGCTGTCGGGATTTATGTTAATAAGAGCGTGCAAATTATGCTATTTTTGTTTTCTCTCTTTCTTTCGTGGCTGGAGGGGGTTTTGTTTTGGTTTTGTTTTTTCTCAACTTTAACGTGATTTAGTTGGAAGGGCAGAATCTTTATTTATTTTTTTTTTTTTACTTTTTATTAATTTGAAAAATTGTATTTTCCGTTTATTTTTATTTCGCGACTGTTGTTGAAGCTTGGAATAATCCAATAAGTCGACTGTGCTATAAAGTTGTGAATTTTTTTTTTTTTTTTTCTTTCAAATGTCATGCTAAATGAAGTTATGAAAAATTCAACATTTCTTAAAAATAAATTGATAAAATCAAGAACATAAATCTTGCTAAATACATTAAAATTTGTATAGACGAGTGTTGGTATAATTATTGTCTTGAAAATCAATGGGTAACCATTGAAAATCACTGTATAATAAAGAAATACTTTCAAACAATACTTTTTAAGTCAGTACAGATTGTGGATGTTGAATTCACAACTTAATTCGAATATTCGACAATGAAAAAAAAAAAAAATCCAACGTCGATTTCTACGGATCATTTTATATATGGTTATTATTCATTTAGTGGACTCGCAAATGTTTGTGATCTTTGAATCAATTTACATTGCACGTTTATAAGGGTAAGGGACCCGATTTTGAGATCTTGCTTTGGTCGATTACTGTGAGTCTCTGTATTGTTCGACCGAAATATTCACGGTAAATTAAAAGAACACAAGGGTTTGAAAACTAATTCTTACTTTTTTACTTACCAAAATGGCTGAATCTGTTTAGGAAGGCTAATCAACCACAAGCACAATAGCGTTAAATCAATCTTAACAAAATATGCGACGATGAGAAACACCTTAAAATTAGAAAAAGAAAAAAAAAATTTCTGCTCAGAATCCCAAGGTGCAGTATAGCCACACCTCCTTTTGTACACAGTAGCCATAATGTACTAACAAAAGGCGCGTGCCGGCAACCACCGATCTGTTAAGAGAGCTGTTGCCGATCGGTGAACCGTATCGGCCACGTAAGTATATAGGCACACGAAGGTAAAAGGTACGTAGGAGGGAGTTGGTGGGTTACTACAATCTACCAACTTATTTTCCTGCGGTTGTGTTTGCGGTTGTATTGTCGGCGCAGGTCAGTTGCACCTAAGGTCGTTGGTTTGGGGGCGGGATCTTAGTTGAGAAACACACGTACATTTCTTCTTTTTTTTTTCTTCGAATACCGTCACGATTATTATTACATATCTCCTTTACTATATGATAAGATAATCATAAGCTCCAGACACACGTATACACCTATACTGTGAACGAAATTTCCATAAAAATCGTTCCAACATGAAGTAGTTGAAAGAAAAAACACATCATTCTATGCCATATATTTTTCAGTGAATGATCACGCTCGAATGGAATCAACGCTTTCTCGCGCGGCATCTTTCTCTCTGAATCTCTTCGGATGCATGTCTATGTACGTAATTGCAGCAACAGCTCGCGATAATCAATAATCTCCGGAGAGGAAGAAAATCGCGCCTCTGGCTACAATTTTTTTCCTAGTGTTCAAATTAATACATTACAATAACGTGGCATTAAAACGAAAGTCAAGGTGAGCTCGGCCGAGCTTTTTCCTCTTCTTCTTCTTCTTCTTCTTTTTTTGTTGTTTTGCTCGTGTAGCGATATTACGCTCACTATACGTGTATATACACGCGTTACTGCCCGACTTGGTGTGGCTCTCAACTCTCTGTTATTTTCCGGCCGCATCGATAACGTCCAAACGTGTAGAAATAACCGGCTTTTTTTATCTGTTCAGGGGCTTGTGCATCTATATACATATTTACAGGAGGGGGCACAAGTTGATCCGACATGGTGTTTTACAGAGATATTTACACAACGAAATTCTATAAGTGTTATATTGTCTCGGAATTCGAGAAACATTCATGGAAGCCAAGATATTTCGTCGATAGATCTTGTCGAGGGGTGCGTTGAGTTTAGACCTTAATAGTCTTGATATCGGTTGAACACAAGAACCAAAAGACAAACATTGAATCTTGTTAAAACCTTATATAGGTGTAACTTTAATTTTTATCACAATTTCTATACCGCATACATTTGACTCATCCTTGAATCCATCAAATTGTCATACATTCATCCAGGCTATAATGAGCATTTGTTTTTTTGTTTCAGGTAAGTTTCGCAGTCATCGGATTCACCGCCTCACCCGTAAGATGCTCCAACTAAAATATAACCATACAGTCTTCCCACCCGATGGATTTACATATAATCCGAGCAATTGTTCGGGTCGACCATTTCCCCGCATTTGCCAAGAGACAACTCACCGCAGTCCTGTCGGAAGCTATAGTCAAGTTACGCGATTCCCTCGGCTTGCGTAATGCATATATATCAGCTGCATCGAGCCTACAAACATTTACAACGCGCCTCACCCGAAACTCTGTTTTCTGTACAAATACTCTCGTCGTCTGACGGCTAAAAGCCCCGTTTAAAACGTTTCCCCGTTTAAACGACAACGATGCCAACGCAAACATAAAGTGCCTTCTCGACACGACAAATAATATGGACCAACCATAAGGGACGTAGATCTTGTACATGTCATTAAAGTATGCTCAAAACGACCGATATATAAACTCAATAGATTACCCCAGCGTGTTTTTCACGAGTAGTTGCGTGTCCGAGCGTATCAGTGTATAGCTTTATGGTGGCCAGCCGCGTTATGATAATATGCGCTACCAACTGCGTACATACGTGGCTACTGATGGTGATGTAAACTTTGTCTGGTACGTCACGGTGTATATTGCACATGTACGCGTACACATATATTATATACTCCCGTTGGAAAAATCTCGGGAGCGAGCGCCTCCGTGCATATAGCTTAATTCACGTCGAGCTTGAGGCTCCGCGTGCGCGCGGGTGTATTATGCATGCGCCGGTGGATCGATTCATTTGAAAGTCAAATCGATTTGTTGGGTATGCCTGTATTATGCGAAGCCGTGCGAAGCGCCCGTAGGTGCGGTGTGTACGGGGAGGTTTGATTAACGGGACGGTTAAGAGAGGAGGTGGCCTCTCTCGGAGGTAAGCTTCGGGGCTGTGTGTGTGTGTTGATCTTTGCTCGATGCCTCGGTGGATCATGTTGGCCATTGTTATTCAATTTTCAACCCCATCGATCTTTTACTCGCTAATTGTTTGTTTTATTATGCTTACATGCATCGAATGTACCGGTTGTATCAGGTCCGTTTTGGAAGCATAATATGTATACGATGATCGACGCTTTACAAGATTTTCACCATCAAAGGTGTGTATTTCAAGATAAACCATCATTACCCCTACCGGGTGGATCGATCCCTAAAAACCCGTGGAGTAGAGCACTGTCTTAAAAAAGGGCTCGTTAAACGTTCGCGAGATTATTTATCACCCGCACTTTACGAGCTGAAATAGTTTTCGTTGTGTAGCTCGGGTTCGAAGAAGGTCTTCCCTGAAAAAACAACAAAAAAAAATGCAATGTTCGAGGATGGACGAGGATCGTGCACACGCGCAGCTGCAAAATTACGAGCACCACGTCAAAATTTTCAAGGTTTGCGAGAAAGAGGAGGAAAAAAAAAAAAAATAATAATAATAGAGGGGCCGGGGGTGAATTTACAGCTGTGAGAGAGCCTCCCCGTAAGCTTAAGCGCGTTACCTTTCGTAAGAGGATTTATCACGCGTATGTGTGCCCCGCTCGGCCGAAGCTTTAATGAGCTTTGGTTTTATGTGATTACCAAAGCGCAAATATAATATTGTAAATTATCATCGAACGCATACACGTAGCGCAAATAGGGCTATACTTTCAAGATTCATTATTTAACAGGATGGTTCGGATTTACGATAATAATAATCACCGCGTGTGCATTACACGTGTAGCGAGAACGCATTTGGTATTCGTACTTTGCTTAATTAAGCTGTGACTTCAACGGTGGGAATAATAATATAGCTCGTGAAGGATTTTTACGCGAGCATTTTTGTTTTTGTTTTTATGATAAAAATAAAACCTGTTCAGTGTACTACTTGCAACCATTTACAAACGTTTTACGGAGCGAAACAACAATCCAAGTTTATTTGAAACCCAAAGGGAAACAAATCAATTTTAAAAAGCTCGTGATGGAGAGAAAAAATAAATAAACGAAAGTACGGAGAAAAGAAAAACGAAGGAGCGTGTATACGCCGCCGCGGGGGTCCGACAGAAAGGAAAATCAGAGGAGGAGGAGTAGGAAGTCGGTGAGGCCGAGTATTTCCGTAAGGGAAAGAAAGAGAGGCGAGTTAGCGTGTCCAGTCTGGCATGACTTGCTGTATAATACATATACTTACACGTAAAGACGCCGTATGCCGTGTACGGGAGAGAAAAAAAAAAGGAGAGCTCTCTCTCTCGACTGCAGTCATTTTGCTGCAAAAGCTGCCTACGGGGAATGCAATCGTGCGAAACGTGTACAAGTATATCCGTGTATACACATTGTGAGTACAGGGGAGAGTTTTTTTTTTTAATGCCGATTGGAGTCGGTAGGGACTTTGTGCCTCATTTGTGGGCGCGTTCGGTCATTACGATACGGTTGCGTCTTGTGAATTCCATTAACGCTTGTTTTCTTTTTCAATTTTATTTTTGACATAGCCATTGAAAAGAACAAACATTCACCGTAACAACGCGGTCTCAAAGTCAACAGGTGACAGTCAAAGTGTCAGCGGCAGAGATGACGCGTGATGAAAAAAGCCCCATCCACGTAACGTCGTTTCCGCGTGCCACACTCGCGAGGATCTCTCTGGGGAAATAAAAGCGGACGTTTCCATTTATCCCTCCTCGGCAGAGCAAAGACGACCACGGCGCCCCAATGCTTATTTAATTGGGCCCTCGGCGACGCGCGCAACTTTTCAAGGTGAAAACTCTCGGCTGTAGGTACGCGTGTTACCTCGTATAATAGTCAATACACACTCGTGTACGTACTTCGAGGGAGAAAGTTTTATTAAAATCAGCGACGTCTTGATGTTTTTTTTTTTTTTTTTTTCCACCTATATGATTCCGATTGTCGATTGGCGCGAAAGTTGACTGTTAATAATTACCATCGGAAGAGCGTCGCGTGTGTTTGGAAAAAAAGACAATCAAACGCTCGATTAGCTCGGTGATTCGCCGACACCACACGCGCCGGCTTTCCCACCCGTGGACTTTAATAAGCGCAAAAACCACACCCGAGGAGCAAAAATCAGAGCGCGGCACAGCTGTATAACACGCGTGTACGAGCCCTCCGTTGATTTATCCTGCGGTTTTCCGCCTCGGTGGTATAGGGTAACTGCGAGTTGTACGTAAAAATGAAAATTAAAAAAAAAAAAAAACCACACACGTGTTCGCGGGAGAAAGTCTTTCCCGCTGTTTTTTTTTTTTTCGTCTTAGCGCGATGCGCATCAGATTTCGCCGCTCGATACGTTTGTATGCAATTATAGGGACATTTGCATGTATTGATATACACCGGATGCGTTGGATGCGCCTCGCTAGGTTGGCCAGATCTTCCTCGGGGACTTTTCCTGTACGTATACACTTCGATTCTATTTTTAAAGGTTCTTAGGTTTCGAAGCTAGGTGCTTTAAAAATGTTTATTGATGGATTCGTTGATGTTTCATCTCGTTTGCTTTTTATGCAAAAATACCTTGACTATACAAATCTGATAAAATCATGTGATTTTAATTGCGGTTTGTTTTTTCTTAAAAGATACGTAGTTCTTATTAAAAGTTGAAAATAAAAAAACACTTTGTAGTCAAGGGTGTGAGATCGAAGCTTTTTGGATTAAAGTCGCAAGTACGGAAAATTTGATCTGTACCTATTCGTGGATCTGAACCAACATTGATTTGCGGTACGAGTCGTACACATCACCGACTAGACCATTAGCAGTCGATGATGATACGTTTAGAAAAATGATATTTGACTGCGTGACTATATTGATTTAAAAGTTATTGATAACATCATCGTTGTGAGTATTAATTTTTTCAAGGCCCAGATACTTTTCAAGAGAAATCCTGTGGTACGTTAATAAATACATTTCCATTCAAACGACGACAATGACAGGACGTTTGCTTTTGTAAAGTATGTAATAATATGAGCTTTTATTTATTTGCATTGCATTATTTTTCGCTCCATGGCACACTTTTTCCACGTGTCGTCGATCAACAAGGCCATGTAGGCTTTTGTCAATTATTTCTTTGGAAAAAAAATTTCTCAACTTTATTTCAATGCCTGATGTTGTCAATCTCTAATAGAGAAAGTTTACTTTGTTTGGATTTGTAAAGACTTTGCTTGAATACGAAAAGAAAACACATCTTATTTCCCCCCCAATTCGGGACCCCTGTTTCACCATTGGATGAAAATGTTTATGTTTTCCTTGCTCGATTCACCTATCGTATAATTTAATAATTAAATAATAAGTACAACTCCTTTGAGTAACGAGAAATAAAAATTTCTCATTACTTCATGGTACAATAAGTTTTTGCTGCTCTAGACTTCCTTGAATTTTTTCGACAGTTAAAAAAAATATCGTTACGTGCCTAAGAAGGTTGTCTCAATTGGTATACAAAAAAAAAAAAGAGCCATCCAGTGTAAAAATCCGCCCTTCCTTAGAAAACTCATGCAACAACATAATGGCCATCAATCACGGGATTGAGAAAGTGAAAAAAAGGACAATGACGACACTCGCTGAAAAAACATTTAATTTCGATAATCAACAGATTTTAGGCTGTATACCCTTACCCTTCGATGTACCGCAGTCAATTATCCTCGCTTTCTCACCGCATCCCTTGGATACTTTTTTTTTCCACTCGCTTCCCCCCCCCCCCGAAAATTCCCAAAATTACCGGGCAAGACTCGCTCTCTCGTATACCGTACCACACCGCGTAAGTATACGCACTGTTGATCGGCAAGTAAAAGAAGAGAGGGAGATGCGGCTCGCAAGAAAAGCATCGCTCGAGGTCGTCGGTCTTCGCGAGAGCAAGTACTCATATGTATATACACGAGACTGTCTGCACGCGTTGGCTGAGAGATTCGTCGTGAATGAGAGCCGGCGTGCTGCTCGATTTTTTCTTCGCGGGGCGCTATTGTGCGCTCGTACACGCTCGAGGGGATTGCCTTTGTTGGACGCGCGTGCCTCTCTATTTATTCCTTTCGTTTATTTGATTGAGCCTCGCGATGGGGATCGAGGTGAAGTTGTGCTTCTCGATTTTTTTCCAGGGTGATTAACAGCCCTGGAATTACTCCGAGTTGATCGTTTTTACTCCTATCGAGGCTATTCCGCTGGTGGGTAAAATTTTCCTCGGACCACCGTGTTGTCCATCGTAATGGAAAAAAAGAAGAAAAAATCCCAAGACAGAAATTCCTAACGCGCACCAGAAGCGCAAAGTAGCCGCGACGCCGAGAACACGTACCGCGTCGTGCCGGTCGCATTAAGAGAAAGCACAAAGTCCCATAAAGTCCCCGCGGACGAAAGAGAATCGCGCATAGTTGTTGTTCCTGCAAATGCAACGACAAATTCCCCTTCGTCCGTTTTCGCAAAGACACGAAGGGCTCAAGCGATCACGGGTGTATGTAAACACAGGCCATTAGCGGCGGTTGGTTTATGAACGCGGAAAAACTCTGGGGGGAAGAGGCTGTGGCCTCGTGAATTGTCGCTATACTTATATAGGTACACCCATCGAAATTTTACGAGATCCGTATACGCTCGCAAACGCATTGTTTTCGCTTCGTTGTGAATTTCATTGAAATTTCGTCGGGAGAAGCGGTGCTAGAGAGAGAACAAGTGCATAGGCCCTTTTTTTGTTTTTTGCACGTAATTCGATCGGCGATCGGTAACCGGTTGGGTGGAAGCTTCGCTGTATATACACTTTCCAAAGCTTCTTGCACAATCATTGACAGCCAAGAACAACAAAAAAAGAAAGCCCTTTCGTGCACCAGCAGCACGAGCTTATCACCACTCGCTATACGGTTTTCGGTAAAAGCTATAACTGTATGTACTTATTTACCCCAGCTCGGAACAGTTTTACGCAACTCGTCGATAAATATTGCGCTCGCGCGACCAACAAACGGGCTCTTTATCACACTTTGCCTGGCGGACTATACACGAGCACACGCAACGCGCGAACTTTCTCAAAAAAAATTCGTCACTTTCCCCCGGTGATGCCTCTGCTGCTCGAGTGTGTGTGTATATATTTTTGTCATCCGTACAGTCATCCTTGCCGCAGCTTCATTATCGTGTTCGTGTATTTTAGCGTCAGCGCGCGTGTCATTAACGCTCATTACTATATATGTATTGAAAGGTAAAGCAGGTGCGGGCATTAGCTGACAATGCGCGAGAGTCAAAGTATATATATATATATATATAATGTCTTTACGCACATTGTATGTACATGAATATTGTGGGGTCTGTACTTACACCGGACACGGGACTTTCTCCCTTTCGATGCTCATGTTTGAGGCCTCAACTTCTTACACGGGTTACACGTATACCTGTATAATATGTTTGTATATACTCTGTTGACCCGTGCACGCGTACATATAAGTGGCTTTGATTGTTGCGCGTAACTTTCGATCGGTGATTTACAAGTGTTGACTTTCGTGCAGGTACAATCCTTTGGATTGACAGGAAAACGGCAGTAGTGCGTATACGTGGGTATACAGATATTAGTTTGCCCTCGTTGAGCTTCATCGCACCGAAGCACATATACGTATACTTTTTAATAAAAAAATAAATAAACAAATAAAAAGGTATACTTTGCATCCTGCCCTGCTTGGGCTCCATTTTTTCTCCTTCCCGAGCTTCTCGTTCTCCCTTTCTCTGGTGCATTTGTACGTATAAGTACACGTGTACATGTGCACAGTGCATGTGGTATTATGCGCGGAATCGTTTATATATACACACGTACCAAGAGATGGAGGGAAAGAGAGAGAGAGAGAGAGAGACGCACACGTATAGGTGCAACTTTCTTGCACGCGGCATTCCATTCTGGTCAGAGACCCTCTCCAGAGCCACCGCCGCCGCTTGTTGCCCTCCCGTATACGTGTGTGTGTGTGTGTGCGAGTGCGCGCCCAAGGCATCAAGCCGCGAGCCCGAGATTGTCGGATACATATCACGAATAAGAGGAGCAGGGATGGGGAGGAGAGATGTTTAATGCGAGTCGGGGGTCAGTTTCGTCAGAGTTACGGGGAGTCCGAGGGGATCGCGAGCTGCAGGTATTTTTGCGCTTTTCGGGAAAAATACTGACTGCCCTTACTGTTTGCGGTGCGTGGATTTTTCTTTTTTTCCCTCCTACAGAAGCTTGTGATTTTTTATTTTTTTTTTTGGGGGGGGGGCACTTAATTATATGCTCGATTATTATTCGCACTTTAGGCATTGAAATCCCTCCTTTGGCTGCAAAAGTACCGGTGTACGGTAAAAATCGGTATCAGTAGGTCGCTCGGGATGATTAATCAACGATTTCCGAGAGCACACGTGAAAATATCTCTCTCGGCACCTCGAGTGATGTATACGCCTTTGCCTTAATTTAAATAAACGTTGGCTCGGCGGAGCTGAAAAAGAAGAATAAACAGGGGGAGGGAAAGGGAAAAGTGATTTCTCGCCATAAATCGCGGGGGGCTGTTAATCAGAGAGTGAAAAGCGTCTTGTGTATTACGTGTTTTTATCATCGTTACAGTTTCGCGGACTCGCGTTCACGTGAGAATGGATTTATACTGTTTTTTGTTTGTCGGACACACGTGAATTCCGTTATTCGTACCCTCGTATCGATTAAGATTGCTTGAGAATTTATCTTCGATGAAAAAGAAGGGAAAAAAAAAAAAAGAATTTAGTAACTTTTTAATCAGAAGCGCGTCGACGTGCAACGAAAAATCTCGCTCTTCCTCGAAAAGAGACCGTATCCTTTTCTCCTCCCACTTTCGCGCATATTACGAGATCACATCCCTATCGTATTTTTTTGTTTTTGTTTTCGCTCCGATGAACGATCCGAGGCAGCACGTAACGCGTGTGCGAATATCGCGAAAATCGAAGAGAAGGAGAAGCCATGCATAGCCTTTATCGCGACGAATCGCAGGGCCTTCTTCTCTCCCTCTCTCTCTGCTCTCTGCCTTTCGCCCGTGTGTTATCGGGCATCGCGTGGAGGTAAGATACACCGACACCGCAATAAAGCTTCGTTTTCAGCGGGTATAATATGTGGGGAGGCGTGACGGAAGCTTCAATTTATGGACGCTGGGAGGCTAGCAGAGGCGAAGGGTTGAGGAAAAAAAGGAGGCGTGCGAACGTGATTCTCTTTTTTTCTATCTTTTTTTTTTTTTTTTTTTTTTTTTAAAGATGATGCTGGGTTGGTTGAGGAATTTTTCGAGGTGCGAACCGATGTGGATTGTTTTTAATAGAGTAAATTTTCACTGTCCCTTTCGCTGGTTTCTCTTCATTTTTCCAACGCAAGCAATGCACAATTTTTTAACTCGTTAATTGGAACGGACAACACGCTTACTTATTCGTTGGAAGGAAAAGTAGCTGCATGAAAGTTATTAATTCAAAAGAAGTAATTGCACTTACGATTAATTGATAAAATTATGAGGGAACATTGTTGAAAATCTTCAAAGGATTTAGCTGGTGAAATTTTTTGTTGGAAAAAATGACCCATAAAGTGCTCGTATGTGTGTGTGCGTGCCATTAAAGAAAGTGTACGTCGGTACGTTTTGGAAGCTGTTAACTGACTGGATATTTCATGGTTGATGCATTAGTTTTATGCTTGGAAACTTGACATAGTAACCATAAATTTTGGCACAACAATCGTAATTATGATCACACTTTTTCATCAAAACTGACGCACTCCTTAATTTGTTAATATACATTTAAAAAAATTGAAGGACACTGTAACCTTAATTTATTATTATTATTTTTTTTTCAGAAGACATTTCATCATAACATTTTTTTCTCTCGATTTTTCGTAAATTTTATTTTACTCTAAATCGTTTGTCAACGACGAAAAAAAAAAGCAAACTCGTTATTCCAATGTTCTTTAAATCAGATTTCTACACATCAACAAAATTGGTAATCGCAAAATTGAAATAACGCATAAGCCAGGAGAAATCAATAGACTTCATAAACACGTGTCCAAAAGTTACAGTTGTTGCGACTATGAGTTTGCGAAGATAAGATCTAAATGGATTTTTCGATTGATAATTTATGCACTGCCACGCCACCTTCGACTTCACGTTCTGCAGTGCGTATTATACATGAGTGTATACTCACATGCGAGTGATTGTAAAATCCAAACGTAATCTGGGATAATTGAATTCCAATCGTAAGCGATACCTATCAGGCCATATAGTATATATCTGATCGCGTAGTATTTTAATTACGCTCCATACATGGGGCTAACGAGAAATTTCTCATTCATAACGAGATGTTGGGAATTTTTGAGGTGAAATATTATTGCGTGCTCGGGATGATTATACGCCCGAAGATGTAACTGCAAGATGCCTCATTACGATAAAAAAAAAAAAAAAAAAAAAAAAAAACACCTGTGCAATGGATAATTCATGCGCTTGTATGATTTAGAAACTCATTGGTGCTTTTTTTCTTCCCATCAATATATACTATGAAATAGATTTTTTTTTTCCAGATAAAAGTTTCATTCAACCGGCAACAACAATAAAAACAAAAGTCTCGTAAGGATCACTTTGCTTAATTACCCGAGCTGTTGTATCAACACTTCCCCATCGGCACAAGAGAGAAGCCAATGAAAAAAAAAAAAAAAAAAAGAAATCTCGCGTGTAACCAAAACAAAAAAGCCCAGTAGGGAAAAAAAAAAAAAGTATTCCAGGGTGGTGGCACGCCGGCCGGAGCCTTCGTTCGCGTGGCCAATACTGTTGCTCGACACGAGGATATAGATAAAACGTGAAAACGGCCGGCAATTAGAAAGTCCGCGCGAGTTTCTTATCTCCTCGGCTCCCCTCGTAGTCTCCTCTGTGTCTGAGCCGTTGCTACTGTTGCGAAAGAAAACCACATAGCCATGGAATTTCATGCAACGCGCATCGCCGTATCATGTATAACACTATGGACTTGTATATTAGAGAATCTATTGGAGTGCCAATCGCTCGATTGTTTTGCTTTTTTTTTCTTCCAACGTTTTTGCGGGTAAAAATAAATCCGAGAACACGTCAGCCGTACGGGCTGGTTGTTCAGAATTCAGCTTAGAAATCAAGTTTATCGAAGATTTTCCGTGTACTCGCGAATGACACGGCGATCGCATCAAGTTGGATTAGCATAATTCACGATCGCCGAGCAAGAAACCGCACTTCCGATCTATACCAATCGACAAAACTCTTTCTTTACAGTTATGAGGAATCGTGATTTATCGCCGTGAAAGTGACAGCGTAACTAACGATATTTACCGATTGAAAAAAAAATCTGTATAAAATAAAAGCAAAAAATCGTACAATGTACATATGTACGTACAGTCGTGTGTATAGTAACGAGTGGCCGCAGTACAAAAGATCCCTTGGAGCTCGGTTACTTGCATAAAAGCACGGGTATACCCAGACCCCTTGACACAACAAAGACCGAGGGGGAGGAATGGACGTTAACTCAATTAATCCGGGTTTCACGCTCGATCAATTATACGCCGCGCGTGCACGTGTATGTGTACCTGTTTTGTATGAACGCTGCTCTTTGTACCGCGACGACTCGCCGTTCTCGGCTTCTTTTTTTTTTTTTTTTTTTTTTTTTTTTTTACTCACATGCACTTATTGACCCTTCCGTTTTTTTTTTTGTTTTTTTTGTTTTTTTTTTTTTCTCTTGGTTGCATTTTGTCTCGTGCGATTTTCTACTCATGAGCACCTATTGTTGTCAAGTACACGATTATACAACCCTATATCAAAAGTACCGTCGACACAGGGTTAATTTCTAAGCGAAAAAACCTGTACAGGTAGTATAGGGAAAAACCAGTTTTCGCAAACGTGTTTTTCATTACCTGCCCTCGTAACACAACCGAACTTTCGCAACAATCGGCTAAAAATCGAGCACCGCGCGCTCTAGTGATATTTCACTTTGCCTTGAACTTTTTCCGAAAGATTACATCTTTCACACAAGTATATGTATACATCGTATACAAATGAGGTGAAAGAAGAGGGAACCGGTTGGATTGAGTTCCGTCCACGCACGAGGAGAATAAGGGAGAAATGTATATACCTATATACAAACGATTACGCGAGAGATCGGTTGGATTTCGTAGCCATTCGAGGACACTTTTCCGCGTAACGTGTTTTGCGTGCATTATGATACAAGTGTATGAAAGTACATACAAGGAGTTCGATGCAATTTTTAGTATTTTAATCAGAATCCACTTTGAAACTCGTTATGACGTATTTAAGTAGGTACGTCGATAAGGCAAATTTTCGCATCTTTATTCCTTGCTGTTGCAACGAGGTCGGCTTTGATCTTTTTAACTCCACGTGTACTCGAAAAAAATAAAAATAAATATAAATAACCCACACTGCGTTTCTTTGATTTTTTCCTGACTAATACGATCACCACGCGATCGATCGCTCGTTACAAGATCATCAACGTCACTCCAGTGTCCCGAGTCCACTGCATAGCTATATCTCCTGTCTACTTGTCAGCGTCCATCCTCTGATTCTCGAGTCGTGTTTATTGCGCGTTATATTCATGACGCACTTATCTGTACGGCAATTAACCGTGTGGTCAAAAGTTGATTCGTGTTTGAACATTATAGGCATATGCATACGTTGACTTTCACGCCGGAATTGATGTTTTTTTTTTTTTTTTTTTTTTTTTTTTTTTTTTTTTCATCCTCAAGTATTCATACGTAGATAAATTGAGGAAGTGATTTTGCCGGGTGACGAATTGCAGTCGTGCGTATGTACACGTATGTCTATAGCGAGTCTGACTTTCACTGGGACTGACCCCATTTTTCGGATGTGCACACTTATTGCCAACGACAACCCTCTTTGATAAGACATTATAAATTACCTTTGGATTAATAAAATACACAATTATTCTCTTGGAGCAGCTTATGCTTTAACCACATGGTACCATCCCACCAGGATACATATATATTTATATATACGTATATCATTGGCGTTACTCTTAAAGTTACATCGGTATACCGGACTAATGGTGGCGACGGTGAAACGCTAATGAATATGCTGGCGCGAGGGTGTCGCTACGACGGCACGTTACTCGCGTTGCTCACTCATGCGGATAATTTTGTTACGACTCAAACGGCTAATTGCGAGCTCTCTGCGAAACTTTGTTTTTTTTTGCGCCCCAACTATTTCGTTGGGGACGGCATGGAGAGATACTTTTTCCAGATTGCCAAGGTTTGATGATGGTTTTTTTTTCGGAACATAACCGATGGAATGAAATCGTCTCCTTCGGCCACGCACTACCCACTTCTTCTTGTCGAACTCCGTTGGAAATGGAATTCCGTTGAAAATGTAAATCGAATCCTTGGATCCACAAACCGGCCAAGTCGACGACCCGACCGTGAGTCACACTGTGAAACGAAAAAGGCAAAACGCGCGTCTGTACAATCCACACGCAAATCCTTGTAATTACGCCCGAGCGAGAAACCGTTCCGCGCGTCAATCGCCGGTCGCCCACGCGCGTCTTTGATAATATATTGTACCGGGCGCGCTTGTACGGGACACGCCGTATCTCATTTTGCCCACCTATGCTCGATGTAGGGTCCGATCTGAGATTTGCAAAAAGAAAAAAAAAAGGAAATAATGGCGAGTTGATTGAACTCGAAGCCAGCTACGCGGAATCGTACACAGGCGTTGGCTGTCCGTGATTTTCATGCAATCACCATCATTAACCAAAGCTATGAAATGCAAAAAGACTCGACTGCAAAGCTGTAGAAAATTCCGCTGACCCTCGGAAAATGTAAAAGTCCGAAAATGCGCAAGGATATTTCGAGCTAAAAGAAGCTCGCGTCCTCCTAGCGCATTCCTTTACTCGCGCTCTTTGTCTCGTCCTCGCTTTGGAAAATCCTTCGAGCTGTACTTACCAGAGAATAGACACCTCTTCGCCTCTAAAGGTTTTTATGGATACTTACCACGAGTTTCTCTTGGTTTCTGATTGCGTTTGGGGGAAAAATTTCGAAAAGCATGGGTGACTATGTGTTTTACTCACTGAGAGTTACCCTCGGCTTTTTCTTTGTCCTTAGCATCAGGAGCAGGGGAGAAAGTCGCGTTATTAATTTTGATTAATGAACCTTGGACGGTTGAAATTTTTGCCGCTAAACGAATCGAGTTATTTTAATCGCTTCGGTATCACTTGTTACATCCAAGTGCAGGGTAAAAAAAGTTGAATCTGGCCCAAAGTGACTGGGCATTGTTCATTAATAGCCTTTTTTCTTTCTTTCTTTTAACTTTCATTAGTTAAAAAAAAAAAAAGCGAACGTCTTGTGCAATGCATTGAAAATTTACAGCACGTGATGTGACACCTTGGTTCATGATATCTTGAAAAATTAATCGAAAATCGCTGAACCGCGTTTCATAAAAGCCAAAGTACTAACAGATTATTGATAGGTTGAAAAACGAGTTGGCTGTTCGCGAAATTTAGCCTTTTCACACATCCATCGTCTCGCGCACCCAAAACAAGAGTAAAATAAAAAATAATCGGTGAAAGTTATGTGCAGTCACCGAGTGTCTAGCGATAAAGGACGACAGCCAAGGGGGGAACTCGTGAAGATCGACAAAAGAGGCTCTTTCGTTAAATGGGCAATGGGTACACGGGATAGGCGACAGCAGTTGGCAAACAAGGGCCACGAAAATAAAAGACGGTGTCTCGAGCGCACTTTGTATTTTTTTTTTTTTTCGGGGTAGGTGTAGGATAGTCGTGGCACGTGTGTGCCAGTATATTACTGGGTGCACGTGACGATAAGTGCAAGTGTGACGATGATACGTACGTCCAATATTGGTATACATCGAGAGGCTCATGTTGATGGTGCTTGGCGTGGGAGTTTTGTCCTACTTTGAAGCTCAACTTTTTTTCTTCTCCTTCTTTTTGTACACCATAAATAAATTTACAGAACTACGGATTTTCTATAACTCTTTGTCACGAAGGCCTGCAGTATCTAAAAAAAAAACTGCGCTCAGTCATTGTAGGTACAGATAAAAGTGGACGATATGTACGTACATAATGAATCAGCAGACAGGAATACCAGCTTGTATAAAAAATAGCGCATCATCCATCATAGCACAACAAATTCTTCCATTACTCACCATGTATACGTATATAGTTCGAAAAAAGGAAAACATATACACTCATGCCACTGTACTAGCAATGATGAAGAAAAAAAAAACACTTTCAGCTCGCAGCGTTTACTTTTTTACACGCGCATAGGGGCATGAAAAAGAAAAAAAACTTCTCATGATCATTGATATATTAGCTCCATTTGGCGATTTCCTCTGCACACGTTGTTATACGGGTGTGAATTCCCCTCTCGGACGAGAGAAGTGCGCATTGACTTATGGATTAACAACAGACCGGAAGTGAAAAGGAAAAAAAAAAAAAATAATAATAAATACGCAGACGCAACGTGCGAGGAAGTCCAATGAACCCCGACGTCGTCCCCTTGTAAATAATCTACAGTATTAAATTTATTGCGAAAGTGCATCTTTTTCGTGTACATATACATATACGTATATCACACGTACACAAAAATACACGGTGGGAGCTCGACGACGCGCGCGCAAACGAGCTCCGTGAAAAGTTGATTGCTCGGCTGTACGAAGCGACGAGCGTACACATTCATGTTTTCGGCAAGTTTAATGGCAAAGTTAATTTTCACGGTCTCCGCGAGCGAGCACATATGTGGTTTGTAAATATTGGGGCTTGAGTGTGTTGTTGAAGCGCGAAACGCGCAATCGTCGCGAATGAATCGAGCAATTAAACGTAACGACGAAAGACACCTTCCTCCGCGCGATCGGCAGGAAAAATCGCGAAAGTGCAAACTATTCCCATCAGCGTGTAAAGTTGTTCGAGAGCAGAAACGCGCGCAAAACCACTCGACTTGAAACGTCACGGTGCGTAACGAGAAGTATCTCACGCCAATTCTGTGTGTCTACGAGAGACAAAAAAAAAAATAAATAAAATAAAAAAAAAACATGAAAGGAGGAAACCTACACGTGTAAACATCCCTTTTCACTGTATCATCCGTAGCGTATCGATTGCTGCCACTCGCGTGTATCCATACCGTATAATCTTGGGCTTTTCTTTCGACACAGACAGTCGAAATTACCCGTCCGATATACCGATAAAAACCCCTCCTGTGCGTATACACAACAGCCACGTGTCCGTCGTACTTATTGTATGGCAGCGCGTCTCAGTCACGCCTGTCAATCAATGACCGAGCGATAAAAGTAAATAAGGGACACGATGCAGGCAATTTTTCTAGTCTTTCATTTGACTCCTCTTTTCGCCAGCACTTTGGATCAATTAAGTGAGTTGCTCCCATGTATAAGGTACGACGGGGCGTGACGTATATATGTTAGGTTTATTGCATGTCTGTTTCGATTTGGTTGGTTTTATATTGGACATTTCATGAACGGGACGGAGGTTTGGTCGATGTAGAGATTTGGGCGTATGGTGGGAATAAAATTGTTTCCTTTGGTCTGTCAACAGAGACACCTGGACAAAGGTGGTGACCTAGCGGAGGCGGCCTCGGCCTCGGGTCTGCGCGAGCTAGCGCGCTCCCTGAAGCACCACCTGCGCGGCTTCGGGGCCCGGCTCGAGGACAGGCGCGAGTACCTCGAGGACACGTCGCGATGCTGCCTCCTGCAGGACCGGGCGTACGAGTGGGCCCAGGAGGCTCGGGTGGTGGGGGAGCGTCGGGCCCAGCAGTTCCTGGCAGCGCGACCGCCCCTGCCGGCCGAGCACTTTGCCGAGATGATAGCCCTGGCCGAGAAACTCGGCAACGAGGTGCTCCTCGAGCAGTGCAAGCTGGCCAAGGCCAAGTGCGTCGAGGCGCTGGAGATCGCGAGGTCGAGCTCGGCCCCCGGCAGTCCCGCGCGCAGGAGGAGCTCCGCCACCTCGGATCTCGCCAACTCCTGGGACGACTCGCTTACCAAGCGTGAGTATATACATATACATATGCAACGATAATGAAACTCATAGCCATCACACGACCGTGAAAAATTTCGGTCGCTTTCTTTCTATTGCCTTCATGGGAAAAATTGTTTTTTTATTTGTGTTTGCAGTTTGTTCGATTAAGTTCGCTTGACTCTTGTTTTTTTTTTTTTTTTTTTTTTTTTCACTCCTTGGGTATAAATAAAGATCGCTGTAAGTAACTTAATCGAGTAAGAACAACTAATTGACCGAGCTTTATTTGAACTAGCTAATTTTATTCTCAGTCGATAGATGTAGGCTGGTGTAGTTTCACCGGTAGGTGCGAAGATCTCGGTATGGCCCCCAAAAGCAAGGGGTTCGAGACGCAAAGTGTAATTAATGATAGCAAGGTGAGAGAGAACCCAAACATAATCAGCCGTCGAGTGCTATGTAAAATGGCGTAACATGTATAAATAAAATAGAAACAAATAACCCATGAACAAATAATTTTTTTAGACAAATTTATACTTTTTGATTTATTACACCTGACTTTGAAAAAGCACTGAGAATTGAGATCATCGATCGATTTTGCTTGGTTTGAATAATGGAAATCGCTGTGAGCGATTTACACGAGTGGGAAAAATAAATTGGTCGATCTTTAGTGCTCGTAACAGTAAAAGATTTAATTTTCCTAAAAAAAATGACAATAATGAAGAAACACGTGTTTAGCGAATTGATTCAGTGAAAATCTTGAAAAGCAAAAATTTTCTTCCATATAGACAGAAGAGTGCCATTTTTGTTTATAATTCGTACCGTAAAAGAAAATCTGAAAAGCTCTTGCGAACCCCCACCTCTTGTATGTACAGGTGCAAGCTGGGACGACAGCGACAGCAGCGGCGCGTCCTACGCCGGGCCCATGGACGGCGGCAGCAACAGCAACGGCTCTGGCCACGGTAGCGCCGGCCCCGGCAACGGGCGCGCCCTCCTGGACAACATCGCCGAGCTGCGCGAGAGCGCCGAACAGCTTCTCGACTGCTGCTCGCCACCGAGGACGCCCCCCAGGAGTCCCCAGCCCCAGCGCAGGCTCGTCAAGCCACCCGTCAACTCGCACCTGCACCGCGCGCCCAGCATCGCGCCCGGCATGAAGGCCAAAAAGTTAGTCTTTCTTTTTTTTCTTTCTCTCTCTCTCTCTTCCTCACCAAGACGCCACCGACGAAATTTCATGGAGCTGCTCGAATTGTTGCTCGCGCGCACATCCACACCTCTCAGTTGTATTAAAAACGCAGCCAATGGAAAATTGATAATACGAGTGCGCTCGAGTGCGAGCGAGCGAAGACAAAAATGAATAAAAATAAATACACTTTGGCTGAGCCACATGCATGAACAAGTGTGTACATTATGTACCATTATGATACACATTTGTCCGTCAACAACACTTTCTCTTTTAGAAAACATAATGTGTGTGTGTCTATGTTACACTTGTTCGTCGAGCAATATAATTTATGAGGTTTCGTTTGGTGGATGAATCGGGTAAAAGTTGTATGGTAATTTTATGCAGGATCGACTGACCGAAATAATAATAATAATAATGCGGTTTGTTCTTGTGTTTTTTTTTTTTTTTTTTTTTTTTTTTTTTTTTCATTCTAGAACGATACTACTTATAATGAGGGAGATGATACAGACTGAGCGCGATTACGTGAAATCCCTCGAGTACATAATAGAGGTAAGAAGGTGCAGGACACCGTAATGTACAGTTACCAAAAATTGTATGCACGTATAATATGTGTATTATGATAAAACCCAACTTCCAGAACTACATCCCGGAGTTGCTTCGCGAGGATATCCCTCAGTCGTTGCGGGGCCAGCGCAACGTAATCTTCGGCAACGTCGAAAAGATTTACGAGTTCCACAGCCAGTACTTCCTTAACGAGCTCGAGCAGTGCGAGCAGTCGCCGATGATGGTCGGCCAGTGCTTCCTACGCCATGTGAGTTATATTATACCGCGCTTGTGTTATCTATACGCCCGCGCGTCTATTTTTAGAACCGCGAGATAGCTACCTTTTTTCCAAACAATTGTAGATTTTTCCACCATCAGTGGGGCGTTTTAACGACAGACACACTCGAGATTATTGTTTCCTCCAAAGCTTCGGCCGTTTCACAAAAGTTGTAGCATACGCGCGACCGATCGTTATTGCAAATTTTATTTTCCAACTCACTCGAAAACACGTGTCCCGCAGAAAAAGAAGTTCTACCTGTACGCGCTGTACAACAAAAACAAGCCAAACTCGGACTCGCTGATGGCGGAGTACGGGACGGCCTTTTTCAAAGCCAAGCAGCTGGAACTGGGCGACAAAATGGACCTGGCCAGCTACCTCCTCAAGCCGGTCCAGCGCATGGGCAAGTACGCCCTGTTGCTCCAGCAGTTGGTCAAGGCGGGCACCGATCTGTCGGAGCAGCTGTTGTCCACGGCCGCGGGCAAGTCGGACGACGCCAAGGACGAGAAGGACGGTGGCGTTGAGGCCCAGAGACCGATGGTCGAGGGCGAAGCTGAGCTGAGGTCCGCCGAGGAGATGGTGCGCTTCCAGCTCAGGCATGGCAACGACCTCCTCGCCATGGATTCGCTTCGCGACTGTGATGTTGGTGTCGTCCAATGCATCTATTTTTTTTTTTTTTTTTTTCATCCGTACATACCTAGTAAATGATAAAAGAAAAAAAAATTGACCAATTTCACTTGTATTCAGGTGAACGTCAAGGAACAGGGTAGACTGCTGCGGCAAAACGAGTTCCTCGTTTGGCAGGGTAAGGGGAAAAAGTGCCTGCGCCAGGTGTTCCTCTTCGAGGACCTCATTCTGTTCAGCAAAGCTCGTCGGTTCCCCGATAGAAAGGTAAAAACGAAAACACGCTCTTTCTCTTTCGCACCACCTCCCAAGTGAGGTAGCTTATCGTGATCCTGTTACACGCGTGTTTCAGAACCTCGACATCTACATTTACAAGCACAGCATCAAGACGACGGACATCGGACTGACGGCCGTGATAGCCGACTCGCCCACGAAATTCGAGATCTGGTTCCGCAAGAGAAAACCCGGCGATACTTACACGCTGCAGTGCGCCAGCGAGGAAATCAAGAGGGCCTGGACCGAGGAGCTTAGCAATTTACTTTGGAAGCAGGCGCTCAAAAACAGAGGTGACGTTTAATCGTACTTGGTATTTTTTTTTTTTTTTTTTTTTTTTTTTTCTCCATTGCGTGATCAAAGAAAAGGTCTGACTGTTATATACTTGTGTTAAAACGTGCAGAAGTGCGCATGGCAGAAATGTCGAGCATGGGCATAGGGAACAAGCCGTGCCTGGACATACGGCCCAGTGCAGATCAGATAAACGATCGTTCCATCAGCGTGGCTCAGCTGTCCAAAAGTACGTACGACCACACATTTTTTCACTCTACCTAAGAAAAAAGAATTGAAAAAAAAAAAATACAACAACAACAACATAAACTACAAATCCTGATTTTTCGCCAGCAGCTCCAAGGTTCAGGAACTCGATAGCGGTCTCGAGCACCGAGGACTCGGGTCGCTGCAACAGGCGGCCGCACAGCGTCATATCCGTGAGCTCGTCGTCGAGTAGCGGAGGCAGCAGCGGGCCCCCGACTACTCTCAATTTGGGCCTGGACACCAGTCCACGGCTCCACCACCGAAGCACCACGCTCAACAGTCAATGCAGCGTCGGTGAGTTGTCGATTATACTTTTACCCAACACCGATTGTTTTCTTTGTAAGAGAAAAAATAAAAAAAACGCCGATGGACATGATTATTTGTGTTTTCAGAGAGCGGCATAATCGCCGACATCTCGATAGTGTCGGACGATGGTGGCGAGGGTGGTGGCGATCGGGGACTCCATCATCTCCATCATCACCACCATCATCACTGGAACACGAGCCTGGACTCGCCGACGTCGCAGCTACCGCCTACCGGTCACTCGACGCCGCAACTCCAGTCACCGGCTTCCGGGGCGACGAGCGGTCTCGCCTCCTCAGTTACCTCGCCCTCCTCCTCGGAGGCTAACCTCGCGCCCTACGACCAGGACGTGTCCGTCAATCTCTGAGACGAGGACGAGGACGCAGCCGCAGAACTTTATCGCTGTCAGGAGTGAAGATGCGTTTGAAAGTTTTTTTTTTTTTTTTTTTATACAAATATATATATATATATATATATATTACATGAATACATGATAGATTATATATTTTCTCGCGTATACAAGAGTTTCGACTGCACGCTCGCTAGATGTATCATAATATATATGTTTACGGTAATGATGCTTCGGGAAAAGAGGGAGTCGGTCACGTTGCGCGGACGTGATTTTTTTCTTTTTTTTTCCCCTCGTTTTTATATGGATAAGCATATTATAAAAATACATGGGTTGTATTCTCGCGTGACGGGCGGTTGGCTTGCGTTTTTACTAAAGATGATTTTATTTTCTTTCAATATTTCTACTCGTATTTTTGAAAAGAAAAAAAAAAAAAATGGATTTTCACATCGTACAATCGATGATTGCCTTCTCTTTGAACCAGAAATCATATATACGTGCCGCTGTTTACAAGCGTATTTGCAGTACCAATTTACTTTTTTGAAATAATCTTTTGACCAATGGATGAAAAGTTTTCAATTTAAACGACTAATAAAAAAAGAAAAGTACAGCAAGCGGACCGTCGGTTAAGTACTAGTTCTTGTAATTGACAGCTTTAAGTTAATCACTGCGCGAAGCACCGCAGTTGCGATTTAAAGAAGAAAGTTGCAGAGTAACACAAAGTGGCATTCCTACATATAATTCGGAGCATCCGAGTCCTTGACACATGGAATTTAGAAATATTTTTTTAACATGAAAAAAAAAAAAAAAAAAAAAAGATCGCCTCCGTTTTATACACGACTCGTAACAATAGCGCGTCATAGTGTCAATTCACGCTATTTTTTGCATTTTTGCCTTTAACGATTTTTGTACACATGAACTATGATTATAAGTATAATGTATATGAATTTATATTTACGCATACAAGAAACACACGTACACGCTCATCTCAGTGCAGGAAATGTTCGGAGAAAAAGAGTCAGAGTCTAAAGTGAACGCACACGTTCCTTTATCGATCGAACCGGAAAAAAGAATGAATTGAAATCAACACGTACCAATTTTGTAATATATTGTAATATACGAAAGAAGAGGTTTTATACATTATACAGTAAGCAAGCGCGTAGTAATAATTTCTCCAATTTAGTTTATTCGTTTTTTCTCTCAAGACATAATATATATAAAGAAACAAGATTATCCATCTTGTGTATATTATTATTAAATAATAATTATTTTATTTTTAATCATATTATTAATTATTATGATTGCTACGAATAATAATAATTATCATCATAGTTCTCAACCCCTTTGAGTAATTCGTGAACAAAAAACTCATGGCAACGTTTCATACACATCAAAATCATAGCTTTTGATACGCAACCCCCCTCCCCTGCCTCGAATTGTAAATAAATATAAGACAAATTTCGCTTCTCCCCCCCCCAACTCTTCCTCTTCCTTAGTTTTGTTAGTTATAATTGCTCGGTGCTAGGCTAGTTTTTGATGAGCTTAGATCCACATAGATTTACGAGCAAAGGAAAAATATGATTCGTAAGCTCCTTCTAAGACAGCCAGTGCCTTTAATAAAGAATAAAAACGTTTTTCTTTTAGTAAAAAATTACTTTTTCCCCCCTTCTTAGTCGATGATTGTACATTACGCGAAGTAGTAAATTTGGCCTCTTCGATTTTTCCCGTCTAATTTACACTCAAATGCCTCCGATACGAGATATTTTTGTACAAAGTCCTTTTCAGCTCAACCCTTAAAAGGACTCGTGGTGGAAATGATACGACGCGGACCGATGGAAATTCGGAGAAAAACAGACGTTCCCTTGAACGGTTAATCGGAAAAAGAAAGGGAAAAAGCGTTTATACTTTTAATTGATCACTTTAAAGAATTCGTTGGTTCAATTTGATTACAATTGAAGACAAATAGTAACGGTCTGCCCAGATATCGGCGATTATATCTCGAGGATAGCGACCGAAAACAAAGCTGCATTTATTACAATTTTTTTTTTTTTTTTTTTTTTTTTTTTTTTTTAATATACGTACATGCGTTTGAGTCCACCCCACTATTGCCTCCACGCGAAACCTCATTGTTAATCATCATCTTTCTCTCAAAGTCTCATTTTTATTTAATCTGTCGATTATATATTTTCTTATGAAAAAAGATAAGAAAACAGAGTGGTAGAGTAAAGAAGAAATTAAAAAAATAATGTAACGCGCAGCGAGCCTTTGACACACAGTTACATACACATATACACATAAAACATTTGTAAACCTTCTCGCCGTATACATATATTATTGTATTGTAATGTTAGCTTTCAGATGAAATAAAAAAAAAAACAAAAGATTATTAATTTCTTAAAAATTATATGAATTCATGCAATAATTGTGCATTTAATGTATATTGTGAGGATTATCGGTGATTGGTCGAGTCATTGATTTTCACCTTCGCTTCGACCAATCACCAACTTAATCCCGTAATCGTCTAATGTAAACTTCGATGCGAGTTGTCATCGCGTTCGGTCTCAAAATTACTACACGATAAATTATTTGTAATAAAAATGATTTCATTAAAAGATACATCGGTAGTGTTTGTGTATGTGTGTAATAAAAAATAATTCCAAGAACAGCAATACCGAATTGACGCCCTCATCTCGCCGTAGCTGAACTGCTTCATCGCTTTATTTGGAGCATCTGACCGGTTGCGAGAATGCAAGCGCTTTGCGTACGGATCTTCACCGTCATTGGTTCTTTTTCGCTTTGTATTCCTTTCTCATTTCCCACACACACTCTTCAACTTGCTTTTTCCACAAATTACATTTTTCCACCATATAATAATAGTGTAAATATATTTTTAATACATTTATAACGATTACTCTAAATACACGCATTAAAATATTATTTTTTATGAACGAATATAAATTTACAATGTATAAAAAATGAAATTTTTATAAGGACTATTAGTAGTTTTACTCTTTACTTCGTGCTTAATTTTTCCGAACATTAAATTAGTGTTATGATTTTGCAACGAGTTTTATTTAGTTAATACTTAGAGTTAATAAAGAGTAAATTTGTCGTTAAAAAGAATTCATTTTTAATGTAACGAAATGCCATACAGCTGTTCTCTCAGACTATGCGTAATGTAGAGTAATTTTGAGACCGAATAGCGATCCTTGTAAAACTTCAAACAAATGAGCCAGATCTTCGTTATCCTCCTTCTATTTTGTAAATATACACAGTGTACTGTTTTCCTTTTTTCTATGTGCATCAAAGTTGCTAACTCAAACTTTAAAAAGTATAAATTATAATATTAATGATCGTACGATTGTCATAATAGCGAAATAAATAAAAGTCGTACGTGGTAACGACGTTGTCGCGGTACCTAATTTACCCATTACGAGATAGTCACTTTGTTGCAAGTTTTAACACATGATTTTTTTCTAAGTATAGATATTTATTCGATTGAAGTGCTCTTTGGTTGGTTTAGGTAGACGACGATGACGATCTTTGCTCGAATTTAAAAGTTGTAGCATCTTGTACGTTGTCGAGATAAGAAACAAGAACAACAAGTGTAAATAACATAATGATTGATAACACATTATTTTTCAGTATTGTAACTGTTTCTAACACCAATGTATTTTATTACTTTATGAAATATACTATATTGGGTGCCTTTTGTAGCGAAAATTTTCATTAGTTTCTTTTTTTTTTCATTCCTCACAATTATCAATCACATCCTGATTATTATTGGTTTGAACACATGATGTATTGAACTCAAACCAATAATAACTATTTATAACGAGATAACTTTTATTTAATACAAAATAATCCATGATCTATTAACAAATCATCTATTAACGATTTCTCAACGAGTCAACAGTTCAAAAAAAAGATTATCCACAATTATCAACAACAAGAATAAATTAAAATATAAAATACATATATACAGCAATCAAATAAATCATATCCATATCACGAAACCTCCGCTTTCAACTTGAAGAGCTGCACGATCGAGTTGTATTGTTCCTGACTGATGAGCCTGCCCTTCGGCACATTGGCGGTAAGCTCCGGCGCTCCGAGCACGTCGTCGCCTTTACAGTACTGCAGCATCTGCACAATGGGTGTCGTATAGTTGGCGTACTCCATCCGATTCAGCTGATAAAACCGCGACACGGCTATTATCTCAGCCACCTCGTTCTTCAGCACCTGCCAGAACTCGCCCTTTTCCAGCAGCTCTCTCTGCTGCTGGACGTACGACTTCTTGCTCGCTCCACTCGCTTCCACCCTGGAGACGAAGCGCAGGCCTCGATAGTCCCTTTTTAGCATAGAGATGGCTGGCAGTTGAGATCTCTCAATCGACGAGTAGGGTGTATTTTTTAGGCAAGCCTCGCTGGGTAGACATACGGTTGACATGAGGCTCTCGCTCTTTGGGAACTGGAAGCGCACTTCGTCGAACGATCCGCCATACTTTTTCGGTGCCACCGAGGAGAGATACTTCTCGACCCTTGGCATGCCCTGGACACCTTTTGCCGCGGCGTGGAAAAAGGTGGATTTTTTCGGAGTCTTCCGCTTCTCCTCTACGCCATTACCTGTACATAAAGAAGGATTTCATAGTACTTTTGTTTTTAGCATTGAATTATAAAATGATCATCCGCACCATTTTCCAAAACAGCCGGTCCCTTTACAACGACAAACTCAACGAGAGAACCCACGATCGTGCCATCAACGCCGCTCTCGAAGAACTCTTGGGCCAAAGTCTCAGGTACGCGTATCCGTCTAGTCCACCCGGACGCTCCGAGATTGGCGCTGTTTTCCACAGCCTTGACGTCCTGCAGGATTTGCGTCGAATTGACGGACTTGAGGAGTCTCGTGTTGTCAGACGAGCGCTCGAGCAAGTAGTACGACTCACGGTAGGACCTGACCATGCGCAGGAATATTTTTACGCAAACGTCGTGGTTCAGGGCGCCGGACGTCATCAGGCTCACTATGTAGTTCAGCGTTTTACCTGTGATTTCAGCGAGATAAGATCACCTGTTTCTATCTGTAACCAGGCTTATTTTTTTAGTTCTCGTTACCTTTGAGGTACTCGATTTTGTCGACGAGATCGTCGATGTTGTTGTTGTCCTTGAAAAATTGGAGCACAACCGAGGCGATAGCCTCAGCTATCATGAGACTCGTTACGTTGGCTACTGCGAAATTCAGGGGTGGAAAAGCCGTTGCTCGTGCGATCAGAGACAGTGCGCCCAGTATTTGTTTGCGCTCCTTATCGAGAACCGAGTCGGGCACGACGGGTATTCTCTTCAGACCGTAAATTGTTTTCAAACCCTTTGAACCTGCAATAATTACACAAGTTCATAGTCGACAAAATCACAAAATATAAGCCAGGGATGCTTACCTAACTCCGACACCTCTGCCTCGGACATGAGCTCCCTTGTCTGCTTTTCTTCCTTGGTGTCCGGCTTTTTAAGCCATAAGAATAAAAATTAAAAAAACAGTGTAAATTAAGTATACGCCTTGAAGTAAAATAGTTAACTGTAATTGAATGGAAGATCAAGTAATCACCGAAAAATTTTTCAAGTAATCCGTTATCCTCTTGTTCACGGCTAAACTGTGCGTATCGCTGCCGTCCAGAGCCTCGAGCAACAGCTCGACGTTACCGCTATACACCTTGAGACATGTGAGCTTGGCAGCGATGTGCTTAACCATCAAATTTTCTTTGCCTTTTGGCTTGACGAGCATACGCTTGAAATCAAAGTTGTAATCGTCGTTGAAATAGTAGGTCTCCATGAAGTCTATCTCTTCCGTCAACCCGGCGTGCGCCATTTTAAGGTATTCAACGAGCTCAACGGCAAAGTTTGGGACTTTTTCATCGTTTTGGGGCTTACTCGCGAACACCTTGGACAAGAAGCTCTTGAATCTCGGCAAAAGGGGTCCTTTTTCTTCCAGGGTTGAGTCGAATAAAGATATGAACGCTGCAAAGGCCACGAGTAAAGTTGATGTTTGTTAAAAAAAAAAAAAAAAAAACCATTGCTTCATAGACGGAAATAACAAAGTAAAACAAAAATCCGTTTACCAGGATACATGACGTTGGCGTTCTTGCACATACATACGGCGTTGACCAGCGAGTTCTTTGTCTTCTCAATCTCGTCGTTTTTTAAGAAAAAGTCAGCTTGAAGAACACCGTAGTACGGATTCTGCGATATCGTACCAGCGACGATTTTTTTAGTCACGTCGTGATGTTTGAACTGGAAGAAAATGAAGCTCGCGTCCTTCAGAGAATACTTTTTGCCCTCGAAATTTTGGTCCTCGAGCCAAAAAGCCCAAAACTCCTTGAGGTCCTTCATCAAGTACGAGTGGCCCCACGTGATGACATTGTTGTTCTTAAGTTCCTGACACATATCGGAGAACAGCATGAACAGCGTGTCCTCATACCGAAGAACATCGACCTTTGATAACTTGATGTCGTTCAGTCTTTCCCTTTCGATGATATCGATTCTCCTTTTTACCTAGTGGGGATGAGAATTCGGTTTACAAAAACGCACATACAATAACCCAATATCTCACCACGCACACGTACCTCGTCAAAGTCAACCTTTTCCAAATCACTCGTGTCAACGCCCAGCTTTCTGATTTCGCTCTCGCGAACAACGAGCTGAGCTGAACCCAGATTTCCTTGCCTCGAGGTTCTGAAAAACGCCTGTTCGCGGACCCTCTCGTTGTCAGGACAAAAACCGACGAGCACGTGCAAGCCACCGTTCTTTTCGAGCTCGCGCGAAGTTTTGAAATCAGCCCCACGTCCAGCAATGTTGGTCGCTACTATTACATCACCCGGACCCACGGTCTCACGGGTAACGTCAGCCGTTTCCTCGTCCTGGAATTTTTTCAACTGGATCTTGCAGTCCCACCACGTCTGCGAGCTCATGATCGAGGCGAGCTGCTCTTCTAGTTGCATCAAATCCGCTATCGTCTTGCAAATTATCAGAACCGCACGGCCTAGTGGAAAGACAATAGGATTTGGACCTTAGTACTACGTTCAATTATTTTCATCAACGTAAAAACAAGGATCCTCCCAAACTGACCGGTATTGCGTATTAAGCCGACAGTCATGAGGGTGACCTCGTAGCTCCAATCGTCGTCCGGCACGACGATACCCTTTAACTCCTTGAATGTTTTGTTTCTGTAGGTAGGGACCCTGGCGTAGTCGACGCTGTAAATGGAACTTAACAGTAGCTGCTCGGATTTCGAGCCCAAAGTGCCAGTCAGCCCAAAAATCCTGTAACCGTACTTCCCGATGAAGGCGTAGTTCGAGACACAGCTGCTGGTCAAACTCTCGGGAGTTATGCGTACGTTGTGCTTTATCTGGACAAACTGGTGTAGTCCATACGACCAGACGGTGTTTTTTAGAGTGACACCGGTGTTGCTGTAGTCCACTGGGACGATAGATAGCTCGCCGTTAATTTCTTTCAGGGAGTACTGTTCGTTCTCGTTGATGAAATAGCGGGCGCGGATTGCATTGCTGATCCACTTCGGTATCATGTTCGAGACGTATTTCAGGCAGTGCGTTGGGACGAACTTTAGGTCTAGATCCTAAGGCAGATGGCAGTGGAGAAAAGTTTCGATTAGATCACTCGTTTGCGATTCGGATATGCTTCGTTGTTTTTATTTTCTACATAAATTTTTTTTTGTTACACTATAGTATTCCTCGAAAGAAATTTTTTTCTTAGAGTTCACCTGCAAATTAGCCTTTATCCTTTCCTCCGTGCGTCCAACCATGGACGAATCGAAGATTTTGACGAACTCACGGACGGCCATTTCCTTGGCATTCCGTACGTCAGCGAAGCCGTTCAACTTATCCTGGAAGTCGTCCATCAGGTCGGATTCGACGCTAAGCAGCTCGCTCCAGATCCTCAGATAGATGTACTTGAGATTCTCCATTCCGGGGAACGGCGAAGATATCTTGAGAAATTACTTGTTGATATAAAATCGCCCAGTAGTATTGCAATTTTTTTAAATTAAATTACCTTGGCAATGTGACGCCCGTTGTCCACGAGCATGTTGTCCACCTCGTCCAGGATAACCCGGCCAAATTGCCGGCCGCTCATCGTCCCCAAACCCTCGGCTGTATCTCTAAAATCGATGCGCGAGAGGTAATGTTCATCAGCAATTCCACAATATTGACGTTTCATAATTCCTACCTCAGGTAATCAAACTGAAAGTCGCTTATGCTTCCGTAAACAACGTCCGCCAGGTAACACTTTCTCGGTCCGGTGGCGTAGGTCTTGTCTGGTGCGTTCGAGGCGACGCTAACGTTGAACATCGTGTAGAACAGCTTGCGACTGTCAACACCCTCCTGCGCGAGCACGGCGTTGCTCGTTATCACGTCGACGCTTTTTTCGCCCTGCAGTATCATCATGACCGCGAGTAGCGACACGATCACCGTTTTCCCTACAGGAAAGCCAACAAAAGCCATTGATTTAAACCATCAGTCCTTATATAAAAAACTATGTTGTACAGCGACGCTCGATCTCACCTTCGCCACTTTCGATCTGGCAGAGCTTGCCGCGCGAGTGGTTCGAGCAGCTGAGAAAGACCAGCATGGATAAGACCTGGGGGGCGCGCAGCCTGTGACCACCGGTCGCGAGCTCGTTGGCCCGGTCCATCACGGCCACGGCCTCGCAGAGCTTGTCCACGTCGAAGACCCTCTCCGTCTGCCTGCAGGCCTTGGCGAACTCGTTGATTTGCGCTGCACCTCGGGTGGACCAGAACTCGTCGTAGTACTTGCTTATCAGGGGCAGGCACTCGCGGATGCGCCGTGTTTGGGCTGCGAGCTCCTCCGCACTGGTAGACTCGTCCGCGTGGGCGTCGAGCACGAGTTCGGACAACAGCCGGTCCCAGTCTTTGATTTTCTTGTCGGTGGAGTCGGCTTTGGTCTGCAAGGGGGGATATACATCGATATTGAGGCTCACTCGAGGGCCGAGGCACACAAACTTTCACGGTTCTGGTCGAAACCATACCCATTTTTTTAGTCATCTGCAGAACGATGTATCAATCGATTTTTTCTATACGTTCTGACCATATTAATTTCGCGGACATTGCGGATAGATCGTGATCGAGAGAGCTTGTGACGTTTTTATTTGAGTATATATTGGGTGGACTCGGGATTCGTCGTCGGTAGTTTATTTCAATCAGCGCCATTTAGCGGACGATTATTCTCGAGAAAACTGGTGGCTCAGAAACCCTACGGACGTTTTTTTTTTTTGGGTGGCGAAGAAAAGCACAACTCAGATCTTGTCGTTGGTAATGAGATAGAGAAATCCGAGTTGTGTTTCTTTATCCGCCAAAAAAGTGGACGAAGAAAAGCATAACTCATGGGAATAGTTAAATCTGACTTGTGCTTTTCTTCGTCACCCAAAATAACAAAACGTTCGTAAGGTATCGGTCCGATTCGGGGTTCGTCGGTGGCCTATATGTACTTTGAACTACTAAGTTTTGCCAATAAAAATTAAAAAATCGTTAATTAAAGTGGGTGTGTGGGAGTGAGGCTTGTTATCTTGCACGTAAAATAGGAAGAACGTGTGCATTATCGTTTACAATGCTTTGGCCTAGCTCCTATATACTTGAAGAGGATATAGTCTATATTCTCTGATCTTGCTGACCTTGTTTGCTTTCGCCTTAGACTTGACAGCCAGTAGTGCCTTTTCGACGACCGCGACAACGTTAGGCGGCTCAACATCAGCCCTCATGAAATCAGGTCGCCTCGGCGACTTCTGCTGCTCAAAGTAGACCTTTATTTTCTCGTAATCGAGTCGCAACAGATCGCTGACTTTTCTGAGGGCCCTCTCTAGCTCCTCGTTCATCTCGGCCTGGGCCAGCACTGCGAAGATCTTGGTGAACTTTTGCATCTGCTCGGGAAATCTGCGATTTGTGGGGACATTACCAAATAGGTGGTTACATGCGTGCTATTACATTTATGCTCTTAATTTACAGAGATCGTTGGGACTCGGTGGCTGAATCGACAATGTAAAACATGTTTGTATACTCTATTATACTTAATTGTTTCAATGGTCTAGTCTATCGAGGTAATGACCAAAAAAGCACCAAAGGCCATTTTAATCATGCAATTTGTAAAAGGTTGAACAACTTCTTTTTCAAACAAAAAATGAGACGAATCTCGCGAGATAAATTTTTTTTTTTTTTTTCAATATTTGGTAAGTCAACGAGAACCTACCTCTCCTGTATGTCAAGATTGTAAACTCTGTTCCCGTTGTCGAGATCAATAAAGTCGTTCTTATCAAACTTCATGCTCTTGGCAACTTCAGAATTGACATAAAAGTTGTTTCTGGCGTTTTTCAGAGCCTTTAGCGTTTTGTGGTCCGACTCGTACTTGAGATCCTGGTCCTTCTTCTTCGCCTCGGTCTTCAGCAGAGACGTGTAATTGCTCGACAGGACAAAGGTCTCTTTTAAAAGTTTGGTGCAGCTCTCAAGAAAACTACAGAGACTCTCCCTAAAGATCTCGTAGCTTCGGTCGCTCATTAGATCGGTAGCCACCTCCTCGAGGCCGGAGAGCAGGTACTTTTGCAGCCACAGCCGGAACTCCCTCTTGACGCTTTGCACTCCGTACTGCGTGCAGAAGCGCACTTTTTGGAACTTTTCTATCAGCGGACCCTACACGATTTGGATATGTATCAAAAGTTTCATACGTTCTATTACAGTACCGATACGATTATGAATCGAAATCGGTATTGATCGGTAAAAAAAAATTATCATGAAACCCCACTGACCTTGATGATCTCCGACTTGAGTCCCTTGATCAGCACCTGCAAGTTCCTCAGGCATATCGGGCCCGAGCTGCTCTCGTCACTCTGCTCTGTTCCCCTGTGACTGTCGAACCTCACGCTCCTCTCATCCCTCAGCCTATCCCCAATGGCTTCCCTCAGCTTGTTGGGTATCGGCACGCCGAGCGAGTCCTTGTACAACACCACGACCGAACTGTACAGGTAAGTCACGGCAAAGCACACCCAGTGCTTAACGCCCTTGTTATAGATTGCAAAGAACGGCGTGTCGCGCACATCGATCTTACCGATCTTTTCCAGAGCCGCGCTCTTTGACGGATCGTCGCTGGTTATGAGACCAAACTGCCTCTCGAACGAGCACTCGTACATCCCGAAAAGGTACTCGGCCACGCACACCATCTCGTTCTCGTCGTACTCATCGTTGGAGGCGATCTTGCGCAGCGTGTCGGTCGTTATCTTTTCCGCCAACGACTGATGCACGACCTCGGATGGATTCGTCATTTTCTTTTATTCTTTACTTTTTTTCAGATGCCAATTTGTGTATTTATTCACGGTTTCTCCGTCAGTTTCATGATGACCGAGAACAGTGGACCGTGGCAATAACTATAGTTTTCAATTTGGCACGTAAATCAGAGAAGCCAATTAAGTAGCGCAGCGAAAAGTACTCGCTAAACAAATTACTTGTGTCGAAAAGCACCTATGCATACAAATAGCCGATTTCTTCTTCAAGATAACTATAGTACCGTCTAAGAATGAATGTATAACTTTCTCCTCGCAATCAGATCACAGCAGTAATCACAGCCACTTGTGCAAGAAAAACGGATCACAGTAGGGTTTCAAACGAAAAAATGTACACGGTGAAAAAGATCAAACTGTCGAAAAGTAGGTCTTTGGAGTACATTGTGTTATACAAGCTCGCGGAGCACGTGCAGGGAGATGTATGTACATACACGACTTTTCTCGTCGAGCGTTCGGTTGTTAACTGAACGACGAGTGGAGCGCCCGTAGACGCGCTTGAATTGGTTATTTTTAACTTTACTCGTTGAGAAACCAGAAGAGAGCGACGCGAGAAGGGGTGACGCTGGGTGCGTGTGTTTTGAAACCACAGCCACGACCATTAGCGTGCACTATTTTAAAAATTAGACTAGTGGATTAAGAAGCCGAGGAGTTCGAGGTATAGGTACGTGCATTCGGTCCAAGCGAATTGATGATCTTTGAATATTGGAACACTTGATTTACAACTAAGTGGATTAAAATTGTCGAGACTTTTTTTTTTTTTTTTGATTTAATTTTAAGATTTGTCGTCATTATTTTTTTCTTTTGATTCCGGAAATTCCCCGAAAATTTACGAGCCCCTCGTGAATCACCAGAGCGAGTTTCCGGATTCACTCATTACCACGTCATAAAAATACTCGCCCGAGTGATTTGCCAAAAAATTTCCAACAAAAATAACATCGCTATTCACGATCTCGAAGGTCCTGTATCACAGTCGATCTATGAAAAAGAAAAAAAATAGAGTAAGCTCAATTTCAACGAGTAGGTAGTGCCTCTACTCGTGTAAGAAAAGAAAAAGGGGAACGGTAAATAAATCACGTTGGAGTTCACTTTACTTTCCAGATGTGTCACGCACATCACAAGCGAGCTTTCCGTGCCGGAGATGATCTCGTACACAGTATCGAGCCGCCGTCCCAGTTCTGAAAGTCCCTCCCTCCGACCAACCGTTTGCTTTTTCCCTCTTCTCGGACTACATGCCAACGAAAAAAAAAAAAAAAAAAAAAAAAAAAAAAAAAAAAAGGTACGCCCGGAATATCTATACTCGCGATCATAGCTTTCCTTCCCTTTCCGATGAGGATAGATACCTAATTCATTTGTTAAGTCGATAAGCCAACTTCAGTCCTTCCGTCAAATATACCGACGTTCAACGTCTTAACCCACTCGAGCGCCCATCCGTCTCTCGAAGCGAAAATCGGTTAGTTCCCGGTACATCTCATTCGAATCGAGGGGGTGTTTTTTTTTTAAGATCGCACCACACAGGTGGGTCCATGGAGGACAATGGGGGTAACAGGTACGACTCAAGGTCAGCCGGTGAATTGCGCCACGATCCGCTGAGGAGACACAAAGAGTAAGCGGTCTATTAATATTCATCCCGATGTGGATGCAGAGAGTAAGAAATAATCAATCGCCGCGAATTTTCCTTCAAGTTTCAAGCGAGAAGACGAGTACGAGCTGCACCTGCCGCACAAAAGGTTTCTCGAGAAGGTTGAGGATGCGAAGGAGGCACCGGAGCCGCTTGTAAATATACGCGCGCGCGCGGACCGATCTTTTGCCGATTTTGGGCTATAGTGGCACTGTTGTGCTTGTTTTTGCAGACAGGTTTTCTGGCAAAGCAAAAGGAGATCAAACGGTTGGTCTGCAAGCCGTACTATCCAGTACCGGATGTTGAGGACCAGCCGTACGAGACTCCGAGGAAAAATCGGTTGATCAAGGAGAGGCCTCTGAAAAGTACGTGTGTGTTACTTCAACAGTTTGTTTTTCGATGGGCGTTGATGAGTTTCCTTTTTCGGTGATCCAGTCCACGCAAGGACACAGGGTAAGGTGCTGGAAGAGGAAGTGGTACCGGTTGCCGTGAATAAAGCCGAGGTAAAATTTGCCGATCAGTTGGAGTTAATCGAGAACTTGAGGTCCGATCCGAAGATCGGCTTTTACTACATGGTCTACGGAGTCGAGCGATCGTCGGAATTTTTCACTCCCTACGCGCTCAAGTAACTATTATCGTGACTCTCTAGGTATTTGTCGAATTTCGTGCGTTTTTTTGTGAATTCTTTCGCAGAGTGGTGCCCTACAAAAAAATCGGCAAGGTCTACATGACGATGAGCCCCGATGGGGTCACGCAGTACAGCTCTACGGAAGTAACCTTCACTCCCATAGCTGAATGGGAACGCGAGTACAGGTTTTACGAGCTTGTTACGCAGGTAATGCAAACTTTCGCGGTGAAAAACTACTTATTTGCTTTAACTTTGTCTGTAAAAATCGATAGATCAAGATGTTTAAGGATTATTTGAAGTGGAAGTCATTTTACGTGTGGAAAAAAGTAGTGATGTATCGCAAGGTCAAACGCGCCATGGATCACCTCAATAAAAATCTGTTTCTCTGCGACGGAATTTTATGCGACGTTCTATTGAAAATCAAAGGGTTGTGCTGCAGATTTTTAAACTCCTCACTGGTCGATACTTCAGTTGTGCAGAATCATCCGCTCTTTGGTTTTGTTGAGATTCAAGTTAGCTTTTTTTTTTTTTTTTTTATCGAAAAAAGTACTAATAGCTAAAAAACGTCATTGAATTTTAATTTCTTGTTTTCTAAAAGTTTGCCAAACTGGAATACATAAAGGACCGATTGACCGAATATAGATCAATTGTGCAGAGTATCATAAATGAGGCGTCTCTGAAGTCCCTTCTCGAAGCCGGGTACACGCCCGACGATTCGAACATAACGTTACAACAAACGGTGCTTGGAAAAATCGGTAAGTAAAGAAGGACAACGTCCAAACGAGCAATACTCGAAGAATTTTCCATCAGGGGGCAAGGTGAGAATGCCAAAGGATGGCGTATTAAAGATGAGCTACACCGATCAAGTGAAGAAACGCAAGAGATGTTTCCGCATATCGAGGTAAAACATAGCGACCGATCAACGATTTCTAATCCCACCGTTTCGCAATGAGACAAAAAATCCAATCCTCAGCTTAATCTACCTGGTCGACTACTACCAGCTGTTTGTGCTGCAAAATTTTTTGCGCAACACCTACGCTGAGCTGATCAGCATTCTCGAGAAGCACACGAGCTACCTACCACCCGAGAGCGAGTTCGAGAACGCGAGCGTTGGTTATACTTTAAAGAGCTCGAGGCCCAGGTCATCCAGTGCGGAGGAACAGGTACACCAGTTTTTTCTTCTTTTAGTTGTAGTTTTAATGGTAAACACTTGATAAGGGAAAATAAACATAAACCTTCTAGTACCCCTACTTCGTGGTAGATTTGATGATCGATCCGGAGCTTGGAGTCGTGCTGGATCCCCACGAAAACGTCTTTTGGCACGTCGTTACGAACTTACAAGACACTTGGGAGGAAACATTGGTTGATATCAAGCCATACCTCTCAGACGAGCTTTTTCACCCTTTTACGAGGTTCGGTATAAACATAAATAAAATTCGATCGGTTGACCGGCGATTACGATTTATAAAAAAAAAGTCGATCCATTTTTAATAATTTTGATTAAAAACATCATCTGGAAAAATTTGTTTTCGTTCCATCGTGTAAATGGTTCAACTAGATTAACTCGATCGATTGGCATGAACTAAAAGCTTCTTGCAAAAACGTTGCAGACCTCTGATAAACAACAAAATCGAGGATCCCGTGCGGAGCGAGCCGCCAAACCTCCCGCGAGTCATAAGCGAAGACCCCCACCTGTTGGCCTCCAAGGAGAAATTCAAATCCATCCTCGAGACGAACTTCAAGGCGGCCGAGCGCTACTGCGCGCGCTTCGCCCACATCTACGCGAGCTACAAAGCAGCCAGGAGCCTCGAGGAGAGCGAGATCCGCGCCAACGACAAGTGCGACGTCTTCCGCAGCTGGTGCGACCGCCTCAGCTGCGACGAGCAAGAGATCAACAGCGCCGTCGACGAACAACCTCTGGGGATCTTTTACGTCAAACTCGGGCGGTTCAAGGAGTGCGCCCTGCCCGCGACCAACGAGAAACAAGCGATACTCGCCAATGTCATGCCAGAGTAGGGTTTTTTTTGTTTTTTTTTTTTCTTTATCACAAAATGTACGTGATAAAACTGTTTCGATTAGGCTGGGAAAACAGCGCGTTCTCTCGCTTCGGGAGGAAGCCACGGACGCCATAGACTTCCTCAAGTCGGACCCGGTGTCTACCGAGGAATACGTCGAGTACATAAAATTCATCGACAGGGTGCAGCAAAAGCTCGACGGCATGGACAACCAGATGGACTTCGTTAAAGATCTTTACGATATCATGAGCGAGTACGGTATAAGCGTCGATCCGGAGGACATGACGTGCTACTTGGTAATTAATTGTTTTGAAGAAACCCTACCCCTCATTCGGTTACAAAATTGAATGAACGCTCGTTTAGGGTATCAGCGTTTATTTTACGTCCCTGAGGCTCGAGGTCGAAAAGTGCCTCGAAGAGAGGACCAAGCTCATCACGAGGTTCAACAAGCAAATACAGAAGGACATTAGCGCGCTTATCGACAAAGTCCAGGACATCAACGAAGAAGTCGCGGTACCATATAATTATACGCTCGTCAATCATTGTAAATTGGCCACAGAGACATTAAACATAAAAATCAACTTGTTCCAGCAACCTTGGCTGCTGGACAGCGAGAGCAACGCGGACGTCTGTCTGGAGACCCTGAGGGAGCTCAGCGATCGTTTGACCAAGTGCGCGAACCTCGGGGCCGACTATCGCTCCTACCAGAAGGCCTTCAAGGTCGAAATGACGCGGTTCGACGTGCTCGATCAGGTGTTGAACAACGCGAAGCTGCGCACGCTGCTTTGGGAGAGCCTGGCCGAGTGGGAAGACGTGACGGCCGGCTGGTACGAGGCTGAGTTTGACCTGCTCAACGTCGAGGAGCTGAACGCCTTTGTGACCAAGTACCTGAAGAACATCACGCAGTTCGAGAAGGGACTGCCGGCCAACGACATACTGCCGGTGCTCAAAGGTATGGGGATCGAACTTTTGTACTGGAGCTACTGGAAAAACAACGTAGAAAGATTTCGATGTGACGTTTGACAGAGAAAGTCGAGATGATGAGGGACAAGCTGCCGACGATCGGTTACCTGCGCAATCCGAACTTCCAGCCGCGGCACTGGCTCAAGATCGAGACGCTTTTAGGGCACACGTTTGATCCCGACGTGACTTTGACTCTGAATCTTCTCGAGGAGCTGAAGGCCTTTCATTATCCTGACGAGCTCATGGAAATATCGGGTGCCGCGAGCTCCGAAGCTGGCCTCGAGCTCATGCTGAAGAAGGTCGAGGACGCCTGGAAGACCATCGACTTTGCCGTCGTCAACCACAAGGAGTCCAAGGACGTATTCATCCTGGGCTCGCTCGAGGAGGTGCAAGCCACTCTGGACGACAGCAATATATCCATTCAAACGATCGCTGCGTCGAGGCACGTGGCGCCCATCAAGCCTAGAGTCGACGACTGGGTCAAAAGACTGGATCTCTTCTCAAAAACTTTGGTCGGTTCCTATAGCTCCCCCCCCCCTTTTTTTTTTTAAATTTGAAACATCACATTGTTGTCGCGTATTATTTTCGTTTAGGAAGCTTGGCAATACTGTCAGCAGCAGTGGCTGTACCTTGAGGCCATATTTTCCGCTCCGGACATCCAGAGGCAGCTGCCGATCGAAGCCAAGCTATTCATCATCGTTGACAAGTCTTTCAAGGAAATCATGAGAAAAACCGAAAAAGTAAGCAACCGCGATCGAGGTATAAAAAAAAAAAAAGGGATGTTTGTTATGTAACTAAGCACGCTTGTATCCTCCAAAGATGCCCTTGGCATTGGAGAATTGCACGCAGCCGAGTCTGCTCGAGGCACTCCTCGAAAACAACCGCAAACTCGATCAGATACTCAAGTGCCTGGAGGCGTACCTCGAGACGAAACGCGTAGCGTTCCCACGCTTCTTTTTCCTCTCCAACGACGAAATGCTGGAAATCCTCGCTCAAGTAAGACCTCCGAGCTAAATAAGTATACGACGTGTACCCTGCCGTGTATAACGTACCATGAAAACAACGCGACACCAGACGCGCGATCCACACGCGGTGCAGCGTCACCTGCAAAAGTGCTTCGACGCGATCTATCGCCTGGAATTTGCCAGCCAGCTGCCAGGTGCCGAGGGACCTTCGAACGATATTTTGGCCATGCTATCGCCGGAAAGCGAGCGGGTCGAATTGACTAAAGGTCTCAAGGCTCGGGGCAACGTCGAGGACTGGCTGGGCAAGGTCGAGACCGCGATGTTCGCCAGCCTCAGGAAGAGGATGCAGGAGTCTATGGTGGACTACGCGAAAAAGGGCCGCAAGTTCGTCATATCGAATTACCCGTCCCAGGTCGGGATACTATACCGTATACTTTGTGCTTTTCGTCAAGTGCGTTGTGGTGAATGTAATCAGAGAAAGGACTCTGTGGGGTTGCTCAATTACTCTGTTATAGATAGTTTTGACGGCGTCCCAGATATACTGGGCGAGGGACGTGCACGTGAACTTGGAGTCGGGCGACAACGCCGAGAGGAACATGAAAAAGTTCGAGAAGAAGTGTTACGAGGTAAATTTGTGTGTAACTTTGTGTTCCGCATAGCTTGTCCACTGAATATACTTATGATTTTGAAAAAAAAAAAAAAATCAGAATCTGAACGAACTCGCAGCTCTGGTGCGGGGTGAACTGCCCAAACTGGTGCGCGAAGTGATAATCAACCTGATAACCGTGGATGTGCACGCCCGCGACACCATATCGATTCTTGTGGAGAACAAAGTCTCGTCCAGGTAAAACGTTGTCCCTTTCCGAGCTCTCTCTCTCTCTCTTTTTTTTTCTTTCCTCCGACACTTTTTCAGTTGAACAAAACTAGCTCGAGCTTCGACTGGAGGAAAGCCCTGCGCTACTACTGGGACAACAAGGCCGATCGGTGTGTCGCGCGAATGAGCAACGCGGAGTACGCGTACGGGTACGAGTACCTCGGGGCTCAGAGACGCCTTGTCATCACTCCTCTCACCGACAAGTGCTACCTTTGTCTCATGGGCGCGCTCCAGTTGGATCTAGGTACCGAATGCAACGTATTGTATTTTATTCAAAAAAAAAAAAAAAAAAAAAAAAGTAGAGTGAAAGAGCCATGATTTAGGGGGGGCACCCGCGGGACCGGCCGGCACGGGAAAAACCGAAACGACGAAGGATCTGGCCAAAGCGCTGGCCATCCAGTGCGTCGTCTTCAATTGCTCCGAAGGACTCGACTACAAGGTGGATTATTAGTTTTTGTTTTTTTCAAACTCGTGCATAAATGTGGCTGTCGCGTTGGTGCAACAGATGATGGGCCGATTCTTCTCGGGTCTCGCGACCTCCGGGGCTTGGTGTTGCTTCGACGAGTTCAACCGCATCGATATCGAGGTCCTGTCCGTCATAGCGCAGCAGCTGATAACAATAAGAAACGCCAAAGTCGCTCGAGCTAAGGAGTGAGTATTTTTCAATTGGGTCGATGGCGGATGTACGCGTTTTGCAAAGGATTCACACTGAAACTGGCGTGTAAAACGACAGATTCATGTTCGAGGGTCGAAAAATAAAGCTGGTGAGAACTTGCGCGGCGTTTATCACGATGAACCCGGGATACGCTGGGCGCACAGAGCTGCCCGACAACCTGAAATCCCTCTTCCGGCCCATTTCGATGGCGGTGCCAAATTACCGTTTGTACACCCATGCCCGTCGAATCGGAGATCTCCCGAAAACACATAGATGTAACTCACATATCGTTTAGAGCTCATCGCCGAGGTGACTCTGTACTCGGAGGGCTTCGAGTCCTCGAAATCGTTGGCCAAGAAAATGACCCTCATGTACACCCTCTGCAGCGAACAGCTGTCCCAGCAAGATCATTACGACTTTGGCATGCGGTGAGTGTACACGTATATGTATTATTTATATACTATAACTCTCTAGTTTTTTGACAACCGAGTATGTAACACAGGGCCGTGAAGAGCGTGCTCGTGATGGCCGGGAGCTTGAAGCGCGACAACCCCGACAAGCCGGAGGACGTAGTTTTGATACGAGCGCTGCGAGACAGCAACCTCCCGAAGTTCCTGACGGACGACGCCGAGCTATTCCAAGGTATCCTGTGCGACCTGTTTCCCGGCATCGTCCTTGCCGAAGAGGACTACGGTGTGCTCCAACAGACGGCCGTCAAAGTACACGTCATCGCTGTGCATGACATACACGTGTGTAATATACATATACTTGCTTACCGATACTCCGAAATTCGCGGCGCACGCAGGTGATGCAAGAAGCAGGCCTGCAACCCGAGGCTTGCTCGATCAAGAAAATCATCGAGCTGCACGAGACCATGCGGGTGAGGCACGGAGTCATGCTGGTCGGGCCGACCGGGGGCGGCAAATCCACCGTGCTGCGGGTAAGTTGTGCGACATGTGGACCATACGAAGGACAATTATGAAACGTGCGGCATCTACTTGGCATAGATGCTCAAGGACACGTACACGCGGCTGCACGAGATGGAGGTTCCGAGTCCTTACTACAAGAAGGTCAACATGTACGTTTTGAATCCCAAAGCTGTGACGATCGGAGAGTTGTACGGCGAGGTCAGCCCGGCGACCGGCGAGTGGCACGATGGTTTGCTCGGCAACATTATCCGGCACGCTTGTTCTGTAAGGACACCTTTTCTTTTTGACTCGATAAAAAAGATATTCCAAGTTGAAAAAAAAAAAAAAAAAAAAGAAAAAAAAAACAACGTTGATGATAACAGGCTACGACGAATGAGCACCAGTGGTGCGTGTGCGACGGCCCGGTAGACGCGGTGTGGATAGAAAACATGAACACGGTCCTCGACGACAACAAGATGCTGTGTCTGGCCAATTCCGAGAGGATCAAGTTCACGCCTTACGTGCACATGGTCTTCGAAGTCGCCGATTTGGCCCAAGCTTCGCCGGCTACGGTCAGTCGTTGCGGTGAGGCTGCAATTACACATTCAATTTGTACATCGGTATACCTACAAGGTATAAATGTATATACATATACTATACTACATCACATCCATAGGAATGGTGTACCTCGACCCTACGGAGCTCAAGTGGCTGCCACGCGTCAAAAGCTGGCTCGCTCGGATGGCCGAGAGGATCACGAAAAAAGAGGTTTTGGCCCTTTTGCTCGACCTCTTTCAAAATTATGTCGAGAACGGATTGAGATTCTTTAAAAAGCACTGCGACCACGCCATATCGCAGGTGAGTACACGTAGAATTAACTATCGACGTCTTACCATGTAAATTGAAAAAAAAAAAAATAAACACATCCATAGGTCGACATAAGCAAGGCCGACACGCTGTGCGCGCTTCTAGAGAGCTTACTTCTCGAGACGGACGTGATCGAAAAGACGTTGGATCAATCGAGAGTCAAGACGTTTGTCAACCAAGCGTTTGTCTTCTCGTACCTGTGGGCCGTGGGTGGCAACGCGCTCGACAGTTCCCGCGAAACCTTCGAGCTCTACGTCAGGGACCAATTCGAAAACAACATGGAGGCGCGGTACCAATCACGGGAATAGCGATGCACAGCGCGTGTCCAGGAATTTAAATTAAAAAAACCGAAAAATCATGTTTCCTCTAAAGCCTGCCGTCGTCGGGCAGTCTGTGGGATATGTTCGTCAATAGCGCCGAGCAGCGCATGGAGGTCTGGCTGAAGCTCATGACGGCCTTCGCCTACGACCCCCAGCAGCCGTTCTTCGAGATCCTCGTGCCTACCGTCGATACGGTCCGTTTCGGCTACATCATGCAGAAGCTCGTCCAAGTGAACAAGCCGGTCTTCTTCACCGGCGGCACCGGTAACCAACCGATCATATGTACACATATTATTATCAACGAGCTCGTTCTTTCGATTGGATGAAAAACAAAAGGTGTGGGAAAATCGGTGATCGCCAAACTCGTTCTGAGCGCGCTCGAGGGGTCGGGCGTGTGGCTCCCGATAGTCTTGAACTTCTCGGCGCAGACGGGCAGCGGCCGCACTCAGGAGATCCTCGAGTTGAAGCTCGAGAAGAAACGGCGCACGGCACTGGGCGCCCCGATCGGCAAGCGCGTCTGTCTGTTCGTCGATGACGTTAACATGCCGAAATTGGACACCTACGGCTCCCAGCCGCCGATCGAGCTGCTCAGGTGGGTGATGACAATAATAATGTGTATGCACGTAAAACCTTCTTCTTTTTTTTTTTTTTTTTTCATGCAACGCGTAAAACGATGAAATTGAATTTTTTTAAGGCAAGTCCTTGACTCCGGTGGGCTGTACGACAGAGACAAACTCTTTTGGAAGGACATCGAGGACGTGGTATTGGCCACAGCTTGCGCGCCACCCGGTGGAGGAAGGAACCCCCTGACCTCTCGGTTCGTCCGCCACTTTGGAATGCTCGTCATACCCTCTCCGACTGAAGATTCCCTCAAGGCCATATTTAGGTACACAACACGCGTACAGAGGAATAGTTGCTATAAACTTCCAAATGATGTATAAATGAAAAAAAACAATTAACAGAACAATCTTGAGAGGCTTCCTGAAGGACTTTGCCCCACCGGTGATGAGCAGCGGTGACAAAATAGTCGCCGCCGCGGTCGAGGTGTACGGCCGCATAGCTGTCGATCTTTTGCCGACTCCCGAAAAGAGCCACTACATCTTTAATTTGCGAGATCTGTCAAAGTGCGTGCAAGGAATCATGCAGGCCGACATGGGAGTCGTCACCGAAGCCAAACAGATGTTCAGGTGGAATGCATTTTTTTTTAAATTAATCTTTTTTTTTCTACAAATTTCACGCGTATGCGTCAAGAGTCCAATTTGTCTTTGCAAATTATAGCTCGGTAACTCGCAACGAGCATAAATTATTTAAACTACCAGCAGCCGAATCATTAAATCAGCTCGCTCGCATAGCAGCGTTATTATGCACAGTGACGGTAAAAATGAAAAAAAAAAAAAAAAAAATGTTGTTTTGGATATCCGGTCCCAAGGTTGTTCTACCACGAATGCCTGCGCGTCTTCCACGACCGGTTGACCGATACGTCGGACAAGAGCTACTTTTACCGTATGCTGTCGAGCGTGTGCTCGGGCACCTTCGGCGACGACGTGCTCGAGCTCCCGGAGGACAACGCCAAGCTGGGCTCGCAGCCGCCGCAGCTGCTATTCGGCGATTTCCTGGTGTTCGGGGCGGCGCGCGAGGACCGCTTCTACGAGGAGATAGTCGAGCTGTCGCGCGCCAGGGCAGCCCTTCAGGAGTACCTCGAGGACTACTGCATCGTCTCGGGCAGGGAGATGAGCCTCATATTTTTCGTCGACGCGATCGAGCACCTGTGCCGGCTGGCGAGGATACTGAGATCCGAGAGGGGCAACGGCTTACTCGTCGGCGTCGGTGGCATGGGCAAGCAGAGCTTAACGAGGCTGGCCTCGCACGTCAACGGGTATCGGTAAGAAGAACTGCTGGGTTGTTTTTGGGGCTAAAGTTATTTCTTTTGCCATACGTTCGGAAATGATTTATCGCGTGGATCACAGTTGCCAACAGATCGAAATCAGCCGGGGGTACGACAAGAACTCGTGGAACGAGGACCTGCGCCGGTTTTACTTTGGTCCCGGTGCCCTTGCCGAGCCGGCGACTTTTCTCTTCACCGACACGCAGATCGTCATGGAGGAGTTTCTCGAGGACATCAACAACACTTTGAACTCTGGTAATCACCAAGACTAATCATCCGAGCGTGAGTTGCCGTTTGGAATAATTTAAAAAAAAAACAAAAAAAAATAGGCGAGGTGCCGAACCTGTTCGAAGCGGAAGAGCTGGAGCGGGCGATCATAGCTACCCGGCCGGCGGCCAAGGAAGCCGGTATCGCGGAATCGAATCGCGACGCTATCTACCAGTTCTTCATAAACCGGGTCAGGAATAATCTGCACCTGATGTTGTGCATGAGCCCCGTGGGCGACGCTTTCAGGTACCACAGCTGTTTCGATGAAAAGTAAGATATACCTATGTAGCTGTGGGGCGTTTACTTTAGGCGTCGCTGTCGCATGTTTCCGTCCCTGGTGAACTGTTGTACGATCGACTGGTTCTCCAAGTGGCCGAACGAAGCTTTGCGCTCCGTGGCCGTCAAGTCCATAGAGATCGTCATTCCCGACGAGCCAGAAAAGGTCGAAGCTTTGGCTTCAATTTGCGTTTTGATGCACGAGGTGCGTTGATTTTAATTGTTATTGCGATAACGCGACGGACACAACAAGAATTATGTATTGGTAGAGCGTGGAAGTGATGACGGTGAGATTCTTCGAGGAGATGCGCCGTAGGTACTACACGACGCCGAGTAGCTACTTGGACCTGCTGAAACTCTACCTGAGCACCTTGAATCGCAAAAGAACGCAACTGGATACTCTGAGAGGCCGGATCGTCAACGGGTTGAACGTAACTCGCTATTATTACCGATTTCGAGAGCGACAGATCTATATACTTGTGTGATTAACCATATTGGAATGCAGAAAATTAAGGAGACGAACGTCTCGGTGGCGGTGATGAAGAAACAACTGATCGAGCTCGGGCCGCTGCTAAAAACGAGCTCGGAGGAGGTGTCGAAGCTGATGAAGGTCGTGGCGAAGCAGCAGATCGAGTGCGACAAGGTCCGGACCGTCGTCGCCGAAGACGAGGCAGCCGCCAAGGTATGAGTAAAAGAACACTTGGTTGATCGAAGACGATCGTGAAATAATAACGATCCATCAAGGCAGTGGCGGACGAGACAGCAGCTCTCGAGTCGGAGGCGAGGAGGGACCTGGAGGCAGCACTCCCGGCGCTTGAAGAGGCCCAGGCTGCCCTCGCGGCTCTCAACAAGAACGACATCAACGAGATCAAGGTGTTCAACAAGCCGCCCCAATTAGTGCGCTTCGTCATGGAAGCCGTTTGCTTGCTCCTAGGAGAAAAGTGAGAAGCCCAAATCGTGCTATACAAATAACCATCAAGGATCGCGCCCTTAATCATGGGTTATTCCAGGACGGACTGGCCGACGGCTAAACTCGTGCTCGGTGACGTGCGTTTCTTGGACCGGCTGATGGCCTACCAAAAGGACGAGATCAGTGACAAGCTGCTAAAGAAGCTTCAAGTGTACACGATGCACAAGGACTTTCTCCCGGAGATCGTGGCCAAGCAGAGCAAAGTCTGCAAGTCCATTTGCATTTGGGTGCGAGCTGTCGACGGATACGCCAAGATCTTCCGCGTGGTCGAGCCTAAGCGGAAAAAGTACGTTCCATCGCTGTATAAACTTTATAATTTTTTTCCTCGTGTGAAAAGAAATTCAGTGGTAATTTTAATACTCAGACTGGAGGAGGCTCAGACCGAGCTGCAGGCGATCGAGGTCGTGCTCCGCGAGAAACAGAAGCAGTTGGCCGACGTCGAGAAACAGAGCAAGGACCTGCAGAACCAGTACAACGGGGCTGTGAAGCGGCTGGGCGATCTCGAGTACAACATCAAGCTGGGCGAGGCTCGGCTTGGCAGATCCGGCAGGTTGACCTCGGCTCTGGCCGACGAGGAAGTCCGATGGAAAGAATTGACGATCGTGAGTTGATTTAATTCGCACACCCAAACTCGATGCGTGGTTTATGACGCGAGCTCTCGCTGCTCGCAGGGATTCGAAAAAGAGTTGGACTGCATGGCGGGCGATACCCTCGTCGCCGCGGGTGGCCTGGCTTACTTGGGTGCCTTCACGAGTGTCTACCGCGAGGAACTGCTGGCCGTGTGGCTGTCGCGCTGCAGGGAGCAGTCCATCCCCACCACAAACAACTTTAGTATCTACTCGGTACTCGGCGATCCCTACGAGCTGCGACAGTGGAACGCTTGCGGACTGCCCAGGGACCAGGTATGAGCTACGTTTTTTTTTTCATTTACACGTTTCATTTACGTTGCAATAAATATATATATTTGTAGGTCAGCGCGGAGAACGCGATCTTGGTCACTCAAGCGGGACGCTGGCCCCTCATGATAGATCCCCAGGAGCAGGTATCTGTTTTTTTTCTCCATCAAAGGGGGGGATCATTCAACTATATCGATCCGATGACACACCACAGGCGAACCGATGGATTCGCAGCCTGGAGGGGCCGAATCAGCTGAAGGTGTGCAAAATGACGGACTCGAGCTTCATGAGGATCATCGAAGCTTGCCTCAGAACAGGAGCGCCGATTCTACTGCAGGAGGTCGGTGAGAGCCTCGACCCGAGCTTGGAGCCGATACTACTGAAGCAGACTTTCGTGCAGGTATATATTTATGCTCATGTACATATGGTGAACGGTTTCGAGATCTCTGAGAGACATATATGTATATACGCATATATTTTCAGGCCGGACGGACGCTCATCCGGTTGGGCGACAACGACGTGGAGTACGACAGTAACTTCCGACTGTACATCACCACGAAGATGGCGAATCCTCACTATCTGCCGGAGATCTGTATAAAGGTGACGATCGTCAATTTCACAGTCACACCAAGCGGGCTGGAAGATCAACTGTTGGCGTGAGTATTATTGTTAGTACACATATATAGTTTAGTTGGAGCAGGACAAAAAAATAATACACGTGTACGTCCATCAGCGACGTGGTGCGCCTGGAGAAGCCGGAGCTCGAGAGTATGCGCAACGAGCTGGTGGCCCAGATAAACGCTGACAAGAGCCAGCTGAAGGGCATCGAGGACCGAATCCTGACGCTGCTCTTTAGCTCGGAGGGCAACATCCTCGACAACGAGGAGCTGATCGAGACGTTAAACGAGAGCAAGGAAACCTCGTCGATAATAGCCTCGAGGCTGGTGGACAGCGAGGCCACGGAAAAAGAGATAAGCACGGCTCGCGAGGGATACAGAAGCGTCGCCAGCCACGGCTCGGTTCTGTACTTTGTCGTCGCGAGTCTCGCCCTCGTCGATTCGATGTATCAGTTCTCGCTCAAGTACTTCAATCAGGTGCGATACGCGTCGTCGCTTTTTCACAATATTTAAAATTAGATGAGTGACGCTTTGCTGTTCTTGACGCATATATACACGGGTGAAATGAAAATGAAACCAGAGTGCGGTCAGCGGTGAAAATAAATCGTCACCGGCTCAATCGGTGATTTTACACTTTTGGCTTGAATGAACAATTCAAGATTCTTCTTTGCCAATCTGTTATATCAAAACAGTTACTATAGATGTATAATGACCAAGAATTCAAATATTAATACATATTGCTTACACATTGAACGATTGATAAATAAATAAACATATACCGAAAAAAAAAAAAAAAAAAAAACAGGTCTTCAACAACGTCATAGAGACGAGCGAAAAGACGGAGGAGCTTACGCAACGGCTGCAAATTCTCTACGACGAGATAACCCTGTCGGTCTACACGAACGTCTCGCGCGGGCTCTTCGAGCGCCACAAAATCGTCTTCAGCTTCATGATGAACGTGGCGATACTCTTAAACGACGGCACCATCGATTACGCGCAGTGGAACTTTTTGCTTCGGGGACCCGAGCAAATCCGGACGGTTCGTACTCGTTGGCGTGCAAATTTTTTGTTTCCTCTCACCCGGCGTGCACTAATCGCCGTTGGCCTCTCAGGACAAGAAGCCGGATTATCCGACGCTTACCGATAACATGTGGATCTCGGCCAACTACCTGGTAGCGAGCTTCGAGAGCTTTGAAAAGCTCATGGACGACGTGTTCAAAAAAATCAGAGTGAAGATCGAGATTTACGAAGAAGTGAGCCCTACATACGACAGTCCTCTTTTTTTTTTTTTTTTTTTTTTGGGACGATTTTACATAGCTACACACACCGATGATTTTGTCGATCATCGCAGGAGATCAACGTTCTACCGCAAAACAGCGCGAGAGCGCAAAACGACTGGGACGCTTTGCTGACGGACATTGAAAAGTTAATGCTGCTGAAGGCGCTGAAGGAGGAGAAGCTCATTTTCGCGATCACGTCCTTCGTCAAGAAAAACCTCGGCCAGAGGTTCATCGAGTCGCCGATGATATCGCTGCCCGTTCTGTTAGTCATGGCATGCCAAGAGCACATATAAATATGAACACAAAAATATGTGCCATTTTTTTTTTTTTTTTTTTTCAACTTTAGGTTCCCCGACACGTCGAAAGTGACGCCCTTGGTGTTCGTTCTGAGCACGGGCTCGGACCCTTTTAGCGCCTTCCTAAAGTTCGCCAACGAAATGAATTTCAGCGACAGGTATGAGAAAAACCTTATACCGACTCGTCGACTCGAAAGGTGTGATTTTGCCAATCGTTTGCATTCCCAGGTACGAGGCTATCTCTTTGGGCCAGGGCCAGGGTCCGATCGCCGAGTCCCTGATTAAGCGTGGCTGCGAACAGGGTAGCTGGGTCTTCTTGCAAAACAGGTACCAACTGGAATTAAGTACAGAGTGTTAATAAAAAATAAATAAATTTGTAGCCCACTACATAAAATATATATACGTACAAACTTGTTAAAAAATATAACTGTGGAGAGTACAAAAACTATTATTGTGTATACGTCATTGTAAGTACTTATATACATGGTCGTACAGCCACCTGGCGACTTCGTGGATGCTCTCGTTGGAGGCGATAGTCGCGGAGATCGCCGAGATGCCGGAGCGCGTGCACGAGGACTTCCGGTTGTTTCTGAGCTCGATGCCCAGCCCGGGCTTTCCCGTGTCGGTGCTGCAGAATTCGGTCAAGGTGACCAACGAGCCGCCCAAGGGACTCAAGGCCAACGTCAGGAGGGCTTTCTTTGAGCTCGAGGAGGACTTCTTTGAGGATCATGGTCGGTGTGCTACTTGTTTGATGAAAAAATACATTTTTTTTTTTCTCATTGATTAATTAATCAATGAGAAAAATCAATCTAACGAAAAATCAATTTAACGAATTCGTAAAACAGAACTGGAGGACAGTTGGAGGCGCATGATCTTCGGGGTCTGCTTCTTCCACGCCATCATACAGGAGAGAAAGAAGTTTGGGCCGCTCGGCTGGAACTTGACCTACGAGTTCAGCGACAATGACCGAGAATGCTGTCTGTTGAACTTGAAGATGTTTTGCGTGGACGAGACAGTTCCCTGGGACGCTCTGATTTACACAACTGGTAAGTATAACTTGATTTCTTGGATGAAATTTTTTTTTTTTCAATCGTTTTTCCTCGAATTTAAAGGGGAGATCACGTACGGCGGAAGAATCACCGACAACTGGGATCTGCGCTGCTTGAAGACCATCCTCGACGGCTTCTTTTCGCCAAAGATTCTCGAGCCAAGTATACGAACAGCATGAATTGTTTTCTTATACACTCGTATAGACGTAAGGTACAATTTAAATCTATGAATAAATAGCTTACGTGTACTCGCCGTCTGGAACGTACTACTGTCCAAGTTACGAAAAACTCGAGGAATACCGCGAGTTCATCGACGAGTTTCCCATTATCGAAGATCCCGAAATTTTCGGCATGCATGAGAACGCAAATATCGCGTATCAGGTTTCGCCCGATTACTGCATGTACAACGTTATCGATTTTATTGCATTTTCACATTTCTTATTGGCTTGTAATTTTTTTACGACCAGCTGAAAGAATCTAAAACTGTGTTGGAAACCATCATGGACGTCCAGCCAAAAGTGGGCATCGGAAAGGAAGGAAAATCGGACGCGGAAGTCGCTTACGAATTGGCCGACTTGATAATGGAAAAAATCGCCCTCAAAATAGACATCGACACTTGCAATCTTCGACACTTAAAAGTATATAATATGTAGCATAATCGACAACTAAAAATTAGCAAAACTAACGATAAATATAAAATTGTTATAGAAAGACAGTGCAGGTCGGCTGCCATCCCTCACAGTCGTTTTACTGCACGAAGTTGAGCGGTACAACATTCTTTTGTCGAAAATTCAGACGTCCATGGAGAATTTACAGAGGGCCATCAAAGGGTTTGTTGTCATGTCCGAGGAGCTTGAAAACGTCTTCAGATCCCTAGTCAACAATCAAGTGAGATTTTTTTTTAGCGATTTAATAGATTCGTGAAACGATTTTCTTAAAAATGGCCATTTCGTAACAGGTACCCCAAATATGGCACAATTTAAATGTCTACCCTTCGCTCAAAAGCTTAGGCAGCTGGATCAGAGATTTGGAGCTTAGGATCGATTTCATCAATGTAATAAAAGCACGCACGCAACACTCAAATATGTGTGGGGGAAAGACGGTTTTCACTGTTGTACGATCGTTTGATCTTTTCATACAGGTCTGGTTAACCGACAGAAAGCCGATGTCGTTCTGGATATCAGGTTTATCTTTTCCGCAGGGATTCATAACTGGGATGCTGCAAACGCATGCCAGGAAATACAACATCCCCATAGAGCAGCTGAAACTGGATTTCAAAGTTTCTGATGTGTTTCTCGATCAGGAAAACATTGAGTTGGCACATAAAAAGGCCGGGAAAGATGTATGATGTCAGATATATGGGAATATTTTTTTTCTCTTGCCGCATACCTCAACTAATTTAATTTAATTTCAGATGCCAGGCATTTACAAAAGTTTAGAGGAACCAGCAGATGGACTGTACATACACGGTCTTTTTATTGATGCAGGCAGATGGGATCCAAAGTTAAGGATTCTCGTAGACGCTAACAAAGGCGAAATGAATCCACCATTACCGGTTGTGCACATCCTTCCGGTACTTGCTACACCAGAAAACGATCCGCGATACGTCAGTCCTTTGTACAAAACTAGCATTCGTGCTGGAGTACTGTCAACCACTGGACATAGTACAAACTTTGTTATGCCTGTGCTGTTGCCGTCTGCTCGACAGCAGTCTTATTGGATACTAAAAGGAACTGCCTTACTGATTCAGATAACGAATTAGGAAGTAAAAAAATTCTTCCAAAATAGTAATAAAGTATATTTAAGTCAGCTTGATGTTAGTTCATTATTTTTAGTTTTTAAAATTCACGTTGTATACACCAATGTATTAATATTCCTAGAAAATATTAAATAATTTATTAATAGTATAATCTTAAGGTTAATATCACACAGTGAATTAATAGCGAGTTGAGAAAGCACTTCGCGGATTTCAGACTATCAATGTAAGATAAGAAAAATACTATGTTTCTTAAGATATTTCAATCAGATGAAGGCACTATATAATGGCTCAATGCTTTTTGTAATTTATTTCCATTTCTTTTCTCGTAATGATGATTGAATGGTAACTGTAGTCACCCATGTCAATAGTCCACATTAGAGCCATGTATGCCGTCAACAGAGAAGCCATCATAAATCTATCAATGCTACAAAAAGAAATTACCTACTATTATTAGCTTGCAAACTCTTAAAATAATATTGAATTTTAATCAAACATAAACCCCCACCTCATGAGTGGATGTATCCACAGTATCATCAGAAATCCAGTAAAACTAGGATGTCTCATATGCATAAAATATCTTTGGAGCTCTCTAGACTTGAGTGCCATAGGGCAAGGTCTACCCGACAGCTTGTAATAAACTTGCTTTAAACCAGCAAGCTCCGAAATGTCCATCATGATGCAACCAATGTAGACTATGCACCAGCCAATCACTTGAATTAAACTCAGTATGTACCACAATACACCATCCTGTAAATTATTGAAATTCCACAGAAACACCCAAGGTACGGGCATCCAAGTGGAGATCAAAAAGTGCAATGCAGCAGATGCACTAATGTTGTAAATACTGCGTTCAACATCTTCCACATTCAACTTGGCATAAAAATCTTTAACAGAGTCACTGGCCATGACAGAGTGTTGCAAGATGAAAACGCTTATGAGGCCAAAGTTTATCAGCGAGTGCCATAGTGCTTTGACAGCTAGATTCTCTCCTATGAGAGGTATCATTAAAATTACTAATCAACGCTATCGGGAAAATTAATAAATTACTTTAATTAACCTTACCTTTTTCTGACTCGACGTTTTCATCATAATCGATTCGTTTGGATAAAAAATAAGTTAAATGACAGAGAACGTAGAAGGTGTACAAAAAACTACAAGTACACACTGCAACTCTTAACACTTTAGTGAACATTTCTTTTTTTTAAATAATACACTAATAGAAGAAGAACTTTCAAACCAAATAAACTATTTTATGGTTGTCCTATGTACTACACTATCTTGGTAATAATAATGAGAATTCCATTTGTGTTATAAGTATGTTGACGAAAGTTGAAAAATAAAGTGTTTACATTGGTCGGTCTTACACGTTTAGGTTATGTTACAAGATAAAGCGATTGATAACTAGATAAGTAAATGTGATGTGGGGGACAGATCTACCCCAAAGTTTAAATATGCATAAGGTCAATTTTTGGGTAAAAGATCAACTATAAACTTGCCGCAAACAGCAAAAACTATGTCAACTTTTTATTGCCTATTTATTAAATAAGTTGCGGCTGGTTTATAATCGATTTTATGACTACTAGTAATAATTATTTAGATCAGCGCCATCTAGCGTTGCGGATTTCTGAACTAAAAAGTGGCCCTAAACTTTTGAACCATAGCAGTAGCGCTTAGAGCCATTTGATCTACTATAAACCAGCCGCAACTCATGATGAAGCTATAAAATGAAAAAATAACGATACGTGTGTTTTTGGCGGCAAGTTAACAATCTATCTTAAACTCAAAAATTTATCTTCAAAAGTATAAATACATAGAAGGTCAATTTTATGGTTAAAAATAAATTGATAACTTGCCGCCAAAAACACACGTATCGTTATTTTTTCATTTTATAGCTTCATCATGAGTTGCGGCTGGTTTATAATTGACTAAGTAGCTTCAATCCTGATTGCTCTGACTCAGAATTTTAGGAGCCACTTATGGCCAAAAAATAAAGACCGCGAGATGGCGCTGATCCAAATAATTATTGCTATTTACAGTAAAGTCATTTTATTAATTATAAACCAGCCGCAAATAATTTTATAAATAGACGATAAATAATTAACATTTTTCATGCTACTTGCGGCAAGTTTACATTTAATACGAGTATAAATATTCTACTTATTTTATGTGGCTTATAAAATCTACCATATTTATAAAATTAAAATACTTTGGACCTTTTACCATTAACTTATGGACGCACAGCCCTTTCACTTTATAGTTTAAACAAACAATTAATTTATATAATACGTACACACCAAGATTTGTGTTACAGAAATCTTGAACAACGAATAAATATATACGTAAAGTAATCAGTCCATAAGAGACAACTAAAGAAAAAAGACTTAAAAAAGAAGTTCAGTCACACAAAGAGTCTCCTAAGAATGGAGCATTGGATCTCACTAAATAAAAAATACGTTTACTACAAAGAAGTAAATTTTAAGTATTATAAATAAACAAAGAACCCAACCTTCTCTGATTAAGTGAGATCCAATGCTCTATTTTTAGGAGACTCTTCCTGTGTGACTGAACTTCTTTTTTAAGTCTTTCTTCTTCAGTTGTCTCTTATGGACTGAGTACTTTACGTATATATTTATTCGTTGTTCAAGATTTCTGTAACACAAATCTTGGTGTGTACATATTACATAAGTTAACTGTTTATTTAAACTATAAAGTTAAAGGACTGTGCTTCCGTGAGTTAATAGTAAAAGGTCTAAAGTATTGTAATTTTGTAAATATGGTAGATTTTATAAGCCATATAAGATTAGTAGAATATTTATACTTGTAGTGGTCAATTTTTGGATAAAAGATAGATTGTAAACTTGCCGCAAGTATCATAAAAAATGTCAACTATTTATCGTCTATTTATGAAATCACTTGCGGCTGGTTTATAATTAGTAAAGTGACTTTCCTGTAAATAGCAATAATTATTTGGATCAGCGCCATCTCGCGGTCTTTATTTTTTGGCCATAAGTGGCTCCTAAAATTCTGAGTCAGAGCAATCAGGGTTGAAGCTACTTAGTCAATTATAAACCAGCCGCAACTAATGCTGAAGCTATAAAATGAAAAAATAACGATACATGTGTTTTTGGCGGCAAGTTATCAATTTATTTTTAACCATAAAATTGACCTTCTATGTATTTAGACTTTTGAAGATAAATTTTCGAGTTTAAGATAGATTGTTAACTTGCCGCCAAAAACACACGTATCGTTATTTTTTCATTTTATAGCTTCATCATGAGTTGCGGCTGGTTTATAGTAGATCAAATGGCTCTAAGCGCTACTGCTATGGTTCAAAAGTTTAGGGCCACTTTTTAGTTCAGAAATCCGCAACGCTAGATGGCGCTGATCTAAATAATTATTACTAGTAGTCATAAAATCGATTATAAACCAGCCGCAACTTATTTAATAAATAGGCAATAAAAAGTTGACATAGTTTTTGCTGTTTGCGGCAAGTTTATAGTTGATCTTTTACCCAAAAATCGACCTCTAAAAGTACACACATTTTGCTTTACTTATATGGTTTAATAAAATCGACCGTATGGGACTATTGGGACTAAGTACTTAGAAGTGATTACTAAAATTACTGCACATAATTTCACGTATATCTTACACCGTGCTCTTTTTACTAGAATGATAAATTCAGAGGCTGTATTCCGTAACCAGCAGCCCAGCACCAGCAGTTAAGTCACGTATAGCCCGTATAGGTCATGGTAGTGACAGTACTTTAGTAATTTAGTAATTTAAGTAATGAATTACTTATTGTCTAATTAGCAAAGGTTGACGCTAGCGCCGCCCAACCATGTGGCGTTACCACGACCTACGTAACTTAACTGCTGGGTGGTGCTGGCTGGCAGCATTTGCGGAATACAGCCTGTATTGTATAGACTTCATGCAAATGCAGATTGCAGACTGCATTTAGAGTTTTTTGAGACACATCAGAAATCAGAACGACAGAAGAAGACAAAACGGAGCTGTGTGTGTTATAAAAAGTGTATTTGAGCACGAGTGCGTGCTTCTTTGAAGTTTCGTTTTGTTTTGGGTGGCTTATTGACTTCATCAGCCTCATCGCTGATTTACCTTCGTCACCATTCATATGCACTTGCGAGACTCCGAACTCCATTCCAAAGAAGACGACGAAAATGAATGGATGAAGCTTTTCGTGCGAAGACAACAAACTATACTTAAATGCCTCAACCGCAGGCTGCTTACTTTCGTTGTGTTCAAATAAATATAGCACGGAAGCATATAGTGATAGGTGCTTGAAATACTTGAATTTAAAGAGCTGCCTATACTCGTATTACTGGTGCTAGTGGTGCTACGCTGCCAACAGTGCCAACGATACGTATAGAGGTACTTGCGGGTACATACTTACTACATACACACTGTACAATCCCTCTCTCTTTCTTTCCTTTCCTCGCCCTGTTTCCTCTCTTCCCTGTCTCCTGCTTTATACTTGCTTACAGATATATACCATATACAGTTACCCACACGCATACACTTGCTCCAAAAAGCAGTTTTCGGACCATACGACAAACCCCCTCATGCACCTTGTATCATCTCCTCTTCCTTTCCTCGTCTGTGAAAGATTGGATAAAATGACCAGCAGCGAGACAAACAACACCAGCAATGAGAACTCGGCGACCACCACTACCACCACCTCGTCGTCGTCGTCCTCCTCGTCGTCATTGTTGTCGACAACAAATATGACACTGAACAGCACCACACCGGCTACGAGTACAGCGAGTAGTGGAAATGGAATCGTAGGAGGTCCCAGTGAGGCTGGTAAAACTGGTGCCAATGGTACTACAGGTACGAGCAGCAACGTGGAGACCGAGTACCGAGAGATCAACTCTAAAAATGCTTGGCCCATCCTCTATCAGGTCAGTAGTGTGCTATTAAATACAAGTATTATAGGTACTTTCATTGCTTCTATTTTTTTTTATTTTTTTTTTTCTTAGAGCTTGTATGTAGGGACTATATCAAGGTTTGTGATATACACCGGGTAAAGATAAATTGGAGTACACATACCAGAATTGAGGCTGCTGTACTTTACTTATAACCTAAGCATTGCATCTTCATTTCTCATTTCTTATGATTCTTAAATTCTGATGCTCCAGAGAGAGAGAGAGAGGAAGTGTGCTTGACTCTTTCTCTCCTTGACCCTTTTTCCAGCATCTGTATGCACTACTTCTTTAAAGTTAAAAAACCAAAAAGGTTGCCTGCAGCGTTAGCCCTATACACAAAATGATAAAACACATATTTATGATGTACACTACACTCGTTAATGAATTTACCTACTTAAAAAAATTATATTTGCAGATGCTTGATTCAGTGTACACTATTCATGAATTTTCTTTTTCACACTGAAATCAATTTCAAATACTGTGCGTTTTAATGTTTTTTTTTTCTTCATGAATGCATGTTAGCAAATAATTTTTGCATCTATACAAGTACAGACAGGATTAAGTACTCATATCATTTTTTTCTTATCAAAACTCTATGCAAGTATACGGTATATATGTAACTTTCTTCTCATGAAAAATATATTTCTTCATCACTTGCTGGTAATAAATAATGAGCACTTCATTAGCCGGCAGCTAGCTATTTTATATTTAGTAAGTAGATCAGATTTTTTTTTTACTATTTTCACTCAACTTTTATGTACAATATTTAATTTATTTATGTATTATATATCTATATAATCCTGCATCCTTCTTGGTATTCGTCATCCTAGCGTCGTGTCTCTCTTGTGCTTATTTATTACACACATATATTATTATATCGCTCACTACTCCAATATGTAGTATACTGCACATTTATACATATGTATATACAGGTCAACGAAGGCCGATGTACAAAAGGCCTCTTTTGTTTTTACATTCATTTCTATCTCTTAAGAATTTGTTATTTTCCAACTCTTGCTGTTGTATAAGTGCACAATCCTCTCACTGTGGGTACCACTAGGTATTTGTGTAAGATATCTAATCATTCAAAACGTTTTCTCGGTCCCTTAAGGGATTAATAAGGGATTAAGTAATGACGAATTGGTTATTTTGAGGAAAGAACCGTCATGGTATAAAAATATTAATAATATTAGTAGATCGTGCTGTGATTTTTGAGATTTAATCAAAGAAAAAAATGTTTGTTTGCGTTAACACAAAAATTTACGACAATAAATCACCAATTGCACTTTTTACACGAAAATTTCATGTCCCTAAATACTTCCTATTTTTATTTTAAATGCTGCTTTCATGGCTCGTTTCTGTATACATTATAATGTAGGTGTATAAAAAGGGGTATGATTCAGAGGAAGTGTAGAGTTACACTTGATAATGCAACCCGCTATATGAAGTATCAGGTCACTTGTTTCTCTTTTACCTTTTGTTTCTTTGACTTTTTTTTTCTTAAGTGTAATTTTGACTAGGCTCGGATTAATACATCTCTATGTTCGGGAGGATCTCTAAAAAAAAAAAATTATCTTGTCCCCAAAGTTTTTGGGTATTGCCATTGATTGTTTTTTTTTTCAATTGCAAAAATTTAATAGTAAATCTACCCATTAATATAAAATGTATGTTAATATTTTATTGATAATTAAATGTTGGGTAAGATAAAAGGCTTATCTTTCGCCAAATCATCAGTATGAATCAATTTATTCAACATTCATAAAGAAAAATTTTTAGTCTTCTTTCAAAACCGCTTTAAACATTCAGCAGTAATAAATTTTTCAAACTGAACGTGCACGGTAACTTTAATCTAATCACGACTTATCGATTTTCCTGGAGTCTACGCTAAAGTTTTTTTCCACTGCTTCATAAAAGAAAGTCCTAAAATCTAATAAAGTAGAACTATAATACAATTTACTTAATTTAATTCAACTTAGTGGCTTGAACCTCGACAGGTCACTAATCCCTTTCCCGTCGAGTCAATGAACCTGTACTACGAGAAAGTTTTTTTGCACACGAATATATTTGAAAAAAAAATTTCTCATGCTGCGCTGTACTATTATTGCTGATTCATACAGAAAAAACCTTGTTTCCAGGCTCAAATTAAGCCAAGGCAATCCATCTATACTGTAAATTCTTTAAATTTCTGTTTCTTTTTTTTCTTTTTTTTCACACGCGTTTGATAAAATTTCAAACTTAATTTTGTTTCAAGTATTGATACTTTATACGAATACTTTCGTTATAAAACACATTTGATGAAAAAAATTTTTAAAATAGCTTCTCAGTATTTGTTCGAAAATTATTAATTAATCTTCGGTGACTCATAAATTTCGTAGTAGCATATTGACAAACCAATAATCGATAATTGCATTGATTAATACTTGCACGATGAGCTAAAATAGAGAAATCAGCAGAAGAACTTACTGTTATTCATTTCTTCGACACCTCCTTGACATTTTTCCTTCTCGAGTTAGCTGCAGAAAATTCATGACTTTTTTTCCGCCAGTGACCTCGTTACAGTCGCTGCTTCAGTGACTCATTACAGCCACACTTTTGTTTTGAAGAGCAAAGTTTTTTGTGTAGTTGCAGCTTTGAAACATCTATCTTTTCATTTAGCTATTCTTAATAATTGTTACATAAGAATACTCGATTCGTCACACACATTTTGTCTCTTTGACTACAATGGTCACAAGCGTGAAATCTTCAATTTTTTTTTTTTTTTTAATCTTTACTGGTATAAAATTGATGAAAAAATCTAACAAGTTTTCTTTTTTTGTTTTTCTACAGTACATACGTAGCGAGTGCAACAATTACAAATACACGTGCGACGAGAGCAAAAAGCCAGAGAACAAAAACCTCAATCGTTACAGAGATGTGTCGCCGTACGATCACTCGAGAATCATCCTCAAGAAGAGTCCATGTAACTATATCAACGCCAATATTTTGCGGGTAAACACAAGTCTTATAGTTGACGTGAAAAATATATTTAAATTTGTCGATAAAAAACATAAATCATGCGATTCAAAACAGATGGAACGGGCCAATAGGCAATACATCTTGACGCAAGGTCCCTTGCCGAGTACAGCTGGCCACTTTTGGCTCATGGTGTGGGAGCAGAACAGCAAAAGCATCATAATGCTGAACAAAGTGATCGAGAAGAACCAGGTGAAGTGCCATCAGTACTGGCCACTGGCTAACTCGACGGAGCCCACGATGACGTTTTCGGACGTTGAGCTCAAGGTTGAGTTTGTCAGCAAGACCAAAGCGACGGATTACACGACCAGCACGCTAAGGTAACATTTGCAAGTTTATGAGAACTATGGCCTTTGCTCATTGGGTTCATTCAGTTGATGTTACTTAGTTTCAAGAGAAATCCCGATAGTTTTATTTTTGGGGCATATAAATTCATGCACCCTACCATTTCCAAGTAACAGTCAGACATAAGTAAATTACCATAACTGATTTTACCGGTGATTCGAAACGACATCTGATTTTCTTCGGTATCAATTGTTTTCAAAATGATATGCGTCTGAAATTCACGTGAATCCATTTATCTTTCGATCGTTTATTAATTAAGCATCGTTATTAAAAAAAAAAACTATCTCTCTTTTATTAGACTAACGAATCTTGGAACGAACGAGAGCAGAGAAATCCTGCATTTTCACTACACTACTTGGCCGGATTTTGGCGTGCCACAGAGTCCTATGGCGTTCCTAAGATTTTTGGCTGACGTCAGACAGTCCGGTGCCCTTGATCAGCACGTCGGACCACCTGTCGTTCACTGCTCGGCGGGTATTGGCAGATCGGGCACTTTTTGTCTAGTTGATACATGTTTGGTATTGGTACGTGCACTTACGTTTGAGTTTGAAATCGAGTAATTTTTTTTTCAATTCTATCGATTCAACATGTTGATTTTCTGAATTATTTCGTAGATAGAGAAAAATGGATTAAATTCAGTAAACGTGAGGGAAGTATTGCTGGAAATGAGACGATCGCGGATGGGACTGATTCAAACGCCGGATCAATTGTGGTTCTCTTACGCTGCCATAATAGAAGGATCGAAACATTTACCTCTAACTAACGTAATTACATTGATTTGTCAACCATGTTATTTGTATTTTTATCCTGCATGACTCTGAAAAATATGGGTGTTGCATTGCAGACGATCGGTAGCGATGAAACATTGACTAATCATTACGACGTCGTAAACAATTCGTCACTGGAAGATGATGACGAACCACCCCCACTGCCACCACCGAGGGGCGAGTCCTTAACTCGTAGCATGAAGTCAGATCAGACACCTAGCCCCAATAACGAAAATGGTACATTCTTTTCTCAATTTTAAAACATCATCTTGTACTAACCCTAACACTTTATGATAAATAATTATTTTTGAAATAACAAATTTTTTTTTCTCATTTGATACTTTAATATCTCAAAGTATTAATTATACATTGCAGAAAACCCTGTAAGCAATCCACCCAATAAACCATTGCCATGCGAGCCCCCACGTGGTATTAGTAATTCTAATTCAATGGCTAATCACACTAACAATAATGATGACGACGCATCGAGTGCAGATCCAAGTACGAGTGTTACTGACGAAACGATCGGCTCGCCGTCCAGCCCTGAATCGTAAGTGCAACACAATGGTCTAGGAATCCTTGAAGAAACTGACCCGTATTACTGTGTAACTAATCATTTCTTTATTCTTTTACATAGAAATGAATTGCGCCGACGACGGATGGAAAAGAACGAGCGGCTCGAAACGCAGCTACGAGAGATCAAGCGGAAACAACACGAGTCCGAAGAGTGGCAGAAATTCAAGAGGTCATTATTTTCACCAATTACTGTAGGCGCCGCTATTATTGGTGGGGGAGTGCTGTTTATCTACGGCTACTATTATTTCCGTGGCTAGGCGCTCTATAAAGAAATGAATGTCATAGAAATTACAGGATTAGGGGTGGTAAAACGATTTAACAGCATTGATTGAATCCATTATACGAGAGAAACGGGATACTAATTACTCTCAAAAAGATTAACGTCTTAGTGAAAGCGTCGGTAATCATTGTCGAAATAAATTCGTGATAAACCGTAAACTAGAAAGCGGACATTTGCAGTCCTGACGACGCGGTAAATTTCGATCCCACTCCGCTTATTTTGATCGATAGACAACATATTTTTTTACACAAAGTTGACGTTAGTAAAAAAAATAAAAACAAACAAGGACTAGGAGCGGTTGATACTTAGCTCAGTTGCGTAATTAAAAATTTGGTGAGTTACTGGCGACTCATCAAAGCTGAGAGTACCACCCAAACAGCCGTGAGCGGTCCTTTATGATTTCAGTGCTTTCATGAGGAATATTACAAAAGAGAAACATGTCGTCCAAAAAATATAATAATTCGCGCGTATGATTTAAATATTGTAGAAAAAAAATGGGAAAAAAAATTTTAGAGTTTTTTAAAAACATTGTTTCGAATGTGACTTATTTTTTAAAAACCAACAAGTTTTTGATAATAACATTAATTTAAAATAGGATAGAAGAGAAATCATTTTTGTATAGAAAAAAGCGACTTTCCTTTCTTTCTAGTTAAAAACTTTTTATGCAGTACGACCTCGCGCACCCGTGGATTGTTAAACGAAAGATTCGCGATTTTTTCTTTACCGTTTCAAGGTTTACTAGGTGTTTTAAAGCATGCACGTGTATTAAAAAAAATATATAATGAATTTCTGTCGTAGAATCGAGCAATGACACTAGTGTTACGCTATTACTTATTCTTGATGATTGTAATTTTATGGAATCAATATTTATGCATTATGTATGGGTAGTTTCTCTGTGATCAACTGTGATGCAGATTACATGTATGCAAGTCGTAGCCAGAATTATAATATTTAAGCAAACATATATTTATAACTTTGGTTAGTTAATTAACATTTTACATCAGATTAATTTTTGAATTTTGTTAATCTATAATATTTATGAATGCAGCGTTATTAATAATCACAAGAGTATAATACCATATAGAAGAAGCACTTGTTAACATAAATTCAATCTCAAAGATACTATATACAACATATATTCAAGTTGATTTTGGGTGTTTCTTTTGCATATTTTTTCACAACATATTTTTTCTTTGCACTTTCACACAAAGTTATAACATGTTTGTAACAAGATTTAAAGTATATAGTGCTAAGTTAAAGATTTACATACTGATTCGTTGATTTGCGATAAAATTACAATTATTGAACGTAATAGTACATATTTTTAATAACGGTGTTTCACACTGAAATATAAATCAATTTTTTGACAGTTCAACACTGTTGAATCGTCGATGAACAATTATTCGTGATATACTAGAACGATTATGCAAAAGAGAAAAAGGTACCACTTTGTTTTATTTATCACAATTTTTTTTTTTTTTATCAGGGATAATCCGCGATATTATGAATGTAAAATAGTAATCGTAATGCAAGTAATAAAAAAGTGAGGAAGAGGTAAAAGGAAACGGAGTGTCGTCGATTGTGACCGTAAGACTGAGTACATATTTCTGAAAAGTAATGAAGAAATAATGAAAGCAAAAATGAGGGGAATACGTATAGTAATTACGTTAACAGGGAAAAAGCTAGTAATCTTTAAAAAAAAAAGCAATTTTTACACTTGTGAACGTAGTAGCGCTTATGAATGAGAGAGAACGAGTTCAAGATTATTATGTTCAACTGAGTGGCGAGAAAATCAGTGCAGATCAGTTCGATGTGAACTAAACTTAGTTTATTTTTTGTTAGTCGTTTTTGATTCGATCATGTGTTTTATTTGAAGAAAAGAAAAAAAAATTTCAAAAAAAATAGAGTAATAGTTTAGAAATAATCGAACTAGTTGCGCGCTTTTATTAGTGACTGTAGCTGAAAATGTGAGTTATCAGTAAACGTATGTAACATTTCTTTAAAAACTTGACTGTTTTTTCTTTTTATTCATTAAACGTACCATCCTTAGCTGTATACACAACGTAAAAAGTATAGATACAAATGTATAAACAGATATATATTTATTTTATACAAGTAAGCTATTTGTCTTGCTTTTTTTTCTAACATTCATATTTCATTATAAATAATAAAACGTAGTGGATGAAACCTAAATGGAAGCGAGAAGTGTAGCGTGAAGACACGGTGCTGTATCAAAGTTCCAAAAAAAAAAAAAAAAAAAAAAAAAAATACACGAGAAAAACGTTTGCATGTTGAATAACTAAGAGTGCACGTGTCTATCTGATTTAAAGAAACAAAAAGAAGCAGAGTGCCTCATTCTTACTAAAAGGATTTCGTTTAATATATTTAAAAACAAAAATATCATTCTTAAATCTTGACTTAAAACTAATGTTTCTTTAATAAAAAATAACTCAATGGTGTATCTGAGACACTCTAAGTAACGTGAAATGAAACATAGCCAAGTGCCTATACTCTCATTGAAAAAAACATAGACGAGCACAGCAGACAATTTATTCAGTGATCTCTCAAAACCGTATTTCGTTCTTGCTAGTGAGAAAGTTTATTAAACTTATATTTTTCAAAATTACTTTTTATTGACATTTTTTGAATTTTACACTTCCATGATGCATTTGAGAGCAAAAAAGACTAAATTTTTTAGCTCAAAATTCTCACGATGAATACAACAATTTTTTTGATAAAAAAAAAAATTATCTAACAAGTACGTAAAATTTTTGACGATTGACAATATCCCGATTTTTTTCTTAGCAGTTTTGAACTGTTGATTTTAAAACAAACTTTTTACAGTTCTATGTATACCTATGGAAGAAATATTGAACATTTATAACATTAAATCACTACTTATAGGAAACAAAATCTAATTTGAAAACGTATTTTCAAGCCAACTAAACTAAGCGAAAAAGTAGGTAATCATTTATTCAATATATTGAAGATGACAGAAAAACTATTTCTCGCTACTCAATCCTTCGTAGTTACTGTATCGATATATTTATGCACGATGTAATATGCTGTTAGAAACTAGTATGGGCAAGCTCTTTTCAATGTAAGACAGCATTATGAGGATGAAAGTAGAGCGACTAATGGCAAAAAGCATTTCTGACTCGATTGAGCATAAATGAAGAAATAAAACAGTGAAAACTCGTATAAATGTTTTTGAAAATTGCAATTCTTTTCTGTACTCACAATAATGAGTGTACTATTTATTATATGTGTATAAAATTCTCGTTTTGTTTCGTTGTATTTATTAGAGTATATTTTTTGGATAAAACTAAGCCGCAATGAAAAAAATTGTTTAGAAAGTAGTTTTTAACATAATCGATTCTTGAACACTTGTTTTTTTAAAGAAAGAGCTACAAAACAATACGACAGTTGAGTATATTCCGAAATTGTGTTTTAAAGCATCACAATCTCCATAAATGACCCTGTCGAATGTTTAAGATGTTCTAAACGTTAAGTCTTATGAGGAGGTTGTCAGATGAATAAGTAATGATCATCCAAGAAATATGAACAAAAATACTTTGATTGGCCTCCTCTCAACAGCCACTAATTTTATCTCATTTTTTTACGATTTGTCTCTAATGGTAGAAAATAAATTATTACAAATAAGCAATAATACGTAAATACAGTCTTGTGTGTACAAATAATGCCCTGGTTATATCGTTATAGTAAAAAAATATTTCTTTAGACCTTTAATTTATATATTATTTTAAGCATAAAACACAGAACCCTTTTTAATTTTATTTTTATAATTTGCAACACCAGTAGTAAAATTCAATACTATCTTGCTGTGAAAACAAGTTATTTTTTATTTTTTTTATTTTAACGTCATTTGACCACAACCTTTGAAATTGATTTCTTTCAGATCTAAAGTTGATAGCAGCGAAAAGAGCACGCAAGAAGAGACAGAGACGTCGAGTTAGCTCTTCAGGACAATTGCAACAACTCTCGATAAACATTTGCTTTGCAGAAGTCCCGCGAAAGTTGTCCTTTTCATCGTATTTTGGCAACCAGTTCAATGAATTTTTGTATAATTTGAGAATATTATACGAATAAGTTAGCAAAGCCCGTGGTATCTAAATGTACATTGTCGGGAGCTTGTTTCCTTCAGGTAAACAATGTTTGGCGCTGTTTATCTACAATGAACTTTTAATGATTATGCGCCTGTACATACCATATTATTTACACGTTATGGTAATAAAATAAAATACAATAAAATATAATGAACATTTCATCCACATGTATGGAAAAAAAATATTTTGTTTGATTTTTTTTTACATTTACATACAACATTTTTACTGCAGCTATCGAATACGCTTACATTGATGGTAATTGACATTTATACCAAATATTTCATAAACATCCATCTGTGTCTTTTATCGCGAAATCTTTTCATTATGTATACATGAAGAGCTAATTTGTAGATAGTCAATTTTCTGGCGGAATTGTTTGAAATTAGTGAAATTTTTTTTATTCATTCAAAATTTATTTTTGTTTAATCACGAACTATTGTAAATAATCAAGAAATAGGCTGTTTCGTGCAGAACTTTTCAATAACTAAATGATTTTTTTTAACAAATTTACAAAATCACATACGCAGAAATAAATGTCAAATTACGTTCCGTGTGCAATTTGTAGTAATTAATTAATAATAATAAAAAAAAATGTACTAAAGTGTGTCTTCTTAATTTTTTTTTTTTTCACAAAACTTAAATTGCATTTACCTGTTCATACATTATTAAACTTTCATTTATTTCTGTACATAAAACAGTGAATTAATGTACGTATACAGTACAAATACTTTAACTCGTCCGTATTTTTCAAGAATTATAAGTAATAATGGTTTTCAATAAAATAAATCTCTCGCTGAACATATTGCTGTAGACGAAATGATTCAAGAGTTTAGATGTATAAATCGCATTTTCGATTTCAGATGTAAAATGTCACTGGTTGCTGTTTTTAGTTTTAACTCCGAGCCTCATCGTATTCAGTAGTAATTAGTTTTTTTAAATCACAAGCAGATATGGACGCTTCACACAATATTTTATGAAGTGGAGTACTAATATGTTACAGTATTCGAAGTTAGTTGTTAAACGCTTGTAGTAAGTTAACTTATTGTTAATAGAACATAACGTGCTATGTTCAATTATACAATATCTACACATGGATTTCTGCAACAGCATAAATGGGGATACAAACCTGTGAACTTCCACAATAGAACATTTATTTTGTTTAGAACAAAATTGACAATTTTAAAAATCATCGATGTTCTCCTGCGCCGGGGCATTGGTCGATGGAGTATCGATTATCGATACACCATTCAATTATCGATTGCTGGTATCGTATAAATCTCGATCTTGTTGTTGCGAGTGCATCGAGTTCGATTGTTGCGTCTTGGAGTTTACGAACAATCACATAGCGCGCTGGCACCATGGCTGACGCAGCGGCTAGGCAGCTGCAATACGAGTACAAAGCGGTAATTACACGTTTTTTAAATTAATTAGCATCTTTTACATGTTATCTGCCATTCCTCGTTTTTATTACAACTTTTTTTTAACCCGCAACTGCGGTATAACCGGAGTTTTACTCCCCGTGTAGGTTATGTTATTGTTGTTGTTTGTTGTTACGTTATTTTACGTTTTACCTGTTATCGTCTGTTTTGCGAGTACATTGTTTATTGTTATTATCAGTCGATTGTACGTGTGTTGTGTTTTTTCATTACAGAACTCGAATCTTGTCTTGCAAGCCGACGTTCGTTTGATCGAAAGACGGAGCAGAGATGAGGCGACAGGTGAAGTCATGTCCCTGGTGGGAAAACTCGACGGAACCAGGATGGGCGACAGAGCACAGAGGAGTAAACCCAGCAATGCCGAAGAGCGAAAAGTCAAGTGAGTGTGTGATCTTGATTATTTAATTTTTAGGTGCTTCGAAAGACGTTTTTTAATCGTATTTGTTTAATATTTAGTGTGTTTGACAGCTTCTATTTCTAAATTCGTAATCAGGAGGTGATTTTTTGATTGTTGAAATAATTTTCAGGCGTCAAAAGCGTGATGAAGCTCAGTACGATTTTATGCACAGCAAGGGAGGTTCCGTACTTTCTGAAGGAATTGACGAATCAGTGGGTATTGTGTACAAACCCAAAACTCAGGAGACCCGACAAACATATGAGGTGTTGTTAAGTTTTATTCAAGAGGCTATTGGTGATCAGCCACGCGATATCTTATGTGGTGCAGCAGATGAAGTTTTAGCTGTACTGAAGAATGATAGGCTCAAGGAAAAGGAGAAGAAGAGAGAAACTGAAATGCTGTTGGGTGCTTTGGCTGAAGAAAGATTTGCTCTTTTGGTTAATTTGGGAAAGAAAATCACAGATTTTGGATGTGATGAAAAAAATGCTACCAATGAAGATAACATCGATGAAACATATGGGATCAATGTTCAATTTGGAGAAAGCAGTGGAGAGGATGATGATGAAGATCCATATGGGGAAGTTAAAGAGAATGATGAGTATGGTGACAAGGATGAAGAGGCAAATGATGATAGGGCTATTCATGCAGAGAATGTAAGTTTCTTAATTCTTGAATGGTCATGTAAATAAATTTTTCATGGCAATCTTTTTGACAGTTGATAACCATAATTTTTTGATTATTCATTTCAGTTAAGTAGAGCACAGGAAATGAAGCAAAAAGAAAGAATATTACATCCTCGAGATGTCGATGCCTACTGGCTTCAGAGACAATTGAAAGCTATTTATGATGATGCAATAGTATCACAAAATAAGGCATCTGATGTTTTAGATGCGCTGAAAAATGCATCTGATGACAGGGACTGTGAAAATCAACTTGTAACTCTGTTGGGCTATGGTTGCTTTGACTTCTTAAAACAGCTTAAAAAATACAGATACACGAGTAAGTAAAATGATCCAATAGTGTACTTTTATAGATTGAAATTTCTTATTTCAACTGTTGTACATTGAAATAAATAAAATTTACTTAATTATTTTGTTTTTCAGTTGTCTATTGCACATTGTTAGCTTCTTCGCAGTCTGAGTCGGAACGTCAAAAAATCAGGAAAAAAATGAGCGAAGATCCAAATCTCGCGAAAATTCTTCATCAGCTGGAGACTGGTGAAGGTGAAAATGCTGAAGAACGAGAAGCCAGAGATAAGCGAACAAGAAAAGAAAATGAAGAATCTGGAGGACCAGGTGGGCAAATTCAAGGCACAAGAAACATGATTGATTTGGAAGATATTGCATTTGCCCAAGGCAGTCACTTTATGCCTAATAAAAGATGTATTTTACCTAAGGGTAGCTTTAGACAACAAAGAAAAGGGTGAGTTTTCCAATTTTCTAGCATTTATAACTATTAAATATTTTAGGCTTTTATAACGTAAATAAAAATCATTTTATGTGAAAAGAGAAAAAATATACTAATGTTTGATTGCACCTATTGAATTTCAGATATGAAGAGGTTCACGTCCCTGCATTGGAGCCAAAAGCATTTGCGGCTAACGAGCGTCTTATGCCAATCAGTGACCTGCCTAAATTTGCTCAGCCAGCATTCGAGGGGTTTAAAACGCTCAACAGAATACAGAGCAAGTTATATAAATCAGCCTTAGACAAAGACGATAACCTGTTGTTGTGTGCTCCTACTGGAGCAGGTAAAACGAATGTTGCATTGCTGTGCATGATGCGCGAAATTGGCAAACACATTAACTCTGATGGTACCATTAACGCCGGGGACTTTAAGATTATTTACGTCGCGCCAATGCGATCTCTTGTACAGGAGATGGTGGGCAATTTTGGTAAAAGGCTTGCTACCTATAACCTTACGGTCTCGGAGTTGACTGGAGATCATCAACTCACAAGAGAACAGATTGCCGATACACAGGTATTTGTTGCTCACTAATCATGTCATTTATTGTTTTTGTTAATGTTTGTATAATGTAATGAAATACATATGTTCAACAGGTTATAGTTTGTACTCCTGAAAAATGGGACATCATTACACGTAAAGGAGGAGAAAAAACATTTACCTCTCTAGTGAGATTGATCATCATTGATGAAATTCATTTACTTCACGATGAAAGAGGCCCGGTGCTCGAGTCAATTGTTGCAAGAACGCTCAGAAACATAGAGACGACACAGGAAGATGTCAGGCTTGTGGGTCTTTCGGCCACTCTCCCGAATTACCAAGACGTCGCGACATTTTTGCGAGTCAATACAGAGAGCCTATATTATTTCGACAACAGCTTCAGACCTGTAGCACTTGAACAGCAATACATAGGCGTAACAGAAAAAAAAGCTCTCAAGCGCTTCCAAGTTATGAACGAAGTCGTGTACGAGAAGACAATGGAACATGCGGGTAAAAATCAAGTTCTGATATTCGTGCACTCGAGAAAAGAGACTGGTAAAACGGCACGTGCGATTCGTGACATGTGTCTCGAGAAGGATACACTTGGTCAGTTTCTTCGAGAAGGCTCGGCATCGATGGAAGTATTAAGGAGCGAAGCTGAACAAGTCAAAAATATGGAGCTCAAAGATTTACTGCCTTATGGTTTTGCTATCCATCATGCAGGAATGACAAGAGTCGATCGTACACTTGTAGAGGACTTATTCGCCGACAGACACATACAAGTGTTAGTTTCTACGGCTACGCTTGCTTGGGGTGTTAACTTACCCGCGCACACAGTTATCATCAAGGGAACTCAGATTTACAATCCTGAAAAAGGCAGATGGGTTGAACTGGGAGCTCTTGACGTATTGCAAATGTTGGGTCGTGCTGGACGTCCTCAGTATGATACAAAGGGAGAAGGTAGCATTTCAATCCAATATTATCTTGAATCATAACTCTTTTTATGAGAAATACTTTACGGTAACATTCTTTTGTTTCAGGTATACTTTTAACGAACCACAGCGAATTGCAATACTACCTGTCACTTCTGAACCATCAACTTCCAATCGAATCACAGTTGGTAAGCAAATTACCCGACATGCTGAACGCCGAGATAATCCTCGGCACCATACAAAATGTCCGCGACGCTGTCACCTGGCTTGGTTATACCTATCTCTACGTCCGAATGTTACGCTGCCCCACTCTTTACGGAATCGGGCACGACGTACTCCGCGAAGATCCGCTTCTAGAGCTGCATCGCGCTGATCTCGTACACTCAGCAGCTTTAGCTCTGGATCGTGCTGGTTTGATAAAATACGACCGCAAATCTGGTAATTTCCAATCCACAGAGCTGGGTAGAATTGCCTCGCACTACTACTGTACGCACGAGACAATGGCTGTTTATAATCAGCTTCTGAAGAGGACTCTCAGCGAGATAGAGCTGTTCCGTGTGTTTTCGCTCTCAAGCGAGTTTAAGAATATCAATGTCAGAGATGAGGAAAAACTTGAGCTAAACAAACTCATGGAACGTGTGCCTATACCTATCAAAGAAAGCATGGAAGAGGCGAGTGCGAAAGTCAACGTTTTACTGCAGGCTTACATATCTCAGGTAAATTGTACAATATATTGATCTGAGTGGTTAATCAATCAAAGTCAATGCTTAACTAGTAAAAATGTTTTTGTTATTAAATTTTAGCTTAAACTTGAAGGTTTTGCCCTAATGTCGGATATGGTTTATGTCACCCAATCGGCTTCTCGATTGATGCGTGCAATCTATGAGGTTGTACTTTTCCGCGGCTGGGCTCAACTTGCCGACAAATGCCTGGCGCTTTGCAAAATGATAGACCGACGAATGTGGCAATCGATGTCACCATTGCGGCAATTCCGCAAAATGCCCGAGGAAATCGTCAAAAAGATTGAGAAAAAGAACTTCCCGTGGGAGCGGCTTTACGATCTTCAGCCCAATGAAATTGGTGAACTTATACGCGTACCTAAGCTGGGAAAAACCATTCACAAATACATTCATCAATTCCCCAAGCTCGATCTATCGACCCACATTCAGCCTATCACACGTTCCACTCTTAGAGTTGAGCTCACGATTACTCCAGACTTTATATGGGATGAAAAAGTGCATGGTGCTTCTGAGGCTTTTTGGATTCTCGTCGAAGACGTCGATTCCGAAGTTATTTTACATCACGAGTTCTTTTTATTGAAGGTAAGATAGATTTATTCTTTCAATTGAAATACGTTTATTACATGATGTATGAATTTCAAAGAAGATTGTCAATTTGCACAAAATTTTTAACCATATTAAATTTTCTTCTTATCTAGGCCAAGTATGCATCTGACGAGCACCTCATCAAGTTTTATGTACCAGTATTTGAACCTCTGCCGCCACAGTACTTTTTACGTGTAGTATCGGATAGATGGATCGGAGCAGAGACTCAAATGCCTGTCAGCTTTAGGCATTTGATTTTACCAGAAAAGAATCTACCTCCAACAGAATTACTCGATCTGCAACCACTACCGATCAGTGCTCTTCGTAATTCAGTATTTGAGAATTTATACACTGACAAGTTCCCACAATTTAATCCTATTCAAACACAGGTATGAAAACTGCTCCTAAAAATTTACAGTCCTATTGCCTTTTGGTGAAAACCATGGTTTGTGATTAAAATATTATAAAAATTTTCTGTAGGTGTTTAATGCCGTGTACAATTCAGATGACAACGTTTTCATCGGAGCACCTAGTGGCTCAGGCAAAACAACTATTGCCGAGTTTGCAATACTGCGTTTAATATCCCAAAATATGGAGGGCCGCTGTGTTTACGTGGTGGGAAAAGAGCCTCTCGCTGAGGTAATCTACAATGACTGGGCTCTCAAATTTGGCAAAATTCTTGGCAGGAAAGTTGTTTTGCTAACTGGTGAGACCGGCACGGATCTCAAACTCCTTGCCAAGGGCGAAATTATCGTTGCTACTGCGGACAAGTGGGATGTATTATCGCGTCGTTGGAAACAGCGGAAGAATGTGCAAAACATTCAGCTTTTCATAGTGGATGAGCTTCAACTAATTGGAGGCGATGAGGGCCCAGTACTGGAAGTCGCCTGCTCCAGAACAAGGTAATTTTTTATTAATTAAGTTCTAGTTCGTATATTTTAAACACGTCATCATGTATTTGTGATTATTTTTTAGATACATTTCCTCCCAGTTGGATAGTCCAACGAGAATTGTAGCGTTATCATCATCTTTGGCTGATGCCAGAGACGTAGCTGGATGGTTGGGTGCGTCAGCAGCGTGCACATTTAACTTCCATCCATCTGTGCGCCCAGTACCGCTTGAACTCCACGTTCAGGGTATCAATATAACCCACAACGCATCCCGACTTGCTGCCATGGCCAAGCCCGCATACAACGCCATTATTCGTCACTCGCTTCGCAAACCTGTTATTGTCTTTGTCCCTACACGCAAACAAGCCCGATTAACAGCTTTCGACATATTGACCTTCACTGCAGCTGAAGGCAAGCCCACCCAGTTCTTCCACGCTGCAGATGAAGCCGATATAAAAGTTTTCTTGGATAAGATGCAAGATAATACGCTGCGAGATACACTGACACAAGGCGTTGCTTACTTGCACGAGGGCTTGTCGACCAGCGATCGCAGAATCGTCGAGCAGCTCTTTGACAGTGGTGCGATTCAAGTTGTCGTTTGTACTCGAGATCTGTGCTGGAGCTTGTCAATCGCTTCGTACCTCGTTGTCATAATGGACACCCAGTCCTTCAATGGAAAGACTCACGCCTACGAGGACTATCCTATCACTGATGTTTTACAGATGGTGTCGCGTGCAAATCGTCCAACAGAGGATGATGATGCCAAATGTGTTATGTTATGCCAGAGCTCCAAAAAGGATTTTTTCAAAAAGTTCCTGAACGAGCCGTTGCCGGCTGAAAGTCATCTGGACCACAGACTACACGACCACTTCAATGCTGAGATCGTTACCAAAACCATTGAGAACAAACAAGATGCGGTTGACTATCTTACATGGACATTCCTGTACAAGAGATTGACTCAGAACCCAAATTATTACGGTTTACAAGGAGTGACGCACAGACATCTTTCGGATCATTTGTCCGAGCTCGTTGAGAACACACTGAGCGATCTCGAGCAAGCCAAGTGCGTCACTGTCGAGGATGAGATGGACGTGGGGGCACTCAATTTGGGCATGATCGCGGCTTACTACTACATCAACTACGCAACTGTGGAGGTATTCAGCGGTTCGCTCAAAGCATCTACAAAGATTCGCGGTCTGCTGGAAATCATTTCACACGCGGCCGAGTACTCGTGTATTCCTGTGCGACAACGCGAGGAAGATTTACTGAGAAGCTTGGCAGCTAGGTTACCACATGCCCCGCAAGGCAAAAGGATGGCCGATCCGTGTGTTAAGGCGCAATTGTTGCTGCAGGCTCATTTGTCGAGGATACAACTAGGACCCGAATTGCAAAAGGATACGGAACTTGTGCTCAGTAAATCCATCAGATTGATTCAAGCTTGCGTTGATGTACTCAGCTCATCAGGTAAACAGTCGACTTATTCGTTGGAAACTATCAAGATGATCCGCTCAATGATAACTATATAAAAAACTTTTTGATTTATTTTATAGGTTGGTTAACACCGGCAGTGGCAGCTATGGAGTTGGCTCAAATGGTCACCCAAGCCATGTGGTCTAAAGAATCTTATTTGAAACAGCTACCACATTTCACGTCGGAAATTATTAAACGCTGCACTGACAAGCGTGTAGAGACAGTCTTTGACATTATGGAGCTCGAAGATGATGTGCGTAATAGACTGTTGCAGTTAAGTGAACAGCAAATGGCTGACGTGGCTAAATTTTGCAATCGCTACCCCAACATCGAGATGTCCTTTGAAGTTGATAACAAGGACAACATTAGACACGGTGAAACCGTCATAGTCGTGGTTCAGCTTGAACGAGAGGACGAGGTAGCAGGTCCCGTTGTCGCACCTCTGTTTCCTCAAAAAAGGGAGGAGGGTTGGTGGGTCGTTATTGGTGATGCCAAGGCTAATCAGCTGCTATCGATCAAGAGGCTAACACTGCAGCAAAAGGCCACCGTTAAATTAGACTTTTTGGCACCACCTCCCGGACGATACATGTACAAGTTGTACTTTATGAGCGATGCGTACTTGGGATGTGACCAGGAATACGAATTAGTTATTAATGTCGGAGAGTACGACTCAGGTGATAGCTCTGGTTCTGAGTCGGATTAAGGAACTAAAATAATGTATAATAGATTGTAAATATAACTTTTGGCATCTTACATGAAATGATTTTTTAAGAATGTCTGATTAAGTAAAAATTTAATAAATTAATTATAGGAATAATGTTATTTTTTTTTTTTTAATTAATAAAACTGGAAGTAACATTCACTACCCTTGATAAAACACGAAAAAGTTTTTAATAAATATTATCATATAATTCTCAAATAAATAAATAATTAGTTCATGAACCTTTTAACCTTTTAACTTTTATATACTCAAAAGCGGCTGGGAATTTTTCAAAATAAGATTCAAAAAATTTTATCATAGTGTTTATTAAAGGACTTAGTATAAGTAGTACAATTGAATACTTACAATGGTGGATTGATATAAAATTAAACTTAGTAGCAAGTTTTTTCTCAAAAATAATGATTTTAGATTAGTTTCTAACATATACAACGGCTGTTTTACTGTCATTAAAAAATCATATAAAAAGTTAGTAGCCTATACATTGTTAAAAGAATTATTTTGTCATATTTCTATCTTCTAGTTAAAACAAACATCAAAAAGTTACTCATATATTTTATGAACATTGACTCTTATGTTGGTTGTCCATTGCAACAAAAGCCTCTTAGATCCTAGATTATATTGAACTGAATTTCTCAATCAACATTTTTTATAATTCCTAAAATATTTCCTTTTTATTAAAAAAAAAAACAAGTACTTATTTCGTACAGATTTATTGTTCCAACATTAATTCAATGCTTCATATTAAATAAACAATAAATAAGAATAATTATCAAGGGTTAAACTAAAGATGGCCTAGGCGACCTGGATATAGTATAATATTACCAATATTTTTTCTAATTGGTTATAATATCTATTTTGATTTGTGAAAAATCTTAACATTAGACTCCAAATAAAAATACAAAAGAATACAAAGATGGGTAAATCTTATTACTGAAGTGAGAACTCTAATTTAAGAAATGGATTGTCATTATTTTTATAAAATTCGACTTGATGTTGATAAAAGTTATCTTTAAAATACGCGGCGTTAAATCAAATAGCTGAAAAGTAAATATGAAAGTGCCTTGGCACTTTTTCGTCCACTTTAACTTTACATTAGAATTAGAAATCAGAAATCATCACTTGGAAAATGGGACGAAAGGATGGAAGAAAGGACACTTCATTTTCAAACAACGTGGATGGTATTTGCATTGAATGGGATAAGTGTGAGAAAATATACATGCCTGTTTTGTGCACGACTTTCCAAATTTGCAACTTGGATGTTTGTAAGAGCACTTATTACCTAAAGCACAATGTGGCCAATACTTACAACTTTCACGTTTAGGAGTCTTTTTATTGGTAGATTCTGCTTTAATCATCTGTAGTTTCTGTATCAAATCATCAATTTCACGTTGCAGTGAGATTAAAGCAGAATTATTTGATTCAGAAGTAGTAAGTTCTTTAGATTTAATTTCTCTCAAAGTAGCTTTCGATAAACCAGAACATGATTCCTCTGCAAAATACATTTTTTTGTAAAGAAAAAAATTGAAAATTAATCCTGTATGTCAGTAAATAAGTGAAAGTAAATCAAGTTTACTATCATTCAAATGACTTACGATTTTCAAGTGTCACTTTGCTTTCATGATGTTTTACATCACCTGAAAATGTAGCACTTGATTCTTGAGGTTCTTTTTTCAATATAGGTACTTCTTCTTCAAAATTAGTAAGTGATTCATCATCTGAACTCTCATTTTTTTCAAGGGTGCTCTCGATTGTATTGGCTTTAATATTTCCATTGCTACTTGGTATATTTTTCATTTTACTAAATGTATCACGTAAGTTTTGATATGTGGGATCTTGTCCTGTATTAACAAGCCATGTAATTTGTTTTTCGTTCATGAAAACTTTGGAGGAATTTTCATTTTTTGTTGGTGTTACATCGTTTTTTTCCAACTCATTCTTTTCTATTAACATGTTGTTCAATAAAACTTGTTTTTCGTGATTTAATTTTTCTAATTTCTTGTAACATTTTTCAAGCTCCACTGCAGAATTTGAAGCAACTTTGTTCAATTTTGGTTTGTTTTTTACACTTTTTGCTGTCAATGCCAAGTCTAACGTGTTTAGAGTTTTATCGAACACAGTTGGCGATATTGTAAAAATCATCGCTGTGTGTACATTACCTCCCAACGAAGCCTTGAACAACCTCGTTAATTTACTACCTCCAAAATTGACATACTTAACGTTGTTGCCTGAACATTCACTGAGTTGTTTGATTACAAGTTCAAAAGTTGATATTGACAAGTCTTGTTTCCCTTCGGAACCTGCAAGATCTACCAAATTCAACTGGGATATTTGAAATTCGGGATCATTGCTTTGTTTCCAACTCTTTATAGTTACCCTTAAATGTGTAAAATTAAACAATTGTTAGTAGTGGAAGTGCATGCAAATGACAAAATTGGGACATACAAAAACACAGTGTGTAAAAGTTACCTGAATATTACATGACTGCCATTATTACTCCTGTGACTCATGCTGGTTTTGATGACTTTGCGGTTCTCGTTTGCGGTTTTAATAGTGTCAATAACAAGTTCTGGACTCGTGAAAATCTTCTCCGTGAGGGCGCACCCTTGCACTAGATCATGATGATTATCCCGGAGTTCGAGGTTCACCCTTTTGGCATCGAGCAGATCGTTGATCTTCTCGTTGTAGATCTCAAAGTAAGAAACATGGAAAATGTATTCCCTGTCACTGGACTCGCTGGAGACGTCGAACAATCGCTTAACAGCCATCGAAATCATTCCAGGTTCGTCTAGGGTGCCCAGCATTGTGTGTGTTTTTCCCGAACTGGCCTGTCCGTACGCAAAAACAGTGCCATGGAAGCCCTTGACCGCGGCGTCGACGACTGGCCGGACGACGCTTTGGAAGACGTCGACGTTCTTCTCTCGTGGGTCGAACACATGATCTGCGAGATAAAGTGTTAAGAATCCAATGAGACTTTATTAAAATAAAAATCATTTTAGGGTTAGTAGTTCTCGTATACTCACCAAATTGAAAACTGTAGTTTTTGCGCTTCTTGCTGTTGATGATTTTGTCCACGAGCGTCCACTGGCTCTTCTGATTCTTTTTTAGCTCGCGCTCCATAAGCGGGCGCACCCTGATCGCCACCTGGACATTGGTCGGCACTTCCGAAGAGCTCATCGTAGTACGCACTCAATGACTTTTGTGATACAAAAATATGCAGTCGAAAAAAATGCGATGGAGATGGTCGTTTTTACTTGATCGACGGTGCAAGGGGAACCCCCGTGCCGCACGCTCGAGACTGGACTGCATACATGGAGATACCTACTGCGGATTTGCGGAATCTTATCTACGAAAATTCAATGTATATAAATTCAAGTATAAACACTTACGTACATGAGGAAATCCACAAAAAATATCCCGTTTTTGTCCCCCACTTTAATAAAACAACATTTTTTGAGGCACATCCTTGAAATCGGGCTTATTTTACTAACAATGACATGTTACGATAAGGAAAAAATTTTGAACACGGGTTCCCGTAAGGGTAACGCCCTTTTTCCGCGTTTTACATGTTAAAATTATATTTATGTATTATGCGATGGATATAGATGTAATATTAACATGTAAATCGCGGAAAAAGGGCGTTACCCTTACGGAAACCCGTGTTCAAAATTTTTTCCTCGTAGTACATGGCATTAGGAGTAAAATGAGCCCTATCGCGAAGGTGTGTCTCAAGGTGTGAAAAAAAAAGAATTTTTTTTATTCAAATGGGGGAAAAAAACGAGATTTTTTTTGTAGACTTCATCGTATAAAAGGGGATAAAGTAATGAAAGATCTACTGTCAATGATTCAGCATATTATGTTTCTTTCTCTCGAGATTGAAATTTGACACTTTTAGAAGTTTGAGTACACTGTATAGTGTAATGGGATTCCAAAAGGTCAAGTGACTCTCGCGGTATATATAGTCACTTGGGGGAAAAATAACACAGGCCTTGTAGGTGCAATTATATTTTTATTTTTTTTACCCGTTCAACGATTGTAATACGATAAAAGCCTTTCAATAACACATTTTTGAGGAGATGACAATACCTTAACTATTTTTTTCCAACTCAATTAGTCTTTTGCAGCTTAAAACTTTCCTTTGAAAGTGCGAAAACGCACATTTAACCTTATCAAAATCCTGCTTGTTTTCCTATATATAGTCGGGAACGGGAGAACTTTGTACAGGTTAAATGTTCGTTTTCGCACTTTCAAAGGAAAGTTTTAAGCTGCAAAAGACTAATTGAGTTGGAAAAAAATAGTTAAGGTATTGTCATCTCCTCAAAAATATGTTATTGAAAGGCTTTTATCGTATTACAATCGTTGAACGGGTAAAAAAAATAAAAATATAATTGCACCTACAAGGCCTGTGTTATTTTTCCCCCAAGTGACTATATATATCGCGAGAGTCACGTGACCTTTTGGAATCCCAATACTTACTAAGTATATTAAGTACACAGTACTCGCAGTAGTCGCAGTAGGTGGCGGCGGAAGTATATATATATATATAAAAATGTATATGTTTTACACAACCTAAGTACATAGATTATTCTTTTGTTTGAAACAAATCGCCGGTGAACGTGAGACAAAGAAAGCGCGCAAGGGCTGCACTGGCCGCAGGCAAGTGTCTACACACGGTTATTCATTTGCGTTTGTCCCTTCAAAGAGTAAGCACGCAATTTTTATTTGGCCACCCATCACGTCTGTTAAACGTAAGTTTGCAACTGTATTTTTAATTTTTTAATCAACTACAAGTTATAGTATAATATTTTTAGAGTTGATTTTATTATATTGTGTTGCATCAATTTTTGAGTGTGAACGTATAGAAAAAAAAAGTCTTCGTGAATTTAATTGTAAAAGTGCAAGTGCGAGGATAGTATTTTTTTTGTAAAATTGTAAGCATATTTGTTCTTTTTTTATTTAGATTTTCTGGTTTTTTTGTTTTTTTTTAAACATTTTTTTTACACCCAACCGTGAACAATGTACCGCGTGCCCGTGAAAAAGGAAAAAAATTTGACATGCTTGTGTGGTCGGCAATTGCACTATTCCGATACTAGTTGAGATGCTTAGTTAATTTTTTAACAGCGCGAAGTGAAACGAGCAAAGCTTCGCCAGGGAGCCATTTATTTTTTTATAATTTATGTGTGCCTTACAATAAACGTGTGCTTTAAAGCAAACAACTTTGTGTGGTAAATCGCATATTGACCTCACTTTGAAATATAAGGTTCTTTTGGTGTGCATTCCGAATAGCCCCTTTGTTTAATTTTACGTGACATTTCGCGATTTTACAGCGCTCATTGAAAGAAACCGCTACGGCCAAAATGGCGTCTATCGAGAAGAAAAAAGAGGATGCAAATGGTGTCGCTGATAACAATGGTTTGGCGAAAAAACTCGAGTGTCCCTTCAACTGGAAGATGGATGTTTTATCGAGCGCCGATTTCACGGACTACACGCCGCACGACGAGGAAGAACTCGTTATTTTGCTTAAACTGATGCGCGTCATTATGACCGTTTACGTTCTAACAAAAGAAAATGAAAAGGAGAACAAAATTATGGAGGATCTGAACACATGCGACGAGATTATGGCCCAACTGCGCAAGGAGTGAGTAATAAAAAAAAGTCAATTTTTCTACGTACATCGCACATCCTTTGCTGTATTTTTTTTTATTGCACTAATTTTTTTTTGGAATGTTAAATTTCAAGTTATTTTTGAATTTTGAGTTTCTCCTATGACCAAATACAAAACGATCAATTTGTTGTCCAAGTTCTTACATATAATCCATGATATTTATTAACAAATAGTTGTAATGTGAAAGCTCGACATCATGATTTGCCTCTAATGTATAGTGCACTACTTTTTGTAGATCAAAAAATATAATAGCAGTGATTTGTCGATAACGATCCAAAACAGTCCCTATATTATAACTTGAAAAATAGAAGAAGAAACAACTTTTTCTCCACAGAAACGATCCTCAATTCTCGATCGAGGCCATCCAGCACGTCCTGGACGCAACGCGCTATCACGTTCTGAAAAAATTCAAGCATACCGATCAGGTCGACGAGCTTCTCGGGAAAATCGAGAGCGCCGACGACCTGGACACCAAGCTGGACAGGAGTACGTTTTACGGGTGCCGCAGCATGGGCTGGTCAAAGTACCACAGGCTGGGGAGCGAGGAGGCAATAAGCTTCATTCGCAAAGCCATGGAAACCAACGAAGATTGCGATCTTTACAACTTCATATTGGCCAAAAATCTGCGCCGCATCAGGCGCGACAATTCGCCCGGTTCCTTGCCAGGGGATGAGGAAAAAGATGCATTTTTGAAAGCCTACAACAAGTCCAAGAGCTGCGTCTATGGGATCTTCGTGGCGCAGATGTATCGCGAGCTGAGGGCAGAATCGAAGGCTGTGGATATGTACCTCGAAATTTACGAGTCCAAGCCGAACATCAACACGATTTATTTGAGACTCGCGCTTGGGTTTATACAGCTGTACAAGTTGCCGTTGGCTAAAAAGTGCTTGGACTTGGTCGAACCGGCTCATCGGAACAGCGCGTACCATCACTACTTAGGAAAGTACTACATAAAAGTTAAAAATTTTCAGGTATGATTTATTCGCTTAGTACCATTTTCCTAATGAGGATTTTGAATTTTTTTCTTTTTTTTTTCAGACTGGAGCTTACCACTTGAAAATAGCTGCCCAAGACGATAATTATCCAGCATCGAGAGACTACATTCGTTGCATGTTGAGACAAAACAGAAACTACGATGCAACAACTTACTTGTTGGACTTGCTGCCGAAGGAAAATTTTAAGAATAATCAAAATTTGTTTATTGATCTCGGATTAACCTATCTGAAAAAGAGAGATTTCGAGAAATCTGTTAAGTATTTTCATTTAGCTATCAAAGTGGATCCTAATAATCAGTATCTCCGAGTAAGTGTTTTTGTTGATCTTATCTATCTGGATGTATTTTATCTGTGCAATTATTTCTTAAAACTTTTTTCAGGAATATTACTCTTTTTATAATCCTGGGAGGAGCGACAACGTGTACAACGTGATTTCAAGTGAAATTTTCTCACGAAAAAATACTCTGCGTGGCGAGGCAGCAAAAGCCGTCCAAGAGTTGGAAAACTATTACAAAGATTACATGAAAAGCCAAACTGATTTTATGGAGAATAGCTTAAAAAAAGTTTTCATGTAACAGTTTCGTAAAGAGTATTTGTTTTATTTGATTTTATATCTATAATTCATAAGTTTTTGTTTTTCATGTATTATTTTACAATTATGATAATGATGTTAAAAAAAAAAAAGTTGCATGTATCTTTCAAACACAAGAAAAGAAAATTTTTATCTGTATCTTAAATAAGTTATATGTTTATGTAGCCTACAGGCTTGGATTGTATTATTAAAAAAAAAATATAAATGAATGCCAACTTTAAAAATGTAAAAAAAGTGCTGAACTTGACTTTTTTCCATTTATAAAAGCCTTTCAAGATTTCATAGCCAAAGACCCAGTTTTTTTTGTCACAATGAATATATGTAGATAATCTTTGAAACGAAATATCAATACAGAAGCGTTCAAAGAACATTCCCCCAACACCACCATGCAATCACGGGGAATTGATAAAAATAAGCCGTTATACAAGCTTCTATAAAACATTGATTCTTATTTACGTAGGTAAGACGAATCTGGTGATCGATTTCTTGAGTGATTCCGGGTATTCGCGGATTACGCTGTACACGCAGGAAACGATGACGTAGAAATCGTACACGAAAGGGGTATCAATGAATGACACCCCGGGACCATTGTCTTTCTATTTCTTCTTTTACCTGACCCTCTCTCGCGGCGATCCGAGTCAAAAACTAGGAAGAAGAAGAAGAAGAGAAATACACCAAGTCAGAGCCCAGCGCGGTACTTGTAACAAAAGATCGGCGAGTACACGCTACTTGAGGGGGGGGGGGGGAGGGGACGCGCCGCATCCGGTCAGCAGAGTTTTGCCTCGTCTTCCTGTTGCGAAAATTTTAACAAGTATATAATATACTTAGGTACAGACCTACTACCAAGCGAGTCCTGAATGCACGAACAAAACAGTTTCACAATCGAAAACTTGTGTGTATACAGGCACACGAGGTCGGAACAACAAGGGCTCTACATGCGCTGGCCCGTGGATATCGAGGACCCGATCAGGAGCGAGAGTACAATACGTATACCTTAGGCTCTTTGAGCGGCTATCATTTCGGTACGGGCAAGCATACTGCGGTGTGCCGGCCTACGATCTCCGCTTACTCAACTTTTTCGGAGATCGGCAGCAGATTTTAATAATTAATGCATCTGGAGGTATATATATATACGTACGGTGTGTACGTGTACGCGGGTGCGGGTGTTATGTATTCTTCGTGTGGAATAATCACGTAATTGTTACGCGCGTGGGTGCTCATTTTTTGGGCCTAGCTCCATTGAAGGTTTTTTTTATTTATTATTATTATTATTATTTTTTTTTTTTCTTGAGATCGGTAATATTTCTAGAGCCTGTCTGAGGATAACAGTAAGCGTTTGACAATATGAACTTGTCAGTACAACCGATTACGTGGAGAGTGAAAATATTGATGTTTTTCGAAAGTTTTATCGTTACGACACTTTGCGATCTTCATTATTTTTTTTTTGTCGTTCAGTGATTTATTCTATTGTTTATCGAACTAAAATACACTCGTAACTGTTACGTTTCGTCATTGTCTTCGTACGTACGGCTTTAACAAAATTGATTGTATTCAATTTATTTGTTTTTATGGTGTAAAATTGTTTCGTAATAAAATTAATCTCTCTTTTTTTTTCATATTTGTCGAAGTTACTCCCGAGAAACTACAAAATATACATGACATAAATCACACTCGTAAATCGTTGATCATTTTCATCAACAAGGAAATTCTTGAATCATTTTTGATAATGATGTATTATTATAAATTAAGTAATTATACGTCGTGAGCCGTAGTTAATTATATACATGTAACCTTTTTATGAATAATCGCATGGAGAAAACAAGTTTTGCAGTTTGCCGTCACTTCGCAACTTGGTAACGTATTATTACACACATAAAGTGTCATCTGCGTAATATGATAATACGTCGAAGTTATTAACAATAAAAATAAACGTTGAGCGAATGGTGCTAGAGAAAAAACGTACACGCTTTAGCAAAATTATCTCATAAAACATGAACGAACGTAGAGTTGTATAATCGTCAAGAAATATATCAAGACACGTAATTATTATTAATTTTTCACACTTTATACCTTTTTTACGTCATTATTCTCTCTCCATCAATCTCAATCCTTCCAAAAAACATCACCAGCTTCGAGAGGGTATATACTTACATGCATGTACCTGCCCACTTCGTCGCGTGTGCGTTTGACAAATAACAAGCGACAAGTAAAATGTATACCCTATGTAACGTAAGCATAGTAGCCAAACTGCATTTCTCCTCTTACCGAAAGTGAATGTGGTGTTCGTCTATGGTCCTCTTTTCAGGCCCAATATACCTGTATACGTATAGTTCATGCGCACCTAATCGATCGGTGGTACGCGAATACAATTTATACAATGTTAACGCTGTTAACACTGTTACCAATGCACAAACATAATTGAACGCTCACGAAATAATTTATAAATATATATATCGGTAAGTACATAAAAAACAGTCAACAAACCCCACCGCAGCTCGTGCCGTACGAGAAAAAGCTCCCCTTACCGATAATGAACGAAGTTATTAGAAAAGGCGTTAAAGAAATGTGTTCACCCAAGCGCTCGATATCATAGGCGACATTGTGCATGAGATCGGTATGGCACACGATCGGTATATGTGCGATCGTAACACGTGGCGTAGATACACGTATAGGGCATGTATAATATACATATAGTATCGGTGCGTATAATATGTTGGGCTTTCGAATTAAAATTCATATACAAGCTCCTTTCACGCGCGTTTCGCGAGACACATTGATAGTATACGTATCACACGAGCGGGTGTCTTTGCGAGCCGAGAGGAAACCGCGTGCCGTGTGTATTTGAGTGCATGTATATCTAATGTATGAATTTTTAAGCCGCGACCCGACCTTCGAATCTTTCGAGAGAAACGATGACGATGATGATGATGTTGACGGGTGTCAAGGAGGCCTTTGTTTTGCTCGTCTCTGTGCTCATCTGTGGTTTGTTTTACAAGTATGGTGCGCTGCTTTTGCGCTTCACTGCAGGGCTGATTTATGGACCGCTGCTCCTTGAACCTTCCCCCCTATACCCTCCTTTTTTTTTTTCCATCACGACGGAATGAAATTTATACAATACTCGAAGGGACCTTTTGACTCCTTGACTTACATATTTTTCCATATGCTTTTTTCTTAAAATGTTATTTTATTTCATTTTTTCTTTTGACGCGCAGCAGGAGAATCAAAAATACATGTGAACACATTTAGTACGATTAAGTATCCCCCATAGTCAATTCGATCGGCGATTGTAGGATTTGTGTGTGTGTGTAATGTACAGAAATGGAGTGAAATTGTGATACGGTATCGGCACGAGTGTAGCAAATGGATGAAAGTTGGCAGATTGATTTTTAAAAGCAAAGGAGCGCAGTAGAAAGCCGCGGTACCGGTTGAATTTTTCAAAATCGAATGCTCGCACTTTGCATCCGCGAAGGATCGGCCGGGGAAGAGGGAGCGAAGAACCGATCTTCATCCCTGATTGATCCCACCCGCGGCGATAAGCCTACGATAAACCGATGACTCGGTTGTGTATATACAATTTATCTCGCAAAGCTCCCTTTCCATTTCTTGTTTTTTTTTCTTTATACTGTAGGCAGGAGGGGGAGGGGGAGAGAGTGCACATCTCTGTCACCTTCGTCGATAGTCGATATTGCATCCTCCCGCGCTGCTACAGAACTAGCTCCTCGTTGTCCTTCTTCACTTTCACTTTGGCTCATCTCTCTCGCGAAGGCTCGGGGGAGCGAGTGTAGGTATTACATTTTCTACATGCATATATACTTACGGCAGAGATCAGTCGCTCGCTCGCTCGTTTGATACTCGCTTATATACTTACTTGTGCCCGGGGATGTAGGAGTCCTGCTTGCGCGTAGTTAGTTGCGTGTCGGCTGCCGTGACGCGTGGATCGGTTTCGCCGTTCACTCGTAATTCAAGTGTGTCTTGTAATCTCACTTTTACCCGTTCCTTTTTTTCATTATTTTTATCTCGCTTCCAATTATATAGATAACGCATCCTTTACTAATTTCACCAGTTCTTATTAATATGAGATATTATACAGTTTTATTTCCGTTGCCGATTTTCACGCGTTTTTTCTTACGTCACATGATTTTGGATGAAAATTGTTCCGTTGAGTAGAACTGGTGAAATTGCCGATTTTGTGATTTATCCGTACTACACTGTCATGTTATTTTTTTAAAAATTAAAATATTGCCAATTTTGAACTACACTCTATGATCGGTAGTGATTTTGGTGTCATTGATCGATTATTTTGTACCAATTTTTTTTGTTTACTTATCAAAGAGGAGATCAAAAAGAAGAGGATCCAGAGATGAGGGGGACACTCGTGTGGATGGTGTGCGCGACGCTTGCCGCTGCTCAGACCCAGGAAGCTTTTGTAAGTGGTTAATCTTCTTATCGATTTGTACACTATGTTGCTGATGTGGAAAAAAGAAAGCAATTACTTTCAATCATGTTAATGGGAAGAAAGTGAAAAAGTATAGGAGTTTGCAAAGTGACGTAAGAAAGGCAACGTGTTTTACGCGACTTTAAAGTAAAAGGATATTTGGGATCATCGTCGTCGCATACAGTCACGCGATGAGCTTATAAATATGAATGAATCGATTACAAAGATGTATACCTCATGATGTTTGCATAAGTCCTTACGGTTTTGTTTCTCCGTTCTTTATTTAGGTACTTGAGGAAATACAAAGATAATTCGTGTTCCATGAAAGCGTATATTTTATCATTTTTACCCTGTTAACGATGATTTCTATAAATAATGCTCTTCGATATTTTTCGCATTAAATTATAGATCTGATAAATCAACGGGCAATTGTAGCGTTGCCTAATTAAACGAAATCAAATGGAAGGTTTGTTGTGTAAATCTCACGCTCGATTTATAACGACGGTTGAGCCCATAATCGTGTACCTCGTGCAACCATAAGCCGGTGATAAATTCGTCAAAAGTTGAACAGTAATTTTCATGGTTCATTAATCCACACGCATTTCGAGCAAAATTTTTTTCGGCAGATCACATAATTTATCCTCATAATTTGGATACTTTGGTTTAATCGCCACATATATGTTACGCAGTGACGTAAGAGAAAAAGCATAACACTCGCGCCGACGTAATAAATAATTGTGTGCGCGTATACCCCATTTTTACAATCCTCTTTGTCGGGGATACACATACTACCTATTACCCGAACAGACAATACAGATAAAAGAACAGAGAATAAATCGGTTCAGTGGGCAAATGAAATTCCCCGTCGTAAAAGAAGCCACAACAATCTTCCCTCTCGATCGGATCATTCAACTTCTTAGGAAATATGCAAATTTGTTATTCCATCGTGTTCACGTGTACGTACACATTATACACAATACACGTAAGTACCTATATGTATACATACACTCCAGTGAGTCAAGTAGATATATTCACAGGATGCGCGTTTTACTCTCGCAACGTGTAGTACACGTATATTATATAGGCATGCCTTTCTGCGCCACTTTTATGTACACCTATAGTATATAAGATCGCGCATCTTCTCGAGAATAATAGCGATCCTTATTACATAAATCTGTGTAACAGCAGACGTGCTCGCGAGAGTTTTTTTTTTTTTTTTGCTCTATATATTACGTTGTAAAGAGAGGAGATTATGTATTGTATACCTACTGTCGTGTATCCATGTACAAATTTGTGGATGTATTCGAACGAAGTGATGAGTCATTTTTGCGGAAATGTTTCGACACCAACGTTTTTCAATGGTGTGACGATGGTCATGGAAAATTTATTTTCACAAAGCACCAAAAACAAATAATAATCATGAAAAAAAAAAAAAAAAAAAAAATCGGTAACAATACAAGAGTCGCGCTAATTAGACTTGGACGAGACCAGGAAGTTAGAGCCTAACGTTGTCAGCCGGAGTAAAGTAAAGCTCAATTTCAACTATTAACTCGATCGCGAAAATAAAGTAATTTATTGTTTACCCACCGATACCGATTTACGTACAATACGATACACTGTATCTTTGATTTGCACGCAAATTTAAATTTATTTTCATTCACTTATCGCATTTGAAATCTAAATGTCATAATTAATCAGACAAACTTTATTATACTCTAAGGAAACCGATCATTCCAAGTATATACCTACTTATTTTTCGCGACTGCGGTAAATTAATATAAGTTGGGGAAATCGGTATATCTCATAATCTATAAATAATCGTGTATGTATTTAAAATAACTTTGAGAAACTTGCAACAGAATTAAATTAATGCGCGGCAGATTTATACATCAGAGCGTAAATGATTAAATTTATTGCTACCCTGTAAATCGGTCATTTACATTATCTTGGCGAGAGATAAAATTACTTTGCTACATAATAGCACAAGCTCCTCCATCTCTTTCAATTGGGTAGGGAAAGAGATCTTGAACGAAAGTAACAAAGCGATAGACTTCTCTGCTATAAATATAGGCTTGATCAGGTGAAGCAATAGCGCATTCTTTGGGATGCACGTGCGATGATGTAACTCAACGGAGTTCCGGTTTTTAATAAGCACCCCAAGGAAATTCCGTGCATTTTGATGAACTCACACTCGCTGTTACGAAGAAAGGTGGGCGCTTTGGGGACTCGTATTTTGCGTTTAACCAATTTTTTACATAAATAACAGTGATGTAAGCAATCTGCTGGATCGTACTGTTAAAACCGGGGGGTTATGAATTGGAAACCCACGTGCGCTGAATTAACGTGTATATGCAGATTTATTTTTTGAAGATAAGAAAAAATAAAATAAATGTCTCACCTTTTGTATTCAGAACACATCACCACTGCCGACCCCATCGTTCTTCACCTGTTCGGGTCGGTCGATGGGCTACTACGCCGATGTGGAGACCAACTGCCGTGTCTATCACACCTGCGACGACCACGGCAACCACTTTACGCACCATTGCCCCGAGGACACGGCGTTCCGTCAAGACGCAATGATCTGCGATCACGCGTACCTCGTCGATTGCCGAGCCAACGCGGAAAAGGGCCTACCGATCCGCTTCAGCCAGGACAGCAACCACGACACGCTACCCTCGGAGCCTCGCGGCGAAGGTACCAACACGCGTGGCTTCGCCAGGTCTTTCAGGATCAACCCGGAAACCAAAAACGACTCGGTGACCAGCAAGCACCCGACCTTTAGTCTCAACTCCAGTGTGTTTCTCACGAGTCGCGAGACAACGAGCAGACAACCCACGACTCGGTGAGGATTTCCATTAAATTTCTTCTTTTTTTTTTTTTCTTTTTGCGAAATTTCACTATGAATCCTTTCCGTAAAGTTAATCCGAAAAAGCTCGGATGAGAGTAATGATTTTTGTATGAAAAAGCTTCCAAGAGCCACAAACCCGCCAGCAGAAAACAGAATCGGTTGCGCAAAACGGCAAGGACTACCAGTCGCCGACGGGGTTCCGATCGAGCGTCAATCCATCGCGAAACTCGGTCGTAACAACGCAAAGAGCTCTGGTTTCCGTGGAACTCCAGCCTCCCGTGGAGTCGTCCCAAACGACCCAAACCGGTGGAGAACACCTGGACGACGAGTACTCTTTTTTGATTCCACCTCCGGTGCGCGACGACAACTACTACGTCCAGCAGCAAAACAACTTTGAATCCTTGAAGAACGACAACGCGCCGAGGAGCAGCTCCCAAAGCACCTTCAGAATCGTCACGCTGGACAACTTCCAAAAGGAGAGCACGACCCTAGCTCCGCATACCCAGACCATTCTGGAAATGGCCCGGTCCCGAGCCCTGGGTCGCGAGTTCAGTCCCAGCTACGCCAAGCCCGTCAATTACCTCGAGCCACCGCACTTTAAGCCCAACTTCCAGCAGACCGGCAAATCTAACCTCAATTTCCAATCCAACGATCCCTACAAGAACACCCTCTTGTCCCTCCAGAAGCTCAGCAGATCCTCATCCGCTGGCCAACCAACGACTACGATTGCCACGTCGAGGGTCCCGTCAACCAAACCACCTGTCGCCACATCGATCTTCGCCGTACCGGCGAAAACTCTCGTGCCGGCCGGCGACGCGGACAGCGACCCCTACTACCCGAGATCGTCCACAACCGAGGCCTACTACACTCCCCGGTATCGCGAACACGGCTCGAGGAAGCCAGTCTTCACGTCGACGACCAAGAGGGGCCTGACGAGCAACGCCAAGTTCGAGATACCGGCCGTTCTACCCGATCTGAACAGTCTGGAGGATCTGCTCGATCGGCGAAAGTTCTTTTTCATACCGCAAACCAAGTCGGTGTGAGTGATTGGACGATCGAGGTGATCTTTTTTTACGATTTTGTATTTTTTTTTTTTTTTTCTTTTCGCCAGGATAATTATATAAGTAGTACATACAGGTGTGACTACGTTGACGATGGTTATTTGTCGCACTTAGCTCTGGTGATCCTGGTAAGGTGCTAATAATGCGGGATCACGTTTATTTTTAATTATACGTACATGCATCGGTCTGAGCTTTGACAAGATAATGTGCATGAGCTTTACGATGGGCTATAAATTACACGTTTGCTGTCGTTTTTACGCACTTTTTGATGAATGTACGTTGTTTCCATCGCACTTTTTTTTTCTCTTCTCTATTATTAAATTAATCATTTGTTGTCGCATTCAATATCTTATTGATTATAAACGTGCTTGCGCAACTACCATATACAACGATTGAAAGAAGAATAGTGTGGATTATATATGTATATCAGAGCATCTAAAAATAGTTTTCTTCAATTAAAAAACTTTTTCATTCTCGCACATTATTTATACCTCTAGTTTATTAGCTTATCTCATTCAATTACTAAACGAAAACCTAATTTTGTTAACTGCCTGTTGCCAAGACATATCATTTAAGAACAATTTAATGTACACCATAAGTATTCAAAAGAAGCGATAAGCGTAGGCGTTATTTATTTTACGTTGTAGTATATATTATATGATAGGCTATCCACATTCTTTGGTAAATATAAATTTGTAATCAATGATTTGGAAGACATGGTTTTTGTACATAATGCTATATGAAAAAGAAAAAATGTACATTAACATCACGTTGGATAACGATATAAATAAACGATGTAAGTCAAAAGACAAAAAAATATACGATTACATTATTATGACCTCACGTATACCTACCTGCGATTTCAAATGAGCTAACGCGACCGCAAAAGCCACAAGATGAAATGGTAAGTGATGATTTCGTTTGAATGCTGGTGGATAACGGATTGTCAACGGCGTGCACATATAGCACATCGGATGAGGCGTGACGGTGTGCGACATTCGTCGAGGGAGACACATCTTTGGAAGTAATGGAGTAGTGTTCTTTCAGCTGTAAAATAAAAAATTGTGATTTTCAACGTGATGATCTGCATACACAGCGTCGTGGAATAGACGTTTCGGTTACGAAAATTAAAAAAGTTTCGGAAAAAAAGTACCATAAAACGATTCATCGAGTTTTCACGGTTGCGCTGTTTTTGGGACGACGTTGATCTTGAAAATTGAGGTTCACATTAGCCCGTTCTGGCGAACTCGCACCGTCGATTATATCCTTGCCGCAATTTACGCACTGGGGCTTGCTTTTATCAGTTTGAAAAATCGAAAGGTTAAATCGTGTGAAGAATTACAAAGCTCCAAGTGATTGGAGAGTTTACAATTTATATTTGACGGAATATATGATTCTTTTTTTTCTTAAAGGTTTTCTAATTAGCTTCACTTATAATGTACTATAGGTTTTTTATTTCCACAACTTGGACGTCGTGAATGTTAGAGACGTTTATCTCCTGTTAAATTTCCATTTCATCCACGAACAAAAAACAAGTTGCAAATCAATGGCTGGCATCTCCCATTAAAAAATGGCACAAATAAAAAAAAAAAAATTTGTATTCCTCGCTACAGCATCTCTTTGATGTACAATTAAAAACCCTTGCAAGACTCTCATTAGAATTGAAGTTCTTAATATTAATCATCAAAAAATAAAGAAAAAACTCTTTTACCGGTAACTCCTCTACACATCCATCAAAAAAAAGCAAGAGCAAATAAACTCACGCGTTTTTCTCCGTTGGCAGACCGACCATGTCACCGCATCCGCAAGGACAAGTCTTGCCCTCCTCGTCCTCGATCCCCTGACCGCAGTAGCAAGAAGAGTCAAACTGCGAGAATGCAAACAACGCGCGTTTATTTTATTTTATTTTTTTATCCCCTTGGAAAATAGTTCATGGGTCGACCGAAGCCTTCGCCGATCCATAAATGTCACACGGCGTTGACCGTCAAGAAAAATAACAGAGTACATTTCACGCGCGTGAGACATTTCGAGTAAAAATACACACCACTTTGCCACTCCTTTCGGGATGATGAAAAAAAAAAAAAAAATCATATGCACGTACGAATGTATTATTTACAATTTTGTTTAAATAAATGACCGAAAAGCAAGCAAAGTGTATAATACTTATGATCCCTAATAGGCAGTGCGCCGGGTCGACACTGGAATTAACTTACGCTCGAAATGGATCCCAAGTACTGCGAGGACGCGATCCCGTATAAACCTGCAACCGAATCAACAATAGTGTATGTATGGATTCTGTGGTTCAAAGTGTGAAAAGCGTCCCTCTGCGATTACCTGGAAATCCTCCACTGACGCAGACTTTCAAGCACCCAGTGGGGCACGACGATTCAGAGCTTGAATCCGACTGTACGGAAACAAGGAGAAAAAGGACTCGCGTCTCTTCGACGGAAAATAAACCAACAAACAAACAAACAAACAAACAAAGGATTGTTGTACATACGCACCGAGCATGGCTCCGGTCGTGCACCTCCGCCAACGTCCCGGACCTCGGAGTCGCAGCGTCTCTGGCGGCGTCTAGCCTCGGCCGCCAACTTGCAACCCGAGCTCTTGGCCCGTTTCCCCGACTGGGTGTCCACTGCGCACTTGCACGGGCTGCACTTGGGTGGTGGTGAATCGAGGATGGCGTACGTGCCGGTTTTTAAAAGCGGCTTGGCTCTGCAGTTGGGGTTCGGCGGTGAGTCGCAGTGACAGGATCTCAAGCCGGTCGCGTCGCGACAGACGCATGAATCGGCCCCTGCCGATCGCTCGGATGAGTCGCTTGGGTCCTTTTTTGCAGCCGAGTTGGGCGAGATTTTTTTTTTTTTCAAGGGGCATTTTGGGTTTATACGGCGGCGATTGGTAATTTTAGTTTTAATCGCGGGGGTGTAAATCGAGCACCGGGACTACGTCTGGTCGAACCGTGGGGTGTCGAATGAACTCACGTTGCAGCAGTTTTCGTTGCTACACTGGTAGTCCGCGTAGTCACGGTCGGCGGTGATTTTTTCCGAGTACTCCTCGAGCAGTCGCAACTTGGTCGCCACCAGAGTGATCGGTTCGACGAGGTCGGACAGTTTCAGCTCCTTTTCGAAAGTAAAGGGTGACATTTAACAACACGAATCGTCGTAGCCGCCCCCTTGGGCTACAGTTTTCAAATCATCGAGTTACTTTGACCCTCTGGATCACGGCCTCCATCTGGTTGGCCAGACCCGACAGAGTCACTTCCTTCGAAACTTTGCTCTTTGGTGGACAATCGGTTTTTTCCGTGAATTTCTGGGAAACAAAGTTGAACGCGTTAGACGAACCGATACATATGTGCCGATTTCCTACGAACTTTTACTTTGTCGTTGCTGCAGACACAGTCCGTGGGATTCGAGAGAACGTTACAGGACGGCATTTTTTCAGTGAGATGACCAAAAATTTTCACAATTTTTACACAAATGAATAATTTTACCGATTTACCGATAATTTCAACGTTAATGGGTTCGAAAGGGGTTATGCCAACACTCGGTGTTCCCGACTTCAGAGTGGAGGACAAAGAAACAAAAACCGAGAGCTGATCCTGTCCGCGGCTAAAAATTGAAAAGTTCAATATCGGCTGGATGAAAAAAAAAAAAAAAATTTTAAAAAGTACAATGGAGTCCCCAAAACCAGCGTGTGGAGAAACATCGGGGCAGGAAGAGAAGCGAGACAACAGAAGGAGTTACTGGAAGTGTCTGTTGAAAAAGTACGAGGAGAAAAACGCGACGCTGGAGAAACGCGAGGCCGAGCTGGTCGAGAGGGTTAAATTCATAGAGTGCGCGCTACCGTCCCTGCTAATCGGTGCCATGATGAATCCGCAAGCGTCAAGGTCCCCTTCTGAAACGCGAATCAGGTCTGGAGATTTTATTACCACAAAGTTTATTTTGATGATAATTTTTGCACCATTTTTTCGCAGGACACAAGAGAATTCGCAAAAGGATACGGGTTGCGATTAATTGAATCGTTGAATAAACTACTCTATTCAATTTTTATGTGGGTTTGATGCAACGAAACGGAAAGTATAATATTTTCGATGAGTAACACTAGGTATTTTTTATTCGACAAATACAAGTTGTACAATCAGCTGATAAATAATAGTTAATAAACCTCGACGAAATCGCACGCGTTACTATGTTATAATTATTATTGTCACCTTTAATATTAACACACGGCGCACTCGAGATACACTTTGAAGTCTTACAACGCTATTGTATTTTATAACATGAACATGCTTTTTTTCGATACATTATTTTGATTAAAAATCTCATACGCTACATTCAATACAAATGTACAATATTTAACGCTAATTAATACGTCTAGTATACATACGTATTGCAGTACATGCAGTTTACATATATCATGTGTTAAAATCTGATTTGCATCCCGAGGCACTTGTCGCTCGTAACAGAGAGAAAAATGAAAACGCCGTAATGCCTTGATTCGACATACACATGATGAGACGAGCGAAAAAAAAAAAAAAAAAAGAAAGTACATCGACTAGACACAATACATACATACATGAGAGCCGGCGTTTTCTCAGTCACGGCAGTTTTGTGGGTTTCTTTTTTTTTTTAGATAAACTTATAATTACGCATTACTTTAGACGAAATTCAATGTAAACTTTGTGTTACATTTTAAAAATTTTACTTGCTTTTTCGGTTGTACGGTCATACGTACCCTCGATACCAATTTCATTGCAAGAAAAACATTTTGTACCGATTGAATTTAATCTCTCTTAGTTTTATAATTTCAGTCCTGTTATATAGCCCATTCTCGTGACTCTTTTTGAAATCAAAATTTATTTGTATCGTTTCGCATAAACTTTTTGATAAACATAAATCATAAAAATAATCGCACCGTCACGTAAAAGTGAATAATCAAGAAGCACAATAGGGCAACGATCGATTGATTATTATATTAATGTGGAAAACGTCTGTGTTATTCCAAACGCATACACATAGTGCGAAATCAATAGAGTAAAATGATGCTTTTCAATTAGCTAAAGTAAAATAAACCTGATTGTACTATCGTTTGTTTTACACAATTGACGTGAAAAATCACAGCTCGGCAAACACATGATTTCTTTTTTCTCAGGCACCCGTCGTTCGATTCTTTTAAACGTTGCTTTTCACGAAAACACTAAAAAAAAAAATTGATCTTTGTGAAATAACAATTAAATCCCAGAGTTTCGTAAAGAGAATCACATCCAAAGAAACGAACGAAAATTCGATTAGCGCATTTCCCGCGGGACAAACGATTCTGGAGAAAAACGATCGATCAAATACTGCCTTGCATCGCTGACGTGAGTCCGGTGCGCGCGAAAATTCCAGCTGCTTCAAATGTTGGTCTGGTAAAACCCACGTACAGCTATTATTTCGAGCAGCTTTTCCGGTCTTCGTTTGTGCGGTTGTCGTCGGCATAGGTCTCGTGTACCTACACTGAGCACACCATTTCTGGTCGCCGCTTGGACTCGCCAAGCAACGCCAGCAGTTTTTACCCTGCAATTTTAAGTAAAAAATTGGACGTTTTTTTTCGCAGCGAATGAGGGTAACTTTTGTACATTCAAGATGATCACCTCGTCTGATGCTTTGAAAAACGGTTCTTCTCCAGCACGAAGGAAGTGCGATAAACGTGCGTGATAGCCTGGGATCGTCGTTGACATCCTTACAAGGGGCTGGTGATTAAAGGAACATCATCTCCATCGGAAGTAGATGATTTGCTGCGAACACGTGTTACACAGTTCAAGATTTTTTATTTATTCATATCGCTACATCTAATTTGCTTTGGCTATACTTTGTGCCAAGAGCATAATTATATTATATGTTTGTTATAGATGGACTTTTGTTTTAACAAAAGAGAAAGAAAAAAATTATATGACTATACTAAGTAAAGCAAAATGTACACATAATAGGCAACGAATCAGACACAATTGAAACATTTTAAGCAAATCATTTATTACTATATTAGTATCGTATTGAGCTACTAATTTACGTGTTTATGAGCAATTCTACAGAAAAACTGTCGTTTGAAGTGACTCCTAAAATGTAAAAATTTTCATTTGTCAGCATTAAAATTATCTCTATAATATGTTACCCTAAGCTTACAGACTCAAAAGTTGCAAAATTTTAGAACGAGTTGCTAAAAGTCTGTTGTAATCGAGCTTGTAATCATACATGCCACGTATATCTGCCTTTGTCTTTCAATACGAGATAATATTTCATTCTTTTATGTAATTATAACTATTAGCCAACAATAGACGTGTTTCTAGAACAGTTTGAATAGTAGTTATTGATAAATAGTTGAACGTATGTAGATACATAAATTCAATATAACCTCAAATTTAATGATTAAGACGGGTTTTTCATTGACTAAACACTCGCTTTCTTCTGTCTTGGTACAAGAAACTAAATTATTATTTGATACTTGGTCCTCTAAATGAGTGTTTTCTGTCAATTAAGTATTTTTTCCTCTCAAGCTTTTAATTTAAAAAAGTACAAAAGTACAAAGTACTAAAGTAGCTAAATAGCGTTGTCAAAAAATTATCCGCCAGACTGCGCTACTTAGCGTTGCTGAAAAAAAAAAAAAAAAAAAAAAATTTATAAAATACCTAACTGACGACTCGACGAGCAACGAGATGATTCTGTACTTTCACATGTCATTTCATTAGTGACACAAATTTGTATTTGTTTATTAAGATTGCGCTGACTACAATTAATATATATCTCTATAGGTAAGATATCTGTTACGTGGGAATGATGTGTGTCCGGCGTTTCGCGAACGCAGTTGTTGGCACAGTACCTAATTAATCAGTGATATAATTTCCGTTGCCCTCGTAAACAAAAAAATCATACCGTCTTAATAGTTGATGTTTTGCAAACTTCCTAGTTAAGTATACTCTGTGGAATTGCTCATCGGTACACGTCTACGCATTACTACGGATACTTTTTTTTACGAAGCGTTAAATATATATAAGCATGAATCCGATTATTAATAATGGATGGTGTGTTTTTGCTAATGCCTTTTTGTTTTTAAAAAAGCAACGTTGATTATTGATTCCTAGAATGACATGATGAAAGGAGATGCCTGAAAAGAAATGTACATATATATATGTAAGTAAAAACTGTAAACAAACGCCATAAGCTGCACAAGCAAAGCAAAATTTAATGAGATTCTACTTTGTTTTATTCGAAACTCGTCTGCGCATTTTATAATTCAAGCCCCCAGCCAGCCGATGGTTGTTGTAGCAAAGCACCGCCACCGCCAATAACATCTATCTATCGTGTGTTTATTTTATTTCGATAAATGAAGTGAACTGCGCCATTCAACGGTGAAAAAGAAGGAAAAATATCACCAAGTTAACTGACTCCACAAATATAGGTAGACATTGCGAAAAAGTTAGGAAAGAAAATTCACCTTTTGCTCGACAATCACGTAAAAGAAAGCGTTGGAGAATTTTCGTACATATACAATTAGATAATCCAGAACAATATGCATAACAATGGGTATACGGAAGAATTTAAGTGATTATACAGAACTATACAACACTACGATGTGTAAGAACTAATAAGATAGAGTTGGTATAGAAGTATAAGACGTGGCCACAGAAAAACTACGGTTTTAATTTTATTTGTACATTTTTGCAGATTTCATGTCATATACTTGCCAGTAAAGCTTAAAAACTGCAAAACGTCATTTTCATATCTTTACAAATGTCAAAACGCAAAAAGGCCATTACCTCTATTCTCCAAGCCAACGGAAAACTACGTGTTTTCTAAATTTTGGAAGATGAAATAATTATAAGAAAGAAGAAGAAAAAAGAATATAACATTAGAAGTGAAAAATCAGCACTTCCGTACAGAGGATGATAATAAATTGTCCATCTTTGGAATGCCAGGACCAAATAAAAGACAGCTGCTGCAAGAGACACTGACCTTGGGGAGGGCCAGAGACATTTAAACGATTGTACGTGAGCTTTTGGGTCGCCGAGCAGTGATTATTAAGGTCCGAGGCACAGAGCTAGAAATTCTCTCCGAGCATCTTGTCCAGCTGAATTCGTTCTCTTAAAGCCTCTCGGCGTTATGATCGTCGTATAGTTCTAAATACCCAAGAACAGTCGTTGAAAGTAATATTACATGACGCACAATTTAATATTATTATTATTATTATATTTTTTTCATAAGATAATCCCTTCGATCAATAATTTTAAATGACTCGTGACAGCAAAAAAATACTCGTAGCTTGTACTAAAATCTACTCATACGTACCCTATGGGTAAGGTTTAATTTTGACAAGCTCTACTATGTATTATGAAAAAAAAAAAAATCTTTTTTCTTTTTTTTAACAAAACCCCAGCTTCAGCACAAATTTTATCAACAAAAAATATTCCTGGTTGGTGGCGTGGCCGATTTTTCTGCACTTGAAGCCTGCGGCTATGTAGCAATTAAAAAAACAGCCAACTGCACTCTAGCATTCGTCATAAATATAATTATGTATATAGGTATCGGTGATACAATCGAACAACCAGCTAACCTTTTTTTCGCCTGACGGATTGCCAGCGTCCTGCTGCGAAGCCGATGCTCCTGCACTAGCTCGCAACGATTTGTCCTCCTCTTTAGCTTCGGTTGCCACCTCTGCTGGTGGCCCCACAATCAGCGGCCTGCTCGTCTGTTCCTAATTGTGGATAAAATTGTTGGTTGGTACGTGGAGTTTTGGGAAACCAGTTGTAAATTGTTACTCTTTCGAAAATCAGTTTAGATTAAGTACAGGAAAGTGCAAAAAGCTTCGTATGGTATTTTTTTTATTGGGCGAAGCAGAAGTATTTTCATTGTTGGTTGTTGTTAGTAAGCCATTCAGTAAGTTAATGTTTATGTGATGTATTTTGGAAAATTTTTCTCACAAATGAATGTTAGGACTGCTGTAATTACAACTTACCTGGACGAATATAACTAATAAAGTTAAAACAATTCATAAGCAGAACATTAATTCGGAAAAAATATCATGAATATCGATGTAACAGTGAGTGAATCAAGTGAATTGATATGTAAAACGTATTAGTAATGTGAATGTGAAATATTAATTAATAAACATCAAGATTAAGCAACAAAAATGAAGAAATAAAAAAAAAAAATAAAGTACAAATGATAATTGATTTTTAATTATTTAACAACAATGTGCAATAAAGTTTTTATAATAGTAGGGGATAAAGAGCTATTGAACGTACGTAAAAGTATTGCTTTCGAAAATTCGTAATAATTTTCGGATGAATCAAGTAACCACTGCATCTCAGTATAGTTGAAACAATTATAAGAAAATCGCTCAGCAATTTAATCGATAAAAAATTCTTACGAGTAAAAAAAAAAAAAAAAATTAATTAATTAAGTACATCAAGCGAGGGAAAAGGGTTAATACTGCGTGAGAAACTGCTATGCGATGCTTAAAAATTCATAAGTACAATAATTAATAAAATCCACACTCTGGCATGAAGCCCACTGCTGACTTCAGCAGAAAAAAAATAAAAAATAAAAAAAGAACAATGACTCGGCTCTCTCGTGCGTACAAGCACAAAGCAAAAGCAGGTAGAGAGGCCCAGAGAACGGCCACGAGTAGTGATACCAAGAAGACCCAAGCTGGACTCACATCGTCGACATCAGCGCAGCCGAGCACCTGGACATTGTTTAGCGAGATCGTCGTAACTCCCTCGATAGCCTTGACGATCGCTGAGTGCTGCGCCACTTCGGTCTGCGTGCAACTCACCGACGAGTCGACCTCCATAGGTTCTCCGGTGCCACTGATCTTTGAAAGTCGGACGCCGGCCGGCGACCGGTCGAGCCTCTCAAACTGCTCGACGAGCGACCGGTTGATCTCTTTTTGTGCGCTCAGCTGGTCGCTCATGTTCCTGCTCTTGGCCAAGTAGTCGGCTTCGAGCTTCGTCCAATTCTCGTCAGCATGGCACAGCGTCTTGAAGAGGGCGCTCTCCCTTTGCTCCAGACTGGCTATCTGCTGGCGCAGGCAGATCTCCGTCCTGGCGCAATCCTTCCAAAGTTCACTGCACTGCGGGCAGGATTTGCTCTTCGAGGAGGACTCGGGAGTGCAGCTCGTCTCGTCGCACTCCTTGGGCTCTTCCAAGTGCACAAGGGCGGCTTTGTAGAGGTCGCGCTGTAGATGATAAAATTCATGAAACGATTCTCTTTTCATTTATTTTCTGCCCATGTAAAACGAAAGGAGCAGCTTAGAGGACTCACCTTGTACATGTGTATCGGCTCGGGTGAAAAGATAACACAGTCTGCGGGACCCCCACCATCGACCTCGTTGACCATCACCTCTGCTGGCTTAAAACTGTCGAGCACCTCGCACTGCTGGGAAGCGTCCCTTTTGGCCGGGACCTCGTCGGTCATGACCTCTGCGTCGCTGGTCAACCTAACCTGGTTCAGTTTAGTCTCGAGTTTGTTCAGCTCCTCCTCGAGACAGTAGACCTTCTCGGCAAGTCGGTAGTTCTCGTCCAGCAGCTCCTCTTCCCTCTGCTTTGTGACCAGTCGCTCCGTTTCGTAGGTGCTAACTCGGCCCTCCAGTTCACCGATCTTCTGCCTGAGGGGTGCTATTTCAGCCGAGCACTCGCATCGGGGCTGCTCGGCGCTGCGATCGCCGACAATGGGTGACAGAGGTGGGATTGGAATCTTGGCCGCGCGCTCTTGAATACGAACCCGTAGCTCCTGGAGGCGCTGCACCTCCTGCAAGAGCTCACCGGCCGGCGCCTCGGTCTGAGTGCTCTGATTGCTGCAGCTGATCCCAGCGCCACCATCGAGCTGGTGCTCATACTCGGACTCCTCCTCTTCGAAGATTCCGCTCTCTTGGAGGGACAGGGGTGACTTTTGAGCTTCCGACGGCAGGGCTGGATGACTGTAGGTCGCCGAGGTATACGGGATTACAGTGGCCACCGCGCGGTCCCTGTGCTTGTTTGGCTGGTGCTCCTGAAATCGGGGGTGGTGGAGATTTTTGTTCAGACATCTTGCAAGTTTCAATTTAAGATTTTAATTGGTCAAAAAATCTGAGAAAAATCAGCGAATGCAGCATCTTTTAGCTGTCGTAAAGTAAAAAAGCAAAAAAAAAAAAAAAAAAAAAAAAAAAAAACCGTTACTATGGAACGGTACGTGGAGAATCAGAACTGTGAAATGACTCGTGTTCCCAGACGCTCATTAACTTGTCTATTGCATAATCGTAAAAAAACAATTGGAGAATTCCGTCAGTATTAGCGATTAAAAGTAGATATCTTATTTGCATTACTCGAAAGCCTTTCGCGAATGAGGAACAAGGGGAACGATACGGGGGATTCCCCGCCCTGTGTGATATACTGTACTGCAGGGCTTTCATCCTTTCATGCGCATTAATGGTGTAACCGAGCCGGGAGAAAGTGCGTATTCATGCGCAGAGGGGCGCAGACAAGCCGCTAATTGGCTCTTAAATCGATGGCTTTTCGCGCATGCAGGAAGAGCTCAGGGAAACGCACGTGCCTCGAATTTCCAGGCAGCGGCTGCCGATTTTTCTTTAATAAGTAGGTATACGAGCGACATCGTTGGAATTCTTAACTTTGCGGCCTACGCGCGAGTGGTTATAATTTCACGACTAGTTTCTTCGATGTGCTCAAATACACGTCAGCATCACAAGAAAGTGCAATTAGCCGGTTTAAATTATCCTCAAGCTCCGCGATGGGTGTACTATTACGTGAAAAATGAACCGTGGCAATATATGCCGTTCCCAAACACGTAATCCAAATTAACCGGGTTCTAAAGGTAACTCTGATAATAATAATTAAAAAAAATCATATTTGACCGAGACTCACCTTGTACAGTTGTATCGGCTCGGGCGAGACGATACCACTATCCGCCGGATCGGGCGTATCTCTCGGATTGGGTGACTCCTCGAGCTCGAGTACCCGGAACTCGAGCAGCTCGTTCTGCTCGCGAAGCTCCGAAATTTCAGCCACGAGACTCGACTCCCGCTCGTTGGCCAGGCGAAGCTTCTCGTTCAGAGCGAGCCTACTCGTCTGGCTGCCCCGCGTCTGCAAATTCTTTTCATTCAATAGCCGTTGCAGGGAAGAAAAAAAAAAAAAAAAAGAAAAAAAAAACTTCGCAACGACAAACCTCCTGCAACAGCGCCTTCTCGAGATCGCGGACTTGGCTCCTGGCGTGGATCAACTCGCTCTGCTCCTCGAGCAGTTTGGTCTGGAGCTCCTCGATCTCGAGCAGCACGCCCTCGTAGATGTCGCGGGTGACGCCATTCGGCCCGGCACAACCCCCGCGGCAGGCGCCGCTACCCGGCTGAGGCGACAGTGACGGCGGCGCGCTGGAGAGGGCGCTGTCGGCCTCCTCGCAGTTGCTGTGGTACTCCTCGCTCTCGTCGTCCACCTCGGCCACGGGCTCTAAGTTTATGTACTGCTTGTAGAACGACTCCTTGTGCTGCTTGCGCGCCATACAGTCGAGCTTGCGATCCTTTTCCTGTGGATTTTTATTTTACAATTTATTTACATGCTGTCACGCTATTAAAAAACAAAAATACATGATGGAATGTACCTTGACGGCTTGCCTGAGCACTTCGATGACCTCTTGCTGCTCGATCGCGAGCTCGCGCAGCCGGTCGAGCTCCGTGACCTCGTCCTCCTCGCACTCCACGTTGCACTGGTCCACCTGGAGGGAACGTGAAAATTGCATTGATTTTTGCATGTGTCACGGAACAATGTGTTACAAGTTTATTAGTAGGGGGTAAAGGTCGGGTTCCCACCTCGTGCTCGTCATTGTTGCGATGGATCTTTTCCTCGAGCCTCGGCGTCATCAGTCGAGTTTGGTGATTTTTGTCGGTCCCCCGCAACTTTCGCATCTGAAACAAACAACAACAAAATGTTTAAAAAGACGTACAGAGATAAGAAGAAACGCATTAGGATGCGTTAAACACAATCTAATCTGTTTTATTTTTCTTTTTCGCTTTGCGCATACACAATGAGTCGTGTGATATATGTTTGGAGACCGCGTCGCAACGCGCGCTTATCTTTGCGCGTCAAGCTAATTACGGCGCCTCGTTGCAGCGCCAGCCCTCACGTGGGTATTATATATCTTTCCTACATATCTTTCGTCAAATGGGAAGAATAATCTCTTGCGAAATGAGCTTGTGTTTTATGTAAAAGTATACGATTGTACGTTTTACATGGCTTGGAAAACGCGTGACTACGTGGATTTCGTTGGGCAAGTGTCAACTTTTGATGCAGGTACTCGAGGGAAAGGAAATCTTTCAAAATGATGAATACACCATAGAGTTGACTTATGGCACTCTATTGTAAAACTTCTATAGGTGTGAAATACATTCCTAATCCTCTAAAAAATCCATTCAAGCAAAAGTACTTTCGTATTCACCACAAAAATCGTACCCCGACGAGAGGACCATTATCACGCACGCTGGGGTCTGAAATTCCCGCAGATCCTTAAAGACACCAAAAGTGTACCCGCGTGGTACGGACGATCTCAGTGGTGTGATATACCGAATAAAAAGTACTTATTTCTGGTATACATGTGTACGAAAAGCAAGAGCCCAAAGAGGTTCCCACAGGAGGTATTTTGCTTTTGCTTTCGGAAATCCGAGTAGGTATAATCAACACGCGCGAGAATTTTGGCGTGAAACTACTCGTTTTCGCTTTTCGTTTGCGAGTATAATATAATATGTGTACAAAAGGGATGGCTTTTATTACCCCACGTTATAGAGATGGGATCAGCGCAATGGTAATTTTTGTCAGATTTGCTCCGTTCTCCGGGGGGTAAGCCGGCAGTAGCACCTTGGGAATGTTAATTTTCGACGCACGCGCGTACTTACATGCTTGATACGTGTCGTGAGATTTTGGAGCTCAGATTACACGAGCGTGTAACTTGGCCTATTGTGCAATGAGGCTCGTTTGGTCGAGATTGCGAATTATTGTGTTTGAATGTTGCAAAAAAGGAAAATATAGTCAATTGTGTATATACCTAGCACGTGTATTTTGTGATTCTACATGAATAGAAACCACGCAGGTAGAGGAAATGAAAAGAAAAGACCCCCCACCCCCCCGAGTCTCTCTTAATTTGAAAATTTCAACAAAACAAAGTATATTCTGTAACCACAATAATTTCAAAAAGTGTACAATAGCCAACAGGCGAAGGACGTACAAAGGATCCATAGTGTACGAAGGGAGGGAAAAAAAAAAAAAAAAAAAAAAAAGAACCCAAGGCAGAGTCGTCAGCGATATCTGCACGACGACAGGCACATGTCGTTGCAGCGCACAACGCAAAACCGCTCGCCTATGGCAGTAAATCAACATCTCATCTCGCGTCGCGCCGTAACTTTCGTGTACAAGTACACCATAGCCTTTCTCTCTCTCTCCCTTTTTCCACCTCTCGCTCAAGAGACGTGAATATTATTATTATTCTTATTATTATTATATATTATGATGCGCTGCATCGCTCGTCCTCGGGAGCTGAAAAGTCGTATTCGCGAAACGCGAGCTCGAGAAATAAGTTACGATGATGGGCTCTCAACTTTTATACATATACGTTCGTCGAGTCGTCCTCGTCGTCTTCTCGTTTATTATATGGTTTGTTATATGTAAAGGTGTATTGCCGATCACCCGGGAAGTTTTCCAGCTGACGGGGAAGTGTCAACTTTTTTTCGAGCAAATCAAATTTTCACGCGGTTCAAGTCCATGGCAACTGATGGAGAGCAGTGCTTTGAACTTTTACACCAACTGTGCAGTTTGTCGATAAGGAAAAAAAAAAAAAAAAAAAAAAAAAAGTTATTTTTACCATTCGCTATCTCAGTACACGAGTAATGGGTATTGGGCTTACGAAGCAGCAAGTAGGAAGAGGAAGAAGACGGAGGCACAAGTAAAACCCATCGCGTCTCGAGTACTAAACGAAGCGACTTTTTTTTTTTTTTCTCGAGTACACTGCAGATGTAAGCGAGTACCCATGTACGTGCACGTGACACAGATACCATGTCCACGGAGAAAAAGGGTCCCTCGCTTCGCACCGAGACGACATTATTCGCACAGACGCCAGAGAGACTCCTTAAGCCCCTTTATCTATATATATAATGTAGGTATTACGTGTACAGTAAGAGGAGTGGACCACGGGAGTAATAACGGTGTCCAGTGGTCTCGGCTATTGGCATTGTAATTAAAATGAATTGCTCATTGTATAAGGTCCCCATGCACGGCTCACTCGCTCGTCTCTTTACTTTCGTATACGCATTGTACCGACCAATGGCTCTTGGAATTGAAGAGAACAAAAGAAAAGCACACGTGGGAGATACGTCAAAATGCGCCGTGATGAAGGAAAAAAGCGACCCGTTTTGCGTAATTTTATGCACGACTGATGTATATATACGTATGCGCTATTCACCGGAAAAAAGGGTAAATGTGGGTTTTTTTTTTTTTTTTTTTTTTTTTTTTAATCAAAAAATGTTACATTTTTGTGATTATACTTTTCTTACCATACCTTCGATGTACCCTCGAATATACCGCACTGCTGTCCTGCTCGGCGACCGAAACTAAAAGAACGAACTCGCAAATGAGCAGCGCTTGAGTTTCTATGTACGATGAGACGCGCGCATTGACAAACCGTTAACAGAGTGATTAAAACGTCGTTATAAACGAGGTATTTTTGTTTGGCGTTTATGTTTGTTGTTTTTTTCGGGATAGGACAAGAGAAAAAAAAAAAGAACGGATCAATGACTTTCCCCGACTGGGATAAGTACAACAAATAATCATTTTTTTTTTTTCAACAATATCTGAAATTACGACATCATGTAAAACGACTTGTTTGTAATTGTTGAATAATAAAAGAAAAAGAATTTTTTCCAGCAAACATGTTTTAACAATCTCTACCATGTTTGAGTACCTTCCAAAGGAATATTGGCTGTTCTGTCTGTGCATACTGAACGTACTCGAACCCAATCGCCGAGCCGTCACTTCAAAGCGCTACACCCGCTCCATACCGATCGGTATACGAACAAACGCCCCGACCCTTCGATCGATCATATAATTCACGTGCCGTCCACGTGATGGTTTAATTTTCCCGTGATCAAAGAGCAAATCTCAAGCCATTGTAATCCCACCTACTGTCGTACATACCGATATATCAAACGCTCGCCCATACCGATCTTTCATCACAAATGTAATACCGATCAGAAGCAGCATCGACACTTAAAAATCAAACGGCCATCAAAACCAATGCAGGGACAAAGGAAAAAAGGTCGGCCGTTAATCAAACGTTGCGTATATTAAGTATACATCCACGCACAATATTGTGCCCGATCGCTCGGTACCGCGGGAAGATGACCGTTAGCTTGGCCCGCTGACATACAGATCGAGACACTCGCTTTCTCTGTCTCCTCCTCTCTGCTTTTGGGGCGGGGGGAGTCTGGCACTGGTCAACCTGCACGTGCACAGGTGGATCAGGACCGGATGCTCTTGCCTCCTCGGGTATGGGAAAAAGAGAGGCGAGGAGAGGAAAGTAACAACCGCGGTGTATATATACGTATTTTACTCGCGAGGATGTGTGCCTTGTTGCGCTACATATATAATGTATAAGATGCCATCAGTGCCGGTTTTCGTGTTGTCTTTCCCTCTCTCTCTCTCTCTCCGTGTCTGGCTTGCTTTTAATCAACTGCTGACTTTTACTGTAATTTTTTTTTCTTTTTTTTTCGTGAGTCTTTTTGTCTTTGCTAACTTTTCGGTCCTCGTTCTTTTGTTCCTATTAATAGAATCGATGCCGAAAGAGAACAACAATCGGCCAAACCATCGATCGAAGCTATCGTCGATGGGATTTTTTTCGTTTTTATCATTAATAATCAATCACAGCCTACGTACGAGTCCCTCGAAACAAGTGCAGTCATTGGCTATGGGACCTTTTTTTTTCTCTCTCTCATCGATTGAAATCAAGATACATATCAATTTATACTGTAATGAATATATATACTTGCGTGCAGGTCTTTGTTTTTCTTTTCTCGTTGCAATTTCAAAACCAAAAATTTCGTGTTTGTACTCGGTGCAGCTTATAACTGTTTACCGCGACGAGGAGTATATGTATTTTATTATTGCGAGTTTAAAAACGCTGGGATGAACATTTTTTTTCCTCGAGAGAGCTCCAGTTAATCTTCGCTAACAAGTGTCCCACTTGCATGAATGTACAACGTAACGTGAACACCATCGATGAAAGTGACGGTTATCTATTATTTTAGCCGTTTAATTACGCTGACGTTAATGAATGGTCGATTATTCTTTTTTTCTTTTTTTAGACTACGTTTCACCTGTAGACCGTAATGCTTTTGACGGATTTACATTCGCTTTCTCATAACGCGCGTGTCTCATGAGAAAAAAAAGGGCAAAACTAAGGCGCATTGCCTGATTGTGAATTTTTCTATCTGTGTTTGTAACGCAAGAGTTTAAAAACTCAAACAAACTCATTATTACCCTGATTTCTGTTGGTTACTTCCACGTATCGACTAAACTAATTGTTTTTCTCTCGTAACGAGAATATTCAAATTCAATCCACGTACGCTAATACATATTCAAATGGAACTCGTTAAAGAAAAAAAAAAAAAAAAATAATAATAAATAATATGATTCGCTGTTCGTTGTAACGGGACGAGCTGCTGCGCTGTTGTTGGGAAGAATAATACGAAGAAGACGAAGAAGAAAGGGAAGAGGATCTCTCTCCCAGTGCGAAATTACTTCCTGACTACTCATCGTCGGATATTCAATAGCTGAAGGATGGGTTTTTTTTTTTTTTTTTTTTCACTCAACAAATGTACACGCGGATGTTGAATATCGAGGAGTGCCACTGAGATTGGAAAGTCGAGTTTCGGTTGACGTTATTTTCAGGTAGTCGTTGAAAAAGTTTTTACGGCCAAAATGAATTGCACATGAGTCCATGTTGGTAATTTCACTGTACTGTGAGTCGCAAATTGTGTTGTATAAGTATGTGTTAAAATTATTCGAATTGAAACTAATTCGCTTTTTTTTAAAGATAAAAAAAATTTGTACTTAATCAAAAGATGCACGTAAAGAAATGTTAAGGATTTTTTTTTTGATACAGATATACACTCGAGTTGGAAATCCGAGATGTAGATTACCGTGAAACACATGCAAATTGTCCAATCAACTCTGCAAACACCCGATTAAAAACAAGTGAGTTATTTTGTCACTCCAAAAAAAAAAAAAAAAAAAAATGAAAGAAAAAGTTCATCGATCTACAACCACACAATGATTTCACTTGACACGAGAAAAATATTTCAAGCTTGTACAATCGACAAAGAAAACGCGCAGTTGAAATATTGTTATCGTGAAACACAATTCTTTCTCACGTCTCTGACAATCACACGTATATATACTATACAGTCCTTTTCACATTGAAGGTCACGCAAGTAGAAAGTTACGCGAACATTCATCTCTCACATGTACACTCGTGTATTATCTCTAAGTAGATCATTACACCCGAGAGTAAATGTAACCTTGCTCTGATCTCTACAGATGTAATGAGATTTTTTTTTTTCTGTTTCTTCCAAACGTCAAATCACACAATGGCACACATTGTAACACGACATACCTATACCTCTACCGTATTCGAATGGCTTTGTTTCTCAATCGCAATTGCCGCAAAGCGCCTTGCCGATTTCACGAATTTCAAGATGATTAAAAATAAATACGATCGATGATAGAAAAACATCGCCCAGCACTTCCTCAAGAAACCCTATATGTTTCACCAACTAACGAAGTATATACATGTATAAGTATTATACTGAACCGCAAATAGTCCCTACGGTACAGGACTTTCGAAACCCAAAAGCAAAAAAGAAATCGGAAGGGACGGATATACACCCCCGCGAAGCAGCTTTGTTGCACATATACATACGGATCGGCGCACGAGGCCACGGATCGCAAGCTCCGTTGTGCATATATATGTTGCAAATTAAGCGGCTAACTCTTACGCGATACCGATCTTCGCACGCTCTCGCGCTTCTTCCGGTGCTCCGTAGGTACACGCTTGTGTGTGTGTGTGTTCGTATATGGATGTGCAGTGTGCACCAAGGCGAGGTCGTTCACACCATACACACACACACACACACACACACCAGGTTAACCTTACGGCATCGGCAAGGGAAGAAGAGATAAAAAAGCACGTGCGGGGGCTCTCGTCATGCCCGGATTCGCCTAATGATATGTAACGCGCGACGAGCCGGACGATCGACCTGTTATCGAGCCATTGTTGTGTATCTTGTGGAGGGGGAAAAAACGTCGGGATTTTTTGCGGATGCTGAGGGTTGAATCTCTTCCGAAAGGAGAGCCGATCGTTTCAGGAAAAATCCTCGGGGAGCGGACTCTCTTTTTCCCCGGCAATCTGAGGTATACGTAAAGTGTACCTGATGAATGTATTAGAGTGCTCTACGTCCGGCTCCTTTGATAAGGGCACTACTATGGGCACTTAGCACTTGAGAAAGGGACAAGGAAAGGGATGGAAGGCCTCTCATTACTGGGAGGGGAGGTAGGGGGAAATTAGGCAATTTTTGCTGCGAGAAGGTCGCTTAGGAGCATTGCGTGGTGAAAAAGCACATGTGAAAGACACAGAGGTACTTGCCCGAAAAAGTCGCACTGGCCGGGGATCAAACCACGGTCTCCCACGTGCCAATCCACGACCTAGGTAGCCGATTGAGCCACCGCGCGCTCAATGTATATATATATACGATACAAGGGGAGAAACTGGTTCGTCACCGTTTGTCCATTAGAGGCGTTCGCGGATGTAAGAGGCACGTCGGATGAAAGTCGCGTTAATTGCTTCTCTGCCCACGTGTACAGGTGTAGCTGTTCTGGTGAAAAGTCGAGTCGTCGCTTCGTTATACTGTAGGTACAATACACTTTGATGACAGTATATATATAGGCCTCTTATATCATGCGTATAAAACTTGCGTGTGTAATAAATGTCATCAATGAGAACAAATATCAAGCTTTGGTTCAACAATTATACAAATCGTATTTAAAATACACGATATCTATAAAAATACGTGATAAAATAATCATCTCTACTTTTCAGTTAATTTTAAATATCAACGATGATGAAACTCTTTTTTTTTTTTTGTTTTTTAATCTTTCAAAATGATACTATGTCATCATTCGATAAATAATATAATCGAGCTATCGCAACACATGTACATACCGATGAGTAGTGGTACCGTCAACATTTTTCATGCACATTAAAAAAAACGCACGCGACATTTTAAACATTTAATTCGAAACTCAAATCAAAATATGATAAACCGTCATTATTTGTTTGAACCTACATACTCTAGCTATATCCAAGAGAACAAAAAGCAAGTCCATCGTGGTAATGGTCTAAAAATATTAATGCTTATTTTAAAAGTTGTCGTCACTGCGCACGCATGTATACACAATACAATACGTACCAAAAGGAGTTTTTACACAACGTACAAATGACAAATGACAATAACGAACGTAATGCGTGTATGAATAGGACTTACGTTTTTTTTGTCATTGAAAATCTCATTCATATCTCTGAAAATCCAAATTTCATTGTAGTAAAGAAACAGTTAATCTCCCTGCAAGTGAATCCTCCTTCGATACACACCACAAATAAAATCAACCACTGGATCCTTGGTACGGCACAATACGCGCACACACGCATTAATTAATAGAAATAAATGGTAAAAACCAACCCGCGAATGTACAGCGCGAGAAAGAAAAAAAGACAAACAAACAAGACGAGCTGGATCGGTATATACTGCACAAAAAGAGAGAGAGAGAGAGAGAAGGTGAAGAGGAGCGATAGGCTCGGACTGCGAGGCGGGAATAAAGTAGTGCACCAGCTTTAACGTGTATAATATTTATACGTATCACGGATAAGCGCGATATACTCACTAGACGGCGATGCTTCGAACGAAAGTTCCTGGCCGGTGCAACGGGGCCTCCAAATGGAAAACTCCGCGACAATACCATCGATTTTTGCCTTGCGATTCTCGTCTATCTATACTTTGTAATCAAATTACTACTTGTACGTACACCGATGCCAATAATCGGTAGTAGACCAGTGCTGCCCGACTCGCTCGGGGTCAAAGGGTCTATGATTCGCAAACACGTTTTCCCTTTCATTTTCAGGTGTATATGTTTATGCCGGAAAATATATACACACCCATACGAAGCCTCGGGTTTTTGTATAAATCGGTGTACACTGCGGACGGGCATATAGAGAGAGGAAAGTGTGTAATTACACCCAAGTACAATTGTTACTTCTTGTTGTTGCGAATTTTTTTTGCGGCTCTTAATTTTTCTCGCTCGAGTTGAGGCGATGATGATTCCGCGATTCCGCGCTTTCGCAGAGGTTGCGCTCTTTTGCATCGGAAGACGTTTTTGTCTGTACTTTCGCGGAAAAGGCTTCGTACCGTTGGAAATTGAATTGTTTCGTACATGTCGAATTGTTCCATATGGGTTCGCGGAAAAAAAAACGATTTTTCGAAGTAGCTACATCAGCGAACACAACCGATTACCGATTTCTTTGCTCTTATACTTGTGTATACGATTTGAAATGAAAACCGATTTTGAAAGACGGTTTGTTCAGCAAATTTGAAATACGTATATCATCAAGCCGAAATATCGAAACAATCGCTTATTTATGTTATATTTATATATATATTATATATTTCTCAAGCGAAACGAAAGAAACCGTTAATCCTGTACAGATACGCGAGGAAAGCCCTGGCGCTAGGAGTCAATCTATTGGCGTACAGTGTTGTGGAATTTAATTAATTTTGCTTTCGCAGGATGTACCCACGTATCATTAGAAAGGGAAACTAAATGAGGACATCGTCTGGCTTACTTCCACATCGGCTGTAATGACACTCGACACGGACGAAATGACGAGTTTGGGAGCATTGATCGAAGTTATACTCTACTTGCTGTTGTACCAAACCTTTTTACGAGAGTGGATTTAACGAAATACTAAATTTACAGTGACTGTCAGAAATAAAAAAAAACGAACGATCCTCCAACTTTGTAACTGTCCAAGTAATGGTATTTTCCGAGGAGAAATCGTAAGTATGCAAAAGACGGAATTGCAGCTGAGAATCAAAATGCTCCTCCCCAATAGACTTGCGGTGTATTTTCGACTAACACCTTTCCTCGTTTCAACAGTGCGTATATATACAACCTTCCAGCATTACAATAACAAACTCAAGAAAATCCCGTGTAGGCACATCTCCAACGTATATTTGTATACGTACAAAAACAACGAACGAACGCTAACAAGCAATGTATGGACGGACATGCGAGTGTAGACGCGCGAGATGGAAAGGAGCTTCGACAATGATTGTACAGTACCTATCGCGCGTGTATACAAAACAAATAAGGATGTGACTCGCCACACATATCCTCTCCGCCTGTACACTTTTGTGCGCCTTTATTGGAATTCTGAAACTGTACATGCATATAAGATTCAAGTCGATTTCTATGCCAATAATCGAGCTTTTGTGTGTACGTGCTCGTAATTGGCGTGTAGGCGCACTTTCGCCGTAGGCGGCGATATAAAAAATTTAGCGTCCGCACATCTTGTCGTGTAACGTGTATGCAAACGCATTTTGCGTTAAATTGGTTTTTTTTAAACATTTTACTCTCGATTCACGTCGTTTCGACTTGTGATTAGTTCGAAAGTGTGGTGGTTAGTTGTTTTGTCACTAGGTTTTTTTTTTTTTTTTTTTTTTTTTTATATATAACATACGACAGAGGTTTCTGCGTAAAGTACAGCGGCAATCTTATCCGCCTCGAGTGTTAGTAACCGTTGATAAGCGAAACACTCGATGTTTTACACGCTGCTTCCAATTAGTGGCGATTTCGTTTAAAGAATTTGAAAGGTTTGAAGTGTAATTTTCTTTAGTACCCCGAGAAACGTAACTTTTATTGCTTAATTTTGAAAAATTAGAAATTTGTTTGTTTTTTTTTTTTAGATGCATTGGTAAACAGTAAATTCCTTACCACTTGGAAGAATGTCGGATTTACGGAGGAACTGTACTTAATTTTTCCGGAAAAACTGGTTGAAGCATATAATTGTCAATTTCCACTTGCGCGCAATAAATACAGTAATTTTCTGATAAAATATGCCTAACTAGATTCAACGGCGATAATTAATCGATGGAAAATTCCGCGTATTGATAAACATTTCGTACTAGTCGAGCACCCAAGCGTGTAATCATTTAATTTTCTTCGGTTACCGTATATGTAACTGTAAACCAAATTTTTCGTTGCAAAAATCGAAATTGACAAAGTAAGAAAATCGATGTTTCTAAAGGATAACGAAAATTATGGCAGACAGTGATAATCAATTTTTAATATAGATATACACCTATAAGCTCTGGAAAGTATCTTACGGCAGGTCCGATGAGTCGAAAGCAAACGTCAGTGGTGTATCTGTATAGATAAATATGTACGTACGCACGTGCGCGTTTACGCTCAATTTGCATATACATACTTATTTGGAATCGTCAGGTGTGCAGTTCTCCGTTGCAAACAAAATATCGCAATTAGTTTTAATGGGAGAACGAGCGCTTCTTGAAGGATTTCATGCACTTGTTGTTGCACCAGGCGCTCAGTATTAACAATTTCACGTACACGCTTAGCGTTACTCGAGAAAGTCCATCACCCACGGTGGAAGAGAGAGATTATTTTATGCTCAATACTTTTTTTTAAAATTAAGTTTGACGGTATTTAAGCAAAACCGTGTTAGCTTTCAACGTAAAACCACGATCTTGATTCTTAATCGACTCTATCTGATAAAAACATATGGACAGAATGAATGGACAGATTGATTTTTGTATCCAATGGATGTAATATGGTCTAGATACCGATCTGAAATACAGTACGTCTGTACAATCTATACGTATCGATCGTGTGGGTGCAAGAATTGCATGCAGGTTGTTTTGTCACTCGAGATAAGAGGGGAAAAGCCACTCACTCGGTCGCTACATGTCGAAATTAAATCCCACACGTATTATATGTATTAACATGTTACGTACACCTAAATGTGCGGGTTTCGTGTAGTCCAACTCTACAAGAGAACTATTGAATTCACTCGCTTTTCTTGTACTGTACCACTTTATTTGAATGACAAATTTTACTAAATTATTTGAATTAAAAAACATTAATATTAAAAAGAAGTGCCTATGCTCGTGAAATAACGTTATATTTACAAAGTGAAATCATGACCCAATACTGAAGACATAATCTTATTGCTATCAGACAATATATAAGCTATCAATCATATTTGTATGCCGAAAAAAAAAAAAAAAAAAAAAAAAGTATAGGATTGTACCGCAACAATAAAGTCAAGACATCCATCCAAATTATGTAAAATAAAAGTAATTGCAGTACTCCTGGCACGTAATGAAATATAGGCACAATAAAACGGGTGCGTGAGTATGGAAATTCCACAGAAACAGCACCACCAAGTTAGTGTCCGCATATCAAGTGTCCGCATTCCCTTGGAAGAGTCGAATGCCGATACGCATCTGGTGGCGGCAACGAGTCTTCGGTGCTAAGTACCAACGCTATACATATATACCTATATGCCTGCTTGTACCAACAAACTATCGATTGAAGTATCGAAGGTTGGCGCAGGATACAGGAGGTAAGTGTATATGTGCAACATGTGTTTTCACATGTGCCAGATCAGTACTTATAGAGCGCAGAGTTCGAAGATGCCTCCGCATTAAATTGGCTTCGGGACTGCGCTGGTGGTGGTGGCGGCTCCCCTTCTTCGTTCCCTCTAAGGGGCGCAGATTGCGACTCTTTATGGTCTCCTTTTTACCTTTACCGCCGGCACAATCTTTGTAAGTTTATATACACACAAGGGGGCTTTCGCACGTGCACCTTCTCGATTATATTGCCTTGCGACCCAAGTTGTTGTACATCACCCACTGATGGATCTTTTCACTTTAATGATGTTACCAGGGGCTCCTTTGATTTATGCCTCATTCGAATTCAGGATTGATCGGAAAGCAGGTACGTACAGTTTTTTTTTTTTTTTTTTTTCTACATCATTGGTTCAAATTATTGTTTTTTCGAAGGAATCTCGTACATTTCGAACGAGCGAATATTATATAGTCTTGTAGAGTTTATTTTTACTTGGTTCCATCATTGCAAGATACAGATATTAATAATTGATGACTTGGTTAGATTTTCATTGCCTACTGTATAAAAGTTTCCCACTACGAAGCAACAATTTTTTAAGACAACAATGACACCTTAATTGATTTTCAATATCTTGTTATTTCTGAACTTTCTGACTTTAACTAACGGAGATTGTCATGCCAACAGAGTCTTCGGAGCTGACATACCGACCGTAGTGTAGTCGACACTCGTCTATTTCACGAATTTCTAATCTCTGGACATTTCATTCCACTGAAACAAATTCGTAGGTAAGAAAAAAAAAAAAAAAAAAAAAAGAGAAAAACCAAAAATGAACCCAAAGCAAAATAATATACAATCATAAATACGTCAAGCACCCACTGAGATACCTTGTCTACTTTCTAATTTTACAAATCATATATTTTTCGTGCTGGCTAATAATCACAGTTTCTCCAAACTCATCAATCAGAATGAATGAGCATGTCGTTTTGCCATATAAATGTAACATGATGTTTTGCTCCACTACATGCTTAATAGTAGTATTAAAACACTTAATTTTGATGACAATTTTTCAAAGCGATTAGCACAGCACAAACATACGAAAAAACACACAACAGTACCTTGTTATCTGTTTTGCAACAAGGAGAATCCTCTTTGCATGATAGAACGATATAGCCGAGAAACGTCTGAAAAATATTTTTTTTTTTAATTAAAATTCTGTCCTCCATTTGAATAAATAACATAGATTTTAAATCTAATCATCAGTGGGCAGTATTTAATGTGGTAAATGTATGAAATTACGTAATTTCTTCCATACAAAGTAATCAGTTACACAGCAGCTAGCATTATGTGCTCACAAAGACACCGCCAACCGAACAATGTAAATTGCCATTTGTTTGCTATTATTCTTTTTTACAGCATAACTTTTTAACAATAAACCACTAAAAAACGTGAGAAGTTACGTTAAGCCATTATTGTTTCTTCGGTACTATTGCTTGTCTTAATTTAAGAAGTACAAGAATAGTGGTAATTAGAGCCGAAGCCACTGATATATTTATGTAAATAAAACAAACAACACCGCATTTTTATATAAATACATTAGTTCCCCACTCTCGTCAATGTTATATCTTTCATTTCTTGTAATTATCGTTATAGTAAGTAACATTTTTCAAAATCTTTTAATAAGGTATTTCTAACACTTATCACTGTTAAATCTTTAAAGCAACATTAAATAAAATTTTTTTTACGTGTCAATTGATTACGATGGAAAATAGTGTTAGGTTAACGTTAATCAGAAAGGGTCTCCAACTTTTTTAACGATGTAAAAAAAGCTCTGTTTTAAAAAATTTTTATTGAACTGCTAAAAATTAGGTTTATTTAATTAATACTGCGAAATTCTAATTTAAAGCCATAACTAATTTTAGTTTCTTTTCATTTTAATAGGAAACCGATTATTTTTTAAAATCATGCAACAAAACTGCTGTCTACATTTATTTATGTTATCTACAAATGTTGAAGGCAAGATAATTAGAAAAATGTCACTGGGTTTACTATTTCAGTTCGTGAAATTCATTTAAAATTTTCAAGGCTACTTGTTTTTTCGCTCCTTACTCAGCGAATACGAAGAGGTTGATAATACAGAAATTATTGTCCACCAAGATGGATGGTAAATCAAAAATGGACGTTGGCGGAGTGACAAAAAGCTACGTGTAATTGATTAATTCAACGTTTTATCAAGCAATAGATAAGTTGTACCTAATGAGACGTTCACGAATTTTCACGTAAAGATGATGATGTGGAAAGTTATTGTAAAACTTTTAGTAATTCAAGGTCAGTTACCGTATTCTTTAAATCAACAAAATTTTCATTGTCAATAACAAAATTTCAAATTATTGCATGTTAACCTAGTTGCCAGGACTCACGGATTTAACGCTGTAAGAGGACAATTTCCCTACCATGTATTTATTATGATGAAAAGCAATGACGACTCCTACAATATCATATCAGGTTGTGATGGTGCACTTATTAAGGAAGACTATGCCATAACAACTGCAAGTTGTTTAATGTCGTATCAAGCATCGTACAACCATACGTGGATTGCTGTTGCTGGAAGTATCTCACCTGATGATAAACACATTCAAAAGATTCCTGTCAAACTAAAAGGAATTCGATTTTTTGATGATTATCCACTAAAGTAAAACATTTACGCGGCAGCAAAATGTGTTTTTAATATAGTGTGAATTAATGTCCAACTCAAAATTAAATATAATTTCAGTAAAGAACTGGACATATCTATTGTGCCTTTGGAAAGAAAAATGAAAATCAACGAATTCGTAAATATCGTGAATCTGCCTGAATTCAATGAAAGTGTTAAAAAAAGTAGGGGTACTACAATGGTTGCCATGGATTACAAGCAAAGCGTAGCAGCCAATTATCTAGGAATATTTTATCTAAAATTTTTCATTGTTCGCATAATGGACAGAAAGTTTTGTAAGAAACTTAAAAAATATAAATTGTCTTATACAACAGTTAGACCTAGAGTAAGATTAAACAAAAATCAGATTTGCATGGCTCCTATGAAAAATTTTGGATTTAAAGTGGTAAGTACCTAAAAAGTGATAAGTTTCATGTTTATTGATAAATTATTTATTAATGTTAGTTTACAATTTTTTATGTTTTTTAGATTAAACAGAGCAGCCTTTTACTTCGTTATAGTCTTAAGCCTAAGCTTATTGGACTTGTCAACATACATCTTCGTACTTTCACTCAAATTTCGTTATACGTGAACTGGATCAACGAAGTTATAAATAATAATACATCGTAAATTCATAAAGCAAAAGTAAAAGATGTCTTAGAACAATTGCATATCGACAAACATAAGATAGAAGGTTTTTATAGGCTTTTTGAAAATAATTACTCACAGGCAAGGTACGTAGAAATCAAAGGTGTGTTTGAAGCGATGGTCCGATATGAATAATTTCAGTATGTAAAAATACATAAAAATTTATGTTAAACAGTTATTTGTTTATTATATCATCTACAAAAATTATACGTAGTCAAACTTAAACAAAACAAAAATTATTGAATAAAGTAAAACAATACACTAAGCAACGACCGCCTAAGGGAAAACGTAATGAAATTACACGTGTAGCAGTAAGTACTCCCCTATGCTATGTGTTAAAACCTACGTTAAATACCTTAAAACAGTTTTAAAAAGTTACACTTTTTGTCAATGTATTAAGTAATCTTTCATACAGTAGTTGAACAGACAAATATGTGATTAAAAAATCATGTTTGTACATTCTTATTTATCAAACATTTTCTGCGTTCTGTACATTTATCAAATATTCAGCACAGCTATTTTGTAATTTTATATATTTATACTTTATTTACACCTTAAACAACAAAAACTACAATTTATTCCTAATTTTTCAATTAAAAAAATAGTTGATAATTGAATCACGAATCAATCAGAATTATTTCCTTCATTGAAATGTAATAACTTTTACCCTTTTAATTGACGATCATAATTTTTAATTGCGATTTTCCTTAAGTAAACCTATGCCCATACAGATAGTCAAGCAGATATTGCTTATTGAGGTGAAACGAGATAAAAACGTATATTTGTAGTTGTGATTGATGCGACGAATCGAATATCTCCAGATAGTAGAAACTCATCGCACATACACATGTTAATGTATATCGAATTTGATATTCATGAACTAACGACTTCAAAAAAGACATCATATTTCATTTTCTTGTCGAGATGAACGCAGTAAGATTTTTTTTAGAACTTCTGGTGATTCAGGGTGAGTTTTTTTTTATTTTACCTCTATAACATCGTATGTAATAGAACCTCTTGCATTATACAATGAGATTATACTTGATTCTGAATGGTTGTAACGATTTTTACCATCAATATTCTACCATGACTATCACTCCTGTAGTATAGCCTAAATGAATCAGACAAACTTTACTTTCCTTACCTAAAATGCAAAGTACAACTGCCGCTTTGCGCCCACGGGCAAAAGTTATGGTTTCCGTACCTAATGGCGCATACCATGAGGGCAAGAACCAGGCCCAAGAGCGTCTTGTGCTTGCCCTAAAAGCGTACTAAGTGCAAACCATAATTTTCTGACCAAGGGCGCAGTAAACTCAAGTTCGTACTTTGCCACGTATTGACGTAATAAACTAATTCTAACCTAACATGTATAATAAAATTATAAAAATTAAATATTTAATTACATATTACAGGAATTGCTGGAATAATTCCTGGGTACTCCGAAGAAACAATATCACTATTTCCCCATGATAATAATATCTATGCACGAAGAGGACAATTCCCTTACCATGTTTTTTTTGGAATAGTCAGCGTTTATTCACCAGATTTTATTGAACGTGGTTGTAACGGGGTACTCATTAAAGAGGACTACGCAATGACAACTTTGAGTTGTTTAATGTCATATAGAATATATTATAACTATAGATGGTTTGTTTTTGCTGGTAGTGTAACACTCAATGAAATTGACATGCAAAAGATTCCCACCAAAATAAGAAAAATGCACGTCCATATTGACTCCATCACAAAGTAAGATATTCATCATTAACTGTGTATTTAAATGTATATTGAAGTGTAACTCAAAATTAAGTCCAGTTCTAGGAATGAACCAGACATAGCCGTAATACCATTGGAACGAAAAGTGATTATCAACAATTATGTAAATATCATAAATCTGCCTAAATTTAATGAAAGGATTTCCGAAAATGAGAATTTGACAATGACTGTCATGGACTACAGATGGAACTTTAACCCAAATAATCTAGGAACATACTTTCTGAAATTTGCTTCAGCTCACACGATTGGCACAAAAAATTGTAGATTAAAAAATGAAGAAAATGGTAAAACAGTTCATATAAAGCAATGTTGCGTTAAAGGAATTATGGTATGATGACAGTAGAAACAACCTTATATTTATTATCAGTAAATAAAAATTTTAACGTTGGTTTAAAACTTTTTATGTTCCATAGATACAAAGGACCAGTGTTTTAGTTAAAAATAGCTCTAATCCTACACTTGTTGGACTTGTCACAAAGAATCGTATTTCTTTTACTCAAATTTCGTTGTATGTAAATTGGATCAACGAAGTTATAAATAATACATCGCACACCTAAGCGCCAACCATCCCAACGAAGTACAAATAAAGAGTGCTTTATTGAAATTGTTAGATTAAAACAATGAAATCTGAGGTTTCTTTATGTACTTCTACGATCTGGACCAAACTATTTCATTAAGACTAGTGCCTCACAAAAACAGACATAACATTCTTTGTAAAAAAAAATAACTTTAATTTGCAATAAATCTTATGAAGCAATGACAATAACCCTTTTAAAAATTTTTTGTTTTTTTTTAACCAAGATCTGTATCCGTGTGGTTACGTACAACGTACAACGTATGTGTAGTTAACATTAAAATAACGTTTTGCTGTATGTATTTTGTTGTACTGATGGATACTCCAGACTAATATTTTCTGTGATAACATTATAATTCGAAAAAATATGTATCCGAACCAAAGCTATGTACTTCAAGTTTTACTTAAACTTTTACTGGAACGTCAGCTCAAACTATTACAAAATAAAACCAAAGTTGAACGCAAGGAGGCAATATAATATCGAATATCCTATATAACTACATATTCAGGTCAAATGTACCTTACAAGCGCCTATGCGACAATTCGTTAGTTTACTAAGCGATAACATCTTGACCCGAAGGAACTATACTTAATTGGTGTGTGTTTGAATCAGTGAGAATAAATAAAAATTAACAATAGTGTAGATCGGAGAAAATATTAATCGATGATCGGTAATGCCGGATTCTTTATGATTTAAAATGAATCCAAATGGACGAAAAATCGGTAATGGCTGACCTGCTTTACAATAAGTAGTACTAAAAAACTCTACGGAGAATGACAATGTAAGAAGAATAAAAAAAAAAAATACCTACACGCAGTAAAACTAGCAAGAAAATGTTTATTTTGAATCAAGATAGATTTTGTTTCAGAAATTTGAATACAATAATTTCCAAATCAATCGTTTCTAAATTAACTAAGAAAGAAAATAATGATTTTTGTATGTTTGTGCCTAAAGTCTGAACGTCGTTTTTTTCTGAGGGCAAAAATAACATTGTATTTAATTAGTAACTCAGTAATCGGTCATAATTACAAGACATAACATTTTTCTTTTAATTTGCAACTGATTACGATAAGTTTGGACTTAATAGATTTATAAAGTACCAGATTGACGGATTCTTTTGTTATTCTACGTAAAAACAGCTATAAAATGATAAATTAAAAATAAATAATTTATGTAGAGTAGTCTGTAAGGCAGAAACTTTCAAGTATACCCTTAAAATGTACAAATTTTCTTTTTTTTCATTAAATTTATGCCTTTTAACTGTCATTTTATTTCAACAACAGTAGTAAAATTTATTGATTTATTTATAGATTTTAATTTACCGTATTATAGCAGCACTTGACGTACCCAAATGTATAGTAACGCAGATATTGCTAGAAGCGAAACGAGATAAAGAGGTATTAGAAATTAATTTTACATTTTGTCAAAGAATGTGTAGTAATTATAAGTTGTTGCTTATGTGATTAGTAAAACGAAATATCTTTAGATAGTACACGCTCGCACGTATGCATGTATACCGAAGTTTTGTAGTATTGATGACCTGACTTCCAAAACGGCATCACTTTTTATTTTCTTGTCAAGATGATCGCAGTAAAAATTTTTGTGGGGCTTTTGGTGATTCAAGGTGAATTTTGTTAAACTTTACACTATTGTATTAGATAGAAGTTCATTCCTCAGGCTATTAGGTAAAAACGAAATTTTAATCGTTATTATAGTAATAATTAACTTCATTGTTTCATTATTACTACTACTCCAATACTATAGAGTAAAGAATTAGAAAATTAAATAGTAGTATTCGTATCTGGTGGTACATGTCTACGGAACAAGCATAGGGCCCGAAGTACCCCTTGTGCTTGTCCCGGTTGGATGCGCACCAGGTGCAGACCCTATTTTTTACGCGTGAGGGCGTAGTAAAAATTCAAGGGTAAAAAAACTTCAAAGTAAGAAAATTTAGTATTTACATTGGCCTTTTTCAACCTTTGGACAAGGTATGAAGAGAATCTATCATGGTAAACGTCCAAAGATAAAAAAGACTTCTAACAATAGAGATACTACTTTTTTTTACTTAACATTTTTAATAAATCTTTATTGTAAATGCACAATTACACATTAAAAGAATTGCTGGAATAATACCTGGGTATAAAGAAGAAATGAGATTACTATTTTCCCCTAATAACGCCGAAAGAAGCGACACTGGCGGTAATGCACAGAGGGGACAATTCCCTTACCATGTTTATTTGGGAATAGTCAGCGATTATTCATCAAATGTAATTGAACGTGGTTGTAACGGGGTACTCATTAAAGAGGACTACGCAATGACAACTTTGAGTTGTTTAATGTCATATAGAATATATTATAACTATAGATGGTTTGTTTTTGCTGGTAGTGTAACACTCGATGAAAATAATATGTGAACGTAAATTGGATCAACGAAGCTCAACCCAATGAAGCTTAAAGAAAAGATTTTATTTCTAATTTGTTGAATAACATAACTCAAATCAGGGATTTTTTTATCCTCTTCTATGGTGTAGCCCAAGTTTTTTATTAAACTGACTTGAAATTACTCTTAATGGTGGTGGTAAAAAAAACAAAGGACAACTGAAAGCCAATGCTTGATGACTGAAGTTTTCTAAGTATGTTAAACTTGAAAAATAATAAATAAACAATATAATTCGTTTTGAACCATCCTTATTTTCCTCAATTATTCCATACTATTTGTTAAATACGTTCATGACACAGTTTATTTTAATAAATATTTTTAAAACTTTGAAATGATATTCGTAATACCATAAAAATATCACACTCAAAATTTTACGTCGTTTAACGTACCGTTGTTAAGATATTTAAATTGTAAAAAATCTCAATTGACCATGTGTTATGGAAGAATCGCGAAAAATTGAATTTGTTAGAAAATGATCGGTATGATTCTCGTAGAAAATTTTTTTGTTTCCTCAACTACTATTAGATAAACAGTGTATAAAATTTTTTGAGGGATCCACGTATTGGTCTTGCAATAAAATGGTACAGGAGAGGTGAAGTACATCCACAGCAAAACAGTTGCCAGCGTTGCTGCATGCATGTTTGCACTCCCCTCACCTCTCTAAACTTTTTCCCCTTTAACTGTGCTTAAGTCCATAAAGCTTCTACAATGACACCTAACGGGTTGAATTTAAATTGCAAAAGTTGTTGTTAAGCAACGAATAACACATCTTTGTGAACGTTTTTTGTAAAACCAAGACGTGAAAAAAATTAGGTTCGAATATTAGATAAAACAACGTTCGTGTATCGTAAAATGTTTCACTAAAATATAAGCCTTTGGGAATAACCAGACAAGCATTATCGTGCGATAGTGAATATCACATTAAAAACCATTTTGCTGTATGATTTCACTTATAGAAATTTTAATCTCATATTTTCAGTGACGACGTTATATTTCAAAAATACAGGCATCCAAGCAAACTGTGCACCCGAAAGGGCTGATGTTCAACTTTATTTTAGTATCCAATATTTATTTCGTTTATTCACACTATTTCATAAAAATACCAAAGTTGAACGCAACGAGGCAATAATATCCAATATCTTATACAACTACACATTCATGTTAAATGTACCTTACAAGCACCTATACGACGATTCGTTAGTGCACTAAGCGATAATAGCTTGCCCCGAAGGAACTATACTTAAATCGAGATGGATTTTTTTTCAAAATTTTAAAAATTATAATTTTCAAATCAATCATCGTTTCTAAACCTACTAACAGAAAAATAAGCTATTCGAAACTCTGCTTAAAGACCAATGAAATGTCCATGAACATTACAATGAAGTAATAAGGTACACAAATTAATTGAGTCTTGGTCAGCTCGATTATCAAACACCGGCTTTCCTAAACATGTGGACATATACTTATGACCATTTCAACGTTATTCGCTCTCTAACCTAGAAAACCAAACGTTATTCGCTCTCTAACCTAGAAAACCAATGGCTGAATAAGGTTCGAGGCCATCTCTTTTATCTAATCGCTTAACGAACCACAATCTGTGGCGCCGTATAGATGAGATGAACTTTCCGTCTCATTGCTAACAGTAACAATCGTGTGTGCACCTCTTCCTTCTCTACCCCTTCAATTGCAATATAGTTATAATAATTAGTGTACCACGCAACGGGGAAGGGAGAGTATAAACGTTTATATTATACGAATCGCGGTGCAGTACATAAGTGAACAAAGAGTGGATTATACTGTTTAATTGGATGAAGAGGCGTGGGGCCGTTATGCGGCTTTTATATACATTATATGTAAAAGAGATGAGAATACCCTGTACACCGAAGGCATGGTATCAGCCACTCGAGTGTAATAACCATGTTCGTTTGGGCTGAGCAAACAAGGAAGTGAAGGGTGGAAGGAATAATATTGTTCAAAGCACGTGATCGGTAAGGAAATTCAGGGGAAAAGAAGGAAATGGTGCACACGATAGCTTCCGTAAAGACTAATCGCCATAATTTTCATAAATCGTGTATACATGTGGATGTATACGCCACCTTTACATACTACACCCCCCATAATAACAAAGTAAGTATAGTACAGGGATTTTTTTTGACATACAAGTAAAAGGGACACAAAAAAATCCATGTATTTACCGTTTGACGTGAAGAAAATCTCGCGCTTGCAGAGGAAAGAGGAATTGGATGAAGTTTGTCAATGAAATCCAGTCGTGCGACGACGATGACGATCCCGCGTAGGGGTAAACGCACCATCTACCGTACACCCGTAAATTCACTTTATTTTGTTACCATGATTGTAAGACAATTTGATACTAAATATTGACTCAGTAAATTTTCAACTGTTATTTAGGATCTCAAGAGAGCACTGAAATTTTTTTGAGGTGTAAGAGCTTGTTAAAATGATTTTATAATAAAAATATGAAATAAAAGTCGTGTTCCTATTTCCGTACTGCCGTTCTCATTACCGGACCCCATCTACCGTACGCGTTCCTATTACCGGACCCCATTCACCGTTTGACGACAGATTTGACTATAACCTCACATTTTTGTTTACAACTACATATCGATCTCAGTGCCTGCTACATAAATCACGATGAAAATGTCAAAAGCAAAGAAAGATGGAAAATTGAAAATTAAGGAAAAAACGCCAAGTCAATTATGCAATTTAAAAAGATAGCAGACAGAAAAATCAAAAAAGAAAAACAATTACAGAGAGAGAAACTAAGATTAGAAAAAAAAAATAAAAAATTACGAAAGCAAGAAGAGAAGTTAAAAGCCATTGTAAATAGAAAAAAAGTCTGTTGAGGAAGATTTAATGGACGAGACAGAAGTTATTAATTTACAAAAGCAGATTGGAGAACTTCAAGAGAAACAATTAAAATTAAACCAAAAAAGAAACAAAGATCCATCATGAGTAATTTTTGTAATGCAAGTTATTCTTGAATAATTTTTGCCAAGTGATGTTTTATTTAGTATTAATAGATTTAATTGTCGTTAAGCTGAAACTAATCTAAGTTTAATTACTGCTTGTTTATATGAAATAACTTATTTGCATTTATTGAAAAAAAATTTATTCATTAAAAAGATTTCTGTTTCATATCATGAGATATTATTGCTTTTAAATATTTTAATTAGACTGACAAAAATCAGTAAAAAAGCTTAAGACTATAATAGTAATCAACTTACGATGTTATGAATATTCAAGAATAACTTGCACTACAAAAATTACTCATGATGGATCTTTGTTTCTTTTTTGGTTTAATTTTAATTGTTTCTCTTGAAGTTCTCCAATCTGCTTTTGTAAATTAATAACTTCTGTCTCGTCCATCTTCCTCAACAGACTTTTTTTCTCTTTACAATGGCTTTTAACTTCTCTTCTTGCTTTCGTAATTTTTTTTTTTTTTTTTTCTAATCTTTGTTTCTCTCTCTGTAATTGTTTTTCTTTTTTGCTTTTTCTGTCTGCTATCTTTTTGAATTGCATAATTGACTTGGCGTTTTTTCCTTAATTTTCAATTTTCCATCTTTCTTTGCTTTTGACATTTTCATCGTGATTTATGTAGCAGGCACTGAGATCGATATGCAGTTGTAAACAAAAATGTGAGGTTATAATCAAATCTGTCGTCAAACGGTGAATGGGGTCCGGTAATAGGAACGCGTACGGTAGATGGGGTCCGGTAATGAGAACGGCAGTACGGAAATAGGAACACGACTTTTATTTCATATTTTTATTATAAAATCATTTTAACAAGCTCTTACACCTCAAAAAAATTTCAGTGCTCTCTTGAGATCCTAAATAACAGTTGAAAATTTACTGAGTCAATATTTAGTATCAAATTGTCTTACAATCATGGTAACAAAATAAAGTGAATTTACGGGTGTACGGTAGATGGTGCGTTTACCCCTATAAACTTTTAATAGTTATGCCATTGATATTTTGCGATCAAGAGATTTCACCCACAGAAAGCAGCGATAAATGGCACATTGTAGACAAAAACAAACATTTTATCACTCTCTTTCTCTCTCTTCCTTAAGTAGTTACCTATAAAATTTTAATACGACACCAGGAAATGTACTACCCGTTTTTTTTAAATATGCGTCAGTGACAGTAGATTAAATATCTACGACGAACGTAGTACCGACGATGAAAATGGCACCTATAAAAAGTCACTTTCCAACGCACATCGACGTCTTCCCTCTCCCCTACGCAACCTAGCGGGGGATAAAAAAAACGGTAACAAGGCTATATTTCTTCGCACCATCAACTATTATTATAAATACACGCGTGACAATCGAGACACATATGCGAGTTTTCATATACTTCATTAAGAGCTCTCTCCTCTAAAACTCACGTACGAGTCAAAAATATAATAATAGCGTTGTGCCATTGTCGTCCCATTAAGGACGCAGAGGCGACGTGATCGGGGCCTCCTCTTCCTGTCGCGTGTGCACGTATACATGCGAGAGTCAAACATTTTGGCCTCAAGACTTGCGAAACCGACGGGTAGTCTGAAAAAAAAAAAAAAAACAATCTATGGCGTTGGAAAAATTGTCAAATGACTCCGTTACGAAACAATGGCTCTAATAAAATTCATGCGCACATTTTGCACGGGCTGCAGCCGAGCGAGTAATGTCTTTTGAATTGTAAGTTGGTTTTTGCACAAACTTTGTTTTTTTTTTCAATATCAGTGATCAACGCAGCGTTAAATAAAAAAATTTTTTCTTCAAGAAGAAGCAACATGAGATATTTTTATAAAGGTCGAGCGCATACTTGCACGTTTGTTTTCGAAAAATGAGCAATCATCAAGCAACATCGGACTGTCTTTGATGCATACAGTCGAAACACAGCATAATTATCAAGCACCTCAATATCACGAGATAATACTATACACGTGCACACCGTAGGTAGACGCGTCCTTCGCGATGGATAATCAAAGTCCCGTTGTAAAAATTTTCCTTTGTTATCCAAGCGAAAAAGAGCCCAAGTATTGCAATTCACGTTAAACGCGAAAACATTAATTATTCAGAATAATGAGCTATACTTGTTACCTTGCTTTCCGAGCTGCATAAGTATCCGAGTATAATTCAACCATCGTAATCGAGCCTTTTTTCAAATACAACAACGCATTCCGCTAAATGTATAACTCATTTCACATAATATGAGCTTAATTATACTTACACCACAGACTAGTTAATTGATTTTGTGTGCATACAAATATTATTCGCTTTGCGTCAATGTATGTATTATGTAGAGTCTATTTCTACAGAGAACCAATTGGAATTTAATGAAAGCTAAATTAAGTATATAGGTGACAGTAATTAGCTGGTATATCACGGTAATTCAAGTTGTTGTCGATCGATTTCAGTTTATGGACCATTCAATGGATCTCGATATCATTTGGAGAAAATAAATAAGCTCACTTGCAAACATTTATAGTTCAGTTGAAATAATTTATGGTGATTTCAAGCGACAAGCGAGCTGTGAAAACGTCGTTTTACGATTTGCAAAATTCATTTACGCACCCATACGTACCATACTATTCTAAAAACCATCGATTCCATTACTATACCTTCCTCTTTTATCCAATGATAACTCTTTGTGACAAAAATCAGACGATTGAAAGAAATCAAAGTGCCATTGCGGGTGGTTATAAAAAAAAAAAAAAAAAAAAGAGAGAGAGAGAGTGTACATTCTACGCGAGAGATTTTCATCTCGCCCCTTACTCGATCCGCAAGAGAGTCGAGGAAGCGCGTCCCACTTTTACTCGTCAGCCGGTATAAGTACAAGGTACACGTGTTGTACAACAAGAAAAGAAAAAAGCCTGCCTCGTTGCCAGTCATCTCTCGTTCCCTCTGCCCAATCTACGGGACCAACGTATAGTCAGTACGGCGGGGGATTCTAATTAGGTTTTAATAACGATTTTCTCGACCGATCGTGCGCCGAGCGAAACGAAAAGAAAAAGCATCGGGACACCTGGGTAAGGTTGAAGCTAATTGCCGCGATTTGCAAAATATACATTGTTCACGATGATTCGGCCTTGCGAAACCACGCTCGCGTCGCTTGATTAGGTCGTTCACTCGTTGCCGATCTTTTTTTTTTTTTTCCGCGTAAGCAGATGTTGCGCGACATCGTTAAAACCGTGTTTTCGCCGATCGTAATTGCTGGGGTATGCATACGGTTTTGGAATCTCAGGAACGGCGCAACACTGTGATTTGAATGCGAAATCGGTGTACCTCCGCTCACTTGCACTCGGGGGCGACGACGAGCCAAACAACAAAAGCCCAAATTGCTGCTCGGGCACTTTCGGTGAGAGACAGCTGCGTTTCATCAATACCACGTTTTGCCGATCTCGACAAATTTGGTTGGCTCACTTTTTTTCCCCCCAGACTCGTCATCGAGCCAATAAGTTCGCAGGTACACTCCAAAGCGAGCCGCAATCCATTACCCACTAATCACGTTTATAAAACCGATAGCGATCAACAGAGCCGCGTATAACGATCGCGATCGACTCTGCAAGTAGATGTACATAAGTGTACACCCGTGCCCCTGCATCGGCCCCGTTTTTTTCTTCTCTCCGGCGCTATAATGTATACACACATCACTATTACGAGCTCGGACTGTAGGTATATCTTTATTAGTGAGTTACATAAAGAAGCAACGCCGCCTTTTCTCCTTCATCGTCGCGGACAGGTGTCAAGCCCGCATGATGGTTTTTTTTTTTTTTTTTTTTTGTGCTCGGAAGGATTGAATGGTTGCACAACGAGCCGTAGACGCTTCCTCTATGGGAAATTTTTTTTTTTTTTTTTTCCTACACAAGGTACAACTGCACGCGCCATTCGCCAAAGATAACACTGGAGGGAAACGTTGTCGCTCGCGAGAACCGCTCTGCAATTGCGTTACGCGCGATGGTGGATTATTGCCGTGAATTTTAAGACTCTATAACTAAAGGATTTATTCATCCCGATGGTGAGAATCCCTTTGTATCGGGAGTAAGTGCACGACAACTTTTACGGAGCTAAATGTCGCGCAAAACAAGAGCACGAAAAAAATGTAGGTAAATAAGCACGTGTGCATCATGTACATGGTACAAAAAGAATAGTCAAAGAGTGCGAGAGTTAAATTTACAGTATTTATTATCTCCGCTCCGGATCAGCGTGTACATAATGCTTACAACCGTTGAGGTGAAACGGCACCGCACGCGAGCACAGTACCCTAGTGTAATGAATAAGTGATAATAGGATGGAAAAAAAAAAAAAAAATTCAATACAAAACAGTAGAGGAACCCATGAATCGTTGTGTCGTGTATATACAGTTCTAGTGGCACAATTTCGTATGGGTACGTTTATTTGGGTCGTCATACTACTTATTCAAGGCTTTGCAGTATACAGTTGCAAAATCCTAATCGTTCGCGCGTACGCGCGTATGCTATGCTTTTTAATCAACCTCTATAATGGCACAAGTCATCGATGGAGTTGCTCAAGTTACTTGTATGAAGAGAAAAAATACTCATCTGACTTTGATCGTGCATCGTCAAAAATCCAATTCTCGAGTCTATACATGGATCTCAACTCACCTGAAACAAAAATAATAAAAAAATGCACCATTAGAATAAAAAAAAATAGGAGAGATAGAGGGATAATACACTGTTATTTTCATTAGAAGTCATTGCGTTAACCATATACAAGTGTCATAATCAATTACAGTAAAAGAGTAACATTCATAGTTTTGCCGTGGCTGATTCACGAGCGAAAAAAAAAAAAAAAAAAAAAAAAAAAAGAGAGAGAGAGACAAGCGTAATTTAGCTGCTAGCCGGGATATATAGCGCGAGACGGAGCGACACCGCGTTCTCACGATCTAGTTACTTTTTACGAGGACGTGGGTGATTGCGTGCGCTCATAGTACATATAATAAATGACACGTGCTTTGCGTGATTATCGCTTGTTTTTTTTCGCGAATGCGACATTAATATTTTCGATTCACACGTATCTGTGTATACACCGCAGGCTTTTCCTAAGAGAAAAAGTACAATCCGTGTAATAATACGATCTGCCGCGCTCGAGCGAGAAAACTCGTGATTAAAATCACTTTGTAGAAATGGAGCAAAAAGTTGGGACGATATAACAGCTCCACGTTTGCAATAGCTGCGCAAAAAAATAAATAAAAAAATAAAGAAACGCACACGCGTGTGCAGAGACGATTTCTCTGTTTAAGATTCAGCAGGAAGCTGAAAGAGTGCGTGAAATCCGAGGAAAGCCGCTTGCCTGGTGATGTACGGGTACACGAGCGCGGACCGTGACGGACAGAGCCGAACAGATGGACGGTGAGCGATTGCGAGTACATGTGAGGAGGAGATACGGGAAAAATCGGCTTGGATCGGTAAGGATTTTCGTGTTTTACTTTGATGAGTGGATGGGTGGGTTCGTTTGTAACGCTGTAGGTATTTTTTAGTTCTTACGAGCACATGGTTTTTCGGCTACAGGCCGATTGGACGAGGAAATCGGCACTTCCCCGAGTATATAAAGTGAACGACGGAACGTCGTTTTTATGCGGAATTGGATAATCTTGAAATTTATCAAATGGAAAGTGTTGATGTAACTCGACGTGCACGTATAATTACCGACGAACCGTTTGCCGATTTTTATGGCTTTCGAATGGAAAAAAAAAATCGGTAAAAATCGGCATCCATATCTTTCCGTTTGATCATCGTACATTTTTATGCTTGGTAACCTTTAGGTATACTTACGCTCACAACTAATATTAATAAACCCATGAAGTTCCAGCTGCGTCCCAAGGAAGCTTCACAAAAAACCGTTCCCGAAACGTCAAAGTCATACCCGCACCCCAGCTTTGTTTTCAATGGATGTATAGTGTAGCCGCACCATAAAAACAAAAACAGAAAAAAAATCGACACCAGCCGCGCTCAGATATACCCTAATACAAAAGCGCCAGTCAATCACACGTTCATGCGCCTATATACCCACACCCGCTAATCGTTACACTCGTAGCAAATTCACGAGCCTGTAACCCATACCACACGTCAACTTTACAACCGGCCAAGAGTCTCGCTAATGAAATTTGAGCTCCCATAACCCAGTGCTCGCGCAGTAAACTCCCCTCCTGTTGTTTGGGCTGCGGCTGTATATAAGGTATATTTTTTTTTTTTTTTTTTTTAATTTCTCATTTGAAAAAAAAGCCACTTTGACGAACAGCGACCGCTGAAATTTCCAACTTGATTTAGCACCATTGTCCAGCTGTAATTTATAAATCAATCGCGCATTATCGTGCCTTCCTCGTATAATTATTTGGATGAAAAAAACCTTTGGTTTCAAAATCAGCGATAGCAACCCCCCCGGGGCAGCCCTGGCATCACGTATATACATGTATAGTGTTCACACGCGCGTAACCTGCACCAGCGTCCGAACGGTCGGTCGTAAATTTTCAGCGCGCAAGTATATATGTATATATAAATATATGTGTATATATATACGTATACATAATGTTGTAAGGAAGAGGAGAGGAGGTCGTTTGAAGAAAAGGCCCGCCGGCGTCGCTGTCTCTGTCCTTCTCTCCGCGGGAAGCTTTTATCCGGTCGTTGTCGTCGTCGCCTCTCCTCCGCTGATCCCCATGGGGCGACTTTCACGCGCGCGTTTTCAAAGATGTGCGTGTGTGGTGTGCGTATAATATCCGTTACACACCTGTTGTACGTGTATCGAGCGCTCGGATGCTTGAGAAAAAGGTCAAGTGTGTTTTCTTATTGAGAGTTTCCTCTTTTTCTTTTTTTTTTTTTTTTTTTTTTTTTTCTTCCTCCGAGAGTCGGAGACGGGGAGAAAAAAAAGATTTTGGGTCCTCGAGGGCTGATCACTTTCTTTTTCCAAACACGCGGTGCCGTCTTAATGATGCTCTTTAGATGATTCGGCGTGTCCAGTCGAGAGCATCACGTGTACTAATTATCGTTAAGTGCGCCAAATAAATATTTGGATCGAGAGTTTTTTCACCAATACGTGGACTGAACGGGTATAGTGTACTACCCTGTAGATTTACGAGATTGGACCAACGATTGAGTCACCCAATTAACGCTCGAATTGCTGCTTGACCGCGCCTTTCTTCTTCCTCATTTTTTCCTCCAACTCGAGCTTGACCGGTAAAAGTGGGCCACAGTACCGATTTCGCGACATAGTTGCAGCTTCGCGGCTCCCCTCGTTCGCATCTTAACGAGCGAAAAGCGATAATGACTTTGTAATTTAAGGACAAGCCTTGCGTGCAAAGTACTCGCGGGTTTTCTATTCCTATAGAGAGCTGATGTTGTTTTCTCTTTTTTTTTGTTGTACTTTTTTCCTCCTCTTTGTTCACTCGAATATAATTATCATACGCGCACAGAGCAAGTGGAAGCGTGTTGTTTAAGATATGTCGATCGTAGACTCGAAAAAATTAACTTAGAAAGTGTCAATGCACGTATGATTTCCAATGGGAAGTGGAGAAAGTGATAGCATACTTACTATGTACGACACTGCACGCAGTGTGCAATTTATTTATTTTTTTTTTTGTCTTTAATTAATATTTATGATTGAGTGTCTACTTGCGCGTCTCTCGTGAATCGTTTATTTCAATGACGATCGGCATACCGATTTTCATGCCCGCACCGACATCTGCTCAATTATTATTCGTAATTTAATAACGCGATACAATATCTTCGAGTGTAGTTATACATTTACTAGAAATTAATACTAATTTTTAAAACAGTCTCGTAGCTTTTTACCGATTTTTCCAACTTTTTTCCTTTACGATTTCACTCGCGCTTATATACTCGGATTATAAATTTAGAAAACGTCAATGCTGTTAATTTGATCGTCTAGACACATACACTCACTCACTGTTGCAAATGCGAATTTTCCGGAGACCGTGTATACGTGCGGTCATAAACAAAAATCCCGATAAAATATCTCGTTCGATTTAATAACAGCCGAACCACGATTTTCTCTCCTCTCCCCTCTAAATTCGATTTTTTTTTTTTCTTTTTTTTTCGATTACGACCTGCAATAATAAGACACAGCTTTCACCGCTCGGTGTCGTGCGAAGAATCGCGATCGCAATCGGCCGATCGATCCATCGTCATTTCTGCCGACAAGTGCTCTTTATTGTTATTATCATTGTTATTGTCTTTCGCTTGGTGCTAAGCAAAAAAAAAAAAAAAAATTCGCTTGACGAATGAAACGTTTGCACACACGCGGTATATATGCTTAAAAGGTAATGGTAACAACAGTAGCAGCAGTCGATGAGCGTGTTCATATGGAGAAACTCGCCTACTTTTTTTGTTTCCCACTCGGCATCGAGCAAACTGTGCGAGTCCGATGTATACAATCGAATGGCGCAATAGTTGCCAACGAAAGACGATCATTACAAAGATTGTGCGAAAAAGACGTGCGTGTGACTTTAGCACGGTTTATTTTAAAACTTCAAGTTTCGAGTGGGCTTTTTTTATGTATGGAGTGGCGAAAAGGCACTTTCTCCCTGACAACCAAAGTCGGGAAAAGTTCGCTGCAATTTTGTTAAACGCCCACTTTAGAGAAAAGACTGCATTATCGTACGCTCGGAAAAAATCGGTTGGACGTGATAAGTACTTTGGGTTGATCAGCTTCCTCGATCAAAAACATTTTTCGCGAAAAGTCGGCCATCACCAAAACTTAACGGTCGTCGGGTATACTCTTTCTCCTTTCTCCCGTACTCGTGGAAAGGACCTGCTGCAGATAGGCACACGTCACACACTTAGCTTGGAATGCCGATACGCGCACAAAGAGCCCCGAGGAGACGACTTCCGGATTTCGAATGTGTTTTTTAGCGGCTTATCGTCGTCCGAGTCTTTTTTTCCACTCCAAGGCGCCCGAGGGACAGAGATATATAAACACGAGAATCAAAGTGGTGAGGCGCGATATTTGAATGTATTGAAAAAAAAAAAAAAAAAAAGATGCGTTACGCAAGTGGGCTATTGAAAATGTCGTGTGAGTGCGTGTGTTTTAATGGCACATGCCGGTGGTTGCCGGCTTAATTTACGATCGTTCGCACCGTTGGGACGAAGATAAACACGGCTTTTATGCCCCTTTGGCACTTTCTAAACACCAGTGTGTCCGTGGATGCGTTATTGGGATTGAATTTTTCTCCTTCTCTCTTTGTACACGTTTTTTTTTTTTTTTTTTCCCCTCAAATTTGTTAACAAGTCAATTTGGACGGTGTAGAGCAACGGGATCGTGCACAGCTAATGGATGTAGGTATATACACATTTTGATAGAGGTATAATGAACCGGTTGTCACCGGCTCAAGTTGGGCCCCACGAAAACGGAAAAACAAAATTTTTCCAAAGCTCCCCCAGCCACGCGATGGCGAACAAATGCTCGATAAACCAATCAAATATATACTTAGTCGATGGGCAATGTAGGGATGAGCATTATTCCAAGACGAAGAACCGGTAGCTGTTTAATTCATCCAGCTTTTGCGTGATATGGCTTGAATCTAGATTGCGTTACCTAGTGGGCGTGCGAAAATCACTCGGGCCTTTCTCACGCTTCATTTGCCTCTCTCTATCTCTCGGCGATGCGTAAAAAGGACCCGTGGAGCCCGTAACATAACGGCTCGACGTTTCTTCCTTTCTTTGTCTGCACGAGGGGGCAGGAGGAGGAGGGGGGCTAAGTGCTCTGTAACATCTTCTCCGTGGCTGGAGAGACTCGGGGCCTTCGTTTTTTTTTTTTCTCTAGCGTCGCTCGGATTGTGCAATGGCTTGTTAATTGTCTAACGAGAACGCGATGGAAGGGCGGTAGCGGTGCTCTGCTTTATTTGCAAATTAGTTGCGCCTTTCGCATAATTGGGTGTTTATTGCGGTGCCACGCGTGAGTATAGTCGAGGAATCGGGTTACCCAATCGCTGGGAAAAAGCAATATCAACGGTATACCCATGGGTATGGACTTTGTCATAAGCACGCGCGAAATTTAAATTAATTTGCCTGAAAACCAAATGTCACGCTCGATTACGAAAGCGGCTTTTATTTAGCGCGTATAATTTAGGCTGATTTGTGTTTTTTAACGAGTTGTAAAATTTACCTCGGAGCGCGCGTTTAGCGCTCAAGGGGACAAATTTATCCTACGACTTTGTTTTTGCTCCGTAGCTGCGAGTTGAGTTTCAGTTTGACATGTTTATACACGGGCGAGTCGATTGAAAAATGAAAAAGATCGGGTATCGTGTGCGCGAGTGTTTGCGATTCTCTCGCCAAGTGCGATCGGTTTCATTTCTGAAAGCCACATACACGTAGTACGTGTGTAATGTACGAATGCAACGCGTACAATAAACGTTGGGCAACTGCACTTGCATAGGCAGACGATATTCTTTTTTTTTTTTTTTTTTCTTTGTAACGCTTTTGATAGCGATCGATGAACGTAGCAGTACCATGTACCGGGTTACCAAACAAACATGTACTTTTGTTTTCACTTCGTGTGAGTTTGGAGCGCCGATTTTTTTAATTCCGACGGGCTCGGTTTCATCCTCGGAACGAGTGATTCAGGGGGAAGTGAAGACGATGAGCCGATCAGTGGGTGCTTGCAGTGTACACACGTTGCATTTACACGCAACAACGTGGAGCTAAAAATACGACAGGAAGAAGAGCATTAGCTTGAGTTTACCGATCGTCGGGCTAGTGACGCACGTCCCTTGGAATTGTTTTTTTATCTGTTTACACTTTTTTTCCAAGGCGCGTAAAATCGTTCAGTTCCTTATTTCTACATTGTAGCATGAATAATCCAGCCCAACAATTCAACCGCACTTGGATTTACGGCGGTATCATTTGTCTTTTTTTACCGATTTTTTTATTATTAAAAAAAAAAAGCTTGAGTAAAAATTGAATCCATTGACATATTGTTTAAAAAATCGGTAACGCACACAACACAATGACACTGGCACCGAACAAAAGCCAGACAAGAGCGAGACAGGAGAGTTGTACTCATCGTCGAATCGGTATGCAAGTCGTCCCGGTCTTTACCAAATAGTTATGGGCAAAGTGAGCCTGACAGTAACGGAGGCCTTTTTTTTTTTTTTTTTTTTTGTTTTTTTTTTTTTTTTTTTTTTTTTTTATTGCTCACTCGAGCGGTGTTTTCAACGATAACGAGTGTATTATAAGTACTGCTTTTACCTTTCTTTTTTTTCTCGAGAGATAACTACTCGAAAGAGCCATTAGGCGGCTAGTGGTTTTGCAAGTATCTTTTCTTCGGTTGATGCTCGTATAACGTGTTCTTTTTAGAAAGTTTTCGAGAAATTCCTTAGTAATCTTAAATAGAAGAGCAGTGACATGGTTTGCCCTGAAAAGTCGCAATTTTTTTGGTTGAAATAGGGTTTTGTGGTATAAAATTGCAAAAATTTGGCCATTGGAAAAAAGGCACAGTTTGGATAGATTAGTTCTTTTGATGTAATGTCAATGCACGTTTGCGTTTCGCACCATATTTTGCGCTACAAACGAGGATACTGAAAATCACATGGTGTCGAACAACATTTGACAGCTCAGAGTCGGAGCTCCCCGCACTTTAGCTGTATGCATGGAAGCTCGATGTCTTGATCTGTAATTTTTGATTCATGTTTATACATCCTATGGATATGCAATATCAACAAGTGTCTTTCGCACCGAGCAATGAAAAAAATATGAAACTCGTCTTGAGAAATCTTAATGTGTACATGTATGTAATGTACATCGCGAACGAGCTTCGGTATCTCTCGATGATTCCCCTCGCGCGTTACCCACAGTAACATTCGACATGCGCACGTATGCCCATGTATATTATATACTATCTTTTTATCCCCTCGAATTGCGTAACTATCCTTACATATATATGTACGTACATACCCTTATAGAAGTCAGTTATATACGGGGCCTCTCTCTGTTCCCCACCTCTTTCGTCAAATGGGTGTCAAACACACATCGCGTGCTCATGAGCACGTTCTAGTCTCCCTTTTTTTTTTTTTTTTCGTTCACGCTCGCTTCACTCCTGGTGTACAAGCACAGCCGAGTTGAAGGGGAATCGAGAGAAAGAATAATGAATGGGAGTTGCACTGCCATTGGATTGGTGTACCATGAGAGAGAGAGAGAGAGGCGAGGCTCTTCTTTTTGTTGCACATTGCGAAAAAAAAAAATAAATAAAAAAACTCTACAAGCCGCATTACGTATATATATAGGAGTGTTTTATTCGACTCGAGAGACAGAGAGAGAGAGAGAGGGAGGACTAGGATGTTTTATTCGAGAGAACGCTTTTCCGAGCCATACACTGCAGTATACACGTAATTATCGGGTGGAAGGTGCGACGTATTATATAGATTATTGTTATTGCCCAAGCGAGTACGTATAGTATGACGTTATCGTATAGGTATACCACGGGTTAATTTCATCCACCGCGAGTGGTCATAATGACGCGTGGCATAAGTATCTTTTTTCTTCTTCTTCTTCTTCGAGCTTTCTCGAGAAAATGCGTCCCCGAACGCGACGAGGGGGGGGTAATAATCGGACATCGAAACTCGAATGGGACAATATAATTGTGCTGTCCCACTTGGAAGGTCATGTTTTTTTTTTTCTTTTTTCTGTATGCTTACTAGAAATGCGACGAATGAAAGTACACTGGCGGTCCATCGGCTTCTCAGCCGCGTGTAGGTATATCTGTGCTCAGGGAAGGGATCCACCGCATTACATGTGCGCCAAAGGTGCCCCTTGAAAGTCGGGAAAGTCGTACTTGTTTGAAAAGTGGCGCGTGCAGCAACACTTTGAGAAGATGTGCATCCGTGACGAATGCGAACGCGAGTATATTTATGTATATATGTGTGTGTGTGTGTGTGTGTATACGACATTCATTGTGCCGGGGCGAGTCTCCTTGCCTTTCTCTGGATTCCCCTCCTGATGCTTTTTCTCCTTTGCTGATGATACTCGCGTCCGCGCGCGTGTGTGTAACGCAAGATATGCTGAATTACTTCATCGCTGCGGTGCTTTTTCTGTTGTGTCGTGGTGATGAAAAGCCAACTCGGAGCGTGAATCGACTTGTGTTTCATTACGATGTGTTGTCGTTTATTCTTTGAGAAATGGACAGAGTCTTTTTGAGAGATTAATTTTTTTTCTCCCTGCCTTACTTAGTTTTCGAGATTTTTTTTTTTCCACCCGACCTCCTTGTGATAAAGAAGCCTTCGCGTTTGTGGTGAATTTTTTTTTAAAGAGAAAGAGAAAAAAAAAAAAGAAATTAAACCATCGAACTGAGCGCTGGCACGAGAGCTAATGCATACATTTTTTGCTAAATTTTCCAACATAGAGGCAGACGCACTCGCGGGGAAACTTGAACCTTTTTTTTTTTTTTTTCTTCAGTTTTCTAATGGGCTCTGACCCGAATACAAAACTATTTTTCGGACTACAATCGGCAAACAACACGCAAAACCGTCCGGCGGCTCAAACTTTCTTTGGGTATCGCATACGATGCTCTCTATCGCCATATAAAGCTCCGGTGTTTTCATATACCACTAATAGAATAATTGAAACGCATTAGCCTTTGTTTGGATGTTATTTACTAGAGCAAATCAAATATTATATCTTACGTTTATTAAAAATTAAAAAAAATGAAATAAAACAAGTGACTCCCGCATTCAAGTTTTATTTCGCCTAATGTGTTTCTTTGTCAATCGTCATACGAGCTGTTGGTTCTTCCACGACTAACAGAAAAAGGCCTACGTAAATACATCGGTGCTTTTGTCACTATATCATTTATAGTGTCTCTACCATCCGATCCACGAATATGATTAATATGAATATGCCATGAGAATATTTATGTTGACGAGTCAAATAGACGTATGATAATGAAACAGATATTACACCATAGCCACCATAATATCATGGGTATGAGCAATTTAACATATTACGCGCGCAAATCACGGCGACTCGACGTTAGATTCATACGAAACAGTTCTGTCGCAGCTTTCCTTTTCCTCGGAGCTCTCGCTTCATTTTCTCTTCATCTCAAAAAACTACCCACACGCTATTCTTCGCATACAAGCATAGTCTCCAGACGGGAAAAATCAGTTTCGACCAAAAGAAGCAACAAACGTGTGTAGACACGAACAAAAAAAAAAAAAAACAAAAAAAAAACCCCCATAATCGTCCATTGTCGAGCAAATAATGGTAGAGAAAGAAAAAAAGCAAGTACCGTCGAAAAAGTATCATTGTTCGAATCTCAGATCCAGACGAGCAGCGTAATCCTACGCGGAACAGGACTCGCTTATTTGCATGTCGTGTGTATAGCTTATTGGAACAGACTCTCGACTCGACTGATACATGGGAAGAAGAAGAAGAAGGCAAAATGCCTGTATAAAGACTACAGTCCCGGTGCCCCATCACCTCGGGGCTTTGGTGGCCCAATGGCCCCCTGTACCGGAGAGTTGGACGAGAAACTTTTTTTTATTTTCTTCCCATACGTCCCGGTGATGTGGTATTTCGCACATCGACCGCTGGTGGGATATATATTATGTATGGCACACAAAAATGAAGCACTGTCATATTTTTTTGTTGTATGCATATCATTTAAGAAACACCGACTGTGCTTGTTTGGAAAAAGTGTCACGTAAGTGCGTAATTTTGTGGTGAAATCCAAGTTATAACTTGAGACGATCTTGTTTGTGATAATTGAGAGTGGGTTATGGGCATTGTTTTATTAGAGCACGTTGATTGAACGATTACATTTTCCAAGTACCGAAAGTAAAAAAATCTCAAGCTTACCGGTAAAAAATCCTTTACAAAAAATGCAACGTGTCACTACGCTCTCCAGAAGCACAAAAAAAAAAAAAAAAACAGAGCTCTCCCACCAGCGGTGTACCCCCATCGAACAAGTGGACGAAACATGAGAAAGCTAATATGTGTATCTCCGGTCAAAAAAAAAAAAAAAAAAAAAAAAAAAAAGAGCTTAGGCCCTCTCGAAAGAGAAAAAGTCACGCGACAAACTTCAAAGGAAAAAAAAAGAGAGAAGAAAAATACCCACACTCACAAAGTGCCGTAATCCCCCCTCGGCCCCCCACCAGTGCTAAAGCGACTCCCGCATCGTCGCCGGCCAAACATGTAATCCTCAAAGCCGGACTTATTGAACGCATCATGAGAGTATTACCACCAGCGACGCATACCTGCGTGTGTAAAATATATGCCTACCTGATGCTGACTCTTGCCGCAGTGACACAAGGATCATGGGGGGCGCGGGGGGGGGAGGAGGAGCCATCGATTCTTGGTCACATTTTTTTTCCTTCTTTCCTCGTAATGTAGATATCGTTTGAACCACACCGAAAATTACACCACCCACAGTATCTCTATGTACATTGTGCATCGGTCTCTAAATGACTCACGCAAGAGAAGACGCTCGCTCCTTTTTCCCTTCGCAGCACAGAGATAGAGATAGAGAGAGAGAGAGATGTGTACAAATGACCATCCGAAAGAGGAGGGACAGGTGAATATATATATATATATATATATATATATATATATATATATATATCTATTATGTTTATTCGTAGGTGTATGGGGTATAATGTATAAGCATAATATATGCGTGCGACGAGTTTTTTTTCAGTAAAATGTTCCTATACACAAACGACACCCTCCCCCCCCCTCATGTACGAGCTATGTATATGTGTATGCACTGGCGGCGGCTCTTGTTCCGCGCTTTGTCGCCTCCTTTATTGTAATTATTTGTACCGCTGATCGGGACATAAATATGGATAACTTGTTTAACGCGCGCCGTTTTTCGAGAGATCATTTTTTTTCTTTTTTTTTCTTTCTTGGTCGGTCGGTGTCAGCGGGAGGATTCTTTATTTTTCGGAGACACCTTTCGGAGTTCGAGGAAGAATTTGGATGTGTGTTGGCGCGTGGAGAGGCGGCGTCTTCTGCCTACATGTGTGCCTTTATTTTTTACTTGTGACGATAAATTGGTCGCTTCGTGTACAAGGAGAGATGTGGAAATAACAACAACGAAAAATGCTTAATTTCCGCGTCTGCGCGCGTGATAATCATAATCGTCGGAGGGCAATTACAGCTCATTCTGAGATGAGTGTTGAATTACGTGTCTCCGTGTACAAGTAGAGTTGGGGTAACGTGTGGACACAATGGACAGCAACATCAACGCCGCCATGACAAATTTTTACACTTTTTTTCAACAAAGAAAAAAAAAACAACCTCGAGTAAAAGGAATGTACATATATTTTGCGCAATTACAATTTATTGTCTCTCAATCGAAATCCCATTGTAGTGCTACTCAACACTTGATGCTAATGGAGTGTTAAAAATCAATGTGTGACTACATGCAACTCAACACTCGAAAACGAAAGGACAAGTAAAAATCCACGACAAACCAGAGAAAGAAAGAAAGAAAGAAAAAACGGACACCACTGAGCTTCAGTGGCTTTTTCGCTGAAAAACCGGATAAGAATCGGTATATACACGTATACGGAGTATAGCTCGAAGAGGCCAATCGAGCGACGGAACGGTTATACGCCGGGAGCAGCGATCTCCTTTCCGCGCGTGTGTGTGGGCCACTGCTCTCCGATGTTGGCGAGAGTCCCCGAGACCACCGGGCGCTCTTTCATCCGGTCGGCGTCGACGCGATCGTCCGGACCAAATTTTTCGGCCTCCGGTCTTTTTTTTTTTCCTTTTTTTCTTTTTCACCGCATCATCGACGTACATGTAATATTTTCCGAGCTCAACGCAAAGTTAGCGCAAACAGAAAGTCGCGCGCGGCGACAATTTCCAATTACATGCGTCCATTCTAACGTCATTCGAAACGAGTCGGAATTCCATTTGCGCTCAAAGCGACGGTTTCATTTTCATCAACACATCCACACCACCTTTGGACTACATAATTTCAAACGCAGCGACATATAAATAATATACGTGAAGAACGAATTTAATGGTAAACAATTGAGGTCTTGAAATTCACAATCGACAAAGGCATGTAACGAGCACAGCATTCTTTATCAATTTTCGCTCATCGACGTTGAAACGATTTCAGCTTCTTCTTTAACACAGAGACACGGTTTTCTTTTTCTTCGCGTTCACCTTTGTAATGTTAAAGCCACAACGATGTACTCACGAAATACACGCCCATAATATTCCTCGTGGCAAATTAATTAAATCCACCTACATCGCGGTAATTATAACGCCCCGTACGGAAGATTCGATGAAACTTCCCACGCGTTACGGGCATCAGCGTGATTACCGTGTTTTTTAAGTAAAGCAGCGCCGAATTACATTACAACCATCAGCCATACCGCGTAGGTGCTTAAATCCGCGAGCGAACGAAAGTAGTTCCGTACGTAATCCAATTTACCATAGAAGGCGTCATTAGGTACAAGCGAGAGAGATTATTATAATTTTTTTTTTTTTTTTTTTTTTTCCCGTCAGATCCATCGGTAACTAACGATACGCGGGAAGGAAGGAAAAAAAAACAAAGAGGATGTGTATGTAATCCTCCTCCGAGTTTTACACCGTGGAGCTTCCGTTATTTGGTTGCTGAAAATTAAAAAAAAAAAAAAAAAAAACGTACGTATTGGTCAGTTGCACATGAGAAGTTATCCCTTGAAACAGCGGAAAATATCGCCTGCCGCAAAATTGGCGAAACCCCTGGAGCACCGAGCGACTTAACTCCATGTGTGCTCCTTGGTTTTGCGCGAAACAAACGGAACACTCGACAAGTAAGTAAGTAAGTACATGCACAATTACCAAAGGAGATTTTCGCGAAACGGAGCAGCTACACATATATACACTTACAGTTGACGGGGGGCGGGGGAGGGAAGAAAAGAGCGGGTTTTACGAGGCGTCGTGGGAGACCAGCTTACCATTTTATCGTCGTACCTCTCTGCACTATATACGTAAATAAGGTATATATTTATACCCATGGATATATATAGGAACATACCTTTTACTCCTGCAAGAGGAGCAAGAAACCAACAGTGAGTTAGTGCAGTTAGTTATATATTATGGTGTACGGAGATAAAGAGGAGAGGTGCACTGCATGTAGATATGTATACGTACATACATACCTATGTACATACGAAAAGAAACGAAACGAAGAACTTGACCGTGAAAGAAGAGGAAGCTATACATATATATACATGTATATACCTATCTGAGATGGTTTTCTGTAAGTAGGTATTGTACATATGTGTGTATTGCGAGGGGCAATCTCTTGCGCAAGAGGTGTTCTCCTCTATTGTTGTGTAGAGATACGTTTTTTTTTTTGTTTTTTTTTTTTTTCTTTCTCTCACCTACTCCTGGATTTTACCTTGCGGTGAAAGCTAATTCCGTACTTCTTTGCCAATTATATGTGTCTCGCGAAAGTTGAAGAAAACATCACGTGTAGATGCTATTTTTGTGTGTAATTACATATAGAGTAGGTGATGCAGGATGTGTTGGAAAAAAAAAAATAATCAATTTTGCTCACTTTTCCAATCGCAGCTGTATTTCATTTGTCCTTTTTTCCGATACTTATGCTTCAACAATTTGTCGTTTGCTTCTCTGATTCACGATTATTTATCGAAAAACAAAAAAAAAGCACCAACTGAAAACCATTTCATTCGTCTTCTACCTTTTTATTTCCGCTTCATTCCGCAAAGTATAAACTCCCGAACTTCGATTCTTTCAATAACCAGCCGGTTTTGTCGCCCATTGCTCCAACTTTTCGCTCAAACGTCCATAGATCCTCGTCGAAAGAAAAAAAAAAAAAAAAAAAAAAAAATCTTACTTTCCTCACTCGCCCGTATTATTCCAAACAGAGACGCGATTCCCACCCTTCCCCCCACCGATTCTCAGCAACCGTACCTACCAAACCATCCGCATTATAATAAATCATCAGCAGCGCGATACACAAAACCATTAACACAAATACCAGTGAGGAGAGAAAGGAAGAAAGAAAGAAAGAAAACACGGGCATCGCGGGATCGTAACTATATAGTATCCGGTGCATATCGTGCACCGCACATATGCACACCCGCGGCTCCAAAGAATCTCCTCTTACACGTCATACACACGCAATATATATATATATATGCACGCGCAGAGGGCACAATACATATATACGTATCATCATCACGACCGCAAAAGCTGCAGGGAGAGTGCACGTACACCTACTCACACATCCTCCTTCTCCTTCCCCCGCACACGTATATATACATATAATCCTTATCCTGCTCTTCCTCCTTATTCTTATAGGTATATATACCGTGCAAGAGACGATCGTTTCTCAAGAGGATAACGTTCGGGTGTATCATTGCCTCTCCCCTTGCACCCCGGCTCCACTTGTATAAGTGCAATGTACATAACATTTTTCTACATATACGTGGATTTATGTACATACACCCGTACACGGAGATCTCGCGTTGCGATTTGCTTGTCGTCGTCGACGCGTAACGCCACCCCCCCCCCGCCTATATCATATACAGTATTTACATTGTAGAAATCGCACCTCAAAAGAGTAAGGTGTACGTGTATGTACCTTCGCGCACAAACAATAATATCGGTAGCGTAAGAATAATTGTACAAATTGTAGAGAGAGTTACAGCTAAGATGGAAAGATTCAAGTAACAAATGATAGTGAGAAAAAAAGATGCGCAATGGTATGTAATCGTTGGCGCCTAGTTTTTGTATACGTACCGATTTATTGAGTTTTTTTTTTAGGTCAAGAATAAACCACACGTGTCTTTGTACTACGTGAACGCTGTCTATAATAATATGTACCTATATATTATACCTGTAGACATGCAAAAGTGTATACATATCTGAGATCGCAAAGGTCCGATCGCACGACTTTCTATATCGGGGAGGGAAGGGGACGACCGATCGACTGTGTCCGGCACGCCGATTTTCCCACGCCGCCGACCCTGACATTACTATACTTGTGAATACGTATATGTACCTTGCACGCGTGAGATAAGCGTCCGTGTCGGATACTTGCATACATATACGTGCATTGCCGATCGGAGAAATTGCACGGGCATATGTAAGCAAATAGATGAGAGAAATCTGATGCTGCTGCTGGTCCTAAGATGGGGTACGCGAGAGACAGTTTTGCTCGGATGCGTGATCTCATTCATCCTCTTTTTTTTTTTTTTTTTTTTTTTTTCACCGATACGAGAAAGCTGTTTTGTGCGTCTAGACTTTCTGCTATTCAGGCTTTTGAAAGTAATTTTTTTTTTTTTACGCAAACGATGATTCGCGGTATATTGAATAAAGAAACGCCGATTTCGTATCAAGTAAATCGGTAAGCTACGCGATTTTTAATGCGTTCGCCGATGACACGCACTTTTGTATAAATATTGACAAAAAACTCGAATATGTAAGCACACAGGGAAAAAAAAAAAAAAAAGAATTAAAAACACCCACGTATGTGCACGCTTGCCGTGTTCTGTTATATACTTTACGCGTTAAAGTGCAGGATTACAATGCAGCTGGTCGGTGCTATCGTGACGCAGGATCCGGCGACGCCTGAATTTATGGTAATGTAGACTTATGCAAAACATTGTATACGAAATACGTTGGGGGAGGGGATTTTTTTTCATGTTTTTTTTTTCTTTCTCTCAATATGTTAACAGAAACGTCAGAGGCAATGATCAGTAGCCAAAGTGAATTTAAAAACGAGGAACATCGAGAGAGAGAGAGAGAGAGAGAGTTTAGTACTGTTTCATGCAAATTGCGCGTAGCACGGTAGCCACGATCATCAAAGTGTTTGTTTGTCTTCTTTTTTTTTCCAACAGCAGTAAATACGTTTTTGTCAACACCAGTCAAATTATTTCTCTTTTCTTTTTTTAATGACAATTGTCACTAAATCGTCACTTTTTTAAGATGTTTGCAGAAGAAATTTTAAAATTTAGTACAAGCCGAGAAAAATAAAAATTGCGTATACACCGTGTAGGTTTCGGTGGATTATAATAAGTACGTATACTGGAAATTCGACACCAAAAAAAAGAACCATAATCTCACCTCGTCCCACGCGAACCCCATCAGGTGCGCGTCGTCCTGAAGAATTCATACAACACGAGCCATGCACCTTCACTTTTTATCATCTCATGCCGTCAACCCCTTAGTCTTGAAAAAAAAAAAAAAAAAAAAAAAAACACCACCTCAAAATCGGCAATTGGCACAACCTTTCGTCCTTTCACGCACCTTGCACAGGCTGTACGGATGTATACCGATCAGTCACTTTTTTCATGAAAAAAAGGAAAAAACAGTGAAATAAAAGTCCCAATGGTAAAATTAAAAAACCAAAAAGTAAAAATAAAAGGGGGAAAAAAAAAACAAACAAGACACAGTCAAGGCGCTAGCTTATGCTCATCGCGACGTCTGACGCGAGACTAAAGGTACACGGCGCACCACCACCTGGCCGTACACTACCGATATCGCGCTCTCCCCGCAGGCACACAGTGCTCCAACTCTTTCCACCATATATAATACCTATATACCTGATGCCGCCGAGAGTAGCCGCTCGCCGCCACCGCTCTCTTCCTTTCTTTCTCCTCTCTCATCCCCCTGTACACACCGTGTGTGCCTTTATTTTCTGGGTCTACACTTGCGTCTTGTATGCAAAATTCATGATTGGTTTATTGGTTGTCTGATAAATTTTAATCGTCAATTTTTTTTTTATTTTTTTTTTTTTTTTCACGAACACAAAGAGTTGCCGATTTTCATATCTCGATCTCATCAGATTCGCCGTTATTACCACGTACTTGATGCATTAATTACACTGTAATTTTTACGCGCGATAATTTTACATGATTTTCCCACAGTCGTGATGCCTAATTATGCGTGTCCAAGGCACAGCACACCTGCAGATACTTTTGATGCAATAATTTCCACGCCATCTGTTAAGTAACGGTTCACCTTACCAGGGGAAAAAAAGTAAATGATCGTTAGCATGAAAAAACAAATATATATAAAATCGTGATGAATATTGGTAAAAAAAGAAAAAAGGGAAGAAAAAGTTAACAAAGTCGATGCTTCGAGCGAGTGAAAACCATCGTCCGCGTTCCCGATCGTCATCAATATATCGTCACGTCGGGCACCCGGTTGAATTTCAAAGCCCCGGGGCGCAACAATAAAACGGACGCGCTTCGATATCGAAGAAGTATAAGTACCTACTCGGCAGTGCGATCGTTGCACTCGAAAAGCCGTACTTGCGTATAAATAAATACATACATACATATATATACACCCCGCAATCTCTCGACGCTGTAAAATATATACTTATACTTACCGATCGATATGACCCACAGCGCGATATACTGCAACAACTGATGCATACGGAGGCGCTCGCTCGTATTTTAATCAAGTTATTACATACACGCTATACTTTCGGTACACATATATTATACCATCGCCACTTGTTGTATAAATTACACCGTACGTACGTATTAGGCATAATAATACGAAGCAAAGAGAGAGAGAGAGGTCGGGTCGCGCTTCGTACCTATACACACGGAGCTTTAATTTTCGGTCAGCCTTGAATCGCCCGAGGACTACTTAACCATATATATAAAATGTGTACGTATTATATGTTGTTCGTATATATGTGCAGTCAAAGCATCGGTGTAGGTCAATGGTTTTTTTTTTTTTTCCTAACGGGTCAAAGAGACCAAGTGAGCTTAAGTATACATTATAATGTACATTCGAGGTAGGCGCTATCGCGTCAACGTGCAGGTATTACGAGTATGGACGATAATAAGCGTACGTACATACATGGATAAATGTTGGTATTACTTGCGAGTGGCCTACTTTTGGTCGGGAATGTATAATTGCTTCCCCTGCAAGAGGGGGACCGGTTTTTGTTGTCGCTACTACTTTATATACCGTATTGTTTTGCGACGATTTTTGACTCCAAATCGGCATTAGGGCCCATACGCCCATTCGTTACATTCGTTTGTCATACTCACTTGCAAAAAAAGCTTCGTCTTTAATCCTTGTAACTCATAGTTATCGCTAACTTCATGTGACTCGGTAACAGCTTAACAAGAAGAATCACCCAAAAACTACGTGGACCCAACCGTTGGACAAAACGTAAGGGGAGTCCCCGTGTCTCCACCATCCAATCCATCGGAGCATTGTGATGACCCAAGACTTCAAACCTCGAGAGCAATTAGACAATGTATCGAAAATATCGCGCAAAACATCTTGTCGCAACATGTTTGCGCTACAGTTGACACTTTTGGTTGCCAGCATAAAGGAGAATGAAGAGACGAGTAAATTAGACGCACAATTGTCGGTCGTCAAATGAGTATACACTTGTGTTCTCATCGAGTGGGGTAAGGGTAAACATTTGGATCTCGATGTATAACGATGTACAGTGAAACTAAAGTATTGGACATACGTATATATGCACGTACCGCTCAACTTTGCACAACTCTGGGGGAAAGGACTCTCGTTCAAATGCGAAGCTTCGAGTATACCGGGGTCAAAAACATATTACAAACTTTCCACAGCTAACGCGCTCTAACAGCACTGCTGGCCCATCGAAAGAAAGTATAGATGCGCCGTATAGTGTTGTACGAAATAAATTCGCGGACGAGCAAATCGGTTGTAGAATCAAAGTGTTTCTTGGCCCGTTGGTTGGGAACGCATCTGCACTCGGGTCGAACGAGCAGACAACTCGGCCTCCTCTTCCGCAGCTGCCCGCTTCCGCACGCGTACTGTTGCACTCTCTCGTCGACCTCGATTCACGATCGGATCATGTATCGTATGTTTTTGCCGCTGCAGAAGCGTTCGTACTGACGTACCTATACATAAGTCTCTCTCTCAATGGCTATACTTGGACAACAATCGAGGATTGTCCCTTACATTCATAGTAGGACATCCATACATGTTATAACCAAAGTATACGCATCAATGCGATACGATGTTGGAACAGCGAACCGATCGATCGTCACGGGGAGGAGGGAAAAAAAACAAAAAGCAGACTGACCTTTTCATCCTCCCTGGACCGAAGCAGCTTCTCGTTCACCTGGTCCCTCTGACTGACCAGCTTCTCTAGTTTCTCGATCTCTCTGGCTTTGCTCTGTATCTCGTCCATCTGTAAAATCACCCATATATGTTATACGCACATATAGAATAACGATCTACACGATTAGTTTGCGGATTAATCGACCCCACCCCTTTTTGAAACGAAGATTACGATGTAACAAGCACGTGTACGCGAACCGTATCGTGGATTGCAACTGCGCTCGAGAAAATACACGTAATGCACTTGCACGATTTTCCGCCGATCGGTATGGCTTTTCGTGATTTACGAGCACCTTACTTGTTACACGTACTCATGTACACCTTGGATCTCGTTGTATCGAAGGTTCAATGATATCGGGGGTCGTTGTGCGCGGCGAATCGAAAAAGCAATCGAGATTATTGGCTATGGGTACAAGTGCACGGAGTTGTATGTGCCCCAGATCGACCGAGTGGGGGGGGGGTAAGGTGATTTTCGCTGTCACGCGGATCGAAAAGTGAAATGGCTCTCGCGGAACGGGGCCGACGGTGTGATAAATCACTTTTGGATTTGGAATGTCCTCGGTGCAGGGGAGGTGGGTGGTTTGGTCGTTTACGATCGTATGGGTATACAGGGAGGTTTACCCCCTATATATATATATATATGCCAAGGGTCGACCATTTGGAAATTAACTCTACACACAACTTAAGCTATATCATTCTTCACTCGCGTAAATTTATCATTGGCGTTGATTTTTAAGGTGTAGGTAATTCTTTGATTATTAATTTACGACATGGACCTCCTTTCGTTGCCTAAAAATGTCCCCAAGCACTTGACGAGCATATTGTGCACGGAACATAGTGTCCGCACACCACGACAACAATAAACTTTGTACTCCCAAGACTGACCCAAACAAGTATTCATCAATGTCCTCGAGAGGTAATTTATATAAACTACGCGCTACGCGCCTGTAGGCGAAACAAAAAATTAATGAAAATGCCGCGATGTTTGCGAAATCGATTTCTGGAACATTTATACGTGTAGGTTTTTGCGGGTGTAACATGTATAACCTATATATAAAGCGCGTGCGATAACTGCAACGAGGAGTATAAGGTGGAAGAGGAAGAGCCTGCCTGGCCAAGATTTCTTGCTCCACTTTTGCACGTGTACCCACGTGTAACTTCGCTTCGCTTCGCGATTCACGATCGGTATATGCTTTGTTTTTTTTTGTTTTTTTTTTTTTCTTTCTTTTAGGAGCTTCTGAGGCTTATTGTGGGCTCGCTTTCATTGTTTATCGTAGTACCTATTGGCATAACCAGCAACGACAACCATATCTACTCAACTCCACGTCATGCACGTGACGAACAATGCCGAACGAGACAAATCCTCCCACCCAATATAATCAAGTGAGAGATTCTAAAATCTGGTTTTTCCTCACCTCGAGAACAAAAACATATAAATGTATATCTTTGGGTGGTTGTACATATGTATATATAAATAGCGGGCCTTCACCTTCACCTTGGCTTTCTACACCAGACAGCCGGTTTTTCGCGTTCCCACACCGCGCCGCCGGTCGAAATTCACTTCTCTTCGGGTGTAATATACGCTGCAGCCGAAAACCTCGATCGTCGAGTAGTATATGCGCGGTACAGAGAGACAATCGTATCTAGGACGGGCCGACGAGTATAATGTAATGTGTGTGTGGCGTGAAGGTAAAGTCGGCTGGGCCGCTGTCGACGGTTTTTCCCCTCCTCGAGGCTTGAACGTGTTACTTTTTAATAAATTGCCTCCTCCTCCTCCTCTATTCCATCAAGATCGGGTTTACTGGTGCATTTGCTCGCGAAATCAGGCGCGTCATCGATGGGAATTTTTCGAAATTTCAAGAATAATTACCTTAACAAGTAATACATCAAATGGAAAAAAAAAGAAGGATTTCAACAGCAGCGTTTTGCAGGTGAAACAACGAGCGAGAGAAAGTCCTCGGAACCCCAACAACAACCGTTTCGCGCCACTGTGAATAATAGACATTCGCGCAACAACTTTTCATGAAAGGGGAAAAAAAAAAAAAAAACAATTCTCACACCTTCGAAAAGGCAAACCGCACCTTTGCACAATTGCAGGTAATCAATAGTATACATGGTGTGGCGGTGAAATTTCGGATGCCAAGCGCATATATACAACACGTACGAGCTTTCCTTATCTCAATCCTGCGGGCATTGAAAATCACGTATGTGCAAGTTCAAGCGGACCTTTTTTCTCCACGCAAACGCGGAATTTAAATCGTTTACTTTCCCTCATGCACAAAGTACTGTACACCTCGTGCGCATTAAATTTATTTACATCAAAAATCGCCGCCGTCGCGCAATCGATACCCGAAAGAGAAAGGGCTTCTGGTGCCCACCCACCCACCAACGTGGCAATTATATAGATCGACGATGTGTGTATATTATATAGTTGTGCTGCTAACTTATACCGAGAGATCAGCCATATAGTTTTCGAGATGAAGTTGGAGAGTTTTACGCGTATACCTATATGAACGTCGGTTCACCTATTATGGCTACCATGTAACTTCTCGGGGGAAAATTGTGGGAAATAACAGAGGATGATGGAGTAATGGAAAGTTCCTTTCGGACGTCGGGCCATTTTTTTTCTATCATTAATAGTTGCGTGCAATTCCTTTGACGTTTGTTTTTTCATCACGTGTGAAAGTGAAATCTTGATCCTTTGGCTGTACGGACTGGAAGGGATGTTTTCGTGAGAGATGTCCTTGTTTGTGTCCTTTTTTATTCGTTGTGCACGAAATCTTTTGATTAATCCATTTGGAGATGGATAAATGCTATCGTAATAAAATATCGTTGTACGTCGAGCTTCAAAAAAAAAAAAAAAAATCTAAATTAAACTTTCTGAGAGCCAAGGAATTTCGAGTCAAGGATACGATACATCAGGGGCACGTGTCTGACGTAACTATAAATACGCACACGTGAGTCTTGCCGATCAATTTTGAGATAAACTATATGGAGTACCCGTTGTAACAACACAGAGTCTGCAAAAGTTAAATTACTCAAAAAAAAAAAAAAAAATCCGTTGTCTCGCAGATCAGTTTGAAAATTCATAGTTAAAGTTTTGAATTAAAATAATCAAAAACAAGCGTGGTTCGCTTCGCGCGACTCCAACTTCGGTGTCCGTGGCTCCGACGAAGCTTCCACCATAAATCAGACGACACACGTTGCAGCATAGGTAGACCCAATAACGTACCAATCATGTCCCATGCATCGGCCGTAACAAAGTGCCTAAGGGAGAGGGAGATTATTGAAGTACCTCGGCCACGCGGACTTCTTATCTCGCGTTACTTTTCGCGCACGTGTTCGCAAAGAGAACCGCTTGGCGTGTCCCTCGAATCGTATTCCAATCCACGGCTGGTCGGGCGAAAAGTGCAAAGCAGAGCTTCTCGGAAACTACGGTAAAATTAACCAAGCGAGGCTCTGGTTTCGTTCCGTCGTTTTGTCCCTCGAGAACAATGCCACGGCAAAACGGGACTACTTTTGACGCTTCGACGATAAACCACACTCGCAGCCACTATACTTTGTGCAGCTGACGATGGGAAAAAAAATGCCACCGTAAACTGCAGGTGTGGTTATTCCGATCATATATCTATCTGCTGCCTTTCATCTTCCCCGGTCTTTTTGCCCTCTTTCACGAAAGTTTCGACAACAGGTGCCCACTTTTTGCCAAAGTTCATATGACAACAATATAAAATCGTGTCGATTTTCGGTGTGCTTCAGTGCCATTATTTTTGAGCATAAACTTGATAATGGTTGGAAATTTTATATCAAGTTGCCGTCAATGCGCATGTGTAGATCGATTGGTGGGTGAAAAAAATGTGGCAAGATCACCGAGCGACAAATGGCATTTTTATTTTTTTGCAGTTCACCAAAACTTTCAATACCTCGCACATTTTTTTTCAAACATAGTAAAGGGAAAAGAAAAATATTTACAATCAATTCACACGCATACGTGTATGGCACGCGGGAGAGATAGAGTAGCGTGGAATGTCACACTGACGCGATACGGCACATTACGGAGAGGGGAAAAAAAAAAGAAAACAGCGTTACCCTTGGCCATTCGCTTAATGCGAAGCGAACAATACAAAAAACGCGCGCCTCATTCGTCTCGAGTTGGTATACACTGTTGGTACACGGAGTTGGTAAGTATACGGTAAATTGACAGAGGCGTATAAATCAGGGCGTATACGTGCAATTCCTACACGTCTCGCATTGCGATCGACGGACTGATATGAAATCGACTTTGTACGCGTATGTATACGTGTAACATAGGTATTCTCTCGCGCAGTGGCAGGAATTATCCTTGAAAAGAGCAAGCTCTAATCTGCGACACCTGATGGGTGTATACTGATATTCTGTGCTTGTTTTTTTTTTTTTTTTTTTTTTTTTTTTTTTGTGTAAGTGATTTTACACGGTATGCACGTCTGACTTCTTTACTCTCTCGATGTTACTCGATTATTTTTAACCAGGGGAGATTTTTCATTTCCAGAGGGTTGATCGATCGAAGGAAATCCATTGTAGAAACTACTGTTTGTTTATCAAACTTTTTTTATTTTACAAGTAATGGTATTGACGGAAAACTGGAAATGAGCGAAAAATAATAAATAAAACATACAAAATCTCCGAAACACGAAATCCAGCCCAAGAAATGTATCCCGTATACCTTCACGCATCGGGCATAAAAATTCAATTGTCTGCGAGTCGCATCGAGTCGCATTCCTCGCCGTCGAAAGTGAGATTCGCGATCCCGGGAGCCCGATTTTTGCATTTTTATTTTGCGAGCGAAGAACCTTATCTCAATCAAACTCGCAGCGTCTTTTTTTCTTTCTCCCCCGTCATTGTATTCAAAACCGCGACTTGTTTTCATTCGGCCACCGACTCCGTGAATTTCCAAAGATATATTCCCGTGTACAACGTTTCTCAATGAACAATTTTCTTTCCGAAAATAAAATGAAAAGTTAACATATGTTGGAATTGAGTTGTACTAATGTCAATCACTTTGCCACGAAACGTATAAGCAAAAAACACACTTTTAAAAGCTGCCTTTCGTATAATAATGATGTACTTTTCTCGAACAAATTACTTTTCTAAATCTATATGAAAACTACGAATGCTCTTTCAAAGTTCAGAGATATGAAAAAAAAAAAAAAAAAGTAATAATTTACGTCATCCAAGAAAGTCGTACACCCGCGATAAACCCAACAACCCGAATTTCCCAAATGAATTATACGTAAAGTGAGCCTTTAAATTTCTCTAAAACGTGTAGTACAAGCGAGAAAGCACGCAATGCGCACCAATAAATCTGCTCTGTTACACCAACAACAAAAAAAGAGAGGATGATGATAAAACTACACTCCGGAATAATCGCATGTTGGAATATCCATATCCAAAGTGAAACGCTAAAAGTGTATATAATACGCAACGACCTCATCTCTGATTCCACCCGGCTCTCTTTATTTTCCGCAAACTCTTCCTTTCACCCGTACAACACCTTGTGTATGTTAAACTATTACCCCCTTGACTAGTGCTTTTTTTTTTTTTTTTTTTTTTTTCAAAGAAAAAAGACTCTCTCTTTTTTGCCAAAGAAAGGAAAAAAACGCGAGGAAAGGGAGTAAAACGCACGAGAGATGCGCGACAATGTACCGCATCTAAATATGGCATGGAACAAGATAGAGGCAGAGAATCCAGAGATATTGTATTTCTCCTTTGCGGAATATCAAAAAGAACTGGAGGGACAAAACAAGGTATTTGGAAAAAGAGAACGAGCCTTTTTTTTTTCTTTTGTTCTTTATCAAGTGTGACGGCTAAGGGTATTGGTTACAAAATTATCTCGATTTAGTGTTGTACAAGTATAGCCAACTTCAACATTTTTCGAAATCTGTATTACCTATAGTGATTGTTTCAACGATGAGCTTTTGCCAATTGGGCAGTCGACCCACGATTATACGGATTCTCGAAAATAAATTGCACCCCATCAGTTAAATCCCTGTCGTGTGCATCCATACACGATCCACGCCCCTGCACGCGAGCCAACCGAAACGATTGGCAACAAAATCACTACAATATAATATACCGGCGCGAGGTGACAACCAACGACTACATGCATAACGGGGAACCCCGGAACTTTCAAGTTCAGAGAAAAGAAAAAGTGCCGGTCGAGGGTACATACGCCGGCCGGCTAATACACATGTACCTCGGCCGGTAGAGTACATTACGCAACGAAAACAGCATGCGACAAAGGAAAATTCTCGGGGGATGTACTTATATGGTCGTGTGTATTACAACAGAGCCCTTACGTGCAGGTAAAAGAGAGAGAGAAACGAAATAAGTACAACTACACCCGCCTATACGCGAGAGGAGCGTGCGAAAGTGCCGCTTGCGCGCATTCATTGTATACCTCTCCTCATTCTTTCTTGAATATACCTAGTAGTCGTAGGGTCGTGTGGTATCCTTTTTTTTTTTTTTTTTTTTTTTTTTGTTTTTGCCATCAGGCTCTCTCTCCCCGTGTGCTGTTAGTTTCAGGGTAATCTACCGTCTACTCTCCGAGCTTTGCTATATGCGCCGCCACGCTCAATCTCTTCCTCCTCCTCCTCTTCTACTTTACGTCTCTGTTTCTTCGCACCGCGCGGCAACTATACGACGACCTAACAGTTTTGCCTGATGCAGTTCTCCTCGCATGCCCTCCTCCTCCTCCTCTTCTTTTCTTTTTGCCATTTCCGCGAGAGAATCTCTCTCTCTGCTCGTGCATCGCGGGACTTCTTGGTTGCATGTATATACATACACATTCTTATCTTACCTGCGTGCACAACGACTTCTCACGTGAAAGAATGACATGCGATCGGGTGCGAGATTTTATCCGATGGTCCCTGTATTGCGAGGAGACTGCGTGGGAGTATATATACGCCGACGATGATGATGTTCGGGGAGAGGATGCTTTTTTCACGTCTCCCCCCGTTTTCCTCTATCCGTAATTTTTTTTTTTTTTTTTTTTTTTTCTATTCTAAGCCTAACAAAAATAAAAATTTCCGTATCACTGCTCGTATGGGTGTCGTTTTAGCAACTTGTTCGAGTCGCTTGAACCGACGTCGGGTCATTAGTTTTAATCAGCTTGATGGTATGGTGCAGAGGCCGTGAGAAGAGGAAGAGAATGGAAAGAAAAATATGAAGCGGTAACGGGGAAAAACTGTATCGTGACATCCACGTGGTGGAAGTTAATGTAATAGCAGCGACTGTGGGGTGTGGTTATATTATTATCCGTATATATATTCTCTCAGCGACGAAGCTCCACTTGCCTGGCCATTGTTTTTCTCAACTCTCTACTACTAGTGCATTTTAATACGTATATACCTACTCGTACGCGTGCATTTTGGGGCCGTTATAATACTTACGTTGTGCGAGATGAGGCTTGGGTACTTGTTTAATTTTTTTTTTTTTTTTTTTTAATATAATTGGTAGCCGAAAGTGCGGTGCATCGTTAAATTTTTTGCTAAAAAACATTTTTCAATACTGCTTACGACACGGGAGTAAACACAATATTTTTTGCAGCAGTAAACATTTATTACAGTCTAAAAGAAACAACAGTTTTAACGAAAAACAAAAAAAAAATAAACAAAAATATTGTCAGAATATTGTTTTGAAAAAGTAATAAAACGTTTGATTTTTGATGCATTAACTTGAGCTTCAAAAATTTTTTACCTCAAAAAATGCTTTTAAGAAAAAAATTTTCTTACAAAAATCCATAAATTAATCGTGCCATTGCAGCGGTCATTTCTAACAGACTTTTTTTTTTTATTTAATTCGGTTACGTGTATTCAAATGAATTTTGATTATTTATGCAGTACTGCTATTCTACACACTAAATATTTATTTTTATTTTTATTTTACATATAATTTACAGCACTACTCGACACATCGTATCGCATGTAATGTATTGAAATCGTCATAAAAATATCTAAAATAAATTAAATCACTATGGTTAAAAATAAACTCGTTTTTTTTTTTCAAGCTTCCGCCTTTTCCCACCGCTCGCACCAAAGACACCCCCTCACGCGCAACTCCGCAATGATAATCACCGGAGATGATCGTCCGGCGGACGCGTGGACACCGGCATCAGGAATATTTCTCGCTCACGCAATGCTGGACCAACGCTCTGTGCCCAAAACAACAACAAAGTACAAAACACATCGCCCGCTCACATTCTCACCCGACTCTGAGGAAAAAAAAAAAAAAAAAAGAAAAAAAAACAGCAGCAACACAAGCCCCTGACGTTCTTGGCACGCAGAACGTAAGTTTAGACCCTCCGTTTTTCTCTCGGGTCCGCCGCTCGTTAAAATCCACTTTGAGGTAGGCTCCATTATGGGCGCGTGCGCGTCGGAATTATTGCAGTGGGCGGATCGTTCGCTCTCCCGGTCACCGACTGCCGACCGCTGCTGCATCAGCGCTACTCCATGTACATATATATTACTATACGTGCATGCAAACTATGGGAAACACTTTTATATTATACCTATATGGCTCGTATAAGCGAGTAAAAATTTTTATGTTAATAGCTGGGATACCTATACAAGGGGGAGGATCGGTCCACGGATGGAGCTTTTTGTTGCCAGTCGCTTTATCATTGATTATACCGTTGCCAAGTGCTAATTTATATTTACTATGTATGGTGTGGAATAAAATTATTCATTCCCTTATTAAGGTTTTGATATCTATTTCTTTTTTTTTCTTTTTTTTTTGTTTTTACGTTTTACAGGGAACGTAGGTAGGCCGATGGTTGTGCAATATTTTATTGGCAAAGTAACTGTGTTCATAGAAATGTAATAAATAAAAAAAAAAAAAAAAACTATACACATTGTATCCATAGCTAAAGTTTCCTCCAAAAGTTGGTTTTTGTAAAGGACCAGAGCTTCTGTTAATCTCGATTCAAGTCAAAGATCAACCAAAAATTCCTGAAAGTATCAGTCATCGCTCCGCAAAAAAAGCAGTAAGCGTTGCATATTTGACCGGACACTCGGAGGCACGCAAGGAAAATAGAAAAAAAAAAAAAAAAAATGAAAAAAAAAAACGAAAAATCAATTAAAAATAAAAGAACTCGTCCGAAGAAAGACTCGGGATAAACAGACGTAGGGGCAAGTGGAGAGAAAAAATTTATCGTTATCTTAAATTGGAGCAGAGCACGCAAAAATCGCTGAAATTAGTGTGGGAAGATGCCAGAAGGACGAAAAGGGGGAGGAGCGAAATGCCTCGGATAATAACAGGTCGAGTTGTGCCCCGGGGACAACAAAGTTGGCAGTATATACATGCGTGGCCGAGCGCAACATGGTGATGGTATACTTATCAGGGGCCTGATGATGCAGCTCCCATTGTCCGCGCACATCGTGTGTACGCGCCCTCGAGCTTCATTTTCTATATTCATTTTGCCTCGCTTTGTCTCTTTTTCTCTCGCCCTTTGCTCGTGGGGGAAAACGACCAACGACAGAGACGACGATACAAAACATTGCAGGCTCTTGGGGCAATTAGAAATTTTTTTTTACTCTTTTCGAGCTATCTTTAACATCGAACGTTCACACGAAATCAATGACTTTTAGCTCTTTGGTGTAGAAAAAAAAATTCTGCCGCTCTTTCAAGTTACATTTTCATTTCATCCATAGGATCTGTGATATTTTATAGTCTTGCAGAAATTAAAAGTGTCTAAAATACGTACACTTTATTTTGCATCCTCTACTATGATATCATTTGAAGAAAAAATAACTTTTTTTAATTTTTAACATCGAGGAATGAAACTATAAGGAAAAAAAGACAGTTTTTCGAAGTGTATGTTTCCAGTAAATATTGGCTACTGATCGAAGAAAGTAATCTCAAGTAAATTACCAACGAGTTATCTTAGACTAGATAAAAATTATACGATGGACGAAAACTAAAAAGTTGCTTAAAGAAAAATTTATTCAAAATTCGTTAAAAGATTATGTACAAAAGTTATTGAGCAAAAAGAATAAAAAATTACAACACGGTGTTTGTTGCCTTGATTTTAAAAATTAAATTTCCGAAAAATCGTCCATTCGAAGCATCGATCGGTTGGCGAATCGGTCGAGATTAATAGTGGGCGAAATCACGATTTCTCCGATCGACTCGACTGAAAAGGTATGAAAAAGACACCCGAGAAACAATAAAGCATCTCCCCACGATCGGTGCCATTATAGATAAGTATATCACAGCAGCAACTCTTCTAGCTTCTGCTTCGACAAAAGGGAGCAAAACCCCGAGAGGCCCTTGACATTGACCGTCCGAATGTAATCGTACAACCGACGCATTCGCTGCACGTCGCAGACGAACGCCAAGGGACATAGGAGACCGAAGTTTTGCCGTTTGACGAAATAGTGGACAAAGTAGGAAAACAAAATGAAATAGAAGAGCATTGGGCGGGAACTAGCTGCTGCCGCTGCCTCCGGCCGACTCACCATCTTAATCGTGTCGCTGCGCAGGGCTCGTTGCAACCCTGTCATTTCCGCCTCGTGTTTCTCGTGCTCCTGTCTCACCTCGGCCGCCCGCGCCCTGCCGCATTCCTCGGCAATCTGCAAAGTATGGGAGGCGTTAAAATAACATTGGTGCACAGTACAAAGAATGCACAGGTCTTCGATGAAAATGAAAATTTATTGTTTGTTTTTTTTTTTTTTTTTTTTTTTTTTTTTTTTTTTCTAATTCGCGGTGCGTGGGATGTCGTTAGCCGAATGAATCATCGCCACACATGAGTTATCATCGCTTCCAACATAATGTAACATCATAGTGTGTATCATTCGGAAGATTGAGTAGTTTGATCGTTGATATACTTACTTAGGTACATCCCGATGTTTTAATGTGTTCTTAAAACTATTTCGTCGTATAACTTGCAAGCTGACTTCTGATGATGTGAATTTTAGTTGATCAATTTTTTATTTTGTTTATAAAAATGTTGTTTTTGAATTTAACTGTATTTTTTTTTCTAAGTATACTAAATGATGAAAAAAACAAAGATAACTTTGCGTTTCAATTTATACACACGTGCAAAAATAGGTTGCATCCTTCGCGGCGCGATATCAGTATCGTATATAAGAGCGCGCGTCTTTTACTTGAAACTCTCGGGCGCGTTCGGTAGTATTCGTGATTTTTCGGAGCTCGTATTTTTCAATGACACGCAAAAAGCACTTCTGATAATACTTATTTCATAGCGTCAGCGGACTTTTCCTTATAGTGCAAGTTCAAAAGTGTACACGATAATAAAAGTAGGCACAGTGTATCTAAAATACGTTTCTTCGGTCTACTTTTTATTTTTTTTTAACTCTTGTTTAATTTAAAAACTGAATTTTCATAATATTTTCATTAAAGGCGTACTAGTTATTATCAACTGTTGTTGACTATTTTTAACAAGTTACTATAGAGTTTTATATGTTTCAGAAATACGAACGACTAATAATGAATCAAATACAATTTTTTTTTTTTTAAATTTATATTGAGTTATGTAACAAAACACTAGATAATAGATATCGAAAATTCATCACATTTTGAAGTAATGAAATTAAAGTAATGATATGTATTCAGGAGTGCGAATAAACAACGACAAAATACTATCAGAGTAGAGTCAGTAGAATAAGAAAACTTTAAGTATGACAAAACTTTTTATGGCAAATGGAACTGATGAGTAAGTAAAAAACTGCACAATCACTTCAATAATTTCTACCTGTGTTTTCGTTACCCAACTTTTGTACAACTAGTTATCCATTGTAATCCAGGCTTGATAAGTGTTTTTTCAAGTGTCTCTTAACATACGCACGTCAGTGACATGAATGGCTTTTCCATTTTTACTTAAACAATTTTATATGCATCGTAACTTTAACTTGTATTAAACATTCAATGGCCAATGACTAAACAACAAAGTTTTAAATAAGATAGTCTCAAAATGTATTCAGCCATGTACATGTGTATGGTAATGACTTTTGTATTTTCAAGGTAATTATAAAAAGACTTTCATCTTTATCGATTTTCATATTATATTTTATTAAAGTACATTGTATATAGGATTGTTGCACAGTCAATATGTGCTCAAAATCATTGTGATTTTGAATTAAAATTACCGGAAGGGTTTTCTGTTGGGGTTGGCACATCGTCCTATCAGATCGAAGGAGCCTGGAATGTTAGCGGTGAGTAAATGATTCCCATGGTTTTCAATTATTGATTTTTTTTTAAATATATCACTTGGCAGTTTAATTACTGACAATACTCGTTCATTTGTGTGTAGATAAGGGTGAAAGCGTTTGGGATAGATTTGTACACGAAAACCCGCAAAAAATTGTGAATCAATCAACCGGGGATGTTGCGTGTGATTCTTACCACAAGTACAAAGAGGATATAAAACTTATCAAGGAAATGGGGGTAAGTTAAGTTGTACCTAAAAGTAAAGTTTTCTGATTAAAAAAAAAAAAAATGTAATTATTATTATTAAAAAGCTTGAAAAAATATGAATTCGTCAGTTACAATTTGTAAAATTTCATACAAAGCTCCACCACTATCGATTCTCTCTCAGTTGGCCAAGAATCTTACCAACTGGCTATTCTCACATTGTCAGCAAAGACGGTCTCAAGTACTACCACGATTTATTGGATGAGCTCGAAAAAAATCAACTAGCCCCGTTTGTAACGATCTATCATTGGGATCATCCGGAGGCTTTACAAAAATTGGGTGGCTGGATGAACGAGTTGATGGTCGATCTTTTCGGTGATTATGCCAGAGTCGTATTTCGGCAATTTGGAAGCAAAGTAAAATTTTTTACCACGATCAACGAGCCCCACGCTATCTGCAGGGATGGCTACAAAACGGGTAGCCAAGCTCCAGGTATCAAAAGCATTTTTTTTTTATGAAATATCAACCAAAAATTTACCCTTTTAATTTTTCAAAAGGTTACAGACTTGGCGCGACTGCAGAATATATCTGTGGTCACAACATTTTAAAAGCTCACGCACGTGCTTATCACATATACAACGATGAATTTCGAGCCGAGCAAGGGGGCAAAGTGGGAATAGCCATACCGTGTCAGTATTACTTTGTCAAAAGCGAGAAAGATATGGATGCGCGAGAACGAGCTTTTCAATTCAATTGTGGTAGATTTTCCCATCCAATATTTTCTGGCAAGGGTGACTATCCGGACATAGTCAAGCAAAAAGTTGCGGAAAAGAGCAAAATTGAGGGACGAAACCGATCAAAGTTGCCTGTTTTTTCGGAGGAATGGATTCAATATATAAAGTAATTTTTTTGCACGATTTCCACGAAAATTGATAAACGCCACGTTGACTCGTCGAATATTAAAATAAGAAAATAATTTTTACGTATTCAGATATGATTTGTTATTCAAACAAAAATCGTCATTTCAAAGTTTGATAAAACAAAAACTCTATTAAAAATAGTATTTTTCTAATTTTAAAAAATGGTGTTGATTAATTCAGCTGATTATCTTAACTTCAAGTTCTGACGAAAGATTTCGATTTGGGTATACCTAGGAAAAACCAGCGGAACATAATCGAAGTGCATGCATTTATAAAAAATTGATTTAAAGAGCTACTATTTTTTTTTTTTTTTTTTTTTTTTTTTTTGTATTTCAGAGGTACATCCGATTATTTTGGGTTAAATCATTACACTTCGGCAATTGTGGAGAGTGTTTTGCCGAGCAACGAAACAAAGGAAGAAAATGATGCAGATGTTGTTTTTAGTTATGATCCTAAGTGGCCCAATACAACCAGCTCTTGGCTCAAGGTGAGTAAATAATAATCTTTGAAAAAATCTTTTGAGCAAACAGATCGTTAATATACCTTTAAAAAATCATGCAGATAGTACCCGAAGGCTTACGCAACGTGCTCAAGAAATTAAAATTAGAGTACAATAATCCGCCAGTATATATTTTAGAAAATGGCGTCTCTGGCGGAGCACTAACAGACTCCCAACGAGTCAGTTACTTGCATGGATACACGCAGCAGATGCTGATAGCTATGAAACACGACAAGTGTGACGTTAGAGCCTATACCATTTGGAGTTTGTTGGACAATTTCGAATGGGACAGAGGCTACAGGTAAGAGCTTTGCTGTATTAAAATATTTTTCACCGATTGTTGCTATAATTTTTTTTTTAATTTACTGGTTTCTAGCGAGCGATTTGGGCTCGTCAGTGTAAATTTTGACGATTATAATCGCACTCGGACGCCTAAAATGTCATCGAAATGGGTAAAAAAATTTGTTTCGTCTCCAACGTGTACGTCTCACAATGAAGTAAATTTATTTTAAAAATTGTTTAAACTTTTTTAAACAATTCAGATTTGACTGCAATAAATAGCATACCTCACAGTTTTTATAATCCTGTATAGGATCCAAACAGAACGAAAACTACGGAGAAATCAGCAAACTAATTTTCTACAGTATTACGTACTCGAAAAGTACACAAAAATGTTCAAACATCGTTTTTCTAAGTCAAATAAAAATTAATTCAAAAATTGTTGATGTCGTTACATTAAATCAAGAATGTGGTGTTAATAAACTCACGCAATATATTAGAGCATTAAAATATTACATCTATACGTACATAATATTACGCCATTTGTTTATGATACAAATAAATTTTGTGAGTAAATGTTTTTCCACTACAAGAATGATTGAAATGTTATTCTAATAGTAAAAAATGTTTACATTTAAAAAAATTTGTATTCGATCTACTGTAAAGTTGCCAGCAACAGCAATGTCAATTGATAAGTTCGTCGGTTGAATTAATGAAGCATACTATGATAACATGAACTAAATACGTTTGAATCTGTGTCGAGTCGAGCATCTTAAAACATATCGATTTTTATATTTTTAGCATTGCACTTAATAAAAATTGTATGATATCTCACTTGAATTCCAAATAGCCTATTCAGTCTCATTAGTTTCATACCAGCATTTAGTGGAGAATAAAGTGTCACGAGAAAACACAAAATAAGTTATTTATCTAAAACTTTTTTTTATCCAGCGACATAATCGTAACGAAATGTATCATTGTTATTATTTGTTTATTAGTTTGTTCTATTACATCAGGTATAGTTCTAATGTTTATTAAGAAAATGAAAAAAAAAAAAAAAAACTTGTTCTGATGAATGAGTAATATTTTTACAGTTTAGTACATGCCGATGAAGATAACTGGATATTTCCCGATGGTTTTCTCATTGGTGCTGCAACATCTGCGTATCAAATAGAAGGAGCTTGGAACACGAGTGGTATCACACAATTATTGCTCGAATTTATGGTTCAATCGGTTAATTCGTACGAATGAAATTATTTGTATTCTAAGATAAAGGGGAAAGTGTTTGGGACCGATTCACGCATGCCGATTCCGGTCGGATCGAAGATGGATCCAATGGAGATGTTGCCGCAGATTCGTTTCACAGATACAAAGAAGACGTACAATTGTTGAAACAATTGGGTGTGAGTGACAATTTCACGTGTCGAATAAACTGTGATCAACAGTTGGTCCTAATAATTATGAATCGTTATTGTGTAGGTGGACTTTTATCGATTTTCGTTAAGCTGGACTCGGATATTACCAACAGGATACGCAAACGTCATAAGCAAAGTTGGAATAAAATATTATCACGATTTGTTGGATGAATTGGAGAAAAACGATATCAAACCGTTCGTAACAATTTATCACTGGGACCATCCGCAATTGTTTCAAGACATGGGCGGTTGGGCCAGTGAGGCCATGGTTGATTTGTTCGGTGATTATGCTAGAGTTGTCTTCAAAGAATACGGTCATCGTGTCAAATTTTTCTTCACGATTAACGAGCCCGACGTGATATGCGAGACCGGTTATTACTTGGGAATCAAAGCCCCAGGTAAGTATGTTTAAGGCGTGGTAACGTAATTTCAGGTCCAGGTTAAATTGTTACCTTTTAGGACTGCAGTTGGGAAGGTACGGGCAGTACGTTTGTGCTCATAATTTGTTGAAAGCTCACGCTCGAGCTTATCACATTTACAACGAGGAATTCCGGGCTCAGCAAAAGGGAAAAATTGGAATTGTCATACAAAGTCATTATTACTACTCAAAGTACGGAAACGATACTGTTTCCGAGGATGTAGCCTGGCAATTTGCATTTGGTAAATACGCACATCCAATATTCTCGAAAGAGGGAGACTATCCCGACAGTATCAAACGAAGAATAGCAGAAAACAGCAAATTTGAAGGTCTGCTACGTTCGAGATTACCAACTTTTTCCCGAGAATGGGTGGATTACATCAAGTAAGTATAGTTTAAATGTACGTAATTAATATGTCATGACAACATTAACTTTACGGCAAATTATACAAGTCACATTTTAAGGGGAACTTCAGACTTTTTAGGCTTTAATCATTATAATTCTTACAACGTGGAGCCTATTCTTGGATCAAATAAGACTATTTACGAAAATGACGATGGCTTAGTGTATACTCATGACCCTAAATGGCCTAAAACGCCTACCTCTTGGCTCAGGGTTTGTACAAAATATTTTTGGTTGAAAACAATAATTAATTAATTTTTAGTTGGTTGTAAATTTTTCATGCTTTTGAAACTCAGAAGTTATGAACTTCGTGAAAAACTGACCAAAATTTTTTTTTTTTAATTCTGTGTAATATTAGTTATAATTTATTCATAGCATGATTTACGAAAACAATATTTATTATTCAAGATCGTACCTTCAGGACTACTGGACAATTTACGAAAAATAAAAGATAATTACGGAGACATCGAAGTGTACATCACCGAAAACGGTATTGCGGATACTGGTGAATTAACAGACACCCAGCGTATGGGATATTTGTATTCATACATGAAAGCAATGCTTACTGCCATAAAAACATTTGGATGTAATGTCAAAGCTTACACAGTTTGGAGCCTATTGGATAACTTTGAGTGGCAAAATGGCTACAAGTAAGTGTTGGTATACAAGTAAAAACATTGAATATTTTTTAAATCAATTATTAACGTACTCGACAAAATTTTTTAGAGAGAGGTATGGTCTGTTTCACGTTGATTTTACCGATGAAAATAGAACGAGAAGTCCAAAAAAATCGGTATCTTGGCTGACTAACGTTATAAAAACTCGAAATCTGCAGCCTCCAATGGATGGTCCGTAGAAAAATCATACGTGTACTATTTTTTAAGAACAAAATAATTAAAATATTCGCCCGTAACTTTCAAACAAGTTTGCATAAATGGTTGTCATGTTTCACGGCGTTTGAAATTCGAAACGCAATAATCGGTTTTGTTTTATTTTAAATTACGATTTTTAAAACACTACGCATTTGTATTATTTATTTTTAAAAAATCATGTAAATGCAAGTTTTTTATTTGCGTTGTATCTTAATACTCGGTTGGTGTTAAAATTAAAAAAGTTTCTTTGGGTTAACTTACTTGTAACCTTTCCTCGAGCTTTTTGTTGACCATTTTCAGAGTTTGGATTTCAACCTCGAGTTTCCGCATCTCGTGTCGCCCTTTGCTCTCGACTTTGTTTTTTTTTCTGCCCCTGGTTTGACCCAAAAAGTCAGTCTTGAGTTTCTGTACCATCGTTTCGGCCTCGGCCAACCGATTTTTCAGAGTAGCTATTTCTCGCCTGTGATTTTCTTCTTTCAAAAGATCAGTCTTCGACTGGCTTAGTGAAGAATCCATCGTTGATCTCGACGGAGACTGAGATAATCTACAATTTGTAAAAAAAAAAAAAAAAAAAAAAGCGTCAACGCTATTGTACTGTTTATTATCTACATTTGCTCAATGCATGACAACTGAATTTAAAAACTTGTAAATAGTACCGACGACTAAATGTACATAAAATTACTGTTATTCTTACGCTTTTTTTAAAGATACTTTAGTATTTTTTACTAAACGAAACACGAGTTTGACCAGAAGTTTATTTTTTACAGGATATTTACTGCCAGGAACATGTAAAAAAATTTCATTTGGTCGCTCCTTTGAAAAATAACCAGAGCGTTGTTTTAAAATTGTAAAGGTCTAGTACGTGGTACGATTTTCCGCCACACCTAATCATTATTGTCAAAACGTCTCACGCGATTGATCAAAAATATTTTCATTGCTAAAAGTAACTTTCAGACACTGGCGATCATAAAGATTCTACAAATGAAAAAAAAGAGGAACCCACCTGGCCTTAAGTTCCGAAACGATGCCCATGAACTTGAGAGCTTCGGCGCCCCTGGCCTCCTTGACCGCCATCTCCATCTCCCGGCGCAAAAGCTTGGAAGCCTTGCGCTCCTCGTGCAGCTCCGACCTCGCGAGCGCCAACTCCTCCCGCAAGCGCCTCGCGCCCTCCTCCAGCCACTGTATGGTCTTCCGGTGCCTCTCGGCCTCGCTCTTGCTCGACTTGCCAGAAAACCTCAAAGCCAATCTCACGCAAGCACCTTTCTGGCTGCTGGCGTTGGCCGAGTCTCGGTCGTCATCGGACGCCGATGATTTCTTCGAACCGATCGATTGTCTCGAGCCGTGGCCAAAGTCCGCCTTGATCGCGGCGTACTCCCACGTCTCCAGGGCCTCGGGGAGGTAATCGGCCCCCGTGGAAAGCACGACCGTGGCCACGCTGGCCCGCGACTCGAATTTCTTCGTGCTCTGGATTTTCTCGCACATGTCGGCCACTATGTTCCGGCACATGCCTATTATCTCCGTCTCGCCCTCCTCCTCGACGGGGCTCCCTTGGAGTATTATTGTGCCTTTCGACTCCGTGGCTACCTGCTCGTCCCTTTCCTCGGTCACGTTACCTGCCGATTCCTCGCTTTCCTCGAATTTTCTTTTTTTCCTCGGGTCGCGATCGGCACCCTCTTCCTCCAGCTCGTGGCTCTGTTTTTGCTTCACCGGCATTTCCGCCATGGCTGTGTCGTCGGCTGGACGATTTCCCGAGTTGGCTCGATTCATCTGATTGGTCGGGGAAAAGTTGCGCTTGTGAATTAATTTTTTTTTTTTTTTTTTTTTTTTTTTATATATCGATCGAAAAGTAATTGTGTGTACCACGAGGGTGGCTTCGGTGGAGGCCATGGTGCCCCGGACGCGCGAAGCGAGTGTCGAAAAAAAGTCGCCGATGAGCGATCTGTTGGCTCCGGGGCTGGTGGCTGGCTCGCCTCTGCGCCGCGATTTCGGGGGCGGTGGTATCACAGTCTCCTGATGGGGTTGCTGCAGCGGCTGGCGGCGCTTCCTCGTCGCGGCCTTCGTATCCGGCCGGGGTGCGGCTCGGCCGTCTTTATGCTCCCCGGTCGTCGTTAATTTCGTCGTCGTTGATGGTAATGGTTTCGTCGAGGTGACGGTGTATCCCGCTCGGAGGCTCATTCTCGTCGTTTCTGAGGTATATAGAACATGTGTGGAAAAAACAAATAACTTTTTTTCTTCTTCCTTTTTCAATCGGAGCCCTTGTGTTTTCATATGTACATTTTTCAAGCAAGATAATTTACATGTGCAATAGTAGTTTTGCTCATTTATCCGCGACTGTTTGTTTGTACAAGCTCAGCTTTGCTACGATTTCTGCCCACGTTGTAGTTTCAATTAGAATCAAAGTTTCATATTTACTAAAATTGATTTAAATTCGTTGTTTCGGAAATTGTTGAAATATTTACTTTTACTAAATTTCGATAGCTAATTTTCCGTAAAGTTAAAAATTCATTTCACTGTCTGCCCCACAATATAATATTTCGCTCGTGTAAGATGCTAAATAACAAAACAGTCGTAATTTACCGACACGAGTTCTGTCACGTCTGTGATCGTTTTGCTTTTATTTTTCTTTACGCAAGATGTGCAGGTCGAGGAAAAGCGAAAAATTAAAAAAAAAAAAAAAAAAAAAAAATCTTTTTTTTAAATTAAAAATAAGAGTGACGCTTCGGCTTTGCCCTCCAGTGCGCTATTTATAGCTTCCGCTTTTTCACGCGTGTCCCATAAGTCACACTTACTCGAGACCACTTCGCATCTTTCTTCCACCTTTCCAAGCCCCTTGAGAGAAAGTCTTGGTAATTCGTGAATATAACGTCAAAATTAAAGCAGCGACATCGTATACATTTATTATTTCTTAAGGGCTTCTAACATCTAATTTTAGAAATTATGTTCTTGGAAACATTAAATTACGACTTGTATAAGCGGCGTGAATTCGAGTAGGTGCCGTCATAACTTTTATACGAACAAATAAAATTTTAATTAAATTGTAGTCATTTTTATTTTTTATTTGCTTTTTCTTAAATTTAGGTAAACTTTTGTCAATAACTTTTTGTATTATGATGGGGTGGATAATTTACGCGTCGTATGCTGTAATGGTCAACGATAATTTTTTCAGCCAAACTTTTTTTTACTTTTTCTTGTTTGCTCTTTGAAAACATTTACGGCAACCATTAAATGCATTATTGTAATAAAAGTTTCGATTAATTTTTCTCAAAATAAAATTTTCATTCTAATGAAATGAAAATAATTTCTGCAAATACCGTATGTGAAACCCGTAAAAGGACTTTGACGTTTCGCGTGATGCGTTATTTTAAACGAGTTTCTATAAATTTCACTTTAAACAGTATTTTCACGTTTAACGTTGATGCTACCCTATGATAAATCGAAAATTTCTTTCATACGATTACGGTTTCCAGCGTGTGCAATTACCCTTTAATATTACATATTATAGAGGCAATGCTCGGATTGTACTCTTCAATTATGTGCAATCATAATCCATGTTATTGATCATTTTTACAGATTTTGATTGATACACATTTTTGTACGAATAAATTTCAAGCGAAATAATGGTTGTACAATCTTAATTTATGGCATTTGTTGGATTGATATATAAAATTTTGTAAAAAATCCTAATGACCAATGTATCAAGTATATTATTCTGCGATTAATGCCAGTACCAAAAAAATAAATCAACGATAGCCCAAAATATTCCGAAAGATCCGAATGATCAAAACAGGATGTGCGGCGAAATTCGAAGGAAATGACATTACTCCCCCGTAAGAAAGACGTTCCACGTATTCCATGCAAATCTCGATTCAAAGAAACTTTTGTGACTCCCCTCCAACTTTTCGTTCCACGCGCTACCCGAGACCCAACAAAACCTTTTTTACCCATACCTCTGTTAACCTTCCTCCCATCGAGTATTTCGCAATCGCTCGTTATGCACTTGCACAAAAGCTCACGAGCGGCTATTGGCTCACTTTCCGTAGAGCACGCACGTATGTACATACGCATTACAAGCGCGTAATACGCGCATTGGAATTTTTGAGTCTCACTTTCGCGCCTTTCAAACACAAAAGGCGGTTTTCGGCGCGAATGGTTTCTCCCTTGACTTACTTTTTTTACATACAATACGATGGTACGGATGAGCTTCCACTATGCAATTGCGATATAAATTTTTTTGTATTTTTGATCAAGTTTGTGTTTGCTTGTCATGAAAATATTTTAAGTGAACTGTCTAAAAATAAACGTTCTTTTTTTTTTCATTGGTAATAATCGTTGGGACCACCAAGTTACGAAAACAACTATGTAAAAATCTTAAAATTACAAATAGTACAACAACAGGTACATATAATCATAATAAATGAAAATTGTTTCATATCTGCATGCTTTCAAACTCGCGTCTACCGTGTAAAGCTTATACTTCTTTTTTTCTCCATTGTCCTTGAGATTGTAATTTCTAATAACTTGTTTAACATCGCGTAACCTGCACTCTCGTGAAAAGTAAAACGCAAAAAAAAAAAAAAAAAAAAAAAAAAAAGTAGAAGAAATCTCCCATCCATTGTTTGAAACAAACGTTTTTCCATCCCCTGCAAAATCGATGCATGCCCTCTCGTGTACATATATATGCACATAGTACCTGTGGACAAGAGTTAGTAGCGCAAGTTTATCATACAATGCGTGCCTATACGTACACCCGACTCCAAACGAGATGCAATGTGTGCACGAGCGTGGGCACGCGAGAAGGTGCTCTCGAACATTGGTCGTGCATGTAAAGGATGTATGTATAATATATCCTCGCGGAAAAACGAGGGGAGACGAGAAAGCCGAGCCGCGAATTTTTTTTTCGTTTCGTCTTTTTCGAGGAACGAGGGACAACGGGGCCGTTGTATCGGTTGCACGTTGTCGTCTCTATTGTCTTTTGAAAGCTTGAAAAATCCGACCATACTGTACCCTTACGTCACATTTTCGAACTGTCGGGGTGTCGGTGATGTATTTTTAGAAGGTAAACACTGCAGCGTGTGCCGATTTTCGAGCGTAACTATACCTTTATATTGTACGTGTAAATACGCCCACGAGCACTTTCGTTAACTAATTGATGCTTTTGGATTTTTACCATTTGGTAAGGCACAATTACAATGTATAATATGCCTATCGAATCGTTAGCAACGTTAGAATTATTGCTCAAATTTTTTTTTTAATAAGAATTAGGATGTATTCATAGTATGTAATAAAAGAGTTATAACAATTACTTTACAACAAAATAACAAAAAAATTTCTCGAAGAATGTATTAACAAAGTTTTTTAAACGTTTTAGAGGACAAACACATAAGTAAAGATGTATTTACAATTAAACAAGTCAATGTGACGAACAAAATTCAGTCGAACACAAACACTCTTGTAAATTCTACTTGCAGGCAGTATAATAAATTGAAGCAGCAAATTGATAAAAAAAAGATCAGAAATAACGAAAGATGTAAGATATCGAAGGTGTCATTAATTTTTCTCAATAATTGTTTAAGATTCAACTAAACTCCTTGGGATTTGCAAGCTGAACTATACATATTTTTTTTTTTTTTTTCGAAATTTCCCTACATTTCGGGGCCAGTTGGTACAAAAATAAAAATACTATTATTAGCCGGCTCTATTTCAAAGTTTGTTGACACAAGGAAAAAAATTAAAAAAAAAAAAAAAAATAGCTTTGCTCTAATTTTGAGAATTAATCCGCGACGACTGAAATACACTTGGTACATAAAACGTAAAAGGAAAATCGATAGTTTATTTTAACTATAGTAATCAACTTTAAGTTTTTAACGCGTAAGTATACGACGACCACCTAAATTAATATTGGCAGATCAAGAGGTGCCATGACGAGGTGCCGGAATCACCTCCAAAAATCGTGCTTTATCTTATTACACGTACTCTCGATAACCTTTAAAGACCCAATCGTGTTAAACAAGATAATGACTCTTGAACCGCTAAAAATAAACATATCTAAAATTGCAACTGAACGAAGGTCAAAGCGCCGGGACACTCTCACGTTCCAACTTGCGGCCCACTTGCGTGAAAAAAAAAAAAAAAAAAAAAAAAAAAAAAAAAAAAGACACGACAAGTCGCAAGCTCCGAGCTTCTCCCTTCCTCTGCCGATGCTTACCGTTTTCGTAAGTACGACGCGCAAAAGCTCTATCGCGCTCTGCTCTCGAGGCCTCTGTAGTAGTATTATACCACACTCGAAATTCGTCTCGTTAAACGGAGGGAAAAAATAAAAAAATGTTCGCGCACATACAAATCGAGGGAGCGATGGATGGGTGGTGGGGGTAAAAATAAAAAGGTGGACTTGGAAAAAAAAAAAACAAAAAATAAAAATGAAAGAAAAATAAATGTAGGGGGATAACGAGTGTACGAATTGTCGCGGCCCCGCGCGTCAGCGGTCGTGTGTCCACCTTGGGAGAGACACCGTCGGTAACTAAGTCAGTCACAGGGACAGGCCCGGCAACCAAGAGCCGCGAGCCAAGCTCGATCGCTCGCTCTCTTCTCTCCTCATCTCTTTGTATACGTATTAAAAACACCCACACACGCACAAGCTTACCCACACATCCTCTCTCTCTCTCCCCATCTCACCCACAAGTTTATATATAATACACGCCCACATCCATTTCGATGCTCACCCGTGCACTAAAAAGCCACTTGCACACACGTGCAATTTATTACCCGAGCAGTAGAGTGTGCGTGACCGAGTGAAGCTACGGAGTGGAGGGCTTTGCCAATTGTGTGCTTGCAGGCCGACGTTTTTCGTTCGTTCATTGATACGAATTACGGCCGAGGTAATGACACGACTGGGGAAGCACATACACGTGTATAACGCGTACGAAATAGAGGGAACTCGTTCTCGGTGATATACCGTATTTACGGTGAAAGGTATAGTTACTTTGTGCCATGTGGATGAAGGATATATTACATATACGTACAATTTGGAGCTCCGATGATTGATGGCACGTGTCTCTTTTTTATCGTATAGTTATTGCACAAGTCCCCCCCGCCCCCGAATTTTCCGTGATCTAAAAACTATGTAGGATGGACTTATTTTGGCTGTTGCCGAGGGAATCATGGGAAAATAAAAGAGCGCCCGTAGGGGAGTGCGTGCGAGCGAGCGCGTCGTGTATCGAGGAAGTTAAAAAGTATCGAGTTACGTTTGACGTTTGCGGTGCAGAAAACGCAAAAAGTATAGCCTTTGCGAAGCCGCGTAATATGTTTATTTACTTACTATGGGATGGCTCTACTATAATTGTGGTTTCTCAAGGACATTCATGTCTCGAAAATGAGCCAAAAACCTTGGATTAATCGCTCGTCGTTAGACGACCCTCGAACACTGTCTGTGCAGTATTTTGATGCTACAGCGCTTTAAATCGCGGTAATGAAATATCGCGCGACGATTTTAAAAAGATCCAAGCGAATCAAACAAAATTGTTTTTCACGATTTTTTACCAGGTTTTATTTTCACATAATACTTCTGACTTGGGTATAATTATTCCAAACAATAAATGCCCGTAAAACTGATGGGTAAACAAGTTTCTAGAAAATTTCAATTACAATTATACGACTTATTCGTTTGAGCATATCATTCAGATGGTACGAAAAGATTTCTTTTTTTGTTTTTTTTGTTTTTAGTAGAATTATATCATCTGTTATGTTTAGTTAATAAAATTAATTCGCAACCAATGCACACCCTATGTAACAGAGTAAAGTATAGAATAGACTTTTACTGATCGATCATATAAAAAAGAAGCCATTGACAGCTTTGTTATTGATGTCACATCAAGCTCAAATCATTTACCCACTCTTTGAAAAAAAAAGTGTACGGATAGATGTAATTTATCATCAAAACCTCCACATTATTCGTTGAGTAATCAAAGAAAAAGTTTTGTAATGGAAAAAAAAAGGGAAACAAAGCAAAAATATACTACTATAGTCAAATTTAATGTTTGGTATGCTTATAATCACTTATCAATAAAAAAAACTGGTTTACCCAGTTTATGTTCCACAACTCCTTAATGATGCAAAAATGTCTCCTTCAGGCAAATGCCACTACACCTAACGGAAAAAATCGTTTAAACATACGTATTTTTTTGTCCATGCAGATAACTTTCAATATTAAAAATATTTTCTTACAAAAATGTTCTTATGTAAATAATAGATTTCTGGTGTAACCAAGTGCGCCTTGGGCAAATCCATCGGAAGACAAAAATTTTTGCATCTTTAAGTCTTGTCTTCGTTTCGTGCAGCCACTCTAGCGTGCGTTTAATGTGTGCACGGTATACGGTTGAATGCCCAAGGGAGCTTTATAAACTTTTCAAAGCGGTCCTACCCTTTACGACTGCTGTTCTTTGTCCAATTTTCTTTTTCGGCCTTTTCCTCGACGCGGTGGGGTACATACAATCATCCATCCCTCGAAATCGCGATAAAACATGCCATCATCGCGTAAATAATAAGTACGTGAGTCTACATACGATAAATTTCAATACGGGCACTTGTCGATGTACAAACACCGCGAAGGTTACCTTCTCATATATGGATATGAAATTGTTTCAACCTGAGGATGTACATTTGGTCATCTCTGTATACAATACTGTATGTGTATATATCGTCTTGAACGAAAAAAAAATAAAAAAGTACGAACTAGGGAGGATGTCGTGACTTCTCATTCGAATAGAAAAAAAAAAAAAAAAAAAAAAAAAAAAAAAAAAAAAAAAAAAAAAAGACAGGCGATTCCACCCGTAACTTGTGTATAGATCCCACAGAGACAACCATCGACCCTTCAAAAGGAACACAGTCCAAAAGAAGCGATCATCGACTCGCCCGACCCTCCGGCAGCTCGCTTCGCCCGAACATCCATACACATCACACGGTCCCTCAAGACGACCAAAGGCATCGCCCACCCCCCGAGAAAAAGATGCAGCCCCAACCGTCCACCCTCACCCCGCGTCCCACATCCTCTTGTGTATACACGCAACGTACATGTACACACGAGACGTAAACACACCCCCACCTGTATACGTATATACAGTTGGACGGGGGAGGGGGCGCGACCCACAACACGTGCGCGAAAAGTTTATCGATCGTCGGCGTTTCCCCACTGTGCGGCGTTACCACCGCCAACCAACCACCCCCCAGGAGAAGGAGGACGAGGAAACGAGCCCATAGTGGCAGTGCTCGAGCGTCGTCAAAGCGGCTCTGACGCGACTACGAGGACACTCTCTCTCTCTCATTCCTGTTCTTTTGTTTTGATGTGCAATTGCTTTTTTTTTCGTTTGCACGCGCGCGCGAGTGCCTATACTTTATGGTCAAACATCACATTGTGCGCGAATCAGGAGGCAAGGTACTTGTCACCAAGCACCCCAAGATCGGCTACACATAGGGGTAAGACGTGTATACTTGTTATAAGCGAATAGCTGCGCGGGGGGTGGGGGTGAGATGCTGCGCGCGCGCGCTCGTTCGGGGTGCATGTGTACCGTGGGGGGGTCATTGTGACATCGGGTGCATGTTTATCATCTGCCTCCGTGCGAGCTTCTCTTTTGGCGTGTACTTGTTTTTGGGTGAAAAAAAGTAGCTGGCCAAAGGGGGAGGGGGGTGAAAATTGGTTTTGACGCAATGATTCGTTGGAGACAAGAAAGATATAATGTACCCAATAGCTACCCTTCCCGTATAGAAGATTCTCGCAAATGCAAGGGGCATTGACGTTGTACTCATATGTATACAACAAGGAGGGGAAGCACTGGAAGAACGAAAATGCGAGTGAGGTGTGTATATAATACGACATCGCGTTCACGTGAAATTCAATTGCGTCCCTTCTTTTGTTTCTGCTCGGTGGGCTTTTTTCCACGACCGTCGCAGGGGGCTGTTTCGCATCGGACCCTCGTTAGGGCTGTCGTGGAGCGTTTTTTTTTTTTTTTTTCCTACCCCTTGGAGAAAAGCTTATACTACGTTTCGAAATATTTTGGATGATTTTTCGCGTCGATTCGATCGCTGGACCGTGATGTAAGTAATGGGAGCTTCTATGTAAATAAAAGTCTTGTTTCGTACCTCTTTTTTATGAGCAAAACAAAAAATGCCTTTGTCTATGTATTATTTGTACCCTTCGCTCGTGCGAAAGTTGCCGGGGACTTTGTTTCAAGCCCCCCGAGTAGTTACCGATGGTACTTTTAGTAGCTTTATTTTACGTCTCGGCGATCGATAGTTTTGAAATTTCGCAACCGACATACTCGCGTGTGAGTAGCTTTTTTAAAAGGCTCCAAAAAACTTTGCATGGCAAAAAAAAGTACAGGTGAGTTTAAAACATAAAAAAAAAGAAAAAAAATATGTGACGAGATAATCCAATATGATCACTGTGATGTATTATTTTAAAATGACATCTTTTATACTTTGCACATGCGTTTGATATTCATTCGAATCGCAACTTCGGCTTCGCAACTATGAAAATACGATGATAAAAAAAAAAAAAGAGGAAGAGAAAAAAGGGCAATTTTTATCAGGGGATCGCTCTAATCTTTTCTCGAGCAATCGGTCGCTGTGTGGGTGTACGGGCTTTTTTCCCGCAAGACCGTAAATCACTCCAACGGTCTAAATATTCACCGATACCGAAACGTCAGCCAGAAAATTTACGTTCGTTTACCAAAATGACGCATTTTATGGAATTTCACGTGTCGAATCGGGGTGTAATACATTTGAAAAATCGATTCAAAGTGTATAATATTATGTATTCAGATTTTTCGATGAAAAGTGTATAAATTATTTTATACATCCCTCGATAAACGAGGCGAAAATCCGTCGCACCATATTCGCTTCGTACTACTTAAAGTATATGACATACATGTTTTATTGAACATGTAGATCAATTATTATATATAGGTGCTTTTAATCTAAAATACATACATGTAAATTGAATTGTAATATTAAAAAATCACTCGTTTAATTTACCATCGTAATTCAAACTCACGTCTCGTAATGGATTAGTTTAAAATCACGTTCTCCTCAAACGACTTTAAATCAAAAAACCGATTTTGGATACATCGATCGAACTATTTTCCAATCACAAACCATGTAATTTCTTGCACAGCTATACCCATAGGAAAACTCAAAAATTCGAGCAAAAATGTTGAAAAAAAAAAAAAAAAAAAATTGTTCGGTGACCCGCTTTCACCCTCATTTTTCTTCTCTTTCAATCCTATTTTTCAACCCCGAGCTTTTTAGAGATGATTTCTTCATTACCCAATACCTTTGATGTTAAGAAACTTCTCTCGAGTATCGATTGAATACTTCTCTGCATATATTTTTCATCGATAATTCATTTGAGCCTTTTGTTGTCTTTCCTCAATAACTTTGTACTGTTTTTATTCAAAAATCATGATATAGAGTGTAATTGTGCTGCTAATCAACTGTACAGAGTTTCATTGCATGACTTTACTGTATTTACTAATCGATACGATGTAAAAATAAAACTTTTATCACAAATTAATAAATTACTAATAAAATGTTAACGCGATGTGGATCATGATGGGGATAAATTCCGTGGTATGACCGGGTGAAGGGTACTTATAAGTATAGTAAAACCGTTGCATAAATTTTTAAGGCGACTCTACAGCCATTAGAGTCACAATAGTCATGAACTTGGTGTAAGCCTTTGCCTTGAACTTGCCTGTTTGAGATCAATAAAAATAAACGCTACCTTTTGTCTTTGAAATTAAATTTTTTCCATAACATTAAACACCAAAAACAATTAATCACAGTTTGTAATTTATTTAACCACACGAATGACACCGTACAAACAAAACTTTGTCTCAGACTCCTCTCTGCCCGGGAATGAAATTTCAAAGCTCGGCAAGTGCACACCGGTCGATGTGGACGCGGGAAAAATAGTCGGAACCCAATAAAATGCGAAACACTCGCACCCACGCCATCGCATCGCTATCTTTTATATATAAATTCAATTGTCCCTCTCTCTCTCTCCACTTCGTTTCTCCCGGTGCCATTAGTCCTCCCCGATATACCCGCGCGAGCCGATCATACCAGCGCAACGGAGCATTCATCGCCAAAGCAGTGGTGGCTTTTCCGTTCGATCGGCCGATCGTATAGCCGATAATCGCTCCGATAATTTTACTCGATGCAATTTCATTGCTTTGCAAACGAAAATAAAAAATCTCGACGAAGGTGGCGCAAGATTTTACGCTTCGCCCTTTTCCGTGCATATTTATATGGTTGTGCGGGTAATGTTTTCAACCGAGAGAAGACGCGCGTAACTGGGTTACACACAATTATTTGCAGAGGACAGCCAGGCAACCGTGAATTCGCTACAGTGACGGTGTTTTATATATATGTATATATATATATGTGTGTGTGTACACGGACAAGGGGAAAAACAAAGGGGAGACACGAAAGGGTGAGTTTAGCTAGTTTGACGGGCAAACAGAGTACACCAACATATTATGTATAACTTTCGGATGGACGCGTCTGTCTGTATACCATGGAGTGTTTGGTTTACTTTGCCGACGAGGTGATGTTTGAAGGCTTGAAGAAAAAAAAATGAAGCTCTCGAGTTGCATCACAATAAAACGATTACGAGAGACTATACATATATATGTGTATATGTATAAGCTCGTCGAGTATATTACGTAAGGACAATGAGAAAAGGAGCGGAGGTGCGTGATGCGAGGCGAGGAGAGAATCATTGTATGTGGAGGAAGGAGGAGCTTGAACGCGAGAGTCTTTTCTCAGTCGAGTCTCCAATGCGCGGTGTGTCTATGTAATCACTTTGGAGCTTTTTTTTTTTTTTTCTTTCAGCTATGCGTTTTAGCGAGGGAGCTTTGAAGTTTTGGTGCTTCTGTCGTTTCTTGCGAATGTAGTTGCTGTGAGTACGTGCATGTGTATTTTGTTTTTTTTGTTTTTTTTTTGTTTTTTTGTTTTGTGACTTTGAGTTGATTGCGCGTATAATTGTACTCGTTGCATGGGGCATCTGTTTGCTTTCGTGACTTGTCAAGGATTCGTAAGTACCGTAAAGAGTATAAACAAGCTATGGTAATGTTATTCGATTGTAACTAAAATATCTAAAATTGTGTTTTTTTTTTGTTTTTTTTTTTAACACGTTAAACCGTAAAAACAATTTCTTTTTGAAAAGACTGGTAAAAAAAAAAAAAAAAAAAAACAACTTTGATGTTTGTTCACACCGGGATAATAAACTGTATACCTTTGATTTAAAAAAACTGCAGAGTATTTTACAAGTCAGTACTTTCAAGATCACTCGTGCCTTTTATAGGCGTATCTAATCATTTTGTCATTGGTGTTCTCTATGTAGCGCGCTCCCCATCACGCGGCCTTCCGGTACTCATCGTTTTATTATTATTACCTATTTTAGAAGCAAAAAAATTTCCTTGGGCGTTGTTACGTGTTAATCGCACTTTTATTTAGCATAACTGATACCAAGGAATTTACACTCCTTTTCTCTGTTTACGGTGGTCCGAGAGAGCATTATTTATACCCCAAAGGCTTCCGTATCATACCTCCGTTCCTCTACCATCCGTCCAATACACGGATTGGACATATTGTGGTAAGAGGCTAATCTAATCCTGCAAATGCCCAAACCAATGGTTCAACCGATATTAAAAGAAAACGATGTGTCTCAAATGATCGAAATTACCACTCGCTTGTTTTTAACCTGTAATAAAGTGTCACATATTTGTTTTTTTTTTTTTCACATAGGTACTTATCACGATTACTTGGGTGTTGTTTGCCCCGACGTTTTTAGGGTAAAAAAAAAGGACCTTCGTATGAAAAAATTAGATCCTTCACCCCCGAATATTGTAAACATGTCATCCCTAACTTATTTTTGTTTTTGTTTACAGCCATAGACGAGCTCCAAAGCGTCACTCGGTCTCACGTGTAATCTGTCATTCATCATGGCCATCAACGAACTTGGAAAAAAAAAAGAAAAAAAAAGGAAGCGACACTGGGCCTATACGTAGGCAAAAATGAGAATGACGTCGTCGCGAGTACGGAGAACAATAGACGAGCGATTAAGAGCTCCGGTGTATTATATACCTTTCGGTAAGTATATTATACATTAGACACCGTCGCTCGGCATCATCGATTTTTCCCTTCCGGCATGTGTACACACCTACATCAAACGTGTCCGTACGAGCTATACCGAAATAAAGAAAAGAGGACAATTCACACCGCGTGCCAGCCGGTAGTTTCAATTTCATTTGTTCGGAGCTATAATAAGTATATCATAAGTGCCGCGTACTTCGAGTTTGATCGTTCGATAAGTCCGCCTATATGTACGGGTGTGTATATACCAACAGTGCCGATGCCACTTTTTCGATCTAATTCGGTCGATTACGCTTTAGAGTGCTTATTGTGTTTGCCGAGGAGCGGGTGATCGTGGGTGCTTGCTCGTGACTTTTATTTTTTGCCGACGTGTTTACCTACACCCCGTGATTATTAGGGTGGCCGATCCTACACTGTGTATCGGTGGGCGCAGCGGTTGACGTCAGCGTCTGGTTAAGTGCGTAGGCACGACCCTTGTGATTGTTTACTGGTGACTTTGTTTAACGACAAAGTGTGTAAACCGTGTGGGGTTTCGTGATGGAATTTTTCGCGAAAAGACATAAAGTGTCGGTGGTGGGAAAGATGAAGATTTTTGTGCGTTTACTCAATGTGGGGTAGAATTTAAAAAAAAAAAAATGAGTGACGAATAAGGGGTTTCCTGCAAAAGTGCCATGTGACATTAAATAACGACCCCATCTAACTTGCAACGTTGAAAAGTTGGGTGATCCTGGAAGCTGTCTGTTGAAAAGGAAGAAGACAAGTGTAGCTTTTTGCAGAAATTATTTTGCGAGTGTTGCGTAGGGGGAGGAGGAAAAGCAATAATCGACAGGCGCTAGTGGGGGAGAAAAAAAAAAAGAAAAGAGCAGTATGTCGGAGACGGAGGCGAAGCCGGCGGCGCCGCCGACGCACGTGACGATCCAGCCGCCACCGATACTGCAAGTGGCCTCGCGAATGCTGCGCTCCCCCAGCCACGAGAGCGTCACAACTGACCTGTCGCTGTTTAGCGTCTCGTCGATCGCCAGCGACGCAAAGAGCGCTAATCGGCTGGCTTCGTTCAAGTCCTACAGTGATGTGCACCTGTCGGGGCGAGGACCCTCGCCGAACCCCGAGTCTAGGCTGCAGGTTCAGGGCAACAGGTGAGTCGGAAAGTTTGCCTTTTTTTTTTTTTTTTTTTTTTTTTTTTTTTTTTTGAAACATTGTTAGGTTTTTTAAACGGTGGGGTTTGACGATCACTGCAACTATGTATAAGGTGGACTAGCTGACTTTGACGAAAAGTAATTTTAGCTGGAATAATGAAAATCAAAAGTAAAAAAAGTTGTTGAAAGTATTGCAACGGTTAATTATTCACAGGGTAAAATGTAAGATTTTGTTCGTATCAATTTAATGGAGGGAAAATAATACATTGTACCGCATGCAGTTGTATCGATTATTTGTTGTACTAGAAAACCACGAAACACGCGGAATTTAAAATATGCTCGTTCTCTTTTTCCACGAGCTGATAAGTTACATCAATATCTCGTTTGGATGAATATTCTATTAAAAACAAATATTTTTAACAATATGAAAATGGCACTATAGTTTAAAAACTATAATTTGCAAGTAAATTTTTTTTTGGCGTGTTAAAGTTGTATAAAGTTATGGAATGAAGTACGAATAGTGCAGAAATAAAGCTATAGTACTTGATAAAAATACAAAGATGAAAAAGAATAAGGGAAAAGCTTTGGTACAGTAGAGCTTACGTTTTAAAGCTGAAAAACAATTTCGTTACTTGTATCACAGTGATCTCTTAGTTGTTTGAGTTAAACAATATTTTTCATTAATGATTTAAAAAACAATTGCGTTTATTATAACTGATACTATAAAATTGAAAAAAAAAATCACACGTATTACATCATCTAAAATCATTGTTAGTAAAAAAGCAGAATCTTGGTAGTTACTCGTTGATGTCATCAATTAAAATTGCGTTGAGCAAGCAGTTCGATAAATTTACCTTCGACTATAAAAGCACACACACACACACACACACATACTGTAACTTACAGCCCGTAAAATGTACGCGTCACGCTCTGATTGTTCAACGTAATATGACCAAACTACTCGCGACCGAATTGGAAATTCATTAGGTGTGCATGCACTGAATATTCTTCTACAACCAGTAAAACTGGTGAAACCAGTAAAAAAAATTAAACTTTTTTTATTACTCGCTATAATTTATAGTAAAAAGTTTTATCGGTTTTGTTGTTCACATCTGAAAGTTATTTGCTACAAGTAGAGCAGTTTTGCCGGGAAAATAAGTTTTAGAACGAAATTAGCTCGAGCAAGCGCACGGAATTCTGATTAGACTTGTTTCTTTTTAATGAAGAAAATAACCAAGTTACTCATGAAAGATCATTTTTTTTATTGACTTATGTTGATAAACTGCATTCAAAATGACAATTGTTTTTTTTTTTAAATGTCGAGATCCGATCTGATTGCAATAAAATTTTCTACATGTATATAGAGAGAAGAATTATCTTTATTCCAAGTTGAAAAAAGATACTACTTTAATCATTGGTAGTTTTTTTTTTAATCCGACAAGTAAGTCCTTTCAAACAAATTTTTTGCCTAATTGAGGGATAACTATTTTTCATAGACATAATGATTCCTTACCAAGAAAAAAAAAAAAAAAAAAAAAAATTATTATTTATTCAACCACCCAACAGATAAGTGTGGAAAATAAGAAATAAAATAAATGAGCCTTTACTTTAGAGAAATAGTTTTTTTTTTTTTTTTTTTATATTCACAATTGAGTTTTACTTTTAAATTATTATACCTTTCATAAAATTAATTTTCGAAATAATGCTTTTTTCACAAAAGTATCAAAGTTATAAATATTTTTTTTACCCTACCCGGCAACAGATAGGATGGTAGAAAAAGTACAAAAATGTATTGTAAGGTCAATAACAATTGATAACAATCTTAAATCTTAATTACAGTACTCGTTATGAATTTTCAATGATACCCAGTTACAATCGTAGACGTAATTATCGATTGAAATCTAAATTTTTTTTTTTTTTTTTTTTGCAAAATACGCAATCGATAACTATTGTAATGAAAGTGTCAGTTTTACAACGTCAACAAATCTAATTTAATTTTGATGTATGAAAAAAAAGTGTATACATCATAGCTGACGTTGTATAAAAAAAGAAACAGTAAAGCGACTGTATAATCGCTCTCTCACTCCACCATCTACTTTTTGGCAATAACTTTTCTATACGATTGCACCGTTTTCTCGACTCATCGAAAGCTTTAATAAAAAACACAATAAAGAGTGAAAAATAAAAATCGTCAGAGCAATTACACATAAATTATATACTTATATGCAAGCTATAAACTTGTTTGTAAGCCAATGGTGATATCTAAACAGGCCAGCCGACATACCGGAGATCCTCTGGTTCGAGGAGGAGACCGAGCTGATCCGCAGCTGCGGCGCCCTGTCCTCGGCCCTGGGCCTCCAGAAGAGCTTCAGCACCTCGGACGTGTCCCAACTGCCGAGCCCCGAGGCCATGGACGGCCGGGCCACCCTACGCTCCGCGGTCTCGTCCCACGGGCTCGACCTCGCCCACCGCAACGGCTTCCTCCTGGAACAGGCGCGCCTCGACCACGCGTCCCGCTCCTGCAGCACCTGGGTCGCGGTCGGCGACATCCCCACCACCTCCCAACTGCCCAGTCCCCACGGCGGCACCACCAGGGAACTGCACCCCCCCGCCCAACAGCCCGCCTCCCTGGTGATGCTCAACCCGCCCGTCGTGCCCTTCACCGCCGCCGATCTCGTCAGGTCGGTCAACAAAAAGGTCCGCCAGAGCTACATTAGGCGCAGGTACGACCATCGCAAACTCTTCTTCTCCCATTTTTTTTTTTTTTTTTTTTCCTTCTTTTTCACACCTAGCTCAACCCATACCAAAGGAAGCTTGAAAAATCTCTTTTACGAGTACCGAGGGGCTGCGCGCTCTGGGGCCTTTTTTTAATCACTCGCAGCCCCTTGAAAAACACACAACCAACCATATACATACGTATAATAAACGACCGAAACATTGGTGTACCGTTACAATGTAACCGATGAAAGGCCTTTTCGAGCATTGGTGTACATAATATGTGTTGTGAAACCGTGTGTATATACATATATGTATAACAAAATGGGATTCCTGGGTGACTTTTGAGGAGTCAAAGTGAAAACGATATGTCATTGCAGGTTACTGACGACGTACCGAGCGCTGGAGCGGCTGTCGCAGAGCGAATTCAACCTGGACCGACTGGAAGCGGCGGCGTCGGCCGCGACGCAGGCGGGCGGCGGTGGACTCACCCTGGCGGTGCCGTCAGCGGCGGCGGCTGCACTGGCCTCGAGCGGCGTGCCGGCAGGGGCGGCCCTTTTGCAGCCGGGACGGAAACCCGGGCGGAACGACCACGCGCTGACGGTCAAGGACGTGGAGCGCGAGAGGGGCAAGCAGTTGTCCAAGTACGAGAGGAACATGATGATATTCAATTGGCTGCACACCTTGGACGACACCCAAGTGGCCGAGGCCGCGCTCGCCCAATAGTGCCATAATCGGACTTTGATGTGGGGGTTTACTTGGATCGAATGTTGACGTGGGTGCTTTTTGTGTGTGGCGAATGTTTTTTTCTTTTTTTTTTTTTTTTTTCTCCCTGTATTGACTGTGGAATGTAGATAGAATTGATTTAGCATTCGGTATATCGGGTGGTGGTAGGATTGCAAATTTATGCGACTATCTGTATGGGATCGGTACAAACACGTGAGATCGTTTCTTCCAACTTTTCCTTTGCAACCCTTTTCGAACGACGCGGTTGTATTTATCAAGTTGGATATAAATGAGGAGCTGTGCCATGTTGCCATTTTGGTACTTTTCATCTCAACGGATAATCATGTTTTTTTTTTTTTTTTTTCTGGATAGTCATTAAAATTCAAGTAAAAAGTTTACCGCAAACTGTTGCAAAGCACGTATGTAATAATAATAATAATAATAATAATCATAATAATAATAATCATCATAATAATAATAACGATATATTGAGAAACATGAAAAATCTTCCAACAAGCTTTACGATTATAACGAAAAAGTTACGAAAAATGAATATTTTCAAACATGTTTTGCTAACATTTATTGCAAATTATTGCAAAAGTAGGATAGTTTGTTCATAGTGAAATAGTGTTTTAAAGACTTTATAGAAAAAAAAATTAATAATAATAATAATAATTTTCATGTACAAACCTTTTTTTTACATTGTTAAACGATTTGTTGTAGTTGCAATATTATTTTTATCACCCGGCTACAGCCTTGAAAATTATAATACTGCTTTGAATAGAGCAATTAAATCCACGTATTCTACTGAATATGAATTAGTAACATCACAAATTTTATTTATTTTGCATTTTGTGGCTATTTGAGCCGTTGTAAGCCGCTATACACTTTCAAGAAAGACTTAAATAATAAACTACAATTTTCAAAAAATTGCTGGTGCCTACACGTGTACAACATACCACAGAGGCTATGTGCTGGTAACATTAATATTTTTGTGATAAATGCCAAATAACCTAAAATATTTTTAAAAAAGGAGATTCATTAAACTACTTTTAATTTCTTCAATATTTCACAGACAATTCAATTCTTTTAATATCACATACGTAAATAATTTTATTTTTATTTTTTCATTATCATCAGAAATGTTTTTCATCAGAAAAATCCCCTGTTTCATGTGACGTCGTTTTGTAAAAAAATTTCAAACTAATCTTAATTATACTAAATAATAAATTCTTTACCATTGTTATAAAAAATCATGCTGGTAACAGAAGTCTTACAAATATTATGATAAAGTGAAAAATATCATCCATTGTCCTTTACAATTTTAAAATTCAACATACAATATATCATACTCACAATTAATTAAGTTTGAAATTGATTACTACAAACATTATAAAACCTACCGAACTATTTGCAATATCTTCTCATTATTCTTTTCAATGTTATTAATATTAAACAATTTAAAAGACCATACAGAAAACTTGAAAAAAAAAATAAGTAAAAAAAACCATCATCATCATTAAGGTTTGTACTCTGCAGATGCGGCCAGCAGTCACTCAAATTATTGGAAACAATAGCGTCAATGTTTTCCTCTGAATTTTAATATTTAGAGGTACAGCTAACATAAATAGTATACATACTCGCCGCATCGTGTGACTGTCATATTATATATCTAATATGGGTGACAGTTTTTGCAGATTAATCCATTCAAATAAAACATATCGCAATCTGCTTCTTCTTAGGTTTTATTTTTTAAATTGTAGAATTTAGACTCAGCAAAAAAAATTTAATCACAGTTATAATTGCACATTTAGTACAATCACCTTGAATCGTTGTATATTTCAAGCTTATTATTGTATAATTTATTAAAGTATAAAAAATGTGTTTATTTAGCGTTCCTACGTACATGAGTTAAATTAACAACACAAATGAATTTCGAAATTCATTATTAAAACTTTTGAAAATAATTTTTTAAATTATTTACCTACATGAATATTTTCAATATAAATCGTAATCTTGATAGAGTCATTAAAAAATATTTAAATTTATGACTGTATGATTATTTCTATGATATAAGATGATATGATTATGTGAATGTTGAAAGTCATAAAAAATTTACATTCTAGTTATCTAACCTCGTATTGACTAAATGCGTAAAAAATTTTAAAGTTTCAGTGATTTTCTAATGTACTTACAATACAAGTGCTTAAGGATGGAAATGAATTTATAGTTTTGTTACTTAAAAATAACTTTGCTAACTTTATATTTGTATTAATCGCAAAGTTGTGAATCATAAAATATCGTACGTATTTCTATGGATGTATAAAAATCAAATGCTTCACTTATACTTTGAAATGTCGAAAAATATAATTATTTACACACACGTGAAATTCTCTTATAATTGATTATCCAAAAACAGTATACTCAGTTTTCATGTAATCATCATGAAATATAAATATATATTTGTATAATTTGTAATTAGGACAAACAATAATTTTTGTTATTTGATTGTCAATAAATTTTATAATTTCATTTATTTTATGGATTGTATTGTACAAGATAAATACTAAGAAACACAATTTTGGTCATATCAATCTACCGGTTTACATGATAAAATATTCCCATCAATATGTACGTTTCAAACTAAAAAAATTCTTGAACTCATATGAAATTTAATTACATATCCTTGTATTATCATATTATATATACCTAAGGATATTTTTTTCATACTTGTAAAGTAAAATTCAACTCATGAGGAATCCGTTATTGAGTCATGTATGTATATTACACGCGATAAAAAAATAGAAAATACCACACAAGCCTAATACGCTTTTTTATTCGAAATCAATTTATGAAATCTCATCAAAATTTATAATTAATTTTAACTCATCTTCAACATCATACGAGTAAACCTTAAATTTTATAACTTTAGAAACCAATATGTTTGATTTAACATGAAAATATTTAAAAAACTGCACCCGATATTATTAGCGATTTTCGTATACCTCATCGTAAAGTACTACTTTTTCCTTCTGTTTTCAGGGCTTGTAGGTTCCACATTCATTCTCAGGTAAAAAAATTGTATTCACTAGACACAAGACAGTATTTCCACGAAGAAAACACTAAAAAACTTCTCAATGAGCAGTAAATGCGATTTTTTTCTTGAGAGTTTATGTTGCACTCTCAACTTGAAAATCAGAGAGAAAATCCCGTATTTTTAACAGAGGCATAAAAAAAAATCACATGTGCTACTCGAAGCGAAAGCTCAGCCTCGTTTGATACCTGAGCCAAAGGCGAGTCAAATCACACGCGGAAGCAAAAGTCGTATACGACCCTGTTGGCGTAATATACTATTGAAAGTAATGTCCTCAATGCGTGTTCCTACAAAGCCTTACATGTACCTAAATCTTCAAAGATTAAAAAAAATTCTGAACGTAAGTAACCGCACGTTTTTTTTTTTTTTTCATATAACCCATAATTTATTTTAAAGTGATTATTTTCAAAAGTGTATGTTCCATCTTTCTTCCTGAAACTCATCTATTTTAAATTATTTATGTATAATAATTTCAACTAACCTCGGCATTATCGGTGAAGAACCCTGGAACCATGGCACTTTTTTATTATCTTTCTCGTACGAACAGTTACATTTTTATTTTTATTTTTTCTTGTACAATTTTTTTTTGTTTTTTTTGTTTTTTTCTTTTTATATTACTTTAACACCGATCCATTGTAGCCACTTAATTCTCTTTAAATTTTGTTTGCCCAATACGATAACCCTAAATTTATTTGTTGTGTTGTGTGTGTGTAATCAAACGTCGATTCATAATAGTAGTTATATACATGTAAACAATAGCGTTCGTTTTTGGTGACTATGTTGTTTCTTTTTACTCATCAGCTATCCTTTTTTTTTTTCTTTAAAATCAAAAGTTCAGTATTTTTTTATGTGAAAACTACAGTATGTTTCTTCTTATTTTTAAAAAAAAAGCTGCGTCCGTATATTTTTTAACCCAATGGTGATGTCGACTTTATTTTTTTAACTTTGTTCAAATCTCTTTTACCTGAGAAAAATTGTGCAAAAGTTTCAAGTACCACATTTTAAAAATCAAACTCTGTATCAATCAATATATTGATTTTTTTGTATAAATTGGCTCATATTTCCAGGGCGATAAACATCAATTCAAAGTCGTATTAAAAGTTTTTAAGAATTTTTATCGACTAATTACAAGAATTTTTAGTAATCAAACGATTGTCGTAACTGTCATTTACCAGTTTATCCGCGCACTGTCCAATTGTTACGTGTCCATTGGTTTACCACAATATCGCCACAAATTAATCTTATTGTTCATTGCTACATTGTTCATCATTGTATGAGTCGTTAAGTGTACTCCGTTGCATAACCCGATGTTAATTCCGCGAAGATCCGTATTATCCTTTGTGTTGTAAGTGTAGATATGTATACCATCATCGAGAATCGCTATTAAAGCAATCTCTTGTGCCGCACGTGTGACAGAAAATTAGAAAAAAAAATTTTCGTCTGTTGTTTCGTATCTGGTGTTCTCTTATCTCCTAAAAATATTTGAAATGCAGGGAGAGTTTTGCGAATCCATAAATGGACATTTAACTGACGAATAAGCGATTTTTCAACCTTTAGTCAATCAATTAAAAAATGTTCTAGTAAATTTTGGGAGCTTAAAACCACGTACGTATATTGTATATTGTTCTTCCAGAAAATTCATAGCTTCTGAATCGAATGTTGTATTCAGAGTTGTGCATCAAAATTTTGCAACGACGGTAAGTTTACGTAAAAAAAATAAAATCCACTTGTAAACATCTGCCCTATAAAATAGTTACCATATGACAAGTAAGTATAAAGTTTAAGGAAGTATAAATAATTATGAAACAATACAAAAGGCATGAATGATACATAATTTCTCGTAAGAATTTTAAACTGCATAATGTGTGGGCAATTTTTATCGGAAAATAGAGATTACTTTAAAACGATTGAGGATAACTCAATTTTTCACAACATCCTTGTTATTTCAACTACCTTCCTTTGATTAATTTCTAATTGTTTTACATCACGTACGTCATAAGCCGATAAAAGTGCATCGATTGGCGACATTAAACAAAAAAAAAAAAGACGCTAGTATTTTATTAATTTGAATTTATAAGCAGCATCGTTATAATAAATAATTTTTTTTCCTTACACTTGGAGTTGAATCATCTTTATTAATTTTTTTTTTTTAATAGTATGTTATTAATGTTACTCTTACCACTCAATAAAACTACAATAATTCAAACGTCTCAACAACATATAAAATAACAAACCTGTCTGCCGACATCCGTACAGAGACACATGTATTATTAAAATCACAGGCGCCGCATTTCTTTTGAACACAGGCACTTATCTGCACCATCTCAAGGGCCTCATTCTGAAACTTAAGGAATTAAGATAAGCTTCGCCAGACGCGCTGCAGCTCCACGCCCATAACTCACAGCCCAAATAAATCCTCGGAGGAATTTCCGCTACCCGTATCTCAAGGACGTGGCTTTTCAGTTTGGAAATTGTAACCGAGAAAGTAAGTCGTTCCGCACAAAAAGGTCCGAGTCGAGTCAGTCCGTATAGGTACACCTACAAGATTTCTAATTTGACAGTGTTGCTGCCAAGGTCCAAAGTAAGTTTTTTTTTGTATTGTTTTTTTGTTTTTTTTTTTTCAACCAACTTTAAAAACCTTCGAGTCAATTTTGTTATTTTTCTCGTTATTAAAATAATTCGACATCATGTACATTGCCGATTTATGGCTTCTAAAAATATTTCAAACCAGTTAGTTCTCGTCTCCATCAAAATCGGATATATTTTTCACTGTTGTTCGTTACGAGTAAATGAGCTGTACGATATTTTTACAAAAAGGAACGACAAATCCCAACGAACGAAATTGGCCGCGCGGAAATTCTTGCTCGATGAGTCAAAAAGCTTTAAATCAAATGGCTATATGTCGCGCCGCTTTTGTAATATGCATACACATAGGTATACTAGATATATACACACGTACCCTAACGCTCTGCTATACAAGATCACACGTCGAATAAATGAATAAATTAATCTCGAAACGTTACAAAACGATTCACTCGCGCTGTTTGCATTTTGGTATACGTATATAAGTATATACTTACAGGCTTATTCGAGTAACAAGCGCGAAAACGATACGCTATATATGTAATACAACTCTTTCCTCAACAAACGAGCCGATGAGCCGCTATACGTGTGTATAGAGTTTGATAAGCCTCGTTATTACATTATTATTTCCAAGACATCAATGAAGAGGAGGGAAAAAAAATAAATTTTTTTTTTTGTTTTGTTTTTTAATCACTATGGAAAATAAAAAATATGTTTGGTCGTAAAGAGCGAGAATAGTTTATTTTTAGAGCTTGCGAGTAGAAAAAATTTGCAAAAATTAAAAAAAAAAGAAAAAAAAATGAGCCAATGAACACTTTTTTTTTCTCCCTCCCCGTCCAAAGTTCGATTTCGAGGAGCGCTTTAAATTCCCGATTGAGAATTCCCCTGCCTGGCATAGGCCGCGTGCGCGAGCGCGTAATTGTTGTTAATTATTTTTCTGCCTCGTAACGTTGGATCGAGGACCGAAGACCCTCGCAGCAGTCGGTTACATGCCGTTGTCGCTGATGTGCTTACAGTTTTTAAAGCACCACTGCCTCCACACACGGTACGGGCGTTATATTCGCGATTGTCACGCTATTGCTGCCGCTGTTGATTTTTATTTTTTCGTCCTGTGCTAGTGTTGTTCTTTTTTCTTTTTTTTTTTTCTTTCTTTCTTTTTTTGCAATAATCTTTTTACATTTGCGCTGCGGAAAAATAGTCGGAAACAAAAAAAAATTCAGGGACTAATGTGGTGATGTTTTTTTCCTTTTCGTTCTAGGTTTCCAATGCGATTGCCCTGAATCGAAACGATTTTTTTTCCACAGATTTGTAATCGAGCACACGACATGGAATCCAGGTGAGTTGAAGAAAAAATCTACTTATGCGCAATACAAACTAAAATGTTATGTTTTTTTTTTTTTTTTTTTGTCATTAAAGAAAAAAATGGGGCGCCGGAACGTTGTTACTCCTAACTGGTATAGCAATAAACATCCAAATCCATACCGCGGCAGCAGTTTCGCTTTACAGCCCACGTAAGTTTGTTGCAGTGTTGTAAAAATAACTTGATTTCGCTCAATCGAACGTCTGTTTTATTTATTTATTTTTTTTTTTTTTACAGGGCGCACCCCATCCAAATTTGCCGAATCGTGTGAAAAAGTTTGTATCACCGAAAATTGTTTCGTCAAAGGTTGTTAACTTTCTTCATTCGACTTTTAGTAGTTGCTATTTAAGTATACCTATGCATCGAAACGTACACGGGGAAAAAAAAACGGTGATTTTTACCACGAAACTACGGTGATTTTGCAAACACAGGAATACAGCGTAGTTGCGGGGTAAAAATTACCGTCTCTCCGTTATGTTAAGAAAAAAAACCATGCATAACGATTTAACCGAATTTTCCAACAGCTCAGCATTTCCTGGACATCATGAACACGGAAGTGGATCCTTGCGACGATTTTTATCAGTTTGTCTGCGGAGGCTTCATACGGCAAAAAAACATCATAGACGAGGCCGTGGTCGTCAATCCGTTTTCCCTGGCGCAGATGACGCTGTCTAATGAAATTTACGCGGATATCGCGGCGCCGATCAGATACACCGACCTCGAGGCGTTCAAGAAAACCAAGAATTATTACAGAAGCTGCATGGATCGATGTGAGTTTCCTGATGCTCGTCAGTAAAACACGCGTATATACATGCAAAAGCTCTCTCTTGATTTTTAATGGCTTAAAGTATGAGCAACACATTGAAATAGAGGGTCTATTCACATTTTTGTGGGTGAAGCTCACTACTTCGGTACAAACTCCCGCAGCCAATTTTTTTTTTGTTTTTTTTTTTCTGTTAGTTGTATGCCTGTAACATTTTGATACTGTGGACTTTAATTGTTGATCACTGATAAACATTTGGAATGAAAAATGTAAGAGCAAAAAATTATAACACTTGCAGTTAGGGTCGAGAAGGAGGGTGTGAGGCCGGTCATGGAAATATTGGACAAAATCGGCGGTTGGCCCGTACTGATGGGAGACAAGTGGAACGAGAGTAGTTACGACTGGAGGGACACGGTGTACAGAATAAGAGAGGAGGAGTTTTTCATTTTTTTCCCCATCGTTGCGACCATCGAGATCGACTTCAAAAATTCATCCAAGTACATGATAAAGGTAAGGTGTATACTGTATACCCTATATTATAATATGTCGTTACAAAGTCTCGTTTCACGTGTAGGTACAAAACGCCGTCACTACCATCAGTCCGATGTTTATGCTGGACGATCCGGACAAGAAGCTTTTGAAGGCGTACTTTGACTACATGATGAACGTCACGGTGTCGCTTGGGGCGGATAACGAGACGGCCCACCGGGACATGAAAGCCGTACTCGACTTTGAAATCGAGCTCTTTAACGTGAGTTGATCGTAAGCAGACTTGGGCGCCACTGTTTTTTTCAAATACTCTTTTACAGCGCAAAAAAAAGTGCAAAAATTACATGTACCGTTCCAACATTTTCGGTATGCATTGAAAAAAAAAAAAAAAAAAACATTTGTCCAAATGAACGTTTATTTGAATAAAACAAACATTTATTCAAATCTAATGGTATACTATATTGATTGAAATCAAATAAATGATATCCTTGTAACGTCATATTTAATGGATTCAAATAAACGTTTACTTGGACAGCGTACTTAGAAAACTTGTTTCATAATTTTTGACAATTGGAGCCATGGTGCTCGGAAAATCATCGTATCCCAAGTATAATCCTCATAAAAAAAAACACAATAGATAAAAACACCGGCCGAGGAGATGGTGAACGTGACGGAGGTGGACAACCAAATGTCGATCCGAGACCTGTCCCGCAAGCACCCGAGCATCCCTTGGCTGAACCTCCTGAACAAAATGTTCAACCCGAGCGGCGTGTTCGTCAACGACACGGAAACGATATTCGTCGCCGATCTTGACTACATCCCCAAACTGGAGTACCTACTTAAAGCCACCCCGAAAAGGGTAGTGGCGAATTACTTGGCCTTCTACCTGACCCACGTCACGCTCATGTACATGCCCGAGAGGCTCCGGCAGGCAGTCTTGGACTTCAACAACGTCGTCGAAGGTACCAAACAGTCGATGAATCGCGAGTCCTGGTGCTTGAACGAGATCATGGAGGCCTTCCCCATAAGCGTGAGCGCCATGTACGTCAGAAAGTACTTCAACAAAGACATGAAGGACAGCGTCCTGGAGCTCGTGAAAAATATCAAGGATCAGAGTAAAAAGAGACTGAAAGAGGCACGTATATACGTATAACGTATACCTACGACGGCGTAGTGTCGTCCCTGTTGTGAAATAATTAATCAAGGGTGTTTGGGCACGTACAGGTCGACTGGATGGACGGCGAGACGCGGAAAGCGGCGCTGGAAAAGCTGGAATCCATGGGTATATCGGTAGGTTTCGCGGACGAGTTGATGGACGATCGAAAAGTCGACGATTATTACAAGGAGCTGGTGATAACGCGGGGTAATTATCTGAAGGCCGCGTTCAACGTCAGTTCGTTCCTGGTCAAGCAAAATTACAAGGTTCTGCGAAAACCCGTGGACAAGAACCTCTGGACCCTCAGCCACAACGCGGCGGTCATCAACGCTTATTACATACCCCAGAAAAACATCATAGGTCGGTACGATGACGTACTTGTTTTATAATATTTTATTCATGTTACGGATTAATGTGAGCGGCGTTGTTTTGGGCGCATGCGCAGAAATACCGGCCGGCTTCCTGCACTCGTTTTTCAAGCCCGACATGCCGAACTACTTGAATTACGGCTCGATCGGTAGTATAATTGGCCACGAGATAACCCACGGTTTCGACAATCAGGGCCGAAAACACGACAAAAGCGGAAACCAAAACAATTGGTGGCAAGCCAGCACGGAGGAGCACTTTTACCGCAAGGCGCGTTGCATCATCGACCAGTACAACAATTTCACCGTCAAAGAAGTCGGGCTCAATGTGAGTGGACGGTATACCTACAACGAGGGACTTGTTCTTTACTTCCCCGATGAACATAATTATATTGTACCCGTACATGTAATCCTCAGGTGAACGGGGCCAGGACGCAGGGTGAGAACATAGCCGACAACGCTGGTTTCAAAATGGCCTACTACGCGTACAACGAGTGGAGCAAAAACGTGACCGAGCCGTGTCTGCCGTACCTGTACTACTCGCAGAAGCAATTGTTCTGGATGAGCGCGGCGAGCAATTGGTGCACCAAGGAGCGACCCGCTTACTTGCGGGACATCCTGTCGACGGATCCTCACAGTCCCGAGTCGGCGAGGGTCACCCTGTCGTTTTCCAACATCAAAGAGTTCTCCGACGACTTTGGCTGCAGGCTGGGGTCGAGGATGAATCCGGAGAACAAGTGCGTCATTTGGTGATATTGCGGGGGGGGGGAGCCGATTCCTTCGACTGTATATGCGTTCTGTGAGTTTGCATGGACGTTGTCTAGGTGTTTTTTAGATTTTTTGGGTGGAATGTCTTTTTTTCTCTTCATCCGGACGATGCGAACCAATAGCGGTTTCTTTCGTCATACTGCATATCGGATTGTGCAAAGAGAAAAAACAACAAAAACAAAAAACTCGTTTTGATAGAGGAGTTTTGAATGAATGTACAAAGCTTTCAAACATATACATATGTATCAACATGTGTTGAAAAAACAAGTGCAGCCGTTGTGTTGAGATCGAATAATAAGAGATGGGTCCTACCATGGACCCCATTTAGTGTAAAATTTGTTTAATCTATGATTTATAAAATAAGGTTACTTTTTTTTGTAAGATAAATTTTGTAATTGACGAGTGATTTTTATGTCTTATCAATAAAGTAATGACAAATTTTCTAATAAAATTCATGCGTTTGATGGATTTTTTACGTCAATGTGTTATTTTTTTTAATTCCCGAATTTTGAGGAATCAAAAATTCCCGCTGCTCAAACGGTAAGGTAGAGTCCTCTAGTGCGTGCTTATGGTAAAACAGATCTGAGGAAAATACAAAAAATTGTGTAAATAAAGAAAAAAAAAATCCTGTTTGAAAGAAAAAACGTGTACCTACTCAATAAGTTACACCTTGTTTGTATCGGAAAGCGTGTTATCTTCTGTAAAATATTTAATAACGCGTTAAAAAACAATAAGTTCTCTCGGCAAAGGTGAAACGTCACACAGAATTGTATAAGCATCCTGGGCTTAGTGTTTTTGTCTCTCCTCTCTCTCATGAGCCGTAGATTATTTTAATACCAAAAGATTTAAAACGCCGTAAAAGTTGAACAAATGAGTTCGAAATTTGTATCGGAAAGTGAAATCTTGGAGCAGAGAAAAATACGCCAAGAGGAATGGGAACGAGTTCGAACACCTAATCAGCCTTTAGGTTAGGCTGAAAACTTGGCAGTGTCCATTATTTATTTTTGATGTTCTTGCCTAATGTTTATATTCGGCCTGTCCTACATAATTTTCATTAATTTTTACAGAGGTTCCAGAGGAGCCTTATGATCCTAGGTGTTTATATGACAAGCTACAGGAACAGAAAAACAAACGAGATGCCGATTACGAAGAGGCACACAAGCTCAGTGAGTTGTTTTGATTTTGGACTCTACTTGAGAACTTCTCATTCTAGATTATTATTATGTACATTATGTTGACAGAAATTGCTTGAAATTAGTCACTATGACTTATCAAAAAGTTCATGTTGTTGTGTTGATATACTTGTACCATCAATCATTTGTACACACTTACAACCAATAGTTATTAGTGATCCAATGACATGATGTAAGTAAATACTAATATTACTGTCATGTGCAAATGTTTGTGTTTCAGAGAATATGATAAAGGGACTTGACGATGATGAAGTAGAGTTTCTTGATTTGATAGATAGGACAAAGATGGCTGAGGAAAAAAAGAAAAATATGGAAGACGAAAAAGAAATGAGGGATTTTAAAGCAGCTGTAGCATCCCTACAAGAAAAATCTTTGGATAAAAGGTTAAAGCAGGAGTTGAAACAACCGCAAAGCAGTAATAAATCTACTAGCAGGTAATTTACAACAATTGGGTGCTTCATTTTTAAGATGAATGATTTTTAATTTATAATGATTAATTTTAGCAATAAAAATTCACAACTCAGACTACTGGCAGGTGTCGTTAAAAAGTCGGCCAAAAATGATAACGGTACGTTTCTATTTAATTTTTTAACTATAGTTTTTTTTTCCAATAACAAAACTTTATCTTGGCTCTTAAAATAGTATCACAAGGCGTGAAAAGGAAACTGTCAGAAACTGAAAGTTCTAGTCCAGAGAAACAATCAGAGGCCTCTTCAGAAAAACAAACGAAAACCAACAAAGTCGTTGAAGTACATGTTAACAATTCAAATTTGAATGTTGGTGCTCTTAAGTGCATAGGAATACTTCCAGGATTAGGTTCTTATGAAAATTCAAGTGATAGTGACAGCAGTAGTGATTCAGATTCTGATGATGGCGAAGGTTGCAGCCAACACCAAAAAGTGGACATGTTGGGTCGTGAGATAGCGCAACCAAAAGAAGAAGTAGCGGAAGAATGATCATCTTGTTAATATCATTATTTACAATGTAAACATTCATTACTTAATTAATATATAATTATTTCGTTTAATTATAAAGTAGAAATCCTACCTCGTTATTTTTACTCCGTACATACCGAAAAAATCGCAACAAAATATTATATCCAACAGCATTACAAAGAATTTTTAGATTGCAATTTATATAAATTTGTTTAGAAAAATTAATTAGGTTCCTGTCCCAACAGAGACAACTGTTTGAGAAATTGTCTGGCGTTCATTAGCGTCGTTGAACCATATATTACGCGTTTGCTAGTCCCACCTCCACTCTTTTGCTGAAAATATACAATGAGAAACTGAATTTCCTTTGAAAATAAAATTAGGAGACCATCATAGCTTAAAACTGTATTTTCTTAGCTTAATAAAAGTGATTCTTACTGTATGAATTTCATTTTTACATGGATTTCTGACAATTCAATCAAATGCTTACCTTTACGTAATCCATTAGATTTTGATACTCTATGTAGTTACCACCTCCAACAATAAAAACTATAGCATCTTGAAATACTGTTTTGTTCTTTGGAACTTGATCTGAAAATTTCAACTGTTTTGGATCTAAATAACAGTAGTCTTCAGTTTGGGCAGATTGTTTCATATCTATCAGTTCGTCAACTATTTTTGTAACAGGCAGATTCTAAGAGATGAAAATCATAATAAAACGAACAAATACGTATGATACGATGTTGTAATTGATTTTAACTTACGTGTCTTTTAACAACCAGATTTTTTACACCCTCCATAACAAAAGAAGAACCCTGATTCATTAGTTTGGAAAACATACTAACAGTTTTCGTTCCACCACCTTCGTAATTGTTGGAAACACCCACCATTTTCATGTAATTCCTGCCAATAAAACATAAAATTAAATATATTAGCTGGAAACGCAAATTATGCATTTCAAAGGCTACCTAATACGTACCTCCATTTCTTAAGATATATCAAAGGACTCAAATCGCAGCCGATGTTCGACAGCGCTGCCTCGTGTTTGTTGTACTCAGCATCTGACAGATTCGTGCACAGATAATAAATAATAAAAAGACGCAGCTTGTCCTCTGGCATACCACATTCGGGATCGTTTATTACGTCAAGAATACTTCTGTCCAGCGTCTGCATGCTCATTATCTTTTCCTCAATTTCAAAAAATGTATCCAATCTTCGATTTTTAATGGCATTCAAAATACCCGTTGCTATCGTCGTGTGCATGTCGATCAGCCGCTTCATCTCCAACAGCTGTGGCAGAGAATTCACTGCACTTGTCAATTTTGCTGTATTATCGGATACCATTGATACCGCCTCGTCACTGTCGTTATCTATACCCTAGAAGAAAAAAATTATCAATCAAAAAAACCTTTTTTTTTCTATTCGATTAAAACATCTGATGAATACATACCATTGTTGTCTTCAGCTTCTTGACCTCTTGCTCAAAGGTGCGATACTGCTCAAGCTCTTCCTGAATAGCTTCAGCGACTCTGGGGAACGGGCTACCTTTATGGTTCAACCAGAATTTATCCGTGGCGTCGAGTTCACAGGCACGAGTCTTGGAACGCGCGCCACCAGCTGCTGATTTGCCTGCACTTTCTTCCACGACTAGTCTGTTCAATGAAAGCTCTAGGACGTCATGTGCTAGTGCTTGATACGTCCATGTGTGGTGGAGCGCCGTAGCCATGTCGACGCTACGATCGAGTACAATCAATAAAGGCCTCTGAAAACTGTTAAAAATAAAATTTTTAAAATTTTAAAACTCAATAATACATACATTGTTAATAATACTTTCTCTTGTATACCTAAAATGATTGGATCTAAGTCCTTCGCCTTGGAACAACGTGTTCCTGGCATCCCAAACGTTTTCTCGAAGCTTTTTGTCAAGCTTTTTTGCAACCATCTCTGCAGCATTACCTTTAGGACACCTGATTATGGGTACTGTTCCTAACGTAACAAATATCGAGAACAAACTTTCAACTATTACGTTAATGATTTGGTCCATTTCTGTATCCTTTATTTCCCCTCTATTCAAGGCTATAAAAAAGTTAAAACTTAAATGCATTTTTTTTCAAGTTGTACAAACTGTATATTTAAAAAACTTACCATGATAGGAAATAATATCACTGTTCTGATGTCTTATTATGAAAAGATCATCTTCTAATGTGATGAAATTAAGATACTGGTCATAGAGCTGTAATATAACTTTGTGATGATTGAATGGAAAAAAAATAAACCAAAGGTAAGATATAGCAATCTAAATAACAGTACCTTATGAATACTTGATACAGCGTTGGCCATTATAGCAGCTTGAGCCAAATCTTCCATGTTGCTTCTTGGCAGGGGAGATATAAAATTAAAATGATAAATATCGTACAATTTATTTTGTAAATCTTGACCAATACGTCCGATGTTTTCATCAGTTGGTTCACAAAAATAAACAGCTGGTACCTCAGGAATAGGCTCTCTGTCAGTGTGCAATTGCCTGTAAAATATCAATATCGTCAGTTAAAACCATGCCAATTTAATTTTCATCCCATTCAATTCGTACTCACATGTAAAGAGTGACTCCTTCTTCTCTTAGTTCTTTAGTTGAAATTAACGGAGAAATGATATCCTGACCTATTCGGTCATAGATTAAAAGTTTGAAAACTGGTACCATACCTTCAGGCCTAGGCTCAGGTTCATTAAGATTTAACATCTGTTTTAAAGCAGCTAAAAGAAGACACAAGTAAAATGGATTTTTTTTATTTTTAAACGCTGTATAAATTTATTTAATCTTGTATAAAATAAAGTTTAATTTTTCAAACTGGAACTAAAAAATTAATAAGTCGTACATTCCAATAAAAACTTTTAACACTAGATTTTCTTCCAAAATAACTGTAGACATAACATAAAAATTCAGCTAAATTTTTGTTTTAACAAAAAAAGACCAAATGATAGCACCTTACAAGTTAAAGATAAATAAATAATTAAGCAACTTTTAACATAAATATTTGCAGACGAAAACAAAACAGCATAACAAAGCTGATGCAACAAATAAATTTACCTATCTGCATTTCCCGAAGAGTCGTCATATTGAACGATTTATTCCTACAGCTTAAGGGAATGTTTATAAAAAGTTAAAAATAACGCCTAAAACTTAAACACATGGATCCTTAGGCAAAATAAAAACAACTCAATTAGACATCTGAAAAGTAGTGACTATATATATACTTTATAATATGACGTTGACAGTCATTAAGTAAGTTATCAGCCGAGACGCGAGACTTTTCTCAGTTGATAATTCAAAAAATCCACATGACTGTCGATCGGTCCAGTAAATTATGATTATATTTTTGTAACTGCTATATTTAGTTCGAAAAAACATTGCTAGATCAGTATATACCATTCATTTTAATGCCTTTTTTCTCAACTTCATTTAATTTTCAATAAAAATAAACAGTCAAAGCAGTAGTCATGAGTACTACCTACATTACCTATAATAGATTATCGACTAAGTTGCATCTTTTTTATTATCATCATAACAAAAACACGCATGCGATTTGCGAATGTGCGAGTGTGCGATAGATAACCCCCGTCCGCCGTCCGCCCTCCAAATCACTTCACTTCACAACTTCACACCTCCGCTACATTGCTTTGAACGTTAGGAAAATTATTGGAAAATCCCAAGTGTCAATAGTGAAAGTTGAATATTTACTCATTAGACAAAAAAATAAATAACAAAAGGGAAAAAAAATTAAAATGACTGCTGTGTTCAGACAAGTAAATGAGGCGTAAAATATAATAGTGCGTGTGTGGAATGTAACAGGTACGAAATTATCGGCCCTTCCTTGGGACAGTTTACGTTTACAGTAAAAGTTTATCTTAACTTTTTTTTAATCAAGACTCTGCTTGACATTTACACGTATTGTTATTGTTAAGTATATACGTTGTTGTCCAAGTAGAGATTTGACAGTTGTTTGCGAATAACAGATATGGCTGAGAATCTGGGCAAGCGACCCTCCAAGGGTATCCTTAAAACATCCAGTAGTTTTGATAATCAGGAGGCCCCGAGGTATGCCTATTTCTTGAATAAACTTACTAATTCTCTTTTCAATTACTTATTTTACCATAAATGCGTAATTTTTTGTATCCAAATGATCATTGATATACATTCCACATGAGTTTCTAAGGAGATAATGTACAATTGCAGAACACATGTGTGTACATTCTTAGAATACAATGCCTTGTCATATAACGGCAGGTTACAATTGTAAAGTTTATAAATAGCAACTATTCATTTCATGTGACAATGCTTGACATTTTTTTTTTATAATTTTGTGTACCTTTCTTCTGTAGCAACAAACTACTTTTATTAGATTAACAGATAAGTTTCAAATATAACAAATAGGAATACGTTTGTTTGCGCAATAAATCTGTATAATTTTACAGTAGAGCGCAAAAAGAAACAAAATGGGATGAAATGAACATCATAGCAACGTTACACCCAGCAGACAAAGATTATGGTCACATGAAAATTGAAGAACCCAAGACTCCATATAACTTTGCTGGTGTTGTAAATGAAGATAGTTTAGACTCTTGTGCTGTAGCGTCAAAGTAAGTTTACAGTACAATTAACAATTAAATTTAATTAAACCTAATTGCATTAGAAATAGAAGGTTCATTTTGTTTCATTGATTTAGTAATTAAATTCTTGAGCAATAACTATAGTTATACACGTAAAACTCGATGGATAAAAGTCAGTGTTAGATAAAGGAGTATCAGTTTTTTTACAAACAAAGTAATGTAGTAATTTTTTAATTGTTTAAGATTGGCAAAAAACGTTAAACCAAAAATATTTGAAGAATCAAGTGAAGAAGAAGATGAAGAGACTCCAGAAGAAAAAGGTGAATAAAAACAAGCTTTATTTTTAGTTGCACTGCATATTTTCAATTATATCCTAAGTGTGTCATAGTAGAAATACCGATTTCATTAAATAAACATTATTTTAACTTTTAGAAAGGAGAAAAGTTTTTGAAGCAAAAAGAAAAGGTCATTACAGAGAGTGGGAAGCTGTACAGTTAGCGCGCAAAAAGCTTCAGGAGGAAGACGACGAGGACGAAGATGCTGAAGAAAAAGAAAAGGACGATGAAGAAGACGATGTAGAAACAGAGCAGGAAGATCAAGAAGACGAAGATCTTGAAGAGTTGAACAAGGCCAAGGAAAAGACTCAGAACAAGTGCGTGCCATTAAGTGAAAATTAAAAAGCAAGGATGAGTGCCATGACAATAGTTTTATTGGATTGTGTCACTCATCATGCATTATGTTGTCCATTAAAGATTGATATTTTTGAAAGAAAATATCTCATTTTTTTGTGATCTTTTTCGCTTTCTGATTATACACTATGTTTCTCTTTTTTTTTTATAAGCCTGGAAAAAATTGTATATAAATATTTAATGCTTTTTTTTACTTGAAGAAACCATAATGGTTGAGAAGTCAAATCCATGATTCACTTTAGCGAGATTCAAATGATGCAGTTTACATGAACTTTTACAAGTAAATTATTCACTGCTATAGAACCATTCGAATTAGCTGCCAAAACGTGCCAAAAATATTTTATTTTGACATTATTTTAGCAGTTTTCAACTAAAGGTTGTGCTAAACATTTTATATTTCTCATTAGTCCTTATAATGAATTTTTTAATTGTCATTTAAATGGCTGAAAAATGAAAATTTGTCCTTTTTTCAATTTTACAATTTTAAGTATTCATTTAATCTGTAATAAAGTAAAATACATTTCATTTGAACTAGTGATGACTAAAACAATTTTTTTTATAATTGTATCGATAAATGTGCATGATCGCCTTCTGTATAATTGCATAGCATCAATCTATGTAAAATTTTTCCTAGGTAGTTTATTGTGGAACGCTTGCGCTTATAATATACAGTAATTATTTTTCTATTACTTTTCTTATTGCTCGCAGTTGCTACTAGATTATGACTTAATAAGTTAATATTAAATATACCAGATGTATATTACAATAGAAAATTGTTGAACATTGTTGTGATAAAAATCATTGTAGACTTCGTCCATTAAAAAAGTAAAATGAAGGGTGGGCACACACTCACCCTTTTAGCATCTTCCAAAATAAACATAACACAAACATAAACGAATAACACCAATTCAACGCCATTTTAGTCGCAAGGCTTTAAATAAAGTTAATAGTGTTTGCGTTAAAACAAGAAAAAGAGAATACAATTTATCAAGTAACAAGAGCGTAATATATAAATTGTTTTTCTTTTGTAACATTGATGATAATATATTTTTGTGTTGTAAATATTGAGGATGACAAAACCCCATTAGGAGTAACAGTTGGACAAAACCTAATTATAATGATCAAATTATATTAGTTTGCAAGTAGATATAGCGAAAAAAGATATCGATATCCATGTTGTTGAAGTAATTATGAGTTTTGTGTAAAACATGAACTTTTACTTGAAATCAGCAAATATGTAAAAAGACCGTTCGATTAGATTATTACAATATTTCCTGCGATTAAAGAATTTTATTTTCAATTTCACCAGTTTTTATGTTTAACTCAATCCTAGAACTTATAGATGTTTGTTATATTTTGACAGAAAGAAATGTATTATCAACTATCTAAAAGAGACTGGAGCCATTCGCGAAAATGGTTGTACGTGTGTGAAGAAGAAATTCAAGAAATGATTATTAGATATAAATCTATTATTGACCTTGTGAAAATTTTGAAAATCAAAGTATGCATAAATATATATAACGAATTATTTAAATAAACTTTTTATCATTTTATTTTTTAATATTTCTACAATGCGTAAAAAATTCATACACTTACAGATATTTACAACAATATTACTTATTTACATATTTTTAAAACTTCTTATTTTTGTTGATAAAACATGGAGCTTCAGAAACGATTACTTCCTCACCATCATTTGAAGATTTTGTTTGACTTTCAAATTCTTTCTCTTCAAAGTTTTTACTTTGAGATGAACCTTCACCATCTAATTTATCGTTTTCTCCATAATCTGTTTCATCTACACATTCTGTGTCGGAGTCTGTTTCTGACTCATTTTCATCAATTTCGGATGCATTAATATTTTCATTACTTTCATCTTTAACTGTGTCTATTGGAAGTCGATCACCCCATTTACTTCCTTTAGCACATCTGTAACACCACCTGCAATACAATGATTCGAATTAATAAAATAATAATTTCTTGTCATAACTGATTTATACAAGACTTAATGAATGCTCTTACTTTCCGTGTCTTTTTGGTGTAAATAAAATTTCTTCTAACTGCCCATTTGGAGAACATGTTCGGCATCGAACATGTTTAGAACGAACAATAGTTGGTCGCACTAGACGGTGCCAATTATCTTGATCGGTGCGTTCTCCTAATGATATTATTTATCATAGTATTCTACAATTAATTTTCAGGTAATTGTGATGATATTATAACGATAGCAAACCTTTTTTAAAAACTATGTATGTGTAAAGTTCCTGCTTAGGACTAGATGAACCCATTAAAGGCAACTTTCCATGCTGAACTATGAAGTTACAAGGAAAATTGTTTTCAGCATACCTTGGACATGTAGTTTCATGTGGACACTAAAAAAAATTAACATCCCATGTACCTGATGTTTTTCTTTTTTTTTTTTTTGAAGATTTTTAAGAAAACAATAAAACTTTGAATTTACAGGTGCAAAGATGAAATATTTGCAAGATTTCTCAAAATTATCCATGATGTGTTTTATGAAACTCCTGGCTTCATTCATCACCTGTTAAAAAAAAAAAATATTACTTTTTTTGTAGTTTCAGATATATCACTAAAAAGCTATACTTTCTTTGAAACCAGATTGAGACCCTTGTTCAACAAAAATTAAATACTTATTCGTTTTTTTCCATAATCTAGCTATGATTTCTAAACGATTTCGTATGCTTGGTAATTCCATGAGAGAATAAGCACTTATAACAATGTCATGTTCAATCTGTAATGAATATCATTACTACATATGTTACATTAATTGATAAATTTGCCAAAAATACAAACACGTTTCTTACTTCTGTAACTGGCATGTACTGCCTGAGAAAAACACCCCTTACTTTTGTAGGCGAGTGCTTCATAATATTTTCTGAAAGATCATGCATTTGGTTGGAAATATCTATACCTACATATTCTCTTATACCGTTTGGCCAATGATTTAGAGCAGCCCTTTGGAGATACAACAGTTGAAAAATATTGATTTTACAATTATACTTATCTACAATTAACAATAAAAAATCATTTACCATAAGACAGTTCCAACACCTGATCCAAAATCGAATATTGCCTGAGGAACAAATTCTGGATCTCTGTTTTTAATTTCTTCAAAAATCTTTACAAGCACAGAATATTCAGCTGTGCTACGTGAAATCATGTACATCAAACCTTGATACTTGGTAAATTGCAAGGCTTTCCAATCATATATTTCATTTTTTACTTTTTTTATCACTTTTGTTTTGATCATTTTACGTTTCTCTTCAAGCTCTTCTGGTGTCAATGTATCTATTACTTTTTCCAACATTTTTCCTTCAATTTCATTATATTTTGTTTTTACATCCTGAGTTTCAGCTGGCAAACGCCTATTAAATAAATACTGTGACAATTGTTGACTCTCTTGAAAAAGCCGTTTTTTATCGGTATCTAAAAACAAAATAAAAACGAAAATATTAAAAACTTGTTGCTACAAAATCGCAAGAACAAAACTACATTAATACCTTCTAAGTTTAGACGCATGGCATCGATAACCCAGTCAGGTAATGTAATCATTTGTCTTTTCAAAACTCCTGGATGATGTCTAGGCTTGATTTTTTCACTTTCAACCAAACGTTCAACTTCCTCTTTAAGTTTAAACTTAGCTTTTAAATTGATCTACATGAACAAATGTTCAAGACACATAGTTATAGAATGTCACACGAGTTATCTTAAATAAGTAATAAAATTGAAGGACTATCATGTTGACATACCCATCTTTTTTGTGATTTTGGAGCTAGAAATTTTAAAATATGAAACAATGGTGAGGACTGCATTATAGACGTCTTAGAATGTTTTGTCTAATAGGTTTGATATCACTTATGAGCTGGAGATGCAAATATAGTTCATTATTTTGTATCACGTTTTTAAAATGTTCGTTTACTTAGCTAACAAACATTTCAATCATCTCACCCCCACATGCGGCGGTTTAAGGCTGTATTCCGCAAATGCTGCCAGCAGTGCCAGCACCAGCAGTTAAGTTATATGTATACGTAATTACGTATAGGTCGTGGTGTAACGCCGCATGGTCAAGCAGCGGCGGCAGCGTCAACCTGTACTAATTACTATAAAAATTACTGTCACTTATTACCACGACCTACGTAATTTAACTGCTGGGCTGAGCTGCTGGTTACGGAATACTGCCTCTGAATTTATAATTCTGGTAAAGAGAGGCGGTGTAAGATATACGTGAAATTATGTGTAGTAATTTTAGTAATCACTACTAAGTAGTGCCATACGGTCAATTTTATTAAACCATATGAGTGATATGAGTAAAATGTGTGTACTTTTAGAGATCGATTTTTGGATAAAAGATAGATTGTAAACTTGCCGCAAGTAGCATAAAAAATGTCAACTATTTATCGTCTATTTATGAAATTATTTGCGGCTGGTTTATAATTAATAAAGCGACTTAACTGTGAATAGCAATAATTATTTGGATCAGCGCCATCTAGCGGTCTTTATTTTTTGGCCAAAAGTGGCTCCTAAAATTCTGAATCAGAGCAATCAGGATTGGAGCTACTTGGTCAATTATAAACTAGCCGCAACTGATGATGAAGCTATAAAATAAAAAAATAACGATACATGTGTTTTTGGCGGCAAGTTAACAATCTATTTTCTACCAAAAATTGACCTCCTATGTATTTATACTTTTAAAGATAAATTTTCGAGCATAAGATAAATTGATAACTTGCCGCCAAAAACACACGTATTGTTATTTTTTTATTTAATAGCTTCGTTATAAGTTGCGGCTGGTTTATAATTGACTGAGTAGCTCCAATCCTGATTGCTCTGATTCAGAATTTTAGGAGCCACTTTTGGCCAAAAAATAAATACCGCTAGATGGCGCTGATCCAAATAATTATTGCTATTTACAGTAAAGTCACTTTATTAATAATAAACCAGCCGCAAATAATTTTATAAATAGGAGATAAATAATTGACACTTTTCATGCTTTTTGCGGCAAGTTTACAATCAATACAAGTATAAATATTTTACTTATCTTATATGGCTTATAAAATCTACCATATTTATAAAATTAAAATACTTTGGACCTTTTACCATTAACTTATGGAAGCACAGTCCTTTATAGTTTAAATAAACAGTTAACTTATACAATATGAGCATAACAAGATTGGATCTCACTAAATAAAAAATACGTTTACTACAAAGAAGTAAATTTTAAGTATTATAGATAAACAAAGAACCCAACCTTCTCTGATTAAGTGAGATCCAATGCTCTATTTTAAGGAGACTCTTCCTGTGTGACTAAACTTCTTTTTTAAGTCTTTCTTCTTCAGTTGTCTCTTTTCGACTGATTACTTTACGTATCTATTTAATCATTGTTCAAGATTTCTGTAACACAAATCTTGGTGTGTACATATTATATAAGTTAACTGTTTATTTAAACTATAAAGTTAAAGGACTGTGCTTCCGTGAGTTAATAGTAAAAGGTCTAAAGTATTGTAATTTTGTAAATATGGTAGATTTTATAAGCCGCATAAGATAAGTAGAATATTTATACTTGTAGAGGTCGATTTTTGGATAAAATATAGATTGTAAACTTGCCGCAAGAAGCATAAAAAATGTCAACTGTTTATCGTCTACTTATAAGATTATTTGCGGCTGGTTTATAATTAATAAAGTGACTTTACTGTAAATAGCAGTAATAGCAATAATTTTCTAGATCAGCGCCATCTAGCGTTGCGAATTTCTGAACTAAAAAGTGGCCCTAAACTTTTAAACCATAGCTGTAGCGCTTAGAGCCATTTAATCAACTATAAACCAGCCGCAAATCATGATATAGCTATAAAATAAAAAAATAACGATACATGTGTTTTTGGCGGCGAGTTAACAATATATCTTCAACTCGAAAATTTATCTTCAAAAGCATAAATACATAGGAGGTCAATTTTTTAGTAGAAATAGATTGTTAACTTGCCGCCAAAAACACATGTATCGTTATTTTTTCATTTTATAGCTTTATCATAAGTTGCGGCTAGTTTATAATTGACCAAGTAGCTCCAATCCTGATTGCTCTGATTCAGAATTTTAGGAGCCACTTTTGGCCAAAAAATAAAGACCGCTAGATGGCGCTGATCCAAATAATTATTGCTATTTACAGGAAAGTCACTTTATTAATTATAAACCAGCCGCAAGTAATTTCATAAATAGACGATAAATAGTTGACATTTTTTATGCTACTTGCGGCAAGTTTACAATCTATCTTTTATCCAAAAATCGACCACTACAAGTATAAATATTCTACTAATCTTATATGGCTTATAAAATCTACCATATTTATAAAATTACAATAATTTGGACCTTTTACCATTAACTCATGGAAGCACAGCCCTTTAACTTTATAGTTTAAATTAACAATTAATTTATATAATACGTACATACCAAGATTCGAGTTACACAAATATTGAACAATGATTAAATAGATACGTAATGTAATCAGTCGAAAAGAGACAACTGAAGAAGAAAGACTTAAAAAAGAAGTTCAGTCACACAGGAAGAGTCTCCTTAAAATAGAGCATTGGATCTCACTTAATCAGAGAAGGTTGGGTTCTTTGTTTATTTATAATACTTAAAATTTACTTCTTTGTAGTAAACGTATTTTTTATTTAGTGAGATCCAATGCTCCATTCTTAGGAGACTCTTTGTGTGACTGAACTTCTTTTTTAAGTCTTTTTTCTTCAGTTGTCTCTTTTCGACTGATTACTTTAGGTATATATTCAATCATTGTTCAAGATTTCTGTAACACAAATCTTGGTGTGTACATATTATATAAGTTAACTGTTTATTTAAACTATAAAGTTAAAGGACTGTGCTTCCATGAGTTAATGGTAAAAGGTCTAAAGTATTGTAATTTTGTAAATATGGTAGATTTTATAAGCCGTTTAAGATAAGTAGAATTTTTATCTACTTGTACAGGTCAATTTTTTGATAAAAGATAGATTGTAAACTTGCCGCAAGTAGCATAAAAAATGTCAACTATGTATCGGTTATTAATGAAATTACTTGCGGCTGGTTTATAATTAATAAAGTGACTTTCCTGTAAATAGCAATAATTATTTGGATCAGCGCCATCTAGCGGTCTTTATTTTTTGGCCAAAAGTGGCTCCTAAAATTCTGAATCAGAGCAATCAGGATTGGAGCTACTTGGTCAATTATAAACTAGCCGCAACTTATGATGAAGCTATAAAATGAAAAAATAACGATACATGTGTTTTTGGCGGCAAGTTAACAATCTATTTCTACTAAAAAATTGACCTCCTATGTATTTATACTTTTGAAGATAAATTTTCGAGTTGAAGATATATTGTTAACTCGCCGCCAAAAACACATGTATCGTTATTTTTTTATTTTATAGCTATATCATGATTTGCGGCTGGTTTATAATTGACTGAGTGGCTCTTAGCGCTACAGCTGTGGTTCAAAAGTTTAGGGCCACTTTTTGGTTCCGAAATCCGAAACGCTAGATGGCGCTGATCTAAATAATTAGTACTATCTTACAGTTTACAGTAGAGCCTTAAAATCAATTATAAACCAGCCGCAACTAATACAATAGATAGACAATATGAAGTTGAAAGTTTTTGTGCTGTTTGTGGCAAATTTACAGTTTATCTTTTACCCAAAAATCGACGAGTTTTCTCGCGAATAATTTAAATCGTCCGCTAGATCGGCTAAATGGCTCCGATTGATCATTAGTCTCCAGCGGAGAGTCTGAGTGGAGACTCTTCATCTCCACATTACCGATTATACACTCCCTCCACTCACCCGCCCCATCCATCATAATTAGTTCTTCTGCTACACGTCGGTTTTCACAGTATATTTTCTTTGCTCCGAGTTTTTTTAATAATAAACAAAACGTAAAAAAGTGGCAAAGATGTCGATTACTGGTCGGTTAATTATTAATTTGCAACTACGAAACATCGCACGAAACAGTAAGTATTGCAAAAACTATTAATTGAGACATTTGTTATTAGTACGTTAGTTCTATAACAAAATGTTTGCATTCCCAAACATTTCATTTTTTGTACACACAAAAAGAAGCAATACGCTGATGCCACTGAAGACCAAGTTAATTATACAATATTTCTTTCAGTCGTGAATGAAAATCGCTGCTTGTCATCGTCATCCATGATATCGGAAAACGTGATGAAGCTGGAGGAATCCCTGCAAGAGCATGAACTCGATACCTTTGAGAACACCAAATCCAGTAACGACAACAACGTGTCTAGTACACAAGACGACAGAACATTGCTAAACTATCGCTATGCGTACCCGGAATTTTTGCCTGACCCCAACATGTTGCACAGAAACTTTTTGAGGGAAAAGCTTGAGAGACAAGATATGCTAGCCAGGAGATCAAATATTGAAATACCAGAATTCTATGTTGGCTCGATTTTATCTGTCACACATTCGGATAAACACGCGCCAGGCAAGACAAACAGGTTTTTAGGCATTTGTATTTTCAGAAAAGGTTGTGGCTTGAGGCACTCGTTCATACTGAGGAATGTCATCGACAAAATGGGCGTTGAAGTCCTTTTTGAGATGTATGATCCTACTATTCAAAAGATTGAAGTCATAAGGCTCGAAAAAAGATTGGATGACGAACTATTCTATCTAAGAGATGCACCACCAGAGTACAGTACTTTTCCCCTTGATATGGAGCCCGAATATCATCCAGAGGGTATGCCGATACGAATAAATGACATGAAGATTACTCTGAAACCTCCACCCTGGACCGAAAGATGGGAGAGGAGACAGTTAGAGGGTGTTGTTGGTGTTATGGACCTGGTTAATGAGAAGAGAAAGATAAAAGCAGGCTTAAAGATTCATACGAAACCATGGGAGAAGTATGACCTCATGAAAATGTACAGGTAAGAAGTTTCCTTAGTCTTCAAACAAATTTTTTTGTTGATCACTTTATTGGCCTGTAGACTATAAATGAAAGTGTTTCAATGACAGATGATTATGTGTTCATTCGTATTTTCATATACAAATGCTATTAATAACTAAATTCTAACTCAGCTGTTTTTTTTTTGTAGCTTGATTGTTTTATAAAATGTACTTATACAAGCTCTAGGAAAATTTAAAAAATGACTCAACTCTGAATAACGTCTCTTACATTTACTGTGTTTTATGTTACAGAGAAACCATACCTGAAGAAGAACAAAAAGCAATTTTCTCAGAAATTCAAACCAAACTACACGAATTGGAATTGCATCGTCACAAGATGAAGCGTAGCAGATCGTTTGTAAAACCTAAGAAAACTGGTTAGATTAATTTGGTCCAATTAATGTCCCTTTGTATATTAGTTTATTGTTATTGATATTTTTAATAAATGAAAAAATTTATACAAGTCAAAAAATAATGAGTTATTTTTTCAATAAAATTACGTATAATTAAAAAATACAAGATGGTGAACAAACCCTGACTTGTGAAACATGTTTATATTACATAGCGGTTTAATCGGATGATTCTGTGTTAAAACCAAATTTTAAGGTCGATTTGCATCACTCTCATATATACAAAAGATAGTTTCTCAACAGTTCGCCATGAACAAAACTTTTTTTTCAATCTTAATTGTTCTGTTACCACAAACATCTTAATATTACTACTAGTGTATACTCTCTTTGTGTACAATTTAAGTCTAAGCAATACAAAATACTTATAGTTTAACAGAGTAGAAATTACCATAAATTTAAAAAGACCTAAGGACACATAATAATCACTTTCTCACAATAATGTTTGTCAAAATAATAACAAAAAAAATTTGTGCTAGTGCAGTTTGAGACATCTTATTTATACACAGAATCTTTCATTAAATGACAAACATATAAAGTAAACATAAGGTAGTCTGTATTCTTATTGGATTGCAGCAAGTAATTAGCGCTTCCATATTTTACACAATTGATGTACAGCTTAATGAAGAAGCCAAGCGTGTAGCTTTAACTTACAAGGTAGGCGGCACAATTAAGACGACAAAAGAGCCACATTAATCTCTTTTACCATCTTGATACGATAAAGCATTTTAACAAGATGCTCTTTATCCAAAGGAGATGTCGAGTACCAAACTGGACTGTCGGGTACACAACTTCGCTCTGGCAATAAGTAAAATACGTCGTTTCTCGTTTTTACACTTTCAGGGCTGAAATAAAAATGAAATGCATTGATTAAACAGAGATGATGGATATCCATAAAAAAGGCAAAATTATCATTTACCATTTGGAGAGGTAAAATTCATATAATTTTACTGGACACCGCAGTGGATTGTTTTCATTTTCTTGTTGCTCGTAAACTTTTTTCTTCTTTGAATTGGCTTCTAAAACAATTAAATAAACATTATTTTTCGCTTTGAGTAAATAAAACTTGCTTTTACCCATCAACTCACCAAGAGCAGATTGAGGGGGATAAAATCGCAATAACACATTACGTGACCCAGCCACTTTACCTCCAACTGCTCCACTAGATTGTCCAGTAGAGTTTCGTTTCCAATGCTTCATTATGTGAGAAAATGAAAGCTGCATGTGTTCTTCAACGGACTAAGATACAAATTTTTTAGTCCATCAATCTTATCAAAAACTCATTCAAGATGCAACAAAAATTCTTACCACTAAGTTAAAGTGTTTAGTGTTGAAATACATAAGTGTATTTAAAAGTACGTGTGGCGAGTGTGCTCCCAACTGTTTGCACTCCCATAAATGTTCTTCTTCAACTCTTGTAATCACACGGACTGAAGAAAGTATAAATTAGCAAAGTTATTTTATAATGTTCATCACGATATAATTGCACATCATTTTTAAAACTTACATGAATTATCGTAAAGGGAAGCAAACTTTTTGGCAGTTTCATTAAGACAATCAGTAAATTTTTCGTAATATGCATCTGTGAAAATATTATCTATCCTATTATTTTCAAACAAATATTGTTGAATACCTGAAAACAAGAATAAGTAAGTAAATAATTCAACATATTTTTCAACAAATCCTCATTCAGACAATGTAAAAAATGAACGCACCTAAACATAAGTAGAATATAGTGTCTGGCTCGTACTCTGCCCCATTTGGTTTTCGAAGCTCTTTCACAAATAAGCACAAGGCATAATTCAACTCGTCCGCTGTTAACTGCAGTAAATCGGTCTTAAAGAGTTTCAGCTTCCTCGTAGGTGTACTTTGTTTCTCCAATTCCGCATTTTTGGTAATGACCTGTAGTTTAGAAAAGAATCGGTAAAAATTACCCCATACATTGTGAAAACTCTCAAATTTGTCATCTTTTAAGACTCACCCATTGTCTCCAAGCATTTACACCATAGGTGTACTTCAGAGACATATTAGCATCAGGCCTTTCAGCAGGCTGGATCATCCTAGCCGGTGTTGCGGCTCCAGCCGATAGTTTGACATCATTGGCGTTGTGTTGTCGCCGGCCTCTCTTGCTAGGTACACCTCGCATTTTGTTCGTACTGCCCCGCTTGCGTCCTCGGCTCGAGTGAATTCGTATCGGTTGAACTGCTTTAATATACAAGAAAAATTCAAAGGTCAATAGCTTGCTTTTGCCATACGAGCAATAACGACAAACAAACAAACTAACCATCGTTCTCCGTGTTATTCGTTTCCTCGTTCTGAGGCTTTGGCGGACTCTGTATCGTACTAGGCGTGAGGGCTGTATCAAGATCGACAGTTGACTCTTCCAACTCTCCAGTGGCCATTTTTAGGGCTATTTGCAACATGTCCTCGCCAAAGGCGTTTGACGAATCCACTTCTTCTGGACCATACGAGTCTCCTTGTGTGCCTTCGTTACCCTCGTTCGTCTCATTCACCTCCCCATCGTCCCTTCACATAGAAAAAGAGTGATACGATTAAATTGATGACTGAAAAAACCATATTTTAAAAAGCTAATATTAATAGCTGACCTGGCCTCATCATTATTAGAATCCGAATCGCTTTCATTCTTTTTCTCAGTTGCGACCATCTCAGCCATCATAAGTAATTCAGCTTCATACGGGTCCGCCGGTATTTTTTCTTGTATCCGCTTAAGCTCCTTGGAAATACCCTTGATGCTGTTTCGCGACGTAGGGATGAAAATAGGTACGGGTATGGGTATTGGAATTGGCGTAGGAACGGGAAATGGCATATGGTACATGTGCACTGGTACAGGCACAAATATGGGTATTGGTATCGGTATATAAATCTTTTCTGGCGCGTCAGTCTGCGTCGATTGATCACAGCGAATTGGTCGCACTGACACACCTTTGGTGTGTGTCTGTGGACGACACTGCGTCATTTTGTTGCTGATATCGACCGGCGATGGTGGCCTCGTAACAATCTGCTGTTTATAAATCACCTGAAAGCATTTGGACTCTCATGAGCGACAAGATTAAATAAAATTGTCAAAAGAGTAGGTTTTTATATTTACAGGATGTGGGCCTTGAATCGTGATTGGTTGAATTTGGGTGCCTATACTTTGCTGAGCTGTATTCTGCAATTGCATCGTACTTTGCACTTGGCCATTGGCGATTGTCGCGAGACTAGTCACAGACGATATGACCGGCATCGTCTTTTTCTGAGCTACCGACACTGGCCCGTGTGATTCCGTGCTCGTGACTGGCTGAATCCGTTGCTGCACGGGTATGATTGCCCGTTTTGGGCAGCCAGTGGGAACTGGATCGCCAGGACCAGTATCATTTGAAGGAATTGTTATAGGTGACTTTGTGTATTGGGCTTGGAAGTTCATGACGCACTTGTAGGAGCAGAAATTACGAATAGTTGCGTCGGACATGGTCAAATGATATTGGGCTTGAGAGTATTCTTTACAAAAATCGCAGTGGATACGTCGCGCTGACACCGCATTAATAGATACCTGGAAAAAAAGTCGAGTTTATTAGAACGCATTCAATATCGTTGAAAGCGGAGATGAATTGTAAATAGTATGTAATGTAGTCTTACCGCGTATAAAGTCAAGCAATTCAAGCTGCACATCATAATGGTCTGCCCTACTTTCAATTCTTTTTTAATCATATCGAAATTATACTTTTTTACTTTGCACCAGCTACAGGGAACAATCTTTCTGTTTGTAATAATAAAGATGTTTAGGCAAGTTTTGTTACAAAACGAATGGGCTTCGTCTTCATGGAAGACGGTGAAACCTTTTCTTGTAGGTAACTGAAAATACTTTTTGCAAGTAGAGCACTGTTCGGGATCGACTTTATTGACAAACTTGAAAGCAGCGAAGCAGGGTTCGCTGCAAATCGCTACTGGTGCAGATCCACCAATTTGAACTTCGCAGTGCACAACTTTCTCCTGAAAAGATACATAAAAAAAAAAATTAATATACAAAATATGTTTTCTCTTCGTGAAAACATTAAAAACGCATACCTCTTGACAAACACTGCAAATTTTGTTTTCAGGTGCAGGTGGTTCTGAAGAGTTCATCCTTGAGTATTTATCCATGCAATCTTGCCTACAGAAGTCTTTGAACTGGCCTTTATCACCTACAGGAGCAAGAAAGCCTTCAGTTCCCGCGCTGATGTCCTTTTGACAATAACTACAGATTTTAAGACCCTTTTTGAACTCTTCTAGACACGTGGAACAGCAAAACTGCCTAACATCATAGCCAAAGCGCACACAGTACTTTCCTAAGCTAACTGATTGAACTGACCCATTGCAATTTCTACAATAACTGCCGTACTTTGTTTGGAATTTGCCTAAACACTCCTCGTTACAAAATTCCATGGTTTCCCAGGACAGGTTGCGTTCGTCCTTGGCCTCGACGATTAAAAGACAGTTAGCGCAACGCTTCTCTCTTTTTGAATTGACTCCCTCGCTGGGTATGTCAGTTGCCTTGTTGTTATCGTTGGAAAAGGCCGTTTTGCAGGCATCCGAGCAGACATTGTAGCTTTTTGTACCAACTTTGACTTTAAAGGAGCAAGGTTTTTCTTTCTTGCACTGCTTACAAACTTCATTGGCCGAGATTTCTTCTACTTCTGAATTCTTGGCATCGTCATCAATCTCAATTACGTCTGAAGTAACAATAGCCGGACTATCACTTGATTTGTTTACCTGTATGTCGTTTGATTCCGTGGTTAAAGCTGCCACTCTTAGGCCAACCTTTTGGATAGTTTTATCCGCAGATTTCGTTGACGGGACATTCTTGCTTTTTTCACTGTTTTCCAAGATTTTACTGGTTTTGCTCACTTCCTCTTCAATCAGGATATCGTCTTCTTCGTCTACCTCCTTGTCTTTTTCGGCACTTTTGGGGTCACTTGATTTTTCCTTATCACTAGTTTTATCTTTTGTACTATCATCAGGCATTATGCACAGTTCTTTGTTTGGATTAAGTAAGATATTATCTGACGACTCGTCACTTTTTTTCTCTGAAGATTCTGTCGAAGCAGTTTCCTTAACTTCTTCTGTTGATTTTTCCACGATTAAAATTTCTTCTTGAATGACTTCTACTTCTTTTTCATTTTCATCATTATTTGTAGTACCCTGTAAATAAATTTGAAAAGCAAGTTAAATAAAAAAAAAATTCTTTTAGTTAATAAATAAATCACAGATTGATTTTGGCAATTATGTTGGAAAACAAAGTGAATTTTTTTTCTTTTTTTTTTTTTCTTTCAAGATTTGAATCCATATGCAAGTGTTAATCACCTTTTCCTTATCTTTAGAAGTATCTTCATTTTTGGAACTAACTTCTTCCTCAGCAGTTTTAGATCCTTTGTTACCAGAATCTACTTCCATAGATTCAACATTGTTGGTTGTTTGGGAACTATTATTATCACCTTCAAATGGATCAACAGCATCTGACTGATTTTCCAGCTGAGAATCATCTTTTTCCTGATTAAGTAAGACAAACTCCGTATTCTCAACGGCATCGTTTTTTTCATTAGTTGATTCTTTTTCTTCTGAAGTTTCCATTTCAACATCATCACATTGTATAGGTTGCTCAACTGATCCATTTTCTGGTGTTTTTTTTTCACTTTCTTTTTCCAAAGATGGGCTGTCCTCACTGCTACTTTTATTAGTTTCATCAAGCTTATTAGAACTTTCCTTTTTGTTATTTTCATTTTCTGTGCTGGAATCCGGTTGTGCACTGGTTTCTTTATCATCTAACTTGGACTCATCCTTTGATGATTCAGTTTCACAAATCTCTAAACCGTCCTCCAAAGACTCTAAACTCTTATCAGCTTCTTTACAACTACTCTGATCATTATTTTCACTAATGTCTTTTTGCTTATCACTGTCGATAGCTTCCTCATTTTTGTTTTCATCTTCAACTGTGCTAGATTCGTCTCTATTAATATTACTTTCACTTGCTTCTTCAACAGGCTCTACTTCATCTACTTCCATAGGTGTTACTTCTTCCAAACAATTTTCCCTCTGCACCCTATTGATTTCCAGTACTTCTGTAACTTCCATAGTAATTTCACAACCTAGCTGCTCTTTGTCTTTGCTGCTGTCTACTTTATTGGTTATTAATATTTCTGACTCACTAGATGGTTCATTTGGCTTTTCAGTGGAAGTTACTGGTTCTACAGGAACAACCACGTCATTGTTTTCTTTTGGTGCATCAATAGTTTCCACGCTTTCGACAACAGTGTCAACATTGTCAACACTCTCTTCATTACTTGGTGGATCCATTTTTTACAACCTAGAAAAATGAAACAAGTAGTTTTTCATGTATGTAATTCAAACTTAAAATAATTTCAAAACTCATATGTCGGTGTACTGATATAATGCTTGGTAAAAACAATTTTAACTTTTTCTTTCAACAGCATCGCTCAAATAGGTTAACTAAAACTTGATAAGTTTATAGAGTAATGAATACACAATAACTTTGTGATTAACGCCATTGATAGTTTAAATTTAAAAAATTTCCGTACAACAGATCATCACGTTCCACGCGTTGCCTCAATTACAATAAAAATACTATTTGAGCAATTGAACTCTTCATTTGTAAGACTGAAAAATATAATTTCTATGCAAATCCGAGATTAAAAATAAAATGCTCAAAGTCGCAGTCATAGTATGTATGTTGGAAAAAATATACCGGCGAAAGACAATAAAGCACAGCAAACTCCTCCACGCTTTGGAACACCGCGCTGTGTTGTACAGATATATAGCTTAGCCGCAAATGAGGTTTGAAATATATATTTGTAATTTTCTCAAATATTATGTGCCAATATGTGTTGTTAATTGTACAGCACACACGCGCACGCTTATTTTCAGCCTTATGCTTAAAAAAGTGAGTGTTATATAAATTTAAGAGAAATAAAAATAACGAACTCACTGAATTTTCACTCCTGTTGTATAAGTAAGTGATTGATAATCTGTTCCTCAGATCAGTCGAGAGTTTGAAACACGCATCCTCCACGAGACATTGTAGGTATCGAATATCACAAGAATCAATTTTATTTCGGTTTCATCGGTTCATCGTACTTCATGCAGAGAAGAAAGGAAAAAAATTGAGTTTACTGTAACAAGTCACGAAAGAGTCGGTTTTTCAAACATAACCTCGAAACTTGAAAAGCGCACGCCCGAGGAAGGAAGGATATGCATGGAAATTTTGGGTAATCGCGGTAGAGGCAGCGTCTAGGTTAGATTCCGTCGGCCCCACTCCCCACTTTGTTGCCGGTGATTATCAAAGCATCCCAATAATACATGTGAAAAATGCAAGACTACCAGATGATAAGGAAAATGACGCGGGTTTCTGTATTATTAATTGCAAAACTGATTTTTTTGCCGCTTTCGACAACGGAGTCCTCGTGCGCGCCTCTGGCGCGAATTCGCGAACACACAAGAGGAGCGATGCAGCAGAATAGTTTTGCAACAGCTCTGCGAACTCCGCGAGCAACTTGCTAATTTCGACTTAAAAAAAATACCCAAAACTGTGGAATCGTTAGCAACGTTTGCAACCGCTTTGTAAAAAACTGTCGGATCAAGCAGTTTTGCAAAAAAAAATAAATTTGATACCGTCGTGCGAGAGACATAAAAAGTATCTCATCCACCCTTTGTAGTGTGTCTATACTATCAAAATTGATATCGATCGTTTGCAATTTAATTGTCGTTTATGTTGAACAGTTGCAAATTGTCATATTTTTATGTATAGCAGGTAAAATAATTATTTTTGTCGAATGTGGAATGTGCGATTTTTTCTCAATACAATAATACATAATACGTATTGCTGCGCATGCGCCGTGTATACAGTTCCACTAGCGATGGGATATAGTTCCGGCCAGATTTGGGAATTCTCTAGGACCCAACCTCTCTGACGTGGGAAATCACTAGATCAAAAAAAAATTAGTACCAAAGGTGACGCGCGAGATTCAAATAAGGTCCAATAACACAAGCATCCATCACCTGATGACCCGGGGCGCTCACTGGCCACTCTTTTAAATAAATAATTATTAATAACACCAGCGCCTATCACCTTTTGACCCGGGGCGCTTACTGGCAACTCTGTTAAATAAATTATTATTAGTAAATAACACAAGCGCCTATCACCTGATGACCCGGGGCGCTTACTGGCCACTCTGTTAAATAAATAATTATTGATAACACAAGCACCTATCACCTTTTGACCCGGGGCGCTTGTGTTATAAATAATTATTTATTTAACAGAGTTTCCAGTAAGCGCCCCGGGTCAAAAGGTGATAGGTGCTTGTGTTATCAATAATTATTTATTTAACAGAGTGGCCAGTAAGCGCCCCGGGTCATCAGGTGATAGGCGCTTGTGTTATTTACTAATAATAATTTATTTAACAGAGTTGCCAGTAAGCGCCCCGGGTCAAAAGGTGATAGGCGCTGGTGTTATTAATAATTATTTATTTAAAAGAGTGGCCAGTGAGCGCCCCGGGTCATCAGGTGATGGATGCTTGTGTTATTGGACCTTATTTGAATCTCGCGCGTCACCTTTGGTACTAATTTTTTTTTGATCTAGTGATTTCCCACGTCAGAGAGGTTGGGTCCTAGAGAATTCCCAAATCTGGCCGGAACTATATCCCATCGCTAGTGGAACTGTATACACGGCGCATGCGCAGCAATACGTATTATGTATTATTGTATTGAGAAAAAATCGCACATTCCACATTCGACAAAAATAATTATTTTACCTGCTATACATAAAAATATGACAATTTGCAACTGTTCAACATAAACGACAATTAAATTGCAAACGATCGATATCAATTTTGATAGTATAGACACACTACAAAGGGTGGATGAGATACTTTTTATGTCTCTCGCACGACGGTATCAAATTTATTTTTTTTTGCAAAACTGCTTGATCCGACAGTTTTTTACAAAGCGGTTGCAAACGTTGCTAACGATTCCACAGTTTTGGGTATTTTTTTTAAGTCGAAATTAGCAAGTTGCTCGCGGAGTTCGCAGAGCTTTTTGCAACAGTAACTAAACGAGAGCAGAAGGAGGGAGGAACGGAGCAGCCGCACTGCCGCACATATATAGATTCTAAAACACAATCATCTCTCCTCTATTCGTCTCCCACCCTCGTCTATAGTGATAGTGACCCCCCCTTTTTTTGTGTACGCATATATATAACACACAAGCGATATATTGAAAGAAAAAAAACAACAAAATATGCGTGATTTCCGATAAGTATATAATTTCCTCCAATTAGTTTTAATCGTTTTTCAGGTCAAATGCATAAAGGAAGGATGTAGGAAATTTTTACCCATAAAATCCCATGTGAATAAGCAGAGTTCTGATATCATAGTCGATGTATGATTTTCTCGATTTTCCATTTGAGAAAAAGGAGGAGTAATTATTTATTATAGTTGTTCTTGATATTTTATAATTATGGTTCTTTTTTTAGTTTGGAATATTGGAATTTGGATCGCTAGATGGCACTGATCGTTCTCAACCTAGGCATATAAACGTATTAACCGAACACACTTGCTACTTGCAGTTTTGTGGTTTTGCAGTGACCCAGAACCTAACAAACGACTAACAAAATAAGCTGTAGCGTTAGTAAATAGTAAGTATATATAGGTTGCTGCAGCAGCAAGGTGCAGGCAGCGTAGAAGGAAGAAGGAACGACGAAGAAAAAAGAATCACGACGACGGGTGACAGGCGTCTCGAGGACGCACGTGTGAAGTGTATGTACAAGAGAACAAAGGACTCCCGGGCTGCCAAGTATAAGGTGAGTGTGTATACTTTACTTCTTTCTCTGTAATTTGCGTGACTATTTTATTTACTATGGGTTTACTTTACGGAACTAACGGAATACGGATTCATTATTCATTTGCGGTGGATCGATAAACGTAAACAAACTATTATTTTGTGTACGTTCCGTAGCAGCCGACCATATATATTTTTTTTTCCTCAACTCATCATTTCGCTATTATTTATGTTATGTGATGTATGTATATACATATATGTATAACTAGGTATATAAAAATATATGTATTTACACGGGCATGACTCCTCTTTTTGGCAGTATTTTGAAAACGACACGTTAAAAATAACCATCAGAATCTCGCGCTTCTCTTCATTTCAACTCATCCTCTGATCATCTCTGATGATCTGTAAACTTTGTTTGTGGTGAAAGTTCAAGCAATATGTTGTTTTTTATTTAATACTTATTCATCCTATTGAAGGGTATACAATACTCTTGCGTTTTGATTAAGAGTACATGTGTTTTTATCTAAATTCATTAAAAAGGTTTACAATCTGTTTAAGTTTAATAAACAAACCAGCACTTGTTTAAAAATTAAAACTCTATTGTTTGACAGTAAAGAGCCATGACTGAGCCAGGCAGCCAAACAAAACCAGACAACTTTGAGGACACTTCATCATCCGGAGACTGGACATTTGTTGATCAAACAGCCAATGTGAAAGAGATCAACAATTCAGCTGAAGAAGAAATCAGGAAAAAAGATTTAAACGAACCTGAATCGCCTGTAGTTGTACAAGAAACAAAAATCGAGGTGGTTAAGAAAGATGAAGAACAAAAAGAGAACATTGATGAGGAGCAAGTTGAGAAAGGCATAGAAGCTGGAGAAAAAGACACTGAGTCTGATGACGTTTCCGTCATATCTGATGAAGAACCCGATCATACGATCTCTACAGAAAAAAGAATTGAAAAGTTGGATCTCAATCAATTGAGAGAGTCTTCAAGCCAACCAGAGTCTGACAATTGCTGTGGCATTGATGCCATTCGTCCATTCATAGTACTTGTTTCACTTGATAATTTTTATTTACCCAACATAATGAATTCTCGTTTATTTATACTTGATTATTTTCAGCCTGTGTTACTTGGTGGATTTGCATTATTGATTGCGTCTCTAATTGTGATTGTGTCATATGCTTTCATAGAATATAAATTTCAACAACTGGATAATCAAGATCTTCAATACCAATGTGCTTTTGAGTCACTTGGTAAATTAAAGCCAGCATCCGAATTTACCGAAAACTTGCAAAATCTTGATCATGGTAAGAAATAATTTTGTGTTTAGAACTTGCATAAGCTGGTGATAAATCGATCACAGTTCCAATTATAGCTCATTTATGTGTTTATTAGTGGCAAGCAGTTTGGATGACATCAATTACAAAATGCCTGAAATAAAGAATCTTGTTGATGATCTATCTAAAAATGTAAACAATTTTATGAATGTCAAAATAAGCCTTGAACATGCTTTGAAACATGTTAACTACAAAATAGAATTGGTGGCAGCCCTTTACGAGAGTTATTGTGCTATAAATGGAAAAATGAACGGATATCGTAATAAAATGTGTAAAACACCAAGGGCACTTCACGATATGATTTCCTTCAAAAAGAAATGGACAGCTAATAGTAATGGAATAGGTAAAATACCAAAAGAAAATCAAGACGAATTTCTAAAGTAGGTTTTATTTTCATCACAATGAAAAATATTGTCAAAAGTATGAGGGTGTTATCAAATTACACTCTTTTTCAGTGCCTTGAACGAAGATAAACATGAAATTGACACTGTTGCTGAGACTTTGTTATCTGAGTTTTTAAATGCATATTCCAAATTCGCTAACAACGTTGAGGAACTACAGGAAATGACATTCAGATCCAAATGTAAATACTTAATATTGAATTTCTAATTTTGTGAGCAACATGATTATTTCACCGACAACATTTATTTTCCAGCACTAACTAACAAAGGAAACATTTATAATAAAGAAAAAAATTGGGCAAAGAAAGGAAATGATTCATCAGAAAAGGAAGAGACAGGAGAGAAGAGTAAAGGAGACTTAAAGAACGATTGGAAAAAAAACAAGTCTGAAAGTAAAGAGAAACAATCATCCGAAGAGAAAAAATATGACAAACGTGATAAAAACGAAAACTATAAAAAATATAATAACAAGAATTCCAAGCATAAGCGTGAATACGATGATTCTGGGGAAAGTAACGAGAGAAATTTTGACAAAAAATATGAAAACAAAAGAAACGGCGACTATGTACAAAAGCACGAATATGAGAAAAAAAATCGAAATGCCGATCACCAATCTCCCAAGAAAAAAAATGATGATCACAATGAAAAGAAAGATTGGAATAGCGAACACAAAAGTAATAAGAATAAGAAAGAGTACGATTATGAGCGAAAATTTGAGAACAATAAGAAGGTGCCTGATTATGAGAATAAGTCAGATTCGGAGAAAAATTTCAGTGAACGTGATTTTGAAAACAGCAACAAAAAGGAAAACTTTTATCAAGAACGTGATGATAAAAAATACTGCGAATCAGGCCACAAGTGCAACAAAAAGAGGTATCATGACGACGATGACGACGACGACGACGATGACGATCATCGTCTCCATCGTCATCAGCATTATTCGTACAAGGATCACCCAAAAAGATACGTGGACTCAGATGAGACGCGGGATAAGTATTTTAATGAAAATTATGGAGACAGGGAAAGAGAAAAGAGGAACGGCGAGTGGTTGATGGAAAGGTAAGGGAAATTTTTTTCTAAAATAAACTTGTACAACATGGGCAAAATTTTATTATTGTTACTATTATTTTTGAAACTTGATCGATAGATGTAGACATTTGATGTATGTCGAGAGCTTGATTAATGCCAACTTTTACTGAAGTAGCGTTGAATTAATTAACTTGGCACATTTTCCAAATACAAGTTCTCAGTTGAGCTCGTGCGTTACGGTTAATCTGTATTTAATTACACAGTTTCTCAAAGACCTTTAGTGTGATTTACGCTATTTTAACTTTGAAACGTAAAATTAGAACTTTTTAGACGTATTCTAATTTTAACGAGTGTTTTTTTTTTCTCGAGTATTGGCGTCTCCTACTTACACATTCCTTTTAGCGTTTGCTTGAAATACTTAGAAATTTTATGTTTTATTTGATTTAGTAAGAATATTCGTGTGTGTTGTAAAATATTAACGCCTGATTTACTTATACATATAATCACCGTACAATACTAATAGTAAACGTTTTGCATCAAGTTTGATTAATTCTGTATACTTTCAAAACAAATTCGTATGTATGTATCATTTAACTATCAAAGCCAAATGACGCTAGAAACAAATAACCGATATTTCTTTTGTTCGTCTAACTAAGTCTGCCCATGTGATCATTGTTTTAAAACATAACATAAAAATTAACAATAAAACCAAATCTACAAAGAAAAGGATCATCATATAGCTGATCAGCTTTGCTTGTTTGTCCTCTTTTTTGGTGCACGCTTGCAAACAACGACGATGAAAAAAAAAAAAAAAAAAAAAAAAAAAAAATCCAGAAAATCAAACAAAAAGACCAAGAATAGAGGTGGTGATCGCGAAAAGCAGCGCAATTCTGATTGGTACTCTGCCCGAGCAGATTCGCGCCAGTGGATGAGGATGGAGGAGGAACGGCGCATGAACAATAGAAAACCCTCGGCTTATCATCATCGTCGCCCACATCACGAGCTCTAAGTACCACCAGGGCTGGATCCAGTTGTTGGTAAAAATTGCGATTGCGGTGGGAGAGAAGTCAATTTTCTTTTTTTTTTATCTTAGCTCGCCTTTCAGAGATTTTGCTTGGCGCTCTTTGCGATAAAAGTTTGACGTTATTGCTATTTTTTTTTTCGTTATATACTTACTGGGAAGGAAAAATCCTTACAAGTACAGCTTTTTTTTGTTATTAATGTATAGTTTTAAGTTACAAACTATAAAGACAAAAGATTGTAACATATGTTGCAGGTATGAATTCAGAGATCAAGTAAATTTGTTTGACTACAAGATAATTATCGTGAACAATTAAAGTATTCTAGAGTACATTGTAATCTCTTAAATTTTTATAGATTTTTAAATTTATTTATTATATATCCTACTTTAGATCCGCTATACATTCGGGTGGAGTTTTGAAGAACCGATGTTGTACTCTATAAAAAATTGTAATATAATTATCTTTCTTATGGAGTAAGTATTTGATGTTTTAAATGATTGTACACACTTGGTACTCGTTACCCGAATTATTGTTAAAAACTAGGTGTTTGCACGTGACTTTCGACACTTGGAAAAATACCTTACTATTTACAATAGGTTAATAAATATTTTTAACAATGAAATCTTTGTAGTCACGATAATCACGACTGTTTTTATCCCTACTCTAAAGTTAAAAGATGCTTATTCCAAGTGTAGAAAGAATCGTGTGCGCGCTCCTATTGAAAACGTATTATTTATTTACAATCGTCCGACAGTGTGATAAAAAAATCCCGAGCTTTCGTAGCGACTTTATTTTCAGCCAGAGTAAGATTAAATTAACGCATAAACAAAGATATTTTTTTTAATTTTTATTAATTTATTATTTCTATTTTTTTTTTTTTTTTTTTTTTTTTTCATCATTTTATTTACACTTGGTACACATTTACGCATGTGTATTGTAGGCAACCGTTTGCTGCGAGAGAAAATAGTTATTTCGTATTTAAGTGTGAATTTTGAACGATTCATGCAATCAATAAACAAATAAGAAGATGTAATTTCAAGTGTAAAATAAAAGTGTTGCAAACCAGTTGGAAAAATTGAGGGCACCTCGATCCTACAATGAATCCTTATTTTATTCACCACCGAAAATTATTGTAAACTTTTATGCTTGTATAACATTGTAATTGTAAAAAAAATTGTTGATTGAATAAAATCGTATAATTAAAAATACATATAAGTACATTTTTACTTAATCGACACATACACTCCTATTAACGAGGTTTCCTTTTTACTTGTCTTGTGTACTCTTTGCATGATAATCACACCTATATACTATGTGCTTACATCAAATCGAATGTTGCTTTTTATATTTTCAAGTATAGTTTTGTCAATAACCTACAACATTTGTTCACTACAAATGGACAAAGATGGATATAATAGTTGAACAAATAAAATGGATGAGAAATGTCATTCCAATTTCAACGAAGACTCGATGGAAAGCAGCAACACCTACTTTCAGAAGCCAAAAGTTGAAAATGTAGAAATCAGAATCTATCTGGACAGGCTCGTGGAAATTTTCACCATCATAATGACGAAACTCGAATTCGCGGTAACCGATCACGTATCGCATCTTACCATGTATCACCTCCATCGATTTATTAACCCTCGTGCACCAGGTCACTTTACCCTCGGTTCTTTCACACCCGAGGGTAATGGAAATTTTGACCTACGAGGACTACAAGCAAGTCGTCCTGGCGTTCGCTCCGCTTTTGTGCTGTCAAAGCAACCCCAAGGAACCAGTATTCCCGAGTTAGTGGACAATTGCTTGTTTTACTTTCGTAATCTCATTTCGATCCTCAACCACAATACCGTCCATTGAAGTAGAGTCATCATCAGAAGGTAGCCAAGACGGCTCGACGTCGTCTCGCGATGAGACGATACATGGAAAAACCACGGGCTGCTCCGAAAAGCCAGATGGTCCACCCTCCCCGTGTTTTCCGAAAATGAACATCGACGTGTACAAAGCTATCGAGGTGAGAAAAAAAAAAAAACCGGTGATCGGTATACATATACATGTGTACACCACCTACTTCATGTGAACTTCCCCAAGATCTTGTCGTCGTATCCGCTGGTACGTCACGTGGCCGAGCGAAATCGCGAAAACTTGTCGAAATCAGCCCTGAGTTTCACGCGTCAGCTCAAGTACTTCATGGACTTTGCCGTGTCCCAAACGAAGCTCACGTCGCTCGAGGAGCGGGAAAACGAGCTCCATCTGCGTCGGTTGTTCAGCGAAATCGAGCGGACCCAGGGAATCATCGGGGATCTGACCGGTAGTTTGGAGGAGCAAAAAAATCGGCACCAAGCCGAGTCGAAACGGTTTTTGGACCGGTGGGACGAGTGCTCGGGCAAATGGGAAAGGATCAACGAAGAGTTAGACGCCGCGCACTCGAAAATACTGTAATCAGCCTCCTTGAACCTGATATGTACATATATAATATGTTAATTTTTATTGTGATGGTAACGATGATTGTTAAACTATTGCAGTAAAGACTCGGAGGAGACTCTGGAAGCGTCGCGGGAGCAGTTCACCGTGAGGATGGGCGAACTGCAAGCTGCGCTGAGACGAGCGGAAGACAGTTTGGAGAGACAAAAGGCCCAGAATCGTAAATCGGAAGCCGACGTTCAAGGCAAAAAGTAAACGATATCGTTATACATGTTATACATTATTGCTCTACAATCATGGTTTAACGTATACTATACTTTACATATAGGTTCAAAGTGGAGTCGCAATTGTTGGGTATTATAACAAAGTACGACACGGAGATCGCCGACAGACAGGCGGCTTACGAGGAGTTGGAGATGGAATTGGCCGATTTGGAAAAAGTGAAAGCACCACTGATGGTCGGTATTGTGAAATAAATACACGTTATAGTTCAAATATAAGGAAGGATTGTTGTTACGTTGCAGGAGGAAATGGACAAACAGTTGGTCATTTACAACGGAATAATAGCCGAACGCGAGGAGCGAGAATTCGCCGAGTTGAGGGAGAAGCTCGAAAAGTTTGTGAGTAACAGATACGCCAGGATAATTCAGAGGTGGTGGCGAGACATCTTGCAGAAGAAAAAGAGCCTTCCCGTGAAAAAGAAGAAAAAGGTTCGTGTCGTACTGTAGTTGTATTTTTAGTTTTAAGCTTAAAGTCGTCACAAAATAAATTTAGTAAATTTTCATTTCGTTCCATTTCAGGGAAAAAAGAAGAAATGATATCAAACATAGCAAAGAACGCGCAACATTTCAATAAAGAAATAATGAACTTATTGTAATTTTGTAGTACCTTATTTGTGGAAAAATAAACAAATTGCATTATCGCCAAAATGTGTTTCTATCGCTCGAATGCCAGTACGAAAACAAAACCAAGTTGAAAACGTTCGAGTTTCAACAACTTCATGTAACAACGCTGTACACAATTGACACTTTGACAACAAAGCATATATTGTCCACTCGAAAAAAAAAAAAAAAAAAAAAGGTTATCATTGAGTTTTTTACATGCACAACAGGACCAAAGTAATAATAATTGGTCGATGGATGATTATGTTGTTGTTGTTGTTGTTGTTTATGGTTAATTAATTTGCGAGACGTAACGATTCGACACAATGAACGCCGACGACGAGGACGAGAACAAAGATCCCGACCCGCGGTTCGATTTTATCCTTCAACACATGATAAATACGACCAAACTGAGAATGGAGCTCTGGAAAAAATTAAAGTCCAATGTCGACTACACGGTAAATTTGAAAAAAAAAAAAATAACGTGTTACCCCTGAGACTACATAATATGGAAGTAAACGAATTTGGTCGCTCTCGTATATAGAACGTGCTCCTGAATTTTTTCACCACACCCACGGAAAACATGCTGCTGCTGGAAGTCAATTCCCTCGGTTTTCTGGTACCCTACTCGTTCATCCAGCTGAACTACAAGGCCAAGTACAGCTACTTCTTGAAACGCGACGTGGTAGCGATCACAGCCGACAACGCGAAGGACGTGCTGGCGACCGGGGAATTGGCACCAAAGACTTTCGAGGAGTTGACTTCCATCGTCGAGGAGGTAAAAGTATTCCCCACCTTCCTCGTTGTTCCGAATCGATGAACCAGCCGCAATCGTTTAGACGTTCATACCGATCTTGACGGATCCGGGACCGCGCGGCGAGTGGCCGGACTACATCGCTGACGACGTGAAACAGCAAGTCTACGAGCTCCGCACCCTCATGTGCCAGGTACACGCTTATCCGTTTGGCAAAATGTGTAGCGCTGAAACGTGATCTCAAAACAAGATTCGGAGCAAATCGAGCGGGGACACGATACTGCCGATGCCCATGGGTACCGACCAGGTGTTTGGCGACGGCCCCGTGCCACCGGAGCTGAAGCGCAACATCGAGCGGGCCGTCGTCACGTGGGCGGGCTACATCAACGAGGCCCTCGTCGAGGAGAGCACCAAGGTTTTCGAGACCGAGCCCAATCCCTTGCCCAGATCGGGTATTTATCGTCCTCCGTTACATATGTATACACCACCAGCTCCCAAATACACCCATGTCCATCTCACGCGCGTTATCGAATGTAGAAGTGTTGTTCTGGAGGAAGAGGCTCAAGAACGTCGAGTCGATTTACGAGCAGCTGAGGGACCCGCGGGTCAAGAAAATGGCATCCATACTCGAGCAGGCAAATAGCCCATACCTTATGTGCCTGCAAAACATATTCAAAGACGTGGTCGGCGGTAAGATACGTGTGATATATATATATGTATGTAGAAAAAGAACAAAGTTTATTTCCCTTGGAATCAGCCGTGGTCGAGGCGCGCGACGTGTGCCTGCACCTGTTGCCGCTGGACAAAGTTTTCCAAGACCTCGAGAGCGAGTCCAACTTTCCCGACATCGTCAACAAGTTCAAGCCCATGATGCACTGCGTCTGCCTCACCTGGTCCCGGTCCAAGTACTACTGCAAGAGCTCGCGCATCATCACCCTGTTCAAAGAGATATCGAACCTCCTCATGCAGATGGTGGGATATTTCAATTAAACGCCGTCCACCTACTTAAATGTGTATGGGTATCGTAAATCGTTATTATTTTCGCTTCAAGGCCACGGAATACGCGGAGCCGAGTTCGCTGTTCCAGGGCGATGCCGAGGACAGCCTAAAGCGAACGGCTCAAGTCATCTTGGTGATCGAAGCGTTCCAGAGCACCTACGACGCATTTCGCGCTAAATTGCCGAGTTACTTCAGGGGCTCACGCGACTCTGCTGGCTGGAACTTTCACGAGAAGCTCATTTTCGACAGGCTCCTCGAGTTCCTGCGCCGCCTGAAACAGCTCAATGTACATACTGCTTTTTTCTTCTTCTTATATTATATTCAAAATGTACATCATTTTGGGAAAAAAATGCGCGTCCCAGTCGATCTTCGTTTTCGCCGTGGAGTACTACAAGCTGGAGAAGATCGAGATCGCGGGTCTGCGGGGCAAGAAACTCGGCCCGATGGTCCTCGACATTTACGAGAAATTCGTCAAGCGGTACAACGAACTGGCTGGCGTCAACTACGAGATGCTGCTGCCGGAGGATCCCGGCTTCAACGAGGACATCGTTGTCTACTTGGCGGAGGTGTGTGCCTTTTTTTTTTCCATTCATGACACGTACCGGTGTGTTGGCGAGGAATATATATATAACTTGGTGTCTCGGTCTCGAGATCGAGGAAATGGACCGGAGGCTGGCCACGATTTTCGACCAAGCCTTCTCGGAGTGCCACACCCTGGAGAGCATGTACAAGTTCACCGTGAACATCGGGACCATAGTCTCGCGGCCCATCATCTTCAAGCAGTTGTGGCCGTACTACGAGAGGATCATCGAAAAATTGCACGAGGAACTGGACCAATCAAAAGTATACCAATGCTCGCGATGAGTGTCGATTATCGTCGCGTCGGTTGATTAACCGGAGAGTGCGCGATCGGTTACAGGTGTTGTACGACCAAAGCATCAAGTCGTACGAGAAAACGGGCTTCATCGAGTTTGACGAGAGCTTCCCTCCCGTCTCGAGCTCGCTGTGTTTCCTGCAAAAGCTCAGGACTCGCGTCGACGAGCCGATCGAGTGGACGAGGTCGATCGAGCACCCGCTCGTCGAGTCCGAGTACGGAGTCCTCGCCAAAGAAAAACACGCCGAACTGATCGTAAATCCCTACATCCCGCATTGTGGCATATCTTTAATGTCGTGTACGCGCGTGTACCTCTCGTTGAACGATTCGGTATTTGGAATGATCGAAGGAGCTGATCAGCCAAAAGGAGCAAGAAATATTCAAGCAGTGGGTCGAAAAGGTGCCCGGCTGGTGCGAGACCGGATTGTCGAAGACGATGTTCCGTTATGACGAGAGCGGCACCCTGGCCGCTAATTTGGACGAGGATTTGGCGACGGTGCTGCGGGAATTGCGGCACATGATCGTCATCCTCGAGCGGGACGACCTGCCCCCCGAGGTTCTCAATGTGCACGCGAGGGCCTCCTTTTTCTGGGATACCAACGTCAAGTTATACAACATCACGAACTGGTCGGTATACATTAACAGATTTTTTTTGGTCGCGGCGATGGAAAAAAAATATCACCCAACACCGATCTGTCAAAGGTTCAAGACCATCAACGAAAAGTCGAACCAAGTCGAGGCCTATCTGCTCAGCGAAGAAATCAGCGCCATAAACGAGCTGATTGCCTACACCCAGGAGAACTGCACCTGGAACTCGCCCGGTACGTCTCAATGAACTTTCATCGTGTCAAATATAGAGAGACGACAAGCCTTATGATTCCTCGGTAGAGGTGTCCGAGTACGTGGACAAGCTCGTCGACATGGTGGGGAGCCTCTGCAAGCGGCTGCTGCGGGCCCAAAAGAACCTGGAGGATCTGGTTGAGAAGATGGAGTCGTGGGCGCGGGTTCCGGTGCTCGTGCGCCGGGACAACAAGAGGCAGCAGTTACTCGCCGTGGCCGAGCGCAAGGACATCTTCGAGAGGCGTTACCAGCTCGTGCGAGACGACGCCGAGGAGCTAGACCGGCTCCTAGAGGAGAACTACAAGCTGTACTTTGATCTGATACCCGAGCAGCTGTTGCAGCCTGGAGAAGGTACTCACGATTGTTGTCAAACGTCGATCGTTTGTTTTCAAACCAGAATTTTTTTTTCATTCAAGAACATTCGTTGGCCGAAGACGAGGAGGACTCAGGAGACAAGTACACCTCGTCATTCACTTTACTTCGTGACTGCCATGTAAATATACTCGTTTGTATATAAAAACGTACTTTTCGCCGAACAACGTAGGATGGAAGAAGCTGGCGAAGACTCCGAGGGGAGCAAGCCCGAGTCGGAGGACGGGCAAGGGGAGGAGCTGGAGCCAACGGCTTCGGAGCAACTCCGACGCGACGAGGAGGCCGCGCTTGACTTACAGCACCGAGAAAAGTTCCGGAGTTATCTCGCCTTGGTCGACGACATAGTCTCACGGATCTTTGTTCTCGCGGCGTCTACGAGGTGTGTCATTTATAATATACATTATGCCGTAGACTGGATAAGGGAAATCGGTATGGTGTTTAGCGTTCGGTACATAATAACGGAGACGGACGAGACATTGGATAACGAGCCGCTTGTCGAGATGCAGCTACTTTTGGACGAGCCCGACGTAACATACGTCCCCACCACCGACAACGATGATCCCAACGGTTTGTACGCCATCCACGAGGACATAATGCTCGACATCATGAGGATGGCCACCCTCGTGCGCAGAGTCGACCCGGACAAGTTGAGCGAACGGGACTGCTACGCGGTAAAATTCGTTTCATTGGCAACAATTATCGTATCATCTATACTTATACACTGACAAAACAAACAGATCGACCTCGCGGAAGACGAGGACATAGTGCTGATGCTCGAGGAGACCTCGTCGCGCATGAGGAAGGCCATCAATGAAGCTGTCAAGTACGCCGAAGTGAGTGCACCGTTACGCGACAATGATATAATTTATTTATGAAAAAAACAAAAAACAACAACCATACCTCTGGTCAACTGTAGAATTTCAACGTATACTCCTGGCTGTGGATGGACGATCGGAATAGGTATCTCCAGCTCTTCCTGCGCTTCGCTCGCGTGTTGAACGAGACCGAGACGAAGCTACTGGAGAGTCTGGAAGACGGCGAGGCGCACGAAAGCTTGCCCGAGAAGAAGCCCCAGTTGGAGCACTTTAGAAGCGAGATGGACCGGTTTTTGGAGGTGTACGGAGAGTGCGAAGCCATCGCCGATGCGCACGTCATCGACAAGTGGCTGCGTGTCAACATCAGGCCGTTGAAGCAAAGCCTTTTGAACACGGTCTGCAAATGGTCGAACCTACTGAAGCAGCACCTGGTCGACCACGTGCACAAGAGGTTGCTCTCCCTGGCCTCTTTTTTTTTTTCCAAGGGGATACCTTCTTAAAATACATCGAAGCACTACTTTTTGATGTTTTTTTTTTTTTTTTTCGTTCACAGTTTGGACGATCTGTCAGCTTTCTTGAACAAAGCCTACGTGAGGTTCACCCTGCCCATCGAGGACGACGATTACGACGGACTCCTCGATGCGATTTATTACTTGAAGGAAGTGCGAGATCGGCAATTCGAGATCGAGGAGATGTTTGACCCTATAAAGGTACATTATTATACGTGTAAAATGTCAATCGATCGGCAAAACCACATTGTCTCCCTACCGATCTTCCTTAGAACACGATTCAGCTGCTCAACCTGTACGACTACGAGTTCGACGAGCGCACCCACGACCAGCTGATGACACTGCCGGAGTTCTGGAACTCGATCAAGAAGCTGGCCGCGCAAGTGAAACAAGTGGTAGCTCCGCTGCTTGCCATTCAGATCGACTGGTTGAAGAAGAAGCTCGTGTACTTTGACTACCGGCAGCGCAAGCTTCTCGAAAAATTCCGCGCGAGCGAGATTTACAAGTAATGGGTACTTATATATGAATGAATCGGTGGGCTTTCTGTATATTCCAACGTGTTGCGTTCGCACAGCCCCGCGTGCGAGAGAGTTTACGAGAAAATGGACAGCCTGAACGAGTTGGTCGAGGAGCTACTCGGGGACCTTCGCGAAATGGCGCGGACCTCCGAGATATTCGAGCAGCCGATGCCCGAGTTCATTGAGCTCGAGCTACTGCGCCAAGAGATGCGAATGATCAAGAACCTGTGGGACTACGCGAACGTGATTACGTCGAGTCTGGCTCAGTGGAAGACGACCGTGTGGAAGAAGCTCGACATCGAGAACATGGACAACGAGTGCAAGAAGTACACGAGAGAACTGAGACGTGGGTGGATTTTCTTATTTTTTGTCGTTGGCCATTTAATGTTATTTATTCTTCATTTGTGGATTGAACAATTACCTTGGCGCGTGCAGTTCTGGATAAGGAAGTTAAGGTTCTAAAGTTGTACGAGTTTATCGACTCCCAACTGAAGAACATGATGTCCTCGCTGAGGTCGGTCTCGGAGCTGCAGAATCCAGCCATCAAAGAACGCCACTGGCAGGAGCTGATGGCCGAAACCAAGGTCATTTTCTATACGCAAGACGCGACGAAGACGGTCAACGTAATATTCTCTTATGATTCGAACTACAGGTGCAGTTCAACATGGACAACAAGACGACGTTGGATGACCTCCTGAAGCTCGAGCTTCACAGGTTCGAGGAGGAGGTGAAGAACATCGTGGACAAGGCGGTCAAGGAGATGGCCATGGAGAAGGTGCTTAATGAACTGAGGAATACCTGGATGCAAATGGAGTTCGAAAAGGATGTGCACGACAGGACTCGACTGAACGTGTTGAGAATCAGCGAGGAGGCCATGGACACCCTCGAGGAGAACCAAGTGAGCCACGAGCTTACTGTTCTTGTACTTTTGACATTACTGTACATCATATTTTTTTTTTTTTTTTTTTTTTTTTGTCAGGTGCAATTGCAAAACATGTTGAGCTCGAAATTCGTCGGGTACTTCTTGACGGAAGTGACGGACTGGCAGAAAAAGCTAACGACGGCCGACGCGGTCGTGAACGTTTGGTTCGAGGTTCAGCGAGCGTGGATGCATCTCGAGAGCATATTCATCGGCTCGGAGGACATTAGGAGCCAGCTTCCCGAGGACTCGAAGAGATTCGAAAGGATCGATCGAGAATTCAAGGTGTGCATGTACCGATGTATATGTTGTTTTTTTTTTTTTTAAACGAAGCCAGAACCGCGTTGTTCGACCGTTGAAATGATTTTACCCCAGGAATTACTGAAAGAAGCGACCAAGGACTTAAATATCGTGAAAGCGACCAACAAGCCGAACTTGCTGGGGAAACTGGAGGAACTGGAGAGGCAGCTCAGCTTGTGCGAGAAAGCGCTCGCCGATTACTTGGAAACCAAAAGACTGGCGTATCCAAGATTTTACTTTGTTTCGCCGGCAGATCTCCTTGATATTTTGAGCACCGGTTGGTATACACGGAGGTGCGATGACAAAATGATCAAGATTAAGCTATCGTTTTTTTTTTTTTTCCCCCACCCCCTAGGAAACAATCCCGAACTCGTTTGCAAACACTTGTCCAAGTTGTACGATTCGGTAGCCAATTTGAAATGGAAGGTGGAGGGCGGGCGCAATTCTAAAACAGGTTTACAGATTCATCCACTCGAATAAGCACACCATAATGGTCAAAGTAACTTTTATTATTATTGTTGTTGTTGTTGTTGTTGTCATTGTTAGCCAACAGTCTCGTAGCAAAAGACGGCGAGGTCATGAGCATGTTTGGAACTTGTGATTGTAGTGGAAAGGTACGTAGGACTGAAAAAAAAAATTTAAAAACGAATAGCGCTAAAGTTGCATCGGCCAAAAAAAAGTCTATTCAACATTTAGGTTGAAATATGGTTGAACCGCGTCACCGAAGCGATGAAGCGGTCGGTGCGCTATCACTTTGGTCAAGCGGTCAAATCGTACGCCGAAAAACCGCGCGAAGTGTGGCTGTTTGATTACGAGGCTCAGCCTGCCCTCTGTGGCACTCAGATCTGGTGGACAAGCGAAGTCACGATGGCCCTGGCTCAACTTGAAGAAGGCTTTGAAAATGCGCTCAAAGGTATACATTGATTTCAATCTCATATCTATACAGCTATGAAAATCTTACATCGATGGAAAACACTCGCATAGATTATCAGAAGAAGCAAATAGCTCAGCTGAGCGCGTTGATATTTCTGCTGATTGGCGAGCTCACGGAAAACGATCGTCAAAAGATCATGACGATATGCACGATAGACGTGCACGCGAGGGACGTCGTTGCCAAGCTGATAAACATGAAAGCCGAGAACGCCGCGAATTTCCAATGGCAGTCGCAACTCCGGCACAGGTTTCTATAGAATCCATCTCCACCATGTGATCCATGTGGCGAAAAAAAAAAAAAAAAAAAAAAAAATCCTGTGATACCGATTTTTCCACCCGCAAGATGGGACGATAAGCTGGGCGACTGTTTCGCCAACATTTGCGACGCGTCGTTCGCCTACTCCTACGAGTACCTGGGCAACACGCCTCGACTGGTGATAACACCCCTGACGGATCGGTGCTACATAACGCTGACGCAGTCGTTGCACTTGATAATGGGCGGAGCCCCGGCCGGGCCGGCCGGTACCGGCAAAACCGAAACAACCAAGGATCTCGGCCGAGCCCTGGGCCAGATGGTCTACGTGTTCAACTGCTCCGAGCAGATGGACTACAAATCCTGCGCCAACATTTACAAGGGACTGGCGCAGACCGGGGCCTGGGGCTGCTTCGACGAGTTTAACCGCATAAGCGTCGAGGTGCTGTCTGTAGTGGCCGTCCAGGTCAAGAGCGTCCTCGACGGAATCAAGAGTCGCAAGAAAACTTTTATGTTCTTCGGCGAGGAGCTGAACCTCGTGCCCTCGGTCGGGATGTTCATTACCATGAACCCCGGCTATGCGGGCAGAACCGAACTACCTGAGAACTTGAAGGCTCTGTTCAGGTATGATACGTGTGTTGCTTATTGACAAGGCCGTTTGTTTATTCCGAGTACCGTGTCGTTTCAGACCATGTGCCATGGTGGTGCCGGACTTTGAGCTCATTTGCGAGATCATGCTGGTCGCCGAGGGCTTTCAGGAGGCTCGTCTACTCGCCCGTAAATTCATCACCCTGTACACCCTGTGTCGCGAGCTCCTGTCGAAGCAGGACCATTACGATTGGGGTCTGCGAGCCATAAAGTCCGTCCTCGTGGTAGCCGGTAAGCTAAAGCGAGGCGATCGAAACAGACCGGAGGACCAGGTGCTCATGCGGGCGCTGCGTGACTTCAATCTTCCCAAGATCGTCACCGACGACGTGCCCGTATTCATGGGTCTCATAGGTATACGCTCGTCATTATCTGCACATTGTAACCTTCATTCGGAACCATTTGAAAAATTGTCCACGACCAAGGCGACCTATTCCCCGCCCTGGACGTACCGAGGAAGCGTGACTTGGATTTCGAAAAGGATGTGAAGCGTGCCACTCTGGATCTCAAACTGCAGCCCGAGGACGGCTTCATACTCAAAGTCGTGCAGCTCGAGGAACTCCTGTTCGTCCGGCACTCGGTGTTCATCGTCGGTTTCGCCGGAACTGGAAAATCCGAGGTGTGGAAGACCCTGTACCGCACCTATCAAAATCAACGTCGCAAGCCCTACTTCAACGATTTGAACCCAAAAGCCGTGACGAACGACGAGCTCTTTGGCATCATCAATCCAGCCACCAGGGAATGGAAGGACGGGTAATTCATGCGCTCATTATTATTATTATACGTCGTTGATGGCAAATCAGACTTTCAAACCTCGATTGGTGAGCAGATTGGTGTCGGTTCTCATGCGCGACCAAGCCAACATGGAAGGCGACGGGCCAAAGTGGATCATCTTCGACGGCGACATAGATCCCATGTGGATAGAGTCCCTCAACACGGTGATGGACGACAACAAGGTGCTCACCCTCGCCAGCAACGAGCGCATCGCGCTCACCAAACAGATGAGGCTACTCTTCGAGATCTCGAACTTGAGGTTTGCGCGGAGATTTATAGTCACCTTTCAAACTTGAATGGCGGATTGTACTCTCGACGTTTTAGAACGGCCACTCCTGCCACGGTTTCACGAGCTGGAATCCTGTACATTAATCCACAGGATCTCGGTTGGAGTCCGTGAGTACTTTTTTTAAATCAGCTGATACCTATACGGTATAAAAATGACCGCGAAACGCGTGCTGTACCCCAGATTCGTCCAGAGCTGGATCGACACGCGAGTGGAGAGCGAGCGCGGCACTCTTTTGGTGCTGTTCGAAAAGTACATACCGACCCTGCTCGAGGTGACGAAGGGCAAGTTCAAGAAGATCACGCCGATCCCTGAGATCGCCCACCTGGAGATGCTGTGCAACCTGCTCGATTGCTTCTTGACTCCTCAGAACTTGCCCCCCGATTGTCCACGGGAATGGTGATTAGAGAGAGCGCGCCCAACGCGGCTCTTTGATGCTCTCATTACACGAATGAATGGAAATAAAAGAGAAATAGAGACGTTGATCCGTGAAATTTGATAAGGTACGAGCTGTATTTCGCGTTTGCCTGCATCTGGGCGTTCGGATCGGCAATGTTCCAAGATCAGCTGGTCGACTGGCGCAACGAGTTCAGCAAGTGGTGGCTGAGCGAATTCAAGGCCGTCAAGTTCCCCTCGGGCGGCTCGGTCTTTGGCTACTTCATCGAGCCGGAGTCGAAGAAACTGACCCCCTGGGAAGAAATCGTCGGCGGGTTCGATCTCGATCCGGACATCCCTCTACAGGCATGCCCATCGAGTCGCAAAATTTATCTTAATGTTTCTTTCGTTTCACTTACACCTCGTTGTGCGTTGCGAAGGCTACGCTGGTCCCGACCGCCGAAACGGTCCGCCTGAGGTTCTTCATGGATCTCCTGATGGCGCGCAAAAGACCGGTCATGCTGATCGGCAGTGCCGGATCGGGTAAAAGCGTCATCGTCGCCGACAAGCTCTCCAGCCTGTCCGACAACTACATCGTGGCGAACGTACCCTTCAATTACTACACGACCTCCGGTTACCCCCCTTTTGTCCCTCTCAACGATACAAGTACTAAGGTTTGGCCGTTGAGACTCATGAATTTCTTTTCCACGCAGAAATGCTGCAACGAGTCCTGGAGAAGCCTCTGGAGAAGAAGGCCGGGCGTAATTACGGACCACCGGGCTCCAAGTCGCTGATTTACTTCATCGACGACCTGAACATGCCCGAAGTGGATACGTACGGGACCGTACAGCCGCACACCATCATACGCCAGCACATGGATTACGAGCACTGGTGGGGGAAAATGACTTTCTTTTTTTTCTCGCACCCCCGAGTTTTAACGATGGTGATATCATCGTCGAATCGAAACAGGTACGACCGACAAAAGTTCACGCTGAAAGACGTCCACAACACGCAGTACGTCTCTTGCATGAACCCCACTGCCGGGAGCTTTACGATCGATGCTCGGTTGCAACGACACTTTGCCGCGTTTGCCGTGAGGTACTTTTCGAGTTTTTATCTTTACCAATGAAAAAAAAAAAAAATGGTTGTCCAATGATATTGTTATTCCAAAAGCTTCCCCGGGCAGAACGCTCTCGTCACAATCTACAGTCAAATTCTGGAGCAGCACTTGACGTTCCCGTTGAACAAGATCAACCCGGTCATTGCCAAAATAACGGCGCCGTTCATCGAGGCGGCGCTGTACTTGCACGGCAAAGTGACCGCGTCCTTCTTGCCAACGGCCATCAAGTTCCATTACGTTTTCAATCTCCGCGATTTGTCGAACATCTTCCAAGTAACTACCCTCGATTGGTGATGGTTTTTTTTTTTTCAATTCTCACTGCGCGTATGATGGTGTGAAAAAAAAAATCGTTTTCCAGGGAATACTGTTCTCAAGTGGCAACACGATACCGCACGTCAACGGTTTCCTTCGCCTCTACGTGCACGAAGCGTCAAGAGTTTACTGCGACAAACTCGTCGATGCCGAAGACAAGGAAGCGTTCAATCAACTTATCCGTGACGCTCTCAGGAAATATATACCGGTTGGTTTTTTTTTTTTTTTTTTTTTTTTTTTTTACCGATCAATAAAAACTGTCGCTTGCGTCAATGTAGGGATTCGAAGAAGAATTAGTGTTTGCCCAGCCGATTATTTTTTGCCACTTTGCCGAGGGAATCGGAGATCCGAAGTACATGCCGATACGAGACTGGCCGCATCTTGAGAAACTGCTTACCGATGCTCTAGTGAATTACAACGAACTGGTGCCGATTTTATTTTTTTTATTTCTCATTTTTTTTTTTTTTTTTTTTTTTTTATTTCGTAGGATTTCGACTAAACGGGCGTAAAAAATTGTTGTAGGTCTCGGCGATGAGTCTAGTGATGTTCGAGGACGCGATGTACCACGTGTGCCGAATCAATCGGATTTTGGAGTCGCCTCGCGGCAACGCCCTACTCGTTGGCGTTGGTGGTATGGGAAAACAATCACTGTCGCGGCTGTCCTCTTTTATTTCCTCCCTAGAGGTAACCGAACAACTTGCTCGAATCACTTGATGAAAAATGGCTCATCCACGCACGATTTTCAAAAAAGGTGTTTCAAGTACAACTGCGAAAAGGCTACTCGATAAACGACTTGAAAGCCGACATATCGGTCCTCTACACGAAAGCTGCCGTGAAAAACATCGGTATCACGTTCCTAATGACGGATTCGCAAGTCGCCCAGGAAAGATTTTTGGTCGTCGTCAACGACATGCTAGCGTCCGGTGAGATACCCGATCTCTTCCCCGACGACCAAATCGAAAACATGATCAATGCCATGAGAAACGAGGTAACTCGTGACGACCGATTTTCCTTGCTGATCTTCACTGATATTGATAATGACGTTGAAACAACAGGTGAAACAAGCAGGGATGCTGGACACCAAAGAGAACTGCTGGAAGTTCTTTATCGACAAAGTGCGCAGGATGCTCAAGTGTATCCTATGTTTCTCGCCCGTGGGAGCGACTCTGAGGAAAAGAGCTCGTCAGTTTCCGGCAATCGTCAACTGTACGTCAATCAACTGGTTCCAGGATTGGCCGCAAGAAGCCTTGGAATCCGTGTCCTTGCAATTTCTCGGGGTAACCAAGTTTCATTTACACTTGTGATTTGTTATAACACCATCTAAATGTGTAGTTTTTTTTTTTTTTTTTTTTTTTTTTTTCATCTCTTTGTCTAGGAGCTCGAGGTGTTGCCCGGAGAATACCGAAAGCCCGTATCGTTGTTCATGTCGTTTGTGCACACGAGCGTGAACGAAATATCGAAAATTTACCTCCAGAACGAGAGAAGATACAATTACACGACTCCAAAATCGTTCCTCGAGCAGATTGCCCTCTACTCCAAGCTTCTGACGGACAAGACTTTCAACTTACAAGCGATGATCGAGAGGCTGGAAAATGGCCTGGAGAAGCTCGAAAGCTGCGCTGAGCAGGTCGGTATAAATTTTGTTCACACCCCAACTCTAGAGAGGGACAAATCAATATTCGATTGATCGAGCGCAAAAATAGGCAGACGGGCTGAAAGAAGTACTGGCCGTGCAAGAAGTCGAGCTGAAGAAGAAAAACGACGTAGCCGACAAGATTTTGGCGGAGGTCACCGCCGAAAACAACAAGGCGGAGGTCGAAAAAGCTTTCGGTAACAAAAATTCATGGCACGTGTATTATGAAAGCGCGTGGGATTCGCAATAACTTTGCCGACTCGTTAAGTGTCCGAGGAGGAGGAAAAGGTGGCCGAGATCAAGGAAAGCGTCTCGCAAAAGCAGAAAAAATGCGACGAGGATCTCGCCAAGGCCGAACCAGCCGTGCGACAAGCCGAAGCAGCTCTGAATACTCTGAACAAGGTAAACCGTCGTCTTTTCAATGAAAGAGGGTATAATATGTATATATACACTATGATTCTTCACTTGCAGAACAACTTGACCGAGTTGAAAGCTTTCGCTTCACCACCAGCGGCCGTCGCCAAAGTAGCCCAAGCCGTGCTCGTCCTGTTCTCCCCGAAAGGCAAAGTACCAAAGGATCGAAGCTGGAAAGCTTGCAAGGTCATGATGGGCGGAGCCGACCAGTTTCTCTCGGCTCTGCGAAACTACAACAAGGAAAACATCCACCCGGACGTCGTCAAGGCCATCAAACCCTACATCGACGACAAAGGTTGTCACTGCGCGACCAATAATAATATTCGACCGGTTATATGGTTATGCGTATTTCAGAATTCGATCCGGATTTCATAAGCTCCAAGTCCCAAGCGGCCGCCGGTATTTGCAGTTGGGTGATCAACGTCATGGTCTTCCACTACATAAACGAGGACGTCAAGCCGCTGAGACAAGCCCTGGCGCAGGCCAATGCCGAGTTGCAGGCCGCCCTCGATAAACTTGTGTCCCTGCGCGCTCGTTTGGGGGTCGGTTGTTCATTTCACACCATTGCCGCCGTGCTTTTATCAAAGAATAATAATTAACGCCAAAATTGTCTTAGGAGTTGCAAAAAATGCTGGACGCCCTGGGCGAAAAGATGGAAATAGCGATGGGGGAGAAGCAAAAGTGCCAAGCGGAGGCGGACGCCACGGCGACGGCGATAGATCTGGCCAATCGGCTGGTCAACGGACTCGCTTCGGAGAAAATTCGCTGGGCAGAGACTGTGGAAATGTGAGAGAAATCGAGCACTCTATGTACACCCTAGACAAAGCCATTAGAAAGTACAACCAAAGTGCTCTCATACTCACAACACGAATCACATCAGGCTCACGGCGTCGGGAGAAAAAATACCCGGCGATATTCTGCTGGTCACAGCTTTCATCTCGTACGTGGGTTGCTTCAGTCGAAAGTACCGACAGGATTTGATAAACGTCCACTGGATGCCGTTCATCAACAAGCTGGACCCGCCGATACCGATCAGCGAGGGTTTGGATCCGCTGGCCCTTCTTTCCGACGACGCGCAGATCGCGCAATGGAACAACGAAGGTTTTCCGAAATTAATATTTCGAGAACGTTCTACCTCTTGGGGGTGTTGCATTGGGAAATGACTAGTGGTTCTCCTTCAAAGGCCTACCAACCGATCGCATGTCATCGGAGAATGCAACCATACTGACCAACTCGTCGAGGTGGCCACTGATGATCGATCCTCAGCTCCAGGGCGTCAAATGGATCAAAACCAAGTACGGCGAGGACTTGAAGATCCTCCGGCTGACGCAGCGCAACTACCTGGATCAGATCGAAATGGCGATCAGCAACGGGGAAATTGTCCTCTTGGAGAACATCATGGAAAGCGTGGACGCGGTGCTGGATCCCATTCTCGGGCGTGTGCTCATCAAAAAGGGCCGGTAAATTAATCGTGCACACAATATTACGATACGATGTATTACCCAGTGGAGAAAAACAGTTTGAACCAGCACTTGTTTATCGTGTATATATACCTTTGCAGGGCAATAAAAATCGGCGACCACGAAGTCGACTACAATCCGTCCTTCCGGCTGATCCTCCAGACGAAGCTGGCCAATCCGCACTACAAGCCGGAAATGCAGGCCCAAACGACGCTGATCAACTTCACGGTCACCCAGGACGGACTGGAGGAACAGCTGCTCGGCGAGGTCGTCAAGGCCGAGAGACCCGACCTCGAGTCCACCAAGTCCCAGCTCACCAAGCAACAAAACACCTTCAAGATAACCCTGAAAACCTTGGAGGACGATCTACTGCACAGGTATTGCGCATACATTTGGACGTAATTTCACATAATATGCCGATTCACAACCGGTTGTGCGCTCCGTAGGCTATCCTCAGCCGGTCCAAACGTACTGAGCGACGTGGCGCTCGTCGAAAATCTCGAAACGACGAAACGCACAGCGGCCGAAATCGAAATCAGGGTCGAAGAAGCCAAGATCACGGCTGTGCAGATCGACGAGGCGCGCGAGTGGTATCGCCCGGCAGCCTCGAGGGCCAGTCTCCTGTACTTTATCCTCAACGATCTCTGCAAGATCAACATGTTATACCAATTTTCGCTGAAGGCGTTCAGCGTTGTGTTTCAAAACGCCATAAAGTTTGTAGAACAGCAGTGGGAGATGAGAATTGTCGAGTTGAGAGAAAATTAATCCGAATGATGCAGGTTCGCCGTCATGGCCGAGGAGATCAGCCATCGCGTGGTCAACCTGACCGACAGTATCACCTACTTGGTCTTCGTTTACACGAGTCGAGGACTTTTCGAGGCCGACAAGTTGACGTTCTTGTGCCAGATGGCGATTCAGGTCATTCTCGAATGTCACCCCCAAAAAAATTAATATTTGCCAACACTTTTTAACTTTTGTGTGTAAAATTGACTCGCAGATCCTTCTGCAAACGAAAGAAATCCAGCGCTCCGAGGTCGACTTTCTTCTGCGCTACCCGGTCGATCCGCTGATCCTCAGTCCGATCGAATTTTTGAGCAACTCCAGCTGGGCCGGCATAAAACTATTGAGCGAAAATCCGGTCTTCGCGAACCTCGACCAAGACATCGAGGGCGCGACCAAGCGCTGGAGAAAGTTTGCCGACTCGGAGAAACCCGAGAGGGAAAAGTTCCCTCAGGAGTGGAAAAATAAAAGCGCCTTCCAGCGCTTGTGCATGATGCGCTGCTTGAGACTGGATCGCATGACTTACGCCGTTAGGTAATTAGTAATTTTATTATTCAAGTACACCTACACATGTGTGTATACATATGTATATGTGTAACTTGTCCCGGGCAGGTGTTTCGTGGAGGAAAAGTTGGGCGCCAAGTTCATCGAGTCACGTTCACCGCCTTTCCACAAGTCGTTTGAAGAAACCAGCTCGATCACACCGGTGTTCTTCATCTTGTCACCTGGTGTCGATCCTCTCAAAGTAAAGACGCATCCTTTTACCTCTGCGCATTTACGAAAGATCGTTTTGTCGACATTTGTAATACATATATGTACACTGTAAATTTAACAATTTTTTGATGACAGGACGTCGAAAAATTGGGCAAACAGATGGGCTTCACCTCCGAAGCCAACAAGTTCCACAACGTGTCTCTGGGCCAGGGTCAGGAACCTGTGTATGTTACCACGAATAAAAAAAAACTGTTAAATTTCTTTATTTCGAGGATTCGTTGAATTTGATTCAACTTTACGCAGTGCCGAGGACGCGATGGATTTGGCCGCGGCCGAGGGCCACTGGGTCATTTTGCAAAACATCCATCTCGTAAAGAACTGGCTGTCGAGCCTCGAAAAGAAGCAAGAACAGCTGTCCGACAGCCCGCACGACGACTATCGGCTGTTCATGAGTGCCGAGGCGAGCGGCGATCCGCACGAATCCATCATCCCACAGGTATATGGATGGCAATGATTTTTTGCTTGAAGTAAAACGCCCTTTTCTCCCTCTTCGTGAAACAGGGTATTTTGGAATCTGCCATAAAAATAACGAACGAGCCACCGACGGGAATGCAATCGAACATTCACAAGGCACTGGACAACTTTACCCAAGAAACCCTCGAGTCGTGTACCAAGGAGACGGAGTTCAAGGCGATTCTTTTTGCTCTTTGCTACTACCACGCGGTCGTGGCCGAACGACGAAGATTCGGCCCTCAAGGTTGGAACAGGGTAAGAGAAATTCACCGATTTTCCATCGCGGCGTTGTAAACAGTCGACCAACCGATTCCCGGCAGGTGTACCCGTTCAACTTTGGCGATCTGACGATCAGCGTCTTCGTGCTGCTCAACTACCTGGAGAACAACAACAAAGTGCCGTGGGAGGACTTGCGCTACCTATTCGGCGAAATCATGTACGGGGGACACATAACGGATGACTGGGACCGACGCCTCTGCCAGACTTACCTGCTCGAGTACGTCAAGCCGGAGCTCGTCGACGGCGACCTGGAATTCGCTCCCGGCTTTCTGGCTCCCACCAGCTCTGACTACGTCACTTATCACGAATACGTCGACGATTACCTACCGGCCGAGAGCCCGATTCTCTATGGACTGCACTCCAACGCCGAGATCGGTACACGTTTTTCCATGCCAAATCAATACTTGAACCGATCGAACAAACGTTTATTACCGTTTTTTATTTACTTTGCTCAGGTTTTCTGACCGTCACGGCGGAGAATCTTTTCCGCACCGTTTTGGAAATGCAGCCGAGAGACGTGGGCGAAGCCGCGGGGGTCGGGCTGTCGCGGGAGGACAAAGTAAAGGCCATTATCGAGGACTTGCTCGACAAAATGCCCGAGCAGTTTAGCATCTACGAGTTGATGGCCAAGGTATTTGGGGATTTTTTTTTTTTTTTTTTTTTTTTTTTCCTCGTAATTATGATTCATAATGAGCATATGTGTGCTTCAGGTCGAGGATCGAACACCCTATACTATCGTTGCCTTCCAAGAGTGCGAGAGAATGAACATACTGTGCAACGAAATGAGAAGGTCGCTCGTAGAACTTGAGCTCGGCTTGAAGGTATATACATACGCGTGCACTGGGGGGAAAATAAAATGTATTTTTGCCATCATCGTCGATGGTACGCGTTTTAGGGAGAGCTGACGATCAACGCCGATATGGAGGATTTGCAAAATTACCTCTACATGGACGTGGTACCGCCAACGTGGACAAAGAGAGCTTATCCGTCGAGTCTCGGGCTCACCAACTGGTTTACCGATCTTCTCAACCGATATAACGATCTCCAAGCCTGGACGTCTGATTTTAGCGTAATTTCATACAAAACATGAACATATACATATCCACGATACGTGACGCACCGATTTTCTTCCAAAAACAGCTCCCAGCGACTATTTGGCTGGGCGGGTTTTTCAACCCCCAGTCGTTCCTCACTGCCATCATGCAGCAAACTGCTCGCAGAAACGAGTGGCCTCTCGACAAGATGTGCCTCTACTGCGACGTCACCAAGAAACAGAAAAACGAGTTCAAGTGAGCGTATAGTGACGTTACACACGACGCGTGCGAAAAAATTTCTGGATTAAAATGTTTCATGTGTGTTGTCCTCTTCAAGTGCACCGCCTCGCGAGGGTGCCTACATAAGCGGCCTGTTCATGGAGGGCGCGCGTTGGGACACGGCGACGGGCTCGATCGCCGACTCGCTGCCCAAGGAGCTGTTTCCCCAGCTACCGGTGGTGTTCATACGAGCCATCACTCAGGACAAACAGGACCTCAAGGGGGTGTACGAGTGCCCGGTGTACAGGACCAGGTCGCGTGGTCCTACTTACGTTTGGACGTTCAATTTGAAGACGCGTGACAAATCGACCAAGTGGACCCTGGCTGGTGTCGCTGTTCTGCTGCAGATCTAAAACTGATTCTGTTATTGGGCGATTTTTTGGAAATTTTTTTTCGAGATGTTGGGTGAGTCGGTTTTGTGCAACCATCGTACGAGTGTGGATTTTTTTTTTTTTTTTTTTTTTTTTTACGTGGAATTAAACAAAATCGGTTGAATTGCGTTTTTTCATTTGAGAACAACGAAAATTCGACGGTTGAAGGAGGAATCAAAAAATATGCTACTTGATTACGCGGTGAAATCTTATCGAAAATATTGGTCAAATGTAAGTTTTTTGAAAAAATATTATTCACGCCATTGAAGACACGCAACTTTTTATGAATAGTTTAGAAATGAGTAGAAATATTATTAATAGTCGTGCGTGCTTTTTTTAGTGGCCAAAGGGCTCAAAAAAAACTGCAATATACAGAAATACTAAATATCTTATAATTTTATTTACATAAAATACTTCTAACTTACAGTCTGAGACAAGAAAATTGTAAAATCAATACTTATAAATTACAAGAGATACTTAAATTTAATTAATACCTTAGAATAAATAAGAGTGCACTAAAAAAGCAGTGTTAACATTTTATCAACGCTTGCAACATGAATGGGTATAATAGAAAATATGTATAGGATATATATATATATATACATATATTCTATGATAAAAAAATAGTTTAAAATATATTAAATTCGATTTAGCAAAATAAAAGTGTACATATATCATTTTACAAACTTTCGAATTTTTCATTCATTGTAAATCATAATTACAACTCATTATTAAGCAATCCGACAAAACTGCCGTCTTACAAAAGATTACTTATCAATATGATTTTTTTAATAACATTACGATTTATACTTGCACACTTTTGATCAAGTATCTTTAAGCCCCATACTTATAATCTAGATTATTTTTATCATCAACATTTTCTGCACATTGAATTGTGTAATTGTTAGGATGCTGCTAAACAGCTTTTCATTCCGTAACAAAAATTAAAATGTACTCTGGTTTGATAGTTCACTTCTTGAAATGTTTAAAACCTACAATGTGAACCATCAAAGATACTTAATTTATACAATTGTAATTATTAGCTCTTTTTTTACACATTTGATTGACATTGTTTTTATAACAAGAAGAATGTAGAGACAATGGTGTATAAGTAAAGGTTTGTTCAAGCCCCTTTTGGTTCGGTTCGGTTCTCTTAACAAAATATACCTATATATACAAAACCAGTTCTGTTTGGTTCCCTATGTATAGGTATATTTTGTTAAGAGAACCGAACCGAACCAAAAGGGGCTTGAACAAATCTAGTAAAACAATTCTCAAATGTACCAAAACTTTTCACATGATGTGTAGACCACATTAAATTTTCATACATATGTGCGACTTTTTTTTGTTAAAGCACTGGAAATCACAAAAACTTTTTTAAAACTTTCAAATCACAAAAAGTATATCAAAATCCGTATACCTTGCATAATTTAATTTCATTCCTCTATAAATTGTAGTTAAAAAAAGTTTTGCTCTCTCACCCTGAATCAATCACTTTGAAATTTGTAATTAAAAGCTCAATAATAAAAAAGTAGGCGTTCTTGAGCACTGCCCGATAATAGACGCCATCCCCGTTTGATATTCAAATACTGAATAATAGCACGAAGGCAGATCAGTATACCTGAAATTAATTAAGAGTAAAATAAAAATTTTATTGACGAGTTTCAAAAACTAATCAAACAATTACCAATGAGCATTATCAACCACCACAGCCACGCATTTTCACGGGAGGCCAAATCAGTTGACTGTTTAACAATTATTGTCCATTTCGTTAAGGATAATCCAAATCCAGACAGTGCTCCGTATCGCGATGCTATTGTGTGACAGAAGCACATCAACAGCAAAAAACCAATCCAGTTAAATAGGAATGCAACTAAAAAAAAAAAAGGGAAATGATTTTAAAAAAAAAATCACAACCACTCGTGTGGATGAAAAATTTTGCACAATAGTATAATTCAATAATTCCTCACCTAAAAAGGCCGTAATAAACATAAAATCTGTACCCAGCATTCGACTTTCCAAATCACCCTCAGCACCATCAGAATCTATTGCCAAAATAGTCAAAGGCTGATGTGGTGTCCTTAAATCCCCAGGCTTCAATGTAATTAATAAATTCTTAATTAGTACTTAATTAATTATTACCGAATTATAAACATACTCAAAGACTTACTAAACAATCTACATTTATTTCGGGATGAGTCTGTGGCATGGGTTCACCATGAAGGGTCTTCTCCCTTTGAACCTCTTCGTAACTAGGTAATTTTGTGACAACCTCATAAGGTGGTGGAGCAGAAAAATCTGGCTTGGGGGGTGGAATATCCTCAGGTTCCAATTGCACTACAGCTGCAGCTTGTGGTTGGCATGGAACCTGAACTCTTGCATGATCTACTGCTTGTACTTGCTCTTCGTTTTTGTCATTTTGATTAAGAGTTGAATTCTGATTATTAACCTGATTCACTTGGAGATCTGGGGAATGATTTTGAAGATTTATCCCAACAACCGCGGGTGCTGCAGCCGCTGCTCCTTCCATTTGTGATTGTTCCGACTGATCATAATAAATTTAATGTCTATTAACATACTTCATAAAGAATTGAAAATTCTACTAATGTTTGTTTTTATTGTTCTACTTTTATACTTTTACTTTAATTTATCGTGACGAGACGATTCTACTTTTTCTTAGCAATGAACAGTCTGTAACTTGAACTGATTATCATAACACCACTCTATATTCTATATTGTTAATCAAAAACTTAACAATACAACAACAAAGTATCCATTGAAAACCATAATCAAAGTGGATTTGAAGAAAAATTTAATCCAAAATTTATAAAAACTCGGCTCTAGCAGTTGAATAACATTGAGTAACAAAATAACAGTTCTAAAGCGTTTGAGCAGCTTTAAAAAGTAACTAAAGTGGCACTCCCAGTGTACAGCTCCAATTAAGAATAAATTAGCCTATTAGCCAAACCTAAGCTAAAAAATAATACACATATTAATTTGTTCACCATAGTATACATCATCGCATTGTTGACCATAGTTCCCTTCAAAATTCAAATACATAATTACATACACCAAGTATTCACTTCCATCACAAACGTGTACACAAATCAAAACAACACAAAATTGCCTGCACTTTAATTCCACTTCAATGATTAAATATTCAGAATAGAAAATCCTTACTCGTACTGTAACAACACTTGTGGGTAACGATAATAATGCATCAAATAAAGTATCAAAACAAAAAAGACGAATCTAAAAAATGCCTAACCCGACGCACCCACAGCATCCAGCTAAGAGCCCGAAACAAATCCTCGACCTTTTTCGTTCCTACCTTCCCAAGTATAAGTACTTATTAGGCATGTAAGGTAGCCACCAACAACTCCGGGCCAAGAGTAAAGTTCCACGAAGAAGTGTGGAGGAAGCTTACAAGAAACGGTGAAAAAGCAGAGGTAATACTTAATATGTACGAACCATATTAGATGTGTCGTTCAGCACCAGGAATCGACGACGAGGATCCTTTTCGTCGCGTTGGGCAGGGGCCCCTTTGACAGGTTTATTATGTTATACCCCAGTGTCCTTAATACACACACGCACCCGTTCTTGCTGTGTACATACACACACAACGAGAGAGTCGTCGCGTCGTCCTCGGGTAAAAATTGTCGTCGAGGAGTCGAGTAGTTGACCCCCAAGTTTCAGGGTATAGACTATAAACTTGCTCATCCACTGATCCACTCTCTCTCTCTCTCTCTTGTATTTTGTATACACACGCACTTTTACACATACACTGACGTAAGTATTTTTGTTATATTTATACAACACTGGGCAGAGCCTGATATCGTGTGTTTGGCTTATTTTTAACACACAAAGCTGGAGAAGAGGAAGAACAGACAAAGCAAAATATATAATAATGATAAAATTTATCGATAAGTTGAAGTTTTTACTGTATGTGGGTACATACAGTCAACTGCACACGCATTTTATTTTAATTGTCAAACGTCAATTCGATGCGAGCGGTAAGGTTGTACTTCGCGGATAAAGTGGAGAACTGGAAAAACTATACAGCCTGTCTCTTTGACCTCTCTGGCATTCTTTGCGATGCGTGGGCGGATCGTATCGAGTTGTTGTTGTAAGTACCTATACGTAACAACATATACTTTCAAGTGTATTGTTTGGTTTGTTTTTTTTCCTTAAGTTGTATCGATCTTTTTATTCGCGTAAAACATCAATGTAAGTACATCATTGTCTTCCTGATTGTATGACTAATGTTCACTAATTCTTTATTGTTTGTTTACGACGTCGTCAAATGTTTTAACAATGTTTTTACTTTCAGATCGTCAAGAAAATCTGTGCCGTTCAGTTAAAAATATTTTAGTATTCGAGTATTGAAAGACAAGCCTAAAACAGAGTAGCCTAAAATTTTTTTTTTTTTTTAATTTTCTTTGCATTTGATTTTTTTTCTTTAGTAAAAAATAAAAGTATACTGTCTTTATCGGTAGAAAAGAAAAACTGGTAACCATTAAATGATTTTATACACATATTTTGTCTCTATAAATTGTTAGTCGTTTCGTAGTGTAATCTTTCAAAATCATACAGATTAACCAAAATACTGCAGCATTTATCTCAAAAAAAAACAAAAAACAAAAAAAAAAACAAAGAATCAAACTAATTTCTTCTCTCCTAAACTTGGCAGTTCAAATTATCAAGTTTAAAATCGAACTTCCTGTAGGTCAACGGAAACGTGGGTCTTGCTGGCCAATGAAATTAATGAAAACCACAGCAATCCACAACTTTCTCTCCGATTGGCTCGAGGTTGGCCATCTTGGACGGTCGACCCATTGGAACCGGAAACATCACTTGAACAATTTGAAACCAATTGCAACAAATTAACAATATTTAACCAAGAGTAACATTATAAGTCGTAAAAAATCCAATTCGACGATAAATATGATCGTAAATGAAGTTGAACAACAGAATAACCATGAAAAAAAATCAGTAAAATGAGCTTAGGCTTGTTCCACAATGGGGTTCTCTTCACGGTATGCTTACGTCGACTTGTCGACTATATAACCGTAACCGTATACAATGCGAGTCCAGTCGTGTTTGCATGCAGTTGTGTGTTAAAAGTCACGTGTGATAGTAGTGCCGATCGAGTGTTTTATTAGTAAAAATTTGTTGGTTAATCGACCATTGGCCGATAAATCGAGGCTCTAACGGACTCGGCGTTGTTTTTCCGAGTGATTGAATCCATCAAGGGGCGAAGCTTGTGCAAAGCCGAGCTCGATTTCGTGAGTGTTCTATAAGGAAGTTCCCGGAGAGACGTAAACAAATGTGCTGATGTAAAACCGACCATAAGACTAGTGGGTAGCGGGCAAGAGTAGCCCGACGCGTCGGACGTAGCGTATTTGGTTCAAGACTAATCAGCAAGACGCCGATAACCTGTCAAACCGACTGCTTATCGCAGTATCATCGTCGTCGTCGTGGTAATCATCACGGAGACATCGAATCCGGCATTTGGTCAAGAGAGACAGGGAAAGAGATAGGAAAGGGAGGAAAAAAAATATCATCATCGTTGTTGTCCATTGCGTGAGTCGCCTTAACCTCCTCCAAGTTGCAACTCGACTAACCTAGTATATATTAGGACCAAAAGAAGGCGAGGAGGACCGAACTCCAGGAAGGCGTCGTGAGGCCGACCAGCGCAGTCTCCATAAAGGCATAAGCGCAGACGAGAGCTACACAACGTAGCCGACGCGCATGCAGACATCTCTCTTTATCACGCGGGAGGTTTTGGTAGAGTGGTACGTGTACAACATTAGGTAAACTAAAATAAGCGAGGATGCCCGAGGCAGCCGCTGCCAGTTCAGTCGCTTGTCGCTCGCCGACCGAGACGGAGCCAACGAGTGCCTCGAATTCTGAAGCTCCCGCCGAGCAACAGCCGCCACCAGAACCATTACCAGAGCAACAACAACAGCTGAAGGAAAAACAACAAGAGGAAGTAGAGGAAGAGGACGAAGAAGAAGAACAGCAAAAACAACAGCCGGAAGAAAAAAAAGTTAAGCCAGTGCAATCGGAAGAAGAAGAAGAAGAGGAGGAGGAGGAGGAGGAAGCAGAAGAGGAGGAGGAGGAGGTAGAGGTACCGGTGAAAAAACCACGGATTGCGGTAGCTGAAAAGCCACAGGGAAAGAAACAGCGAGCAGCCGCTAGCCCAGTGACCACTACCTCGGCCAGGAACAGCCCGCGTCCCTCGCCGGCATCCCGTGCTAGTATGTCCACCGATCCCGCCTACAAGCTCGGCGATCTCGTCTGGTGCGTAATTTTCGTGCTTCACTAGCCTTGGTGTTACAGTGGGTGAATGTGTTTGGTATTTGGACGTGCATTTGTATGTATACAAACGATCAAAAAAAAAAACATAAACACCGCACATAACCTAAAAACAACATCGTTGACGCCTACGGGTCATTTCGTTATTTAGTTGCATGTGTACATAAAAAAAAAATTGAGAAATAACATTGTGTTTGTTGCAGGGCGAAGATGAAAGGGTTTTCACCGTGGCCTGGCAGGGTGAGTACCTACATTCTCGACTCCTTACTGTACTGTGTGTACACAACACAACATACGCTCTCTCGGATCTCGGATCTTCTGTGAAGTTGTGTGACGGGGTGTCCCGTCCGCCCGTGCCCCTCCCCGCACCAGTGCGCGCAGCTTTTATCTCCCGCGCTTTTGCCGCCTCTCTTTCGTATTCTGAGACTGGAAACTATCGTGCTTTACGTTAATACGTTCTGCTGGCGTATGCATTTATGTTGAGGACGACCCACACACACACACGTACTCACTATTGCATCTCCATGGGTGTACATCATAATGTATATATATAAACTTTTGATGAGTACGTGTAACTGTAGGGGTTCTCTTCTGCATGATATTTGTCTCCAGAACTGCTACCCACGCTAAAACCGTTATAGTTGACGCAGAGATGTTTTCTTACTTAGACAGACCCCGTTTGTGTTTTTGTTTTGACGGTACGCGTCCATAACCTCTTGTCTCAACATTTTGGAGCACAGAAGCTATGTATCGTTCAGGGTTTTTACTTTATATTCTACTAGTGTCAGTATTGCAAAGCTCTGAGGGCTTTAAAGAATCTGTATGATTAAATCGATGAATCATGATCCTTTTAAATAAGATGCTATAGAAACGACATTGATACAACGAAATGTTCATTCAATAACCATTTTTGATGGCATGCATTGCAGTTGACATAAGAATAAGTAGCTGCATGCACATACCAAGAATAACCCATACACTAGCCATTTTTTATTGATATAAAATCTTATAAGTTAATAACATAAATTAAATATTTTTAAAGTCGCTACATTTCGAAGAATGAATCGAATTTTAATTAACTAGTTCTATCCTTTTCTTATTGACCCCTTGTTGTTTCAATTTCGTTTTTTCTTCTATTTTTTATTACACGTATTGCACATTTAGCTTTTCTCGTTCTCCATCTGTAAAATTTTTCAATTTATTGTCAAACCAAAGAATAGTTGAAAAATATAATTTTCGGGATTCTACTAGCATTTATATATTAATCCACTATATTTTGAATCTACACTTACATCCAATGAAAACATGGAGAATCTTCATATTAAAGTAACATGTAATATTAAAGATATCCAAACCACTGAGAGATATGAAAAGGCCAGCTTCTAGCTTCAATAAGAAAGTTCCAATTCACTGTATATATTTTTTTGGAACAAATAACTTGTAAGTTATTTTTTGGTGGACATTAACCACTCACTCATTGAGGTGATTGTATTAATGGTAATCAATTTTTGTAGTGGCTGGATTGATGAAAATAATATCAAATCTTATCATGAGCATAAAGACACATGCACGAAATTGTCCAAAAATGCACAGTTTAAAGAAGCTTGTCAAGAGATCGAAGATTTTATTACCAAAGGAGAGGTAAGTCTACAATTTGTTGTATCACTTGAAAATTCCTTAAAATAAATTTGATTTAAATATTTAAATAATAATTTTAAGGTGTTTGAAGATGGACCTGATTCGGATACCCTATTTGACAAATTAAAAGAGGAGACCAATACTTCTATTGGAAAGAAAACTCCAAAGATTAAACCAAAAAAAGTAAGGGGGTATTTAAATATCAAATTATATTTTTTAGCAAAACAATACTTTTCAGTGGTAGTTGTTGATTAAATCGTCCTCATGACTGCATGGAAGACCAATGGCATGTGAACCCAAAATAATTTATCATAAATTTTTTTCATCAATCGTTAAATGTTTGTTACGTAGTCTAATTTTTTTTGTTTCATTAATTTAACCTGTGCTTCTTTTTTTTGTTTATTTTAGTTAAAAACATTCGTGACTTTGCAGGAAACTCCAAAAATGAAAAGAGAAAGTAATGCCGGAAGCAGCGATCGTCGTTCAGCCAAAAAGCAAAGAACGGATTCAAACGCAAGTAGTAGTAGTAACAGGCTTAGCAGTATAAGTCCTACTTTGAATCATTCGACACCAATGAGAAAGGGTGGCTCTCTCTTAGACAGACCTGCAAATATTAGCAGACCTGTAAGTTATATTTTAATAAAACTAAACTTAGTTCTACAAAATTTTATATGATTACGCTGGACATATCTAACTCGTTCAATCAATAAACTGAAATTGGAATTTTTTTCTCTTCTAATTTTTCTATTCAATTAAATTAAAAAATAGAACCTAACAATTATAATTATTACAGGAAACACCACCTCTTGACGTGGAAACTCTTTCCCAAACACTGAAAGACAAAAACATCCGTGCCTCAAACTTGAAATTTGGATTTCTTGGACTTGGTATCATGGGCAGTGGAATCGTGAAAAATCTTCTTAACAGTGGACACAAAGTAATTGTATGGAACAGGACGCAAGAAAAGGTAAGTGTACTTGATGTATTACTTACTTTAATTCAACGAGCAAAGTTCTTTTTGTCTTTGTTTTTTACCTATTTTTATATATCAATGAATCTCAAAATTAAATAGTTTTAAATAAGTAGTCTGTGATTGCTTATTTGATGTAAGAGCGAACTTATGACTTGAACTTTTAAAGTATTTATTTTATTTACTTATAACTTGTTATTATTATCAGTTTCCATGTTATTTACGAATATTATAACAGTAGTATACTTTCATCATATACATGGCCTCAAGTTAAACAATTTTAATCATAATTCATACAAAAAATTATAGAATTAGCATCAGCTTACTTTATAGCAATTATATAATTATATAGTATACTTTATACAACAAACATTTAAATCACAATATTTTTAACAGTAGGATAGTAAAACTTACCTTAAAAAATAATGTAAGATGAATTGGTATATCGCTTATTTATTAACATTTGATAAGAGTCTTATCAAAAAATAAGTTAAGTAATTCGTAATAAGGATAGGAATAAGTAATTAACTTGTTTGTATGGTATTCAAATTGGCTTTAACTTTATTTACCAATTAATACAGTAAAGATTTTCGTACATGGCACATAAAAATGCCATATTAAAGGTACTTATTGTTTTGTCACACAGAACAATGTTGTTGCATGCCTAGCCTTCACTTTCGTTTCGTTTTTTCGCGTCACTTATCTAAGAAAAATATTAACATCCCCTCTGTTTGATACAAACATAAAGAGCAGTTATTTTAAAGAGACACAGCCCTGTTACTCTACAAATCATTGTCGAGTATCACTGTACAATTATTTACTCAACAGTAGTATTTCAGTTCGTTTTTTTTTCCTGGTTTTCGTTATATTGCCTTGAATCAATACCCTACTACTTAGTTTTATTTTACAAAATTAATCTTGTTTATGTATGAACATTTTTTGTATTTTATAACTTAATTTTAACGCCATGAAAAAATGAAATATTCATAGAACATAAAAATATCCTAGATGACCAGCAATAAAGACAATATCTTTTTTTTTAAGGATTTTATTTCAAGAAGCAGTTAAAATAAGCATAGAAAAGATTCATATTCTAATGAGGGCATTCGCGGCATACTTATACGCCATTTAAATACATATTTTATAAAGTTATACTTTTAAGTAAAAACAGTCGATTCAAAAAAAATTTTTTCGAACTCTTCAATGCATCGATTTGAATGTTTTGATCATATGTGTTTGAGTTTTTAAGTAAATAATATCCTACAAAATTTCCAAGTTCAAACAATAATACTCATGAAACTATAATAGAACAATAGAACTTTAACAATTTTAAATAAGTATTCATTATACCAATTTTTACTCCATTATTTCATAACTTTCCGTAATCAATGATTCATATTAATTTTCATATTATTGTAAATTTTAATCAACTTGTGTACATATTTAATATTTATATACTTATTTGAGACTTTATGCAGTTAATGAACAAAAAAAATTCTTTGTTCTAATCGATATTACAAAAACGCTATTGAAAGCTTTCAAATTCAGAGAAATTCAATTTGGAATGAAAGTGCTATTTAATGAGTACACACATTTAAAAGGTTTTCATCATCTCCTTAAATACATATTTAAAAACATAGCATTGTCGTTGGAAAACAAAAACCGTTATGTGACGAACTGTCTATTCTGGCCTATGTAACAATCCGTTCGCAGTAAACGCGGTTCTATGTTTTCCGCTGCCGTCATTATTTATGTAGGACAGTTTTTAATTTCACTATTGTGAAATTCATCAACATGTGTTAAAGTTAAGTTAAAAAAAAAATTTTCCCTTATGCATTGCGGTAAACTCAATAAAATCTGGGTCACAGCTTTAATTACTACCGTGGTAATAAAATAAATTGTTAAAGTTTTTTTTTTAACTGGGGATGTTACACTTTTTATTTCTATTTTAATTCAACGTAATAAATTAACAGCATTCTTAAAAATTGTTCAAATATTTGCTCAAGTTTTCCAAAACACTCGTACTTCATTGTACTTCCTAAAAGATTGAAAAACTCAATGTTTGACGCATGAAGACATACAATAGGACTTTAAAAACCATTTTATTTCAATAAATGGTAAGGTGGTATAGGCATCAGGATGTTTTTACACGATTGGTTCATACACAATACATTATTACAATTTTTGATTATTGTTGAAATCTACACTAGAAAAAAATTCTAGTTCATTTAATAAAAAAAAAAATTAAATTTTAAATTAGTGTGAAATGTAGGTGAAAAATAAATCAATTGATTGTGTTAAAAAATTTAAAACGGTGTATAAATTATCTTATTTTTATAAACAATACACGAATTTATATTAATTAAGTATAAACAAAAAATTCGTGTTTTATTTGTATATGTTGAGGTAGAAAAGCACTTTTAAACTATCATTTTTTGCGCAAATAAGGTTGTCTAATTTAAATTAAAAATAAAATATTGCCCAATTTCCCACGGTACTATTTTTTAAATCAGTAGCAATATCGTGCTTATTATGATTAAGATCATGGGAAAATTGGTTAAAAAAAAAAAAATTTCGCCCACATAATTTAAATTATGCTACAAAAGTAAAATCTTGATGAATTGTTCCATTAACAAGTGAAACTTCGTCAGTCTTCAAACTTCGCGTATAATATGTCGATATTTATTGAGAAAAGGAACGATTCCCACTTATTACACGTTAAAACGACGTATAAAAATACATATGCAATTTGAAGGAAGCATAAGTACGAGCCTCATAATAAGCGTTGATTTATAACTAATTCTTTGAATAAGCTTTTTTTATACTTATTTTTCACGAGCCGTATTATATGTAAGATTCTGTTCAAACGATTTGTAGTGGTAATGTAACCTTGAGATTACTCTCCCTTTTCATACTTTTCCACAGTTTCGAGAATATTTTTCGATTCATTTTAATAATGATTCACAAATTGCTCATATTGCCAAAATTGTTTTGCCTATGTATTTTTCATGCATGTGAAAAACAGCAAAAAAAAGAAAAATGTCAATCCCTAATGATCACAGTAAAACTCAACCGTGTGTTGTCAAGATTTTCGTGTTGAATAATAAAAAAAATAGATTTCGATTAAATAGCTCGTTCATTTTATTTTACCTCTTTGTCGAATTTTAAAGTAGAGAGAAAAATCGATTGGTGAAAGATCTACCAGGCTTTTTATGGTTAAAATTCAGATGGGGAAAATCAAACAGTGTACTACAATATTTACACATGAGAGATGAATAATTTTTTTTTCTTTTTTTCATCAAAGCTAAACTTATGTGATGAATAAAACAATAATTTTGTATTTGTTTTTAAATCGTGTACCTTTTATTATCCATTTTATCATCGATTAAAGTAGACAAAGAAATGTCGGCTTACAGCTCACCATTACAAAGCATTGCTTTTACACATGCGACATTTTGCGTAATTACAATAACTTGGAATTAAAAAAAAATTTATTCTCGTCGAACATAATAATTGATGGTCAACAAACAAACAGTAACTCGTACTCATCATCGTATAGCAATCAACTAATCTCATGTCCCTGTAACACTCGATCGATACCTACATTAGTTCTGTTGAAAAAAAATTGTCATGACCGCAACATGAGTATAGTCATTCGTCTTTCTCCCGCACGTGACAAACTACTCTATATATTATAACCACCACCAACGATCAGCAGCAATATAATATGTCATTTATACGAGTACACCTCTACTTCTAAATCCGATAATAATCAATGTAAAAAAAAAAAAAAAAAAAAAAAAAAAAAACCTTTTTAACGAGCCCTTACGTAGTGTATATGTGTAATATAGGAATATGTGTAGGTATAATGCATTCATACTGTACACTAAAAGTATGTTCTCATACGTGAATTCACGGCGACGTTTGTTTTATCAGTCTTCATCGTCTTCTCCATAATCTTGGCTATCGTCGTCTCACGTCGGATTAATGTACACATCCGCCACACGTCTTCTTCGTCGTCCCATTTTCTTTACTCTCCTTTTTATTATTATCACATATGTGTACTGATAATTGAAAAACAAACATTGTCGAGACACAGAATAGTGGCAAAGACATTGTTCAACTGTTTGTTGTTTGCTGGTGTTTTTCAAAATTGTAAAGCGTGTTTCGGTATATATAATATTCATTATAATACAATATAGGAATCGACTTGAAAATTGACACCTAATGTAGGCTCTTATCATTCGTCATCTCATCAATTGATAAAATTTTATTATTGTGTGTCCTCCTCGAGGATGAAAGTGAGCGAGTATCATCACGTCGTTCCTGTCGTTTTTACTTTTTTAAAAGAAAAACAAACAAACTCGTAGCACACTGTCAATCAAGAACAACAAAACTGCACTTTTTTATTATTATTATTATTATTATTTTATTTATTTATGTTTATCTTCGTAATTATTATTTAATTTTTCTATTTTATCACACACGTTATTCGGTTTTCCTCGTTTTTTCCTTTGCTTTGTACACTTCGACTCAGGTACTTATCATCATCATCATCGTATGCTGATAGTTTCACTGGATCAACAACAAGAGCGTAAAACAAACAGAAAATTCAACTGCCGCACTGTCAGTAGTTCATTATCATAATTGTCAACCGAAAGCAAAGGATCAACAGAAGAATAGTACCACCACCAACACCAACACCACCACCAATAATCTCAGAGCCTCGTCTCGCGCGGCAGATCAGGTAGACTGATGCTGGGCATCGGCAAACCCACCATCTCCGGCGTGTTGACCCTGTCGTCTCCGGCCACAGTTTCGGCACTGGTGCCCCGGAAAACGGGTCGGTCCACGCTCGACGAGCTACCGAATTCGTCTGCGCGCTCGGCTATCACTACCTCGACCGTGGAACTGCAGCACGGGTCAGCCACCACGACCACCGGCTTGGCTAGAGCGAGCAATGGCTTGGGCGGCCGGTCGTCGATGTAGTTGATCACGGGCACGCCTTCCAGATGGAGGAACGCATTTGGAGCTGTACGCGGACTGCAAGAGGACGGCCCGGTGGGCGTGTAGTACTCGCTGTTGATGTCGTCGAAGCTAGCCGTGTACTGGGCGACCAATTCGTCAATTCTGGCCTTAAGGTAGGGGTCGACCTGGCCGCCTACGTCCGTCGCGAGGAAAGACCCGTCCTCGGCGTCAAAGACTCCGGATTCCGAGCGGTCGCACGCCGAACCGCTGCGGCAGTTATCGAGGTAAAGGTTCGGAAGATTCTCGAGCACTTTGTTGAGGGTCTGTTGCTGGAACTTGTAAGACTCGCGCAAACGAAGGACCTGGTGGGTGCTGAACTTCCGGATCTTGTTACGCTGGAAGACGTAGTTCTCGCGCACCCAGTTGAGCTGGCCCGTCGAGTAGTCGCGTACCCGCCTCACCTGTTGGCCAACCACGATAACGAAACATCATTTTAATTATCACCCTTACACTGGCAAGAACAAAAGAAAGAAGATAGTTATAAAAACCCACCTGATCGTAATACTGGTCGCGCAAAGTAGTCAGATGGCTGGTGCCGTAGTCGCGAATGTCGCGTATGTGCTGCATCTGGCCCTCGTAGCTGTCCCTGATCCACTCGACCTGCTGAGCGCAGTTGTCCTTGATCCTGTGTACCTGCTGGGTATAATTTTCGCGCAGACGCTCGAGCTGTTGGCTCTTGTATGTCTCGATGTTGTCCAGCATCTGGTAGATCTGCTTGGCCCGTGGCGAAACGCCCACGTGACGGCAGCACAGGCACCACTTGGGACACCCGCATCTGTGGTTGTGGTTTTTTTTTTTTTTTTTTTTTTTTTTTTTGTCAAAGAAGAAAAATGTTTTTACATTAAAACTGATATCGCGTTTGAAACGGTTAAAGTCGGTTACAATACTTTTAGTTGTTTAGTTTAGTTGTTTGGAAGTGAAATGACAATCTGGCTGAACTATGAAAGATCGAAAGAGCAAATAGTATCAACAGCGTGGCGAAAGACAAAAAGGATAAAGAAACGCGCGATAAACTAAATCACCCACCTCGAGAGTATGTATCGTATCAGCTGGACCAGCAAAGTTATCAGGAGAAAGCCGGCCGCGCTAGCTGCCCCCACGATAATACTGAAAATCTTGATGTGGTAGTACGAGATGGGATCCATGAGGAGGGTCACGTGGCTCGTGGCGTTGGCTATGGGATTGACGGCGAAACACTTGTAGACGCCCACGTCCTCCCTTAGGAGTCTCCGTATGTGCAACGAGCCGTTCTCCAGCAGTCGGATTCTGTCATCGTCGTCTTCCACGCTGGCACTACCACCTCTAGGTCCACCCTCGTAATCGTGGACTCGTAGGTGATTGACAAAGACATCGGGGAAAGAGGGGTCGGGATTCCAGTGGAAGACCCTCAGCCCGGGCGTCACCCAGGTCAGCGATGGCAGTGGATTACCGCCGAACTCGCACTCGAGCACCACCTCGCCGCGAATGAGCCAGTGCTGGGTCGGACTAACCCTCAATAGAGTCGGTGGCGTGCAATTCAAGTAACTAAGCGCCTGTTCCGTCTCGACGGCGCTACCCGCGACGTCGTGCTCGCAGCGCAGTCCGCTTCGAAAGGCGGCGCTGTGGGGCACGTGCTCCTCGGCCCAGCGCACGAACCAAAAGGTCCGACAGTCGCACGCCCACGGGTTACCCTGGAGCTCGATGTGCCGAAGCTCGGTCAATTGGGCCAAGCTCGTGGGCAAAAAGCTCAACTGGTTGTCCCGTAGACTGAGACTGCGCAGTCGGGGCGTGTCGAGCAGCGCCTGGGGCCTGATCTCCCTCAGCCGGCTGTCCGTGATCTCGAGGTTCTGCAGATAACCCAGATGGGCGAGCTCGCCCTCGCGCAACACCTCGATCCGCGTGTTGGCCAACAGAAGACTCCTGAGCCTTGGCGTGGCCAACCACAGGCCCGGGACCATCAGCGAGCTCAAGCCCGTGCCACCGAGATTGAGCCAGCCGAGGCTGTGTAGCCCGTGAAAGGCGCTACCGCTCAGCTGGGAGATTGGATTGTCGCTCAAATCGAGCCACTCGAGCTTGCTCAGCTCGGCGAAGAAGCCCCGGGGCACGTGGTCTATCTCGTTGCCGTCGAGCTCGAGGACCCGCAGCTCGACCAAGCCCGAGAACAGCTGGGGCGGCAGCCTCGTCAGCCGGTTCGAAGAGAGCCTGAGCTCCCGCAGCGCCCGGTTCGGTCGGAAGCTGTGGTCGGGCAGCGACACGAGCAAATTGCCCGACAAGTCCAGCCGGACGAGGCTGCGGGTCGGCTCAAACGCCTGGAAGGGCAGCACGGCTATGCGGTTGTTGGCCAGCCAGAGGACCTCGAGTCGGCTCTGGCCTTGGAGGAGATGCCTGGGCAGGCCGAGGAGCGCGTTGCCCGTGAGATTGAGCCTCTTTAGCTTGGCGAGGGGGTGGAAAATCTCGGTGGGAAGCCTCTCGAGCCGGTTGTCACCGAGATCGAGGTTCTCGAGGCTTGGGGCGCCCCGGAAGGTGTCGGTGTTTAGGCGCTCGATGCCGCTCCTCGTCCAGAACAAGTCGCGCAACTCCCCGGCCGACTCGAGCGGGGAGCTCGACAATTCGACGGTGCCCACGTTGTTCAGCCAAGCCTCGAGCAGCCCCGGCCCGAGGCGCAACGTCCCGAGGACCCGGTCCGAGCAGTGCAGCCACGTGTCGTCGCACTTGCAATTGTCGGGGCATGACGGTATTTCGTCCCCACCGCTGCTCGTGGCGTTTTTGTTGTCGCGGTTGGGAGAACCGTCGGGCAGCGAACCGCTCGTCGCCACCAGAACCAGCAGGACAGCCAGGTTCATGCAAAGGGCGGTCTGCCATCGAGCGACCCTCATCCCTGATGCCGCCTGCAACAAAAATCCAGGTCGACACGTTACACCCGTGTACTCTTTGGCCATTTGCGATCAAAAAGGCCCAACGATGTTTAACCATCTAACCGGTGACTCGACGTTTTCGCTATGTAGATTGGCGCATCGTGCCAAATAATGCGTGCGCAGTTTATTTGTTTGTTTTTCTTTCTATAACGAAGCAAGGAAAAGTACTAAGTAGGCCGCGCCACGAAACCCCGTGGGTGAGCTTTAATTACACGGCTGCGGTATAAGTACGTCCCATTGTGACTTGCCGACAAACATATACGTCGCGCATAAAGTAATATCATGTAGCGCTCAGTCTCTCTTTTACTCTATGATAGTTTTTACTTTCTCGTGTACATTTCGAATCGCACCATCAAATGGTCGTTTCGTTTTTCGACAAAACCCAATGTATGAATGGGAAAATTTTGCAAACCCGGTGTCGCGTCACTTATACTTGTGGACACACGTGATGGTGGCGTAGGTGGTGTTGTTCTTGGCAGGAAGTCGCTTCTTTCTGGAACGTATCAAGTACTAGACGAACGTCCGGATATTTTTCTCTTTTACGTAAGCGTTGGAGCTCTTTTGCCAGCGCGATTTCAAACTTCCGCGTCGTGCATGATGAAAGAAAAAAAAAAAAAAATGATAATAAAAATGATAATGATAACAATTGCACAGCATGATATTGAACTTCTGAATTCTAAATTGCAACAATAATCAACAATTACTTTGTCCCTGTATCGATAACTCGCAAACTCCGTACGACCATTGTATTTTACCTGTGCTCCGAAACAATCGATTCAGCTAGCAGTGCCCCGTGAACTCTGAGGTACAAAAATGTATAGCCGCCCTTCTCTGGCATCAATTTATTATATACCTGCCGATGATCCTACAGCTGCGATACACCCTCGGATATAAAAGAGAGAGGGAGAGGAAAAAAAAATCATGCAGCTATTATAGACACACGGTGGACCACGCACTGTAACTTGAACCTCACTCGAGTGCCTCCCTCCCCAACAAACAATATACAAAGGAAGAAAGAAGGATCAATCAGGTGCACACTCCGTCGTTTGATTACCTAGTTCAGGGCCGGGTCGATAAACAGTTGTAGTGTCAGCGGGTCCAAGGAGGAGCAGTATCATCGGCTCGCCCGGTCCGCTCAGCTGGAGGGTATGTGTTGCCCCCTAGCACCTAGTGGACGCGACCGAGGAGGAGCAGCGTTGGCGGCGCCGGCGACGACGGGCACGACGTAGCTGCTCGACTCCGTATCGTTCCGCCTGCACCGTTGCCAATGTTGTATCTTCTCTGCTGCTGTTGCTGTACGATCTCTGAGAGGAGGCAGCAGCAGCAGCCGAGGCCGCCATTGCTACTTACAACGGCGGCAGCAACCTTTATCGACTGCTTCCCCGGTTTGGTTGTCGCGGCTCTTTTGCACACGATTGTGTATTTTTATTTATATTATTATTATTATTATTTATTGCTGCTGACACACCGGCAATCACTTTTACTGTGTACCGCCTTGCGACAACTCCCGACTGCTGTCACTCGATCGGGTTGTCGATCGCCAACTTTGGATGGCTTTTCTTCTTTTTTTTCTTCAATGTTGGGTCGCCGCGTGTGTGCAGGTTCGCGACGCCCATACGGAAACCTGGGAACGCGTGGGAGAGAGATTGTACATACGCGAAGAGAAAATTAACGCAGTCGTTGGGAGAGCCGAGCGTCGACTGCGCGAAGGCATCCCAGCTATACAGTTCGGAGCAGTGATCGGTTGTACCAGACGAGAGAGAACGTGTGTGCACACACGAACGAGAAAAACTCGGGCTGCGCGCGCCGGTCCGAAAGCATATTACCCAGCCAGCGCGCGTACAATGTCATATATATATACGTTATTAATACATGTTCTTCGCATCTGCTTGTAACATCGTGCATGAGGATACATACTTACATCGCCAATGGGGCAGAAAAAGGCTATACCTTGGATGTTGGGTCCCCATCGTATAGCTCTTCTCTCTAGTGATACGATGGTCGTCGATGGTTGCTTTGGGACCGGCTCCCCTGACCCTCCTGTGACTCTTTCGTTCCGCTTCCCTCTCTCATCTTATAGGTGCATTCGAGTTGCGGTTGGTCATCTTACCAGCTCCTGGCTTGTTTCTTTGTCCCCCGAGTGGTTTTGGGCTCGCTTTGTTATCGCAGCTTCGGGAACGATTATGATGATTAACAGCATTCCGTTGATGAGGATGAGTTTGTACAATTGGATTTGCTCGTTCGACTCCGTGGCCTTGTTGATCGTCTTAAAATCGCGTATGTAGCGAAATGCCTCGTTTGTTGAACTCTTTGGTGTACGTTTGGCATTTGGAGGTGCGCAAATTATCACGTGAATCGTGATCATTAGCTATTGCGTGACATTTATAGTAGGTAGGTGGATACTCATTCATTTTGCGGAGATAAAGCAAACTCACTCACGACGATGAAGAAGAAGATATGGTGATGGAATAAATATCCAAGTCTTGCGTATAAATTATTAGGTTCTCCCACTCCGGCGGCTGTGACCGCTGCCCGTTTCGTATAAGGAGCTTGTACTGCGAAATCATTTTCCTTTCGTAATTTTCAAGTAAAGTACTTACTTGCTTCGAGGCACGCGCTTTTCGTAATGAAGAAACGCGTACGCAACTGCCAGTCGAACATTTTCAATGCAACCGATTACCAAAGTCGATTTTTAAAACAAGATTGAAAATTTATTCTCGTCCACTTTTACACCTGTTTACTCATTTCTTGAAAAAAAATTGATTGCCACGTGATTACTCGTCGTGTGGCGTGTACTTGGTTAATAGTGGAGATTGTTAAGGCAAGTTTTTACTACAATCAATTGCATTAAATCGAAGAAACAATGAAATTGAAATAAGCACCTAATACGACAATGATCTAGAGAAAAACTAAATTGATGCGTTTGTCTTTTTTTAAATCAACAACCATCAGGTAGAACCAGTATTCCATTGAAGTTGTCAAAAAACGTGTGTATTGTATGATTTTATTATATATAATTTTGTACTCGTCGTTAATACATCCTTTTTTGTTCTTACTCTCGCAAAACAATTGGATTGCACTAAAAAAGAAAAAGAAAAAAAAAATTCCATTTCCACCCAATACCACCGAACCATCTCTCCCCTCAGTCATGACGTATTGTATCCTCGGAACTGCTACAAAGTGTATAATACCTACTCACTGAAAATATATCCCTCATTCATCGATTCTCCCGCAACTCCGTTGCATCTGCTCGTTTTGTCAGCGAATACTTATATTGTACCCCAAGAGACAAGCCGAGCAACAGCGGCAGAAAGACAGAGACAGTCCTTGAACGAGGTTGACGTTTATAAACAACAGCCAGATCGCGTACGGTAGTGTAAAATAGGTAGTATAAACTCACCTAACCCGGGTATAGCTTCCTCGCGTTAGTAACGTATACACGTATAAAGTGGAATGCGCGCGCAATTCTCTTTCTCGCTCGCAGCTTTCGAGGGTATGTGGGCGCTAAGGTGAACATCGATCTCTGGCTCTCTCTATCAGTTGTACAGGGTTGAGGTCGGGTTTTCCCGGTTTCATACTCTGCTCGCTTAGGATCGATGTGTGGACAATTAGGATGGATGGCTTTTATATTGTTTCTAGGAGTGTTTGAGAAATAGTGATTTTTTTTTTTTTTTTTTTTCCTTGATAATTAGCTCGTTAAAATGTCGTGTTTGGTTGAACTTATTGTCATTATTACACCTATGGAGTATCACTATAGGTGAATGTTTCATTCATTTACACAAATTGGCTGTAGAACTTGATTGTTTCATTTAAAGACAATGTATAATGTCTCCACTGAAGTCGATGACAGTAGGTATACTTGTACTCTTATGATTTACGATCTGTGAATCACAATCGTCTTTTCAAATCCAGTTATAGACACATGAAGGTTAATCAACTTGCAAATTAGTATTAGCATCATTAATATTTTATGTTCAAATAAAAAAAAATTTGCATCAATTGCAAAGAAACTGCGGAAACAGAGTACAACATCCTATTGTTCTTTGAAACCTTATTTTCGTTCCACCTAATTTTTTTTTTTTTTTTTTTTCCTTTTTCATAAGTCAAGAAATAACTGAGGGTAAATAAGCAGGGCACCGTGAACGCACGGCAAAGTAAAAACCTCAAAGGCACACGGAGAGAAAAAAGAGAAGAGCGGAAAAGGAAAGGTGGCTTTGACTGACTTGCGAGCTGGCGTGTCTTTGAGCTTTTCTTCAAAGTCATCGGGATGTGCGTGCACGTGTATATGCGCACAACGCGCCTATGAAAGTACGTTCTTTATTTTAACTTTTTTTTCAAAGTTTCATCCAAAGCTTTCATTCGCAAATCGCCACGCAAATCGATGTTGTTGATTTCGTCCTATTAATGTGGTAGCAATATAAATTGAAGTATTTTTGATAAATCTCAATACTTGTGTGTTCAAATTATGTTGAAAAATTCAAATGCTTCTATTTGATGATTTAGATTTGGCAGATCAAAGCATTTAAAATGTATGACTAAATTTGAAACACTTGGATTCCTAATAAGATTCGTCAACGGCTAGATATTTTTTCTGGCCATGGAAAATACTTAGCAGCAGTGCAGTTTTACAAATCCCTATTCAAGGGTTTTCGTGCACTTCAATGCTTTTAATTTACTTAAAATCATCAGTTTTGACAAAACATCTCTCGTTTTCTTTCACTTGTCCAGCTATAATTTTCACAGACTTATAACACAAGAGTTAGCTCTCTGTGATCACGTTTGCTTTCGATTTAAACTCAGCAGTCAAAAAAGAACCATCCTCTCTTTGCAAAATTCAATGTAAACAGTCCCAATGCCGGCTGATGAATATTTTCGAAAGGGTCGATCTAAAATTAAATGGTTCGCATCCCAGGGTCTCCAAATGACAGTTACCTCGTACTTTTATCGAAAAAAAGGATCACTTTCTTCTTTTCACTCCAAATACCCGATAATCAAATAGGAATTCAATTTCCGCACTCACGCCCACACGCACGTGTGTCCATTTACCTCGTCACCTTCTTCGCTCGGGCAGTTTTCGCCTTTGGCCAATACAGATTGATATATCCTACGTATATTCACAAGATAGTGGATTCGTTCCCTCGCGACCTTGTCTCTTCTCCTGCGCCACGGAAATTGGATACAATTCCAACCTTGGCGCCGGTATTACTTATTTAAAAGATTGTTTGCTCGGTATGTAAAATTTAGTACGAAAAAACACGCTATCCCACTTAAGTGACAAAAACGAACTCCATGTAGTCCAAGCCGAAAACGTCGAGTATTTTTTTATCGCTGGTATCTTGAGTCACTCGTTACAAAATTCATAGATGAGAAAATCACTCAATTTCTCGGCCAAACTTTTCGATTGCGCGGACACAACTTTCAATTGACAAACATTGAATTCCCCATAAGTGGAAAAAAGCAGAGGGCAAAAGTATGGGGTAATATCGTGCAAATCGTGTCCTTGGCTCGACTTGGCAACTGCCACCAGTTTTTTCTCCGTCCGAAATAATGGATGGGGGGACTTACGTTCTCGGTATGGCCCAAAGTTTGGATCAGTTTGCGTAATTTTCCTTTTCATTGATTTGTTAGGACTAACGAGAAGAAAATTCATCTTGTCGATTTCTTACATGTACATATAACTCATAAAATCGTAAAACTTGGTATTTTTAGCTTTTCTTGATAAAGCGAGAAGACACGAAGTTTGTTATTTCAACGACTGACGGCTGTCCATCATCACGAAGTAGGCCACTCGTGGGTGAATGAAATTAGTGAATGTTACACTTGGGCGCTCGCGCACAGAACCACCAACGTAATAGTCGAATTTCAGCAGTTTACGATTGTCACGTTCATATCTGGACTAAGCTGCTGCACAAAGGAAAACACGTGGAATATAAAGCATTTACCGCTTCTTATTGAATAATGTATAGCTTAACAAACGGTTGTAAGGAGAAGTGAAGAAAGCTGTACACGAGTTGTAATTGTAATTGATCGTAATATTTGAGGCGGGGGTGGAAGCAAATGGCCATCTCAAACTTGTTATCGGAAGAATACATTATCTAAACTTTTTTTTAATTTCCAAACTACTCTGTGTTATCACTGCAAAACTTTAGCGAAGAAAGCAATTTTTTTTTTCTCGAGATAACACGTTTTCCCCAGCAAATACGAGATAGCGCTTCTTTTTCCGAGTTGCTCAAACAAATGTATAAAATTTTAAATCCCCCTCAAAGACTTGGAAAAAAATAGTTCTATACCGCAAGTATACATGTGCCATACGGATGGGATAGAAAAGCTGGCTCCATGGGCTCGCAGCAAAACCATCTTACCCAAACACCAATAAATTACCTTTGTTTTTGTCCATCTTTTCTCAAAAGATTTTTGATGTTGAATTATTTTACTCCGCGTCGACGAATTTTTTTTCTAACTAAGCAATAAGAGGCTTCTTTTTTTCATCCTTTTTCTTTACACTCTGCTTGAGTAGAAAGTCTCATATTTAAAATAATAAAATTAGTATAGGAATATGATGCTTTCTAATATGCATTATATGATAATGTATTAATTTTCTTGCAATGATTAATATTGATGTATAATAAAGGAAAAAGTAATACAAAAAATAAATTGATATTGTTGAAATTAAAATTGAAAAGACCTACAAAAAAATACTAGTATCGTTAAATGTTGTTTTAAAAAAAATGTCAGCAACAGGACAGTAATTTTCATTTACATTGTAGTATTGATTTTTTAAACTTTTTTTTTCTTTTAACGGACAAGTTTCAGTAGCTGAGCCTGGCATTGATTAAATCCCGAGTTTTACGAAAGTCATAAATCGCACAATAAAACAACGTTTGATAACCGTATTAATCATGCATTCGTATTTACTCAGAAAAAATTTTTGTATACCAATACGCGCAAGTACACGAGTATAGGAAATTTGTATTATACGCGTTGCATATCACTTGAATATTCATCAAAACTCGTAATGATCGAAACTAGGTCAAAATTTGACCCATGGATTCTCGTTTCTATTGCGCACGAGCCAATTAATATATTAAAAAGTATGGTTCATACATTATTTTACTGAACTTTAATTTATTTAGCGCCTGGAAAAATTGATTTTTCGATCAATAGTTTTTTCCTAACAGAAAAAAATATATATTTACATTATTCATGGAAAACTCAAAATTCAACATTTTTTTCTAACACTGTACGGAACTAAAACATTGCTTTTGGAACATTTATTGTTTAATATAACCCTGACATTGCATTTCATAATTAACTCTGTGTGGCCGTTTTGATTATGCATCCATAAATCATCGGAGCCATTAGCAGTTGTTACTTTCATGTCCACTTTTAATGAAAATCCACGACTCCGAGACGCGCGTCGATTAATCTGTGTTTATTTGCACGCGAACTCGCAATCATTTCCAATTAATTACAATGTTATACCGAATTTCGTGGTTTATATGTCATATTAAAATACAATATTTAGAAAAGCCAAGCTTACTTCCAAGTGCCACTGTACAACGCTTGGCTTAACTTCACTAATCAAAATGGAGCTTTTGGGACTCTTTCGAGTCACATAACTGTCCAATGCTCACGCGTAAATCTTCGACTTTATTACTTTTATTGCGGAAACGTCGTCAAACGTCGTGTTGAACCCTATCCACCGATAAACACTACATTTTATCCTGATTTTCTAAAAGCTTTCTTATTCGTTTTGCTTATTCCCGGTGATCGAATTCATACATCCCTAAAGACGTATAAATTAATGATACCGATAAAATAATCGATGCCAAGCAGAATCATCGTACACGCTTAGTAAAAGCAATTCTACCCAACAGTTTCATTTGCAACATCACCTATGATATCTTTATTTCTGACATGGGTATAACGATTGATTTGTTGAATTTCGCCTCTCGAGTCGTTAACCGCGTCATCACATACGTATTATATTACACTGCGAATTCAGTATTGCATCTTATACATTCGCGTTTGCTTCGTTAGCATGTATCTGCTATGTGCAATTATATGTTTATAAATATATTGAAAAGCTTTACTCGATTCACGAGCTTTTGTGATTGTGTAATTCATTGATTTGCCAAAAGCTCTTTGTTCTCTTTATATGCCAATAACCCAAAGTTAATTCCAGTGTTAAGGATGGGACACGTTTTTCTCATTTTATCGAAAATTCTTTGCGGTCTTTTCATCGCGAAACATCGAAAAATGCAGTAAAATCTTCTGAACCCAAGTCTCGAAATGTTATTTTACTATTTTTTATTATTTTTACCAGTTTCGCGGATACACGTTCCCCCGATACAAGTTGGTCTTTTGCTCTTGATTTCTCATTGATTTTCCGTTGACGTCTATTAGAAACACATGAATGTCTAGGTCGACCGTACAGCTTGTAGATATAGCTCGCTGATAAGATTTATTGATAAGTGTGCCCACGTTCGCTGTATCCTATTGTTAGCTTTATACGACTGATATAGCACCGCGAATAATAACCTTTTACAGCCCAGCTGTTTTTCTCTTTTTTTTTTTCTTGGATAATAGGTGCTCCTTTTTGCTCCTCCGAGAGGCTTTTTGATGCAAGAAAGGAGTATTTTTTTACCATCGCGTTAATAAATCAAGCTTTCGAGCGAGAGGAACATTTGATTGGATAAACGTTCGATTCTTCTATCGTAGCAATGGACATTTCAATGAGAATTCACGTGTGGTGAAAAATAACAACAATTAGTTGTCAACGGAACATTATCCCAAGCTCATCACCCACCACATTGTGTAGAGAAACACAACGGATGACGAGCTAACGTAAAAATATCGCACGTGGGAAGCTCCACGTGGTGATACTCGCTTTTTTATACTTTCCTCCCGGCCTCGAATGATTGAATATCGCTCGCAAAAATAAAACGCGAGCTATCGAATGAAGCGACAAAAACGGCAATCGATAGACCCATACGCCCACTGACATCGGGAAAATAGAGTTTTGACTTTGACGTTGCACCGAGAATGTAATTATCGACCGTCTGTTTGCGCATCACGTGTATGTCATTCTGGATGACGGTAGCTCGAGGGCGGAAATGAAGGAGCTGATGAAGTTTTCGTTTCGTCTGCTCGGGTCAGCGGAAACCTTGGGGTAAAAAATGTTGGTGGTAATGTTGTTGCTGCATTATGAGATAACGATTGCGAGCTGGCAACATAACCGTGTACACTACCATGTGGGTTGAACTTTTGTACGTATTTTCGCAGATTAATTTCGGAATAAATTGAAAACTGAAGTACGTTAATAGGGAGATGTTTCAAAAGTATTCCAGCGAAAATACGCTACGAGGTCAAGCTCATCGAGATAAACTAAAAGCTATTCATCAGCGTACTTGTAAATATTAAAAAAAAAAAAAAAAACACTGAAAACTCTGCTATTATGCTCTATATCACGAAAATTTATTCATTTTTACTTGGCAACCCCTTTAAAAAGGCGTTTCTTTATTGTTTCAATATTCAATCAAATTTCATTTGTAATGAAAAGTATTGTTAAATAGTCGTCATGCACAAGTAGTGTGGAAATCACAATTAATGAATTTACAAACGTGATCGTGAACTTGACGGGGAAAAAAATTGGCTATGTGCAGAACAAAGGAAAAAGCATTGAATCGAACGTGTCCAATTACGTAAAAGCAAAAGCAGATGTTTTAAGTTTCAGCCACAGCTCGCCTGATAAGATAACCAAGTAACAATACCGGAAGATGCGTACATACATACAAACACGGTACACTAAATAACCCGACATACAAAGCCGCACAGCTAATATAGGAATAAATTGTACTCCGCAACAGAGATAACAACTAATCGGTGAGTGCTAAAAGTGAAACGAAATTTGATCTAGTGAGGGAAAAACCTCTTTTTTTTTGCCGTAGTTACGTGTGCGTTGATTAACCGTGAACGCTGTAGGTGCTCTCACACACGCGTGTAAGTAATACAATACGGTTTGATGTGGACAAAATGAGCTGCGAATTCATACCAGAGGATATGTATTGTGATACGAGTGTCGGGAAATTAGATAACCATTCTACGGTACAATCGCCGCGGGTCTACATACAATTTACCAGCGAGACGACGATGTCACGTGAAATCGATCAAGTATTAAGTTCGTAGCTTGAATACTTTTTGCGGTTTGTTGACTTTAATCTTAGTATAAAACTATGGTGTTTCCATGCACTCGCGCGCAGAGCAAAGCTATACTTTTAACACCTTTGCGGACGTTGGTCTCTGTTTATATAATTATAATATTTTTTTTTTCTTCTCCTTTTCATGTATTACTTCTTGTTCGAGCTAATACTTCGATAGCTGTTTTTGAAAAATGCACTTGGAAAAAATTACGAGTCGAAGCTGTAATCCGAGATTTTTATCGGCAAACTGCAGTCGTGTAAAATTTTCAACAAGTTGGGAACCCGTACGCGATATTTCAAGTAAACTCGAGCTTTTGCACGGCTATAAGAGAAGTAAAATAAAAAATTTAAAAAAAACCCTTCTTTCGCTCAGCTGCAATTTCATCATTGCAGCGGTGTACATTGTTTGAATCACCGGTGAAATGATAATCAAGCCCCATAGAGATGATGATCTCTTGCGAGTATGGTCTACCTAGACAGGAAAACCCACGTAGCTCACGGTACATCTTCAATCGACACCTACAACCTGGTATAATACCCTGCGAGTTCCATGGCCCATCATATAATTATCCTCCATTCGGTTGGAAGCCCATAAATATATTTCCTGTACAGCTCCCCCTGCACCCATGAGTAATGTGAAAAAACCGACGCATCAGGTAAAAAGACCAGGGGCGTCGAGCTACCCGCAAGCAAAACAAGAGTAGGGGAACGCCGAGTCTGCACGCACACACATGCCTGCACCCAAACTATTCTTCATATAACAATATAACGGCCGTGCTCTCTTCTCCCAATGTATATATGTGATACGGTACTTGCAACCTCTACATGCATATACACGTACAACGAATTCTCGGCGTCATACACCGCACACGTATCTGGTGGAGGCGACGTTGCCGCCACTCCGAGATATTGATCTCGCTGCTAATGTACCGGCGGGTCACGCCTGCGCGCGGCAACGCTGCTCTTGTTAATACATCTTTACACACACGCACATACACTCCCAACAACCAGCTGATCGGCTGCTACGCCCACACCCACGTATATATACTGTAGGCTGAGCGTAAAACGTCACATCCACACTTGTATGAGAGCGTTCTCTCTTCTCTGATGGTCTGGTGGCGAGTTTTGTTGCTGATGCATATAATATACGACTCTCTGCGAGAGTTCAGAGCTCCCGAGGGAGAGAGAAGGAAGCTTGCGCCCAGCTAAGAGCTTTTTTCGGTAGGATATCCCTCGTGTTTTGTTACAACTCGAACCAAATGACTTTGCAAGCCACGGAAATTTTTCTTCGTTTGCCTTGAACTTCGAAATTTATCCTCGGAATGACAATAATTTCGTGCACGACGACAGCGTCCTCGATGTAAATACATGTTACACACAAATACGTCTCCCGAACTTTCGCGGTTTCCCAAAATAATCCTAGACACTTTGGTACGTATACTCGATGGAGTAACATGCGATATTATTTATAACCACAACTACCTACACGTACAATAAACCTGTAGTGATACCCAGGTTCTCTTCCTTTGTTGGTATAGGTCAACAAATTAATGAATCCGCATTAATTTAGACTCGGGCGCTCTTGTACGCGACGAGGTGCAAGTGTCGCGGAAATTTTAGTTTGTTGGACTTTAATGGGTTGGCAGGGAAATTGATGTACCCGCTGTGCTGTATCAATGACTATTAATGTCACGCGTCGCGATCGAGAAGATTATTTTATTTAGTTGTGTCCACCAGAGGCGGAAAATAAACTTACCGCAAATACTAGTAAGAATTATTTTTGCAAAGTTTCAATGATGAAAAGTACGCACGTGAACTCGGCGAAAAATATCCGTATGTAACTTCGGCCGAGTCCCCTGTACCGTTGAAATTCTACGGTAAAATTATAGAATAGAAACTTTTAACAGATTTAAAGACAAAATTGCACTAAAAAATCTATATTGATACATTTTATTTTATCCACTTTTAGCATTATATTTAAACGAACCTACGTCAACTCCACTTACGGCATGGGCAAGAAAGTCGCGTCGTTTATTCTCTTTCTTTTTTTAACTCTATTGAGTTTTTATAAATAGAAAATAAAAAAAAGGAACAAATTGTTTATTAAAAGCTAATGACGTTGACGATTTTTTTTATATCCAAACGATCAATTTTATGATAAAGTGTATCGGTGGTTGCGAGTATTTGTAGGTATTGAGTCGTAATGGTCATCAGTTAATAGATAAAAACGGAATAATAAGTTACACTGAAACACATTGAATGTCAATTGCTTTGATCAAGCATTGTTCATTTTAGTATAAATTTCTCGGAAATTTAGTCCATAATCTTGAAAAAAAAAAAAAATAATAAAACAACCTTACAAAATGATTATCACATCTCAATCATCAATACATTGACGTAGTCAACTATGTGCAATGATAGATATAAATAAACTTTTAATGATTTATTTTCTTAATCAGGCACATCTGCAGCTCAGTAGGGTAGCTATCTATTGCGCAGTACGTCACATGGCTTTACTAGACATCTGCAATAAAAACGATTTTTAATTTTGAAAACTGATTCATACAATTTTTCGAGGCATTTATTCATTAACTAAATCTAACTTGATATTATTCTCAAATATCCGATTAAACAAAAAATGTTTTCCATAAAAAAAGGATTATACGTCTCGTTTGATTGGCCTACGATAAAAATACCTGTAAACTGTTGTTGGTATGATATAATGATATTTTTTGGCCTAAGGAGCAAAATAATTTTTTTTTTCACATCGTACTTCGGAAAAATCTTCTTTATTTCCCCCAACGCTACTCTCCTTGCCACTCATGTATATGGCTTTGGAAGGGTAATTTTTCATGAAGCCCTTGACGTGAAACGCTCGGGATGAGAAAATCAGGGAAAGAAAGAGCCAAGGAAAGACGTTCAGGAAATTACTGGAGCGACACTGTGCGCGCATTCACTTCACTTCATAGTTAGTTGTACGTGGGTGAATAGCAAGATAGCTCCCCGATAGGTGGAACGCATAGTGAGAAGCCTTAGAAGGCCAATCGTGTTTCTCTTCCGCCCATTCAAGGTCTCTCACTCTTTTCTTTTCTTTTTTCTTCTTTTTTTTCCAGCCTTATCGTGCTCAGGTAATAAAACTAGTTTGCGTCTTTGCTATTATCGACTATAAAAAACACTTCTGTCTGTGACACTGTAATAAATAATCGATGCGAAAAAATCTCCAGATTTCCAAACATCCTATGTATACATACTCCGCGAAAATATTCGAGGCTGAGGTGGATTGTTGGGTTTGTACACGTAGGCATAGAATCACATTTCCGCGACAGCTCCTTCCGCTATGCGGCGACCGATGGCCTCCCACACTCGCTATCTGCCCATTGCGTCGATGCTTTTACGACCATTGCGGATTTCTTCCCTCACTTTTTTTTTTTTTTTTTTTTCTCCTACTAGTGACGTGACAAATCCGTGTCAGAGTATTTGTATGCGATACGTGCGCAGGAAATCGCGACAGGCGCAAGCGCGTATTACCTGACACACGATATCAAGTGGATTAGGTACTTTAACTCGAGAAGCTCAGTCGCTCTCATCTTGTTACCCGTTTGGAAGAGCTGCACTTGCTCTTAAGATTTTTCGAATCTATTTTCATTTTTTTTTTTTCTATTTCATTACAATTGAAAACCTCTCATTTCCAACTTTCAAGTCATCGTTACCATCGATTTGTGTAAACATTACAGAATTTGTTCCACTAATTAATCGATGCATGGGTAAAACCAACTATTGAATTTCCAATTAAAAATATAGGCCGTAGGTTTCCTTTACAAATAGATATACATACTAAGAAAGTAAGGAGTAGCGAATAAATTAAAACGCCTCGGCGCGATCCTTCGAAAGGCTAATTAAGCCTGTTCTCGCAGCGACATAAATTTAATATGTCAGCTAATAATACGGTAATTATTATGATGATTATTGTTGTTGTTTCTAGCGTCCAACTGCTGCGTTCCATTTCCCAAAGTAGTATATGCTTGATAATGAACAGCCATCGATTTAAAACAACAGCACGTGCCGTCGTTATACTTTTACGGGCCAACGTTTATTCATTATTCATATATTTTTCGACGCACACAATTTTATTTTATTTTTACTTGCTTCGATCGCGCTTGACATATAAGACACCCGAGCATTGTGTCAATGTTGGTTTCTTGTGTTTTCCTTTCGTAAATACCTCGTACTGCGACATTTGCTTTGCAAATTTTACTTCCCCCGAGCACTGGAAAAATGCCTTTTGGGAAGCAGACACTTCCGCTTTAAAACATCATTGAAATTCCGTCGTGTGCAAAAATGAAAAAAAAAGGAATTTTGCGTGCGTCTGGTCCACATTTCATTTTCATCATCCGGGTATATTTAAATACAGATCGGATTTGGCAAACTTTCGCCATTTCGAGCCAGCAGTGGCTCGTCGATTGTACACGCTGCGGTTGTTCTCCACATGCACGATTAATGCTGTGACTAATAGTAATGTGTGTGTCCCTGAATCGTGTATGAACGGTTTTTTGCTCGTGCAACGTTTTAGAAGATCAAGTTGAACAAAAAACTTTTTTTCTCTTTAAAAATAGTATAATGCATATTTTTTTTTTTTTTTTTTTTTTCTAAAACAAATTTCATCCATTTCTGTGTGCTGTAAGCATATTATCAAAAAGGAATTACCCCTACCTTTGAATATTTCTTGCATACATACTGAAGTACAATGATTCTATAAACTTTCAAATACTTTGAAGGAAATATTTTATTTTTCTGGCATTTTATTCGTGAATGTTTGTTGTGAAGTATTTAAAATTCTTAAACACTTTTTTTTTTCTAAATAATTTTTTTATTTTAGATTGCAATGCTTTGTTTCTGCTCGAAAAGTTTTTCGATACACTCCATGTTGAAAATAGTGCATCAAACATAATTTTTGGCACGAATAATAAACATCACACACATTTAGCAACAAAAATGTAAAAAGTTACCTGTGCCCAAGTGTGCTTACATACGATTATAAAGTTAGTTATTGAAAGTGCCATTAATAGTTAAACCGAAACAAATGAAAAGACATGGTCCAACCTCCCTGAGATCGAAACGGTCGGGGCTATTATTTTTGCTCGCGTACGCACGAATCACTTGAACTTTGTCCGAACTTTTTTTTTTTTTTCATCACAAAGAATAAACTCGCGCCTCGACGGCAGCAAGGGGAGTTGATTAGATTGCCGAGCTTGCCCATCAGCGATAATAGACTCCCTTGTTTTGGGCTGATTGTTTTTCTCATCTCGTGCAAAAAGCAGTCGAACGATTTTAATGGAAGTAACACCGAAGACCCCGTTTTTGCTTGACAGTATCTACGGAAAGGTCATTGATTTTTCATAGCAAAGTAACGGTTGGAAAAGTCGATGTATTTACGTACTTGAGTCGAATTAATTTAATTAAAGTACGAATAAACATTAGACGAAAAAGTATTGGGCTCTGTATTAACGCGGTACAATACATCTGGGCACGGGATCCCGGAGGGTTGCTCCTTATCGATCAAACTCTCTGTGGAGAATGACGCACGTAAAGGCGATACCCGCACGTTATGGCCGTTAGAAACTAAGTATCGCCTCTCTCGCGTAACCTGATCATTACGAACGCCCATCTTTGAGTTTTTTTGTAGGATAATGATTTTTTTTTTTTTTTTTATTGGGATTGCAAATTTGTTACCTATCGATGGGTACTCGAAGGCCAACGTAACGTTACTTTCTGGGAGCCCTCTTGCATCATTTTAACCCTGCAATTACGGTAATACATTTAGTTAACAGTGTGAGAGAGGTATCGATTTTTCGAAAATCCCAAGCGGTGACTCTATAGCCAGTGCCAACAACTTCGAGTTCCGTTTCGTCCATTTGGATTGGAATTGTGCAGCTAATAAAGCGGCTGTGCTCTTCGACTCGATTCAATCGGTAGGCCTAGTTTCAAGGGAACGAAATTGACATTTCTGCACGAGAGTGATCGGTCGTTCGTGAAGTTTATCGCTCCGTGTTGTCTTGCGGGTAATGCTGTAGTTTTTAAAACGCGTTATTACAGCTCACAGCAAACGTACAGCCTAAACATGATTCTGATAAAATTAGCGTTGCTCATTATCTCGTGTAAACAAGTGGGGAGGGGGAGTCCAAAACAATTGTGTTAAAAAACTACTGGCGCTCGTGATTGTCGTAAATTAACAATCATTATTGGTTAAAAAAAAGCTCAGCGTTGCCATTTGGTACTTATTTGTTGTTGGCGATTTGAAAATTAGGTTGGAAGAGAGAGCAAAAAAACTTTTATTTACATACTCGTATTATACGAGCCGAACGAGCTTCATATGATTCTCAAGAAGAGTGCATTATACAGAATTGTACACAGGAGAAGATGAGCGATGGACGAACAGATGGTAGATGCGAGAAATGACATGGCCAAAGACCCTTGTCAGTTGTGTGTATGTGCGTGCAGTGTGTTTTTCTCTCATCTTCTTTGCCATTAAGAATTTTTTCGCTAAATTCTCGTTGTTACCAAGCGACAATTAAATTGGCTTTTCATTGTATCTCAAAGCCTCATATTTAACATGATATTTGGAAAATGGTTATTGTGTGTTACACAATTGTTCACTTGTGGTTGATAAAACGTGTACTTCAAAACTTCGAGATAAAAGTACCGAAGTTTTCATTTTCCGAGTACAAATTCACTCGTAATGCATATTTTCAACGATAGGGAAATGGTAGAGCTTCTTATCGCGAATGAACATTGACAAAATTGTTTTTTTTTTTTTTTTTTATTCAGATAAAATCCCCATCTTTTTACTTTCGTGCTTATTCCTAATTAAATTATTCACTTAACTGAATTTATAAGTAAAATAAAAAAAAAAAAATTAACATCGCGTTGTTTTAATAGCTTATCATTTGTCGATTAAATATAATTGTGTATAAATATGACGGAGGATTAAGAAACCTAAACTGAATTTACGGTTTGAACAATCAGTACCTCAGTATCCGCAACTTTGAAGTACGTGTACCTATTACTAAATGTGCCGCAGTAAACTCAATTGAAGGGAAGCAAATATCGCTCGGCACATACTTGCACACGTATATTACATTCGAACGACGTCTCTGATTCCAATTCTTTCTATATAATACTGCGATGAATCGCATGTGAAAGAACCAATATTGACTCAATAACTGTAATCCTCTTGTTTACAAAGAAATTATTTCTCTATTTGATTTGTCGTAAGCAATAAAAACCACTGTTTATAAATATTTTCATCAACATTTTTTGGAACGCCACACGTTTGACCGCGTGAGAACATAATTTAAATAAAGTAATTATTTATTGAGGCTTACCAATTTCAATAATGAATTTATTGAATTTTTCTATATTTTCAAAAACACATCATTAATTATTTTTCTCGGATTACAAACGTTGATAATACATTGAAACTCAAACAATAGAGCCATCGAAAAGAAAATGCAGTTTTTTTTAAATTAATATATCTTTCTAAATTTCACAAGTATCTTTGACCCAATCCTATACAGCTAACGGAAAAGCAATAAATTTCGGCATCAGTTCTTCCTACTTGAAGTTCGTTACCGTTCATTTAGTATGCACATACTTTTCGAAATAATGAGTTTCTACAAGCCTTAGATTACCCGTTACCAGAGTAAAAATATATAAAAGTATACTTTATTTACCGTACCCGCAACTATAGGAGCAAATATTTTTGATTCATCAGGCATGCCGAAAGATAAGCGCCGAACGAAAAATGATGGTTTTATAATTGCTTTTTCAGAGCCGACGTAAAACTCATTAACGAAAACTGCGATAAGCCACAAGTATTGAATGAACGTAAATACACTTGATGTTTGTGTTAATTGTTTAAACGAGTAGGGATACCGTAAGTGTCTACCAAAAACGACGATTTCCTCTGAAAAAACTTAAGAGCCCTTCCATATGCTCCGCTTCGTTTCGAAGCGTTCATCAAACGAAGCTACGCTGGCAGTAAGCGTTCAGCCATTTTTTTTTCTTCTTTACATCGTGCCCGTTTCTCTTCAATTGCTAGCCATTTGGCGTCTCTTACCACGCTTTAATAATTAATCCAAACGAAAATCAACTTTGAACAAATGAATCAACAAACCAGCAGAATTGTAGTTGAGAAACAGCGCAGAGGGAGATAAAGAGGGATAAAAAAAGGAGTCAATGATGGCGGCTACTGCTGATGTGGCTCACGAGAGAAGCAGGAACATGAGGGAGAGACAGCTCTCTCTTGGCGTTTTACTTTTATTACAATACCTATATGCAGTGTACGTGTTGTCGAGACTCGAGCGCGGCTTTTGCTTTCTGCAGCGCTGTACTTACGTTGTAAACCGATGCGTTTATAACATTTGGCCTGTCGAGCCGAATTTGTCGTCAAGCGGAATCGAAGAACGGCTTTTTTGCAGTTTCCTTTTGCCATCGGGTGGTCAGCTGATTAGGTCGGTAAAGTAGGAAACTGGATGTGCTCACAAGGTAAGGGGTAAATGAAAGGGATTCGGAAAAAGTAATACCATGAGTCGTCGTTAGATGGCAGGGAAAGGTCGGTTCTCGGTGTTTTTTAAATTGCTCCGAATTTTTTAGTTTATCGCACACTCGAAGTGAAAGTGCTTGCAACGCAATAAGTGTATCTGCGTGTGTATTTGTAAGGGAAGAGGAGGGAGTGGTCTGTTATTTAATCAGCTGTTATTATTTTTAAGAAAAAAAAAAATCTCGTTTCCCAAGATTTTAATTCGAATGCTGCGAAATGAAGTTTCCAAGTAAAGACTGATATATATGGCATTTGATTCGTATACTTATTTCTTTGAATCTATTATCATGATTTTATTAAAATAAAAAACATCGAACATCCTAGTATGCTATGTACGCTATGCAAATATTCTGACAAACATTTTTTGAGATTTATTTTTCTGTGGCACGTAGATGACTTTGTTTTTCCATTTTATTCGATAACTTGAATTTTTTAAAATTAATTTACGATCTTGTTTGTTGCAGTGCGTGGACTTTGTAAAAGCCGGTGCCGAACAAGGCCTCACGCCGTCTGACGTTGTCCTCGTGGCCGACATCACGTTCTCATGCGTCGCAGATCCTCAGGCTGCCAAAGAGGTAAGCAGTCACAAATTTTAACAAATGTAATGAGCGCGATTTTAAAATTAACTATATTGAAAATTTGTTTTATTCATCACCTTGCAGATGGTGTTTGGCAACTGTGGTGTATTAACGGAGATATCCACTGGCAAGGGCTACGTCGAAATGACGGGGATCGACGCCGAGACGTCGCACGACATCGCCGAGGCCATCACGGCCAAGGGTGCGCGTTACCTCGAGGCCCAAGTCCAAGGCAGCAAAGTGCAAGCGGAGGAAGGTAGCCTTGTGATCCTCGCGGCTGGCGATCGCGAGTTGTTTGACGATTGCAAGAGCTGCTTTGGCGCGATGGGCAAGAACAGCTTTTTCCTGGGCGAGGTTGGCAACGCCTCCAAGATGAACCTAGTGTTACAATTGATGGCTGGGGTGACGCTGGCTGGGCTGGCCGAAAGCATGGCTCTCGCTGATCGAGCAGGATTGCAGCAGAAGGACGTGCTAGAGATACTTGAGCTTACGTCGCTCGCTTGTCCAGCGATACTGGAAAAGGGCAGAGGTAGTCAGACAAATTTATATTTCCCAATGATAAGAATTTACTTTTGAAAATTGAAATTTCGTTTCGACGAATTGTAGAGAGGTCTTCAATCATTAAAAAAAAAAAAACTTTCTTGCTTTCAGTGATAGTTGAGGGCGGCTTCCAAACACATCAGCCGCTTCAGCACATGCAGAAAGATCTGCGTCTGTCGCTAAGTATGAGCGATCAATTGGAGCAGCCCATACCATTGGCAGCAGCTGCCAATGAGATCTACAAGCATGCGAGACGTCTCGGTTATGGTGAGCATGATGCCTCGGCCGTTTATATTCGTGCCAGGTTTTAGTCGACAGAATAAGCTGTATGACAGATAAACATGCAAAAAACACCACAGCCGATCAAGAACAAATAAGGTACAAGAAGGGCTTTCGAGATACCACCCGCCTTCTTGAAGATGATTGCAATACTACTTATCAGCTGTGTAAAAGAGACCCTGGTGTATAAAATTTTTATCCCCAGGAAAACATGATTAGATGAGGATAGTGTAAGAGATAGAGAAAGAAAAGTGTGCTAAGACAGGGGTAGAAAAAGTAATTAAATAAACTGTAAATTTTCTGGATGGTCTTCGTGTACGAGAGTAAGGTATGGTGTATTGATTGTGAAGAGATGTTGTTTTGCGAGTATTCGTATAATTTTGTAAATAATTTGATGGATAAACCATTGAATTATGAAGTTTATTTCTCCAAGGCAAAGATTGTTATCACGAGTGAACACGAGAATTTACAGTTGACAATGATTTAAAATTTTTTCTTAACCCTTTTTAGAGTTTATCATTATCATTAAATATAAAAAGCACAGTCATAAATTCTTTCAAGGAATTTGTCTGAAAAAAATTGTAATACATGTAAGTACGTTCACAAAGAAAGAAAATGCGGGTGGCATTTTATTACTCTAATTTAAATTAAAATGAAATAAATGAGTAATTTTTTATAGTGTCAAAAAAATCTATTCGAACGCCTTATTTTTTTTTCATTTATAACTACAGATATATATGATTATCGTTAGTGACTGAGAGAAAACAAATAGAAACACTCGACTTGTTTTATTTAAATTGAATTTCGTATTTTTGAAAATATAGGTTCATTGCAATACATTAGCACATTTATATAGCATGTAATTAAGGAGATTTTTATAATTTTAAAGAAATTTTTCCTTTTCCTTGCATGCTGTCATTACTTTTATGGACTAATTCATAGCAAATTCTCTTTCATGTACTTCATTTTACTCACGTCGATCAGGTGTCGTAAATCTTACGTTAGTGGATCTCAACGAAATGAATCAGATACACGTAATTATTTTCGTAAAAAAGTATTACAAAAAAAATGACTCGTTGGGTTTGATTAGCTGATAACTGTAATATCCATCATCATCTGCTGCATAGTAAACTATTAAGTTTAAGTGCCTTAATAAATATCTAGGAAAAAGATTTTTCATAAATTGGTATTTACTTTACCATCCATGCCTTTTTCCTTATTTTAATCAACCATTGATAAAACATGTATCAAAAGCCAAAGGCACAAATAAAACTTTAAATCATGTGAGAGAACGTTATGTGTTTTAATTTTTATCACTTTATTGAACCTATCGCTTTACTCGAAATTATCTAAACACAAGATATAACCGACGAGTCAAATGAACATCATGAAATACGATAGCATGTGTATGGAACCACCAGAAATTCGAAACGTCATATCGTTAATTGTATATTCGCATAAGGTCACAGTTAAGCTACTTGATGCAAATTTTAACATACATTTTTTTTTTTTATAACCATTTTTATACATCCTATGAGTTTTATTAAATTAGTGAACTACACCAAAATCATATTGAAAAACGTATGTTTATGAGAAATTATTTTAAAACACTGACTTCTATATTATAGTTCAGAAAAATTTATACATTACACAATTCATTTTACTATTTTAAAAATGAAAGTGAATTTTTGTTACCTGACGATTCTAATTAAGGTTTCGTTAAAGTTTTTTACACCATCAAAATTATCACAGAGATTCTTTAGTTATTAAAGCGATAAACTTTTTTTTTTAACTTCAACTACAGCTTATAAAAATAAATATTCTGAGATCGAAATAAGCTTAAATGAAGTTGGAATATATTATTAAAGGAAGAGCGTGAAAAAGATGTGTAATAATATCAAAATGATATATGTATATGAAAAATATTGCGATTGTTCTGAGAAATAAAAGAATATTATAAAAACATTATTAATGTTGGAAGCTTTTATTACACTTCTAGATTAAAACGAAACTCAAAGAACTTGCTTTTGAAAAGTTTCATCTCTGTCAATATTTAAACATTTCAAAACAATTTTGAAATTAACGCAAGTAAGAGTAATAACGTATTTTGCGAATCAAAGAACGATATTTTAAACAACATGCGCTGACATTCTACCTGTGCAATAAACATGAACCTATTTCAAAAGCAAGTTCCATTGTTGTACAACTTAACAGCGGAACCTCTCTAGGCAAACCATAAAAATACTTATCAGGTACTCAAAAAGAGAAAGGAAAAAAATGTGATGTGAGACCAGAGTTGAAGGTGCTTGCATCTATAGATTTACGGAGCGCTTGATTTTTTGCCTTTTTATTTGCAATATTAATTTTTTCGCTTCTCCACAAATGAGTGTACGATTTATATATTGTAGTATTTGAACTCGAACGATACTCTACATCAATGGAAAGCACGAGTATAATTGCCATTAAGAAGTTTTTTTTTTTTTTTCAGAAAAATGCCAATTTTCTTTTGTTTACTTGTGGATGATATTTAAACATTTAAATAAGCAAACATATACAAAGTAAAGAGACCCATTGTGAATTATTTTTTCTCATAATTATTATTTTAAGTTTTTAGAAAGTCTGAGGACATTGCAAATTTAAAAATTTGAATGTTACTAATAAAATGTTAAAACACTTTTATTCGTCTTATGTATTTTGCAACAAATAACCCTTTACGTGTTCCTATTGTGAAAAAATATTCGTCCTTCAACAGATCACCCAAGCAAATTAATAAACATTTGAACGGGTTCATAACTAATGTTTTCAATTATTGAATGAAAATAAAAATACAAGGTGAAAAACTAACGAAAGACTTAAGTATACTAAAAAAGTGTTTTGCACATGTACGGACCTTAAGGCTGATTTGTTGATATACAGGAGCGCGCTCGGACAATGCAAGGAACACGCGTTCGTTTTTAAAAGTACGGTCGCTCGAAGATTAAGTGAACGAACCTGTATGATTATTATTAGAAAAAATTTAAATGTATAGGCTTGAGTACACATTTGTACTTAATGTGCATGCATAACTCTACGCTTTAGCTTTAGAACTCATAAGTTGGCGGATAATCAATAAACGAACTGTGAAAATTCGAATTGAAAGGGAATTAAAAAACAAAAAGTAGCGTAAGTATTCGAGCTTGGATATGAATATTGGAAAAACTAACGGCGCAATGAAAAATTTGGAACCGAAACTTTGAAAAGTTTAATTAAATTTATAGGTGCAAACAATACAACTGTAGACGTTCTATACCACACCACCTATCGTCGATGACACCTGTGGCTTCAGGTAATGTATAGTAGGTATATTTGCGAGAGAGAGAGAGAAGGTAAGTACGGTATGGTAGCAGCGAGTGAGCGAGAAAAAGAAAGACGACGTTGACGACGTTGTCGTCGTCGGCCAGACAGTCACAGCTGAGCGTTGAGCTGAGCGCTTATGCGATATATACTTTAGTTCCGCCGCGACTCTCCTCGTGTTTATATCGATAGCACATTGGCGAATACGAATACATATATACACGACTCTCCCGCGGCCGAGTGCGAATGTGAAAGAGAGAGAGAGGTGCTTATATACCAATTTGGATGCGTGTGTCGGTCGCACGCCTGCCTAGTTAACTTACTATTTATTATAATAAATCGTCTATTTAACCGTCGGCATCCCTACAAAACATACCTCGTCTAGTTTCCTTTCTCAAAGTTACCTGTGCAAAGTGCTAAATACAATAACATTTACCACGATTTGTCAGTGAGTGATTGTGTACCTGTCTATTGCGTACTTGGCTTTTTTGAATTTGCTCAAAACAAGTAATCGAACGTCATTACGGCGACTGCTTGTACTGCGTGTGTAACAAGTATACACACAGATGTATATATATATATATATATATATACATGGTCACAGTGTAATACGCAACACACCTTGGCGCATGCGTTCTTTTCATTGGTGATTGGTGGTGGTGGTAGTTTGTCTACTGCTGCATAGTATCTCTGTCTCTCTTGCACTTAAGACAAGAGTGTATATACAACAGCAGCTCAACTCCTGCTCTGTTGATAGTCGTTGTAGATACCTAGTTCCTTTTCTTTTTGTGACTCTTCTCTCTTTTTTGCTACTAGTCCGGTGTATTTAAGACATTTTTCAAGTTAATACACATAAGTTGTACCCACATGTACAATTCCAATATGCAGTGAATTTATAAGGTGTAACCGGACAAAACTCGTGCGCGCCGCATCTCTTTCACAGCTACGGATCGTGCTGTATACGTATATAGTTAAATAATAGATAAATATACTCATAGTGCGTGTGTATGTGTGGTTAAATGTGCCCATCTGTAAATCTGTATCCAAACCTAGCCCTAACTGATTAGTGTTATAAGTGTTGCAAGTGGTGCGATGTGATGTGCGCGACGAGCGGCGAGGCTTTCACGCACCAGTAGTGCGCCAGTGATGTTATATAGTTATATAGTGTACCCCCCCCCGCTCACCGTTAGCCCGTAGTTTATACGAGAAACACGAAAATTAACGTAATAACGAGCGTATGATGCTTACCAGTGAGTAGTTATCAGTGAGTGTTTATTTTCGCGGTATACTCCTGGTGATTTGATTGACCTCATCGAAAACGAGGTACAAAAAGAGGGTATCCAATAGGAGGTACATACATACGTATGTATATATTTACACAAGTGTGCAATTTCAAGTGATATAGATACCTATACACAGGCATCGGAGAGAAAACAAGGTTGTTGTTGTAATTGTTCTTGTTTAGTTAACAGTTGTGTGTGTGTGTGTGTGAAGAGAACCAGAAGTGTCACCGTAGGGGTGAAAAGTGAGGAAAAAGATAACCTGCTGAAGAGAGAGAGAGAGAGAAAGCTCAAAGTGAGTCTGACGGCGGAACGCAAAAACGCACGAAGGTAAGATTGTTTAATCGACTTAGCACTACGAACCGTTTATAACAGCTATTTCTGTATCAAGTCGTTTTTTTTTTTTTTCATCAGTTTAACCTCTTTTTCATTTGCCTCTCGGTACCTTGATTCGACCAAATCGAACACTCTGATCTTCATAAATTTAAACTTCGCGCCGACGACTCGTCCGTGTGTGAAGTGCAGCATGCAATGCATTTTTTTCCGGCTCAACGTTGTGTCGAAGATGAAAAAATAAAACCTCATTAAGCGTACAGTAACTCTGAAAAAGTTGACAGATATTGCAGCCAATAGTGTGTTTTGTACGCGATCAAGGGGGAAGCGGATTTTGCGTTTTCTCTTATGGAAATTGTTATTATAGTGTACATTGCTGCTCGATGCTGCTGGTGGTTCGAAAGCGTCGTGTGTTTTAATTCGCGCGTACACTTAATACAGGTTTTTCGGTTGTGCGAGGCAAGTCTTTCTCGTTCGCTCACGTCGAGGTCGCGCAGCTGTGCCTTGTTGCTCGTCGTCGTGTGTTAAACGTCCACATGTATACCTGTATACACATTCACCTATATCTATATATTTACAAAGTAGCAGTTATAGCAGAGTATATGAGAGTAGTAAGTGTCGAAGAGAGGGGCAAAACCAGACACGTATATAGACAGGTGTGTAAATGATCCATACGTATAGGTATGCAGTAATGCAGTACGCACTTGTGTGTATTTTTTAATGCGTGTATTTATACACGTAAAAACGATTATTGCGTAGGTATACATGTATGTTATATACTTGCGCGAGAGCGAGAGAGCAAATAAGTGAACGTGACGAAATAAACGCGCACACGTATATGGATTATTCCGCCGTTATTTTGCAATATTAAATATACATTGTGTACTTGATAGTGAAAATAAAGTGAATTACTCTATGAGCCCCAAAATAGGTGTTGATCGCGGTCGAATTATCACTGTCCCGAACGAAACATTAATTTGTAACAAGGAACAAAATTTGAATAATCAGTATACTTTAACGTTTGGCGGAATGATCCGTATGCGCGCGTAATTATATATACGTACACATGCAAAATCGTGTCGCAAGCATGAGAGTAAAGCTGTGTAAGATCTCCTGGTTTAAGTACAAGAAATGATAACGATTTAATATTTTTCTTTCCTTATATTTTTTTGTTTGTTTTTCGGGGGGACTCTCGGTAAGCTGGGCGATATGATAAAATGTGTTTTTTTTTTTTTTTTTTTTTTCTTTCTCTTTTTCTGGCGCTGGAAGCGGGGGAGGAGGGCAATTGAAACACAGCTGACGACTGCTTGTATATACATATATACTTTTGTTCGGTCTTTCGGGGGATCAACAGTTGCGCGCTAAACGGACGTTTTCTCTTTTTCGCGTGCGCATAAGATTTGCGTGCATAATGTATTACAATCTCTTGGTTGATACATTCTTTAGAGTAAAATCGGCAGTTTGTATACACCATAGGATAAATGTTTCACGGGTATAGATGGCTCTCGGCGAATTTCGCCAGGGAAAAATTAGATAAGCCGGTTCGTCGCGGGGATTCCGCGAATGGAATGTCTCTAACGGTACTCCTGCGCGTTACGATTAGTAAGTTGGTTTCCCGTACACACGCACACATCACAGCTATATAGGTATAGGTGCGCGTGCGCATTTACGCACACTTACATACATGTACACAATTTTTTTCCTTCTTTTTTTTATCAGATCATCAGTTACAGTAATGGCAGTGTATAGGTAATACTTGTTCCGCAGCCTTTGAGTGCTCCTTTCTGTATTTTTTTTTTTTTTTCCTGCACATCCTTTCCTCTTACTCTCAGAGACCCAGCGACCGACTTTCCTCAAGTGGTTACGTATTTCGTGTCTTGTATACCCTCTATCATACTGTGGTTTTTGATAAATATTTTTCGATTGTTCACGCGAACCAACAGGAAAACCTCGAGGAAAACCGCACAAACCAACACGCGTTGAAACAACAAAACGCGGAGAGGGTGGATTAAAAAAAAAAAAAAAAAAAAAAAACTAAGAGCCATATACGCGATTGGACTTTTATTTTTTCTTTGGCTTCTTTAGCGCGACCTTTTGATTCATTTTGTGTGTGTGTGTGTGTTGCGCCTCGCGCGCGCCATGACCCAACAATCGTACATAATATACATGACGCGCGCATGCCGTCGCCGTCGTGTGCTCTGCTAACACACTTTTTTCCCCCTCAATGAAAATGACGACGATGCCTGCAGTGATGAGGCCCCAAAACGAAGAGACGAGTTGCACTTGCACATACCTGACACGCAATCGTTGAAAAATATCGCGTACCCATTGCGGTCGGATTGTCCAAAACTATGACCCACTGGCATTGGAAAATAAAAAAAAAACTAGACTTTTCCACCCACATTTTCCGCATAATATATAAATCACAGGGGTGTAACAATAATTTGTATAAATAACCGATCTAGTAATCGCGCTTGCAATTACGGAGAGGACAGAAAAAAAGAAACAAAGCCGATATCCTCGCCGGCCAGACGGCCAATTAACTTATTTACTCGCTCGATATAGGTTCTCCAAAGCTCTCTTTTATGTCACACTCGATGTCGCATTGATGTGTGTGCATAATACTCCGTACGCGCGTGTTGTGCGGTGTCCCGTTCTTATTCTCCTCCTTCTCGGCAATCGCTGGTGAAAGTTAACGAAGATTTTCCTATCGCTCGCTCGCGCTCCTCCACCAACCGCGAGTACTATCTCTCGCGCGTGCCTCTGTGCCGATGCTTTTTTCGTGGATGCTTAACCCATTCGCAGATAAGGAGCTCTCGTCTGAATTACATTTATTTCTCTGCATCCCAAAAGGCAAATCGGGCATTTTTTTTTTTTTTTTTCTCGTTTTATCGCGACACTCTCGGCAGTTTCAATAAAAATTAACACGAGCCTCTTTTCGTTTAGTAGCGAAGGCCGACGTTCACATGCAAGTGCCCGCATTGCGCGAATCTGTTTTTTTTTTTTTTTTCCATCACAATGTTGTTTCGCAAATGTCTGGTGTGTGTGTGTGCGCGCGCGCAAAGTAAATCACACGTTGCGAGCGAAGTTTAAAGTGCAGCGCTACTTATCTCGTGCTTTTTCGCATTTTTCCCGCGTGTGATTCCGAGCAGCGATAATTGCAATAAAGAAATAAGAGAGTATGAGAAAGAGAACGAGGTGCAAGTGGTGGTTAATGCGAGATTATGCGTTTTTCGCGAAAAACACGATCCACAAGTGTGTAAAGAACAGACTCGCCGCGTGTGTGTGTGTACGCGTGTGATACAGAGGTCCTAAAATGTGTTTTTTTTTTTTTTTTTTTTTTTTTAACGCGAGAGAGGATTCGTACGCCGCGTATGAGTATATCATTAAAACAATATAATATTTCTTTGTGCGCGATGTATATACAAAAATGTTATTAGTCAATTGCTTTTTTTTTTTTTTTTTAATCTCACGCACTTTTTAAAATACATGCAGTGCATGTACAAAAATTATTCAATGTCAATTTGTAAACGCACTACGTTTTGTTCGTTTTCCCTGCTCAGCTCGTATGCGTACACTGTTTGCAAGCCGTCTTGTTTACTCAATTGAAATTTATGATTAATATTCTCAACTAAAGAAGAAGAAAAAAAAATTGATTCACCATTTTTTAATAATCTTGTTTTCAGTGTACACACGCGCAAAGATACCGAGTATTGTTTACTCCGGTAAAGTTAACGTATATACACAATTATGCTGCAGTTAACACTTGAGAGCGAGGAGAGGGGGGAATACCTATTCATGCTCATTAAACAGCAGTAAAAGCGTAAGGGGGGTGGGGGGACTTTCAGATGGTGTTTTACACAGATTTACATTTAAATATATACGTTTTGTATTGAGCATCTCGAAAAAGGAGGGGCATTAAAAGACAGCGTGTGAGACAGAAGAAGAGGAAGAACGACGACGATGCGTTACTTGCTTCTTCTTATACCGCGATGTGTGTCTGTGTTGCGTCATAAAACATATTACTTATGTGATGTACGAAAGAGAGCGAACGGCTGGAAGCACCATGCCTGTAGAGATTTAAATGGAGCGCGCGCCCACGTTTGTTTTCGACGTTCGTATTTTCACGTGTGATCTAATGGTTGGAATTTTAATAAATATGTATACATGGTACACTTGGGCACACAGAAAAATTCACGTTCTGCCTGAGGCTGAAAATGAAGAAATTACTATTTGCTAAGAAAATAAAAATTGGAGCACTAAAAATAATAAATAAATAAAAAATTACCATACACGATTTCAGCGATAAATGTTTGTAACTCAAATAATACACGTACAGTTGTATATACTTTGATTATTGCCTTTTCCAATTGATAATTTCTCCCAACAAATGTAAAAGGTGGGGCAGAGCGGGGCAGAGAGCGCGTGCTTTTATTGTTTCGTTAAAGGGAAAGTTTTTGGCTTGCCGAGCTCGAGTCGCGCTTGATTGGTCGTCGCGATTGTGCACTGCAATTCACGCGCGTAAATTATCAATGCGCGAATTGTCGTTTACGTAAACTTGACTTTTTTTTTTTTTTTTTTTTTTTTTTTTTTTTCGTGCATTAGGTGCGAAGATTACATATTATAATGAATTATCGTCGTCGTCGCATAAATTTCAAACTCGTATATTCATCGGGTTAGGCACTACATTCTCGAAATAAGCCCATTGGGAGAAGACAAAATTGATCGTCTTTGAGTTAATGTTTACGTAATTAAATCGAAACTAAAGCTTATATAAATTTTTACGTAACGTGGACGAGAAAAGAAGAAGAAGAAGAAGAAGAGAGAGGTATAAAAATAGTCGGAATGAACGTCATGCGAGTAAAATTGGGGAGAGAGAAAGAGTTAGCTCTCTCTCTCTCTAATCTGACTCCTCTCATATTTTTTCGAGTATCGATCAAACGCGTCGACGTGTTGGTGTGTCCGCGCAACGCAGCCAGCGGCGGCTCAATCGGAACGACCTTCGTAGCGGTTTCTCACTCCCGCTCGACTCGTCGCGTAAAAAAACGTCTCGGAGAAGGTGGGACGTGTACCCACTGCTGCTGCTTCTATAGTCATTATACTGTCCTTATTGGAGACCAAACTTATTGTATACGCGTAGTATGAAAATAAAAGAGAGAGAGCAACCACGACAGAGGACTTTTACACCTCGGTTCAGAGAAAATTTTCGTGATTGGCTGTCGAAATACTGAACAGTCGCTGCACTGAGCTATCGTTGTCGTCGAAATACACGTCGCTGAAATGAACATTCATATAGTTTTACTGCAAAATTAAAGTGAGCTGTAATTATTTCGGACCCCACCCAACAGACAAACGGTGTTTAAAAAGCCTGCGTATTTTTCTCGCAGCAGCAAACTATTCTCTCGATTCGACACAATTTAAAAAAGTCGGCCTCTCCTCTTTCTCTCTCTCTCCCTTGCATCCTCTCTATCTTTCTCTCGCAGAAAGCAGCAGCGGCGAGTTAATCGTCCGGCCGATAAGTAGAGAGGTGCATGATGTGCGCGTACCATCCCTTTCCTCCTTCTTTTTCCTTCCAGTGTAGAGAGAGGAGGCAGGAGCGTCCTCGTCGTCGCGCATTCCGCCGTGGCGGCAGCGAACGGATTCCGGAGCGTTTTCTTTCGAAGTGGCACGGCTTACGGTACAGCCTTTTCCAAGCGCGCGCCCGTACTGCACCCGACCACTCCACACCCCCCTCCGCCACTACAACATCCTACGTATACATTATACGCGTGTGCAATACCCCTCCTCCCCTCTCTCTGTTGTCTTCCTTCCGTCTTCCTCGTTTTTCTCTTCCGCTCTCTCGGACAATATATGGCAACAGCTTCGCGGGCGAAAGACGATAGTCCAAGTAGACTGTCGAAAGAAGAAGCGCATCCGGTGCGCGCGAGGAGGGGAAAAGAAAAAGAAAACATTCTCAGGCGCGAGCAAACTATTATCATCCGCCCGTGCTTGGGTTTTCCTTTTCTAAATGGGGGCACTTCGGGCCGGTATTGTGTGTGACGCTTTTAGGCTGCTGATGATGCCGAAGGTGGCTCTCTGACGAAAAAGTTTTCTGGGTTAGTGATGCGCTGGTGTAAAAGGTTGCGCCGCCGCGTCGTCTGCGCGTCTGTCCGTCTGACGGCTGACTGAGCTTGGAAATTGCACGAGGTGCCCTTCTCCTCCTCCTCCTCATTGACGATTGTTCACTTTTATTTAGCTCACTCTCTCGTTGTTGGGATCAAAGATGATACTGATGCTGTTTTGATTCTTTTGACGCGTCAAAGATGTTGCGTTTCGAACGGTTGGTTAATCTCATTTTTTTTTTTTTTTCAAGGAATGATCAATGCATGCTAGAGAGTGTGTCTTGATTTTTTTTACACTTGGGTTGGAACTTTTTTGCGAGCTTTTTTGCGTATGGAGTTCAAAGGGGAATTTTTTTTTTTTTTTTATATTATTTTCGTGCAAATGTTCTCAAACGTGTTAAACTAACAGCCATTATGATTTTCTTAGGTTTTTTCTTTTTCAATACAAAAATTGCCTTGGGATTCTTTTATTTTAATTTTTAATTTATTTTTTACTTGGAGGTTTTTTTTTCATCAACAAATTTGTAAAGTCTGAAGACTTTTTTTTTTTTCATCAATTTTCATTACCAATATTTTTAATTAAACGCGTCTTGGATGAAGCGCCTAATGGTTAATCGCGTACAAAAAATCGCTCGAAAAATCGCATCAATTAATTGTTTGAATGTGTCAAACGAGTTTTTGTATGTATATTGACGGTATGGCGTTGACGGTAGCCAGAAATCAACAACGAGAAAGAGGGCCAGCGATAATGCGAAGCCGGTAAATAGGTGTATATATAATGATATACATTACAGGCTCCGAGTAGCTGTAGCCATGGCAAACACTTTCACAACCTTTTTAACAACGGGGAGCGGAATGCGGATTCGGTGCTGGCACCTACTGGACACCTACTGCTTCTGCTATACACCTACATATATGATCATATGGCTTTAAACAAAAAGATTCACAATATAAAAAAAGCTCTGTCATTCTAGAGTGGCTTTAGTGCGATAATGGTCGTTAATAGAGATATAAAAAAAATAATAATAATAGCTTCAGTGATAGTTGACAGTATCGACAAATTGTATCAATTTTCTCGCGAGAAATTGCCGTTATTTGCCCCTAAAAGCATAAAGGTACCTCATTAATTTGGGCACGTGCCATTCGGACATTTTTCTCGAGACGCAGAAGGGAGTAGAGACGAGAGACGTCGCGCAATCAGCATCTCTAAAAATTCATACGTTAAAAAAAAAGTTTACGCGAAAATCCGCGGCTATTTCGTATTATAGGTATATGTACCAACAACACTCGCTCAGCTGATCGTTCGTTCTCTGCGTTAACCATCAGCGCTATGGATCAGCTTCTATTATATATATATCCACGCGGCGTTTAATACACTTTCGAGTTTCGTTCGAGTAATTTCATAATCGTTTTTCAGGCGCACTGCTCTTGCACCAAAGAGTGGAGGAGGAGGAGGTGACGTGGAGGGCGAAAAGGGGAGGCTTACGCAAGTACATGTATAAAAGCGTGCCTGCAGTTGTTGCTCTCTGCATTTATACACACATATATATTTATATATATAAAAATCCCGCTAACGCTGCTGCTGTTGTTGTTACTCTCGAGAAAGAGCGGCTGCTGGTGAGGATTTCTTTATCGGGACACCAATGCGCGATTGGAAAACTCCGTGACGCGAAAAGAAGGCTGATCTTCTTGGGAATTGATTTTTTTCGACGCTGCTTGTACCTATCCTGATTAATGCCGAAACCAGTGCGCTAGAGTTGGTTTGGTTGGGGATCAAATTAGGAGCTTGAAGTTTAAAGCTCATGAATCTGTGGGTGTGTGTCCTTAACAATTAAAGAAAAAAATAATAGCGGTTTGTAGCAGACCTTCGATTCAAAGACTTTATTCGTTCTCCATACGCTTCCAAGATCATAAACCAAGTACTTCATACATCAAACGGTAATTTTGAAAAAAAAAAAATTTTCATTTCAATAGACAATAAAAATTTCTACAATAACTTTTTAACTTCATATTTATACACATGCACACACACACTAAGTAAAATTTTGTTTTGCTGGCAATTTTTAAACCATAATACGTGTTTTGAACACGTTTTGTTGCAAAACTTAACTTTCAAATTTTTGACGAATATACAACATTTTTTGCGTACGAGTAAGTATAAAAAATTTGTAGTTATATGGTTACCCTTTGCTGCAAAAATTTAAAAGATAGATTATAGAAAAACAGAGGATAAAGTTGGCAAGACAAGGGGGAAAAAATAAATTGCCTGTGGTTCCAGTTTTGCGTGAAAATTCTTGGCACACATCGTTTACCGTGCCATGAAAAAAAACAATTGAGAATTTTTTAATCGCAAGAGCAAAAAGTTGTTGTTCAACCTACTGCTCGAGCGTTTTTGCAAACATATTTTACACATTTTATAGCGTGAGCACTAAAATTTATTTCGTTAGGGGCCATACAAGCCCAGTGGTGTTTTTTAAGTTTGGTGAAAAGTCAAAAAAGTCCTGAACACAAAAGTGTGCTCTTGTAATATCAATTAAAAAAAAAAAAAAAAAAAAAAAAAAAAAAAAAAAAAAAAAAAAAAAAAAAAAAGATACATTTAGAGAGTAAACGATATAATTAGAAATTATGAAAGCTTTATCATTTAAAAACAAAGTTCAACGATCTAACTACCACGAACTACCATATATCTGTAACCTTCCTTCCAATAGTAAATTTGTTAAACCTAGCCCAGCAATTTCTCAATCACTGATAAGAAAGAAAAAAATTAATAACCACCAGCTCATACTTCCAACATCGTCCAGATCCAATCTCACCCATGTATAGACAAAGACGAAGCTTCGCTTGCTATCACAACCTCGTCTTAGCTGCCCGGAAAGTATAGGAGGGGAAACAGAAAAGCGTATCATGTCGGGTGACAATAAGTCGCACTGCACACACTCGGTAGCAACGAAAGTAGGCACGGAGAGGAAGAGATCGCGAAAGGGACGTCGAAGGAAAAAGTAAGGCGGTGGAGGGGGGGAGGTTGCGGCTTATCGGCGCGCAATCAGGATCCCGCTTTAACGGCCTTGACTCGATCGAACAACACACCGTACTCAGCAGCGGAGGCCTGTGCCAGCGGGCCCGCGTTTTACATCGTTGCAACGTGCACGTATATTTATATACGTGCAAACGCTTTTACTCTCTCGCTGCGATTTTCACTTACCGTGTACGCACCACTCCCCCCCCCCTTGTACATCCATCCTCCTTTTATTAATTTTACGCACACTCGTGAGAATTTTTCGTTCTGCTCCGAGCTTATCGTGCGCTCGTCAATACATCCTTTGGTACTTTTTTTTCCGGAAGATACATTTTCGAGATCTCACCCGAGGATAATGATATCGATCACTGCACGTACAATGCGACACGCGCGTGGAAGCCAATTTCTCTTTCGAGCGAGAGGAAAGCGATAGTTTGACGTGTGTACTAATATATACATGGGTATAAGAGCCCAGACCGTAGACGACGGTTTTCCCTCCGATGTGTGCAGATCCCCTTGCTCTACTCGGCTAGGCGATTTCGCGGTGTTTCTGCACACTTTTGGATGAAAATACATGATCGTCCTGTGCAAGGATTGGAAGAGCTTTTTTTTCGAATTTCTTTGATGATTATTATTATTTATTGAGATAATTTCTCTAACTGCACGCAACAGCAATCAACAACAAAAAAAACGTTGACATCTCTTGATAACTCTATTTTTCTCGTAAGCTAAATTCTTTTTTTTTTTTTCTTTTTCCATTTTACGTACATTCAATTTCGATAAAAAAGAAGAAAAAAAAAATTGTTCGCTTCGTTATTGTATTTATTTGTGCATGTCGTGGAAGTGCAATAAATCTTGTAACCTGAAAAACAATGGATAATAAAGGAACAAACAAAGCAGCATTACCAATCTTTTAGTTTTTAATCATCATTTACACGCGTCATCATTACTTACACATTCATCGATCGATTATTCTTCGCATCGTACGCATGAAAAGTAAAAAAAAAATGAATGAAAAGCCATCACTTTGTACGCTCCTAACTAAGATGTGAAATGATTGACGTTTGGAGGTTTTGGATACGAGGAAGAGAGAAAAAAAAATGTATATCCCAACGCACTTGTTATCTTCCGACTACGGATTCTCGGCGCGCGGAGAGGCAGTCCAATTAATAATCGCTCGATCTCTTCTCTCTTTCTCCTCTCCACACGCGGCTTACGATTATACTTAATCTCGCGACCCGCGTTGTTTTACAATAACACACACCGACAGATGATACGGCAGCGAGCCCAAGAGAAACTTTGTTTTTTTCAAAGTGTAAATCGTTGCCTCTGTTGTTGTCGCGACTCAATTTTTTTTTTTTTTTTTTTTTTTTCTTCAACTCTACTCAACTTGCGTCACACCAAGGGGATAATAAAGAAAAGCCTTCCAGGAGCAAAAACGCAGTTGTTGTTTTTTTTTTCTCTCAAGTTTCCAAGCTTTTTGGTAATCCTATACACACACGCGCAAATACATACGCCAACGCGGTGAATTGCCATCTGCGAGTCGTGTATTTTTAATGATTGACGCGCGAGGTGTGTTGTTATCGAGGAGAGCCCGTGTACATTAATTGTTTTCTTTTTCCATCAGCGACGACGATAAGATTAGCGCGTGAGCAAATTTCCATCGCTCTCTTGCGCAACTCTGAAGTTGCCATTTTTTTTTTTTTTTTTTCTCTCTCGTTAAATTACAACTTTTTTAAGTACTCCCTTCCCCGAAGTTCATCATCGCCAAAGCCAAATAATAAAAGATACAGCCCCGTCCCTGTACACGTGAAACAACAACCACTTGGGTATGATGAAAATCAATGAAAATAGTGGTACAGTTCTTTGGGAAAAATCCAGCATGTAAAATAGGTCGGGGCGCTTGGCCTAAGACGCGCATCACACTACACGTCAAAGAGACAGCGTAGATGTAAGAGAAAAAAATGTGTCGCTACCACTGCTGTATGTACACTTGATTAGAGTCGCCGAGAAATATCTCCCTCGAGTCACTGTACTCGAACGTTTGCAGGCTGTGTTTTTATAAATTTATTGGTGAAACCAAGTACCGAGGAGTTGCATAAAGTAAGAAACAGAGTGGCGATGATAAAGCAATCAAGCGTATTTTCTGGATTTCAGGTACCCCTTGGCACACTCGCACGGCAACCAAAAGACTGAGCGCGACACGGCACCAACGTACTATCCTCCGTTGTTGGAAACAAAAAGACCGTCAAGGCTTCCTCTTTCTCCGCGTTCGTCTCTCCGTCAGATCGAGAGCAGTGGCGGTTTCTCGGGCGCCGGACTACCCAAGTGAATGGGAGGACGACGAGGAGGGTCGTGTTTGATGGTAACTGCAGCGAGTTTCGGCTTGGTTAATGTGCGCGAGGAAAAAGTCAGCTGCCACCACCGCCGCTGGACATTGGTCGTTGCGGCTACTTCGTCGTGAAATCGTGGAGGACGGGGTTTTCGTTGCAACAACACCGGGAGGAAGTTGATTTTGAAAGGACGAGCGAGAAAGGTGGTGGAGGGGACCCGAGGACAAAATGCCGCCCTCCGGTGGTGGTGGAGGTGGCTACTATGACGACAGGAATCCACTACTCAAGGGCACGCTATCCAGGTGAGTTGCTTTATTTTCTTTTTTCCTATTCTCTCTCTGTTTTTGCAGACTCTCTCTTTCTCTCAAACGTATAAGTATAATATCCTCCTTGTATAGTCAGTGTTGTTTTTTCCTTCCGTTTTTTTTGTTTCCTTTACGAGCAGATCTTGTCTTTTGTCTAAACGCGTGTGGTGCTGCGAGGTCGCTGAATTTGTCTTCCCCCCCCCCCCCAAGAGACTTTACAATACTGTGCAATTGTTGAGGTTTTCACGCAAGCAACGACACAGTATCGATGTCTTCACGAACAGAGTGTATTGTTATATTATATCTCGGTATTCAGTTTGTGTCGTAATATTACCGGGAGATATTACCAGTTGTTGCGTATTATAAAATCACTATACTACAACAGCTGTAATACGGATAGGTACACAACGTTTACAGTAATCGGATTCTATTGCACCGATGGTTTTTCAGAACAATTTTGATTTACATTTTCTTTTTTGGATAACAAAATAATCTATATTGCAAATTTGATCTTAGTAGTGTACATAATAATTAATTACAGGCGAAGGCGAATAACAATATAAATTATCTGGAATAAAAAATGCATTCACGTATTTTAATCGATGTTGCTTAATAAGCATTAAAATTCTGAAACGTGTATATATATATAATTATGTGCTCGGGAAAAAACAGGTGAGAACGTAATGCAAAACAATATATAATATGTAATACTTAATCGAGCGAACAAACAACGCTCCTCTTCCGAGCGCATTTATCAAAAAGTAAACCCATAACTCTTCGCAATGACATTCCTCAAGTGTTGGCTTTGTGGTGACATAACAGGCTCACCTGATATCGAGATGCATCCCTAGTAACACACGTATACGATTGTCCGCAATGAGATGATCATTAATTAACGAACTGCATATTGAAACGCTGTTAATTAAATTGATTACATGTATAAATATCCGCGCAGCAGAACATATTATTATAATGTATAGCGCATCGTTAAAAATGTAATAGAGGAGCTAAAGTAGCGGGTGCGGAAATGCTTTTGTTACGGCCGCATTGCAATGGGGTGTGGTCATCACTATCATCGGATCAATAATATATTATAACGTTCGTCTCCTTTTGACGACGCGACGCACACAAGGTGGAAAAAAGGAGAGAAAAAACAACGCACACGCGCGATTGCGCAACCGATCCGATCGCGCGCGAGGAGGAAAAGAGGAAAGAATAAAAAAACAGCTCCGCTTCTTTTCGTTCCTTGGGGAGTGGGCACTTGCTCGTTTTAATTACATAAAGGAGAAAATATATACTTTTAAAGAGACACGTCTACGTAGCGCCACGCACGTGTGTCGGTGTACATGTCTACCGATCGAGAGCCGGTGTGAGATTTTAGAAATCAGCCGCACTGCGAGCAAAGCGCCTATGTGGGTCATTTCGCGTGAACGGCTATTTTACGTGAATCCTGCAGTGTTCAAAAACGAAACACTTGTATTTGCGTCGCTGTAAGATGCCGAAATGTCATTACCGTAATGCGAAGCATTTCTTAATTTTGTTTTTCGGGCTTATTGGGTAGGTTCCTGTGCATTGACTATGCCATGATTTTTCAACACCTCCCCATCCCAGGTGTCAAGCACCATTTCTTGTAACTTGAAACAATGACAAGACGACTTTTTACCCTTTTGAATTCCCTTGGATAAATGATTTCATTTGTCCTATGGTAATAATATTTTTTTAACAATTGGAATTAATTGTTTTTTTTTATATTTTTTTGGAGCGAACGAGTACACCGTACAATTTTTGCAGCCCCGTATTCTCATGTAGCTGTAGTCGCAGTGTTTTCGCGAGCATGGAGCGTTTGTCCCGGTAAAGAAAGCGGTAATTAGGGTAATCTACCTAGTCTCGGTGGTTTTTCAAACTGTCGACTAAGCGACCATATGCACCAAACTAAATTACATTGCGAAAATATTACATTGGGGCCTCAGAAGTGCAAAAAAATTTACCATTACGGTAATGACAAACGTGTCATTGTAATGCTTTTATGTCGTTTTTCAAAAATCCCATTTGAATCAACCACGAATTGTCAAAAAAAAAAAAAAATAACAGCGGAACCGGGCCCAAATATTTCCAGTTAGTTTGGACCTTGTATAATGTAAAATAAATGTAAACCCTATAAATCAAAAGTCTCGTTTTACGTCTGAAACGTCGAAGTTTTCGTGAAATGATCCATGTATTACATTATACAGTGCAACCGACGACGTTGTTGCTCGAGTTCGCGTGAGCGCGAGAGAGAGTTGTGTAACGATATTTTTAGCGCCGAGTGTGTTATTTTAAAACGAGAAGACGAACACACTGTTGCTTTGGGCAAAGAGAGGACCGCAGGGACATTAAATGTTAAACGCGTCTATACGTGTACAATGCGTTCAAATTCCCTCGCAAATTCCTCGATCAAAAGAAGATGACACAATTTGCCAATCTGGAACGACAAACTAACGATGTTGGCTCACCTTTTGCTCGGTGATTTTTACCGTTTGCTCGATAAAGTTTTCGAAGGTACGCAGTATTATCGTTGTTTACAGTACGAGAGCCCAATTTCCTCGTAAAGAGACGAAGAAAGAAAGAAAGGCTCGTACATGCGTGCACAAAGAAATGTCGGTCGCCCGAAAAAGGAGTAAAAAGGAAAAGCGTCGCGGTCGGTGAAAAAATTGTACAAAACACAAAGGACCGTATTTATATGGAAAACTGGGGGCCAGAGGTGGTAGGGGGAAAATGCGTACCTCGAAAAATGTATTAAATGCGTCACGTATGGTCCTCTGCGCGAACTGACCATTGTTTTTCTTCTGCACTGCTGTTTGCTATACTCTCTCCCGCGAAGGGCATTGCACGCCCGCGCTCTTTAAAAGCTTTCTCTCCTCGTCGTAGCTTTCGCAGCGTAGCGTTATTTTGGAACCTGGTTTGTTTTCTGTGCCTAATTTTTTTATTTTTTTTTTTATTCAATTGGTACAATGCATCCAAGCGATGGTAGCGCGTGCCTTTGGAGATAGAGATCAGACTTTTTTTCGTAAAAAAAAAAAAAAAGAAGAAAAAATGGGGCCCATACGCGTTATCGCGTAACTGACATGCCGCATTGAATAACTACCCTGTTCTCTCCACTGCTTGAAAAATAGGAAAATAAATTATTGAGAGAATCTCTAGTCACGATAACAATAAATTCGTCAACAATCCTCGATGTGGGTATTTTATTTTTCACAGCAGCGCTGGAAAAATTTACGATACACGCGAGGGCACTGAAATCCATATTTTACAAAGTCGAATCGAATGTTGTCATGTTGGATAATTGCATCCTGTTTCCATTCGGGGTATCTAAATTCGCAGTGACCCAATTTCAATCGTATCCCTTTGGAAAAACAAAAAACAATTACTTGAAGTCCGGCATCATCATTACCTCCCGGCGCTCACCCCATTAAACTCACAGAGCACCTTCTCTCTCTCTGCTATTTTAAATCAAAGTTCAAAGCACGAACGAGACATACCTCGACAGAAAGTCCATTGTATATCTCTATTAATAAAACGAATAAATCCTAAAAGACTCGAGATGCATCTCTTTTCGCGCCCCCCATTTGTTCGTGGTCGTCCCAACTGCGGGCTATAAATAGTAATTCAAAACAACAAAATTCTCCTTAAAATCACCGCTTTGCGTGGCGCATAAACCTTGCAAAAGTAACGATAAACACGCGAAAGCAACTCATCCAGAGAAAGAGAGAGATGCGCTAAAACCACCGTTGGCTATCGCGACACCTAGAAGCCGACAGTTTGCACGGTAAGGCGGTGTGTCATTTTACATACCCATATATATATATGCTCTTCTTCGCGTTAAAAGAGTGAAAATCAGTAATGCGCGAGCCGCGCGTGGAATTTCCCTCTCGCCTTGTTGAGCGGATTTTTCGGATTTTCTCCCTTCCCCTCTTCTTCTTGGGGGTCGAGGTGGTGAGATTTCCAACGGCGGACATGTAGAAGCACGAAAAGGGGCCAACGATCCGGTGATTCACGCTGCGTATTTGCGTTATCTTCACGTATATACCAACACACACGTATTGCATGTATTTATATATATACATACGCCCATTCGTCTCATTGACCGATTACCGCGCATTAGAAGGAATTTATTGTGTGTATCGCGCAAGTTATTCTTACGTATATATGCAACAGCGGTGGCTGAAACGTGAAGTGACGTAAGGTCGACCGTCTGATTGCCACAACGTACAATACATGGGTATACATGTCATAAAAATGTTTCTCTTTGTGTATGGTTTTTTTTTTTTTGTGCCCGATAAGAAGAGAGTAATTTTATTCTTGGATTTTCCAAAACTGTATAATCGACAGCTCGGAGTCTGAGAGAGAGCTATTTAGAGGTCGGGCGCTCGGGTGGGTTCTCCTTCTCGAGAGTAGCTTTCCAAGGTGAGCCGGGATACCCGTCCGATGAATCACGCGAAAGAGTCGCGCGCACCGTTTCGACGGCTCCGGCTCTTATTGGTTGGACGGAATATATTTTTCATAAACAAACAACAACAATGTATAACACTCCCTCGGTGTTGTTCATTACCACCATCGTCATTTCGAGCGCAACTGGTGTCGATTGGATTCTCCGCGCTGTTTGCCGATCGTGACCTGTAAAACTATTTTGATAACGCGCGCGCGCGGCTGCACACACGTTTCGCTTGCGACTCTTTGTTTATTTATTTATTTATTTTTTTCTTATCTCTCCTCTGCTATCAAACTTGAACCTACTTTCCATTCTTGTACACTTTATCCCCGTTTTTGAAAAACCAGCCTAAAACTCTTTCGACGCAAATTGAGTTGTGTTAATCGCCGTGTCGAGTTTTGCGGTTTCGCTCGGGAGGAAAGAAAGAGAAACTTAATAAAAGGGGAGCTGCCCCCCCCCCCCGTGCGCTCTTGGGTGAAATCAACGCAAGGAGGCTGTCGTTGCGCGAGCTTATGTAATACACGTACACTTGTATATATATGAATATATTGTCGCTGCTTTGTTATTAGGTGCGTCTTTTCATGTGCATCGACGAGGTCGTCGCGACGCCTTGGATAAGTGCCGTCAAACCGAAACTATAAGAAAAAAAAAAAAATAGTTGCTCTGCCGAAGGAAGGAAGATATGAACGTGTGAATCGAGATATTGCGCTATTGTGGGGCTCGGGATAGAAGAGAGCGCGTGTGTATTTATTTCGATTGTATCTCGGATCTAGAGAGAAAGAGGTGAGGTATCTAGTGACGGAAGGAGCAATTAAAATTCCTGCTTTTAATCGTACGTATAGCAACGGGACATCGCAAAAGACGGAGCGATACATTTTCTTTTCCTTGTCCCCTAACGGGGTCACGTGGCTGTGATTTCTTTTTTTTTTCGCATAGGCCTACATTTGGCGGAAAAAATTCCAATAAAGATTTGGGGATCTCCCGAGTTCGTTGACCATTATTGGAACTCGCTCGCCAACTATCCTTTACGCGTTTGCTCTCGCATGTGATATATACCCCGCGGACACTTACGCGTGTACCGTTGAAGCCACACTTGCTCTTTTTTTCTTCCCCCACGCCACGGAATGGCCAACAATATAAATTAAACGACCCGTCGCCTAGAGCCGAGTTTTCGCGCGTATAGGCATACTTTCACTTTGGTCGGGTTGATAAAGCGATAAGAGTTTCGAGCTCTCTCTGATTACTGCGTTGCGCTGCGATTCTACGGCGAGTCGTTGAATGCAGGGCCAAATATGCTCTCGAGCCACGGGTGTTCAATCGTGCTTAATTCATTGTACACCCATCATTGATGGGGAATTTTTTTTTTTCTTCTGATCTCTTTTTTTGTTTTCCCAAGGAATATAATTTTGTTTACCACCGCGTGGGCTATGTTTTCTATGAAAACAAATTTAAAAATGGTAATTTTCATCGGTACCCGATACTTTACGTCCCTCCCCGGGGATTTCGGTAATATTAAAATACACGTCCTCGTGTAAGATCCCGCAAGTTCAGTGACCTCCATATTACGACTCACAGCTGATCACAGGGTGTTTAACTAGACCCGAGGAATCCTTTCCGACAGTACCGTAATACTATTGTTATTTCCTTTTTACCCGTCCATAGCTTCCTTCCCCGTACAAAACTTGGTATCGATGACGTACTTAGCCTTACAGCAACTCGAAAAAAAAAAATAAAAAAACAAAAATTGTCCCTTTCACAAAAACAAAAGAACTATACCTTCCCGAGGGAGAGAGACCTCGTCGCATCGAAAATCTCGCTCGAGCCATTACTTGTTTTCCATATTTATATATATATAGCTCATTTAAGCGCGTCCAGTCTACTTACTTTACTCGCCAAGAGCACGGCGGTTTCTGCACTACTTACATGCACACACATACATGACCATAGGGTCGGGAGACGGCGGTGGATGGCGGCTCAATTTCTCGATCTATATTCACAGACAGGCGCACGACGGCGGCCCCACATGCACAGAAAAAAAAAAAAAAAAAAAAAAAAGCGCACCAAGCACCAACCCACGGCTCTAAAAACACTTTCACCCAAGCTCGCGCTCCGCGCTATAAAACACCACCACCTATACACACGTATACGCCATATATACCTCCTATATTTGATACACCAGCGTGTGCAGATTTCTAACTGCAGCGGCAGGAAGGCTCTGTGTGTGTGTGTAAGCCTCTCTTTCGCCACCTTGCTCCTCGAGAGCCTGCATTGTATATACCTGTATACATCTCGCGAGGATTTATACGTATGTGTGAGTGTGTTTATGCGTACTTTTGTCTTATACCACGCGGGAGGCGACTCGGGAGGCGAGGTTGCCTCTCTGTGCAATACCACTGCACAGCATATACATATATATGCCAGTGGACGGGTGGAGCGGTGGTTAGCCCCGATTATCCTTGTCGACGCGCCGCCGAGTCGCAGCTAATTGTGCTCCTTTTCTTTTTTCTTTTTTTTTTTCTTAGCTCTAAAGTCTCGGCGAGTCTTGGGTTTGTGGCGTTTGAGGGCGTATTGTGGCCGTCATTAGTCCTCGATCGACCTGGAAAAAATTTATTTTGTGTGATACTTTACCAAAAGCAGTACCAATCGTTGATCGGCATCCTTTTTTTTTCCAAAGTTGAAATAATCTAAGGATAAATACAACGTTAGCAACCGCCTCCAAACGAAATTATCATCGGTGCATGCGGAATGAGAATGTTTGGAAAAGGTGAAAGCCGATCGACCGGTACGTTTTTTTTTTTTTTTTTTTATTCCTTACCGATCTTCGAACGAGTAAATCGGGTGGTAATACCACTGGATCAAATTTGTAATTGCTAAAAAAAAAAAAATAATAATAATAATAATAAAACAGTACAAGTACACAGTCATGCTACACCAGCTCGATATTTTACATTTTGCCGATACCAGCTTGGTTCTATAACACTCGAGTGAGCAAGAGGGAGAAAGAGAGATGAAAAATTCATGATTCCTCTCGGCGCGCGTGCCAGTGTTTATGATTCCATTACACGTCCGACATCGGCAATATACTACACGTGTTCGTGTGATTTGTGAAAATGCCCCTCGCCAGCCTGTACACACACAGGTTTTAATTCAACAGAACCACCATCGAGCATCTAACTCTTGATCCTTTGTGCATATAAAAACGGGATTTCTCAATTTCAAGAGCAGGCACATACTACAGTAAATTTTGTACACATGTAATTTATTTGCTAATAAATTTCTTACCTCTCCGGCGTGAAAGCCCGAAAAATCTCTCGCTGCAATCGGATCCCCCGAGCAATTGAAACAATTATAACACATACGATATTTACATCATTCGTTATGATAAGAAAATAATATATGTGGTATCATATTGTTTATACGGATGTGTACGCGCAAATAAAATCATACCGGGCATATACGCTGTGGTATGGTGTATACTACGCGATTTAGGCTGTTATCACTTTTCGATCTTTGCTTTTTAATGAAAACAAAAAAGAACGTATGTAAGAAGGAGGTGGTGGCGGAGGGGGAATCGCGGAAAAGTAGGTCAAGGACGCGCGCGCGAGAGAGAGTATAAGTACGCTGCCGCGGCGCAGCTGCGATTCCGAGATCGCTACGATGATGGCAAAAAGAGAATGTCATTGACGAAGTGTACGCTCACTTGTATACATTATGTACATACGAGCGTGTGTGCACGCGTTAAGTACGTGTACGTATTTATGTATGTATTATGTATGCGCGTCGTTGTTACGCGCGAGAGAGATATCGCGAGTCTATACCCTTCCCCCTCCGCCAAGCGCGCCTCCTTTCTCTCTGATTCTTCTTTCTTTCTTCCTTCTCTCTCGTGCGTGCGAAAAAACTCTCGGGGCCCATCACAAACTTTCTAAAGTCAAAATTTAGTTTGCCGATTTGTGGGTCACGCTGCTGCTGCGGTTATTGTTTTTTTACTCCGGCCCCTACACACTGACCCTCTCCCCCTTCATCCCCCATGGATCGTCTGTTATTCACCTACTCTACGGTGGTCGATAGTTGATATCACCCACGAGAAGGTATATAGGTGTAACCGGTACTTTTATAAATTCGTCACACAATTTTTCTCCCCCACAATTTTGGTCTCCCTCGAAGCGAGTTTTAATTGTATCAACGGTAAAAAAAAAATAATTGTGATTCGTGCCGCTGGCTCTTTTTGCGCGAGTGAGCCGAAATAGGATTCATACGATGTTTTAAAAAGCATAAAAACATAAAACGATGCCCGGAAGGATCGAGGGGCATTTTTCATTTTTTTTTTTAATTTTCTCTCCCGTAGGAATGACACAGCTTAATTGAAACCAACGCGATTGTTGTTGCACACATCAACGTCTAAAAATAAGGAACGCCCATGTAATTATCAACACGATACACGTCACCCTCGAGCGCCACCCCCCACGCATATGGAACAAAAAAAAAAAAGGATACTCTTTTCCGCGTTCCGGTTGTCTCTCCCCCCTCCCTACGCTCGGTTTTCGGCCTTTAAAAGTACGCACGCTCGCTCACCCGATGCTCTAACTTACCCATACTATGTATACAATCAGCCGAGCGAACGCGAACGACGCAAGTATATAAAATGAAGCACGTGTGCAGCGCGGCGAAGGAAAACCAAGCGGCGGCCTGCGAGGCTCGGGAGTCGCGGCTACAAGGCATTCGCGCAGGTGAAAGTCGCGAAGAGCCCCCAAGACGAATGGCCTCCTTCGTACACGATTCTTGCATACCTGTATACACGTACACATCTCTCTCTCTCTCTGTCTTGCAAGCATATACACGTACACAACTTTGGCCTCGAGAACCACCCCCACCTCCTCCTCCTCCTTGGCAGAGGTATTTATATTTAGTCATTTTGCGGAATGGTGGGTATAGGTAGGTACTTATCATATCATGCGGCGCGGGGATTCTCGAGAGTCCGAACAATAGTCCCGCTTGTTTGGCGTGTCACGCCTCGTTTGCTCGACATTTTTGCCCCTAATATCGCGGCTGATGGGGCTGATTCCGTAATCGGTTCCTCGATCCGACTGGGGGTACAGTTTATACGCACGTGGTCTGTCTCGCGTGCGTCAAAAGGATCTCAGCTGATGGGAGGAGAGCAGCGGCGATTGCGATGTTGCACGCGAGGCGCGTGGCTAATTGAAAATTACGAGGGAAAGACTTTAAGGTCGTCCCCAAAAAATGATGTTTGGGCTTTCTCAGGGGAGTAGGCTCCGAGCGTGTCGTGTTTGAATACGATCATCGAGTCACCGACGATTTTCTCTTTCCCACTTGGATTTTATCGCCATCCAGAACTTTGAATTGATCATTAATCGGAAGATCGGTCGACATTTTACACGAGGAACGAAGAAAAATATTTCTGTTTTAGTTCCATCAACATAATGCTCGGTTCAGCAGCGCGAAACGTGATTTTGCAATAAAACAATAATCACACACGTGCGCCAAAGACGCGGAGGGGTCTCGGCTAATCTCAATCGATAAAACGAGAACGCACGCAAGTAGTAATGCCGTTGTAATAGGCTTTGAAAAAAAAAAAAAAAAAGTAGCTCACCGAAAGGTTAATCTTCCCTTAATACGCTGTCGAACGCGAGTTAGTACAGATTCCAGCACTATGGTACACAATATAATATATACATTACAATCGACTGGAAGAGGGTTGCATACATATGTATGTATATTTATGTAGGAAGCGAAATGTGTATTATCATTGAACAGAGCTTTTATACTTACCGAAGCCTCGCACGTTATTGCTGTTTTGCGAGCTGTTTTGCCTTGTTTTCGTCTCCATCGTTATACGTGATCATTGGGATTTTTTTTTTTTTTTTTTTTTTTTCCATCGTTTAGTTTTCCTCTCAATAATTAACAGCATTGTCTACGAAAATAATATGTTTTCAACAATCTCGTAATCGCGAGGCGCACAATCGTTCATTGTTATTATATCAAGTAATAACATGCAAAAAATCGCAGATCAGAGAAAACGCGCACCACACAACAAAATACGCACGTTGTGAAAAAAAAAGAAAACAATGATGAACTGGTTAAGTATATTATAGTACAGGCAATTATTTATCCAGTTACGATAATCGCCAAGGACGCGTTTAACCTCGTGGTTATGACATATATGATGTTATATACGTGCTTCCATAGTATATATGTATACATCCTCGATACAATGGGCATGGTAAACGAGTGTGTCACACTTGAAACAGTAGTGCTTCAGCATAAATTTATCGAAGGCACGGCGGCGATGACCGGACGACATCAACCGTATATGGCGTTTCATTTGTATGTATATTTAATACGTAGAAAGAGTTACCTATTCTATTTATATCGATGAAAGAGGAGAAGGGAGGGGGGGGCAAAAGTGATTCTAATTCATTGAACGACGATTGTTTTATGTATCGTACCCACTTACCTACACTTTTCCGGCTGACAGACGTCGCGTCGATCGTAGAAAAACAGAAAGGAACAATTACCATCATGGAATACCTGTAATTGCCTGTTCTTTGTTGTACACGTATGCCGATTCTCTCTATTATTACTGGATGACATTGTGCACGTGTACATACATGCGGTATTTTTGAAATTCATCAACTCCGTCCGTGCCATCTGTAATCAAAGGGAAAAGGTATACTGTACCATCGACTTCCGCCTCTTCTTTTTTTTGTTCTCCCAATCAATTTACGATTTTCCAATATCCCCCGACATCGCATCATCTCGCAAAATCAAATAGCTCCTGGAAAAATCCCTTCCCCGGGAATGTAGAGGGAGGAGGATGAGGATGATGCCCGTGTCGCAGTCCCAATTAAAAGACGGACTGTACGAGGCATGAAGAAGGGGGGCAAAAGAGATAAGACACCCTGCGTGGCTCGGCGCGGATAATAACCCACGAGCGAGTAAGGCTCGGTGCCTCCTTCCTTGGTGGCTGCAGCTGTGGCGACCGCAAGGCTCACTTATATACTGTTTTGTTGTTGTGACGTCGCCAAAGGGGGCTGTGTGTGTGTGTGTGTATGTGTATCCCAGTATAATACACAGGCGCGCGCCCGGCGTGTATATACGCGATTATATTCCGTTAGACGTTGCTTCTGCCTTTTCTTCTTTATCCTTTTTTTTTTTTTTTTCCTTTCTTTTTGTTTCGCTTATTCACCTGGCGCTGCTTGTTTCTGTGCACACCACACGTGTGGGAATACACGCCGCGGCAATGTGTCGTCGCCCCCTGATGGCCTCCTCTAACGAAATTATAACCCCATTTGCTTTTTGCCCCGAGAGCTCCTTCTTACTCCTCCTCCTCCTGTTCTGTTTCCTCGGTGGCTGGAAATTACGCGACGCAGCTTTTTTTTTCCAGTAGCAGGTGTGCATAAAGACGCGATCTGTCAAATAGTATTTTATCCCTTTACTTTGTACTTTGCGTTTCAAAAGCATCGGTGTGCTTTTCAAGGGGGAGACGAAAGTTTTGCGTGGAAGAAATGAGAGTAAACGCGAAAGCGCGCGTGCGACTGGTTGGTGAGCAAAACAATTCATTGGTGTTGGAATCTCTGCGTACATCCAGTTGGGTTCAATCGGTCGACTCGCAGAGATTTCCGTCGAGTTGGCAAATTTAATTCAGAAAATCAAAGAGTCGCTACCTCCGATAATATCCCAACTAAAAAATGTCGATAGAAAAAAAAAAAGAGCACAATGTTATATCGAGGGGAGTCTCGAGGTGCTGCGCACTTGATAGTCTCGATAAAAAACACCTTCTAAATCTTTTTGGAAACTTTTGTCATCTTTGCCAGACTATGTGGGAAACTTGAAAGATTTCCAGTCATCAAACAATTCTTGGATGGCTTTGAAATTTTTTGGACTTTCAAGGGGCTTTTGCGTTACTTATTCAGCAGCCCTTAGCTCTATCTCACCGTTTTTCATTTCCTACATCGACAATTGTTTCACTCTCGTTGTCGTCCAACACACCTTTTACAGCCAAACAACAACAACAACAACAACACTTGTAAGTATATGTACCGATTACTTTACACTCACCGGCCCGAAAATAGAAACTACTCCCAAAGTTTCGCAAAAGCGTTTCTCACAATAATAATATACACTCTCTTTGTGTGTGTATGTGTGCGTATGCCTGTATAGCGCGGTGCTGGGGAAACCCGAAATGAAACTCTCGGAGCCTCTACCTCGGGAGTGGTCCGTACGAAAAAAAAAAAAAAAAAAAAGTGGCACGCATTTAAATTCATTCTGCATTAGCCGCACCACATTTACACACGATTATGTATTTTGTGTTTTGCCTACACACGCTTGAATCGACCGATATATAAGATATGCGTGGAGATAAACATAATGATCGAGATGCGTGTCCGTACGAAAGGAGGAGAGTCGGATGTATGAAAATATACGTGCAAGTTGTTGTATACTGCAGCTGTTGACCAGTTCCGGAACGCGTGAGCGTCTTTTCTCAAGGACGATGCAACAGAAGCGGCGAAAGAGAGCGAAAGACACACGTGTGCGTCGTAACTTACCTGCTGGCGATAAACGTTTGTCGTACAGTTGTAGTTGAATGTGTAAACGAAATTTTTTTTCTTATCTGCCACAATTTATAGAAAAAAATACTAATCTCATCCCTCTCGAGCCTGTGGTGGTATGTAATTGCCGCGACGTCTTGTATTAAACGTGACAGGCGATTTTGCGGCTCGAAATTCTCAAAGGTGTTTTGATTTTGTAAGCTTTTTGTTGTACGTGTGTCTCCCCTCTTCGCGAAAACGACGACAGCCGGTGCGACATGTTTTTTTATCCCCCGCATCGGCTTTGCTTATACATATTTCAAGACAATCATAATATAAATGATATTCGTAAAAATGTCAAGGACACGCCGTGAAATGCCCCTTTGGTAAGGAGTATCGGATTAATCGACAGGACTGATGATAATTATTAGCGATAAAAGTACACGAAAGGAAATTCGGGGCCCGAAAGGCAGAGAGATTAAAGTATATTAATTTAAGGTCAAAGTCAAGGAGAGACCTTCTCCGTATACTTATATCTGTCTCTTGCAAGCCGTGCGTTGCATGTCGTTCGTTATAACGTGTACACGTGCTGCAACGCGTCACTCTCGGTGTGTATAGGTAGAGGTCAGAGAGTTACACGATCAGAGGCTCCTAATGGCGAGCTGCTGAGGGACGATAAAGACAGACGGTATATTATATTATATTTTAATTATGAAAAATTCAGCCAAACGAATACGTATACGCACGTTCGACCGAGTGACAGAGTTTGCGATTACGTGCACGTGTACGTTAATTTATCTGGATGGCTTTTTTTTCTTTTTTTTCTTTTTTTTTTTGGCATCAATATATTTACTGTTTGCTCGAGAAATTTCGGGTGATCCGGTGCTCTGATACCACCGAGTCTTTTGTTGGATCTCTATAGAACGTAGATAAATATTGTTGTCGAAGTGGAAAGGAGAGAGTGCGATGTTTTTGTCATTAATCCAGGTGATAATTTTATTTAATAGCCATTGACCTGATAAATGGGCGCAGAGTCAAGGCTTTCGAACTTTGAGGACACGATTTTTATTTTTTAATAGAAATGTTGTATTTAGTTTCATGACGATAAATAAATTGTAACGAGTAGTTGAATTTGTGCAAAAAAAAAAAAATAATAATACACAGGCCTATAGGTGAGACATTGTAAAGCAAAAAATATTATATTTATCATCATACACTCGTTCTTCTATAATATTTATTCATTCATTTGGATTTATAAACTGATGTTTTAACAAATCATGAAATAAATAATACACATCAAAGAACAATGTTTTGAATATAAAACAAGAGTCTAGCCATATTATAATCATGTATGCATGCATAGTGAAGATAAAACAACTCCATGTATTTTTTATGCTTAAAAATACATTACTTATCAGCCACTACTTGCCATACATCAAATGTATTATAAGGAATCAATACTCTTGTTTGTTTTGTATGCTGTATCAAATAATGCATCTTGTCATAAAAACAACACTTGAAATCTACAAACACTTTTTTTTTTTTTTTTTTAATCAAACTTGCATTAGTACTTTCTATTTTTATGATTTGAAAATAAATACATTGGCAGCAAAATCGTAGTGTCGAGAGAGTCCAAAGGCCTCAATTACATTCGGACTGATTACCATTAGTTTTCGATCTATTGAATACTTCTACAATAATTAATCGTTGAAAACTTTCTAATGGGCCTCAATCGTACCGTATTGCATATACACACAGAGTCGCACTTATTTAATTGCTTCGTGATTCCCGTCAATTAACAACCGCAAGAAATTTTTTACAGCTAATTTAATCAAGGATCACCTATTGAATTTTCATGAGATTTTTCACCGAGGACGATATGTGGTCAGACAAATGATTTACCAAACTAGTTTTCGGCATCAAGATTATATCGTTAGCATTGTCGCCACTATTTCTTACTAAAAGTATATAATTCTTTTTTTTTCTTTTTTTTTTCATTCGATGAATGACACCTGAAATGATAATCACCGATGTTTGTAATGGTTGTTTTACGCTCTCTTTCTCATCCGCTTTATTGGCCTTATTATTTCTTGCAACTTCAAAACAACACTGATCAAAATGTTATTACCAAAACTAACGACTACTCGACTACCCAATAAGTTGTTGATAACGCGTGTGTAAAAGTCGAAAGTATCCGTATACACACGCGCGCGCGCGCACATAAACTCCTGTTAATCCATCGAAATAGCAATTAACGCTACGTCCCGCACTTCTGACGCACGCACAGCCCACGCGAGCAGCTCAAACGCACGATACCTACAGCTCGCAATTTGCTCAATCCGAGACCTTATAATTTGCCACTCGAATCTATGCTGTATCCATGGCGTAGGGAGCAGAATAATATACGCGTCCTGGGGGAAAAAGGAAAAAAAGAAAAAAAAATTTAACCCAGCCACTCGAGAGCGCATTCACGTCACAGGCGTTTCCTCCTCCTTCTGGTGGTACGGTTATGTGGGTCGCGGAGGAGCAGCGGCTGCTCGCCTAAAAATACACATCCGTGTAGGTCCGACTCTCTTTTGGTTTCTTCCTCCCCCCTCTTTTCTCCTTTTTTTTCTACGTTTTCATTTTTATACGTCACAATTATAAATACCAGTCCGTCTCCTCTTTTTTTTTTTTTCCTCGTTACCATTACTGTTAAACTATATACAAGCTGTAATAAAAACTGCTCGCGTCCGCCATTCGGATGCTCATTGTTGGATTAATCACGTGAAGCAAAGCTTAAGGATACATTGTTAACCACCGGAGTGGTGGGATTTCGTAACTCACTTTCAGTTACAAGTAGAAAGCAGAATGAAAGTTTTTTTTCTTTTTCCCTCATAATTAGGTATTTCAATCGCGCGTAACCGAATCCAATTACGAATTGTTAATCGCGGATGTCATTGTTCGAGTCGCGTCGTCGTTGTTGAGCTACTCCATTATTCTTCGGTGCGAAAAACGAAAAAGTGACTGCTTCCGAAAAAAAATGACTCGAGTCGTACGAGAATCTTTTATCAGGAAGTACAAACTCGGCGACTGGGCTTATCTCCCTTTTTTTTTTATCTGTATCTGTGAACGTCGAAAGGAGATTTTTCTCATCTCGTCTTTCTTTCCTTCTTTTTTTTTCCTTTTCGTTCCACTTTTGAAAATTTTTTCCTCCTCAAAGCACCAACTGGAAACTATTCTTGAAAAGGAAAAAAAAATTTCCACCGCCGATGCTTTGGAAAAAAAATGCTCCATACTCGGCACAACGAGCCATGGGGGCTTTTGAAGAGACGTCGCCATAAAGTTCTCATAAAATTATAATTAAAACTACAGTCTTTCATGAAAAAAAAAAAAAAAAAAAGAATCATGTTAGCTTATCATCGTAAGATATTGCACAATTCAACTGTTACCGGCAAAGCTTTATTAGGCACTAAGTGGCCCTATATACAGCGAGGACGCCGCTCCGTAAAATCGTCCGCGCAAGGGCTCTTCGAGCGACAAAGTAATTTTTACCTCCCGACTTGTCCAATATCGAATACACAACTGTGGGCCCTGGAACTTGTAATGACGCGCCCTAGTGTATGCGCATTAAAAAAAAAGGGTGTCCTTCCTCCGAACGCTGTGATCGTAAAGAAGAAAAACGACTAAGTTTGTACGCGCTCGACAATAAACAGCCACGACAAATTTGTCGTTTAACCCGTGCGAGTCTTACGTGTGGAAAATCGAAACAAAAAGTATAATTTACCACGAAATGGTGCACATCCTTCGACGCCATACGACGTTATACTCAATACATTATATGGTAAAAATAGGACACACCGCCAACATTAATTATACCAACCTCCTTCCCCTCCTCCCCTCGTCTCTCGTCTAATAATGACTCGGTATCTCTGTCCCAATATTTGTGTGTCGTCCTTATACCTTTCACGCAACAAGAGCCATTTGAGCCGTTTCGATACTTTCACGTTTGAAAGGATCTTCCTCGAATGGATATTTTTAGAAACGCGTTAGGAAATACAATACCTATCATACATGTACATTCTAAACGCGTAATGCAAGGGCTGTCCTAACTGCATAACCATAATATATGCATGTGTGTGTGATTCGATAAAGGATCGACGAAAAAGGAGGAGAGCAAAACAGCTCGAGAGTAGCATAATACCACATCAGGGGAGCTACGAAAGAGATACGGGTGAGAAGGAGGGACGCGTGTGTAACCGTTTGTCTATTGCGAGGTCTATTGCTTCCGTAATGGATTCCTCTCCCTCTCTCTCCTAATGAATAATTAATAGCGATGAATTCGATATATAGGATCTAATATGTAAATGGGAAACTCAGAGGAGGAGGAGGAGGAGGAGGAGAGGTGGCCACGTCCTTCTGTCATCTTGTAGCTCTGTGTTTTGGACACGTGTCTCTGCGCGCGTGTGTTTGTTGATACGTGCGCGCATTTGAACGCAACCCGTTGACTGTCCGAAATCAAAATCATATCTCTATACACAACAGGACTCTCTCGAGTAGTGTAGGTAAATATTTATTCGGCAAATTTGTCCCTATTGTCTTATTAAATTATTTATTTACGTCAACAGTTTGACATTCATCATTCCCCTTGGATATTATGCAATACTCACTGACCACATCAACACATACTATTACGTCCCACCGTTTTCCATCCCCATTACCAACACGTGGGTAGGTATTACCTATACGAGGGAAGAGAATTAATATCTAAAAAAAAACAAAGGATCCTTTTATCGAGTGCCAAATTTCATGACAACCGTCGCACGTAATTGTCAGTGGCAAAAAAAAAAAAAAAAAAAAAAAAAACAAAATTAGAATATGCCGTGTATTAATATAATTAAAGCCGGAGCTGTAGCTTGGTAAAGGACGAGACGTGGGTAAGCACACCCCAAACTCTGGCAGCAGAGACACGTGTGGAAAGACCCTACAATATGTATATACCGCTTCGCATGGCCTAATTGTTTCTTCTGTCGGAAAATTGTACTTACCAATCAGTCCTTTCCTAATTCATCCCGTTGGAGAACGCGAGACGACGTCAACGGGAATATCCTGTCATCATCGAGTCGGGGGGTGGGGGGGGGTCGGTGAGAGAAAGAGAGCTTTTTACCGTGCATACATACATACATACATATATGTATAATTACATTGTGTGCAAACAAGAGAGGACACGGGGAGGGGGTGTCGGTGATGATGTTGCTACGTCGTTTGCCCCTGTATTATACCGTGTGCTTGCGTACCGCGTTGCGACTCCCCAAGCGATGGTGGAGGACTCGCTTGTATATACATATACAAAATACACCGGTTCGCCATGGTATATACATATATTTAGCACGTATAGGTATCCGGTGTGTATTCACACGAGAGAGCCGGCAGCAGGCGCCTCTTGCTATTGATTTCCCGGCCTCCTCCTCGGCGGCGCGTCGCTCTTTCTTGTCTCTCCTCTCTCTCTCTCTCTCTCTCTCTCTCTCTCTCTTCAGTATAGCCGTTCGTACGCGTGTGCGGCGAAAGAGACGGGGAGAAATAAGAAACGGGATAGAACGAGAACAACGCGCTACTGCTGCCACAACGGAGGATATGTCGGAATGTGTGTGTTTGTGTGTAGCCCTCTTTCCTCGCGAAGGATTAAATATTGCTCGCCTCTCTTTGCCGGGGGGGGGGGGGAGGCAACAAACGGCCCGCCAAAGGAGAGAACGCGCCCCTGCGTGTGGCTGTGTCTGCATGACGCACACGAATACCACGCGCACCCTCTCTCTGAGATACCGTGAGACTGCATATATATACATACTGTGTATGTATCTGGTGGTGCTAGGAAGTACATGATTAATCTTCCTCCTTGTCGGTGCGTATATCTGTATACCACCTACTCCTTTGTGATTGGAATCTGCTAATTTTCGGGAAATCCTCTCCCCCTCTTGTTCCGATCGATCGTTATGTACACCGATCAGAGAGAACCCGATGTAATTCTGGACATGTTAATTTTTTTTTTTTTTTTTTTTTTTTTTTTTTTTTAAGGCGCACCGATCGTTTAATCGATGAAAGATTAATTATTACACTGTCCATATACGTTTCGTCTCAAGTTATGATGTGCAACAAACGCTGAATACTCAATGTAAATATATGTATATGTGTCCATTTGAGGGCGACGAGTCAAACAGAGAGAATTTGTTAGGATTTACGCGTCTTTGAGATTCCGAGCGTGTCTATCGAGCTCCTCCGCCATACGAAGGAACGCGAGAAATCCCTTTGGCTACGGGTGCACGTAATATATGCACATATGTTGGCGCGCAATTAAAATCATGGGCGTCCGTTTGCTTGGTCAATTATCGATCCTCCCCCCCCCCCTTCCGATACGGTTCACTGACTGGGATGGGATTTGATTTTCTGGTGTTTGTTTAATCATCGCGAAACTCTGCCGGCTGGGCTTCGATTGTGTGATCGATGGGAACTCTCGAGGTCCGTCCAAGGCTGCGATCGTATACCCTACATACCAAATGGCCCGAGAACCCGGCAGACTGGTTGACGATGTACGTTGAATCTGCTTCTCGCTGCCTCTCGAAAAACTAGATGATTTTTCAACTCTGTATACGATTTAACTAGATTCATTTTTTGTTCTCACTCGGTTGGTGTTGCTTTTATTTTAACGAGGGGCTTCAATTTTAATCAAACAAGTGCCTTTTAATTTACGGGCAATTAGAAACAAAAAGGATAAAACAAGAGCAGTAAATCATCATTTTCGCGGAACATTGCGAAAACCGCGCGATCGAAACGATTCGCTGGGTCTTATCTTTATCGTGGTGGTTCTTGGTAGTGTATAGTAAAGCGTTATCTATCTATCACTGCTAAACTTTTTTTTCGTTTATTTTTCGTTTGCTTATACTACTACGTACAATCTCTCTTTTTTTTTTTTTTTTTTTTTTTGTAGCAGATCCATGATGCATGTCCTTTGAAATCTAGCAAACACTACATATAAATATGCACTAACAATCTGTTTCTCACATCTTTCTGTTACAGGTAAGTCACGAAAACCTTTAGAGAGAAATATGATATACGCATCGATTCGCCGAACAAGCTGATCGATAAGCCGCACGTAAGTCCCAAATTAAGCTTCAATAACTTGCAATTCGCGAAACTTGCTATCATTATTCCCCAACACTGTATTCGCGACTTATAACAATGCCGAAAAACATCAACAACAAAATACTTGTTTCCCAAGTGGCTCAAAAATTCAACAACAAAAGCATGGTCACTTTCTCGAACACTTGTCACTATACAGCAAGGAGCACATAATTCTATATACATACATATATTTATTTATTTATTTATACAGAATTTAGTATGTATAATATAAATGGTACACGTACAAATTGGTAGGAACCACACCACGCCAACACCGATTACAACAGATGGCGAGTAGACGATTGTGTAATATTCTATATACGGGATGGCATCAGCTGGAGGTATATACTTTAACCCTTTTCTCGGGACGAAATGTCCTAGTACTCCCACCCGCGAAATCACGATCGAGCCCACACGGCTTATAGCCAAGGACACAAGCTACGCGTGTACTCTACATGACATAGCCGGCATCAGCTGTGCAGAGCTTATCGCGTGAAGCACCGGCGAGCCTCCCTCTCCGTGTATATGTGTGCAATGGGATGGACGAGCAGGCATCTCATCGTCGCGGACAGGCAATTTTTTTCTCGCTCGCGCTGCCCTGTGCGACGCGAGGTATCAAAGTCTGGAAGGGGAAGGAGGAAAATAAGAGCACGTGGGAAGCTCCATGGCACCGAAAAAGGGTACTGCGAACTGCGAGTCCATATACCGTATTTATGGGAATGCTGCTGCCTACCTGTACGGTTGGGGTGCGCCCAAGGGGTCGGAAGGGCGAGAACGACGCACCTGGACTCTGTCGCCCGCGTGTGCAACCGGAGCTTTTGGTACATACCGAGTGGCATCGTCTTCCTTTCTTTTTTTCTTTTTTTTCTTTTTTTTTTTTACAATGCACCGGCCAGTCTTTTTCTTCCTCCTTATATTCCTCTTCTTCCAACTGTCCTCGTAAATCTCTCTCTCTTCCTCCCGACGATAGGGGCTTTCTTCTCTTTTTTTTTCCTTCTGGTGGACGTCTCGGCTGTTGGATTTATCGCGCTTTTTCTTTCCTCGTTGTTGTTTTCTCGGGAAGGAAAATTGTCATTCAAGGCAATTTTCTTCGGTGTGCACAATTGGTCAGACCAGCGGTGCAGTATTGCTATACGTACTATACATGATGATCCCATCGATACGCACGATGTATAATAATAATACATGCCCCCCAGTCATTGTCATCATCGTCATCATATCTATAACGGAGAGTTTGTTATCCCCCCATATGTGTTATACAGGTGTGCCATTTATATATATATATCACCTGTTACTTGCGATAAAAGTATGAAATCTAAGCTTCAATATCACATCGTTTCATTCTCGGGCACCATTGTACCACAGCTCGGCTAACACACGCGCAACTCGGTAGAGCAACAGGAGTCCCGTTCCCATGGGTCACCGGCCCCTAAAACTTCTAATCATATCACCGCGCGCATCTCGTCGCATTTGCCATTCAGATTTAATTCTCGTCCCTCCCTCTCTTTCTCTCTCTCTCTCTCTCTCATACGCGACAATCAAAATTCTGCCGAATAGAAAATGCTCGCATACACGGACACACGGAGATGTACGAAGGGTAAGGTCTATAGGGTATATATGGTATAACAAGGGTTGTGGCGCGCACAAGCCCTTCCGTGTGTGTATATACGGGACACTAACTCTTCTTTGCTCGAGCTTGCAGAAGAGAAACTTGTTGCTCGTACACACACATATATATACGCGCACACATTATGCAGGTTATGCATAAATCAGGAGAGTCGCGTCGTCGTCGACTCATTTCCTCGTCGACGGTCCGCGCGCTGTGTATGACCTCGTATACTTGTACAAGCCGCGAGTTTTCGAGCGTAAAGCTGTTATACACCCCGTATACCTACCCCTTCTACTTTCCTTGCTTTACGCACCGAGTGTATTCTCGTGGCTGGTGGTATACACACATTAATTATCATAGCCGGCTAGGCGCCAACAACAAGCATTTTTCCACGTGAATGAGTGAGCTGTCGCTCGCGCGTGTACACACGCATTATGCTGTATATACTTATATATACGTTGCGTCGTTGGTTGAAGAGCGCGCCCCGAGAATCGATTTTACGCGAATCTGCCCTTTCGCGCGCCATCACGTCCCTATACGCGTGCATGACAATGGAGAAAACGGCGCAGCGCCTTTTCATTTCGGGTTATTTTTAATTTTTTTTACGCGTATTTTTGTACGCCGTGACCTACATTTCGTTACGGCCGCCAGACTTTTGTGTGTATGCGTGTCTTTGTGGGTGGCTAACTCACATAAACCAGGTGATCAATGGTATATGTGTGTTTATCGCATTACATGGTGTGTCATTATACATTTGGCGAATGAACACCTCGTGTATACCACCTGTACGTGTACGCGCGACAAAAAGATTTTAGGGAGTATTTACCGTCCAACAGTGTGTCGAATTGCGTAAAAATGCTATAGGGATGGTTATGACTTGATAATTCTCCACTTGTGGCGCAACGTCAAAAGCAGCCGGGGAATGCCACCTGGAGACTGGAAAAATGGCCCGATGGGAGGAGCCGGCAGTACAATTAAAAGAATCGGATTTGGCAACTCGAGGGTGGGGGAAGCTCTTTGCAATAAGAGAGAGGAGTCCGCGGAGCGAAAAGAGAGACTCCGTCGTCGCGCGTATACGTATGCATGTGTATATATATATACATGCACGTACCGAAGAAAGCGAAATCGAGAGTAGGTACACGTCCTGACGACGTCGTCTGTCACGTCGCTTCTTTGGGAAAAGAGGGGGAGACGGACGCGCTGCTCTCGAGGAACGTAAAAATATCCCTCCTCTTCGTTGATTTCTTTCATCAAGAGTCACTTTTTATATATAAATACCATCGGCCAAATAGGGTAATTATTTTTAACAAAAACAAATCAAAGAGCGATATTTGCTCTCTCCCTCCCTCTTTCGTGGTAATTTTGGCTATACATGGGAGTCTCCCGTGGAAACTCGGGTCGACACAGTTTCACCCATGCACCACTTGCAAGCGCCAATTGTGACCCGGTCCTAGGCTATATTGTGTTCCTTTGAAACTAGTACGACCGAACCCGTCTTATCGATCCTCGTTAAAATTTTCAGCGCCTCCTCCGCCTGTATCCCGTGCAAATTGACCCATCTATTGTGCCGTTTACATATAATGTACTCCTGTACTTTCATTCGCCACGCCCCCCCTCCTTATACGCGTGTAATATATTTATTATATCTCTGTTAAAACTTGATACTTTTCAGTCGACTCGTATGGCGTACTTGTATCGTTACAGCCGGTTACAGCCAGACAGTCGCCGTGAAAGTGAGTTCGCGTACGCATACACATATACACCCGTGGCCCATTTTTTCCGCTCAGACGCATACTGTAACGTCTTGACATTCCGGCTGTACGCTTTGTTTTTTTTTTTTTTTTTTTTTTTTTTTTACATAGCACACGCGCTTATGCGTCACGAAGCTTTTTACGTTATCACTCATGTACACAGGCGAGCACATTACGTGCGTTTTCTTCGTAAAATTATCTAAATTTCTTCGGCTAATGGTGGCCGTCTCCGCCGCGCGCACACGATATTATATTTGTATATTGTTGTTGCGAGCCGAAAATCTAGGCCGCCGCACACGCGAGAAGTATACACCTCGTAATCTCGTTTTCCTGCGCTCTATGGCTACGGCTTTTTTTTCTGCGTTTGTCGGAAGGTCGGGGGTTCCCCCTTTTTCCTCTTGGTTTTTTTTTTTTTTTTTACCTGTACTCACCATTTTACTTGAGGGAAAACCCACTGTTGCCAATCTTCGATTGCATGGAAATGTGCTAATATTGTTACGTGATGGAATAATATTGTCTGATTTACTCGTGATGCTTAAAGTAATGGTTTTTTTTAAGACTATTCAATGATTATTCGCCATTTAGGGGATTTTTTTTCCAAGCAAACGACGACAACTCCTTATGTGGGCCACAAAAATAGTAGTTTTGCTCACACAAATGTCACAAATAACGCTCCAAGGTAGGAAAAATTAATTTTCCACAAAGTATCCCTGGTGACTATGGCTTCTGTGACAAAAACTATTTTATTTATTTTTATTTTTTCGTTATTTTATCTTTTATTTATTGATGTTGAATGAAAAAAAAAAATAAAAAAAAATCAAATATGTAATCTCTACTCTCTTTACTGGAAAATCAAATACCAATTACTGACATCGATAAAAAGCCAATCATCGCGTACATTGTTAAACGGAAGTTTGTTGCTTCGGTAACTGTTATCTAATTTCGGAACAAGTAACATCCAGTCACATAGTTCTTATCTGTAAAAAACAAAAAACAAAAAAATCATTACACTTAAAAAAATATTACTGCACCTTACATAAAGACAACAGTGTGGTGATTAGCTTGTCAACTATATACGTATATATACATAGGTGGACACGTACTAATGAAGAGCAGTTCGAGAATAGCCGTGCGTTGCCTATAAATATACCGGCAATTACCTCAAACGTATATATACACCCACCGACCCACGCTATCTCGACCAGACAATCGTACGCGCATGGAAGAAAATACAGAGACAGCGAGGACGCGCGTGAAATTAAAATCAATTGGGCAGTTACATTACACATGCGTAGAAATCGCGGATATTATTGTAACACTTGTTCAGTAACATGTCTGGGTTCGTATGGAAAGAAATGGCGTCCATTGCGAAGCTTAGACGGAGGGTCTATACATTTTGGGAAGAATCGCACTGTATAGGTTTGATAAGGCCAAGAAAAAAAAAAAAGAACGATGCGTGTACAGGTGAGCGTTATCGTATACACTGTACTGACGCTCGGCAACATTTTTTTTTTTTTTTTCTCAATCGTCGACTCCCTTTACTCCGAGCTCGCAACTGATGGTTATTCCGCTCTTGATCGTATTCTTACTCTTATTTCTATTTTTCTTTTTTTTATGATTCCACAATTAAAAATAGAGTAATCGCTAATCGAAGCGCGTCATTGTACGGCACAGTTAAAAAAAAAAAAATTAATATCTCAAACGCTAAAAAATAGGAAAAAAACAAAATCGCACTTTGTCGGCGGCGCTCCTCAATACTACACTTTATCCCCACAACTAAAATCCCTCACCACATAGGAAAAAAAAAAAAATCGCCTACAGAGGGAAAAAGCTTCCTCGTCGAGGGTAAAAAATTTGCATTCCTGCGCCTCGAGCCGCAAATAGCTCAGTCACAGAGTGAAAGAGAGATAGAGGGTTTTCTAATAAAAGACAAGTGCGAGGTGGCGGCGGTGATTGCGAAAAAAAACACGCGCGCACAAGTGTCCGTAACCAGCGGAGCATTCGCCACACGTAAAAATAGATCTCACGCTCACACCCAATATACACAAACTCGTGGTTGTGTTTGTTTTTTTTTTTTTTTTTTTTTTGTTCGCGAGTGTCTTTCGATTCGCGCTCTAATGGATAAACGGGGGATCGTCGAGAGTAGACACTAACGCGTGCGTATACTTTTTTGAATACCGTATTTACGCAAAGTGTAACGCCGGTCGCACGAAAACGAGCCTATAATCGTCCTTTTTTTTTTTATCGTGGGGACCACATGGTCGTTTTATCACACTCGATGAGCGTGAAAAATGAATTTCCAACGAGTCGAAAACAGCTAGTGTCTAGACGCTCGCTTATTCTTTATTTACGAGTGAGAGCTCCATCGGCATTTCACTTCAAAGGATCGTCACCCTCTCTCTCGCGTTGGATCGCACTATTTTTTCTGTATTCCCGTGAAAAAATGCCGTTTCATCGTCGCCGTCGTGGTAGTGATTGTTTGCATTATTCCCGACGATCGGAATATTGATGCGACTGAATTAAAAATACGCTCTCGGCGCTCTCTTATCGCCATCAAAACTGTACGTGTATGTTTGAGAGCCGCGGTTGGCAAAAACACCCAACGATTTCTCGATCAAACCGGCCGGACTCGGTTTTGTAAGATATTTTTATTTGTGAAAATGGAGTGAGAGAGGGAAAAAAAAAAAAAAAAGAAAAAAAGAAAGAAAAATAGAATACAACTTGCCCAAAAGGTTTCCGCATCGCTCGAATATCTCGCTCGGAGCCATGTAGGTGGTAATATGCATCGCGGTGTTCCGAGAGCAAACCAACGAGAGGAAGAGGGTGGGAGCTCCCCGTGTATTGTGTACAAAAGTGTACATGCACCCGCGAAATAAATTTTTGCACCAATCTCGCTCGCACCCACGCATTGTTTCACCCATGTGTATATCACATATATTTATATACAGTAGGTACCAGGTATAATATACAGTTGGACTGCAAGCAGCGGAGTTCGAAAGTGCCGTAAATCGTCGCTCACTCGTTGTATGTACATATATGTATATATATATATACAGTTCGCCGAGCCGGTCCCATTGGCTGGCGGCACAAATTACGCAAGACAAATTATTAAAGGTCCCGAGCAGCGGGTGTGTGTGTGTGTGTGTGTGCATATACTTGCATGCGAGAGTGCACCTATGGTCTCTCCTTTGCTTTTGTGTACACATATAACCATGCAAAATTAAACGCTCGTAATATGTAATACGCCGCTATACGTTGCTCGCGGGGCACAACATATATATTTTATACATCCATTCTCTTCCACATCGTAACCTAATAACAATAATAGTACCAATGTATACTTGTATATGGGTGAATAAATTTGATGAAATTACAATTTCATCGTTTTCCATCAGTGCATAAATATATAGTCCACCGCCGATGATCTATGCATTTAAAGGTGATTTCGCTTCGTTTTCCGATCGCAGCCCCTTTTTGGTGAAAATTATACTTTTCTTCTATTTTCGTGCTCCCCACTAGGCTGTTGTGCGGAATCGGTGTGATTGATTTAGTTGTCATCATTCTCGCTTGTATATTTACACTGTACAAGCGAGTGACGGTGTATATGACACCCGCATATATATCGTATTCGCCGACCGATAACACCTGGGGCACATTACGTTGTTGCTCTTACGGCTCTAATTGAACTGTATATACTTGCTCTGATAAACACAATGTATTATCACGTACTCTTGTTTTGCGGTTCTGTCATTACACTTTTACGTGTGTAATTGACCATAATTTTGTTCTCCCCCTCTTGTATATATGTACAGTTTATGAAGAATCGGTGGGATGATTTTTTTTTTGTTTTCCCCGTGAAAGATGATGTGATCTATACGTGACGTATGGTAAAAAAAAAGATAGTCGAGGTTCAATGGTTGAGTGGATACGGCGCATCACGTATGTATATCTCCTTTGAAAAAATCATTTGCGCTCCTCCAATTAGCGGAAGTTTCCGGACGCGCACGCGGATACTGCAGCAAAGTGTGTATAATCGGTACACGCAAGTATACACATATATAGGTGTATGCATTATGTTCACGTGTCCGATGCAGTGGTGCGCGCTTGTAACGGAAGAAAATGTGGGCCGGCAACAGGATCGTCGACGCACCGAGAAGCCGGCACTTTCATTTTCAGCTTCGAAACTTTCATCGCTACCTCGCTTACCCGTCCGCGCGATGTGCTCTTTGGATTTTCTCCCGATCGGCGTGTGCATTCTCGAGCGTGGAATTTCTATTTGGACTCCCAAGTCCAAGTACGATTGGAACCGATTTTTTTTTTATTTTTGCGCGTAGTGTACGAGATCGAGTATACACATTTAGGCATAACATATCTATGGGTAAAAGTTATCCTCGAACATTATTCGTATTGTTCTAAAAATTGAACTAATTATAGAACAATTATTGACATGAATGATCCTCTGAAACAAAATCAGCTGTAAATTCACAAAGTTATCTTTCCACTCGAAGGTGGAGAAATTCTGCCGTAAGTTCTCTCAGCCGATTGTGGATATTTAAAAAACGGTCAACAATGGAATTTCACAAAACAACCACCCAAGTAACACCATCCAAGTTAACGAGTGTATACAACACGGCAAGGTTTGTACCTCTTTCGGTCTGTCCATGTGCGCCGCCACCGACTTTCATAACCGAGCAAGGATGTCGTTTTTCTAGCACAGGTGGTATCCTTTTTTTTTTTTTACTGTTTCTGTTGTACGTAAAGTAATTTTAATTTTTTTTTTTATTTCTTGCATCGCATTTACTTGAGAAATTTCATGTATTACTCAAGTTTCCGTTAAAGGACGATTAGAGAAAGTCCGATGTAGGTACCTATACACACGGACGATAAAGGTATAAAAATAATGTAGTTGGTAATAAGTTAGCGGTCTAGCGCGCCGAAAAACCAGTTTGAACGGATCGACGACGACGCGTGTTCACGCACAATATTCTTGAATCCTCGATTTCACCGTAACGTCCATTTATCTGCGTATTACCCGACGGTGAAGCAACTTTCAAAAAAAAAAAAAAAAAAAAAAAAGTTCCAAAAAGGCGATAAATAACCCCCGGACGAATGAAACACGTGCCAGTGGGTATGCATCGTACGGTGTCCCTTTGCTAACGACAACAGCGGCGGCAGAGATAATAAGACGGAGATGGAGAGAAGGGAGGATTATCCGCTGCGACGACAATCCGCTAAACCGTACGGGACGACGACGACGACGACGACGAGTGGTATGGAGGTAATAGAGAAGAAGAGGAGGAGGTGGAGAAATGGCAGAAATGAACGAGGAAAAAAAGAAAGAAATCGGGGAGGGAAAGGCTCCGTTGGAAATACCGTGTATCCAAAGATCTCGAGCTGGTGTGGACTGCCACCTCTGGCTAAAAGATGTCGCTAGCTGCTCTGCCGAACAAATAAAATTTCATTGTTCCTTTTTTACAACGATTCGCTTTTTATTTGTTTACTTTGTCTTCGAGGCACTATCGTTGGCGTTACAATATTAGAAGAAAAAAAAAAAAAAAAAAAAAAAGAATGCCCTTTAATCACACGCTTCACTACTAACACACCGATTCGTCCCGAGATTAAACACTTGATTTAGTTTTAGTTTTAATTGCACGAAATGCTGATTCTCCGCGTTAACCAACAACACCCTCGTTGAATTAAAACCCGCGAACGGCGAAGGGTGAGATCAATTTTATTTTAACATTTCGCGAAATGAAAGTTGAAAAATGATTGAAAAAAAAAAAAAAAAAAAAAAACCAATCAATCAATACGTTGACACTAAATGATCATTTGATCACAAAAAAATGAATAACCAATAAAGGCGAGGCATCATTTCATGACTGTCATCCTAGATATGTATATTTATAATACACAAGATCGGGACAGCCGCGAATTAACGTTATAAAAATTGTCGCGTGCCATCGTTATAATATGCACTTATATATAAGTACTCTCTTTGTCTTTTCTGGTTGTACATGTATAATGTGTTATGCTGCTATGCGGGCGCTTGTGTAAAAGAGTGGAGGGGAAAATAGGAGGGGGCGCGCGCCCACGTGTGCCCTACACCACACCTGACGGCTCTCTCCGTCCATCGCGTCATACGCCGGACCAGAAACCTAACTTTCCCTATTTGCACGCACACCGACATTTAATGACCGGGACCCAACTCGGCCCTTTTTCTCAGTTTGGGACCCAACTCGACAACGGCCACCTAAGAAGATGCAAGCCACTCTCATGATCTGCCACATACTCTGTATATACCACGACCGGCCAAAAGTGATGGCCAAAAAACCCTGTTCGTTACTTTTTTTCACTCGATGACCCTCTTCCTCGTTTCACCCCCCCCCCCACCTACTTACGCATGTACGTGTTCTTGTATATACATTGTTGTAAAAGAATTTGGTCGCAACACACCTCCCGTGCACCGCAGTCTATTATATTATGTGCGGTACAGCTGCACCACGGGCCGAGCGAGCGAGAAAGAGGAGATGAAACTGGAAAAAAGGGGGGGGGGAGCAAGAGTGCTCGTGATCTTTTTTTTTCCCTCCTCTTCGTCTCGTTCCGATGATTCTCTCATTTGGGCTCCTGATGCACACACACTCCTCCGCAATCTCGGACCGTCACGATTATGGCACGAATTTCCACTTGGATGCTTGGCTTTCGCGTGTCACGGGCAGGAGGGGGATAATGGGGTTGCGGGGGCATGTAGAGCACACGAGTGTGTAGGTGCACATATTATGATGCGCGGCACAGAAGTGTATATATATAGCCTCGTCGAGGTGAACGGCTGAGGTGGGAGGCGATCGAAGGGGACATTGACGGGGGTGAAGTTGATGCGCGGTGACGTTTATCGAGGGATGATGGGCCGATTTTGCACAGCCCGGATCCACACCTCGACAACCCTTGGATGATGACTTTGTTGTTTCAATTACATACGACTGGTTTTGCACCTTTGGTTTAAAATTAAATATACAAAAAAATATCTTTCACTCGTGGTTGAATGTTGTTGTTGTTTTATTGGTAATGAGTTTTTTATTTTCTTCTTTCTTTAAATCTATCAATTAAATAACAACTTTGAATAAAATTTGCTTACGTTTGGCCATTGAAGTAACAACGCGAGGCGAGTGGAACAAATTATTAAACTCTTGTAGGTACACATGACGATTACAATTCCTGACTCTTACCGGTGCGTTAAAAACGTAGCGTATGTCTCTTGCTCGTAAAAAAAATTAACGACCGCGAAATCACAAGTGGGTATTTTTTTTCTTTTTTTTTCCTTCCGGACAAAGAACAGCTTACGCCAAGTCTCGGTATGGTAATGAAATGGGTATTGACCTCGTAACAAGAATTACAACGAATAGTCGTGCGCGAAATAGCTCATCAAAGCCAATACCAACAATGGCACATCGCAAACAGAATAATACACAAAGTTACGTACTCGCTCTCTTGTGGCTACGTGATAAATGTGTGTTTATGTTTAAACATGGTTAATTGATTCCTCGTTGCTCAAATTTCAATAATACGGTCTCGTCGGTGGTCATCATTTTTTTCACGTGCATTAAAATTTTCAGTGTTCCAAAAATAAACCGATTACGTATACATGTTCACGCGAATAACAAAGAGGTAAGGGGCCGTCTAGCCGCAACAACACATACTCGAATCTATACGTTGTGTTTTAACGAGCGAATAAAAAAATATATCGAGGCAACAATCAACCTTTTCCCAACGTGTATACATCTAAGTTTTTTTTTTCTTTCCTTCCGTCCATTTTCAAGCCAGTCGTGCCAATGTATTGCATCTTAATTTCCGAGGCGATTCGAACGAAAATCAATCGAAAAATGAATGGGAAACGACGGTCGCGCTCTGTACATCTTTATGAATGAATTGCGCCGCTCGACGAGCGTAAAGCAGCAAAACGAGAAGGATGGGGCAGCCGCACTCGTTGGTATAATACATATCCTCGGATGTTCCACATTGAAAAGAGAGAAAAAGAGAAAAGAAAACGAAGAAGCTGAAGTATATACAAAAGTAAAGAAGAAGAAGCCCGTGGCAGCTGTCGAGCAGCAGAAGATTATAATATGTACATTGTACAAGTGGACGAGCGTCACAACACACGTATATATATATATGCATGTACGCTGAGGAGCGTGTGTGCGCGCGCGTGTACCACCTACTTTTTGAGAGATCACAGCGGAACGAGATCAGCGCAACGCTGCTGCAGAAGTAAAAGGGAGACGGAGGAGCAGCGGCGAGCGTCGCTCCTCCTGGCGACGACAGCCACCGATACTCCACTCTTAGAGTGGCACTCTAGTGCAAACCAGGGACCAATATATATACATATATATACATAAGATAAAACAGTAGAGCGAATATATACATACATATATGTATGTATAAGCAGAGAGTCGCGAGAAAGAGAGAGAAAGATTTGACTGGCGCTGCCGGCGCTCCAAAATATATATGTGTGTGTGCGCGAGCTGCGTATACTCTGGCAATATGGCTTCCGCCACGGCCGAGGGACCATCTGTCCGTCTCTGTCTGTCGCACCAGCCGTACATGGTACATACCTATACATGCGCTCATTGGCCGATTGTTGGTCGATTAATTGACAGTTGATGGGTAGTGGTGGTGAACTGTGCTCGAGCTGCAGCTCCGATAGAGAAAGAGAGATTTTTTCGCACTGCACTTGTAAAACAGCCCTCGACGATCATTCGGTGACACTTGGCAGATATAGAGAGTTTGTGTACAGTTTCGTGAATGAAGAAGGAGATAAGAGCTGCCGCTCTCTCACTTTTGATCGCCTCGTCTGTCGTGCGTGTTATAATGTACGTATACGTATGGTTGGGCCAAGTGCGTAACACGCACGTTCTGCGTGCGTAATACATGTAAAAATACAGAGTGCGCGGCGTGATATTTTGGAGCAGCAGGCTCGTGGTGTAGTGGGGCCAAGTTGCTTTTTTTCCTATCCTTTTTTTTTTTTTGTTTCTGTTCATAAAAAAGAAATCCAAGTCAAAGAATCACGTAACAGATACCCCGCGATAGCGCACGAACTGTCCGTTGGCGCGAAGACTGATGACATTTAAAAGGAGTGTTGAAGCTGCGTGCAAGTGCAAAAATTATTATTCATCTTGCAACAACGGGGTACGCCGATAGCAAAACAGGAGGCCTTGCGAATGCGTATATGTATATGTTACAGCGAGTGATAGAACGAGACGGAGTGAGTTTTAAAAGCTCCTCTCTCTCTCCTCCTTCCCATTCGTGGCATTTTTCTCTCAATCCGCTGCCATATATATAGCCCACTGTCGTTGTCGTATGGTCGTGTGCACGTGTGCAGAGAGAAGAAGGTTCTTTCCTCACTGGTGTACCTATACTTGTAGGTATACTAAACTTACCATACGCGCGCACATCGTGCGCCAAACGGTATATAATACACAATTGCGTGTGTCATATCATCGGCAAAGTGTTAAAATCAATGCGCGTGACGTATAGCTGTATCGAAACAGCTGCACCGAAAAAAAAAGAGAGAGAGAGAGATTGGATTGGAGCACCAACTTACAAGTGTGTACACATGTATATATAACATTGGCATCAGTTCGGAACTAGTGGAGGCTCGGCTTAATGCTGCCAGTCCTATATATGTGCATCCGTCAGCGCCATCTACGTCTTCGCTGCTCCGCACCGTCATCCCTACACATGTATACACCTACGGTACAGAGTCAGTTGGTCGACGATTTTCGTAGTGGCACATACGGAACGCCAGATCGCAGTCTTTCGAAGGGGGCTGCAGTACTCCTTTGGGGTGTGTGAGTGTGTGTTTGTGCGTGTTAATAATCTCCCCCTACAGAGGTACACGCTCACGTAGGGGTTGAAAAGTGGTAGCTGGTTACAGCACAACGTGCCGTGGTGTCGCGCTTAGCGAACCGAGCCACCAGTGCCACCACCGATATACGCGCATCAGGTACACACCATAATACGTACCATTTCGCGTGCGTGTAACGAGACGGAGCGACACTCCTCCTCCGCCTCCCTTTTTTTTTTTCTTCCTCCCCTCGTCGTCTCCTTCTCCCCCCCCCTCCACCTCTCAAACTCCCATACACGCTTATTCGTGTGTAACAGAGCCAGAGAGAAAGAAAGTTGGTGTGCGTGAGTGCAATAGAACGCTCGAAAGAGCGGCTGCTGTCTGTCGTCGTCTGTGTGTTCCGGAGCATCAACGTATATATATATATATATATATATATACCACTTGCTGCCGATCCCCCGTTTGTGGGGAGATGATGATGATGATGATGATTATTATATATATGTTTTAATATCGGGAGAAAAGAGATAAGTGAACCCGAACTTTGAACGTGCGCGTTGCGCGAGTGATACTGTAACGATATTTACCTTGCAACGGTGTGGCAGTGCTGCGTGTATCATCGTACGCTAGATCGGAAAATTGTGTAACAGTTGGTCGAAAACGTATTTGTGCGAGTAGTGGAGGAGGAGGAGGCTTACGTGCCATGAGGACCCGGAGACAAGTGGGCACGTGACACGGGAGTAAGTGTCGTCGTCCGGAGCCCGTGTGAGCCCGTCATGAAGAAACCAAAACCAGGGTGAGTTTTTGAATCGGTGATCTCATGATTCTTCATCACTTACAAACCACACAGCTGGTGGGTAATATACTTGGTTGTGTGTACAGTTGGCGTTGAGAGCAGTTTTTTTTTTTTTTTTTCCTTTCCGTTTGCTCTACGAGGACGCTTGTGTCCCACATTCGCGAGCTCGATCGCGGCTGCTGTCTATACAACGCCTTTATCTCTTCTCGCTTTGTTTTTTTTTTTTTTTCTCTCTCTCCCTTCTACCGAACCTCGGGATACGAGGATTCGAAATGTCAGGACTTTCTTCCTTCCCAGCTACTTTTTTTACTTCATCGTATCCTCATCAAACGAAACGCCAGATTTTGGTTCAATATTTACGTGTATCAAACACCAACCGTGAGGGGCCGAAGAGTTTTGCGGGGGTAATCGTTCGTGCTTCGCGGCGATTGAAACAAAAAAAAACAATCCACCAGTTCTTTCTCTTGTGTTGATCCAATGTCTTGAATAAAACGTGCTCGTTCGTTGATCAAGTTGTTTCATGACCTCGTTTTTTATTTTATTTTAATTTTTCACGCAAAGAAAACATCGGAGGTGCTTCGCTAAAAACTAAGGTAAGTTAACGCGTGTGTCTCTATATTATGAAAATACACATTCTTGGTGTACACAGAAGAAGCAGAGGAGGAGGCGCCCCACGGGTCAGGTTAGGCCGCTCGAAGCATCAGGAGGAGATTGTACACACAACACATGCACACACACTAGACGCTCACCGCGAGCACAGAAGCGCAGCAATCACATGTGTGCCCTGCGCGTATAATGTGTGTACACATACCTGTACACAGTCGCGGAGTTGCACCTGGAGCCGAGCGCGTTAGCCAGGCGAAAGAGAGAGAGGAGGAGAGATCAGGTTATACGGGCGGAAAGCAGCTAGCAAACAGCCGATTCTCGTTTTCTTCCTGGTGGCTAGCTGTTTCCCTCTGCAAAGTATATATGTTTGCATGATATGTATTTTAATGGCCGCGTGTGTCCTCCACCCTCGACAGGACTCGCAGGATTTTAAAGAAGCACCCATTTGCTCGGCTTCTTTCCAAGCATCGATCAAATTTATTTCGAGGTCACCACGTCGATGGGCAATATTGATTTCATATCCCTCCGTCGCCCTCTCAACGCTTATATACACCTACAAGGTGAGACCGAAAAGTACATCAATCAACTTCCCGTCTTCATTCGATCGGGTCTTTGATCAAGAGCCTCGCGCTCGATAAGACAACAATCGAGCGGTTTGCCCCCTCCCCCGGCCCTTATCTATCTTCTCTAAGACGTCGCACGTGCTGTTTTTAATCGCGAAATCTCGGGTTTTTTGTTTTCCACTCGGTTCGGAGAGCGGCGTGACTCACCTTCGCGCCAATGGGTGTATGAGCATCATTTTATCCCGATAATTCGAAAAGTACATCGCCCCTACGCCCACGCCTCCCAAACCGCGCCTTTGTCCACGGAGGTGGTTATATCTTGGCAATAACTTATAGGTATTATTTGTACGCGTGTCTGCGTGTAACGCACAGAGTTGGCTTTGTAGTTGTAACGATTCCCCGGTGGTGTCCCGATGGAACCTTCAACTTCGGGGATCCCAAGTCCATATATTCGTACTTACCCTCTCTGCTCTTTCTCCTCCTAAGGAACTCGCCTAATATCCAGTGCTACGTTACACGTTGCGTATACAGGTATGTTATATATACCCGTGTATCTGATGCTGCGGCACCACCTTATAATATACCCAGACCCGTGTATAATGCACGCGTGTATAGTCATGCACTCGCTTCGAAGTCGGAAGTTAATGTCATTAGGCTGTGCTACTACGGCGCGCGAGAGGGAAACGAAAAGGGTAGCTGTTCTCAATTTGCTAAATCGCTCGGCTGGGGGACGAGAGGGAGTGTGGTAAATATACGGAAAGGTGGGTGGTTTTTTGACGTGTCACTCGAGAGCTGACGATATTTGATGGAGCTTTGGGTTTTCACGTACAGGTGTGCTTTTTGACTAGAGGAAGACTTGGAAGAACCGATCCCCTGCTATACGGCGAGAAGGAGTGAATAATGTCGTTACCCAAATTTCTTCCAAGTTAGCAATGTGCCGCGAAAGCTGATTAATAATCTTCATTGAGTTCATGTTCGGATAACCAGCTGAACTTCCATCACCGTATCAAGATGACTCGCTCGATGATTAACCGGCCAACCCCATTTGCACCCACCTGCGCGCTTTAATCGAAACGTCAACTATACTCCGTTGCGCGCGTGTGACAACAAAAAACTCCGTGTTGTCATCCGAATGAAACCATTACTTTTTTTCTTTTCCTCCCCTCTTTGGCTTCCCTCCTATCCTTGCCCGCTCGGCTACCGCGATCCATCTTTCAAAGCCATAGTCTCGCATAGCTGAACTCCCGGAAAAACAATTAATAATCCAGCGCGAGTTAATCGGGGTCAAACTAGTCGGCTGTATATATATACCGTGCTCGAATGGCAAAAAGTTGCAAAGGAAAGAGGAGGAGGGCATGGGAGACAGAGCCGGCATGTTTTGTATATTCTTCTTCTTCTTCCTCTCTCGCCGAGCTGTGTGCTTTATGGAAAACCCCGATCTCTCTCTCTTCTTCCGCGAGTTGGAAAAATTAAAAAGAAAAAAAGTGCTACTTTCGCAGCGTATGCACAAGTGCTGTGGGTAGAAGTTGGCCAAGTCGGTAGCGAGATTATTGACTTGGGATAAAAATGTTTAAGTATTCTCTCAAATACCCTTCAATGCGGCTTTTAATGATAGTTATTGCACACACAGTTGAATCATACGAATCGTACACATGAGGAAAAGTGTATCAAGTTGGCAGCCTGATACTTGTAGGTTGTTACTGGTTATCTTGAAAACCTCTTCGATGATAACATTATGATGGAGTAAGCATCAAAGTTGAATGGTGTACTTTGCAAAAGTGAAAAAGAAAAAAAAAAAAAGGTCTCGAGGAAAGAAACGCAACTCCACTGGAAAACCCAATTAAACTATTGAAGCAACTATTACACGATCTGAACTGTATACGTCATAACGAGGATTATCATTGATAAATTCGTGTCTTTTTTGTTTTCCTCTTCATTACGAGCGTACCAATTACAATCACTCGAATAAACCCTCAGATGAATCGTAACGAGACTCGTTTCTGCAAATACCGAAAAATAATAATCAAAAACAACTCTCGCCTATTTCTCTTAGCCAACCATCACCCCCGCCAAGCTATATGTATCCCCAATTAACTCCCATTTCATCCGTCAAATTCGCGTGTGCCGTGGTAACTGTACACACACAATCACACCATCAGCGTTTGCAAAGAGAGAGAGTGAGATCGCGATAATTACCGCCCAGCAATTCTCAGCTTCGCAGAGAGAGAGAGCCACACCCCCTGGGCACCACGGGTATCTTTCCACCTCCTGTGCTGCTCTCGGAAAGAAATTTTTTTTTTTTTTTTCCACCAGAGGAACAGGGGAGAGGGTTTTATTTACATCGGACGAGAGGGTCGATCGAGCGTAGGCGACACGCTCGCGAGCGAGGGTCGCTGCCTTTCATGTTTCTTTTTTTAATTGCGCAAAGCAGAGAGGTGGTATTTATTCATTTTTTTTCCCCCTTTCTTTCCACATCGATCGCGGTGACAGTAAGAACTTTGCTTGGTGGCAGCTGCAGCTACATTATCGCGAGGTCTTTGCAGAGGAGGGTTTGCAGAAAAAAAAACAGAGGAAAAAACTTCTCACGAGTACATAAATAGTGGAACACAGTGGTAAACAGATTACGTCGATCTACCGTCTGTATATTACCACACCGAAACGAGTTCCGGAACAATCAAGCGATGCGTTTACAAATTGATGAAAGCCGGGGGCTGTATGTATAATATACAACGCGAACCATCGCACGAGGATATAAGTATGTGTGCTTGAGCTGCTGATGACAACGGATCACGCGACTCGCTTACAGTTTTGTGTTGTGTCGCGAGAAACAAAAACCATTGACGAGCTTTTAATTATTCATTTAGATCTGAAGTAATCAAGAAATGGCGTGTCTCTTTACGAGGAAAAACAAAGCCTTGTTTGTTTGCTATCGCATTTTGCACAATATATAGCGCGGAGAGTGTTTGGATGGTCCAATGAGACATCGGCGCCTACGATAGAGCCGTACAGTCATTGTCGATATCTTCACTTTCCTTTCTTTCTTGCTTTACCTACTGTTCCTTTTGCTCATACCTCTGCCTATATACAGGATACACGCGAGAGAGATCGAACCATTTCTGCAACAGGCACTCTCGCGTACATGTCCCCTAGATCACGGGGTATAGTATATGAAAATTTTTTTCGCTTCTGTTTCATATTATATATACTTGAACTTTACGTATAGGTTTGCGAGAGACCTTTGATGTCCATTGTCCATTGATGTACAACTTGTTGCTTACACATTTGCTCTACTTGGTAGTTTCGTGTAGTTCGAAAGAACTCGACAAAGGAAAAAAAATAATTTCTAATCGCGTATCGTGCCCAAACCCACCATTGCGAAACGTCCTGTACCTACCATTGTGCGAGATAAAATTTCCAGGATAAAAGATCGATATCTGCGTGTTTTCAATTAATCCGATGATGATAAATAGAGTGTAGTGTGTCCCATAATCGTCGCGTATACAGGACTTTTCTTATTTTCATCCAGTCGCGCGCGCAGAAATTACTACGACTTCATTTGGCCGCTATTGATCGCCGCCAGCTAGCACACCGCTGTGCAAACGACCCCGTACCCGCTTTTGCGAGACGAGAAGCCACTCCGGAGTAGGTTATTTGATCAAAACGAAGGAGATAAACATGGCTGTGTATATATTTATATTGGTACACGCGACGACTCGATTCAATCTTTTTGGGATGTTTTTTCCACGTGTGTATGTCCATCCATCCACTCGCGTGGCATAACGTTATGTTACCATTGTTTAGATGGACGCAATAGGAAAAAACTTAACAACAAGAACCCCCGAAACGAAGTCGTAGTTTTCTATGATTGACGGGCCATCAGCGGAACATAGCCCAGCGAAGAGATGAAAAACACTCGATGGATTCCCTTTTTCGTATAATACACACATGCACGTACGGTTCGCTATTAATGCCCGTGCGAAGAAAATTTGACTCGTGCGTGGGAGGATATAGCTACTTCGAATCACGTTTGCTCGTTAAAAGTGCCCTTTTGCGTATACGTGTCAGCGCCACCCACTCGCTGGTGATGGCCGAAACTCTTTTCTTCGTAGCTAATACGAAAATAAAATAATGATCCGGAGACGACGGATCCTCTTTTTTCGCGAGTGCGCACACTTGCGTGAAACGCGCGCGTATACGTATGAAGGAAAAAAGGGAGCAGGTTGGAAAAGAAACAAAAAGAGAAGGAAAAAAAAAAAAAAAAAAAGGTGTATCGAAGTACGGCGTCTGGTCCCCTTCCCTACCCCCGGTGGCGAAGGGTTCGAGGAACTCCTCGTCTGCTGCTCCTTCCTCCGTTCGTTTGCCGCGAGCAGTTTTAAGTTCCTTGCCAGTACGTATGTATGGGTAATATATGTACACGGAGGAGCACGTGACGACGACGAGACAGACGAGTATTGTGCGAAAAAGTTTAGAGACGCGCGCCAAGTTATAGGACCAGCTCCCTCTCACCCTCCCTTTCCTTCTTTCTCTTTCGCCCTTTTTTTTTTTTTTTTTCGTAAATCTCTCCTGTTACTTACACTTCTTCGATGAAGATGTAGGGAAAAGAGGGTGGGTTGATCCCTGAAACGAAGCTTTCTCGAGAGACTTTTTTTCGAGCTTTTTTTTGCGGGTGATGAGGATTGCGCGGTCCAATCAATATACCTTAGCGGCTGCTTATCTGGGAAATGTGGGTGAGGAGGTTGACCCTCTAAATCCAAAGTTTCGATTGTTGTTATTGCATGAGCATAAGTGCTCGACACGCGTATTCGGCCAATTAATTAGAGGCCCTCCCTGTACTATTGACTTTGAGACGCACGGCAGCGCAAGTAATACCCCTCACTCACGGGGGGTAGCGGATATATATCTCTTTACACAAACAGAGAGAGATGAGGAGGAGTCTACAAATTGCAGGCCGGCAAACAGCCCGAAATCTTGGCGAGCCCTGCACCATGTGATCTTCCGCCCCTGCCGACGCGTACAAAACGTCCGTACACAGATATTGGACGGAATAAAAGGTGAGCGAGTAGTCGGATCGATCGAGCAAACGGAGGAGAAGAAGATCGGCAGCAACTCTCTGAGCCTTATTTTGCGGCGCGCCGGTCGATCGATCGAGGTTAGATCCGAAGTTTCGGAAGTCATGACCACAAAGAGAGAGAGAGAGAGAGACAGTGGCCAAAGTGGGTGATGAGTTTCGCATGGCGCGCAACGAAAGGAGGGACACTTGTCGGAAATTCATCGGCTGGCCGGTAGTAGTCCAGGACCGGCTGCGGTTTTATGTTATCCCTTTGCCCCCTCCTCGGCTGTTCTTTAATACCATTTTTCTGCCCCCTCTGACCAATGTCCCTTTGAAGGAGGCGCTAGTTTTTTTTTTTTTTTTTTTTTTTTTTTTTTTTTTTTTTTATCATTCCGTGCAAGTGTAGCGGTAGCCGTGGAGGGCGAGAAACGACGCTTCGGAGAGTACTTTTTCGAGAAGTGTTGTTGATCGATGGGTCAATTGACATTGTATATGTACGTGTATACTTTTTTTTCTTCTTCTTCGGTCCCTTTGCCGTATAAAATTGGCGGGGGGATGCATGAGGATTCGTATTAATTTTTGTACCAACGCCACGTGCTAGAAATGAAATGAAATAAAATTTCATGGCTTTCCCACGCCTCGAAAGGCCCGCGATGAATAAAACTCTGGCAAAGCAGCCGCGGCCGCGTTAATTTTGATAACTGAGGCTATCGTGACTCCCGCGTGTACATATACGCGTTCGGCGTCTGCGGTCGGCTCGCGGCGTATCCCCCTCCTCCCCTGCCCGTGTAATGTGTACCCATACGTGAGACTTTCCTTCCGCTGTAACTTCAGCTTTACACACGACGACATCCTCCCTCTTTTTTTTTTTTACCATTTGTCTTTTTTTGTATTTCAAAATACACGTCCTGCTGCTGTCTCAATTTTCGCTCTTGATCCAAGAGAGCCCCTCTTCGCACAGCAACTCTGCAGAAAACAAGGAAGAAGAAGAAAAAAAAATAGAAAACGAGCTCAGAGTTCCCCGTCAATCAGTTGTTCCCTCTTCGACAACCGCACCACCACCACTACAGCAACTAACTCTCGGCAGCCATCGTCACTTATAATATACCTACCTTGTCCTGTAGGTCGATTCCTCCGGACACTCCAGTAGGCGCTACAATACACCCCGTATAATATGGGCGCTCTCCCCCCCTGCGCGCGTGCATCAGCCGTCCCTCGAAAGACGATGGACGCGAACGAGCGCGGGAACAATGGCCGGTGTGTCCCTGCACACACATTCACGCCCTTTTTTTTTTTTTTGTTTTTTTTTTGCTATATATACACCACCACTTGGCCCCGCGTTCCCTTGCTACATGTATATATTCCTTTTCCCTCTTCCTCCTTCCTTCCTATACGTGCGAGCCAGGTGTTTCTCTCTCAGTTCTGACCTGACGCACGAGAGAGCTCCGCGTGCACTGTGGTATATATGTATATATTTTACCAACCATCGGGTTGCACCACCAATATTGTTATAGCCGCACTTCTTTAGAGGGGCTGCTACACCGAGTCCCGGTCGCCAGTGTCACTGCCCAGAGGGAGTGCGCCATCGGGGGGGCTTCTAGTTTAGGGTTTTAACCTCAGGGGGCACTGCACCTTTTTTTTTTTTTTCTCGACAGATTAGTGGGAGAGAGTCGTTGACTGCATCAGGTATATATACACATCTTTACGCGATCATCGTCTCTGCCCCCCGGGCAAAAACAGAGGAGAACCAAATCATTTGTTAGCCCCTCGGACGTACAAAGTATATTCACGCGTTGGGAGTATAGTTTATGTAGCAAAGTCGCATTTTCTTCTTACCCGCCCGAGCTGCAAAATATTATATACACGTATCGCGGAGAGTCGGGCGGAAAATAGACGGGAATATCGACGAGGCGTCCCGTTTTTTTTTTTTTGTTTTTTTTTTTCTCTCCACAGCCCGAGGGCAGACTGCGCCTCACCGTCTGACAAACTTGCCCTGCTCCTTTTTTTTTTTTCCCTCCCATCGCACCAGTTCGCAAGAAAGCGCCTGCCGGGATTTTACATCGCTTTCTCCTCTGGCTCTATTTTTTTTTTTTCCTTCCTCCGCGCGTTCACGAACCAAATGATCGCGAACAACTTTGGTCGGTTGTTTCGGCGTGACGCTGTTGATTGATGCAAACAATGATACTTGCGCCCAGTGTTGTTGCTTCATCACTGGTAGACCGCAAAGACACGGAGGGACGGGGCCCTGTACAGTACAGTTTGGGAAAATATTTTTACGAAACAAATTTGAGTGCGCGGCGAGAAAATATATATACATGTATTGTGCGTGTATTATATTTCCTCCCAAAGTCCCTCTCTCGGTGCTCGCCGGGCACTCTTGTGTATATTTCTCCTCGCAACTATTTTCCCTCGCTTTCTACTGCGCTACACCACCGTGCAACAGCCGCTCGCTCCCACTTCCGCATTACACGTTATTGAAGGTTGCACTTAACTTTCTAAACAGTGACCGAAAGTTAGCCATTCCGTCTCTACACGTATGTATGTATATACGCCGTACACGTTGGTACAGCGTCGGAAAGTATTGTGCGCCCGGAAACTTTGTTTGACGAAGAAAAATGAGAAGAAGGGAGTGAAAGAACAAAAAAAAAAAAAAAAGCTCACCTGCACCGTAAACTTGCGTAACTTTTTCACGCTGTACTTTAACGGTACACCTGTTACCCCCACCCACGTTTGTGGTCGAATTTTTGGGTGAAATTAAATCAGAGCGAAGCTGCGATCAAAAGATTCGGGTCTCCGGCCAGTGTTTGCGTCTCAAATTCAAATCACGAGCCAAACAGATATTATTTCGGTATTCAAAGCCCACATATCCGACTCGCCGAGATCCAATAATCAATGAATCACATGAAGGAGAGAGAGCCGAAATACCGAGGGAGTGCGTTACATTGTATACCATGCGCCTGTATAGTATAGTATGAAGCTCTTTTTTTTTCTCCCAAACGTCCCCGCGTCTATTACTCACGCGCGCGCAACCCCCCGCATATATACGCGCTCTCGCCCAATCATCTCATTACAGCCACCCTCACCTTCCACTTCCACGTAGTAAAATGTACGTATATGTGCGTATCCCATATCGTAGCGTCGCTTATTCCCACCACCCACCCCCGTCGTGCTCGATTTTCCCGTCTGCCGTTCGTTCGGGGTACTGTGTGCAGGGTGGCCGACGATAAAGGCTGCGGCTGACAGCCCGCTTTGATAAAGGCCCTCTCTCTCCTCTACGTAGCTCCTCCATCGGCTCTTCTTCTCTCCCGATATATGCTGCGCCCACCACGCAGAGTTTCCCTTAAATTCCGCTGCCGCTTCTCCCAGTGTCACTGTATTACGTCTCTCTCTCCCTCTTCCTCCTTCTTTTCGTGGCACTCTGATTTTTAAAGGGACTTGCGCACTTGAATGTATACCCACGGCTTGGATAATGGAAATTTTCGACTTCATTTATTGGCGTGGAGAAGCTCGAATGGAATTTTATGCCCACTGGCCTCGAATTACGGATACTCGTGTATTCACAATAAAGCATAAGTATACCCACCCCAAAAGTCAGCGCTTCGTTTGACGTGATGGCTCCTCTCCCCTTTGGTCTTTTATGTCTTTTTATTTATTTGCCAATGGCTGACTCGGTGTTTATATATACGCAAGGAGAGTCTTTTTTCTTTGTGTGTATATTTTCTCTCTCATCTTGTATGATTTCCTTTCCTCGACTCGGGTTACATGCAAGAGAAAACACACGCCCCGTACTTACCCTATCGCGTGTATGTATATATCGTATACGAGTCATACAGTAGCGGAGAGAAAAAAACAGCGGCAGCAAAGAAACTTGAGTAAGATATGCTTGGACCCTCGGTACTTCTACCCCCCCCCCCCCGTTTTTTTTTATTCCGTGTACAAAGGGATATTTCTGGGATCATCCAAAATTGATACTCGAATCTCTCGCGAGTAAAATTAAATGACTCTCGCCTTTGGCGCGCTCTGTTAACGTCTCGATTTACTTGTTATTGAACCTTTACCTTTCTTGTAGTGCATCATTTTTTTTTTTTTTTTTTCTTTGTGTTGGGTTGTATAACTTGCAATTTCCAGGGCTCGTCTTGAAGGTCGTCCCATTGTACCTACATACTGTGGGGTCGCTTTCGAGCACTTTGGTTTTGCACTCGATGCGAAAATAAAAGTGGCCTCGCCATAGGAAATCTTTTGTGGGTAATTGAGTGCTTTTTTACACCGAGTTAAACAATTTTAAGGGACTTGGCAGAGTATGTTTGTATATTGTATGTTTTTTTTCTTTTTTTCTTCATAATATACTTGAATAGAAGATTTGTTTCTCACCTCCGATGCCAAAAACACTAATTTTTCTTTACCTTTTTTCTGTTTCAGGTAAGCTACCTAAATTCTATCATGTGTTTTCTGAATCTGCTCACGTAAGTCTGTTGCATTCGCATGAAGAGAAATAATTTTTGAAAATCAACTTAAAATACGAGCACAAGCATAATATCAGTTAACCCAACCGCCCACGGCCAACGGAGCAAATGTCCAATTTGGCTCCACTTGGAACGCGTATAGTACCCCCTACCGTATCTCTATGAAACTGCTCGGTCACGTTTCAATTAAAGGCACCTCTCGCCAAATTATCGCGTGTAACATCAATTCAAGGAAAAAAGCTGCGGGAAAAAAAAACAATAAGAAAAAATAATTGTAATTGCCGTGACAGAATACCGCACCCCTGATTGTCCTACCGTGTTCCATCGGACGAGGAGAAAATTGACCGAGCGTGTACCGAATGAGCAAGACATCATGCGTTTCGTTAATCGACGATAGCGCAAATTTACGCGCACCCCGAAATTTATTCTCACTGCCCGATAATTTATAATTAACGCAGAAACCCATTAAGACCGAACTGGTGCCCCCTCCCTCCTCTACCCTCTATATCGTGTACACGCGCTCGCTCGAGTTGTACACCAGCTCGACTTATTCGTTAAAAAAAAAAAAAAAAAAAAAAATATTTACACACGAGCGGTAGAGCCTCCCTTACCCCTCCTCTTGTGAAGAACAGGATTGCGCAATAATTTTGCAAAAAGCCGTAATTACAAAGAGTCCGTCCACCGCTGCAAAGAGCCTCTATTAAATTTTCACGGAGAAGTCTGTAGAGGAGCATATTACGGTTATACGGTTGCTCCTCTCGCGCAGCAGAAACTCCAAAGTCTCCTCCTCCTCCTCCTCCTCCGACTGCTCTCTGCTCTCCGAACTTTAGAAAGTGAAATCTTCTCGGCTGCACGGGCTCTCGTACACCAGACATCATCATCATCGTCGCTCCATTTATATATATATATATACATATGTTTGCGCGCACGCGGAATAATCGTGTTTAATTCACACGCGCGAAATGTAATTTACTCGAACGGGGGGCTAACAAAAAAATCTATGGGACTCCACGCAACACTAGAAATAAAATACTCATCTCATGATATATATTATACATTCCCGAAACGCTGGAAAAAAAAGTGAGAGAGAGAGAGAGAGACCAAGGGATCTTTGACCTCTAACGGCGACCCCATTTCCACGCGTGCAGCGTACACCACGTATACGTATTCTTGCCCGTATATATATTATATACCGAGTACAAATAGACGTTTTTACGCACAACACTGCACGGCACGATGTAGCCATGTCGTATAGGGCCAAGGGAAACGTATGCAATACGTGTGTATACGTATAAATATATGTATCTTTGCCACCAAACGACGAAAAAAAGGTCGATGGGACATAATATGTGTGTGTGTATATATATACCTTTTTGGGACGCAACGTTCTCTATAAGGAGTGCGTATACAATATGCGTCCGCCTTGACTCTTTGGGCCTGTATAGATTACCTATGTATACATACGTAGGGAGGGTTTTCTTCCCTCCTCACCTACACATATCGTGTATGCAGTGCGCTCGCGCGTTCTGACAAAGAGTCCCCCGCACGGGAAGATGAAAGGCACGCGTATATATATACAAAGCCGAGCGTGTGCGTGCGGGAAGAAGAAAAATTACGGTGCGTATATACATGTGCATGGGGGTAGAAACGAGAGGAGAAGAGTAATGCTACCGCTGAATCGGAAAGTTAGAAGTAGACGCAAGTGTGCGTGAGTGCCGGGGGTAGAGGGGGAGGGGAGAGGTGGCGATCAATGCGGTATTTAAACGATGCGTGATGGGTTTAACGTGTCCCACGCGCGGCACGCGATCCTCTATAGGCCTGATTAGATAAGATGGAATTTGACGCAACGAGCCGGTGCAACCGCATCAACCCCTCGCGTTCGTACAATAGCTGGGGGTGTAGGGTTTTTCGCAGCTTTTGGGATTTAATGAGATCTGTCTCTCCGAGTGCCCTTTTAACGTTGTTGTGTATCGTTGAAACAACGCCATTGACCGATTACATTTTTCGTCGTTACACGTACACGTCCAAGGGTTGGGTGTACGCGCCGAGTGACCTTATTCCGCGAAAGAGGAGTAGAGAAAAAAATGACCGGCAGAGTTAACGAGAAGCCATAGCGTGTGTATATATTTATAGAGTAGTGTGCAGTGTAAACGCGCCGGTGCGAGAAAAACGGGAGCCAGGGGAAAGATTAATAATCGCCGAGCCTTCCTCTGTACTCCGGCCGCACACCATTGCGGACATCACACTCATACGTAATATTATACTACGGGCATACGCGCGCGTGTGTATGTGTGTGTGTGTGTGTACAGCGTTGCCCCGTTGCTGATCATAAAGGGGAAAAGGAGCTGCGCAGCTCGTAATTGCCGTAACGCGAGAGAGTTACAGCATAATATGCAACGCATGAAAGTATACATATAAGATGTAGATGTAGGCGAGAGAAAGTCCCTAAAATGAAATGGAACTACGGATCATAGAGAGGAGAGAGCTTGCGCCGGTATGGTGATGCTTTAAGCGTATAATGTAAGAGCGTCATGCATAACCCTTTGGACGTCCCGGTCGTAATTTCACGTGTATATCATATATGTATCTTTGGAGCCGGAGAGCGACTTTCGGATCTTTGCATTATATATATAGTTTTGCCTTCACTTTTCGCCACAATCGAACATCTGTGTGTGTGTGTGTGTGTGCCCCGTTTGGGATGATTCGGGAGGGATTGTACGAATTCTTGGGTCGCTGCTGCAATGTACATACCTATAGCGCTGGATCGCGAGGGAAGGGAGGAGTAGACGGAGACGCCAGTGAGTTATGGGTTACGGTTCTGGTGGATTAGTCGAGAGAATTATCTGGTTGTTGTTTTTGGGATATAGAAAGACAATTTTACAACTTTTGGATTGTTTTGACGTAATCAAGTTACATCACAATTTTTTTTTTTTTTTTTTTTTTTTTTTTTTTTTTTTTTTTGTTATTGTACCCCAAACAATCGACTACCCCTCAAATTTTAAGTATACAACCGATGTGCGTGTATACAAGCTCAATCGGCAAACACACGCGTGAGCCGTCCCATCCGCCCCTTTGTACAGGGTTAGTCTCTCTGCTGCCTAATAGCTCGAGAGAGACTCAAAGTTACAGTGCTCTAAGTAAAAGCCTCTCTAACAAGGAGGGGGAAAGGGGTGAGGCTCGTCGGCCAAAAGGGTTAGAAGGAAAAAAAAAGAAGGGTGTCAGCTTCGCTTCACTTGCTGGAAAAAAAAGAGGAAAGGGTCTCGGTCTGTCGTCGGGTAATGATGGTAGACTCGAGCTGTAAAATATATATTTTATTGAACATCAGGTGGCGCAACTGGAAAGAACTGAATGAAATATACATATTTATAATATATTAGAAACGATAAAAACTCGGTGTTCAATAATAATTACGTGCATTGCCGTATCACTTAAAGATAAAACGACTCGTCACACCAGGCGGACCACAATCATCCAAACGTCCTTTACGTATTAAAATTTGGGGCCAATTTTTTAATTTTATTTTTACCGCCGCAGAGTATCGGCCCCACAAATTTAATACTGCAGCCATATTGCGGATGAAGAGCTTCGCGGCGAGCATTGCATCGAAAAGCCAGAGCGAGAATACGAAGGAGAAGGAGAGGAGCACCGGACCCTGGGAGCCTCCCGCCATCAGAGCAATTTCCGGAGGCGTGCGCGCTCCTTTTTATTCTTCTCTCCTTCGAGCCTATTACAGTCTCGTTCGTTTCCGAATGCCTCGGTTCGCTTTTGAAGATTGAACGCCGCTGCGTTAGGAATGTCGCTTCACCTACACGTGGATTATTATATTGTGATGCTGCGGTTCATCCCGAACTATTCGCCCTCCGAAAACACCGAAACGTAAAATTTGTCGTATAGATGCAGCGGGGAGGGTCGTACCAACAACTCGAGATAAACTCTTTTTTCGCGAGTGTTACGGGAGCTCGGGTGGATTGATTCCTCGGATACTTCCAGAGGGGCGTCCCTGACTTTTCACGGTGCGCGATATTAAAAATAAGGGCTTTACTTGCCTGATGCCGCGAGTGCGAGAAAGAGGGCGATTAGGAGAGCGAGGTGGAGCTCGAGGGGTGGCTGATAGTTTGATAAAATAACGATCGGGGCTGTTTGATACGGTACAGTGACGGGGTCAATGTGGCAATTGATGCGCCGTTCGTTCATCCCCTGTGAGCTTACCACTCTAGAGCATAATAGTGCAAGGGGAATTATGGGCAATATTGTTACGGAGGGTTATTCGTTTTACGATATCGAGAAAGAGATGATCAACGCGATTTTCGGCTACGGGGTACGTACCAGTACGGATGTGTATCGGCTTCATGTGTGAGAAGTGTTATCAAGTATTGAAATATTCGAATGTTTGACATCGCGATGTATACCTACACAGTTCACGCATCCGTGATTTTTGGGTACATTTTCGCTTGATCAGGTCTTACTTATTACAATTTGGTTTTTTCATGAAAATGAGATTCGCGCAATTTTTGTGCTCCTACAGAGGCCAATGATGAATATTGCCACGCGCCAAAGTGATTCGCGAATCGTCATTGGTTGTTATTGTCATTCTCGTACATCGCGTTAAAATTGAGGCCAAGGTATATTTTTTTTTTTTCAACAACGATCGAGGTGCCTTTGCACACACGCAAAAATCAGGTCACTCCCGCGACTTGCATACCACAAGCATCGTAATTTGTTGCTGGCCATCATCATCATCGGCAGCTGCTGGTAGTCGATATCCAAGTGGCCGTAAATGCGAGTGCATCATTTTCATTTACATCGCGAGTCAGTCACGCAACAGTAGCTGCAATTATCTCATTGTTCTATTACAATGGGCTATACGTACAAGCAATCCAACCGGAAGGGAAAAAAAAAATCGAGCTCATAATTATGCGCATAAAGAGCGTTTTACAGGTACACCCGAAATTGATTCGGACTACTGGCAAATAAGGCTCCTTCGGTACATGTGTGTGTGTAAACAGTATATGGGAGAACCGGCGTTGTTATACACGGGGGGTACGTGCGTCCCTTTGCTGCTCGTTTTTGGCCTTTGGGGTAATCCGGCTAACGTTTTTGCGCGAAACGTTATTCATGCCGGGCACGTGTTGTGTGTGGAACCAGCGAGGGCGAAAAAGAGAAGGAGATACATCGGAGCACGGGTTATTTGCAGACGTGATCTGAAAGTGATGTGTTGCAGCAGCCATGGCGTGGGTGCGAAACTCCTCCGGCTAACCACCTCACTCGTTCTCGATAACGTTACTTTTTGTGTCCGTATCTTGGCGTAATGGCACATACGCGGCGGAATGGCAATAGAGAACGCGCGGGTGGTCTATATAAATTGAAAAGCGATGGAAACAGGGCGAGTTGCGTATGGAATCAATCTGCGTACCTTTTTTGTTTACACCCAAATAAATTCTCGTCCGATAATCCCCCCCCCCCCTAGTGTGCATATTAATACGCGAATACTTTGCAAAGACATACGTATACTTGTACCTGTGCAATAAAGAGACACGAGCACAAAAGCCAATTTAATTATTTTAATTACCGCGTACACACCCTTTCTCGGTCTATACGGTGTTTGTACGTATAGACTGCCGGTACGAAACACACGCTGGGGAATTTTCTTTTCTCTTTTTCCCCATACTTATTACGAGCCGATAACCCGAAAGAGGCTCGGGCAAACTCATTTGGGGAGATGTCGGGTACACGGCGGAGAGAAGGAGAGAAGTGAACAAAAAAAATGAAAAAGAAACCCCTTTGAAAAAAAAAAAAAAAAAAAAAAAAGAGAGAGAGAGAGGTAGAGCCAAGTGGTTTTCTCTCCTCTCCGCCGCTGTCGTCAAAGAAAAACTGGTCCGGTAAGGTCAGAGGGAGGTTTTTCATCTCGACCTCTAACCCGTGTGGTTGGCGCCCCCGCATTTTTTTTTCTTTCTGCGAGTGGAGGGAAGGGGCGTGACGCGCGTTGTTCCCGGGACGCTTTCGGCTACCCCGTATAGCTTTATTTATAGCGATCGTGCCTTTCAGTTGCTTCTTTTTTTTTTTTCCACGTGTAATTGTACGCACGCGAGCTTCGATCTCGTATACGCGTGGGTGAAATAAAAGAGGCACGAGCGCTCGTCCGCGTGGGTTGGGGGGGTCAGCTGTTGCGCGTAGAAATGACGACCCTGGTTTTACGAGTCTTGTGTAATTGGATTACACGCGGAACAATGCCAAAAACGTGCCGTGCACGCGGGTGTTTTTTGGGATGCATTATTGAGCGGATTGTTTTTCGGGGAACCACACGCTTCGACGGCCTTTTTTTAGAAGATTTTGCAGAGATTCTTCTCAATCGAATCGGAAAGAGAGAGGGCACACTCGTATTCATTGCAATTCATCCCTGTTGATCGCGGTAAATTCAATCAATTACGCCGAGGGGCCGCGCCATCAGTGAAACATAACTGTGCATGGCTGTTCGCGTGCAGTCGTTGACTTTCAAGAGCCATCGGAGGAGAGAGAAGAGGTCCCCCGTCCGCGATCGGGTCCTCGTCTAGCATGAATTTTCGCGCGGCGCGCGTGTGTACCCTCATGCCCCGCGTCGCATGCATCGGTGCAAAAAGCAAAAGTGTACGATATAAGCGAGTCACTTGTTCGACCAAAGGGGAGGAGGAGGAGGCTCTTGTATAAATTAGTATTAATGCACATTAGAGCCCCGGCTGGCCGGGATCCAATAAATTCCGCGCACCGCAAGCCCCGAGACCCATATTATAGGTATATATCCGCAGAACATATCAGGGGAAAGAGAGAGGAGAGGGAAAGTCATATCTGCGTACTTGTACCTGCGTTATTTACCTATTACGTATACATACTTGCGTGCGGCGTTTATCTAACCACTTTTTTTTTTTTTTTTTTTTTTTTAACTCGTTTTGGCGGGATATTTTTTTAGTTTGCCCGTTACGTTGCGTTATACCCATAAGGACCACCATTAATTTCATATCTTATTTGTGTGAAAAATATTCCTTTTTTTAAAAAAATTAATTGCCAGGGTATTACACACACTTGTGAAAGCTGGCGCGTGGTGGTGAGTCCAACCGCGATGCATGAGTATTGTACATTGTCCGAGTTAATACGCCACCGCGTATACTTAGCTCTGAGAAAAATCGACCACATGGTACGAGTACGTATATCATATATATACAGTCGAAGGTTACAGCAGTGGAGGCGCATAGTAGCGGAGGAGCCGTGTCAAGGGGATAATGGCCCTCGTAAAAGTTGGACGGTGTAATTGCCCCGGCGTTGTCGAAGGCCCTTTCCGCTCGTGTAAGTCCACTTTTGAAAATTTGTGTTTGGCTATCGACTCGTGATGTTTGTTTTTTTTTTTTTTTTTTCACGGCAACCGTATAAGCGACACATCGAAACCCAAATGTGCGTGCGTTAAATGCGCGCTAAGCTATACACGAAAAGGGGTTGAACGACCTTCGCGTGTTCATTCACCAAAGTCGTCTCGTGATTTCCCGACCCCCCTTTTCATGTATTGACTTTTTCTACAGTATGGCGTACGGCTACTGCTTACGTGCCACCCCTGTAAAAGCCATCATCACCCTTTTGCCTCATCTCGGTGATACGAAACTTTGCTATACGACTTAACGCACCGTCGACCAACTAACGTCGTCGTAGCCTTTTTTTTTTCTCTTCATTTTAATCTCATCGGATTTTTGCGCCTCGGACCCTTTGACGACGGGGAAACTTCAAATTGAATTTGCATTTTGAAAGCCTCCCCGGCTCTTAGCGAGGAAAAAATGGCTAAGCTGCGTCGGTGTATCGATGCTCCTTCCGGAGAGTCTAGAGCTATTTTTTCTCTCTCTTTTTTTGAAAACTTTCACGCTTTCGTACGTACGCGGGACTTGGGAAAAAAAAAACGTCTTCTCTACCAACTACTTGCAAAAGGGCTGTGCGTGCCGTGTGCCTCCTTCGGTCATCCGCTGCTTCTTTCGTACTGTATACTTAACTCAAAGTTCGCACTCAGTTTCGATGTTAATGAACCCGCTAGTCCAACGTCTTTCCATTCCTATATATTATCCGTCGACAGCACTCGCATGATCACAGGGTGGGTCTTCCATTGATCTAGAGCTCACTTCCAAACGGTGCACGGTTGAACGGTTGATTTTCCTCTCGGGTGGAAAAAAAGGTGTACAAGAGGGGGAGCGGTGAAGACGTTTTTCACGAGACCGATGACGTTATGATTGCTCGAGTACTCTTGGATGATGCTTCGTGTTGTATCCATAAACTGATTTAGGCAGGTTTATACGAGCGAGTAATTTCCTTGCGCGTATCGGAAAATAAGGAAGGGGCAGAGCGGGTTTGTCGTGTAAGGAGAGATGAGATTCCTTTTTTTTTTTTTCCTTCAAGTGAGTTTTTGCTAAATTGTTTTCCCTTTGATCATTACAAAACACAAATAGTACGAGTACATAATGAACAAGTATAATTTCTATTTACACGCGACAGTGATATCAAGTTACGGATATGATCTTCGCGTTTGATTACACCCCTACAGATTACATGGTATATACGGTGTCCTCCTCGCCATCTCAAAGGATCGCTGACCACTACAACACACTGTAGTTCCACCAAACTTCCGCTCGAGCGAAGTACAACAACAACAACAACCTAATCCCCCGAAAATCCGAAAACTAGCGACGTGCCGTCTCGAAAGATCCATCCGTGTGTGTATATCACACACCCTCAAAATTTTCTTATCCGCACCCCTCATCTCGTCCTCGTCGGTTCTATCTCTCTATCTCTCATACATACGCACCTAAATATACAATCTCTCGTTCCAGGCGCGTTTTATGTATACCCACACACTTGTAAAAGTATACACACACTTGGGGTTTCTCTTGAGAGGGAGCCTTATATACCACCAGTACGAGTGCGTATTATACGAGACATATGATTTCCCATCAAGTGTTATTTCATTTATTTATTCGGCAATTCCGACCATTCGTCCAGAGGAGGGTATAGGAGAGCCGTCAAAGGAACTGCATCATCGAGGTATATACCTTTTTTTTTTTTTTTTTTTTTTTTTCTCGCTTCTTATTCATGACCGACTGTCCTGATGGTCGTAGGATTCTCAAAGAGATTTTCTTTACGACGATGACGATGTAGAAGCACACACTCCGATACTCCAAAGCCGAGTTTATGAAATATCGTCTCTCCTCGGGACGAGCCATTCAAACGCGCACCCACCCTTTTTTCTTCTCCTTTATTTTCCCCCGCAAAGGATGATACATCCTGCGTCGTTGACACGTCAACTCTGGTGGATCTCGTTTACTTTTGCATTTGCACCTTTGTTCTTCTCCCCACAATCGCGACGATACTTTGTGTTGGCACGCAGTTCACTTTCTCTGCAAGTGGTGAGCGAAGCTCTGCTCGTTAATTACAACCCTTCGGCCCTTTACCCCCTTCCCCCACCTTTTTCTCTCTGTTTCCCCAAATACAACCGACGACGACGGGTGGCTTTAATTAAAAAGATCCTCGTCATCGCGGTACATTTGCAACAAATTGCACAAAGTACGCGAGCAGCGCCCACCACCACCGGACGAATGATTTACGATCTCGAGAGGGAAAATAAACCTCTTTTTATTTCTGATTTTCATCTGCTACGGGTACATAGAGATAATAACGCCGTAAAGGCAAGTATTTGAGGAAAAAGGGCCAGTGGCAGCGTTAACCTTGCAAAGAGAGTCAGCCAACAGAGGGACGGGGGGTGATAGTGTGAGTCAAGGCGTCGAAGCGTGCTCCGCTGTTTAAAACCCAGAGAGAGAGAGAGAGTCCCTTACAATCCCAAGACTACTCTCTCCGTCGAAAACATTTGAGAACACCATAATCTCGTAGTATAGGTGGTGTAGTGTATGTGTGCTCGGCGCGCGCGTCCCTCCCCCCCTCTCCTTTGGCTTTTGGTAGAGATCCTTCTTCCAGAGGGTCCGATGGAAATAAATTAGAGTTCCTAGCTCTCGTGAAACGTATAGCCAGCCACGCCGGTCCCTCTTTGTATATATACGTGCACACGCACACGTATACACGTAGAGGAGTCAAAGAAGAGCCAGATGTATAGAAGGGGGTGGACGACGCTTTCTGGAAATATAATGTTCGGGTGTACAGCATTGTACGCCCGTAATTTACATGTAAATTATTGATGATTGCTTCCCCCCCTCTCTCTCCCTCGCTGACGAAGGTTTGCTTGTAAATTCAATCTGACGTCACTTGCTTCCTCTCTCCACTATTCTATTCTGGATATTATCAACAAAATCCTTGCATCTTTGTCGTTTTTACTAAACGAGCTCTTTTTGATTCATCATTTTGTTTTCATTTATTTTGTTTTTTTTATTAGATATGAAATCCGATGTTATTGCCCTGCATACCGAAATGCAAATGTCTCCTCGGGCGTGTGTGATACGTGTGCTTCACAGCGAAACGGGGGAGGCGGGGAGGGCGATTTATTTCGTAAAATTTACGACTGTTTGTTCTGATCTCACGTTTCAATAAGTTCATCCGACTGCGTAATATTTGTCATTCCGAACACGGGCACGCATGTGCTTGTGCGTCCCCAGATTTTTCATCTCCCGCGGCTCTCTAGCTGCGATTGAAAAATGATGCATCAGTTTTTACTCGAGGAAGAGGATTGAGGCGTATTGCGAGCTACTTCTCGCCCGTCGGGTACTCCATACGGAGCCTGACATGCAAATAGAGCCTCTGGAGATGGAAGGTACAGGGAGAGATGCCAACCCCCTCGGAACAATGACTCGCGGCAGATTACCGGTCCTCCGTCACGTGTCGTTGACTGACGAGCAGAGCCCGACTCGTGTACAATAGGCACATGTTATAAAATTAATTAATCATGAAAAAAAAAAAATAGAGAGAGAGATAGAGTTACTGTTTTGAAAAATGTGCTCACACATGGCTGCCCGAATACAATTATCTCGCGATTGCTTATGCGCATAATTGTGTGTTCTCCTCTTGTCGAGACTCCCAGCAACAGCAGCCATCATTAATTACGGTAATAGCACGACTCTTCGCGGTGAGTTGAAATAATCGTACGGAACACACGTATATATATCTTTTACCTCCGAGGACGATAATAGCCGGAGTTGAAAACTCGTTGCGATAAATGCGTTTTATTTAAATGTGACGCGGAAAAATAGACGACGAAGAGCAGCTCTTTCTTCCTTCCTCCCTCCACTTTATCTTCCTCTTGGAAGAGTATATATATATACACCACACCCCGATACATCGGATAATTGTCTTCTGTTCGGGCAGACCCTCCGATCGGCTCGATCGAGCAAATATTTCCAACTTACCTCCCCCCGGATAGGTATACTCCTCCGTATTGTTTTCGAGAATGAAACAGCAGTGGCTTTTTCTCAGTGCCTATATATACTGTAGCTGAAGTTACACGGAGCTTCGACAAAATTCTCGACCCTCAGACTCGTATGATCTTTGATTTCAACAAAACTAACAATTGGACACCTGCGTCGTGCACACGAAGTAACGCTTGACTCTTTGACCGTGGCAAACAATCCCCTGGTATATTTATCCATCGAAACTGATAGCTCCGGTCCATCATCATCGGGAAAGCCCAATACAAAACGCAGCGGCACGATTCAATCCCTCTCTCTTTCTCTTGTGTACAAGTTGCAAATAAATCGCTGTCGTCTCTCGCAACACAAAAGAACGATATTCATTCATTTCGCCATTCGTTCGTACGATATTTATGTTCAAGTTGTTGCTCAACTAAATATTACGACCGTAAATGATTGTTCTCGGTGATGATTAAACAAACGTTTCTTCTCTCATCAGCAAAATATTAAGTGTGTGTGTGTGTGTACTGCACCACCCATAACGGTTGAGAGCGAGTTTATCGAATGTCCCTTGTATCACGCGATTATACAATGGCATGTATACATACAGCGTCTGGCTGTTGCCCTCATACGCGCGAAAGTCCTTGGACGGGAGGAGGAAAGCGATCCACCCGACCCCTGATCGACCGAATAAACAGTTGTGTGTGTATACCTAAAAAGGGTAGGCGTGAGGACGCGCCCTCTCTCTTCTACGTATATACCCTCTCGAGAAAGCTTGAGAAGAAAAAAAAAAAAAAAAAAAAAAAAATTATACAACACCACTGTAAAATAAGTGACGCTCGCCGACCAACAACCGAGTGGTTCAGCAACAACAACCGATCCCTCCTCTCTTAAACGTGTATATATATTATATATAATACAAGTAAAAAGAAAACTGCAGACGAGCGGGAATAAAAGAGAGAGAGGAAAAACACCGAGCAAGAGAGAAAGTTATACTTCTACCCGGTGTATACCTATATATGTGTGCGTGGGTCTACGTCGAGGCCTTTCCTTTCCACCCTCTAGCCATCCAATCTATGTGCTCGCAGAGAGAGAGAGAGAGAAGGGGGGTAGTACCGAGAGAACTCGGCGGAGGAAAAAACGAGCCGGGAAGAGAGGAGAGAGACAATTTATATACATGTACTCGAGCTTAAAAGTTGTTGGAAAAGATGGCGGGAGCAAAGAGAGGGAGGGAAACACTCGGGGAATGACGGTGGAAAGCGGGGGGGGGGGGTTGGTCCATGCAGAGTATGGAAAAGACGAGGACTCGAGACTCTCAACTGCGGGCGACACTTTGAAGCTCATCGGGGTGACCTCGGGGGTGACGTGTAAAGATTTTTCACACAGATCAAGTCACTGCACCTCGGGTACATGGTGCAAAATTGCAGATCGGACACGAGTATAAAAATAATCCCCTCCGGCATGAGCTGCGTTATATCCGCGACGGTCGCCTTCCTGACCTCGATTTTCTACCCCGCTAGAGATATGCCATCTCTTGGCGCCTCGCACCTACAACTCCGTGGGCATCGACGCTCCGTTTATTTATCGTCAATCACCACCGGCGCGCCGTGTCTCTCTTTACTTTAAACGCTCATTTTCCCGACACGAGCTCCCCATGTAATACACATGTCATAAACGTTCAGCTGTACACTATCCGTGCGCGTATCGTACACGTGTAAATAAAACGGCAGCTGCCACTGTACATTGAAAGGGTCGACATAACGCGGTCGTCGGGGTCAGTGGGTGCGAGCGTATAGGAGGGGGGAAAAAAAAAAATCGAGGAAGAATTATTGATGAGCCGTCCATGGTTCCTTGGCGCCGGGTGATATCGCAATGGACGTATCGCGTAATGAAGAGGGGTGGTCGCACAAACGAGCCCCGTTGTTGTTTTTTGTGCCCCGGTGTCATGATCCCTCTCTGATATTATATATATACGCCGGCGATTAGTTACAGTATTTATATATATATTATGCTCCGGGTTGTTGTATCTGATGTGTGACGTGAATCGGCTTCTTTTTTATCTCCATTGGGAATAATTGATAGGGTTTCGATAGCGATATTTACTTTTTCCTTTTCTCTCTCTCTCTCTCTCTCTCTCTCTCTCTCTCTTTCGTGGTAACCTATTATTATTGCTTGTAAGCCAATCCTCGAGCCAATCTACAACCATAGAGCCCCGAATCTCCCCTGGTCTGTTCCTCCGATGCCTCTTATCCGTTACAATGAAAAGCCCCGAGCAAGTAAATCGGCCTATCGAGTCCCGACACACCGGAGATTTTCAAGTTCACTAACCGGCCAAACGAAGAGGGGGCCCCGAAACAACAACAAAAAAACCACCAACAACCAGCCATACGCTCTATCTAATCGGGAGCACCGCTCGAGCACGCGACTTATCCTCCGCAAACACTGGACACGCTGCAGTGAAGGGAAGGAAAAAGAAAAAAAAAAAAAAAAACGCACGGAGAGAGAGGAGCCATTCCCCTGCCCTCCTCCTTGAATGTGTTTGTTCCCAAAAAAGAAAGAGGGGTGGGGGTGTATATACGTGCACGTGACCACAGCGGTAGCGGTGTATCGGGATACCGTCCCCTTCTTTATATCCTTAGGTCCACGCGCGCGCACATCTAGTCCGGTAGCTGAAGCATCAAAAAATAGCCAATAAGGAACAAATCGGAGATAGCGTCCAAACTTTGCAGATCGCTTCGTATTATGGTCTGTAAACATGGAAAAATAGTTTTGTCCAACCAAACCACGGGCTTCAATTGTTATTAAACAATTAGTAAAAATTTACCATTTTTTTTCTTAGTTTTTCTCATATAACTTTTTTTGTGGCTGTCGGATTGCAAAAATAGCTAAAGATATTTTGTTCGTTATTTAATTATCTACCGATCTGTGTAGGTTAGATCATTGGAAGACTTTTTTTCGCGAAGTTATATTGAAAAAAAGTGCAAAAATCGTCGTTATAAATTGTCATTTAGAAACATCCATAACTTTTATAATGTTTGATGAAAATGCTTCAAAATTTGGTATTCGATAGCTCTTATAGAGATCTTAAGCCATGCTCAAGGCTTTTCTTGTATTATGAAAAATAACGTAAATAAACTATAATTAATTAAAAAATTCATTTGATTGTCCTGATCGTTAAAATTGAGCTAGACTGAAACTTTAAAATGGATTTTATTCAAAATACAAAGGACTTCAATATTGTAAAAAAAAAAAATTTTTTTTTTCAATTTTTACCCCGATTTTTTACAAAATTTAATTTTGCAACATTAACAAATTAACATTACTCGATCATTTTTTATTGTGGAGAAGTAGAAATAGTTCCATCTAATAGTGTATATTTTTACACAAATGTACAAAAAAAATTTTTACGATACGATGTTTTTAACTATAGTTATTAACAATTTAGTGTTTTTTGCAATTGTTTAATTTCTATCGGTTTTTTCGATTTGAAAAAAATGTTATAGTATCTACATAGCATCTGTTGTTGTAATATATGACTTACAGATTTTTTAACAAATAATTGACAGTTAGAAAAAATTACTTATTTATACAGTTTTACGTGCGATAACGGCCTGTGTACGGCGGATTGCATGTTTCAGGCGTTTCCATACCAGTTCGAAAAATCATATTATTTGATCTTTTACTTTTATTATTGTTTTGTAATAACTGAAAATACATAAACATACATTTTTATACAAAATTTATTATGTGAATGCAAGAAAATACGTAGTACATGATATTTGTTGCATAAATTTTTTATAAAATACTATTTCTTATATTTTACGTTTTTTTGTTACTGGTGTGTGATCACTATCACTGGTGTCATCTTCTATTTCGGCGAACAAGATGTCATCAGAATCGTCTTCTAATACTAATTCACTCATCTGGATTTGAATTTGCTTATGCTCTACGTTATGAGTACTGTATATGTCGTTATCATCTTCATCTTCACTAAGAGACACTATTCTGTATTCCATGTTAGCACATTTTTTACCTTCACAGTATTTACACACGGCTGAGCAATGGATTCCATTGTTTTTGCAGCTACATTTTCCTCCACATCCCTTCTTGCATTTACACGCGATCTGTTTTAATATTTTTTCAGGAATGATTGGCTGCAGTGTGATAACCGGAAGCAGTCCATTTTCAGTTTTTTTCCATCCCCATTTTTCTACGTCCACTCCGCTATCAGTTTGCAACCATTGCCTTATTTGATAATATACTCTGCAGGAGTGCTCACGGGCTGCCCCTTCAGTTGGGGGTAACAAAGATATATTAAAATTTTTGTGACAGGATCTTTTTCGGAAAATATTAAAACGAAACTCGTTTAAAGGGCATTCTTCTTGAGTTGTACCTCCATAGATAGCTTGAATCAGTTTTTGACCTCTTTTTTAACTAATACATCGTAAGGTACAGCACCGTCAACAGCAGTTCTCTATTCGTACGCAGTAAAAGTAAAAGGTAGGGATTCTCAAATACGTTCGAAAAGAAAATTATCGTTCACATGCGTCGACGCCTAAAACATGCAATCCGCCGTACACCGGCCGTTATCGCACGTAAAACTGTATAAATAAGTAATTTTTTCTAACTGTCAATTATTTGTTAAAAAATCTGTAAGTCATATATTACAAGAACAGATGCTATGTAGATACTATAACATTTTTTTCAAATCGAAAAAACCGATAGAAATTAAACAATTGCAAAAAACACTAAATTGTTAATAACTATAGTTAAAAACATCGTATCGTAAAAATTTTTTTTTTGTAAATTTGTGTAAAAATATACACTATTAGATGGAACTAGTTCTATTTCTCCACAATAAAAAATGATCGAGTAATGTTAATTTGTTAATGTTGCAAAATTAAATTTTGTAAAAAATCGGGGTAACAATTGAAAAAAAAAATTTTTTTTTTTTACAATATTGAAGTCCTTTGTATTCTGAATAAAATCCATTTTAAAGTTTCAGTCTAGCTCAATTTTAACGATCAGGACAATCAAATGAATTTTTTAATTAATTATAGTTTATTTACGTTATTTTTCATAATACAAGAAAAGCCTTGAGCATGGCTTAAGATCTCTATAAGAGCTATCGAATACCAAATTTTGAAGCATTTTCATCAAACATTATAAAAGTTATGGATGTTTCTAAATGACAATTTATAACGACGATTTTTGCACTTTTTTTCAATATAACTTCGCGAAAAAAAGTCTTCCAATGATCTAACCTACACAGATCGGTAGATAATTAAATAACGAACAAAATATCTTTAGCTATTTTTGCAATCCGACAGCCACAAAAAAAGTTATATGAGAAAAACTAAGAAAAAAATGGTAAATTTTTACTAATTGTTTAATAACAATTGAAGCCCGTGGTTTGGTTGGACAAAACTATTTTTCCATGTTTACAGACCATAATACGAAGCGATCTGCAAAGTTTGGACGCTATCTCCGATTTGTTCCTTATTGATTGCTTCAGCTACCGGACTAATCATCGTCGCCGTCGTCCTTGCTTGCTCACGCTGCTCCCACTCTTTAGGAGTGATAAAACGCCTCCCCCCCCTCAGGCAGACACACTCTCTTGTTCCGCGATCGATATTTCTATACGCGCGAGAGAAAGAGAGAGCTTTTCATCATTTCTCCCTCGTTGTCTGTTAGTTATTGGGTGGGTTTTTTTCTGCGGCGATCGGAGGATCAGCGGTCAAAGTCGCGGTGAGGGGGCTGCGAGGGATACTTTCACAAGGTAACGTGTCTGCGATGATGATGATCGGAGAAACGATTTGATCCGCCCTCCTTTTGTTTCCTATTGCGCGTATAGTCTCTTAATAACAACGGACGATTGGGTCCGTGTTGATCGGCTGATGGAAGAATCATTTAACATCGAAGGCTACTTTGTTTGGTGTTTTCCCTCCTAAAACAATCGAGTGGACAACAACGAGATGAATGTCATGACATACATGATATACATTTGCAAGGGTGTAGCAAATTTTCGACTCGCTTTTATTTTTGTCTGATCTTTGAAATTTTGCAATCCTGACTGTTTACCTCCCATTCGACATGTAAAAAAAAAAAAAAATCCAATGGGCATACATATAATGTACACGTATAATATGAGCGTATCGAGAAAGTCATGTGTACACGTGTACAAGTACACATATAGGTACGTGTAACCCACAATTTTAATATATATATACATATGCTGTTGCGTGCGTGACACGTGGGATATATATGGCTCGTCGCCCCGTGGCCCATCTACGTGATACATGGTATATACAGGCAGGAGGGGCTTGAGCGTGAGAAAAAAATACTGATGGTGAGAGAGAGAGAGAAATCGGTCGAGACGACGGAAGGAAGAGGAAATACGTAGAAGGAGGGGGGGGATACATTGTGTGCCCAGGTAGTTCCTGTTCTATATATACGTTGCACGCGGTGCAAACGCAAACCTGACATTACTATACGGAATGTGAATGCAAAGGACGCGGGTAGAGGGCTTTGCTCGATGTGGGGTTCCTTTTCCTCCCTTCCTTCCTGTGTATCGATCCCTAGCTCTTTTAATTCTGGTTACATTCGTGTTTAAGTAGGTGTATCGAAGTTACCGAGGTTCTTCTTGTTGCCAGATACCTGCACTTGTCTTTTATTGTTTCTTGTTTAATGCACGTTGCTTGTACATGTGTATGTTTGTGGATCATTGTTGCGAACAGTATGTAAGTTAATTATGGGTAAAAGCAGACAGAAAATTGTTTCACTCTCTTGAGTCGAAGTAACGATACAACGGTGTACAGAGACCATGCATATAATATGGGGGTGGGCTAACAGTAAGTAGCCGTAACGCAACGTCGGACGTGAAACTTCAAACTTCCATATTTCTGTATCAGCGTTCGAGGTACGTACAACGTATCTGCCGGTGTGTGCACAGAGGAGCGATCCAATTGTTTGAGCGACGCAAAGGCCAAAGAAGAGGAGTAGCCGACTCTGACCTGTCACAAGCGTTATAACTCCGAGATAGGGTGCGCGAGTTTTCCAGACCTCCGTTGTGAGGGCGCGTTGAATTATATTCACGTGGTAGCCGGCGTGTGTGGGTGTATTTATATATATGCACACGGAGACTTTTGATGGTATATATATGGGTGTTGGCATAGAGCACGGGATGATGCGTTCGAGAGATTACCGATCGCGCATCCATGCGAGGAAGTAGAACTTTTTTTTTTTGCTTTCACTTGACAGAACGTCGACTCTACATCACCGTTACGTTTTGGCTTGGTAAATCGAATTTTCCCTCCCCACAGTGCGCCCCTGTTGTAACGAACCATAGCCGCATAGGTACGAAAATCGAGTGGGTCGGGACGAATTTATATATCTAAGGGCAAGAGCCAACGATTCAGGGTGCCTTTCGTCTATATACTCGAGGATGGTAATGAAGTCGCCTTATCTCGCAATAGAAGCCATAGAGGGTGATTCATTTGGTGCTCAAAACATTTTTCTTTTCTTTCTTTTGACTTGCCTGTCCTGTGGAATGCGCATGTATAGTACAAGGGAGAGACGTGACGCGTACGTGGAAGGGGACGATATCATTTTTATGAACAACGTGCCGTATAGGCTCTTTTTTTTCCATTTGAGTTTTCGTGATTGGCCCACCATCGCGCAAAGTATCCAAGGGAGGAAGGTTAACAGCCCTACGGGGTCGTCTTCTCATTACGAAGTGCTTCAACCACGACGCACCGAAAATACAATTTCGCCCTCGTCATTAAGAACTACCACGAAAAAAAAAAAAGATGGTCCCTGTACACATTTGTCGTACGTGTACTCGGTCTCGCCACCAAGCCGAACAATTCGTGGAGTCGTCGCGCTGTATCCACATTTGTATACATGCCACAGAGACATGAAAATATCGTCGCATCGATATTCTTGCGCGCACACATCTGTCGACAATTTCCCCCCTCCGGCAGCAGCGCATACCCACAAATCGGCTCGTAAAGTTTCTCTCTCTCTCGGAAGAAAGAAAAAAAAAAAAAAAAAAAAAAAAAAAATTAAAACGACCGAGATATACATATATTCCGAGAGCGAAAGAAGTGTCGAGGAGGAGTAATAGTCAAACGAACGAGTGTAGGGGCAGTGTAGTCAGAGCGGCATTAATTATTCCTTTACGTAACCCGCGCGCGCCCGCGGCCTGCTCGGCTTTTCCCAGAGCGCGCGAGAAGCTGCAGCGGCTTCGAGAGCGCAGGGCATGACTGTTAAACTTCCTACTTTGGCGCGCGGACGGCTGTGTGTGTGTATGTGCGGGTATACAGCCATCTTTGTCGGTTGTCGTCGTCTCGATCGTCTTCGTCGTAGGCTCTCTTCCTGGAGTATATTACACTAGTGGTGGTGTACACGGAGGAGGAGGGGTCGATGAACTTAGGCCCCGCGCCCTCGCAGCTCTCCCTCTATCTCTCTCGGTATATACGTATACTTCGATGCTGCAATGCGCGCGGCTAAGACGCCCAATTAAGTGCCCCGCCGTTTTTTGCTCTCCTCCCCCGAACCCCCGTATCTTCCTCTCGCGCACTTGTGCGGGGTTGCATTGGCTTTCCTTTGGGTTGTTGTACCCCCCCCCCCGTTTTCAACTTCAATTTTTTTTTTCTATCCTACGCAAAAAAGAAACTGCAGAGGAGATGAAGAGGGGGAAGTATGGCAAAGTTTGCCGTCTTGCCCAAGTTTCGCGCGCCCAGGAAGCGTCTCCGTCACGTCCCTACCGGCCGGTGTGTATCGACTGTGGGGTTGTTGTTTTCCTTCACTCGGTGAGCAAGTATATAACCGCGGATTATGCATAATGTGAAATCGATTTTGTGCTAATAAAGAACAATCGTTTACACGACAATCCTGTACCTGTAATAGTTATACCCGTTTCCATTCGATGTGTGGAAATCGATTGGCAAAAACAATTTTCGATAACCCAAGAATGTTCGATATCTCCGTACGAGGTGAAATCGGAGCAACGAGATCGAACCGGTTCCAATGGCTGGAAGGGTAATGGAACGGGGGGGGGAGGTCACACGCCTATTTCCCCCTTCCCCCTCGGTCGAAGCTGAAATTTTCAATCATAACGGAAAATCAGAGCCGAAACTGTCGATGTGTGTTTGTGTGTCCTCCTGCAATCATTGGTGAACTATGAAGAAAAAAAAAAAAAAAAAAAAAAGATCAACAATCCAATCAATCGCGTCCCCGCCCCCTCCTCCTTCGCTGCCGCGTACGCGGCATACATTAGTGGCAAAAGTAACGAACGAGCGCGAGATATCGGCTCTCTGACATATCACTGCAATTGAAATTAATGAAAGCCGCTCTGTATGAGTGCACGTTGTAGGTACCTATATATGTGTTATAGGACGCAGAATAGAGGAGTGGCGGCGACGACGAATACGGAGTGACTATACGGTCGTCAGGCGAAAGTAACTCAACGGTACACACGTATTTTGTGTGTGTGTGTGGATACCACCTATGTAGCTGTATGCTGTAAGTGTATACTGTATACGACAAAACTGGCATATACATATACATACACACAAGAGAATCTCTCTTGGACTGTGTGGGTATATATAAATGGTAATAATGTATATAGGTATATGTCCGCTTGGCCTCTTGCAGTATAAAGTATTTCCACGGCTGCCAGCCAATCTCCCGAGTGTATATGGGCGTGTAGCGGCAGGCGCTGCTCTCGTGCAAAGACCTTGAGCGGTTGCACGGCAAATCGGCCAAGCTTGTGTGTTGGCGAGGACCGGCCACCGAGAGAACCCACTCCGGGGTGTACGTGCGAATACGTGTTTCGTACCATATACCTATACACGCACTCATGTAGATAAGTTTTTTTTTTTTTTGTTTTTTTTTCATCCTTACAAAGATGCTGGGACGCAGTTTTTGCCACTTTTGGGAATTATTGACTTGAAAAAATCTTTTTCATGTTTTTTCAACACTTAAATACATATGACTCGATTAGTGACCTGATGCCAAGATTGAAAAAGAGAAAAACCAGTGACTTGCACACTCGATTCTCGTCCCCCTTGTGCTTTTTTCGATTTTTTCGAAAAGAGGTGCATCGTATGAAGTACGGGCAATCGGCTACCGCACGACAAAACGATGAGCGGGTCGCTTGGTTAGTAAGCCCGTTACTCTCCATACAAGTACACCGGAAAGCTTATACACTTATCGCCGGTTTTCGTAAAAAGAAAAAACGGCGGCCGCGTGCGGTCGCTAAGGTAGAGATCTCCCCGGTCCCCGAGAGTATAGGTAGAGCAGCATCGGCGGATAGTAGGGTATCGAGGTTCTCTCTGCTTCGCTCTGCGCGCATATATGGCGCTACTATGCTGCCTTCCACCAGCTGTTTTACCGCGGCGGCGGATAGTTAAATGGCACCCGCGCCATCGCCGCCACTCGGTCGAGAGCTGTTGCGAGCGTGCGACGACCTTGGGCGGATTATTGCGCCGACGCTCTACATGCCGCTACAACCGATGTGTGCGCGTGAGACTCTGTACGTGCATAGTATTGTACGAGAGCGGCTTAATGACGTGTATTATTATACACGAGAAGAGCCAGCCACCGATCGTCGCTCTCTTACCTCTCGACTTTTCATTTTTCCTCTTCTTCTTCTTCTTCTTTTTCTTTTGCTGCTGCGTGCTTTTTATGCGTTTATCCTTGCGAATTTTTACCATAAATACCTACTTACTTTCCGATAAAAACCGTGAAATTGGGTTTTCATCGTAAACGCTTCGTACGTAGTAGATAGACCCAAAAGATTTTTCGCAGATACCACGGAGTATATGATTATACACACGCAAGTTAACCAATTAACCTTCGACGAGGGGTGAACGAGTTTGCGAATTCTTCCCTAGACAAAAAAAAAAGGAGCAAACTTGCAACTCCAACTCCGACCTAATTTTTTAATTACACTTTCGGTCGAGTTTTAATTAGCCCGTATAGGAAAATCCCAAACTTCCGACCGAGTTGAGTATACCGTATAGTCTTGAAAATCTTGAGCCCATGCTCGCACAACTGTCGAACTTTGCCTCCCCCCCCCTCTTTGCTTGAAAAATCCATTTTTCACCCACCGGGGGTTGGAGGGGGCGCCCCTTTACCTCTCGGCGTGCAGGAATTGAATTTATAAAAAGCAAAATACTCCGTATTTATCACGGGAAGCGACAAATTTAAGGCCGAGCGCGCGGAAAAAAAAATGCCACACCGATCCAATACACACGTACTCACCGCGTCGTTGACTTTTCATTCTTCTCTCTCCCTCTTTCGTTTCCTTTTTCCAACACTCTCGCTCGCACACACGCACGCATCAGAGGGCCATGCCCCCGAGACTTTTCTGCTTCTTCCCTCCATTCTTCTTCTTCTTCTTCTTCTTCCTCTTCTTTTCTTTAGAAAAGTAACAGCAGCCGCTTGCACGCCTCTTTTTCCACTTTACTAGCGGTTTGCGCGCGCGAGCTCCCCCCCCTCCCTTTTATTTTTATTTGCTCTTTCTTTTTTTTTTTTTACCTTCTTTTTGCTCGAGAGACTCTGGAGTGGAATTTGAGGTTCGAGCTTGACTCATCTTTACAGCGAGGCAACCAAAGCCTGCGTAAAATGGATAATTGATCGGGGAGCCCAACCCATTGTCCTACGGAACGATGTAATTGATTTTATTGGCGCATTGAGAAAGTGGTCATCGATACCTTTAACTCGACAAACAAACAAAATGTACTTCGAAATGACAGCGTCGAGGTGTAATTTTCAAACTCGTCGAGTGCCCAGTGGAAGGGATTTTTCCACTGGTGTAAAAAAAATTCTTCCCTCGGCGTGTACGTACAATAGCCTCTCTTTGATCGGAGCTCTCAAAACTAGCTCTTTCTCCTCGGTATCGAGGCCAGCGTTACTCCCCGCGAAATTCCCTCCGATGGAGTCTACACGTTCTCACCGAAAATTGCAAAAACCAACACACCCGGAGACCTGCACGCTTGTGTGTGTGTATAAATGTGTACCAAGGATATAAATATACCTAAAGAGCGTATAATCAGATATCCATTTTCTCTTCTCGGTCCTCCGGCGTCCGCGCTCCGCACTCTCTCTCTCTCTCCGGTGCGCGTGTACCTTTTTTCCTTCTTCCTCCGTACACCACCCGATCGTTTCGGGGGCAGGTATATCAAATCGACGGAGGAGGAGAGGCAGGAAATAGCCAGCGTGTCTCGAACTCTCTTTTTTTTTCTCTGCTCCTTCTTCTTCTCCGCGTGTATGTGCGTATACATCAACTTGTCCTCGTGACAAAGAGTATTGTAGCGGCGGGAAGATGTGTGTGCATATATAAGAAAAAGGGGAGGAAAAACGGGGGCGCCATATGCTCCTCTTCCCGAAAGGAGACAGGCATCACCTGCTCTTCCTCGCCCTTGTATGGTACACATATACTTATATACGTCTTTTTTCAACCTCCATCTCGTATCGGTTGTTGCCAGGTTGAAGGATCCCCGACGCGTGCACCTTTTGCGCCACTATAAATATACTCACTCTCGGATATTCGATGGGTTCCAAGTGTGCTCGCCCGGTTTCTTTTGACGATTTAGTGTAAGTTGCGTAATTTGGGGAGGATACCATGGTGTGTTTTTTTACTATCAATCATAGTCTGTCTTTTTAATCAATCGCGCAATCATAAATTTACAATTATGGCTCATCGCGTACGCGTTTAATATTTTGACGATTTCTCGTAAAATTCACTTTTGATAACTATATGATGTATGTACCCTTACCGAGAAATTACTGGTGGAAATTTCAATCTTCGATCAGAGCTGGTTATTACGCGTTGTACAGGTTTTTTCACGAAATTTACCGTGTCTTTTTTTTTTTTTTCTTCTTCTCTCGTGTACATAATATATAATCGAAGGTTGTTTTATTGGTCTTCAATGAACACGCAAAGTTTAAAAAATGGATGAGTCGTAATTCCTATAATTTTGTATCGCGTTCGTTACAATGTGATGTCTCAGTTTATTGTACATCTTATGGTATGTACGTCGTCGCCATGAAAACAAGACGAAAAAGACGAGAGGACGGACAGATATACGGGGATATAAACAATAAAGAAAGAAACAAGCACGAAAAGCGTCTCTAATTTTCTAATAGACACCCACGCGTGCCGACCCACATCGCGACACTTTAAAATTAGCAAGCCTTTCTCTCCGCCACCCTCCACTCGCTGCATTTTGCCTCCGACACGTCTCTGTCGTTTCTTTTCCCCTTTCTCTCTTCGTAAAATTGGAAACGCGGGATACGCTCGCACACCCGTCGTGTACACGCACCAATCGCTATCGGCTCTATAATCGCGCATGACGCTTCTGCCAACTCGCTCCTTCGTCTTCGCTCCAAATTGACTTGTACGCGTACCAGCTTTCTCTGACTTGCCGCACTTTGTTTTTTTTAAATTATTTCTTTCTCTCTTCCAAGTGTTTTGTACCTCTACAATGTTTTGTGTCCGGCAAGTCTGGTACAGCTCCGAAACTTTCAATCGATACACCTACATGTACCCCTACATCGTCATATGTATGCCTTTTTTTCCGCGATCAATGGAATTTCAAAGAGAGCTCGGGATAGGGTACGTACGCTCGTGCGAAATTGCTTGCCGGCTGGATTATATTTATGATGGGACGAGCCAGAGCAAAAGAAGGCAACTACACGAGAGAACCCAGGGGAAAAACAAAGAAAGAGTGGATGAAGAACCAAGTCTTTGAGAATCCATTCGCAGGATGATCGTCTGGGAAAATCGAGATGGTTATTAGCCGCCGCCGTTGCTGCTGTCTGCTCGTGCGTATATGTATACGTATATATATAAAACACGTGCATTCCACAGCGAAGCTTGAGAAAGACAGAGGGATACCGATGATGATGCGGCGTTCCACTTTTTTCTCCGAAATCGAGTCTCTTTTTGCGTCTTTTTGTATCTTTTACCCCCTTTTTTTTAGTTGCACACGCGCGTACGGGTATGCCTCTTTTTTTATTCGTATCGTAGATGTTGATGCTCCTTTTGACGGATACTCCGTGGACCCATTCATTTTTGTCATTCGCTGTTGGGTGTCTTTTTGGCTCTTTCTGTCTGGTCTCTTTGTCTGATGCCAGCCCGCGCGATTCTTAGCCCCGGATGCATGGTTTTTTTTTTTTTTTTTTTTTTTATGTACAAGTGTGTAGGCTTTCGTTGTTCTATCACGTAGTTCCTAACGATTTCGAGGTGATAATAGGCACTGCTTTTGTTTCGCTGAGAGATAAGTTTTATCACAAGTACCGAACATTACATTTTAATACACGCTGATGTCACCGGTACTAATTATACTTTTTTTTTTTTTTTTTTTTTACTTTAGACATCCAATCTAGTTGTTTCGACGACGACCCAAAAAATAAATGAATGAATAAAAAAGAGATGGTTGTTGAAAAATACCACTTGGATTTAAAAATATAAATGTTGCGTGTAGGAAGGCGCTCTCGTGCGGCGATGATAATTCGCAATCACCGAGCTATTCGACATTTCCGTTTGATAAATAATGTTACAGTTGTGGCGCTACACGCTATAAAAAGATGTGAGATAATGTACCAGAGAACAACGTACTTATAATATACACACTTTGCGGGTACATAATATATAGTCTGAGCTGTCGTGCGAGTGGTTATTAGCAGCACGTGACGAATATTATGTTACGCGGTTGTACTTCTTTTTTTTTTATTATTATGTTAAATGTGTGTGTACGTAAACTTTTTTGCTCGCTTTTTTGCATACATGTGGATGTATCATCAGAGATTTTTCGACAAATCTGTCGTTATAGGTACTTTTTTTCAAACAGACACGCGTGTGTAATCCATATTGATATGTCATCGATCTTGTTTTCCGTCAATTTACAAAAAAAATTGTCGACACACGTGTCGATGGTAACGTAAAAAAATTGTCATCCAAAAGCTTGCAAGCACCTAAAAAACAGTATTCCTGATTTTTTTTTTTTTTCATTTCTCTATTGTCTTTCAACTCAATTCGAAATTACCACCTTTCGTCACATGTTGTAATAGAACCGAAATTTACGACAGTGTAACGAAAGATAATTAATACCAAGTAAAGCACGAAGTAAAAGAGCGTGAAACTTCTCTCTCTCTCTCTCCCGATAGTCGAGCTCGTACCGCTACCGTATTTTCGGCTATTAAAAGAGCCACCGCAGCCCCCACCAACTGCGTAGACACTGCAATCACGCCTTGAGCTACGCAGAGTACGCTGTTATCGTATGTGACTTCTATTCGTGTGCGATAACGCATTGAATTTGAAGTATTTAAACGAAAAGTTAATTTCTTACAAAAATATCTATTATCTCCCTGGTTTTTTTTTTTTCAACTTTCGTACATATTTTTATTGATGCATACGTACGAAAATAGCGCTGAAACGTCGATTTGTGCGTTTAAATCAAGTTTTTGATTTATGAATATCAAACACACGTTACATGACGTTAAAATACAAAGTTTGAGGGATAACAGTGCTCTAGGCGAGACTTGGGATGGTCAATCGGTTCAAAAATGAAAATCATAAATAACACATGCATGTAATACAAAAAATATAGTTAATTGCACTGAAAATATACAAAATTAATTTGTAAACTTGTGTTTAAGTTAAATTAAGTGTGGCTCTTAGGTAGATAAAGATAACAAGTGCCTGGTATTTGGATTTTTGAATTGCCGTTACTATACGTAAAAACGTCAAGCTGCATATTATAGGACGCAAAGTTGCTTGGTTTAATTGATCAGAAGTAAAGTATAATTTTTTTTGTATAACTTGAGTGCAATCAATTGTAGGTGCCTCCATTTATTGAACAGTGTTGGGAATCGATGTGAAAAACCTATTGTTTTGCCTTTTTAGTTGAAAAATGCTCATGTTTTTCCAACCGGCGTACACATTTTCTTTCAATTTCGTCATCGACCCACTTCAATTTTTTGCTCCGTATAGGTACTAATCGTCACACAGCACACATTTATTATAAAAATCGTACCAAAGTTTAAATGACACACACTAATTGCATCTTGTACGATTGTCTGCAAGGCCAACCAGAAATAACAAATGTGACTCTAGAACCATACGAAGGTCAAACATGTTTCCCAATTACGGTCCACAACCAAAACTTGATAGATCCGTGATCGTCCTGTAAATCCACTGTACATCGGAAAAGCTCTCGATTCATCCGCAGAGAAACAAAAGAAATTAGAAAAAAAAAACCCAGATATTGCGCAAAATATCATGATATTTCTCTCCTATGGGAACTTGATGTGATACGGATAAAACGGAAAGAGGAAACAGAAACTCATGACAAACCTTTCGAAAAGTCCACCTCCATCACGCACCAGAAGCGAAACGAAATGGGGAAAAAAAAGAAAAACACAGTTCACCCACGACCCGCGAACGCAATAGGGTGGCGCATAGCAATTGGAGGAGCGAAGATAAAAATCATGCAAATACCCTCGATAAGCAAAAAGAGCGTAGGCAGGCCGTTTCGGTGCTGAAAATGGACAAGAAGAAGAAGAAGAAGAAGAAGCAATCAAGAGGGAGCAGCTTGCACGTGCGGTTGTCGGAGTCGGTGGGCGCGTTCCGCCCTATCTGGGCCAATGGAACGCGACGCGGCAACCCCCTTGGCCCCTTTTTCATCTCGACTAGCCGGTAACCCCCCCCCCGCTTTCTCTCTTCTACTCGACCCCTCATATTATTATCCTTTCCGAAGAGCAAGTTCTCGCGAAGGCCTCTTCGGCGCCGTCTTGTTTGTACACACCGCTACCTTGGATGGGTCGCGTGTGGTGGTGGCAAGCAACAACATCACAGCGTCTCCTTGGACGGTGCAGGGCTCTTCTTTTTTTTTGGGTGGGGGGGAAGGGGGTTGATTCAAAGTTATCGGGGAGGGATTTGAGTTCCGAAGGACACAGACAGACTCCTTTTTAATTGCCTCCGATTTAACTTGGGCGCAAAAGTTCGGGCAGAAGTGCTTCTTGCAAGCTCTTGCTTTGTAAACTTGTGTTGCCGCAGCGGTGAGCACCACCACCACCTCTTGCTCTGCAACTTTCTCGAGTCTTCGATTGCGTCAGTCTCGGTGAACTCAAAGTTTTGCAATTCATCTTTTATCGACAGTCTCTTCTATCGAGTCTAATGCACATTGATAATATTACACAAGAATTTATAAAATGTTTATATGTATTTGTTACTCGATTGCACGCAATAATGAATTTTAATGTTTTTCTGCTTCCAGGTAAGTGTCGATCTGACATGCGAACGCATCGTCGCGCTCTTGCGTCACTGAAAATCCGTAAGTTTTTATAAAATTTTAATCCATCACAAAGTGGGGGGGGAGGGGGGAGAAAACGTTGTTGGCCACAAAGGAGTGAATTATTATTCAAGCTCGAAACTTTCGCTCAATTATTAAGGCCCGACACGATTTCGTATGCAACTAACTAATCACTTGCTGTATATACAATATCTCGTGGACAAGTAAATTAGGGGAAAACTTTGCACAGCAAACAAGACTGCGTGACTTACTGCCATCGTCATCGGTACAGGTATACAAAGGGCAGCAAAGAGCCGAGAGTCAAAAAGGAAAAGGGAATTTCAGAGTTCGGGGGGCGCGCATCTTCTTTTCTTTCCGCAAAGTCGGCATCGTAAAAATTCCAGTTAGGGGGGGGGGAGCACCGGCTCACGACGGATATTTCGTCCTCCGGCTTGCGTCACGCGCTATACCTCCGCCGAGAAAAGGATCGCCGGGGAGACGCTGCAGTCGTCGGAGGGACTTTTATTGGCGGCGAGAGGATATACCTTACAAAGAGACGCAAGCACGCGCGCACATGCACGGGAGAAAATGAGAGTTTGGCTATCGGAGAGGGAGAGAGAGAGAGAGACACACAGGTAGTAGCAAAGAGAGCGGGATTTCCTTTGATTGTATTATATACACAGGTATTGACTCGGAGGCACGTTGAACCCCTGCTACTACTGTTTTGCTGGGGGGGACATTTCTTCCTTTTTGCATTTATATGGCACCTCTTGTACACTATGTACACCCAAAAGGTAGCTGTTGGCGTTCCACCTACATTTTTTTACCGAGGTTTAATGGTCCACTTGTCATGCAAACTAATATGTGGATGCAAGGCAGTGAGTCTCAATTTTTTATCATATTTTTATGTCCCTTTGTTGAGGCACGGTATACGTCGATGTTACTTTTACGCTTCGTATACGAGCCATGGAAAACCAAAGACTTTACGACAGTAGCGGACTAGTTGCCGTCGATTTTGCCCAATCTTTGTCTCGGCAGGAAAAAAAAGGTGTGACAAATCGCTCCCTTAAGGTGTTACGTACAGTATAAAGATGTTTGGAAGCGCTAAAAGAGAAACGAGAATGGCCCGGTGGGAAATTGGAGGGTACAGTGCAGTGCGCCAAAGGCTCCCCGCTAAACTCGAGAATCTCGACGAGAGATGGCACGACTTTACTCTCTCAGCGCTACTTTGGCCACCGTTGTTCGTTTATTACGCGCACGAGAGATTTAATGATCTTCTCTCCGCTTGTTGACTTGCGTACATGCGTATACATATACATGTGCAGATAGAAAATGAGAGTTGTGGGCGCACGCTCGAGCTTTACGAGGTATTTTTTCATTTCTTTTCTTGGGGAGAGTCCTATACTAGAAAGGAAACGGCGAGTATTAATGGCCGAGTTGAGGATTTTCTTGCTGTTTTTCTTTTCATTCCGTCTCGAAGCAGCTCCTCCAAAAAATTTGTACGAATCTGTACGCATTTTTTTTCCCCCCAAGTTGAACATCTTTCTCTCGTACATCCCAGTTTGGCAATAAAAATATTATAGTTGTTGTTTCGCAAGCGATAGGAAAGAAAAGAGCAAGCCAAAGTGGCACGGCAACGTTATTAACGTGCTACCACTACTGTACGGCACTTGAAGCTGTAACAGCAAAAACAGCAGCAAATGAGTACAATGCATAATCGCTCGAGTCGGGCTCTCGCACCGCGTCTTGCAAGTGCGCGCTTTGAAAACGCCAACCAACCAGCATAAGTATACAACTGAGTATACAACACACACAGATGGCACACAGCGACGACGTCTCGAGACTGTACACTTTGCTTACTTCGGGACTCGTGTTATCGCGCGCGCGGAGGATCTTCCCCGCTTCTCCCTTTTCCTCCTTGGTCGCCGATGATAAGCTGCTCGTGCGCGCGACATACTCGCGTACATACATACACATAGCTGATAGATGTTACGACGTTGTTGCTGTCGCCTATGCAAACAAGTCCAAAGACGTGCTTTTTTTTTTTTTACTCTTTACGGTGATTGTTGGTGTCTTTGGTCGATCGAAAGAAGCTGTTCGCCTCTTCTCCGTCTCCTTTTTCTTTCGGTGCACTCGTATTCAAGGTGTCGGGGAATTTCAGCTATAAACAACCTCCGCTCGGCCCTTTGTTTTTCTTTCGGCTTTCGTTCGTTCGTGCTGCCACTGCGTTGTTTTGTTCTCCTTCTCTTTGTTTCTCGGTACGGGCCGAAACTTATTTTCAGATTAAGATAAGGAGACACACGCGTGTCGACGACGACTCTCTTCGGTAAATTTTCTTATGCGCCGTCTTGTACATATACATACGTTTGCCATGTGTATTTTTTACTTTTGGTTTCTCCGATTCTTTTCTCGTGGGGAAAATTGTTTCTTTGCTTACAAGATAAGGACTGATGTATTTTTTTTTTTTTTGTTTATCGGAGTGAAAATCAGCTCTAATTGGAGCTTGAATAATGTTGGGATGGTTAGTGGTCAGGAAGCGGAAAAAGGGGATATGCTATCGCTGAGATAAATCCAGTAGGTGATGGTTTGCTAAATGGTCGCTGGGAATTCACGAAATCGTTTACATGGGGTTGATTATTTTAATGGTGATAAAAGTGTACGATTGATTTTTAAGTAAAAGAAAAGGAAATTCTTTTTCTAAATTCGATCTAGAGTCAATATATCCAAGAGAACTTTTTTAAACCAAAATCTACATCGTGCATATCTTGTAACTAGGTATCTCATCATAGGAATTTAAACTGCTCGTTACCACAATATCAAAAATTCGAGGAACGGTAGGTGATATCTCGCGATAAACAGTTCTATTTAGACTAAAACGATACGAAGTACTAAACTACAGGACTTGATTTCCCAATTTCTTATCTGTCTTCACTTATCGAAATTCGGTTTTGTGTGCCTAATTTACTTTTGTGGCTCGTGTTCGTTTATACATACCATTTTTTATTTAACATTAAATATTTAAACCTACCTACCACATAAGTATACGTCGCAATCCTCTGGAATTACTAATTTCTTGAGTGCGTTTTTCCAATCGTGGTCCGATGGTTCGGAAGCCATGTAAAATATTGGTCCCCATTGCTGTGTGACTGATTGATTCACATTTACCTACATAGGACTTGTATGGGAAACTCAAATGGCTATAAAAATAAAAAGCATAAATAAATGTAACTAATAATCGCAGTACGCAAAAAAAAAATCATTGTACAATAGTCGTCTTACAGAATCATCGCTCACCTTTTATATAAGATAGGTTTTTTTTTTTTTTTTTTTTTTTTTTTGACAAGAAAAATATCGACAGTTAAAATCGTTTATAAAATAGAAAGAAAAGAGATAGAGAATATTTTTTTTCAGGTTCTGTAATAGCCACATTCTTAGTTTAGTACATGCCTAATGGGAAAACAATTAAGCAACAACGCGCGTGCTCGTGTACACGTTCCAATGATCGAGAAGGAAAAAAAACCACAGCGCGTTTCTCTCCATGCACGTCACCAACTATTTTGTGCTTGAAATTCTCCCAAACCGCCCAAACCTATATCATGATCCTCGTACGTGTTTAGTGCGCCTAATCTCTATTTTCCCTCCCATACAGTGACACTGAACAGCCACTTTGACGATAAATACATATATTCCACCTCGCGACACACCTTTCTTTTTTTTTTTTCTTTTTTTTTCCTCAACGGGTCAAGGGAAAAAAAAAGAAGGTACATAAAGCGTGCGTTACGCGACAAAAACGCTTGCCGGTGCTTCGGAGCGTGTCTTGCACCTCTACCATCGAACAATACGCCGATATGTTTTTCCTCCTCGGCCGACCTTGCACCTCCGCAGCGAAATAAAAAGTTACCGATCTCGAATCTTACACGCTGCGATTGTGTATCCGCAAGCAGCGAGGTGGAGGAAAAAAAAGGCCGCTCCGAGCGTTCGGTACACACGAGCCAATTCTAGGCTCCCAAAATAGATTCGCTATTGGCACCGGCTAAAAGCTCCGAGAGAGAGAGAGAGAGAGCTCCTCGTCTCCCTATATAGCCGTGCAGGCATGGTTGTCGTCGAGCGATAATTTTTTTCCCGTTCCCCCGCGAGATTATCTTTGCTCGCTACTGCCGCGGGGGGTGATGGTCGGCGATTCAACTTCGCTGATAAGCCAACAGCACGCTTACGCGTATAGGTACGCGTGCGAGAGAGAGAGATAAGCGATCCACGCTTATGGACTCGCTTTCACGCCTATGCCGCGGCTGCTCGCTAATCCCTTCCGGTTTTGCTTTATCGGACATCACCTCTATCACCGCAGGCAGGCTTGAGATGAGTGCCCTTTTTTTTTTCGCGTCTCTGTTACACTCGCACGCGGTTATTAATTTGAGCTCGTTAGCGTCAAACAATACATCATGTATATGGGTAACCGTACATTTATCATGGATGGACCGCGGACACTTTTCTTTTGTATCGGCGTGCGTTAAAAACTGTACGGCCACCCGATAACGATGGAATATTGTTGTTATTATTTCACGCGAAGCATCGATTGTCTTTATTATCATAATCGGTGTCGATACACATAGGCACTCGAGAAAAGAGAATCAAAGTAAACACGTTATCGCGACGTGATCGTGCACCGAAAAAATCACGCACTCGAGCTGCAGTATAATGTAATGTACATGTGTGCGCATGAAAAGTAACGATACGATCTCGAGGGTGTGTATCGAGCCGCTTCGCGAGGGAGATAAATATTCGTCCCATCGATGCGGTCAACGCGATTGGTAAATGTACCCCACTTGCCGGCATCACTCGTCACAACGAGGGTAAGTAAATATAGTAGCAGCGCTGCCCCGTACAGAGAGTAATAGCAGTGTAGTTATAGCACGGCAGCAAACAAAAAGCTCTTCCAGAGGCAGCGAAGGACGCGCGCCCTCGAGAGCACCGGCTCTCTCGGAAGCGAATAACCCGTATAATCGGCGCAAAAGAGGTTGACGGCTGCGGGGATGGGGAAGTATACATACTATGCCTCTTCCTCCTCCCGATCGCCGTCGCGTCCTTGTTAATCGGACACGGCGCGTGCGTGCGCGCGAGAAAGGAGACACGCTGCAGAGCTATACACGCATACACATCATCTACATATACGTGCATGCCATCGTTCGTCCGTTGTAAATGCAGTATATCTATATATGTACGTGCAGTATGGCTCGGAAATGCAAACGGCGCCGGCTCCCTTCCTATTTCGCCCCCCGTCGGCTTTGTTCCTCTCGTGTGTACGCGCGCGCGTATATGTGTCGCGCGGTGCTCTCTCTGCTGCCCGCAGCCATTTTGATATAATCTTCCACTCTCGATCTCTCTTTCTCTCTCTTCGCTTCGCTTCGGTGTCTATATACTTGTATGGTAAATCGGAATGCACTTGTTTTGCTCGTCATTACACGCTTGTCCCGATATCTCTCTCTATCTCTTCCGCCGTTGGAACTTGCGCGCGTGTTGCCCTTTTTTTAATCGCAGACTTGCGTATACGAGCACACACAGTATGAAATATGTAATAAAGTATGCACATGGACAGGAGCTCTCGAAAACGAAAATCATCCCTTTGATCATGCTTTTTTTTATGGAAAAATTGAGCTTGCGAGCTTGCAATCAATACGAAACTTTGTAACGGGGTCTCGTGAGTTGTTGAAAAGTGCGCGCGAAAAATAATAAATGTTAAAAAATAAAAAGAGTATCGCTCGTTATTAAATTCATCGAGAAAATTTACATATTTCACGCACGTGTACCTATTCGATGGGAGAAAATTAAATTCTCATGGATCAAAATGAAAAAAAAAAAAAAGAATCTCATGATTGCAGAAAAATTGCACCAATCAATTGGTTACAACGTAGAAAGGAAAAAAGAAAGTACGGACCGAGCCTCTCCAATAATCGACATCCGCACGTATATATGATGCCCTCATTAGCCTCTCCCCGATGATCTCCCCAACCAATGGTCGTAATGTCCAACAAAAGCTCTGCCCCGTTGGTCGTCCACCCGAGAGACTCGATAAAAGCGCAGTCGACGAAAAAGCGCCAAAAAGCCCGCGTGAGAGCTCGTAAAAAGGCGATGAGGGTGGAGGGGAAAAAAAAAAACACAAACACGTGCCCGCGAAACGTCATAAATCACAGCATGAAAAACGCGTGGTAGTGGTACACGGTACACACATGTTTCGTCAGCCGTTCGCGTTTGAAATTTCTTTTGCGTGCACTATTAACACAAGCGTGACGATTGTTTCGTCATCGATCAGCCTTTCTCTTGTACGAGGTGGAAAAAAAACAACAACACATCCTAAGCTCCCAAAGTGCGTCGAGTATTTGTGTTTGTCTACGGATCGTCGCAGCTCTTTATTTATTTTTTTTTTTTCCTCGACTTGACGTTGCGCACGTGCTGCTGCTGATACGCGACGAAAATGTGTGCCTCGCTTGTTATTTCAGCTTTTAACTTTATCGCAATGTTTTATTGTTATATACTTTTTTCATGCATCAAGTAAAGCACGCGGTGTGAATTTACCTGCGTACTTGGCATTTTTGTTTCTTTTTGACGAATAAAAAAAAAAAAAGTCGTAAACTAATCTCCGTGTGTGTGATAAATCATCCTAGGATAATTTGAACCAATCCATCACTACACGGTGTTACATCATTAAGGTTGCATTGATTGCGATTGTCAGTAAAATCAAAAGAAGATCTCGGCCCTTATTTTGACGTATCGTCTTTCACCGTTTGAAGGAAATAAGACAATAAAATAATTGGTCGACCAAACTTCCACCCCCGACTCATTAGACTATGGGAGCTTTCAAGTATCCCAATCAGTACCATATTCGTACACGCAGCCCCAAAATCCCTGTAAGGAGAATAAAGTTCGGCCACACAGTAGCGGATGAAAATTTTACAACTCGCCTGGTGCGTATGTGTATGAGTATCTACACGCATACGTAGAGTATAGTTAAAAGTCCCAAGCCCACGCTACTCGGAATTAAGCTGTCGTCTCCGCGCAAAGCTAAGAGAGAGAGAGAGAGAAAAGAGGAAGCTTCATTGCCCACTACACTTCTTCAGCAATGTAAGGTCACAGTTTTCAACGCCATTCCCTTTCTGACTTTGGACCCTTTAACGCAGCCGCAAGGGGGAGTGGGGGAGCTTTGAACGTCATAAAGTCACATTACAGCATCTGCAGATGGTTACAACTTTGTATTGGGTAATTAAACATTTTATCCTGAAAGTGTAAATGTACCTTTATCAAAGCGTATTTTTTTTCTTTTTTTTTTTCCATCAATCCAGCCACGCTCGTTTTGTTTTGTTTTTCTCGTACCTCAGTCGTTTTGCGCAAAAGAGACAAGATAAAAAGAAAAAAGGGCTGCTGAGTTCAAAAGCATACGCGGCACGACGAAACAGAGGGGTCGATTACGCGTGGGTTTGACCTCTTGGACGCATGCGTGAATATTGGAGGGAAGGAGAGAGAGGAGGCGTCGGGGTTACGAACTTTTTCTCTTATTTTCTTTTCGAAACGCGTGCCGATTTTAATGAATAATGCATTTTCATGAGCTGCTTTTAATGGCGATGCTATGGCTGCCGGAAGGGGAGGAGGGAGAAAAAAAGTTGGAATTTTTCGCATCCAAGGTATTTATAAACTTTGGCGTGGTATTTTGAATGGCAATCAAAAGTTGAAACGTAATAAAGGTTGAAGAGTTGACGTGGAAATAACACGCTTTTTTTTTCTTTTTTTTTTTCTAGCCGAAAGATTGGAAATGAAAAGAAATGAACAACAATACACAATATACGACGCTGAGTGAAAATAATGCGCAAGAAGTCTTCTATGAATGTAGCGGTGGGTGGACGAAAATAACTTTTCGTGTGCCGCATCCACGACAAACTAATTGTCAAGTCTCTCTGTTGGCGTGATTCGATTTACCCTAAACTAAATTATTGTGTTATAATGTGCATCTTCCAAAGCCACTACGTTACAAATAGCATTGTATAACTACGTCATTTACTTGTGAACAACTTAATCGTTTCTCGAAGCACTCGAAGCATTTATTAATTTTTTACCTTCTATAAACATTTTTTTTCTTGTACATCGATTGTCCCAAATAGTTCCAAACCTCCCCAGGTTGACCCTAAATTAACTTAAGAACAGAAAAAGCCGGGTATAGCTTGGAAATAAATTCCACTCTGTTATGTGCAGACAATTGCAAATTTACCATTCACAGTTTGAATCGCGTACAAATTTGTGAGCGATCAATCCCCTCGTCAAATAATTAAAATTGCGCGATACATCATTCACGAATCGCAAGTCGCAGCGATCGTTATTACGATACTATGAATACATCGAGCGCCCCGCTGCATCGACAACACTGCGCTGTTGGTCAGCCGAGTAGTAGTAACAGCCAAGTTACGCGCAGACGCCGAATATATTCTCCCGCTCGGATAAACATGCAGACCTAATGAAAGAAATCTCGGCGACTGGCTGATGATCGGACGGATTGACGTTGTCAACTTTTGATTTACTTGGACGATAATCGCGTCGTGTAAACTCGTTTGGCAACAATTTATCTCGAAAATATTGTGCCGATGCAACTCCTCCATAAATACAGGTCTTATCAGCCAAAATGTGTGTAATCATGTTTTGTTTGCTTTACCAAATATGACGTTGAAAAAATGAAAAAATGAACTAGTAAATGGCCGTTTTAGATAGTTAATTTTTGTACAGGTACCCGTAGAGATCAGACACGCGTGCGCCTCTTAACAAATAAACAAAAAAACGCAACAACACCCGATCATCCCCTTTTTTAATGAATGAAACACTCCCTCCCTACCCCACAGAGATGTATCAGAAGGAAGCCTTTGTTAATTAAATGTCACCCTATACACCGAATTGATCGAGCAACAAGACGACGACAACAACAATGACGTGCCAATATATATTTACAAAGAGAGATAAACACAGCATAAGAGGACTCTCCATCTCCGTCTCGAGCTGTTCAACCTCTTCTCGTCGTGGTGACGGTGCAGGTATATACATAAAGTCGCGGGTACACGCGAGCGAGAGCGCGCGCGCGCATTTTCCCCACTTTGCCGCTCGGCATCATCTCTCTCTCGGAGCTATACCCCGCTCAACGAGAGTCTGTGTCGGTCGACTACTCTCCGTTTCTCTCTCTCTCTCTCTCTCTTTCCCCTGCCCCACGCGCTGCTTTAGTAGGACTGCTCTCTGCTGTTGGCATCGCCGCCTGCACCGCCACCGCCGCCAGCCACAGTAGTAGGCATCCGGAAAGTGCCAGTTTCTCCTCGCCGATCGTCTACGACGCTACTATACACGCATTTCACTCGGTACACAGGTACTTCCCACCTATTTATCCCCTCCACCCTTATGCAGACTTTCGCGGATCGTTATTTATTGATACTGTTGTTTTTGTTGCTCATAAGACCCGCTCTCAAACGCTTTGTCATACGCGGTTGCGCCCCGAGAGCGAGCTTGTTAAAGGTCGCGCGTCGCGCGTGCAAAAAATCAAATACATCCACATGTAAACACACACAGAGAAACCCTCATCTAAATGTGTACATAGAGCGCGATCGTATGTTTACATGATCGATTGATCGATTGTTCGGGTGACGGTGCGCCCATGGATCCCAGTGATTGATGAAACATTGTAAATTAATGTACAGCAATTGGTGTAACAGTGGCGCTGCTCCTCGCTTCGGCGATGATGTTGAAATTTTCATTAACGACGAGTTAATGGTTTCGCACCTGCGCGCGGGCTCACGCGTCTTTGTGCGCGCATAGACGATAACTTTCTCGTCGTTGTGTACGTGTTGTCATCTTGTCATTGGTCTTCGCATCTAGATATATACATACATCCATCCAAACAGGCGGGGATTGGCCGTGTTTCTTTCTGTCCCGCAAAGAAACGGTTGCAACTCCAGACAATTGGTTGTATACAAAGACCACGAGGGTGTATCAGCCCCCACGTACGACACTCTATCGCTCCCACTCCCTACTAATCATCTTCCCCCCCCTCCCTCCCACCGCTCGCTGGACACGGTTTTGTACCTCCCAGCCAGCCGGCTCTCCTTCTTTCGCGGTGTGTGATTATACGGACGCACACTCGTATATTACTATCAGAGATAAGGAAAATACATGATGCGCGCGCGCGCCCCGGCGTTATACGCTAGTGGTGACGACGACGGTGATTGCTTCGGCTAGTTTCGAGTAATACGGAACCAAGAGGAGAGCATATAATATAGGTGTCCATTGTGCTCTAGGCCGCTGAAGAAGGTACATCCATAGGTATTCCGTGCATCAGTAGTCCACACGACGCTGCCACGAGTGCGCACATATTATATTATATAGTGCCTCTTCGAGTAGTGTTTCGTTGTTACTTCGTTGTTCATTATTGGTGATATATTTTGCATACATATTATTATATACACTCAGAAACAATATTATATACATTGCTAACGGAGTTGCATCTTTCGGGATACAAGTTCGCGTGTGTGTGTAAGTGCGCGCGTGTCTCGCTCGTTGTGCGTCCGATCGGAGGTGAGACGTGAAGACTTTTTGGAACAATCGCCCGCGAGGATACAACCAGCAGTAACCCTGCAGGTTAGCCTTACGGACAGCTTTACGAATGTACATCGACCCTATCATAGAACCTCGACCCCAGGACAATTTGCCATCTACGCATTACGCCGACATCGCCTCAGTAACAAGCACAGCGTTTTATTGCTTTGAACCAGCTTTGTGAGTATGCTTACATACGTACACGTGGTATATTATTGTCGCGCTAGAGTAGCTATGACCTTGGGAGGTGGAGCGATTCGCAAAAAGTTGTTTTTGAAGACGAAACATGTTTATAGCGTACAGCGCTACATTGCCGGTGCGCGTCGTGGGGTTTTTTTTTTTTTTTTTTTCCTCTCCCGACAGAGGTGGAGGCGCGCATCTTCCTCTCGGTGACCCCCCGAACGATAAAATCGAATCGGAAATTCCTCTCCGGCCTTTGCGTCACGAACACTCGTTTGCATGGGAAACCACATCGATGGAAGGGAGGAAAACGATCCGTCAGTCGAGCGCGACGAAAACAATGCACGAAAAAAAGGGGGGACCTTTAAATCTCGGCCGGTGCACCACAGATGACGGCGACGATGGTGGACTAAAATTAAAAGGCGCGAGCGATCGCCCGTAAGATAGAAATAGCCCGGACGATATACGTGCTTACACGTGCGCGCGACGAGAAGGAGAAACAACAATGATGGAGGGTGTTTCGCAACGTGTTGCGTTTGCTTCCTCCTCCTCTTCGTATTGCCGATTCGTGCACATCAATAATATTTGTCGCGAATCGAAGCTTTCACCTCCTTTTTTACGGCCGATCTCTCGCCAAGTTGTAATATCAGTCGGCTTCGCGGGAGAAAGGGCGAGAAATTAAGCAAATAATCACAAGAAGTGCGTGACTCCTTCATATCTCGCTCGTGTGCAGATACCACACGAACGCGCACGCATGTACGTATCATGGGTGTGTGTATATATATATATATATGTTGGCTGGTGCGCGCGGAGGAGGTGTTACGCGTGACGTCACGACCACGGTCGTCGTCATCGGCGTTTCCTCCTGCGTCAATTCCATGCACCTACTTTGCGCGTACATATACGTATACGTGCACGCGTACCGATGGAAAGATCCGACTCGCCGTATACTTGCACCACTCGTTCGTTTGTTGTCCGTAACGCCTCCGATCTTTGATCGATCGGCTCCTTTGTTCTTTTCTTTTTTTTACCATATACTAGCTTCGCGCGCCATCTACTTTGCTCAAAACCGGTAAACTGTACTATCACCAGCGATTAACGACATCTGCATTGTTGGAGGGGGGGCCAGAACTGACTCGTGTAAAACTAACTTCTCTCTCCCCCCTCCACAATTGTTGACGATCAGGATTGGTAAAACTTGCATTCCGTTCACGTCAGGTGTCCAACACTATGCTAATCCACTTAATACACGTATTACACGTACGCTTGTGTAGTTACGCTTGACCGTGTCGACATAGTGTTGTCCCCCAAGACGCGACGGTCATCACCGGCGCCTATACTCGCTTATCCCTCCATGCATGCACGGACACTCGCTCCGCATACGTGTATTTAACGATGTCTTATCTAAAAAAAATTTTCTTTCGCTTCCAACACTCGCACACACCGATGCGAGTAGACCCACACGATATCGCAGGGAAAGCGCTGATAGTAACTAATCGATTTTTAATGTAAAAAACTTCGTTTATGCTTATCACGAGGGTATACGTGATTGTGTTGTATGTATCAAGGTATTTTCGAAATATAGTTTTTAACAATTCAGGTTCTCGGAATCTCGGTTTATGTTTAATGTCCACACTCTCTATACCTTCGGGTCTTGGCCGCGTTTGGCGCTGACGACGAACTTCAGCCGCGTATAATCATTTTTTTTTGCATATTCCGAGCGCGACAGCGTTCACCTTGAAATGCCGTGCAGGCCGGTTGTTACGTAAAAACGAGAGATTCATAAAAAAAAAAAAAAAAAAAAAAAAACAGAGGCATACATATATATGCATTGTTTTGACGAAACGCAATTTCCTCTATATACATATATTACATATTACGTGTTACGAAAAAAAAAGCGCGCTGTCGCTTCTGCTTCGCCCAACCATGTAACAACTTGGTTTTCTCACTGCCTCGCGAACGATTAGCACATCGGGTCGCTCAGTTGTTCACTCGTTACAAACACACTCCGTGTTTACTTGATCCCCGCATTTACCTCGCTCTTGTTGCGCGTCCTCCGACTCCTCGGGCGTGTATGATTACACATAAAGCCACCCCCCCCACCGAGCGCGAGAGCAAGTGCGTTCCATGTTTGCGGGAAAGTTTTTATTATTCAATTCAGCGTATATATATGTATAAGTACGGGTGTGTACTTGCGACGCGATTCACGAGTTGAGGCGCGTGAGCCACATTCCGTGTGTTTATTTTGCTCAACTGGAGCACGTGATTGCTATGGGTGGGTGGGGACAATATAACTTTACTTGTTGGGACGGACATGGATCTTGCGATCTTTTTTGGTAGACTTATCGCATGATTTTCAAATCTATATCAATTAGATGGTCCGTAAACAACTGGTCTCGCTTCTTCTCTCGAGGCGACAGCGACAGCGACGATGAGGATAATTCGCTCTCCTGTTTATCATGATAACGGCATTCCGATCGGGGAAGTCTTCCCCCGGATTACGGAGGACAGAAGGAAAGAAAGTTGCTTCCCCCTTCATCCCCGCAGTGGGGGAGAAAAACGAGGGGCGAAAGGGAGTGAAAAATATTCCGAGTTTTCTTTTTTTTTTTTTTTCCAGCTAAAATGACTGTAACTGGTGAGAAAGGAGAAACTTTGCTCGAGGGCGGCTAATTTAGCTGATTCGGTTGGCAAACTTTATTCATTTTCTCCTCTACTTATATATCTCGAGTCTCTTTACAAACTGAATGTAACTCTTGCGGCGCTCGCCGACACTTTGTGTATTGGTACGAAAAGCTCTGTCAAACTGTGACATTTTTCTTTGGAATATAAAAGAAAATGGTCAAAAGTCAATAAACGATGACAATTGAGTTGGAATTCAATTGACCGCGCATCCACAACATCCGCAGCCGAATGTTTGTTTACGCTTTTTCAGCACCATCATCGTATACGTCTGGCGAACCTCCGTTATACCCATCGAAATTTTCTGCCTCGTAACTCGTCCCCGCGCCGCTCCTCGTTTCCGGTGACGTTTACCTGCTCCCACCAGAGATACTCTTTGCCTGTCACACAAGCCACAAGGGCATTGCGTTCCTTATCCCCCGTAATACGATAACTACTACTACCACGCTTTGTTTTCCACTCTCAAGCTCCGTGCGAAAATTCGGGGTGTACGCCACGTGCATCTCATCTTTCGGGTACTCTCGTACTTCTTCGGTGCATAACTCGAGAAATTACTCTCTCCGCGGTGGATATATATAGGGGTTTATATACACCCAAATGCAATAAGAGCAAGGAATTCAGGAAATTACTCGAATAAGCGGATACATTTTTTAAAGACATTAGGCCGGACAGCTTGACTGATCATTGTACATTGATACATTGTTCTACTTATTCCCGTTGTTTCCTTGCGTATCACCACCAGTATAGTTGCGGAAAAAGCGCCACATCAAGCTACTTATACTTACTCCGTTCAATTGAGTACAAAGTCGATCGACGAGCGCGCTAATGTTTGGATTTTATTTTATTTCCCCTCTCTCTCTCTTTGCTAGCCACGACAATTTCCATGTTTTGAACTACTTTGCTTTTTGCTCGCGCTGCACGTGCACAAGGTATACGAGCCTCGCGTTGCGCTCGAACATATTGTGTTGCGGTCCGCGCGAAACTATACAGCGTTTCTATTTATAATTCGCGAGTGTAAATAGGACGACGCCGCCGGTCTCGTACTTTGTACCTATACATGTATGTACGCGCTCGTTTCTGCGCCCCTTGTGTTTAGTATAGTAACAGTTGTAGCGGGTGTTGTTGATAAGAGAGACCCCAAAGTTGTATATCTCGCTGTCACGTGCTTATTTCTTGGTTTGCTTCATTGGCGACCAACATTGTCGTTATTGTCATTGCGGACGCAACAACGGCGAACAAGAGAAAAACAAATCGAGCCGATAGTTGTCAACAGATTGGTTGTTTGTTGCTCGATATCGTCGTCATCGTCGTCGTTGTTTCACTCACATTATACGGTATTTCGGTGACTAACGAAGCGTACACTCGTTAAATATGAATGGCTCGGTTATATAAGTGATGCTCTTATCGGATCCAACGGCCAGGGTGAATCAACTTACAAAAAAAAAAAAAAAAAATTGCTCGTTCGGTATTCATACAAAGTAGTAATGACGGTATCTGCCGCTAAAATCGATGATTCGATTTGGGACCCTTGTTGTGCATAGGCGTAACCGACACTCGCCGTGGGGGGAGGGGGTGGGACATGAGAGGAGATGATTAATCGTGACAAAAGCGTGACCTACATACCAACGCGGTAAAAAAAAAAAAAAAAAAAAGAAAAAGAAAAAAAAACAGGGCCAAGAGACCACTGGGTACAGGATGAGAAAAGGGGAACGTCTAAATATTTAACGCGTCCACCTTGCAGGCTATCACTTCCGTGACGGGAAACGAGGGAAAAGTACACAGGAGGGGGAGGGGGCGGAGGAGTCGAGCCGGCGCGTTCCTCTTGGACCCGCTCCAAAATCTCATAGGCCAAACTTTTTCTTTTTTTTTTTCCCCTTCTTTCTTCGAGAGCCTCAAAAAAGTCACTCCCTGCACCGCTGCCGAAAATTTTTCGAGCTCTAATTTTTCCCTCCGCGATTGCATTCTCTCTACTTTGCACACGCGAGAGGGATATAGGGGAGGAAGTAGGATACGAAATGTGGCAGCGACGAGAGTTGGTGTATATTATACCTATAGTATTCATGTTTCATAGAAGAAGGAAGGGGGGCAGAGATGAACTCCGTTTTGATGGAGTCATCGTTTTAGCGGAGCAGCTGGCCGAGATGAGTAATGCCACCACTGTAGTAGTGGGTGCACGTGCAATGTACCGGCGTTCGCTGTATTTCTGAAATTATCATCGTGTATAGACACTTTGTATTACAGCCAATTAACTTGTCATCTTCAGTTTTGTAACACTTTGAAGCGCACGTAGCTACTCGTCCACTGTATCCTCATTATTAAAGAGCGTTTGGAATTTATACACTTGTGAATACCGTAAATACTCACCTACAGAGTGGATTGTCGAATGCTCATTACTTGTTGACCACTGTGACCTAGTTTTTTTTTCTCCAATTCTTTTGTTCTTACAACAGCCCATACTCATTAATATACAAGTTAAATTGATATGACGAATCTTTGTTACTCTCGGTGGTCTTATACGACGCATCCATCTTATGAAGAATATAACAGTATGCGTGGGTTTGTGAGTCTAAGAAATTAATTACTCCTTCGAGCGAAACTGTACCCGCTTGTAAACACATACGTCTACTACGGAAGTCGCCTCGGTACCGAAGAAGATTGAAATAAAAAAATGAAAAAGGAATCGCTCGATCTCTATCAGCGTCAAACTGGACGTGGTGGCTCGGTCAATATTGCGTTACCCAACACCGCCCGTACGAAGCTCCGCGAAATACATATACTCCCGCGCAGCTCCATATAATACCGTAGCGCGAGTTGTACTTGGGAAAATGACTTGGCCTACGTATAAAAAGGTCGCGAGGAGCTTTTACTCGCACTACGACCCGCACACGCGCGCGTATATTACAAGTACTTTCGCGGACCGGAAATTTCGCAAGCTGCTTAGGAAGTGCCGGGTGAGACGGCCCGTCGTTTTTTCGCTCCGAGTCCCTCCCGCCCATGGGATTGGATTACGCTAGTTTTTTTTTTTTTTTTTTTTTTTTTTTTCCTCTACATTGTTCGTGCGAAAGAAAAAAGAAAACGAGTCCAAAAATACATGGATTCCGCTCGCTAATGATTCCTTTGTTCTCGCGTTGGCCGATGTTTGTTCACAAAAAAAAAAATTATTTGTCGATTATTGAGTAGTAAAGCCGAAACAAGCTCAAAATTTCCATGAAATTTTTAATTAACGGCACGGCTATTAAGTAGAGCCGAGTGTGCTTCCTTATCGTCATTTGTTAATTGTTTCGATGAAAGCGCTTATTGGTTCATTTTTATCACGAAACTTTTTCGTAAATACGATAATTATCATCGTGAACAACAAAATTTTCGACGTTCCAAATAACGTTATACTTTATACTACAAGTATAATTATGATGGAGTAATAAAAAAATTGCCAGCCAACAAATAGTTGGAAAGTGACTTACTGTTAAAAAAAAAAAGAAAAAAGAAAAAAAAAGGAACTTTGGCTACTTTGAAAAACAGAAATTTCTCCGAGAGAAAAGCTGTTGGGGAAACTTTGGCTTTTCCTTATCGTCATTTGTTAATTGTTTCGATGAAAGCGCTTATTGGTTCATTTTTATCACGAAACTTTTTCGTAAATACGATAATTATCATCGTGAACAACAAAATTTTCGACGTTCCAAATAACGTTATATTTTATACTACAAGTATAATTATGATGGAGTAATAAAAAAATTGCCAGCCAACAAATAGTTGGAAAGTGACTTACTGTTAAAAAAAAAAAAGAAAAAAGAAAAAAAAAGGAACTTTGGCTACTTTGAAAAACAGAAATTTCTCCGAGAGAAAAGCTGTTGGGGAAACTTTGGCTTTTCCTTATCGTCATTTGTTAATTGTTTCGATGGAAGCGCTTATTGGTTCATTTTTATCACGAAACTTTTTCGTAAATACGATAATTATCATCGTGAACAACAAAATTTTCGACGTTCCAAATAACGTTATATTTTATACTACAAGTATAATTATGATGGAGTAATACAAAAATTGCCAGCCAACAAATAGTTGGAAAGTGACTCACTGTTAAAAAAAGAAAAAAGAAAAAAGAAAAAAAAAGGAACTTTGGCTACTTTGAAAAACAGAAATTTCTCCGAGAGAAAAGCTGTTGGGGAAACTTTGGCTTTTCCTTATCGTCATTTGTTAATTGTTTCGATGAAAGCGCTTATTGGTGCATTTGAATTCATCGGCACATCCGATATGGCAGTAATTTGCACTCCCCCAATTGTCCAAAGAGTCCCAACTCGGAAAAACCGAGCGTAGACGTCAACAATTCCAGAGAGAAAGTCGTGCATCACCTACTCTCTCTTTCCCTTTATCTCTCCACGCGCGTTAAGTCATTCGTGAGAGGGAAAGGAAGGGTATGTATGTGTGTACGTGGTGGCATCAACACTCGAGGTTTGACTTCAGTGACCACACATCGGGGTCAGTGTAGCAGTTGGCCGTGTGTTGTACCCACATATTACACGTGTTTCTCATTTCGTTACACATCGCGATAATACGCCGTTTGGATAGTATTGCATAGTAACGAGTATACAGTAAAAGCGGGAGTCACAACTTCTCGGTGTTTTTTTCTTCCCCTCTCATCTGCAAAGAGATTTACAGTGCACCTCGGGAGTGAAGAGGACTGCTTTCGTCAGTGTTTTCTCGCCCGGCCGAGATAAAGATATTTTACGTGTTTACGTTCATTTGGATGGATTCATTTTTGACGCACGTGCGGTGAGTATATCAGTAAAAAATATTATTTTCGATGGTATACACGAAGGAGACACTTGCGTGGTTTATTTATCCTCATACTTTTTCGTACCCCCTGATGATAAAAATTTTCTTCCTCCCTTCGAATACCATCAGCCGCGAGTAGGGTGAAACACTATCCATTTGCTCTCGGCCGAACAAATGAAAAATAACGAGTGGAGCACTTTCGGGTGGTGATAAAGTCGCGACGCACGCGCCGATTTCGGAAAAAAAAAAAAAAAAAGTAAGACCCCGCGCTAGAAGAAAGAAATGGGGTGCATGGGAGAAAGCAATGCACAGCTTGTGCAGCAGCGGTCTATATATCATCGTTATATTTCGAAACTGGAGCCAACGCACGGCGCTATAACATATACGTGCGATTTCTCATCCGACCTCGGGACAGAAGAAGAAGAAGAAGAATAAAGAAAGAGTATAGTGTCTTCTCGCCGTTGTTGCCATTATTAACGGAGAATCTCCTCCACCCCCCACCCCCGCTCGCGACACTGAACACATCATCATGAGCCAGCGAGTGATTTTCGCTCTCCCGGCTCGCTCGTTGTTTGCTCCGATATAGTACGTGCTCTTCATATGCATAAATATAAATGTGCGTGTACCTATGCATGAAATGTATTCCGTTGGTGTGGGTCGCGTTACGTAATGCCCCTGTAGCGGTGGCAACTACACAACTCTCCGGCTCTGGAAAAAAAAGGGAGAGAGAGCGCGTCGTGCGATTTGGTTTCCTTTTAAAAATGGCCGACTCACGTGTACGTATATATGTGTGCTTACACATCACGCACATACACGGTCACGCATCGCGAGTGTAGATGTTCTCCTACTCGTTTGTTTTGATGCGCGCATATTGGCGTTATCGAAGCACATATATAGGTACATACATGTATATACATACACGTGTCTCTACTCCCTCTCTCTTAGTGCGCATGTTTGAAAGATGGGTAAATACATGCTCGCTTGCTTCTTCCGTCTCTGTTATGCTACTGCCGACGGATTGGGCCTGATGGCCTCTCTTGCTCTTTTTTTTTCCCCCCGTCATCTTAGCATGCACGATAAAGGTAATAGCAATGTAACTCCCGAGCCGCGCGGGTTTAAAGAAAAGTATGAGCTTCTGTACGTGTGAAATAGATTTTTTTTACCATTAGTAAAAGTGAAAATGAGCGAAAAACTATTTTTTGGAGGAAAATTTGTTTCATCGGCACGTGTTTTGAAGGCTTTCTGAATAAGTTTATAAAAAAACAAAACAAAACAAAAAAAATGAAAAAACTCGTTTTGCGCGTATAAAGCTATACATTAATCTGTATCCTTGAACCCGCATAATCGTATACGGCCCTGGGGGCTATACTGCCAATGGCGAGGTAAATTGAATTTCGTTTGCTCTCTTTTTAGAGGTCATGTGTCGAATCATTATCACTGCCGTAGCTTCCATAAAAACGCGTTTGCCGAAATTTCTTGCACAAAGTATAATTTCTTTCTCTCTCTGTCTCCTCTGACATAACCGTCTGCGACAAGATTATTATTGTTCCCAAAGCGAGTAAAACACACGAGTCCGTCCTCGGCAAATTATTTCCCTCGACGAAAGCGAGCCCGTAATTATACGGCATAATATTGCCAACAGCCAAGATAATCCACGCGATTACGCGAGAAGTGGTTGGTCGTTCCGCGAGAAGTCTGCGCACGGAAAATCGATACTATCTCGCCGAGCTTCCCGAGATTTTTCGATTATCGGTATCCCCGACTCTCTGGAGAAAAAAAAAAAAAAAAAAAAAAAACAGATGTGCTTAGGTGTTCAAATAGACCGTAAAGAGGAGAGCCCCCCTGCATTGGTAACCATTTGGATTTTTTTTCTTCCATCGTCTCGAATCAAAATATGTCACCCGCACCAATCGATCGCATCAATTCAAAGTGCACCTCACATGTGTGGCGGAGGCGTAAAAAGCCAAGGGGAAACTCTCGGCTTTCTTACTTATTATCATTGCACATGTGTGTACGTGCAGCCTTGCGGGGAATTAACGAGCCGCCGAGCAGGTCTGCCGTTGAGTTCGCGTCGTGCGCGAGAAACTTCTTCTTCTCCTCTGCCGCGCTGGTCGTCCCGATTCCCCCGATGCCAGCGAGCTCTTTGGCCGATTACGTGTTTTTGCTACCAAAGACTAGTGATCTACTTACTTTGACGGAGGCACTTTTTGCGTCCACGCCATGGAATATTATCGTTTTTGCCGCTATTTGCTGGTTAGCCAGCTGCTGTTTGTTTTGTTTAGTTCAAACTAGGTATTTTTTTTATTTATTGTTAGGAAGGAAAATCGTTTAACTCTCTTTCATACCATTTGAAAAATTGACATGACCAGTTCTCCAGCAAACAAAATTTGTCCCCATACCGATCTCTGATGTCAAGAAAGTAGGGATAAAAAGAAGAGACAAGAAAAAAACGCGATATCTCGAAAGTTTGACTTGAAATTGAAAGTAATAAAAAAGCGAGTTGCCCGGAAAGTTTGTCGTTGCTGTCGCTCTACACGTGCAGGTATCGCGTCTCGGAAATACTTTACGCGTTTACGCTCAAACTTGTATATTACCCCGAGGAAAAAAGAGACTAACGGCGAAACAATTTTTTATTTTTTCCCACAGCGCACTGCTTAACTTATTCCCAGCAATTTTCAATTAACCGTAAATATACACTCGGACTGTGCGAAGAAGGGGAAAAAAAAAAAAACATTAAAGCCTTACTCCCAGGGAATTTATAACGGCATCGACAATTTTCCCTTCGATGCGAACTCTCTTTCGAAAGATCGGCTTGCACGGCTCCATATTTGCGAAAACGGATGTCGGAATCCTGAAAAACGCTCATTTTGCGTAAGCAAAACTTACGGCGGATTGGAAAAAAAAAAAAAAAAAAGAAAAAAAAAGAATCTCTCGCGGCCCGAGCAAAGATAAACAAGACTCTCTTTCTCGCTTGTCCGAGAGGAAAGGAAAAAACGCGCGAGGAAATCCTGGGCGCGGTGCTGTAACCTTAAACCCGCGCGAGAAGTGAAACGCGGCCGCGACTCCTCGCAAGAGAGGGCCATAAAAAACCAACGGGAAACTCCTCCTCCTTACCGACTCCGTTAATAATAATCCACTTTCAGCGCAGGTACGCGACACTTAAAGTCTACTGCATCATGGGGTTGTGCGGGTTGTTGAAAATAAAAGAAAAAATATGGAGCAATTATTGTGCGTCGATGTATCTAACGAGCGAGCGATCGCAATGTCGCCGTGGGCGGAATTTCCCTCATCGCTCGCTGTTTGATTATTGCCGGGGTTTTGTACACTTGGTGTACCTCTAGTCTTTTTCGTGCTCCCTGTAATAATAACAAACTCTTCTTTTCGTTCGCGCATTGCTGGACTAGTTTTTTTTATTTTTTTTTCCTCTTGATGTCGGAGATGGGTGTACGTTGCGGTTCGGACAGTGATGGAAATGGTTGGAAAGGGGTTGTTTTATATTTTTATTTCCGAGAATTTATACGTGTATCAGTTTTATTATAGAATCAGTACTTGGCTCATCATATTTCGATGATTATAATACGTTGAAAATAAAATAAATTAAAAACGGATAGTCTCCAATCGACTAATGATCAATTATTAAAGTATAGTCAGTTTATTTCCTGTTTAACAGAAAAGCATAATAATAAAACTTGAAAAAAAAAAAAAATTAATTACCCGCTAGGATATGTATTTATATATTTATAACACGGACGTGCGTGAGGATTAATCGGAAAGTCGTGCTTCCTTACAAATGTAATTGATTCAAATGACAGAAGGTGTCATCGATACTCCGAACCAAAATGACTCCACAACTACAATAGAAAAAGCAAATGAAGAGAACAAAACGAAGATCGTCGGATAGTAAAGTCCAGCGCGGACTTCGATAATTGGCTGAAACTTCACCTGTACGCGTATATTAATTTACATCGCCTCCTCGTCACCCAGACGAACCATCAAAGCCATCGGGCAACACTTTACCCAACCGGCTTTCGGCCCCTTTTTTTCTCTGTCTCATTTTTTTCGTCCAAATCATCTTTCGGACCATATTATCGTATGTATATTATGTTATGTACAGTGAGCCAAGTTACACGCGTATGTCGATTGAGTAACGACTACATCGACCCGCTGCGACACTTCAAACTCCGCATGACTTAACATTCGAAATCGTTGAAAAATACGGGTTGTCGATTCCGTATAATCCGCATCTGTCAAATGTATACGTTGCTTCTTTCCAGAGACCAGATAGATAGACACGTGTGGAATAGACGTTCTCGTATAACATAGCAATAGACGTTGTTGTGTGTGTAAATAATAGAGGAGGAGAAGAGTAGCAACGACGCCTTGACACTGACACACTGACATCGTTCGGTAAGCGACTGCGCATCGGTCACGAGGCAAACGCGGCTGAGAGGCCTTCGTATTGTATACTTGTATATGCTTACATGTACACACATCGCGCCGTCACCGTTGACGACTGTAATACGAGCGACGTCGCATCGTTGGCACTCCCCTATCTCTATTACGCTATGTTACTCTTTATATTCCTCTTCTTCTGCCTCTACAAACATTCGCCTGCACGCTGTATTTACAATTTTCCATTGCAAATTTTTTATACCCCTACCAACGGCCACCTTCTTCCTCTTCTGTTTCCACGTGTGCGTCGTGACATTCGTCTGGTAATTTCTTTTTTTTTCTTTTTTTTTTACGCACATATAATAATTTGATTATCATCATTATTGTACATTAACGCGTATAATATAATAAATACATGTACAAGGTATTATGACTCGATGCGCTAGCTGAATCATCGCGAGAGTGCATCGCGTCGACTCGTATACCCATATAGCGTGGGGCCGTGAGTGCGGTTTTATTTTTGACGATTTTAGTCATGCTAGCTCCCCCCCGCTGAATTATCGCTGCCACGTTGTAGGCAATCGGAGTTACTATTTTTGGATTTCATATTTCGCAATCGATCGGCCGAACCAAAGCGATACATATTTTTCTTTTTTTTTTTGTTTTCTATATTAATTAACGACGAAAGTTGTACGAAATTGGCTAAACGAGTCGTTCCTCCTCGGCGCCGAGCTGTCTATTAAATTTAAATGATTGCACGAGTATACATCGGCACGAAAATTGATTCCCGCGCGCAGCAATCAAAGCGAAACAACAAACACGCGAGGCCTCCAGCTCGCGCTGAATTCTGAAAATAAATGTGTAATTATGTACCTAGAGATAACCTTGGGAAAAATAACAAAAATCGAGAGGAGGAAAAAAAAAAAACCATCAGAAAAGCAAATCCTACAACCCGTCTCCGTTTATCTGAAATTTATTACGGTTGTTATACACGGCCGATACTCGTGTTTCTACCCCCCCCCCCCCCTATTGGTTACTATATGCATGTATACGCATGTGACGTGCATTCCCGCGATATTTTAAATCTCAAGATCCCAAGCGCGTAACTCTCTCCCCTGTCTCTGTATGTATGTCCGTATCAATTGGAGGGAGGAAGCGTAATATAGCCCTGCAAGAAAAACGGATCGTTATCAAAAATCTCTCCTTTTACCGTGTAGACGTAAAATGATGCAGCATTGCACATGTTGTGCAAAAGTTATTAAAAAAACGAATAAACAAATATAGGAAAAACGAGATAAAAACACAAACGCGTCGCTAATGAGGACGCCGGTATAGGGCGAAATTTTTGCACCCTTTTGTTCTTCGCGAGCCCCTTTCTTATTCCCTTCGTCGCACCGATCGATCGATGGCTCGTTAGCGGCTTGTTTTTCGCGCTCACTCCCCCCGTATTTGCTCGTTTACGCCCGACATCGAAACGCTGCTACCTACCCTTAAACACACAACTTTTTTTTCTTCTTCCTTCTCCATCGATTGTAATTATACTTGCGGGGAGGACTTTTTTAAATCCATTTTCTCCTCCTCCCCCCTTTTTTCACGATCCCTCGACTGATATATCGAAAAAAAGGGGGGTTTGGGGTACGTATACATGTTTGTCGACGCGCGAGAGCGATATCGGTGCTTCAAAATACCCACACTCGTTGTTTAGGACTTCCTTCGCTGCACCCTCAACCCTTTTTTTTTTTTCTCCTAACTGAGCTCCGTCATTGAACCGGAGATGTTTACGAGCTCGTTTTATAATTAGATCCGACAAGCAGATGGGGCCGCCAACGGAAGCGATGCTCAGGGAGGGGGAGATCTCCGTACGAGCGCGCGTTTTGAAAAACGATTTCTCAATTTGTAGCACCGCGAGGGGTGATGCCACATGCCTTCAAAGGTTCGCGCCAGCCAGACTTTTTTAATCAGCGCGGATGATCCACCTCGCGGGGTGTACATGGCGAAGGGAAAAAAAGGGCGGCGGCAAACACCGTACTTCATTACGCGCATTAAAATCAATCCCAGCGGAATCGGTTTGGCCGCCGTGTGCAGCGTACGAACGGAAGGCGGAGCGGGGAAAGAGCTCCGTTAATTAAAATCGCGCTAGTGAAAGAGACAGAGGGTTCCATCTCTCCGTTTTATAGTTCAATCGCGCGGCGACTCGTGCGCGCCCATATGTATAACTTTGCTCGCGCGCGGGATAAAAGAAACAAAGTATAACGTATATATACAGTAAGTTAGAAAGAAAGAAAAAAAAAGAAAATAATGGAGAGGAGAAAATAGCGCTGGTCGTTGGCTCGTCTAATCGGCGAGGCCGATCGCGTGTAACGGTATGCCGAGACAGCTGGTGCGACTGAGCTTTGGATCCTCTCTCTCTCTCGAGGTGTAATGTATGTATATCTCATTGTCTCTCGCCACGGGGAGGTGCGATTCCAAAGTGAGAGAGTGAGAAAGCCGCTAAATAAGGAACTAATTACGCGCTCGAGAGAGTAAAGTGGGGGGAGGGGGAAGTCGGACACCGTACGCGCGTGTGTTTGTATACGCGCGAACGAGCGGATGATTTATTTTGCCCCGAGTGCACGAACGGCGCGATTGCACTGATAATAGAGAGTCGATCTCTTTCGCCTTTTTTTTTGGGGACGTGAATTGTGTGTGTTTGAGAGCACGAGTGAGTTATACACACACACTCACGATAATCAAGTTGTAATTGGTTTTCTATTTGTAAGCGTTGGTTAAGGGTCGCGATCGATGCGTGTATTTTGCGCTAATTGACGATTACACTTTTTAATTTCAGGATTAATTGATCTTCTGAACTATAGAGTGCGGAGCCTGTATCGATAGGGTCACGGGGTATGAACCACCGGTACAAACGGTCGATGTAGAAAAACTTTTAATGACAAATCAACCGAGGCACGAGCGATAATTTTTTTTTTTTCATTCGATTTCTTTGATACACAAACATTGACTCTCATCGATGAGTTTTGTTCAACAGTAAAATCCTCGATAAAAAAAAATCGTACAAACTATCCCTCAATCAAAGAGAAATCAAATCACCAAAGAAAAAAAGATCATCTTCGTACAGCGGCAAAAAGGGAAAAAGAAATAAGAAGCAGCAAAGAGTTATAAATCTCGGCACTTACCAACAGATCCGTACACTCTCCTTTTTTCTTTTATCGATAGATGCCCACATACACGCGTTATGCCCCTGCACACTCGCGCTCGCGTGCGTCTGTCGTACGTTTCCCTTCGCAGCCTCTCTCTGCTCTTGTGGCATTAAACTAGCCTCCGACCGATAAGCTCTTCAGCAGCAACAGCAGTCTGGCTTTTAGCGGATGGTATACGCGCGTGTGTGTGTTTGTGCGAGAGAGAGATTATCGGAGCTTGCGCTCAAGCCGCAGGGACACACGGTGCCGCAGAGGAGAGAGAAGCCTAACGATAACGCCGGTGTTTATACGTCAAGATGAATATTTTAGAGACTCTCTTTTTTTTTTTTTTTTTTTTCTGTTCGCCACCGTGTGTCTCTATACGAGTGCTTTTTGCTGTACGCTTGGCTCGGCCCGAGGCTTTTTTTATTGGCTGAATGGAAGAGGTGGTCGGCGAAAAAATCGGAACGGGCAAGATGGAGGGACGATTGGGATGATGAATATTTAGTTGGTCTCCCCCCTCCATCTGGAGTATTACTTTCCAATCGACTGATCATGTTACGTTCAAATTAGATTAATACACGTGCAATTAAAAGTGTTATTCAATTAAGAAGAAAAGAAAAAAAAACTTGCAGTCAATCAATCCAGCTCCACCGATCGTTGCGTATACACGTTTGTTTCGTAACTCCTAAATGTTTGCGCAATAAATCGCGTTACGCTGTAATCGAGCCTCTCTTCGTTCCCGCGTTTTGCCAAAATCACGCGTTAAAATTGATTAATTAGCCTTTATAAATAGCCTTATCGCCCTCCTCTTTCTCTCGGGCTCGAGAACGACTTGACAATTTTCACCGGGAGTTACGAGATCGCAGCGCTTTGTATCGCACGGGTACAATGCCGGATTCACCTGCTGCAGAGGAATATCGTCGAGACTCTCTCTCTCACCGGTTGTTATTGTTTGCACACTTTTCTTTATTGTTTCTCATTGTGCCCACTTGTACAATATTATCAACAAACACACGCACGGAAAGTAGGTATATAACCGGCAGATTGTTGCATCCGTCCATCCAACGATTTGATTATTCAACCGTACGATATTTTATACAGCTCAATTGCCAGCGTGTAAGGCCTTTTGCCACGCGTTACGTACCTTTCGGTCGGACAAGAGTTTATTTTCGTCCTTTGAATACCATTAACTTTAAATCCTCTGGAGATTTATTTTAATCCCGGAACATATTATATATGTGTCAGTTTTTGTCTGTTTTCATAAAAATAAATCATTCCTCGTTTACGCGTGTAAAACTCGACTGTAAGCCCGTGTCCTACGAGTCTAAGATGCTCTCCCTCCCTCCTCCCAAAAAAAAAAAAAAAAAAAAAAAAAGGGATCGAAGGGGGATACCCGAGAGAAAAAGGAGGTCACAGCCACGGGTGGGCGCGAGGGGTTGGAAGAAGAAAATATCCAAAAATAATCGATACGCGCAACAATAAGGGACGAAAAAAAAAAAAAAATCAAGAAAGAAAGCCGAGCGCCAGTAGAGAGTATTATACGAGATAGAAAATCGGTCCCGCGCTCGCTTAGCCTTCAAACGGCGCTAGAAATAAACGCGCGTAATATACGTGTATACTACACAAGCAAAGTTAATATATACATGCGATCGTCCCTCCCCGCCTGGTTCTTTCGAGTGCAAAAACTTCTCGCCTCTGCGTGGCAGAAAAAGATATACACTCTCGGCAAATCCGGGATGCGGACAGGTGGCACCGGCTGTAACAATAATGACCAACTTGCCGGAAACTCATCGTCTTCTTCTCTTTGGGGATGATAATCGTGCTTCTTTTTCTCTCTAACTCCCGGGTGGTAATTAATTCGTCGCCTTTTAATTAATCGTCTAAACTTTAATTAAGTTCGCTCTTTGGTGGAGTTCGGCCGCCACCCACCCTCCACCTCCTCTCTGAAATAGCTTTGATACGCGGCGTTGGCGCGTACAAGTTTTAATGCAAAACTCCCGTCGAGCTCTTTGTTTTTGGATTTTACCGTCTCTCCCTCTCTCGGGGTTTGTGCGTATAAACTATAATCGAAAAAAAAAAAAAACCAACATGGACTGATATTCCTCAGCTCCTATTATTACACGGTTGTTGCAACGATCAACTGAGGACGAGGCGGACTCGGGTTGTGCAAAAGATACGCTGTAACGCGATACCGGTGCTCGATACAATGCCGGACGTACATATACAACACAATTAATAGCCGAGCATAAAGACTTTTTGTTTACAGCTATTAGTGCGTGCGCTGAATTGATATCCATTGCGCAACACGCCAATCATGCATCAACAGCAGAAGCTTCATTAGGTATTGAGTACTTGTTACGCGTATTGAATTTTTTAATTTTTGGCCAAATTTTTTTTTTTTTTTTTTTTTCATCCACTCTGGAAGTGACGAACATTGTTTGCCCAACGAATATCTCGCCCCAAACTGAATCGTCCAAATACCATTCGTTAAATAAGCAAAGCGCCTTTTTTCCCAGTGAATACATATTAATACATCCCTTAAAATAACCAATTGGCTGCACAACGATTCCCTTGATCCACACAAAGGGTGCAAAGAACAGAAAGATAAACGCCCCCTTGGAGAATTTTTTCCTCCCACCCGTAGGTTACATACTGCTGTATAAAAATAAGCGAAAAACGCACCCACGCGCTTACAATACACCAGCAGAGGCAATGAGGGGGAGGTTACGGTAGGGTGGGCCGCACGCGGCGCAGCCGGCTTAAATCATCCGCCCTCATTACCATTCCAAATAGGCCGCGATTAACGAGAATTAATTATCCAGGGCGCAATATCGGGCCTCTGCTAGTCGCCCTGGCACCCCCTCCTCCACCTCTGCTACCGTATCTCGCTTGTGCTCTTTTTGCGGCGGCTCACATACATATACGTATACTCCCTCCGATTTATCTGCCTTTCCATTTTCCGCACTGCCGCGGGAAACGTTGAAACGCGCTTTTTTTTTTTTATTACTTTTCCACGCGACTCTGTGATACAAACGGTACATGTGATTTTTTTTTTTTTTTTTTTGTGTATTTTATGTACAAAAATGTCTTTTCTTCTAGTAAACACTGCATTTATGTGTTATATAGGTATATGGGACGCCAAGATGTAGGTCTGAAATTCCGGTCGAGCATCAAAGTTTAGGAGATGGAGGGTTGACGACGACGGCAACGACTAAAGTTCCTCGCGCGAGGGATTTTTTTTTTTTATACCATCATCTTCCATCCCTCTCTTTCTCTCTCTTCCACTTTCTCAACGTAACCGTAAAAGATTTTAAGGGGTTTAAGCACACCAAGTTTGAAGCCACGAGCTGCACGTACGAGTTTTGAATAAATTCATCCGTGATACATATATACATATATACGTGTAAGTTTTCACAACCCCTGTATGGCTGACGCAAACGCGTAACGATGAAACTTCATACGCTCGACAAGAGCGGATCTTTTTTAAAACCCCGGTATTACAAGTTATAACAACATTATCGGGGCTTTTTGCGCGCTTTCATCCCCTCTATGCACGGTATAAATGTATACCATATACTTTGGACGGTGTATATATAGCAGAGCACAAAGGCTGTGCATCGCGATAATTGATATTCGTTGCAGGCTTCCACGTACATGTATACAATGTGTACGGGCCGCCCACACCTTTTCGTCTCCACTCGCGAAATACCCCAGAGCGTCGACGTCGCTGGTTGGTGTATACACATCACGGGGGGGGGAGGGGGCGCAAAGGGGAACAACAACGCGCCCCCAGAGATCGGCCCGGAAATGAGTTCTGCGCTTCTCCTCCTCTCCATCCTCTTATCCACTTTCCTCCCTTTTCCGAAAAACCGCGAAATCCTCTCGCCCGATTCAACCCTCTCTTCCCCTCTGTGTGTTTGTGCGGTGACGTTCTACTTAACGACCTGCGCGTGTGTTTTTTTTTTTTTTTTTTTTTTTTTTTACCCCCTCAAAAAAGTCCCATGTAGCGTTTGTCGTCGTAGTTAGCAAGCGATTAGATTTACTCTTTCGAGTTTTCTTGGGGCCATTGTGTCGCATTGTGTCCCGGCTCGGGAGTTGCTACATTGGCCATTGTGTTTTTAATCGCACAGATCAGTTGAAAGTCGCGATGAAGCTATTTTTATCGATCAAAGAGCTGATGAGCAACATTGTTGAAAAATTCAGTAAAGATTTTGTAAAAAAATAAAAAAATAACGTGATGTTTCGTTTTGTGATTGCAGCTTGGACAGGGACCGGTTGCGGGAGCGCGAACGACAGGCCCGCGCAGCCATGTCGGTCCAAGCTCAGCAGGCCGCGGTCCTGGCGGCCCCGGACGCAAGGCTCGGCCACCACCATCATGGCCATCACAACCATGGCCGACAGATGGAGCCAGATCTCGCGACCGACTCGCTCTTCCGCGCCCCAGTCAAGGTAAGTACCACCTGTGTTTATACATACATACATACATATATATTCATGGGCTCTTGAAACTTTGTCGCAAACTTTGGCGAAACGATCGATTTTGCGACAGAGACGAGAGCTCGCCTTCGTACACTTACACACACGTATACATATACATACGCAAACTACGGAAATGCATGCCAGTGTGGGTGGAAGCAGAGGTCGACGACTTTACTATAAACGATTAGTCCGATTGTCGAGAAGTTGGTCGGACACGGATGGCCGTCTTTGATCCTTGCGATGCCACTGGGGTTAAGTGATAGTTTAACAAATGGCGTCGAGGATAGCTCTTGTCTTTTTTTCTTTTCATATAAACTCGTGATCAATCGATCTCACGGATGCAGTTGAGATTGAAAATCAAACATCGAGTGACTGAAGAGATAATCTCGCGGTTGTACGAAAAAAAAAAAAAAAAAAAAAAAAAAAAAAAACAGAGCCAAGAGCACAAATCACGCGTCCAATTGCATTCCGACAAACGAGCGCATAAAAAACACTCCCCCTATGCGGCGTGATTTCATTGCGAAAGTCGGAAATTCAAATCCACCAGCGTCGTTCCGGTGTTATATCTACATACATAATATATATACCATCGGTACGTAGCACAAAGAGAAGCGGAGAAAGAAAGAAAGGGCTATGGGGGGTGGGCATTGATGGAGCGACGTTCTCCAATAAATCCTCATAAAATCCATAAAGTTTAATAAGGAACTTTGGTGGAGTACAAATACCGGTAGAGTCGAGGGAAAAGTCACCCGCTTAATCTCGGGCTCTTCCGATAAATCCACGGTGCTTGCAGCTTTCCCCCCCGCCCCCCCCCTTACTCTGACTGACGGTGAAATCGAATATTGAGTGCATTTTGGCTTTTTCCCTTTATATATATATGTATATTATAAGCAGTGCACAGCCTTTCCCTCCCTCCCTTTTTCCTCTTTTGGGTGGACGCACGCCATTATAGTATAACGAAAGAGGAGGAGGGTGAGCTAGCCGCGCGTGTAATTTCATAAATCCGGCCGCCGCGTGGGAGAGCTTCGTTATTAGTCCGTTCGCGCGCTTATCGCCGATAAATTCGGCCGGCCACTGCTGTATACATGCGCGTATCCTGCATGGCTAATTTTCGCGGCAACCCCCTCCCCACTATATGTGCGTATATAACATACACGTTGCGGTGTTGCATATACGGCAGTTTCCAGTGGGGGTACGCCATGTGTCACGCTGACCATGTTGACGGGACCCCCTTTAGTATGGCGTATGGAATTTTTTATATCTCCTTCGCCCTTGTTTTGTATACGAGTTTGCAGTGTGTGCCGGTTAGTTGGAAATCATTTTTTTTTTTTTTTTTTTTTTTTTTTTTTTTTTTTTTTTTTTATAAATAGTGAGAGTAGGTGTACAAAAATTTTTCGGAAACCGATATGCAGCGCGTTGCATACTATCTCGTATAGGCTGGTCGCGAGCTTTTTCGGAGCCTATGAAATCCGTATAGGTCGTACATATGTTTCATCCCCTCGAAAGTTATCCTACGCGTCCCTGCATTTTTATTGTACGATTTTGCTGTTCCCGCGTCGCTTGAATAATGCGATGAGAAACAATAAAGAAAAAAAGCAAACAAATTAATGAGAAGCGTACGCCAACGCGCATAAACAACGAGTCCTCTGTATGTTTTTTTTTTTTTTCCTTTATTAGTGCACCACATCAGCCTCTCGCTTCCAACGCCAAGTATCCTCTTCCTCCCTTTGTCTACGACGAGTTCTTCTCTCGAGCAGCAATGCTATAGCTCAAAACAAGACTTTTTTTTCCTTTCCCCCTGCCCCTTTTTTTATCGTACAAACGCCACTAGCGATCCGGCAAAGACTCTTCAATTTGCGCTCCGATGACGACAATGCAACGAGGACGTATGTATCCATTTGTCGAGTTTCATCGAGAACATAAACATGTCCTTTGTTACTCGATCCCTCATTTTTTTTTCCCCTCGTTTCGAAGCATCGGCTTCCACATAGGTACGTTGTTGTCATTATACCCGTGTCCTTTGATTTTTTTATTTCAACTCTCTCTCTCTCTCTCTCTTTCTCGGTGCGAATTGTTCGATGGATCGAAAAATCGAGATATTTACATGTTGCGTCTCTTTCTTCCGCTCCGGTCAAGGTGAATTTAAGAAAAACTGCAAAAGACACGCGCAACTTTCGTATGATGCTTAAGATGACCGAGTGAATGGACGACGAAAGAAACGGGAAGGAACAGGAGCGGATGCCATGAACACTACCCTTTGACGTTTACCTCACGAATTAATTAAAACACAAACACGGCACTGAGCTATTATCCATAGTTGCGGTGGGGTGATGTTGGCATTATCCCTGTGCTAATTAAGCGCTTCTTGACGCGAAATTAGCGAATAACACGACCGCGCTTCTTCCTCGTCCTCGTTCGTACGTTATATTATCGTCGACCGCTTCCAATCCTCATTACGAAATAATATTACGTTTATATTTCATGCGCCGCTGATGTATGGTATCCTCGAGGAAGTTATGTCTTGATTGCGCTCCCTGTAATGTGCCCTTCCCCCCCGACAACATCATCATCATCATCGTGTAACAACTGAATCGCTCGGGTTGTATTTGCGGCTCTCGGGTGAGCAGCCCCGATTTTACGCTAATGAGTTCTTTTTGTTTTTGCTCGTACGAAGGAAAAAACAAGAAAAAAAAAAAAATCACTCGAATCGTTGTAAATCGAGTACCTCTCTATACATGTGGTTTTTCTTCTTCCGACATCGGATAAGCATGAGAATTTGAGACCGCAGCCTTGGCGAGTCGAACGAAGCTCTCGTCCTTATCAAAACAATCGAACAAAAACGGCAAACGAAACAAAAAAAAAATAACGCGTAACAACAACAACAACAACCAACAACGATACAGCAGATAATACATTAAAACACATCAGACTAACTACTAACACATCAGACTACATACTAACAGACGAAGCCCGTAACACAATTTGTAGGTCGTTTTGTTCGAGATTGCTGCACGTAATCGCACGCGCATGCACGCACACAAACGCACAACTAGGGTATACCTACATATACATAGTAAGTACAACGCGTGTTAACTGGTCTAGCTTGCCCGTGTACCTGTATATATGTATGATATATATATACGTTACGTAACGTCTGCAAGTCGCTACTATAACAATACGATCGTGTCGTACGGATGCTTTGTTGCGCGTTTATATAGGTATGTTGGTGTGTATGCATACATAAAAGTAACAACATAAATATAGACGGACTCGTCTGTACCGTGTAACGTAACACATAGGAAAATAGAAGAGAAGAGCAGAATGCTTGGCCGAGCGGGACAGCTCCGTGACGGACGTGCGATGCATCATAATTCGTAATGCGTATCGTGTACGGACGGAGGTATAGGTATAATGTAGGACTGTGCGAGAGAGCTTGCGTCAAAAACAACGGTCTTTTTCCTCTCTCGCGGGCAGCTTTTCCTCCTCCTCCTCTTCTATTTTTTTTTTTTTTTTTTTTGTTGCACCCTCTTTACCCGTAGAGTTAGTGTGGTTTTTATTCATCACGAGTGGATGTTGTACACGTGACGAATAAAGGGAATTAAGCTTAAGGGAAGAATACATGCATTCTGCTCGTCATTGAATTATAAGTATATTAACTCTTAGAATAATGCATTATCCACACGTGTAGCTGTTGCCATTTTTCGGATTAATATTTTACTACTTAAAAAGCTCATTTACTTTTTTTTTTTTTTTTTTAACATTTAAAGAGGTCGACACGATCAAAACCCCCATGCTCATACGTAAGTATTATGTATATATTTCAATTGTTAAGAAAGCAGCGTGAATTTTTCTTTTTCCCCTCTCCCCGACGCACACCGCGCACCGTCATACATTACGCGGCTGCCCTCCGTCCTTCCCCACGTGAATATTTTTTCAACCCCCAGCACTTTTCCTCCGCCGTGCATCTCACGCCCTCGCGGCGTCTCTCGTTCTTGTCCGTACCTCCGATCCGAACTTTCAAGTTTTCTTCCCTTCTATTTCTCCCCCGCCCCATACATAACATAACACGCACCCGCAAACACGAAATTAGTATATGCGCGCACCGTCAGTGATTCGCTCGATTTCATTTAGATCGCTTTTCCCCTCCTTCCATCCATCCATCCCCTTACGCGTCTCCGCCGATTAATTATTCATCGTCCGCGTCTCGAGTCTTGCGGTTTTGCCTCCTTCTCTCCCTTACCTACCCCCCCTGCGTTTACACATCGTACGCTTTTCCGTAACTCGATCCACACGCGTGTGGGCCCAAGTTTAAAAGTGTCTCTCCATCGAACGAATCGATCCATTTTTCTCTTTGAACGTCATTTCACCCCCCCCCTCGCAATGTAACGAGCACACTCGCGCTTGTTTTGTAAATGTTCCATCTCGTGCGGAGTCGAGTGAGTATATATACACATACATACCTCAACGCATACGCGCGGATGATAATCGAATCCCCCGTGGTCCCCCTGAATTAATCATCCCTCGTCCGTCAAAGTTTCGAGCAGAGCAGGGGCTGGGCGGGTGGAACAGTGAGCGGAAACCTGCAGCTCGTTCAACCACACGTGTATACGTATACATAATATGTAGGTGTACATCAGAAGTTGGTGGCGTATTTCCCATCATTACAGCGATCGTCCTCTCCCTCGCGTGCATCGTCGTTTTCGTGTATAAACACACGTACCTATACACTTAGGTACACACATCTAACGGGCGCGAAATCTTTAACGACCAATTAAACCCTGTACACCATCATCCAGCACACACACACACACACACACACTCCAAGGCTTTGAGAGCCAGCGTCGTCCTTTAACTTTATTTCCCCAAGAGTCCCTCTCTCTCGTCCTGCTCTCCAGCGCCAACCTTAAAGTTTACTCTCGGCGAGCCGAGTCGCCTCGGGAGTATACCCCTACCTATACGGTGAATCCGTGGAGGGGGGGGGGGGATCTGATGGAGATGCGCTCGATCTTGGGGTGCTCGGAGACTAGGAGAGATAACGCGCTGCACTCGCAAAGACAAAAGGAGAGAGAGGAGGAAGACTAATGAGAAACGGGCGGTTGTTGCGGAGAGAGAGAGAGAATAATGAAGACGAGCAGACGGAAGCGCGTAAAATTGAAAACGTAATAGCCAAGAGGAGGGGCCCCCCCCCAAGTGTCCTGTCTTTTCTCCTCACCCTCGGCTAACGGCTTGTTTATATAAATATACGTAGGTGGGGACATATCCGTACTTGGTACAATATTGAATCAAGTGGCCCGTGGTCGGCGAATCTCTTTGACCATATACCCAAGTGCTGATATACCTTCACTTACAAATCGATCGGTTTTTTTTTTTTTTTTTTTTTTTTTTTACTAGTTTGGTAGCTGAGAACCCACATAACGGATACACGTCACTTTGCCTCCTCCCACGTGAGTTCCCATCGCATCCTCTGCATTTCAAGTTGCGCCACTTCCTCCTCCAAGACCCTATATATATATGCTGCTCGTATACCCACACACGCTTATTCTACTATACATACTTAATGTATACAAGATCACCGTAAGTATACTTGTAAGGTATACCACCCAAAGACTCAGCTGCAGAGCTTGCAAACAGTTGCGCTGTCGCGCTTTTTCCCCCTCGCGTTGCACTGCATGTCTTCCTCGATTAGCGTATCAGTCTCCGGGGTGGGGGAGGGGGAGGGGGGATAAAACAAAAAAATTTCACCCTATAACTCGAGTCCAGAGTCAATAAGCTCGATGTATAATATATACGGAGGTAGCGAGTGAGCTTCAACTTCATTACCGAAAGTGTCAGCCGGCGCAATAATTTATGAAGCGCGCCCGTATCGGGGAACGGGACCGTGTATATATATATACACGTATATCACGACCTCGCGTACCGCGCGCGCACACAAGCGTCAATGGACAACGACCTTCCCTCTCCTCCACCTTCACCTCCTCTCTTTACTCCGCATATCTCTCTCTCTCCCTCTCGTATGTCTGCTTCGGAGCATCACTCACATCAGGTGCTTTCACTTGTGTGTTTACCTCGTGCACATATAGACACAGACGGACGTGCGGATATATATATATGTACGCATATTGCCAGAGAGAGAGCGGTATTCCGCAGTATACCTATCCGCAATTACGAGCGTCAAGGCACTGGCGTAATGGCGCATTTGCTCACACGCATGCTTGCACGGAGAGTCTCTCGGTCTCTCTCTCTCTCTCTTCGGCTTATAGCAGACTAGCAGAGCCGATGTCGTGTGTATAATACTGTATATTCATACTTATTATATATATATACATATGCAGGTGTACTATTAAACGGCGCATCAGCAGTGATAGTTGTGCAGGCGTGTGTGTTGTGTGCGTACGATGTGCTTGCACTCTCACACAAATACACCGTTATAAATAATACAATACACGCGTTTGCCTCAACTCTCTTTCGCGTGAAAGCTACAACTTTAATATACATATATATATATAGTAGTCTGTATCACACGGGCGCGTGACCTCCTTTTTCACATACGCACGCTGCGGTAGCAGCAATGTACCCAAACGCTCCCATATCTACCCGAGCAGAGCTTCTCCTTCTATGTCTTGCCCCCTTTTCTTCTTCTTCTTGGTTTGCTTATTGTATATACACATACATATACACGAGTGTTCCCTTCGACGCCGCGATAGTCGCGTCCGACCTTGCGAGAGATGAGCAACAGTAGCTGCCGCAAGTAACTCGACCGTGTGTAAGCTTTCGAGTTGGGTGTAATGACTTACGCGTTTATTGTAGGATAAGACTTTATGACAATGCGGTCTTAATTTTTTCTTTTTTTTTTTTTTTTTTTTTTTTTTATTTAAGCTAGCGATGATGGCGATGACGATCTGCAACCGTATTGTTGAATCTCTCGGAAGAGTCGCTTCCGCAGAGGCCGGAGGAACTACACCTTTCCTTTTTCTTCACCTCATGTACCTTTCGTACCACCATGAAACCTGAATCAGCGGCGAAATAATGAGAAAACACCTATCCATACGCTTGCACACGTCTGGTATTTGCGTTTATTATTGCAGGCACACCAGCCGGTACGATTGAAATAAAATAATAATAACACCTTGACCGGTCACATGGGTAACATCAATTAAATCATCAGTTTGCTCACCAACTCGCCCTTTTTTTTTCTTTTTTTTTTTTTTTTTGTTCTGTTGTTGCAACAAAAACAACAATAATAATGATTCAATGAACTTTCGTCCCAGTCGCGGATTATCACACACTCGAAACGGCATTTCCAAGCGAGGGAGCACCGCGCCTCTCCATAAATATCCTACTTTATCTCTATACATGTATATATGTGTGCGTGCAGTGCACATCTATCTGCAGTGCCCCGTGCCGTTTAGGGGACACACCCGCACACACGGCCGTACTTTGACTATACGACAATTGAGCCTCCCGCCCATGGTAATAGTCCCCCGCTAAACGAACCAACTTGCCGAATAACTGGCTCTCTCTTAATACGCATATAGCCGCTGGCTGGAGTGTAGCCGAACGACGGCCGCCCTACGCGTAGCCCATACAAAATCGAGGATAAAAGCCGTGCCGGGGAACGTATGTGTTACAAATGCACGCGACGTTTTGGTATTTCGCGTAATTTATTAAACCACGGGGCGCGAACGACCGGGTGATGGATCGACGGCTCTTTTGATACCCAGCAAGTTTTCAACACTCGTGGGATCATCCAGCACGTCATCGCGCACTCGGACGCGGACGTGGATTCTTAATTCAACGGGAAGGTCGCGCGAAGGTTTAAAAAAATACATCCGTGAAATGTCTATTATAAACACACACACACAAATGTATACACATACCCACGTCACACCTATAATAATATTACGAGCGTGGTGGACGCCGAGGAGCGTGTCTGGCATGTATTTGTGCGCGCGCGCGCTCTCTCGTCTAACCTCGTCGGGTGTACGTGCTTTTGGCAGGGCTTTGACGTTATCAGTCTGAGAAAATCAATACAACGTGTTAGCCTGCACGAAGCCGAGCCGTATAGGTATTACATGTACACGTATATATAGGCGGACCGTCTGCAAATATTTCCCTTGCATGATTGATTGTGGCTTTTTAGCCTAAATAGATGCAAGATACCGCTGCTCTCTTAGGGGGGGGGGGAAATTAACTTTTTTTTTTCTTCCTTCCTCTCGTGATTTCCGTCGATCGTTCTTATATACGCGTAATGGTGTGCCAGCAACAATGAGACACACAAAGAGACAGTTCGATGAGGCTTTGGAATATCTAATCGAGTGGATATATTGTACTTGTGTGCGGGCAAAAAATTCGAGGCGAAGGCTCGTGCAGTGTATATGCTATCAGGTTGCAACAACGCCAGCCTTTTAAAGTGAGAATTTCCGACACACACACACACACATATAGGATACGTGAAAACGAGTATACGAACGTTTTAGTCGACCTCGAGCGGGCCAGTCAAGGCTACTTTTCTTCATTGGAGAAAAAAAAAAAAAAAAAAAAACCGTGCACGTATACACACGCGGACACACTGTAATTCCCTATACCAAGTTTTGGCGAGGAATATTACTCATTGAACTTTTTCCTCGCGCTGGAGCGTTGAAAACAATCATTACCATTTTTTCATTTTGATTCTTTTTTCGACTTCTTTGTTCCAAACTCTGGTTGAACAACCAAACATCCTCGGAGAAACAAAAAAAAAAAAAAAAAAAAGTAAGGCGATTGATTTAAAAGCCCCTCATCGAATTGGGCGCTTATCGACGCAGTTGCGGCTCTTCCATCGCGTATCGATTGATTGTTGAGCTGTTCGGCGCGCATACACTTTGCTATCCCGTTCCCAGTCAATTCGTAATCCAAAAAACCAGTAACACTGAGTAACACGGAGCTAAATACGCGAACTGCACCCAACAGCTAAGCGCGGGATGCCTGACTAGTGCCGCGTTTTCATCCTCGCCGGAATCGATGTTATCCCTCAAAAGTAATGCACACACGTACACGTATATATAAAAGGTATACACGTTCGCTACTCGTTGGGGTACGGGATGCAAAATTGAGGAATCTGGGTGCTATTACGGCGAAGATTGAAAAGAGGAGGAGGAAAAAATATGGATGAGACGAAAAAAAAAGCTGCCACTGCAAAGGGAGCACAGATGAGCGGGGAGGATCGGAGGAAATAAATATGAGGAGGAGGGAATTGCACGCCCGCGAATATGTACATAGAGGAAAGGACCCGAAGAGGATGAAAAAAAAGGGACAATGCGAAAATTAGAGAAGCCGGCAATTGCACGCTGGTAGGAGGGTGGAATCAATACCAAACCTCGGATACACGTGCATGGGTTCGCGTGGACGAGCGGGAAACTGAGACCAATGGAAGAGAAAAAGGTGCTAGGATATTTCTCACGGTACTTGCGTTCAGAACTACGGGTGAATGAGACTCGCCTTTTTTTCTTGAAACCAAGGACACCACGGGACCCAAGGAGTTACGGTATATTTATCAGATGAAATTGGTAATCATCTGGCCTAATTATAGCTGGTGAATGTACTACGGTGAGCCATCGGCAATGTGGGCTGGAGAGAAAGAGACCAGGGGAAGGTCGAACGGATCCAAGCGCTCGTCACGCGTATAAGTTCGTTTGTCAATGTCGAGCAGCGACCGCTGGGGTAATTCACTTTGCGTCAACCGATTGAATTTCAGGACGAAAACGCAATCTTCCAAATATTGACGTGTACATGAACACCGCAGCTGTGGAAGAGGGAGTCCGTGCAAAAGAATATTGTGCCCTTTGTGCATGATAAAAAAGCCTTTCTGTATCGAGGCGTCGAGGGAGGGAAGGGATGTAAAAAACAAAGGGTTGCGTACCCAACGATGAAGGGTATACGAGGGGGTGAGAGTTAAAAGGGCATTCGGCATCGTCGCGCAAAACAATGATATCCTTCTCTCTTCGGAGAGACACATCAGTGTCCCCTTTGCTTTTACGCTAAACGAGACCAGGAGGTTGCGACTTTTATCGTGCGCATTTCGCCGTAGACAACCCTTCGATGCGCCCGTAACAAAGAGTCCACTCTTGAGATCGTATAAGGTGTGGTTTCTTTGTTTTCATTTTTTTTTTTTTCCCTCCCCTCGGCGTATTACTTATAACTACGCGCTCGGACGAGGAGTTACGGTCTTGAGAAAGAGAGAGAGAGAGAGGAAAAGATGATGCCGCGATGGGCAGAGTCCGTGCGTTTCTTGCGGAGTCGAAAGGAGCGATAAAGCAGATACTTTACGGCACTCGAGTGATGGGTGGTCCCGGCGCGTGAATTATCATCGCTGGATTTAATAAGAATTCCCGCTCGCACATACATCGCGTCACTATACGTACTTGCCGGGCGACCCCCACTTCCTCTCTCATCGGCGCACTGGCAGTTTCATTTTTTTCGCGTCGATTTACAAGCACCAGCTAGTCGATTAGACTTCTCGGGTGCTTTATACGCGCGCAGCGAAAGAGATAACACATGTTTATTGAAAAAAAGCTGTCGTACGTGCGATTGAACATCTGTGCAAAGCATCGGTGTTTGCTGTTTCTCGAGAGAACCGCTCATCGGGAAGTAATTTTTCAACGTCGCGTTGAAACAATCGTAATCGCGAAAGCGACGTTTTCAAGGTCATCAATAATAATAAAAATCGATACACGCTCTTACACAGATATGGCCGATAACAAACATACTTTTTAAGTACCAATTAGTTGCGCGAATGCATGCAGGGTGAGATTTAATTGCGGGGGAGGTGGTCGGCAAAATGAAAAAAAAGAGCTTCGCAAAAATTCGTAAGAACAAAAGTGACTTCAGCCGCACTCGCTCCTGAAAGAGACGTCTTTTAACGGTGGGAGTGTAAGAAAAAAATCAAATAAAAAGGAAGGGGAGCGATTTTAACTGGATTCCAACCGGTTTTATGTTTTTTTCCTTTCCTCGAGCGAAAAAGAAGAAATAATTCATGATATACGTATGCTCGCACTACAAACACGAATCTCATAATTTTGTGCGGTAACATATGCCTTTATCGCACGTATCGTCGCATGCACACACGCCAGTCACTCAAATTATCTGTTACGTTACAAAACTCGATTGTTATCCCCGATGATTTGCCGCTACTATACGAAACGTATCTCTCTCGTGATTATGTTACTCGACGATTGCATGGTCTGTTTGTTGTAGTTTTGCACTTTTTGCGATTTGCTACTAGTCAAAAGTCTCTTTTGATGCGTGAACATTCATTTGCAAAAATGCAATCGTGTACAAACGATGTGTAAAACAACGATTATCTGGGTGTAATCCTGTCGTGGATAACTGAACGCTGTAATTCTCGCTATTGTTTTTTCACCGCGTCGAGATTACGATTTTCGGGCAATTACGTTGCATCAAATTCGATACATTATTCACCAACCGATGGTTATCGCGAACAAAAATATTGAAAAACGAAAAAGATACGCTCAATGCGGCGTTATTTATACATATACACCACTGATGACAGCTACAGATTACTCGGAAATACCACTGAACCACAACTCGTAAAATTTATATTACCATTGTAATTTAAATTCATAAATCCAACGCGTGTTTTGCAACCTTGTAATTCAACGGCTACTTGCCAAGACCTTACGATGATTATAATTATACGAGGTACCTACACGTTTGATGTCTAATAAATTATTTCGATGATTTACGCGTACATTGAATGTATGCAGAAGACCGTCCCATAACCGGTCTTTGAAAGTGATTTGTGCAAATAAGTGGCCAGCCCGATGCCCGAGCTTCCGTCCTCGATGAGTGAAAATGTAAATCCTACTTAACAAAATTAACGTTTCCTTGCTGTAATTTTTTCCCCCACCCTCTCTCTCTCCCCTTACCTTCACTCGATCTCAGTGGCACACTTTAACTCTTTTTTTCCTATACCTCCTATACTGTGGCTTCTTCATTTTCCCAAACATTATTTAGTTTAATTATGTTGGAAGCAAATTCAAATTGTTTGCACGAAAGCGCGTGAAGTATCGAAAACTCGCTTACCCATTCGATCGCCTTCATTCCTGATACACCCCATTACGGATTACTTTCGTCCTTCCGATTCAGCTTGAGAAATCCACTTCGTCCTACCACGATTTTCCATTCGGAGCTCACGCAGTGGAGTAAGCGCGTGTGGAGGGAGGAAATATCCCCCGCGAGAGAGCACAAATGAAATTACCGTTCACTTTTAATAAAAGGAGAGAAGGGGAGAAAGTAAGTGGGAAGAAAATGAGAGAAAAGCAGGGAGAAAAAAAAAAGAAAAAGTGCACGAGAGCGTGTAAGGAGGCAAAACGAAATTCGATTATTTTCGCGATTTAAGCCATTCGTCGCGCCTGGGCTCGTGACTGGAATCCTCGCCGATGGCAAAAGCTTTCCCCCATCCTGTGTTTTTTCCCTTATTGTTTTTTTTTTTTTTTTTCTTTTTTCCCAAGATCAGTGGATAGTGGAAAAAGTAAAAAGGAGGAGGAGAAAGGGCGCGCCGCGAAAAATAATCGCAGATGAGTGCAATCTCGCCCCGGCGTCGCTTCCTCCTCCTCGTCGGAGTCTTTTTCCCTCCGTTTCTTCTTTTTTTTTCCATCGTCCTTTGTGCCGAGAGGAGAGACAGAGTCATCCCCTCCCGTGCAGGGGGTATTTCCTCCTTTTTATTTTCTAAGCGCAATTGTGCTCGCCCACTCTTCCTCGCGTCTTTTAATTACGGCGTTTTTTGCCCCACTTCCTCCGTTAGGTAAAAATATGTATCGTACGTACATATACGTGCTGTCCATGTGTGCGATAATTAACGAGACTTTTTTTTTTTTTTTTTGACTGATACAAATATAGGTTCTCCAGGAGGGGCACATGTTTTAAAAATTTTCTTCGCCATACCAATCGTAGAAAAAAAAAAGTTGATGCAAGATAACAAAAGACATTTTCCACGTCGATTAATGGGCTACAGCGATAAAGTAATAATAAACGAGGTTCATTGCGTTAAAAAAGTCAGGACGTCGTGCATTAATATTTCCAATACGAGCGATAACAACAACAACAGCAATCTCGTGTCCCGAGTGCGAGAGCAAAGCAAAAAAAAAAAAAAAAAAAAAAAATCCGTGACCCCAAAACGTGAAAGATAAAAAAAAAAGAAAAAACTGAAAAACACAGGAGAGCACACAGAAAAAAAAAGGATACGAAGGGAAAGAAAATTACGATACTTTGCTTATTAGACTACTTTGCTCTCCTCCCTGCTGTTGTATTAATTGCAGCGCTCTGGTGGAAGTTGCCCCGGCACATTGTACAAAAGTTCGGGCCAAGCTTTTCTCAGCTGTCCCCTCCTTCCCCTTCTCTTTACTAGAGCGCGCACTTTTACAGTTTTTCCTCTCTCCGCTACTTTTATCCTCTTCCTTTTCCCCCGCAGCATCTACTTTTACTCTGCTCCACCCCCTCTGCTCACGTCGGCGCTCGCTCGTTTGCATAATATTTTTCTTCTCTCTTATTTCGTTCGCTCCTCTGACTTTGTCCCTCTTCTTCGCCCCCCCCCCCCCATCTCTTGCCGAATACTGTACGAGTCTTGGGTGACGGGAAAATAAGCCCGTGGGCTCTAAAGTCTCGCTTCTTCGGTCTGTCGTTAGGAATTTTCATTGAGCGCAATAACTGTTACATATTACAAATAAAAAAAAATAAAAAAATAAAAATTGCGATCAAATAAAAAAATAAAGTGCTCCAAGAACTAGACTAATACCAGCCGATACTTACCTCTTGTACCAAACTATATGGAGATTGTATCAAAGCTTTCGTGAATTGATTCGTTGATATTTCCAATACTCTATAACATAGATATATATTGCTGTACCTGTGTGCAATGAAAGTACACCGATCTCCCATCACACACACACACACACACACACACATACACACACAAACGACATGACACAAATGTAAAGACGAATCGATGTAGAGATGTAATCATGAATTTTCCGATTTTCCAACAGGTGAACCCAGACGCGCACGACCGCACTACCCAGCAGATCCAATCGAAGCTGGGCAACTACTCGATGGTCAAGCATCTGCTCGAGGAGCCCCGCCGGCTGTACGGGATCGACCAGCAAGGAATCCCGCCCTCGCCAGTCCCGGCTTCCTCGGGCAGCATCAACCCCGCGTCGAGTCTCAGGCTGAACTCCTCGATGAACCGCAACTCGCCAGTCCCGGCTTCCTCGGGCAGCATCAACCCCGCGTCGAGTCTCAGGCTGAACTCCTCGATGAACCGCAACTCGCCGTCCTCGCAAGAGTTCAAGAAACCCAGTGGTCCCCGCTCCTCGACCGGGGCCCCACCCTTGCCCTCGTCTTCCGTTACGTCATCCTCTTCGACGTCGTCGACGACCCTGTCGTCCCAACAGCACCGAGGCGGCTTCGCCAAGCCTCCGAACGGCAAGCCTCCCAACGGTGGCCGGGTCGGCCATCCCGGTCAGCCCGCCAAGCACGGCGAGCACCGCGGCCACGGCGTCATGCCCCCCAAGGGCCCACCGCCGCCCCCATCCTCGTCGGCGCTGCCTCCTTCGACCTCTTTGGGCCCGCAAGGAATGCCAGTGATCGCCGGCGCGGTCCAGCAGCAGCCCGGAATCCCAGGGCACGGCTCGCAGGGCAGACTGCAGCACACCGCCAGCGTTATGCTGTCCAAGCTGCCCATCGATACGGTGAGTGGATGTATAGGTTGAAACGTGACGCAATATCATTTATCATCGAGCCCTCTGACACCGCACGAGTAAAATCTTTTTTTTTTTTTTTTTTTTTTTTTTTTTTTTTTTTCCCTTGCCTTGTTCTTCTATTTTCGTCATTAATTAAAACCGAACCATTGTACCGGACGCTTCGCCGTGGCGTATATACTTGAATTTACAGCTCGGCTCGGTTGTGCATACGTATATATATATATAATTGTACGGTTGACGCCACTGACAGTACCGTAGAGGAGCGAGGATGCAAATGAGCATCTCTTTCTCCCTCGCGTTCATTGATCGCTCAACCGTATAATATATGTATATAGCAGATTTGATAATCGTTTGCGCCCCTATACAGTTTGGCTGTCAAAGTAACTCTTACGCGTTAATCAAGAATGATGCATGTCTAACTTGATGATGATTAATAAATATTTTTTTCTTTTCTAACGGTGTTTGCAGGGATCGAGCTCGAGGCACATGAGCAGTAGTAGCACGCCAGAGGTGGAGACGATTTTCAAGGTGAGTGTCGCTCCGTATATTAATCCTCGTTTTTCGCTCCTCGACCCGCGACGTGAGCATCCCTCCCGAAAAACACCCGCGAACCCGTAGCTGCTCGCGAAATTTCTCATCGTCGAGCAGCAGCTGTAGCTAGTAACGGTGTATACATATACAAATAGGGACAAGGGAGGAAGAGAAACAAAAGAAAGTGTACGTATATATACACAGGTGGTCAACTGGATTGCCTCGCGAAATCCAAGTATCTTCTCCTCTAGGTGTCGTACAGACGCATCGGTAATTCGCAACAACGATCCCGAGTCTCGCGAGAGGAGGTTAGCGGGCGTAGACCAGCTCGTAATTAGCAGTCGCGCAAGGGTACACACACACATACACATATAGCATCGGAGAGACGATGCCTGTGTATATATAAGACGTATATACGCGTACATAGAGACCACGGGGGCCTGGCTATTTTCCCACGGGCAGCGGCCGTGAGAATGATTCACGGTTCTGCGGAGAGTAGCCGGTGCGCGCGAGCTGCTGGTGGTGGTGGTAGGTAGGCAACAGTATATAGTAGTGAGAGTCCGAGAGTGCGGTGCACTCCGCCTCGTTGACGTGTATGTATATATATATGTGCACAGTAGTGCTCGCGGATGTGTGCGGTGCGCGAGGGAGAGAAAGGAACGAGGAAGAATCGGAAGGAGAGTCTCTTCTTCTCCTTGGGTCCGTTGGTGCTGCAGGCGAGAGAAAAAGGGCGATTCGGTATACACACACGGTGGTGTGGCGGCATCTCGCGAGGGAGGGAGATGGGCGCGCGCGTGCGAGGGAATAGTTCGGATGCCGGCGCAAAGAGTCAGAGAGATTTCGTGTGCCCATGGGATGCACCCTCCGTTTGCTGTTTGAGCCACACCACGGCAGCGGTGGCCTTATCTCACTTTTTCTCGTCCTCGCGATTCTCTGCTATTATTTATTGTGGTTCTTTTTTTTTTTTTTTTTTTTTTTCTCTCGTCACGGCTCGTCCGTATTTTTTAACCGAGATCCCTTTTTCATCGAGCTCACGTACCCAATGAATTGCAACGATTGCGCATACAGCTGGCAGGATAAGGAAAAGCTTTGCATCGCATGTAAATTAAAAACTAATGGCTGATGTATATCTGCGCGCGAACGGGCGATCCGTCACCATATAATATGACACCTATGATATACGCGAAAGAAGGAACGAGTGCACCCCAGCCTCCGGTGGCACCCTGCGATTCGTAAAAATTTAATCGGCGCCTCGACTGGACGATATGATACGAAAGACAAGTAGATGAACCAACCGAGCTTTTACAGCGAATGGGAAACAAAAAGAAGAAAAAAAACTGTAGCTGCACTCTTGCGCGTAACAAAGAAACTCAAAGGGGATGAGAAAAATGCCACCGAGCCGGCGGAAAGAAGCAGCTCAAAGCGGCGCGTCAAAGTGCGCCGTATGAAAAGGTGAAAAAAAAGGGCTGAAAAAAAAAAAAAAAAAAAATATCAGAAACGAAAGAGGAATCAGCGCCCCATAGTCGTAAATCCGAAAGGAAGGTTCTCCCCCTCGAACCGATGGTATCCCTGTTGTAGTAAAATGTACAATATACACTTGCCCTTAAGAGCCGGTCGTAATAAAGCGCATATTACACGCACAGCCGATATTGCACTCTATGATCTTTCGGTGGTGTAATGGCTTCTATATAGATATGGTCGGGTGTCGGTCAGTTTGAGTTATCCCCCGTCCACTTGACTCGATTGAGCAAATCGTTTTGTTTGTATTCTCGATGTAATAGATTGTAAACACGCGCTGCTGTACCTTGGTATAGTAGTTGGACGCGCATCACGTGAAAACCGCACCCAATAACCCAATGATGATCCTCCAAATGCGATCACGAAAACACCGATGATTGACGTTCAACGGGAAAGCGTTCCGGGACCGTAAAACTTGACCGACACCCACTTTGCTCTTCCCACCCACGTATTTTTCAACATATAGATAGAGAAAGGTACACGTACGGGGCGAACACCCCACGAGGGGCTCGTAGCCTTCTAGTGTCAAAACACACCCCTCGAGTGTGTATTACGGAGAAGCAGCATCAGCAGCCCCCCCCCCCCCCCGGATACATACAGATACGTCACACGTACATGCACCGTTGTCGTAGTATCGATCGGAAAACGATTCGTCGGCGAGTCATCGGTGGAAAGAAAAAAAAAAAAAAAAAAAAAAAAAGACGAGAGCAGAGCGTAGAACACTTGGCGGCCCATTGTATTGTACTGCGTCGTGCGTGTGCAGTTGGATCACCGGCTTTTGACGTGCACTATTAATTCTGCACGGTGATTACCGCAGCCCCTCGCTATTCCGATTCATCTCTCGCGCATCTTTGTATTTTTCTTCTCTGTCCCCCCTTTATTCATCTTCGGCAGTGGTTCGTTGTTGAGTACAATATATGGATCGCGACGAAAAGAGGATTGGCCCGCGTTGGCGGTGTCTTGCGGGTGAGAGCTCGAAATTTCGTGAGCTTTCCTCTGTACTCTCTTGGGAAATATATACGCGAGGGTGCAACTCCGTTCGTATACATATATACACTTGATTTTCTTTGGATCTATTCAGCTACAGCTCCCCGGGATGTGAGTTTCAATTAGACTCGATTTTTATAATACTCGCCTCAGTTTCCACTGTTACGTACCTATTTTCTTATGGTAATATTAAACGCGATGTACTTTGTGTGGCGATGGTAAAAAAACAATATTATCAGGCATACGTCGACTCAATAAGTATATATAAAAGCAACATTCGCCCATATTCGTTGTACTTACATACTGCAGTAAAATCTCTCAACCACCTGACCATCCGATCGACGAGTGATGGTTCACTTGTGTTGCTTCTGAGCACACACACACACACACTATACAAAAAATTATCGGCACACAATAGAAAATACACCCCCTCCACCACAGGGATAGAAGCCAATGTAATAAGCCACCTCCCCGACCCCTACCCTCAACCAGCCGAAGAGCAAGCGAGAGACAAGAACTGCCAAAAGAGGGAGAGAGAGAGAGAGAGAATGTATCGGTAACACAGTGAAGCGAAACAGTATTAGTATAGCAGCATCAGCTCGGTGGCGAGCAAACACCCGTAATGTGCATCTTTGGTATGCGTATACATATTATATATATATATAGGAGCAACAGAAGAAACTCTTACTCTCATTCCCCACGTATATAATATACTTACGTATAGTTGGACATTTGGCAAGCGCTCGCGTCATATATACTCGCGGGAGTAAGGTGTACAGGAGAAGAGCTTCGGGGACTCTTCTTGCTGGAAAATACAGTTGCAGTATATACGTGTAATACACGTGCACCCAGAATCAACAAACTCACACTGGGAGAGAGGAGAGGACGTCGGGGCGATATCGATCGTGCATGCACCACGCGGGAACCCTTTTGTTGTTCCTTGGGGTTGAGGGGGGAGGGGGGTGGTTCTGCCGTGTTGTCGGGAGCGAGATAGAGCGGGAGGAGTTAGGGTAGAAACTTGCTTAATTGTCGCGATATTGTGCGGATTATGCGGGAGCGTGTGTCGCCTACGTCTATATATATATATATATATATACATATACATATACATATGTATGGACTCTCTGCCGCCACCACAACCACCACCACCACCACTGTGGAGGCGCTTGACTCCGAGCGGGAGAGGAGATGAGCTTGCAGCGAACTTCTCGTCTCTTCTCTGCTGATGCGGTGTGGTGTTGTTGTTCTCAAGATTGATGCAGGGACTCGATGCGCCCATTGTATACCTTTTGTCTTGCTCAAACCCCCCCTCCTTCCTTCGCTTCTTTTTCGACGTATGAGTTATTGTGTCACGTGCTTATCTTTGATTCTCCGAGGGGCTCATTGTTGCTCGCACATGGGCGACGCGTTTAGGACTCGAGCTTGCGATCAAGTGCGCGTTTTAGCGCAAGTATAGTGTAAACACCGATTAATTACCCTTTGGGCCGAAGAGTTGACAAGGGCGACTGCGGGGTGGGCCGATGCGAATTCGAGAGGCGAGGAGATTACTCGACACGCGCTCGTCGTGGTGGAGAAGCAGCTCGTTTTAGTTTCGGGTTGACGAGAGTGGCTTAAATGAAAATCGGATTTTCCGGCGCCCGCCGCTCTTGGCGGCTCGACGAAAATGTTTGCAAAACTAAACGGGTCGACGGCTCGTGGAACTGTGTATATGGTTGGGAGCTTCATCAGCTTTGTTGTTTTTATTGCATAGTTTGTTAACAAATGATAACGTTGGAGAGGAAACTTTTGGGAAATTAAAGTTTTGACGATACAATATAATTTTCATTTCTTGCTAGATTATCACATAAAAGCGACAAGGTTGACGATTGTTAACATCTCTCAAAGTATCACAGCGATCAACGTGAGTGTATTTACGACACTCCGTGTCGTTATAATCCATATAAATACGCTCGTGTTTGGTTTTTTTTCAAGTAAACAAGTTTTCGTTGCGGATAAAATTTCCATACAGCGAGATAATTTCGTGTTTACCGATAAAATTAATGCACACGTAAAAGGAGTAAGCATCTGTAAGTCGGTATAAGATACGCGCTAAGTGGAAATAATCAGAATAATTATTGTATGTCCCGCGCGCACGAGACGGTGCTTTGGGATGTTTAACGCAGAAATTAATTTTCCACAAACAAGCGTACATTTCTATCATATGTTTATGTATATTATATCAATTACCACCGCGTGCTCGACATAATACCTATACACTCTCTTTCTCGTAAACAAGTTTCCCACTGGCGACAAAAGGGGCGGTTTACGAGTTGGGGTAACGCGTGTCGTCGATTTACGGCTCTTCGTTTTTTCCCCTCCCTTCCAACGCAGACAAGCCGCTATATGTTTATGCTTTATGAGTGCTTAAATTTTTTTCCAAAATTTAGTTTTAATTAGGTGTGATAACCCGAATAGCGATTAATTTTTTTTTTTTCTGTAACGCATGTCATTTTCTTGAGAGAAAAAAAAAACAAATAGCCCAGACAATGCCAACTTTTTATTTTATTTCTACAAGATTAGTTGTGGCTGGTTTATCCACAGATGCTAAGACAGTAACTGCACGAATTTTTTTTTTTCTCAGAGCACATATTAGAGCCCAAGTAAAAGGTATCGAGAGAGAGAAAACGGAAGGAATACACGTATGAAATGGGATAATAAGAAGGAGGAGGATTACGCCCCTGTTCCCCTCGCGGTAGCGCGCAGTAATCACGCCAAGCATGCAAGTGAAGGAGTCGAGACCCGTTAGTGCCGGTGTGTGGTATCTACTTCCACTGTATCTATACGTATATATATATATATATATATATATATATATATATATATATATATATATATATGTGTGTGTGTGTGTGTGTGTGTGTGTGTGTGTGTGTGTGTGTGTGTACCTGCAAAGAGAGAGAGAGAGGGGATCTAGAGTCCCTATCTCCTTCCTCTTCTTCTTCTTGGCGAAACTTATACTGCAATAGTCAACCATCAGCCTGTTGTATACATGTACACACTTGGGCCACGATGCAACGCTCGCGTAATGGGCCTCGAAAGCAAAGGAGGAGCAGAGCGTCCTTTATACCTATAGTTGCACTTTCTAGTGCACACACCACTGTAACTTTGTATCTGTACTAAGCACGCGTAAGGTAAAAGCACCAGTACGTGAACACTTTTTCCAGAAAGTCTTTGTTTTCTCATTTTTATTGAATTTCTGATTTGCATAACAACAAAACAGTCATTGCGCCAGTAAGTTTATATTTTTTCCTTTAAAAAAAAAACAAAAAATTTTTTCTAGGTCATGTGTACAATTAATAAATTAACTTTAAAGTTTTTTTACCAATGACCCAGTAGATGAACAGCGTGTTCAGGTATTGGTACCCATACGTATTTTTGACCGAGTACTTGAACATCCCATGTTAATTAAATGGGAGAGAGGTTATGTTAGCTGCCTTTTACTGATTTCTATTTTTATTATGTATTGCAAATAACCAAATCGAAAAATTTCTTTCTAATTTCGTTGGTGACATATTATGAAAACTATAACGACTGGCTTGACATACTATTATTATTGATTAACAGTGATTTCAATCATTTTTATGTGTTCGAGTACTGGGTATAGGTAAAACCTAATGGTACCAGTACCTGAACAGTCTCTCAAGCCACCTCATACAAGTTGCACAAATAAATAATTTTTTTCTCGTTGAGTATAAAGACTTACTGAAATATAAATTTTGTTTTATCTAAAGAACGATCAAAGGATATCAGAAACATTTTTTTTTTTTATCCACTTAAATTGAAAATAGTTTATTCAAGCTGTTCAATCTACTGGTGCAATTTTAGGAAGTGTTCACGTACTGGTGCTTTTACCTTACAGCTATACGCGGACGAGTGCGTCGCCCTTTTCTCTCCCTTTTTTTTTTTTTTTTTTTCTTCTTCCTCTTACCTACCTCTGTTTCTTCTTTATAGAAAGATTTCCTCAGTTCTGCTATCCACTTTCGTACAGGTACTCCTACACACACCACACCGGCTGTAGTTTGGTGTCGTCCGTAGTCTGTCGTTGGTGGAAAAAAAAAAAAAAAAAATAGATGTATGCATGTAAGCGCGTAAACTTTCGCTTTGGGATTTTGCGTGTGCCGTCGAGATTAATTTCGTTCAACTTGGCGTCTTCCTTCCCCCACCCCCCCCTTATCTCTCTTAGTCCTTGTTTCTCGGCAGACTCTGCCGACAAGCGGGGATGAATGGATTTTTCATCGGCACGTACACACGTACGTTCGTACGCACTCAACAAAACAATTCAACGATCAATAAATAAAAAAAAAAAGGATACTTCTTTCTCATTTCCCAAGATCCGTGTAAAATTATCGATACATATATACTTGATTACGGCGAAGCAGCGCGCGCGGCGGCAACGGAGTGAGCTCGATCGCCGAGTCGCGGAGTCCCGCGGTGGCGGCAGCGAATAATGCACTTGGTGACGAAATTCGGGTTCATCGAACTCGCGCCTGCCACCGCGGCTCTATCTTTTTCTCGGGCGCTCGGAACAAACAACCTTTCCCGACGCGATCTTTAAAAATAAATCAAAACGCTCCTCGTCAATTCCACACGCGATTGAATTCAGGGTGCCGTTGCGGTCGCGAAGTACGCAGTATTTTTGTATTTTTGCGACGCTTCGAGCGCCACATCTGTTTATTGTCCATCCGATGCCGCGAGCTGTGTGTTTGTTGGTCGCGATCGGGTGTTAAAAAATCTACGCTCGGAGTGATTATTTACTCTTTGGGTTTTTTTACTGCAACGCTCGGGGAAGAAAAATTACGAGCGCGATATTTCCGGCAGAGTGCAGTCGAGTAAATAAAAAGCCATGAAAAAAAAAGAAAAAAAAAAAAAAAAAAAAGGTAGGGAAGAGAATCAAACGTTCCTTCTCGTATAAAGAGGAAAAAAGAAATTTTAATTTCCCTAATGGCATTTGGCGCTGCGCAACATAAATCTTCTCTCCTCCGGAGTTCTTTGCCTCTATCTTTTTTTTTTCCTCTTCTCGGGACGCGCGTGCTCTCCCTCCTGTCTCCTTTTTTTTCCTTCCTTCTTTTTTACAACTCCACGGCGCATTTATATACATCTCGAGCTCGAATGGCTCGATTTCTCGGCGCGACTCTCTTTGTTTTGACACTTTTTGCGGCGATGAACTCTTGTCGTCGTCGTCCGATTTTTTTTTTTTTTTTTAATTTTTCGTCGTCCATTCACCGACACAATGGACGGGAGGGAATAAGCCGCAACAAAGGATATCCGCAATATTCCGTTCACCTACACCATCGGCTGCCATGCTCTCGAGCTTTTCCTAAAACGCGGTCTCCGTTTTGTCTATTTTTTTTCTTTTTTCTTTTCTTCCGCTGTTTGTGCTCCAAGTTGGCCATTCGGAGGAAAATGGGCTTGGGACAACTGTAATAAAAAAAAAAAAAAAAAATCAACGGGTGATGAAGATTGTTTCGTGACATTTTTTTTGTTCATCGTCGAAGGAGAAGGATCGCTTTGCTTTCGCAATTGCAGCTCTATCGCGATTTTACACGCGTGAAAAGCTCAAAAGTCATCCGTTTGCCACCGAGAGCGTTAATTACCCGCTTTTGTTTTGCTCCTCGGTGTATTTATTCTCTCGTGGCTATTGTTATTTTTGCCAAGCGCAAACGAGCTCGCATCAAGGTCCCAGAGGCCACCTCATCTCGTTTTTCCTCTCCGAAAAATTAAAATTTAATAATGGATCGGGCAAGGTTGCTGGGATAAAAATAAAGGCGCGCGCTCTGTGCACTATACATGCATACAAATGTATATGTAACAGTTCCCAGTGGCGCGTAGGCGACATGCTTCGATTGCCCCGCTCTGCTCGGGCATTTGACTCGCGCATATATATAGCTGAGAAAGAAGAGAAAGTGATTTTTTTTCTCTTTTTGTTTTTCTTTCTTTTTTTTTTTTTTTTTTTTTTCTTTTTTTGTTGTGAAAAAAAAAGAGAACTAGATAATGTTCTCTTTTTCGCTTTCTCTCGAGTATGCGAAAGTAGCCGGCTTATAAAATTAGTCCAACAGCTTGGCTCGTTTTAGCCATCATTGTTTCCTTTCTCTCAATGGATTGTTTTTTTTTTCTTCCATTTCTCAGGTCCAAAGACCATTTTCATTCGATTCAACAATTCTACAACTACCAAGCTTTTTAGCCCACATACCGATTTTTCCAATTCTCATTTGCTCGATCAGCTTTCGCGTAATTTCATATATACGTACCCATCCATGTATTAGAAGCTAAGTGAATTCTGCACTATACCGTCTGTCCGTTTGAGCGAACGATAGAGAGAGAGAGAGAGAGAGAGAGACGCACGCGCGTACAGGACATTTTCTGCATTGCTCCGCTCGCTATCTCTGCTTCATTTATTTCGCGAGAAAAATATTTTCGACGTGACTAACGATCGCGCGCCAGATAGCGTGCTCATATACGTTTATACCTACACACGCATACATATAAATCCCAAGTCGGAAACAAAGTTGCGCTCGTAGTTGGAAAATAAAATCAAAAAACCATACTGCATTAGCTTATACACATACATATATATATATATATATATATATATATATATATATATATATATATATATATATATATATATATATTGTATACCAGTGCGATCGGTATTGCTGATAATTTACAGTTACGGGCCGATAGATTCCCTTCCCCCGGTCCGTCCCGAGAGTACACGGCTAGCAATTATTAATTAAACGTAATTTATCCGTCGAGCTAAACACCCGTGTAATTTACACCCTCATGGAGTTATCAAGGCAAACAGTCGGGTAATAAATGACGTTGGATTAGAGACTCGGCCTATTAGATCTCTATCGAGCACCGCCAGCGACCACAACTGCGGTTGGATTTATTCGCCGCCGCTGTTGAGTCTCGAGCCGAAATTAATGTCGCCCAAAAACCAACAGAACCGATAATGCACTTGTTCACCAGCTCGTACAGCTCGACTCGTAAATCATTTTTCCGCGTTTTGCATATTTTGAAAAAATCACTCCCTACGCCCAAGCTCCCTCTAAATGACAATGTACGTGCACGCGAAGATATAAGGTTCCGCGAAGCAGCTGCTACGGAGCACTTGAACCAGTTCTCTCTGGCATAACCGATTGCGCAACTCTTGCCGATTGCATATACACGTCTCTATATCTCTCCCTCCTCGCCTTCAATGTTTTATCGAAATTTCTAATCAGCCGAAGTGCGCGTTTGCCACTACATGTACACGTGGGACTGATCGACGCGTAAGAAGTATATTTATATCGATCGTTGCAGCTCACGCGTATCAATACGTAAGGCTGCGGGGTGTGCCGTACGAGAGTTTAAACAGTTGGGTAAATTCACGTACCGAAGATTCAGACGTGTGTACGTGTAATATGCATACGCGCGTCTGGCAACTGTTACCGGGAAAATTGGATGAGTGGCGTTTCTCGCGAACGGCTTTTCCGCGCTGTACTCGTTGTGTACTTGATTTCTTCGTGTCCGCTCTTCCTCCACCTCCTCGGCTTTGTTCTCGATTTTACATCGTACGAGACGTCACGTTTGAGATGAAAAAAAAAAAAAAAAATGAAAATAAGTTGCGGTGCTCCCGATTCCTCTATCGTACAATTGGGATACATATATGCGAATTTAATTGGTTGCGTGATTCAATAAAAGTGGACTGTCAATAATTGGAAGCCCAAAAAGCTTATGCGTGTATCCCCTATTCCATCGATGGGTGTTCCGTTGCATGTGTGTATTAAATTTATACGCGTGTGCGGTCGTGCAACTGTGCGTGATCCCTCCATCCGTCCTGTCACGCCTCGAGTGTACCCCTTCTGATTTTCGTACGCCGAGGTGTCGATTTTGCCCACACTCGTGTCGTTGACCCGCGTGTATATATAGTGTATTTTTTTCACATACATAGGCATACGACCGTGTCACTAACGTAATGGATGGCGAGATTTTCGGTGCGAGCCAGCTGTAACCTTCCTTCTTTCATGACGTTGTGCAAAAAATGAATGAAAACAAAAAAAAAGCGCATCCGAGTTATCCGAGAAAGGGGATGAGCTGTCGGGCTTTTGTTCGAAAACTTTTTTGCAAACGACAACTACTTCTTCTTCTTCTTTCTAGGCTCCGCGGCTTGATTATTGTGGCAAGTTTTTTGTGGAGCCAAAGCTCAGTCGCGCAAACTACACTCGGAATCCCGGGGAAAAAAAGAGTGGCTCGTTGTTTTGTCAGGACTTTTTTTTTGTTTTTTTTTTTGTTTTTTCCATATTCAACGCAATGGATTACAGCGACGAGTCCAAAATTGATATTGAAGCGACATAATACAATTGTTTGGTTAACGTGCAAGTTCAATAAATGAATTGTGAATCGTGATAACATTTGTGGGAAGTCACATTTGGATGGCCCTTAAAAGTGCATCCTCCGATCGGTAGCGAAGCAAACTTGAATGTAACATAATTGTGGGTGACTGTGGTGAACTTTGCGCTTATTATCATCAGCAAATGTAATCTAATCGTGTATTGTACACTGTATATATTTGTGCATCTTCATTGGTAAATATCAATGATAGTTTGTCGAAATTGTATGTGTATGTTTATATAAAAAAATATACATCACATTGCATCTACACGTGATTTTAGGTTCCGTATCATAATACTGGCAAAACACCGCGCGTCACGTGTTACGCATCACGTTGCAATTTTTCTTTTTTTCCAAACTATGTGTTGAGCGAATTTGCGCTTTAGTGCAGAGTCCAATTAAAACAACAGATAACTACGTCAAACTAACGGGTTGCACTATGTTTTTTTGTTTCAGGAAATGGGCATGCCACCGACACCGTTGACCGCCATCGCCCAGACGCCCCGAAAAGAGTTTCCCGAGCCGAAGTTCAGCTTCAATCAAGTTTACACCAAGGTACGGTATAATACGGATATATGTATATACATGTACATACTTGCTCTTTCGCTCGCGCGCGGCGACGCAAAGTGCTCCCATTTGCATTTCATGAAAATGCTCCGAGACGCATTGAATAATTTATCAACTCCAGGCTCGTGGAGCCTTTCTTTGCTTCTTCCTTTTTTTTTTTTTCTTCCTTATTCTTCGCGAGATGAGTTTGCTCGCGGTTGTTTTTTATTTTCCTTCATTGCCGATCTTGACCTTGTTCATTGTTAAAATATAGAGAGAAATGCAATATGTTTGCGTAGAAATGCACCGATCAAAGAAGCCAAAGCATAATGATTCTAGACTCGATTATATTTTTTACAGCTGGATCAAGCACCGTCCCAGGATATCACGAAGCCTCGTAAGTAGTCCACGAACTCTTCTATCCACATCATTTAAACAGCGTAAAAAGTCTCTCACCTGCCATTCATATCACCAATGAGTTGAAAACAAACAAAAAATCAATGCAAATTTGAAACGCTTTATTTCCCTGCTATATACGTCAGATCATACACGATGTAGAGAATCAGTCTTACCAGCACAGAGATGAAAAGGTGGGAAAAAAAGAGCGAAAATTCAATTCAGAGCCCACTGGGAGGGAGGAAAGAGTCGACGGACGCGAAAAATCATATCGAGAAACACAACGTATATAACCGTGTATAAAGTCAACAGAGAGACACGTATTCCCTCGCGTCACTCGACGCATCCGACAACCCCACACCCTCCGATTATTTCGCGAGCGAGAGAAACTTCCCCTGTACCACATAACGCGGATCGGCTGGATCTTCTTTCCTCCTCTGTATATATGTATGCATAAAATTGATTTGTTTCTCCTCGATGGGCAAACGCGAGTCGCCGAACGACCCAGGCGGTGCCTAAATACACGTGATCACAGGTGTTTTCCCGTGTTAGTGCAGCAGACGGATACGTATGTATATGACAAACCGGGTCATTGGGTCATCCGCGAGGCAAAGCGCGTTATACGACGGTATACATATGAGCTTCGAGCAGAAGCAATCTCTCTAAATATTTTAGAACGGCGTTTCACTGCTGTGTATACAGGCACTCATAATGGAGGGGAGACGAGGGAGGAAGAGAGCTCCTTTGTGCTCCCGTTGCGAGATTTTACCGAGGCATTTTTAATGATCAAAGAGGGAGAGCCAACGAGCCACGATGAAAATTTGATCGCCGCTAACTCGGGCCTTTTTTTTTCCTTCCCTCTCTCGATTGATTCGTTACGTGAAAGGCGCGTGTGAAGATTTAACAATAAACCCCCCCTCCCCTGATGTTTTCGCGTAAGATGTGCAGCAGCCAATTTCCGGGTACAGCGGATCGATCCATCATTAGTGGATGGAAGAACGTCCCACGCGACGATGATGCACCGGCCGGCCGGTTGTGATCTCGAGAAACAATGTGGTAGATGAGGAGGGATCGAAACGTATGAGGGGCAGAGCAAAAGTGTGTACAAGTTTGTAGACGCCGTGAGGGAGAGAAAAGGAGTGAATACCCAAAGCTGGAGCCTCCACGAAAGAGGGTGAGAAAAATGCTGGGCGAAGAGGGGGGGGGAGACCAGAAACTCGTTGCTAGAGAGTTAAAAGAGGAAGAGAGTTTCTTCCACTCGTTTTTCCACCCTCTTAACGGTGCGCGGAATGCGCCATCAAAGACCCGGGGAGAGAAGATCCCTTCTATGTACTCAATGTGTGCGCGCAAAGTCGATGGGGGAAAAAAGGAGGAGGAAAGATATATTCCGTTCCGATTCTTTTCCTCCAGGATTTGTGCGATGTTTATATTCCCTCGTCTGCTCTTTGTTCAGCGTGACGCGATGCGCGCGCGTCTTTTCCTAGCCGAGGTCGCGGAAGCGCATTTTCTTTGTTTTACGGTGCACAGGCCTTCGGCTCTACTCGCCTGGCACTTCTATCCTTTGCAATGCAAACCTGTGACTTGTTCAAAGTGCCGTCAGAGTGTGGGGATTAGATGCTTTTGACGATTTGCCGATTTTGTGCCGATTTGCGAGAAAACGAAAAAAAATTTAAAAAAATACAATAGGAGAGCACGCACCGGTAGTTTATAATCCTCCAACCCAGCTCCAATTTCCTCAAGAGAGAGGAGAGAGAGTCTGGGTCATCGTCGGTGCTCTACCCACCAATCTGCCTATCCGCCCGTCCAATCTATCCTCCCTGCCCTTCTCACCCCACGGCGGTCTAGCCTTCACATATTCACACCTTGTGTAATGTCGTGTGGGTACTTGGCACACACACACGCGCGCGCGCGCGAGTTACTTCATTTTCTGTGTGACCTACTTTTATCAGACATCACCGACGCCACGGCATTATACTTGTCTCTATACGTGTATAAAGACGCGCGGAGGGGGGGGGAGGCGTGTGAAAAATGGATGATTTTCCTCCCGAGAGGTTGCCTCGACCGCCCAGCTCCTTAGTGACTCCCCCTTCGCAAATAGAATAGCTGCGGCAAACGCGTATAGGTGATGCTTTGCCCGTTGTATCCCCGCGGGGTAAAGAAAGAAGGAAAAAAAAAAAAAAAAAAAAACAGTTTGCTGTAGCTTTGATCGACCTACGTTACGTATTTCTCTGGGAAACTCTTGCGGAACCATTTTTCCCGCTCCCGAGTAATTTTTAGCAAAAGCACGGGATATACAGCTCGAGTCGAGTGGCAGGTTGGTTGCATTTTTCAAGACCCTGGTTTCCCCATGAATCGTGCCCGATTTCCCTCCACTTTTTCTTATCTCCCCGCGCTTTTTTATTTTTTTTTTATTTTTTACCATCGTCGATATGCAGCGCTTACGCAATCTCCGTAAAATAATACAGCCGAGCCCCTGGTACTCCCCGTGGCAAAAGTGAAACACGCAAAAGTTATACATATCCAACCCCCGCAGTTCGTCTTGTCGCGGATTAAGTGGATTCAAAAAATAAAATCCAATCTCGCTCGGGTGCCGGTGGTCGTAACATAATTCCCCGATTAAACTCTCCTCCCCCCCGATCTCCACCGAAGTAATAGGTACGGTACACGGATCGCGCGAGGGGGAGGCTTTGTACATCCATACCCTATTTGCATGTGTCCTTTTAGCGAAAAAAAAAAAAAAGAGAGAGAGAGCCACAAAAGCAAATTCCGGTATTCGCGTTTCGTCATCTCACCCTGTACATATGGAGGGAGTAAGAGGAAAGGGGTATGTACACACACACACACATATCGAATAATCCCCGCGGAGAGTCGTTGCTCTACCCGTGATGGTGGAGCTCGAGGCACGCGATAAGCACCTAATAAATAGAGGATAAATCGGTGCTCTCTCTCTCTTCCCCCCCCCCCAACCCTACCTCAGTTTCTTTGTGGTGCGCGCTTGAAATATTATAAAGCCACATACCTACGTGCATATGTTATACCTATATATGTACACCCAAGACCGCGTAACGAATAACCCTTTGCTGTACGCTCTGTTTGCCCCTCCGTGTATAGTAGCAAGACGTAGCTACTGCACTTGCTCCTCTCCTCTTGGTCGTCGCGCATTTCTCGATCATCCGTACACATATAATATGTAAAAATGCACCCCGCAAGTGCTTCCCTCGTTACTTATATAGCTGTACTCTTGTCATTATTATTCTTTTCTTTTGTTCCTCGCGTACACGCTTCCCCCCGGCCTTCCTCCCTTATTTTCTTTTACCGCGTCGATGGAAAAATGCCTCCACCTCGTTCTCAAGCGACTGTACAGTGGAGCATGGCAGAGAGAGTGGAACCTGTTTATTCATCTGTGCGCGTTACTCTAAAGCTCGACTCTATAACTATATATATATGTTACGTGCCAGTGCCAGCATCAACATACACCACTTGCACAAGAAGAGGAGAGGGTCGCGCGGGTGAGTAATGCGCGCCTCGTGCGTGGCTGAAAATTGATTACTCGCATCGGATTTCTCTCTCCCTCTATCTATCGCCGTGTTTTACTGCCCCCGTCCTGTTTCACTCTCGCGTGCGTGCGAGAGCCGAGTTTTTACTTTTGACCTACGAGCTTTTGCCTCGCGCCGCTAAATCGCTCTTTTTCTTTTCTTTTCTTTTCGCTCGCTACGCCGAGAAAATGAGATGTGCCGTGCAAGATGCGTTTTACCCCTTGCTGCAACAGCCTTGAGCTGAAAAACGCGTATTATAAATTCGCTCGCTCCGGACTCGAAGCTTTTTAAACGCAAAAGTGAACGATGTTGATTCTAGAATTTATTGCACGATAATGATTTTTTTTTTTTTTTCTTTTTTTTTTTATGAAAAATTAAATTGAGCTTGATTAAAAAAAGTTCAAAAATACTTTTTTGGTATATTATCATATGCCATATACCTATAGGTACTCACCGGCTCTCTGTAGCTACCTAAAGCTCATAGTCACTGAAACTTGCAGTAACCATCCAGTCTTATTTCTTCCGTTCATTTCCGCTCTACGAATTTTCCGCCAACTATGCATTGGAAAATCTTCTCCTCCTCCCTTGGACACACATTATCAAATTATCGATCTATAGTTGCTAAGGTTGAATTCCAATGAAATTCGTGTGCAGGTGGCTATTTAACGAAGCCGTGTGCCCCCAAAATCACTGCGCAAACAAGAAAAAGAATTCCACTCGCCACCGCGACTCGTTAAACACCCCCGCGCTACTCGTCGCAAAATATTTCCTCCCATTTTAACGAACCTTCCGCCCTCAGTCCCTTCCCCCCCCCCATCCTCTCGTCGCTTTTCCTAATTATTCCGGTGACTATACTCCCCCCTCCACCTCCGCTGTTCGAGCAGTTTTAACTCCTGCCGGCTTTTATTGCCTTTGTCTCTCTTCTCCACCTCCTCCTCTTGAGAGTTAAGAAAACCTCACTCCTCCGCTCCTTCATCCCAGGCTATCTCGACCGTCTGCGTGCCCTCTCCCTCCCCCTCCCCTACTCTTGCTACCTTAAAAATAACAGAGGGGGAGGGATGCGTATATCTTATCTCAATTTCCACGAGCTCTCGCCTCTCGGGCTCGTCACTCTCTTCATATTTTCTTCCTTCTGTGATTCACCGCTTCTTTTTCCCCGCGAGTATAGATGTATACGTGCATACGAGACAAAAGCTCCCAAAAACCCTAAAGACGCACGTATCGGAACAAACTGGATAAATTTTCCTCCGATAGCTGCTTCCGGGAGGATTGATTGTCCTCTTATGGAGAGCTATGAACAACGACACATCAATTGGCTTGGAAACGATTTTTTGTTGACGTGGTGTGATCTAGTGGATGTTCCAGATAATAAACAGGTTTTGGGGTGCTTTTCATATCGATCGATGCATTAAATTAACAACCAGCCGTCCATACCTCTACGCGATGCACACTAGGAAAAGATAGAAGAAAACTGCCGCTATACTCGGGTGGGGGTGGTCTCCCTAAATCTTCCCGATTGCCATTTACCTATCTCCCTGTGTATACATTTATCTCTTTCTCTCGGTCCGATTCGCCTCGATTTTTTCGTAGCTCGCGCTCCATTTTCCACAGAGACGCCGAGTCCCTCCGAAATCTCAAGCCCCTCCAGCGCGTTCGGTTCACCTCCGACTCCCTCGACGACCAATAATCTGTTGGTTCTTTGCTCATCTCTCTTTCTCTCCCGTGACGCGTGTGCCGTCCCCGTCATCCTCTCGTTGCAGAGGCTACAACGGAACGTAAAAAAAAAGGGGGGGTGGTGTCGAGGGGGTGCGAGAGAGAAAGATAAATAAGCCCCGTATACGCATACTCTGGTACATACAAGCCGGAGCAAGAGAGACGGGGGCAAAATGGGCAGGTTACCGTGGCAACCGTCCAGCAGCCAACTGCGCGAGGCGCACATCCCCGCGGCTCTGCCGGTACAACGTCATCCAATCCCCAAGTAGAAGCCAGCCGGCGAGTTGAACTCTCCTGCTCCCTCGCCCAACACCCACCTTATGCCCTCTGCAGCGTATATACCTATACCATCCGTACGCGCGCGCGGTGGCTAGACGTCGACGTCAGCGAGTAACACACATATTTATATGTGTGTGTGGGGGGGGGGGTAACGACGACAACTACGACGCCTCCGTATACGTGCACGTGTTATCTGTACAACGCTGTACCGATATATATATACGTACATATACGTGTAAGGCGTACGAGTGCGACTGTAATATGCAGGGGGTTGGTGGAGTGCGCGTGGGCGGGTATGTGTATATGCGTGGTTTCCGTGGTGCGAGACAACGTCGAAAGTTTTCGTGCCCGTATCAGTCTATTTTGTTTTTTTCTATTATCCATCTTTTGTGTGTGTGTGTGTTTTTTTCCCGCAGATGTGGGGTGGTGTGTATGTATTTTAGTTTTTTTTGCGAATAGCGTATTTGCACACGCGTGGCAAAATACAAACACGGGAGAGCTATTGCTCCATATTGTTTTCTTATTTTTCGTTTTAAAAAGTTTGCCCTTTTTTACAATGGTTTCGGGGGTCCTACGAGATAACATAATTTTTATCGAAAGCAGCCTTTGAAACAATTGGAGAAAACGAAAATTGTCGACATCTTTTGATATACATCTGGCAGCTCTGACAGTGGGTCTATAGTGCGAATGTTTCGATTTGATGATAAATTTAGCGACATCGAAATTGGTTTGCCAAACTAAAATCAAAACGCGTGACAGCTATTGCATCGCGACAAGGCACAGGTATAATATATATACATCTGTGCCGTTCTATTCAAGAAAAAGCTTTGCTCCGTACTTTCATCCGCAAGCAAATAGCCCTCCAAACTCGCGCGTACCGTCATATATACACCCAAAAAAAAAAAAATTTCCATTCTCGAAAAAAGGGGAGGAAGAAAGAAAACGCAAATTGACGAATCGTGTCGTCCTCTCTTTTTTCCTGCTCCTTCGATCTTCCCTGCTTGGGCGTGCATGGAATAAAGACTCAACCGAGTTATTCCCTACCGTCCGGGGCTCTATTTATTTTTCCTCACCCATTTTTGCATACTCGTACGTAAGTACATAAGCGCGCCTTTCAGTCTTCGATTTCATCTTTTGGATTAGAATATGCGGAAGGAGGAGAACACGCGGGAGAGACAAATCGCGTAGCGGAGGGTCACCGTGGAGGGAAACGTTGTCTTTCAGCCATCGCGAGTTTGAATTTTTCATTGTTAATTGTTCCCCCCCGACAGTAATTGTAAATGAATTCACGTCGAAGCCTCCGCGCTTGCTCACTTCGCAAGGAAGAAAAAAGGAGAGAGAGAGAGGGAGGAGAAAATCGCGAGAGGAGACAGGCGGTGGGAGGGAAAATTGCATCGGCGATTAATCGAGCTTCAGCCGTCCGTCTTCAATAACAGCCATCACCGGGTCACCGAGCAGAGTGTGTGTATGTATGGGTATACATATATGCATAAAAGCGAGTCTTGCGTAATAAATCGCTCGAGCGCACACGGCCCCTCGATAAGGAAGCGATTACGTTTTTTCCTCGGAATGAGTCTATATGAATGCATGGAGGGAAAAAAAAAAAAAACAACATAAAGAGGTGTGTATATACACACACAGATATGAGTAAAAGGAGGATCGGGAGATGATTGTCGAGTCGAGCCGACAGGTATGTATCAATGTGTAAGCCGAGTTCTGGTGCATGCGCGAGAAAAAGGAGAGCCGCTACCGCCAAGGACGAAAGTGAGCGGTAAATCTCATCGCGCGGGCTTCGCTTTTTCTGCGGCGTGTGTTGCACGTCGTCACCGTGACGCGATCGATCGGCCTGTCAGCTGTGCATCGAGCATACACAAACGCGATGGGAGTCAAGAGGGTTGAAACATCTTGCGGCGTATAAAGTAAGGTGGTGGTGTTGGGTAATGGCTTGTCGAGACGGACAGTGGACACAAATGAGGTGCTTATGACGCGATTGACACTGATTCACCACGATTCAATCGAGCTTAACACGGCTCGGAGGGAACCCAAGTTTTTTTTCTTCTTTTCTACGAGTCTGTGGGAGTACGTACCACTCCCACCTTGCCCAGCTATTGACCCAGGGCCAAGTTACGCGGCTCCTCGAGATCTCGCTCGTCCGTCATAACAGTTCCTCCCCGCCTGAGCTTATACACGCCCACGCGGCAATCCGACCCACGCGTGCACGCCTACGGGGTCTCCGGAACCCGGAAATGCGGTGGTGCGTGCCCGAGTACGGTACGTGCATGCAAAATCGCGATTCGACCTTGAGAAGACAAAAGGGTGTGGGGAGAAGCGGAGCGGGCCTTTGATGATAAAATCGATGGGCGCGCGGCCACCACCCACCCCTTTAGCGAACCAGTCATTGTCATCGTCGTCGTTGTGCATATTGTGTCTCGTGGTGCCGCTCGATACGAAGGAAGCCCTGACCTTGCGATCAGCGCCATAGCTCGTGAAATTGGGTCACGTTCACATAGTACATGGACTCGCGTGTGGGAGCCTTTTAACCGGAAATAAGGATAATCACACTGACACGCGCTTGCGAGGACACTTTTTTTTTTTGTACTTACAAAAGGATCAACGATTGCAGCTGTTGTTTGTCGCGCGACACCGATCGCAGAGGGGAAAACGAGTGGACGCAGCGGTGCGCATTAGTAGGCCGGCTCTTGTTTATAGGACGAATATTTCGACGCGGCAGCAGTCGGTCGGTCTATTAATATTTCAGAGTCGAATGCTGCAGCAGCAGCATATATACGTATGCATAGAGCAATCTTGCATGCAGCTTACGTGTAGGTATATTACGTATTTAGTTTGACTTTGTGAATTTCTTCGTTAGATTTTCTCGCGCGTCTTATATACATAATATGTACTCGGTGATGGCTCGATGATTTTACTAATTCAAGTGGCGCAGTGGCTTAACTTTTCTTTGGCCTCGAGACTCTCCGTGTCTCATGAAAATCACCCGACGATGAGTAAAATTAATCCATCTTATTGTTATGGTGGGGGGCTTGACGAGTGTTTTGTTCGTACGGCCGTTGTGTACGTGTGCTGCTGAAAAACAGAACAATTTTCCCCGATGGTCGAGCTATCCTTTGGGCCAATTTGCGGGAGCTCGGCGGTTTTCATTTGCTTTGATAATATCGTGGCAAGTTGGTTGTGAACCATCGGGGAGCTTCTAATTGATGGATCCCTGCGCACACCGCTCGCGGTAATTGGGTCACTCGCGGTACAGCGGCGACGATGATCGTAAATTAGACGCTCGAGGGATAACCTTAGCTTCTTTCTTTCTCCCCCCCACCCCATTCACTCGCTCGGAAATATTGTTGTTAGTGCTGATAGCGCGGGTCCACCGTAATTCCAGTACAGTTTTTCAAGGATCACACGGTATACCAATACAAAAAGATACCCGCGTGCGGTGTATACATAAAAATAAAAGAGAGGAAGGGGTGCTATCTCGAGCGCGATTTTTCTAAAGTTTAATTTATAGCGATGGCAAAGTCGCGTTTTCCGCACAAATTTGCCCACCATCGAGCCGTGAATCATGGCCTTGTATAAAGCAATGAGAGGAGACGACAAATGAATATCCCGGAGACGCGTAGCTAACGAGTGGCTGTCCGAAATTTATTGCCCCCGGTTTAATCATTTTCTCGTTTAGTTTTCCAAAAAAGCTTGACGTGTGCTTTCTGAAAAATCGGAGAAAAAATTTAAAAAAAGTATCCTACAAAGGAGGAAAAAGTTAAATGAAAAATACTGGACAACTTTGCGACGTTATCTAAAGGACGCCGTACACCCGTAATAAGGCCATAAATCTCCTCGTTGAGCGTCAAGTCGATACCACAAGCTCTCGCGATCGATGGGAGTTAAAAAAGCACGGCGCTTGCGAAAAATACACAGGAGAGCTAGCCTGGCAGGGAGGGATACGCGTAAGAAAAAAACGCTGGTTGCGTGCACGTATATATACGTATATATGTATAGCCTCCAAATCGCAATCGGTGGCTCTCGTTTACAATTACTCGCTGGACGACTCTTTCATACGTGTATAAACATATGTGTGTGTTTGTGCACGCACACGTAGGCACGCGGGTAACGGTACAGAACACCGTGTTGATACCGAGGCACTGCGCATGGACTAGCGTGCGTGTACCGTTAAAACCTTTTCGACGTACCATATCCGCGAATGACTCGCTCTTTCTCTCTTTTTTTTTCCTGCTTGTGTGACCGTGTGTCTTTTTTTTCTATTTCTAAGTGGACTGTTCATGAAAGAAGGAAAAAAACCCACATTGCTCCGATTGTTCGTCACGCAGAGATGGATTTGAGTCCTGAAAAAAAAAAAAAAAAAAAAAAAAAAAAAAAGAAAGAGTATCAGGTGACCTTCGAACCTTGACTTGGTTCCTAGAGGCAGTGCGAGGTGAGAGGAAAATCCGATGGTCACGGAATTAAGGAAGGGATTCATTTTTGAGTAGCGCGATTTTCGTTGACTTTATTGATACGCCGAAGTTGTATATTGCAGAGAAGCTTTTGGTCATCGAATCGGTATGTCACATTCGTCAATTTAATGTGACTGTAAAAACGCCGACTCGGCAGCTAGACAGTACAGTAATTCCACGTTTCGTAATAGAGTGAGGGATTGCTTCAATCGTGTTGCCACTGCGTCGTATCATAAAAAAAATGAACTAAAAATATTGTAAAAAACAATGAAAAGCGTGTATGGATCCTTAAACATTCGGCAAAAGTCCATTGTAAACATTTATACTGTATGATGTATAGTCCTATAGCCACCGTGTATTAATAATCCACGGGATACGGTATAGATCACCATTAAGCGGTAATGGTATAATAATACAGTGTGGCTTCGGCTGCAGGCGCATTTACGAAGGTATGATATTATATCGTACGCGCGTTTGCAATCAATCCTCGTAAAAGTGGGTGAAACTTTTAAGCATATACATATATTATACAGTACCTTTATAGTGCCAGCAGCGCTGCTCAACAGCCGTTAAATATACCATACATAGTCAGAGCACACGATATGTACATACATTATGGATGATCATATCTGATGTTTACAAAGATCGCATCATTCGTATCTATGTAAAAACTTGAGTATTACATGTACCCACTATCTTGGATGATTGGGTTGTTGAGATTTGAAATCGGTTGGTGAAAAAACTGTACGTATGCAAGCCCCCAATTGTACCAGTGATTCATCGCCACTACCAACATCATTGACCATCAGTGTCGTGCGTTTTGTCTTCCGATTCACTGCTGCGGTGCGCGTTAACAAATTGCTGCCGCTATACCAAAGGGTGATAAAGCCTCCCTACCTCCCTATCCGCGGGGGTGGCGGTAACAGCGGTACAGTAGCTTTCAGTAGCAGCAAATTATCCGATCGCTAGGGAGAGGGAGGCAGGGAAGAGATTGCGTGTGCCGCTGTTACCGCTACCACTGCCCGAACACATGTACCTTGTACATGTATATACATATATATTACGCATACGCGTGTTGCTGCCGCACATTGAGAGCCAGTGAAGCGACGCGCGATGTGCAGCAGCAGCACCGGCAGTGGTATTACAGAGGAGCGTTCGGCGAACAATGGGGCCGCCGGGTATTGGCAGATTATGCCAGCACGCCTGGCCTTATTTCCCTCACTCCCCCTTTATTCTTTCTCTCTCTATCTATCTACACCCGTCGATTCGAACGAACATTTTTAATGCTCGTGCATACACACTCGCGTAAATAACGTCGTTGTCTCGTGGCTTTTTGCTTTTATTACTTTTGCATCCACGCAACCGTTTTTCTCTTGCTCTTATTTTTTCTTTCTTTCCATACTCCAAATGGATTTTTCCGATTGTTATTAACTACACATTTGTTTATTCGCTGGGATGATGTTGCAGGGTCGGTATCACGAGTACAATCGGCGCGTGTACCATCGGTGTATCGTTGGGCATCAATATGGCGTTTCGGTTTATCGATTCGCCACTCCGCTAATCGAGTGAAAGAACAACAATCATTAGGGAGCCAATGATAAATGTTTCATTTCACTACTTGGTACGCTATCGCGTTGCGTTGGATAATTGATTGTGGCCACCCTCCTCCCCTTGAGGGGGCAAATCAATACCACCTCACCGGTATTAAAAAAAAAAGAAAAAAAAAAAAGTGCGTAAATCTTCTCTCTATTGTCTCAGCCGAAAATCCACACCTCGGTGTGTACAATTATTCAGGTGTACGCTTCCATCTGTCGAATCTCAGGTAATTACATCACAGCACCGCTCGGTACGATCGAAAGAGCCCAACGACGAAATAACACTATAAACTTACCACACGCAGCGTATGCCCCATCTCTGATGATGTATTGTACGGGTATAATTTTTGTAATTTTGTAACCTCGGCTTGCCTACGAGTATAAAATATTAATAAACGTACTTGTGTATACACACGGAGAGAAAACACCGCAATATAGCGGCCAATAAGTATATATCTAAAAGAGAGGGAGAGAGAGATTGAGGATAATATACGCGAGACGCGGGAGAAAGCGAGCATAACACTGTGCACGTGTATAATATACCCATGTACACAGATCCGTGTGTAATATACCAATATACACGGCGTGTGTTGCGTCGCTTGCCTCGCGTCTCTGTCCTAGATTTCAGGCTCTGCTCCAAGACAGTGAAAGGATTTTCCTCTTTTACGGCCCGAGAGCGCGCGCGCCACTCCAACTGCAATGCCAGACCGGCTGCTGCTGCGATTGTTATATTATATAGCCGAGCGCACCGAGAGAAGAAGCCACTTTTTCTCTCTTCCGTGCCTTACCTGTGATCCTGCATTTTTTACCCCTACAATAAGTATATTCTGTATTTTTTTTTTTTTTTTTTTTTTTTTGCGAGGAGAAAAGAAACTCGGGGCCTATATAGGGGTAAACGGTACAGTTGTTGACCCCCCGATAGTGATTGACCGCCACATGCATTTTTAAATGGAGCCTTTGTATATAGATGTACAAATTATACAGGGGTCAATCACTACCTTAAGGTGTCAATAACTGTACCCTTTACCTCTACGTATCACAGAAATCCACGGTATCGAGAGTTGTACACGCATTGATATTTGAGGAATAAGAAAAGAAAAAAAGTGAACAGCGGCTTATGAAAAAAAAAAAAAGCACAACGTGTGCTTGAAAACATTTTACATATTGCGTCTGCGTGAAATGTATTTATTGTAATTACGAGAGGGAAGACATACAACTCTCGGATGATCGATAGGTACAGCTTTGCGAGGCGGCTTACAAAATAAGATGCAAATATTTTCACGTAATGCAGAGTTGGGTGTTGTTGTTCTCGTCGTGATTAATTTTGCCGTACGTGTGCCATTCCGGCTGATGCATAACAGTCACTTTGGGACGTAATAAAGCTTGATTTTTCTCTATCGCCTCCTCCATGTCTCTTTTACTCTCCAGGTATAGGTACAAAACTTTCGTTTTAGTCGCCAATGAAGAAATGTCCAAGTTACCATTGTAATTAGCGTAGTGTTAATTAAATCAATGAACCCGTGCATGAAAATAAGATTATAATTACGCACAGATCATAGGGAGGGAGTCCCTGTGGACGACTCAACAACGTACGTTGATAATGGGAGTAGGTATATCATGAGCTTCCAGGCTGACGAACTTGAATGTACGAAGCTGAGTCACGTCGCTCTCGCGGAGGAGGAGGAGGTGGGTGAAGAAAAAAAAAACGAAAAAAAGAAAACGACTTCACGGTACACTCATCCAGCACGTGTTATACATGTATGTGTCGAGGTCCTTTTTTTTCCGCGAGCACAGCGCCACTCCAAACAGAACGCGCCATCTGTCCCGACATCCGTGAACCGCCAAGCGATTCTCTCTCTTCCTCTCCGATCGATTCTCTTGTTCTTTTCCTCGCAGTCGACGAGCGTTTTTTTTTTACTCTTGGCCACGCTCTTATTGCCAGATTTTCGCACCTCTTCCTCAACGACTGTAGACAAATGAGGCGAAAAAATAAAACAAAGTGTCAAAAAAATTTTATCTCCTACGCGTACACTGTTGCTCGTTAACGCAATGGATTTCCCACTATATAGGCTTACTTACGATCGAAGCTAATAACAAACCACCCCTTAAACTATTAAAAAAAAAAAAAAAAAAAAAAAGAAGACACCCTGGGAGTACAGAAAGATAGAGCATAATACAAGAGCGCGTCCCATCTATTTCCACTTGTTCGAGAACGTGGACAAAGTTTCTCTACTCTTCGGTTAAATCGGGACATGAACAAAACAACCTGGTCCGATGGGACAATAAATGTTTTATATCCCGAGTCGAGAAAGAAAAATGTACGTCGCGGAACGCGTCGTTAAATCAATGATAACGCGATTGTAACATAGGTATGCGAATAACAACGCGAGCGTCGAATACCTATATGTATAGAGGTACATACACGTACCCAGGATTTCAGGTGTAACGACCACGTATGGGAGAGAGGAGGCGCAGGAGGAGGAAAACGGTAAATTCGAGCGCGAAATTACATGCCTCTCGGACTGTACAACCTCTCTGTACGGTCGCGGGCCGGGGCGAGCTGTAATAGCAACAACAGCCGCGCTTCGTCGTGTATATATATATATAGAATCACACGCGAGAGGGAGAAAGATGTGCTAGCTACGACAAAGAGGAAGAAATACATAAGTACACACGCAACAACGGCCGTACAACGAAGACAAGTATTTCGCGTATATAATATTATGTGCACACACAACATACTGTGCTGGTCTCCTCACCACGTACATATATTTATATTATATATGTAGGTACGGGGGATAAAATCGATTTCGGAAAAAACAAGCTCGACTCGTTTAAAACGGTACGCCTCGTTTGAAGTCTAGTTACATCTATTCTCTCCCTCTTTTTTTTTTTTTCTTTTCTTTTCTTTCCTCCTCTCTTGCTCCTTTCGTCGTGGTCGTCTATGTGCCGGATCGTCGTTCCGCAAGGACGAGGCTGTGACTGTAATACGTGCCGAGTCCCCGCCGAGAGACAGAAATAGGAAGGAGGACGAGAGAAACTCGCCTAGGACGTTGTACAGCTGAATCTTTAAAACTGCGCCCCGTAGCTGCTCCCCACTGAAATCCGAGCAGGATCGCGTCGTCGCCCGTATTATACGTGTGTATATACATGTACATGTACAATGATACAAAGCGCGTGCGCCGCATACACGACTATTTCTCTTCTTTTTTTTTTTTTTTTTTTTTTTTTTTCTTCCGCTGCACTGTGCCCGCCACGGCGTGGCTGTGTATACTTTTTTCTTTATTCCAAGCTCGTTCGTTCACAGGGCACATAATATATATGTACGGATTCTCGCGGTATCGCGCGCGAGTAGTGAGAAAGAATCGGTATTAATCATCGTGTCGTCGCTGTCGACGACATGAGTCGCGAAATGCGGCCGATGAGGTTCTATAGTTACAAACGCCCAAGAGGATGCGTTTCGAGGAGAAGTGGCCCAAAGGTGATGCACATAACGCGGACGCACGGAGAATCGCGTGTGCTAACAACGTCGGTTCGGAGCTCGGGTGGATTGTAATGGTACCTATATAATATGCTCTTTTACTTACGAAAGCGTCCTTCTCCGTGGCTCGACTCGGCAGATGCCGTGCGCATCTGTCACACCTGCCTGCTTTTGCTTTTTGAAACAATTTTCCCCGTACACCTTATACGTATACCACAGTACGTACAACTATACTGCTATACCGATTTTCAACGTGTGCTGTTTCGCAATTGCGCGCCAATTTACATCCATAGGTTTGCGGAGAAAAATTGCTTTTTTTTTGCCGTACCGTTGCGATTGCCGTCAAACCAGCGATGGAAACAATCGGGGGGGGGGGGGAGTTTTAAAAGGCGCACGTGACGGTAAACTCGAGTGTGCCCTAACGAGCAGCTCCGACACGTGCTTTTCCGCGCTCGTGGCGACCAATCGTCACCGGAAGGGAACGAGTCCTGTCGCTGTCGCGAATTGCTCTGTTTTTGTCTCTAAGGACGAATAAACAAATGAAGCGAATTAACTTACCCGCGATTGTCATATGGAATGTTGTGTAACTGCGCGCCCATAAACGCAAGAAGCTCCCTCGGAGGGACTAATTGGATCCCTATAGACTGAATTCTCGAAACTTGGGATGATCTCGTTAATAAAGGGCTTCGGCGAGTCGTTGTGTACAGGTATAATCTTTCGTATAATGCATGTTCAATTGTAATCATCGAGTGGGGATTACCGAGTAAGTATTTTATCAAACAGCAAGCATCGATTGTTTCCTCAATAGATGTATATGTATATGTATACATATGTATATGGGTACGCATCGATGGTCATTGATATTTAAATGACACGCCAGCCAGAAAAAGCTCGCTACTGACGGTCAATAATGAATAATAAGTGGGTATACGTATACCTACGGAACGAATGCGCGCCGGGACGACAAAAGAATCCACATCGTCACGTTGATTCCGTAAATAAACAATCGAGTACCTATACCTATAGGGACACGATCGTTTGGTGAACATTTTTCCGGCTCAGTTGCACGGGGTTATTGCTTGTTATTGAGAAGGGGATAATAAAGTCGCGCGTTTGCTACGTATAATGATCCCAACCGAATTTTTTACTCCATACCGATCTAGTGGCGGTTTAGATGAACCAAGATCGGTATTAGCACGCGTGTACCGCGTAAAGGGAGGGCGTATGAATTTTAGTATTTTCGGAAGACGAGAGGCTTTTGAAGGGACGACCGGAAGTGTGTACCTGCGACAGGGAAAAAAAAAAAAAAAAAAAAAAAAAAAAATTGAACTAAAACCGCGCGTTCTTGCGCTGAAGGGAGATAAAAGCGGCAAAAACGGACACGGACGATCGGACAGAGTAAAAAATCGAAAAGAATAAAAGCAAAAAGAAGAAGAGGAGGAGGAGAGGAGCGTATAGCGTATATATAAGTTGGGAGTAGGAATGACTGCGTACGGCAGGTAACAAAGCGGCATCTGATCGCGCAGGTGAACAACTTACCAACTTCCACTACTACTATTACAACCACCACTACTATTTAATCGCGCTTATATGCTTACGTTATTTCCGTCCTCTTCTATTTCCTGGCCAACTGCACGTTATATACTTGTATACCAACATTGCACGTACAGAGAGTGGGCGAGCAGGCAGGATGCGCGCGCTTGCTCGCTCCGCGAGTGTGTGTGTATATGTATATAATTGTGCCCCTATACACACACACACACACACACACACACACACACATTGACCCTCCTCGTAAGCTCTCTCGCTCTCTGTCCGACCAACGACAAATGCACGCCTACTTCTCTCTTTCTAGCACGTCTGCCGCAGCGCTCGGCACACACACACACACACACACACACACACACCCTTAAGTTCGCCGGCGGTATTTCCTTACCCCGCACTGTACGTGTATACACACACACACACACACACAGAGCAGAGCAGAGCAGAGCACCGCCACGCTATATGCAGTTCTCGCGCGCGTTCTCGACGGCAAAAGAGGCAGTAGGGTACACCAGCCTAGGCAGTACCACAGCAGTGAACATACACTCCGAGGGAGCAGTTGCTCTCGGCCGCCCGGCACGTGTCTGTCTGTCTGTCTCTCTCTCGCTCGCGTTTTCGCTCTCTCCCCGGCTCCTCTCCTTCGTCCTCCTCGACGCTGTTACACACATTGTCCGATCGTCGAGCCGAGCAGTAGGTACTTCGACATCCACAGGAACCGACGACGCGCGCACGGGAGATAAGCTCGCCGCAGCTTTGTTGTCCGTATACGCGCGCGCACGTTCCACCTACAATTTTCTCTCTGTGTACGACAAACCCCCCCGCCCACCCCTTCGCGCAAACGTCCTCCCACTCTTGTCCGTGTCTTTGCGAAAAGCTCTCGTGCCGTGTGTGTGTGTGTGTGTGTGCGCGGTAATCACGCACACGTGTGTCTCGTGCACGCGTGAGCTTTTTTCCCGAGCTTTTCCCGCGGCTTTCCGAACCGCGCTCGATTCGCAGCGAATGAACGCTCGTCTGATCTGTACGGCGCGTGTACTACTATTACCACCGACCGACCGACCGTTGTGTTGCGGTATCATCGTCGTTTGTGTTATCAAAATGTAAAACAAACAAAGTATTGTTGATTTTCAGTGGAGATTTTTGTGGTGTTTGTTAAATATTTGGTGAGTGTGTGCTCTGCATATAGTGGCTCGTTAACACACCGCATCAAGCAAAACACAGGTAGGGATTATAATAGTGCGCGCTAGGATAAAGTAGAAATATTATCCTTGTTTGGGTGATGGTTATAAATATATACGTGTACAATAAGCGCGTGCAAGTGTAGAAGTAGAGGATCGGTGGATGTAGCGATAAAAGTGGTGGCGAAAGGGTGAGCGAAGCTTGTGTTGGTGCACACGTATTTTGTGGAAGGACGAGCGAAACGAGCCGAGCGGTGGTACAGCAGGGGGTGAAGGAGCGAAAGAGAGGGAAGGAGAGTCCGCAGGACTCTATGGCGATTAAGAGGATTCCGAGGAGTGCTCCTGGTGGGGATTAGAGGACGAAGGGAGGAGGAGGAGGAGGACGCACACGCGCACATGTCGTCCCGTGTAACATCGCCGCAGTGTGGACTTGTGTAAGCTGCTACTCCTCGGGATAATAATATTATGTGCTCGAGATTCGATGTTCTGCAGGGCTTGGTCAGCTACCTTATAGTGTCAGGTGTGTGTCCACTTGGTTTTTTCCTTTTTTTCTTTTATACATCCCTCCAAAGTACATATACGCAACGTTATTAGCGCACACCTTGCGCAACGTGCTCGTTTCTTCTTGGGGTTGACCCTTTTTTTTTTTTTCTTTTTTTCTTCCAGCTGGAGAGGCTCGAGTGCACGGGCAGATGCTCGGAGGAGTGAATTGTTTTTTTTCCTCCCGAACGATGCAGGGGCGGTGAAAATCGGTGTTGCACTATCCGCCGTGCATTGGTGTTGTACACGGCTGTACAAGAAACAATATTGAAAAAAAAAAAAAGTAAAAATAAATTAACAACTACGGATTGCAAAATCATCGACGTTATACTTGTCTTCTTTTTGTCGTCGTGTTGCTTACCAGTGAACGCGCCACGTAAAATGCTGCTTAATTAGCGACGCGGCATTATGACACACTCGCACAAATTTAATGAGCTTTGCTATAGTGGCTATACGTATGGACATACACATATCCCCACGTTTCTGTACGGCAGCATGTTGTTATATTGATCAACTTGTATGTGTGTGTGTGTATCAAAGAGACGGAACGTTTGAATTACTTAGGTACTAACAAGGGTATACAGCAAAACGTATGTTCCGAATCGCTCGTATCGCTGTATCGATCACGTGTATGTGCTCCTCTGCTTTGAAATTCACAAGGGAGACAAAAAAAAGAAATAATTTAAAATTCAGTGGCACATATTCGCCTACGTGAAAAATCTCCTTGTAATAGATGTTTTATGCTCGTTTTTATGGTATTGTATTCGCAATGCATGATAATAACACACACGCACACACACTTCATATTTATAGACACATGATTGTAAAGCAATGCGTATATTTATTAGGAGTGCAGTCGGCAATTCTATACTTAGTTAACGTGCATCTATCTTACATATGAGTGCACACACGCGCGAAATATAGATGGGTGCAATTATCATTACGTAATGGAGCGGAGTGCGTCGTCGCGTGCAGTTTTCCGGACGCGACTTGTATAGGTGTACATGTATTATAAATACATCATACCCTCCACTCGACCGATCCGCTCTCCCTGTACATGTACGTACATATAGTTATACCTACTCTTGTATGCACACGAGTTTGAGTTCTTATACTCACCACTACAACCTAACTGTTTCGCCCGCGCTCATGCATCGCAAGCTAAATGGACGCTTTGGATAAATAAAAAAAAAAAATTAGCGCATCGCGTTGCATCTTTCATGTACATGTATGCACATCACACACATTGCGAAGCAAAGGTGATGGAGTGGGAGTATACTGTTTGTCCGATCAACAGAGTTTATCTCGCTTATTAAACCGCGTTATTTGCGTCTCGACGCCTTTGACATTCAAGCACCGCCTATACCCATCCAGTAAATAGAGCGGGATGAAAGACGCTTCGAATAGTCTACTTTTCACATTATAATATGTAGAAAAAGACAACTTGTAATGCGTGTAGGATACACAAAAATCTCGAAAACAGCAGCAGTAGAGGTACGATTCTAGATCGTAGTTGCAGTTGTGGTGTGTATTTCTTACAAGTATAGTAGCAGCAGAGTGTCCTATAATTAGATGGAGAAAATGCAAAATGGCATGCAAAGCTAGCTAAAGCAGCATGCACAGGCCTACAACATGTACATACCCACGTATATGTAGCTGGCTGTCGTGTGTGTGTGCGTTGTACATGTAGCCGGTGATGCAACCCTATATAATATATACTAGCTATACTGCACGCATGTACGTATATGTGTATGCTTCACTTGCGCTAATCTCGCGCGCGCGCTAAGGTAAAACGCCCAATACTTGGACAGATTTTTCGAAACTAATTTTAACGCTCATATTCCGAAGTTAATGTGCAATACTTCCATATTTTTTAAATAATTACTTGTAATTAGGATGCCTTAGGATTATATAACACACAAAAAATGTTTTAAAATAGCTCTTAAATAATAGTTATCGTACATTTTAAAACATGTCAACTTATCGGAGTAGTTGGACAATCATTCTCGACTGTCGTAGTAGTTGGACAACCTTGAAAACCAAAAGTTGGACAATGCTGCAGTACTTGGACAAGTTGGAAAGCAGTACTTGGACAATACTAACTTAAACGATTTTACAGTTGTATAAATTACGATAAGGCACAAGTACTTATTAAAACTAAAGTATGTATTTAGATAAATACCTTATAACGAAAAAATGTTAACGAAGGGGATAAATAATAACAAATTTATTACGTAAAATTCGTAAGTAAAATTATTAATCTTTTTTCCAAAAATAATTTATTAAATGCAAGATAAATCCCTCAGGGTGCATTTTGATTTTCAACATTTTCAATTGTGAGGAATCGCACTTCTCCTTCTTGATTTGAATTTTCTTTAGAAGGAACTGCATCTCTTCAATAGCAAACGAATTATCCAACTCAATTAAGCTCTCACCTCGGTACTCAGTTTTTTCAATTATTCTATCAGTGAGATAGTGTAAAACCAATTTTACTGTTTTTTTTTTAATTTTGTTATTTAAGATTTATTTTTAATAAGACTATAATTTTTCTTACTTTTCTTTTTTGTTTTTGTTGTATGACCTCCACTTTTGTTCTTTTTCATTATTTTATATTTTTTTAAAAACATTTTTCCTCTTTTCAGAACCCATACTTCATCTGTATTTACAGTGAATTGGAGGTTAACTTTTAAAAATGTTGAAAAAACAATTTTCTTAAAGCGGTGCACCCCTTAACAACAAAACTGATTAGTAAAGTGTTTTTTTTCTACAAAGTACTTCACTTTTTATACACTTTTGTTTAAAAAATTCGCATAAAAGATTAACTACGTTAAAAGGTAAACAACTTTGATTGTATGTCCATGTACTGGCTACGACGTTTTTGTGCCTATGACCTGAAGTTGGACAAGAGCTCCACGTCTGTCCAACTACTACGAAATCGTGAGGTGTACTTGGACAGCTAATTTTACATTATAAAAATTTTTTTTGTCCACGATTACATTAGAAATATTGTTAATTAATGTAAAAGTTGTAAAATAATACCATACAGCATTTATACAAATGCATTGGATTAATTTTAACGAGCATTACCTATTATCAAAATCATAGAAAACGGAGAAAAATTATCGCAGTCTTATGGCGCCTACGGTGAAATTTAGAATCATTCGCATGTATTAAATGTTGCTGAAATTTTTTTAAAAATTCAAGTATATCATCAATAATAATCATAGCAATATTAATCTATTACGTTTTTTAAAATATCTCTTTTTTATTTGCTACAATGACTGATTTTCCACTGTCCAAGTATCGGTCTGAATTTCAGTTTTGTCCAAGTATTGGGCGTTTTACCTTAGTACAGTCGTAAAATTTACACCTAGGAAGAACAAGTATAGGGGAAGAGGCGAGACGAAGAGCAATCTGCAGGCGCCATTGGTGCCCGTGTACCTATTTAATGTACGTAAATACATGAGCTTTCCCTCCGATACATATATATATATATATTTCTCTCACAAAAAATTTCGTTCTATTTTATTTTTATCTCTCTCGTATAACTGTGTATATATAGATACCAGAGAGATAAACAGACGCGCGCCCAATCGCATGTACTGTAAGGGACCTGCAGGAGGAAAAAGAGAGAGAGAGAGAGAGAGAAGGATCGAGGAAGCGCTCGGAGAGCGGAAGGAAGCTACGACGAGCGAGAAAGTGGGACTCGTTTCAAACTTGTTTCCCATAGCTGACTCCATGGGCTCTATTGTTTGGCTATCTCTGTGTGTGTGTGTGTACATAGATACATTGCGCGCCAGGGTTAAAAAGAGCGGAGAGCGAGCCAACATCTATCGAGCGACCCGTCCTTATAACATTTCTCTCCCCTACCTCCTTCTCTCTCTTTTTCTCTCTGTCCCTCGATTGCACATGAACGTAATTTATATAAGTGTATACATACGTACGCTTATATATTATACGTCCACCACACTTACGTGACCTATAGCTTGCATTCATATGCATACAGATATATGTATATTACGTGTACAGTTGATTTGCCATTGGTCGTTCTCTCACGCTTCCCTCGTGTATTGCTCCCCTCTCGGTGCCTTTCTTTTTAACCCCGACCTGCACCTAATATGTGAGCGCACGCACACGTCTCTCTCTCTCTCTCTCTCTTTCTTTCCTCTTTCTTTGTGACTCTTCTTCTAGTAAAGACCCAGGGTGAGTCGTTCATCCCTTCTTCTATGTTTTTTTTTTTTTTTTTTTTTTTCCGGCTGAAATTTAACAACCATACGCGACCTGAGGCCGTATGAAATTTCAAGTCCCTGTACGTACCATTTATACCGATGTATACCATCTCGTAAACGCGTAATTGCGGACAATGACAAGCGTTACACCGTCTGCTGGCCTTTTGCTTCAAAATTCGAAAAAAATGCGGAGATGAGTTGTCTAGAGGAGGGTTAACTTGTAATCTTTGCCTCCTCCCTTTCCCTCATGGTTAACGAGGTGGTCAATACCCATCGCGTTTGAACAATGCCCAAGGTTGTATTAAAAAAAAATGCTCGTAACTGCAGGGCTCTGTCATACACATTTTTTTTTACCTCCACGACGTACCTAATAGTCTTACAAAAAAAAAAAAAAAAAAAAAAAAAAGCTTTCGAAACTGCACCGGCCTCGTTGTTTTAAGTGCACATTATTTTGGCAATCAAATCGTGTATTTTCGTTTCCAAGAACATACCGGTACACCTTGCGATTGGAAAACAAAAAAACTCATCAGCGCCTTTTTACGAGTCGACGAATCACAGGGCAAACTTTCGCAAATCGTTATACCCACAACTGCTAACACAAAAGGGCGTTGTTTACTGCGTACATGATGTATTATATATAATGTACACAATAATACGATGCGTTATAGTGTTAAAAGCGCGTACAAGTATATTATTGTAGTAGATATCTAACTTGGAAACGAGATAAATTTATCGCTGGACTAGAACTTCGATGTACCCTTTATTTTGCATACATCCTGCGCCCACAACATTTATCATATTACAACATGTTGTGTGGATCGATCGATCGACTGCAGCGTTCGGCGCGTCTCCTCATCATCGATGATTCACCGACAGGGGAGCAACAATAGCCGTGATCGTGGAATGTCGCTGTGCCGCGACGACACGCGAAAACAAAACCCGATACTTGTGCACGACTGTACGTATAATCATGAACGCATGTACAGATGCATACTACAACAGGTTCGCCGGATACCCGAACCACTCACGATATTGATTTTTATTTTTCTAAGTGCATGCCAAGTAAAAAAGAAAAAAAAAAAAAAAAAAAAAAACACAGTCATCACGAAAGCAATCACCACACATTAGCACAGCAGCTATCGGACCATAACAAATCGCCTTCTATCTTCCGCGTGAAATACGTATACTTATACTCTCGACTTCACAACTGCATTTGACGCCAAATGGGGTCACACACGCCTATATGTGTACGCCCGTCTGCACACTTTCTGCTGCTACTGTCGAGATAACACGCCTCCACCTGCGGAACTCTGCTACTGTGCTCTCTCTCTCTCTCTCTTTGCAGAACACGCGGACGCAATACACGTCTTTCCTGCGTATAAATTTTTGAAAGGCAAACTTCGTTTGAATCCATACCTGTGATGCGCTTTTTTTTTGACGTTGACGACGACGACGAATTTCTCGAGCAATTTAAGTTTCGACTCTGACGAGCTGCAGCACCCAGGAGCAGCGAGCAAAGTAAATTTCCTGCTTTTAATAGTTCGCTAGTCGCGTTAGCGCTCCCTAATACAAACGTATACATCGATACGTTATAACCAAGCCAATTGAAACTCCGTTGATGCGAAAAAAAAGAGGGCTTTGCTGCGTTTTACAGACAGAGTCTTTTATTTTGTATTGTATTTTTTTTTTTTTGTTCGCTCATCTCTTCCGCGCAAGGGAAAGAGAAACAATTAACGCAAAAGTCAGAGAGAGGGAGGGATAAATAAAGCAAAACTTCCGTCTGCCGGCAAATTCACAATTTTTCGCCAGGCAATAAATTCCCGGAGTGGAAAAGTTACTTTATAACTCGCCTGCGCCCGCCCCCGCCTCTCCTTTCCACTTTCCTATTTCTCTCTCTCTGCCTCGCTTACGCGGCTTTCTCTCCTCCTACTTCACTGTACACCCGTACGTCTATGTTTGTAAGTACACCGATATTACTATGTTCATTACTCTCCACACTGCAGTGCTGTACACATGACCTTCTGCACACCGTTCGCTCATTCGCTCATTATACGTATTATATATTGTGTGTACAATGGCAACACCGCTTCTCTCTCTCTCTCTCTCTCTCTCACTTGCACTACACATCGTCCTGTATACATAAGCTGCCATTGCGCACTAAAAAATCATAGGCGAAGTGCAGGCTCCCCATTGTTTACGCAAGAGGTTACACCGCTCTCCCCCTTTTCCATCGCGAGTGCGCTTTCAAATCCAAATCTATGGGAGTCCCCCTTGGGGTATATGTACTTACGTTACCTTACGCGTGTGTGTGTGTGTGTGTGTGTTGGCCTGCCTTCCTCCCTTTTATAACGGGGCGCTCTCTTTATGTTCGTAAATTTGGCTCTCTGCTGCTGGTGTGGATAAAAATATGGTGCGTGTACCTACAGACGTCCATGCACCCCTACGGTGTGTCACATTATCGCTCTAAGACCGCTCGACTTTGCACTGCATGATATATTATACTTTATAGATCGCGGCTTCGTGTTGATGTATTACGCACATGACGTGTAGTTGTGTTTTTTTGTTACTTACCGTATTATCGAAAACACGTAGAAATCGTCGCTCCGTTCATAGTATTGTACAACTTGAATATTATTCTGGTGAAAATTAATTATCCATGAGGCATGAATTCTCGGCGATACGAAGAAGAAGAAAAAAACCACAGATAATATGTAATAGCGCTCGGCTACTCTGTTACACCGAGGGAAGAGAAAAAGAAGGAAAAAAACCATCGGCAGACGCCCCGAAGCGGGCCAGCTCCCCCGATAATCAGTCAACACCAACCCACACACGCGCAACATCTCAATCTTTCCACGGACAGCCGGCTCTCGTATATTATACGAGCCCACCATATGGACACACTCCGCACGTCAGCACGACACCGTCCTTACTTATTTCGCCTCCACCCATCCCCCTCTCGTTTCTGCAGTGCACATGTATCGCAGTACTCGCGTTTTGATCTTGAATCTTTGCTCCTGTGGGTCCATCTCGTACACCCATGTATACGCAAATTGACAGCGAGCCTTGCAGAGCTACGTGGATTAACAGAACTGCGTGCGCTTGAATTTTAACTTATTCCTCCCTGTTTTCCGGTGTCGCTTTCATTAGAAAAGTCAGATACGTTTTTTCGCTACATAAGTTCTCTTTTTGCGCTAACTATAGCGTCCTTGTATTCCTTGTTTTTGTGCGTGTGGTGTAATGTTTTCGAAAAAAAAAAGAAAAGAAAAAATTGACAAACGCATTCGTAGTACACATAATTACCGCATGAGTTTCACGTCGTTAAAGGGGAAAAAGAAAAAAATGGTAAAGAAGGGAAGAAAAAAAAAAAAAAAAAAAAAGAGCCAAAGCGATTTTAACAAGTTATCGATTTCACGCCGCGCGAAAGAAAAGAAAGAGCTCTTGTGTCCACACGCGTCGTGTAAGTAAGTATGTATATATATTATTGCAGTTACTTACAACAACGACACGTATATATATATACATACGTTGCACGTAGCGTGACTCCGCGATGAGTTTCGCACTGTCTCGTTGCCGCGCTGTCGTGATCTGCCACGGCAATTTGCATATTCAATTCGCTCCCTTTGCTCTTCGGCGCTTATATTATACATACAGGTACACAATGTGTATATGGGTGGACAAGCTTTTCGCAAAATTTAACACGGACACGAGCACCCGTGTCAGGTGATACGGTGACTCTATGGAGGAGGATCGAGTTATCTATCAGTACGAGATTTTTTTATTTGTGCGATGAAAATAAAAAAAAAATAATAAAAAATAAAAAAAAAAGACATTGTTGCAGTTGAGAACGGAAAAAGGTATTGTGTAGGTATAGTGTTAAGTGTCGAATCAGATCAACTGAAAGTACACACTGTAGTACTATAGGGGAGGGAGGGGGGGGGGCATAAAAAAGCAGAGTCGTCGAAGTGAATCCACATGTTAATTCGCTCGAGAGACTCCCGAGAGAATCGCGCAACGAAGCGCGTTATTAATCAATTTCAAACGAGTATGTACCTATCTATGCTACCGCTTTACTATGCTCTAAAACACACACACGCGCTCTTACACACAACTGTGTTTGGGTATTCCGTGCACGCGCAGGGATAAAGAAGAAAAAAAAAAAAAAAAAGGCAAAAAGAAAAAAAAATCAGAGTACCAGCAAACGACGTCAGCCGCTCTCTTTGGATGTATATGCCTGCAATGTACACTTACTACGTACAGTTGTTGCGCAACGCACAGCACACAATATAGCTCTATAGCACGTACATATAGGTATCTATCGGCACGATTTGGTTAGTTATGTGAATCCTCTGTAATACCTGATGTAACAACTGTCGGCTTCGCGCAACATATATATAGATACTGTACGTCACACTTGTATTGTGTATACTTACAGAATAAAAAGGATGGAGAACGAAAATAAAGTAAAAGAACATAAATAAAGGGAAGGAACATCAGCTCATTCCGCTTGTGCAAGTTCTATAATTACTTAACTGCAGCTTCTTCTCCGTTTCGGCTTCTGTTGTACGTGCAATACTCCAGCCTATATCCGCGACTACTCATACATAGGTACCCTATATATTATTATATTCTCACCAGCCAGCCGAAGACATCTAGATATGCGTGTATAGCACACCAATACCGAGTACGGCACAAAGTATTTCCTGAGAATATGAATTATGCAGCGAAAACGATTTTCGAGTGCGACACGGGGGAGACAAGTTGGTAATTTTCGTTTCCGCGTCTGGTGGACAACTTTTGCCGTGTCCCCCGTGAAAATTAAACCACGCGAGTTTGAATAATGAAAAAACTCGCACGCGCAATCTGTTGTACATACATTTCGCTTGACGCTCATCAAAAATTCATTGGGGGGGGGGAGGGATGTTCATTCCGAGAAAACCTGTTACCCGCAAGTGTCGATTAAATAAATTTATCTTACTCCTCCCCCCCAAACAAAAAATGACCCGTCACGGATTGAAAATTCCTTGCCGACACTATCCACGCGAGCATCGTATCAAAGCAATCCCTTCCAAACCAAACACACACACGAGCGTAGAAATAACACGAGCAGTCGGACCTGCAATCCTCCCCCACCCCTCCTCCTCTGCTATGTATCAAAAATAGATCGCAGCAGTGATGTCGGCCAGACACGCGAGCATCCGAGCCCCATACACACACCTCTGTCAATAATAATGACGATTATCTCGAGGACGCCGATCGGAATAACAACAAAAACCGTATACCATCGCCACTACAACGAAGCTGAAAAACATTTAGGCGTGTGTAGGTGCCCAGCACGCGCTTTTCCAAAGAGAATGTATCCACTCGCACTTATTCAATTACAAGAGAGGGAGAGAGAACCGGCTAATGATTAAAGACCTTCCTTCGCCCTCCCCACCTCTCCTCTCTCTCTCTCTCTGGGATCGATCGTCCGCCTTAATTACAAGGTCTACACATGTACGTGTATACAGAGTTTATGCGAGAGTGTGTCTGTCTCCCTCGTGTATGTACAGAAAGGACTCTCGTTTTAGCCGTGGCTCTTTACGCCTGTCCGTCCGTCCGGCGGCCGCCCGTATCGATTACCACGTTGTAGACGCTATACGCTGCCACGCGAAAACTCCCCCACCCTCGGCTATTACGGCTTTGATTGGCCGTTTTCGACACTACCTTGTATATAGTTACATACATGCTGTATCCCTTTCTTTACATAATGTAGCTGTGACGTTTGATATTTGTTTTTTTAGCATTTTCATGACAAATAGGGAGAGACTTTTTACCTCGTATCACTCGATCATGACAATAAATTGATTATTCTCATTAAACATAATTATCATGTAAAATAGAGGCATGTGTGATCTAATGAAAAATTTTTTGTTATCTCTGTTTCAGAGCGTGAAAGGCACCCGAATCGCAGGCTGTCTGCGTAAGTATAATGTTTCGCAAACAAAGCGACAATGAAATTCATTTATCTATACAATACGTGATATAATATGGTGTATCTTATAAGTGTACGATACGAGTATTTATAGGAGGAGCGTGGAGTGACGAGCTTGATCGATTAACTGCACTGTACACGCGTGTTTACCTCACGTATACAAAAGCCAGATATCGTAGCTGAGCTTTTTTTTTTTTTTTTTTTTTTTTTTTTTTCTACCGCGTAATTGACTGGTGCGATGATTGAAACGAGCAACAGTTGTTTTGTATGATTATATTTTGGTGGCTATAAATCCAAGATATTTAATTTTATGTACCAGGAAAAAAAAAGCACAAGTGGGCGAGGCGAGTGACGAGGGAGTCAAGCCAACAATGCAAAGTACGCAATTACCGTGATTAATTTAGCTAAACTCTCGCAAAACACTCGGAGCCGACCTTTAATTACCATCAAGCGTCCTCTCGCTGTACTCGCCCGTCAATCTCAATCGAGTGGGGAGCCCGTGGCGTTGATCCCCCCCGTCCCGAGGACGAGCCGAAAGGAGAAAAAAAAAAACCAGACCGTTAATCGCGTGCTAAATGACTCTGGGTTGTAACCTCATTATACGTACACAGTGTTCCTCGGCGGACCGCGAAAAATTCAACAAAGATCATAATTCATTTTAGCTCGCGGAAACAAAATACCTTACAATGGTGGGGGTGCAGTCTTTTTGTACAAGAAGAGGAATATTTTGTCTCGATTCGTCCCTCCTCTCCTTTTTCGATCTCTTGATTAAGCCAGTAATTCGCTCGACACGATTGTCTTGGCGAGTGTTGGGGTGTCCATTATCGTTGAACCATTGCGTGTGCACTTTGAAAGTTAAAATCTCAAATATTTCCGCTGTAGTTTGGCGCGAGCAAAAACAGAAAAATGATAAGAAAAAAAGGGGGCGAGGGTGCAGCAGACGAGGAGGTATTGTTACACAGAGAGAGCATCGCTCGCGGGGACTCGACGCGCGATGTAACGAGAGAGCAGTCGACCATTTCCATTTGGCTCTCTCTCTCTGCAGTCGTCACGCGGAGGATGATGATTTTTCTCAATTGCGCCTCGAGCGACGCGCGGACCTGCTCTTCCCCTCGAGAAATCAAATCGGCTGCGGACGAGGAGCGGGTGCTTCATGAAAGGGGTGATTGTCCACCCCCTCATCTGTTCTCTCTCTCGGTTTCGGGTATCTTCGTTTTGGTTACCGCGCGGTTAAAAATAACCCGACACCCGCAAAATGTCTAAGCTCTCCTTCCTTGCAACTCGAACCAAAACATCCAAGCGAAATCGGCGCAAACACCCTCGCTCATGATTGAAAGCTCTGCTAACGTTTATATACGTACACATGGAGATTTTTTTAATGAGGAAAAACAGCTCATCCGCGAGTTGGTAACCACTCTCGAGCACTTCGTGACACGCGTTGGGGTTGAAAAAAAAAATGAGACGCCGCGCGGATATTAATCCGGATCAAGGGTCGTGGAAAGCTCTCTCTCTCTCTCTCCCAAGGCTTTTGGAACGCGAGTTTGCCGGCAATCTTCTTGTTTCAACCTCAAACACACCCCTACCCCCCCTTTTTTCATTATCGCTGTGTGTGCTATACACGCGTAAGTCTCGTTTCGCTCCGAGGAGGAAGAGAGCGTGCACCTACGCAGCGGTACCCGTATAATTACCCCATCGTCGTGCGCGTCTTTTTTTTTCACCCTAAAGAGCAAAGGGATCCTGTTTTTTTTCTTTTTTTTTTTTCTTTTCCTTCCCCGCCTTCTATTCTTCGGTAGTTTTTGAAATGACGCCCCATGCCCACGTGGAAAAGTGGGATTTTGCTTTTTCCCCGAGCTCGCTCTGCGAATGGAGTTGTTTTTTTTTTTGTTCACCCCTTTCGCGCGCTTTTTCCTCGTTCTCCCTTTGAACGGGGCTTTTGTTTGCACTCTCGTTGCACCTCGTTTTCGTTTCATACATACGTACACATAGTAATGATGCACAAGCCTTTGCCTATATATACGATGCAGGTGTATAGGAACCTCGTGTTTCAACCTTTGAAGTTGAAATTTATTAGTCATCTTAATTTCTTTCTCCAAGATGGAGTGGATTATTTATCGATGACAAGTTGTCACGTCAGCGCAGGTAAATATTTAATTTGGGTTATCGTGAGCACCACGAACGTCCGGAGGTTAAACTGTTATTGGCGCACTTAAGGCTGAGTCAGCGCCATAGTCACCGCTGCAGGTATTAAATATCGAACGAAACTCGGGGAAAATGGGTCTTTGTCACGAAAACCATTAGGTCTTGTATCCACCATTTTACTACATATTGTAAAAAAAAAAAAAAAAGAAAAAGATTTTTGTCCCTGTACAATTGTGCGTACCTCGAATTTCCTTGAAACAAAGAGTATATTATGTATATTCAACAATAAAAGTAATGCATCGAAAGGACGCGTATCGCAATTGACATAGACAGGGCTCATCCGTTTATTTTCTCGTGATCTCACGCAAACTCTCGGACGCACGTGTGTAACGTTCACACACGCTAGTCTAAAACTTTGAAAAACCAAACCTTAACCCATCCTGGATACAGATAGACAGGCGTCCCTATGGGCGTGTACATATATTATTATATACGTACGCTCCACACGTACAGCTCACAAACAGCAATCCGGCATTCTCCAAAACTTTCTCATATACATGCCTACTCATCCTCTGTATCCCTCCGCCCCGTTTAGCCACACGTCCACACGTATATACATCATCTCCCTGAGTAGCATCGCACAATCACCCATAGGGCTAGCGATATGATTCTCTCGCTTACGTTGCAACTATCCACACCTATATGCATATATGTATACGTGGAGTGTTGTATACGTGTTACACGCCCTTCCGAAACTTTTGCGCCAGTCATCGCATCTTTGTCTTCTTATTCTTCCCTTATTTTTCCTCTTTCTCACTCTCTCTCTCTCATTTCCTTCGCTCCTTCGAAGCGCGCGCCAGTATAGCAAGAGACCAATAAACAGCTCGGCGCGTTTTCCGCATGCCTCCGCACTTCTATGAATAGCACCAGTATAGGGTATATATACCGACATTCATACACGTGTAGATAAACGTATATAGAGTACAGCCGAGAAGAAGAGGGGGGAACGATTCACTGCACACGCATCTAATACTGTTTTCCTCCTCGCGCCATTTCGTACTGGCGTCGAGGCGTCGCTGCCACGCACCATCACCGAGACGTATGGAGTTATGGAGTACACATACAGGCTGTATCCCTCCTCCTCCTCTTCTTTATACTATACAAGTACTAGGTATGTATACCAGCAACGGAGAAATGGGACACGCGTGGCGCACACTCTCTTGCTTCTTTTTTTTTTCTCCCTCTTCCTCTGATGGTGTATACGCGCTCACGATGCGGGGGGGAGGGCTTCCGTTTTACGCGCTTCGTGTACGTTCGTGCACAAGGGCTCATCTCTCCCTTGCATCGCTGAAATTGATGCGAGAGTCTTATCCTAAACGATATTTTTTTCCTCAAAATTACATTACGACACAAAAGAGATCGAAAAAAAAAGGCGTCGCATTTGCATGTCGGCAAAGTTATTTCGAGCGGGTTATCGAGTTTTTGCCACCTTGAAACTTTTCAGTCGTCCAGTCTCCGAGGATCGACTCCCAAACAAGGCACATAGAGGACGGAAGGGTGTGTAAATTGTTCCCTTCCGTTCTCTCCCTTGGCTTCGTGCTCATCTTCTAGTTTCCCGTACACGGCTCGATTTCCCCCCCCTCAACCGAGTCCTCGAATAAAATGTCCCACGGGAGACTTTGATCCTTTCCGAGTTAAATTTTTCGTCCCTTTTCTCCATCCTCTTCCGTACCCACGCGAATTATTAGTTTATTACTATTCGCAAATCGGCACAATGGAAGTTGCCGGCCATACCGAGAAGCTGCTTTGAAAATTTTGTCGTGACCAGCCAGTTACTTCGGCCTCGAAATCGTAAATACGTTTCACTTCTTACTTACCCGTGCAGTGGTACGTATACATATTATATATACTCGTACCCGCAGCTATTACACACTCGGCAGATCGTGAAAGTCGTTACTGACTTACGGTCCCCTCCCTTCGTTTGTCTTCATACACGGGCCTTTTGTATGCTCGACCAAGTTGCAATGAGCACGCGCCGTCTATCTAACATATATGCCTATAGCGAAAGGAAGACAACAATAACTCTATTAATAACCCCAACGACTGGGTTACCTTTCGAGGAACTGAATGTGCCTTTTTCGAAAATTCCCCGTACCACATTATGTACCTTTTTAATCACCTCTCACAGGCTAGGGCATGAGTAGTCGTTCACTCTTATCTTGGGGATGGAAAAAAACCGCAGGAAAATGAAGGTAAAAAAAAATCCCACACACACACACACACACACACACAAGGTTGTAAAAGAAGAGCGGAGCGCGGGTCGGCGATACATCGGCGATAAAGCGTTTAAGCGCACGGTACAGCAGGCAACTTGCATGATTGCACGGGTAGTAAACAAAAAAAAGGGGTAAAACGCGACTTTGTGCAAAAGAAAAAAAAAACAATAAAGTGTTAGGGGAGGAAAAAAACCAGGGGAGACAGGGAAGACGCGTTAAAAAGGCCGCAAGGCTTGCGGAAAGGGAAAAAAATAAAACAAAAGGGGGGGGGGCGTCGTAGGGTGAAGCGTTTTCTGTATGGAAAAGTCAGCCGCGCGGTCTTATCGATTGCCGGTTTCAGTACACCCTCTCCTCCTGCAGCTTCCGCGCTGCTGTAACTCCTTCGTCTTTTATTTTTCCACTCCCCCCGTATATTCTTCGCCTTTTTTGTTTTCCTTGAAAAATATTTGCCGAAAGTCCTCCTTCCTTTTTCGCAGTCATCGGAGCAGTCGAAACTTTTTCGCGGTTCTCTTATACAACATATTATCTTCTACTCGCGTGTACTGGCTCGTTATTGGCTACTCGGTCTTTTATATTATACGCTCGTCTCTTATTTGCTTTGTAGTATTATTGTACGTGCATATTATAAAAAAAAAAAAACTTTGTTCGCCACGTTCATACGTACCTTTTGTGTATATGTACAAGAAAAAAAGGAGAGGGTTGTTATTATTTCATGAGCCGCAAAAATTCAGGGCATAGGAATTCACTGAAAACCGAGTGAGTATACCAGAGCCTCAGGAAGACTCGATTTTCTGGGGGAGGGTAAAAATTCACCTGCCTGCTATCTCCGACTCATCAAATGCGACGAAAAAAAAAAAAAAAAAAAAAAAAGAAGACTTGGGGGTGGAGGGAAGTCCCGAGTTTTTTTTTTACAATCCGCTCCCTCTCATCCTCCTCGACGTACAAATTTACAGTGAACGCCGTTATTCCATCTCTTGTCCTCTCACTCGTGCAGCCGGCTGTACGTGTAACTCTCCCATACAAACACCGGGGCAGTGTGTGCTCTTGCCATTTTCCTTTTTCGCCGCTCTCTCTCCACATACTGTCTGCTGCTCCCTTCCCACCCCCTCCTCCTTCTCCATTCGTGTACAATATATTGTATACGTATATACATATCGGTACCACCCTCGCTTATACAGATTGTGTGCAGACTCGGGCGCCCACTGCTCTCGTGGAAAAATGGGATGAAAAAAAAGAGAGAGAGGGGTGGTTGAGAGCTCACCATCTCCGAGAGAGCTGTGTGTGTGTGTGTGTGTCTTTCTCTTCGATGGGTGCGCGCGTTCCGCTCCATCAGCGACTATACACGCCGGCAGTGCAGGTTATATAGTGGCGGGGTCGCCGACCGCCGCAGCTACCACCGCGAATCAATTTCAGCATTATGCCTCATTTTCAGCCCTCTGTGCCCACCATGCCCCGTTTCGTTTGCGATTCTCTCTTTTTTTCTCTCCACTCCACTTCGATCCTTAGCTCGGCTATCGGGTATTATTATTTTTTCGAGCGAGATCGTAATCTCGCCTCCCGTTGAGACTGGCCGCTATTTAGGGGTATGCCCAATTGGTACGTCAAACCTCGGGGGTGCGTAAAGTTTTCAATTTATTGGCCACGTTAACAACCATTTGCGTGCTAATTGTGTTGGATAAAGTACGCGGTATTACGTCCATGCGAAAAGCACACGGTTACAAAGCTCCGTCGCACATACCACCAGTGCCCTTTTTTTTTCTTCTGTGTTTGGTCGCACGTGTACCGGAGAAAGAGAGAAAGAGAACCAGCTTGTTTTGCGGCTCTCTGTATATAGTGTATACGTGGGCCGATCGATTTTCATTTTCTACTATCTAGGCGTCCCTTTCATCCCCCCCCCCCATTGGTGCTCTCTGCTGTTGTGTACATCAGTTGCACACACTGCCCCAGCGACATCGAAACGAATAAAGATTTTGCGTGTATACGCGGCGAGGGGGTATAGGGGACAGGCGGAATGCGATGCCTGTGTGCAATGAGATTTTGAGAAAACGTGTCGCCTGAATGTTGCTGATAAATTGCCATTGCCCCGTACACATACGTGTTGTTGTTGTTGTTTCCCCCTTTTTTTAGATGCGCTTGATTATGTGATTTTATGGAGCGTAGAGGCATTGCATGGCTTTTACAGATAAGGATTATCGATCGCAAGTCGTTAGGTGACTTTTTTTTAATTTTAATTTGGTGATTCTTATGTGAAAGAAAAAAAAAAAAAAAAAAAAAAGGGAATTTATCGAGGTTACATTTTGCTTACAATATTTATGTGGTAAAATATCCGATGTAGAATAACTTTCCCGCTGAAGATGGATGATTCCCGCGGAACTCGTCTCTTGTTTTATTTTCTCAAACGCACGCACGCATAAACACACCAGAATGAAAAAAAAAATTGGGGAAAGCAAAGCGAGCAACTGCAGAAACATTGTCGTTCATATTTCAGCGTTTTCTCCGTCCCTCTGTTACTCTCCTTCTTTTCCGCGAGCGCCGAGTCAACTTTTGCGCAAAAAATCCGGCGAATAATATACATGTATGAAGAAACTTTGTCCGTAAAAGCAGAGCAGCCGCGTATAACCGAGAAATAATAAAAACCAAAGTAGGACGAAGAGAGAGAGAGATAGGAGATAAGACCGCGGTAAAAAGCTTTCGAGACGCTCGCTCGCTCAGCAGCGTTTTCGTGCGCCTTTTTTCCACTTTTCCACGACTCTCGGTTTACGTGTTTCGTCGCGCTGCTCTTGCATTTACAATACATTTTTCATAAAGTTTTTATTTTTCCAACGTCATAGCCGATGACAAGAGCAAACGGATGACATCGATGTCTTGGTTCGGCCAAATAAAGCGCATTTCGATCCGTTTGTTTTATCGATCGCTCATTAATCCGCGGGACGGAGAGAGTTTATAAAAGCCGAAAATACCGAGCCACCATCGGCGGAATCGATCATAAACTTTTAATTTAATTTCCTCTGATTTAATCGTACGTAGTGATCGCACAAAGTATCCAGCGATGATTTCCCGAGTACCTTGCCTTCCATTAAACCAGTATATTCCACGGATAGCAGATGAAAACGAGCAGTTAAACGCACACTAGCTGGCTTTTATCATTTCATGTTCTCGTTCGCTTCCGTATAATATAATACACACTAGTTTCGAGGCATTCGCATTTCCTCTCAATTCCCCCGTCCAACCCTCTTCATCTCTACCCTACGCCCCTTACTATTTTACAGCATTAATATTCACCTCAGCCCCGCACGAGAACACGCGTCCTCCTCGTCTCTTCGAGTGCGTGTCCTTTTTTTTCCCTTTTCTCCCTCAGTCTCGTTTGCGTTGCCGAATAATTGCCAACTTTTTTCATTTGCCGGGGCATTTCAGGCGCCGCTGTCATATTTTTGCGATATAATCGTCGCCCTTCCGATGCTCGGGTCGTGGCACAACGGGCTCCGAGGTCGTTGGACCGTAACGCTGTTGGGGCTTTTATTTTTCGTCCTGCGTACAAATATTGATTGGTCGTAACTTTTTTTTTTTCAACTCGAAGGGAAAGACTTTTATCGATTGAAAAATACGTGCTGGCATACGTGAATTTCAAATGATTTTCAATCACAATTTTTGGTACGTGTATAACGTTTAAAGTCTCCGGGTGTATATCGCGCATATTTAAGTCATGCTTTAGCTAATCGTAGCGATGGTAAAACTGTACTGGAAGAAAAACAAGCGGGTCGACAATGGAAGCCAATCGCATGAGTAATAGGAAGTGCACTCACGTTTCACGCACAAGTGTACACTATACAAACTCACACTCGAAGCCATCGAGGAAGAGGAGCACTTTGCCGATCGAAAGGAAAATACACCATCGCACGCACTCGTTATCTCGAGAAATAATTGATCCTTGGTTTGCGCAGCTTTTTCTTCCTCATAGGCGTGAGCCAATGCAAACTTCACCGTATAGGAGTTTTCTCATTTGTAAGCAGCGCGCGTCGCCGATCTCTCGGTTAAATTCGAAGGGCCTGTCCTCCCCTTCCCCTCCTAATGGATTTTAATGTTCACCAGCCCATGGAAAAGTTTTATCTCGAACGTGCATAATGCACACGCTACCGGGAACTGCAATTAACTTTCGTCTCTCTCTCTCTCTCTTGATACTTTTTTTTACTTTTTTATCCGCAAAGTTAACTCCGTATACGGGGATTTAACAAAGTGTCGCTAATAGACAGTTTTTTCTTTTTTGCCGAGAGTGTCAATTTACCCATTCAAAAGTTAGGGGGGCGTCCGGCGTTTCTTTTTTTTTTTCCAATGACACGGTGCTCTCGTGAATATTCAACAGAGAGTGTACCGGGAAAAATCTCACTCGCACGAAATATAATTCACTTGGTCGAAATTGATACACACAGCCGTGCCGCTTTCGTCGATCATCGCTTGTCCGCGCACAGCGGAACATTAGATAGCGATTGAGCCCCTTGTTATACCCGAGGAAAAAAAAAAAAATAGCCCAAAAACAGCAGCGTCACTTTCCCGCGTAACAGTAGCCCACCAAGCGACACATTACATATAGGGTAACCTCCCCCTCCCCTAGCGGTGTAGCTATTATTCACACGCCGTGTTATCCACTGTATGTGTAACACACGAGAAAGAGAGAGAGAGATAGGAAAGGAGCGCGTGATATCATTGATTTTTCATCTGTATATGTATACGAGCGATCCCACGCGCGCACACGCAGCGAAGGGGACAACACCACCGTGTCTATATGGTGTGCACGTACGGGCCTCTATAATCGGCACGAGCGCGTCACGCCTCTCCTTTCGTCCGTATATATATATATACATGGCACCGCGATATACAGAGCAGAGGAGAAGAAGAAGAAGCAGAGAGCGCGAGCGACCGCGTAATGTAACTGAATCGAATGCCTTCTCACGATTAGCCGCGATTTATATTACGACCGGCCTTTGGCGCTTTCTCCCTTTGTGCTCGCTCATCGCTAATTTACAGGATACACATCACTAAGAGGGACTCCGTTGATCTATTTTTTTTTTTTTTTTTTTTTTTTTTCCTCGCGATGTCTCTATTTTCACGAGGATATGATGATTAAAAAATAAAACAGCAACGTATGTCTAGTGACCACATCATTGGAGATAAATTGTCGTTGCATTGTTACGTCTGATTATGATTTTTGTCATCCCGCATACGCGCAATCGTATCACCGACGACTACAGCAGTACTCAAAAACGCTACTGTACTTCCTCTCGCGTGCGTCGTTCACCCATTGTTTCTCTCGCCGTACATTCAACGCGTTCCGACTCTTGTTTCCCCATTCGGGCCTCGTATACAGCTCTGGAGTGTAGGTATACACATACCGTTATTGCGCGGTGCTGGTACAAACACAACATCTCAACTTTCATCGCGCTCTCTCTCTCTCTCTCGACCCTCGTTTTCTCATTACCCACTCTCGCAATTGTTTTCTTGTTTTTGCTCCTTCTCGATTCCCTTTCGCTGATCATTCGCCACCACCGTGACGTTTAATTATCGCGCCGCGTGTGATGAATTAAAAGTGCAGGTGCCAACGTCGGAGATAAATACTTAGATTTGATGTGAGCCCACATTTTTTCGCTGCTAATTAAAATATTGTATAACCTTCGATCTGTCTCGCTACGTTGTCCCAAAAGCTGAGTGGGGGTTTTTTTTTTCCGCTCCACCGGACAATAATGCCCGGGCATCGTGCTTCACGTGGTAGGGATTTTTATCGCCCTTCCTCCATCTCTTCAACCCCCGTATATATACTATGGCTGGTGTGTAATTTTCTTTCCTCCTTGTTTTTCTTTCATTTTTCAAGCCGCACGCGTTGCCCGGGCTTTTGCGAGCGGCGTTCGGTCGAAAATGAATCGAGCGAGAAAGAAAGGATTTATCTGGATCTCCGGCTCGTATGTAAAATCGAGCTGAGCGGGGAGTGGCCGGAGTGAAAAATTTGCGGGATTTACATCTGAATTCGCGAACACGATGTCCAACACCGTACAGAGGAAGGAAGTCGCGAAAACAAAAATGTACTCCTTTTTTCGTTTGATTGTTCGAGTGCGGGCATTAGAGAACTAACTTTTCCAAAGCCGAGGTATACGAGATTTCGACCGAGCCAAGCAAGTCGAAAATGCAAAAAAAAAGGGGGTGGGGAGGAGGGTAAAAGCCTCAACAGGTTGGCGATATATTATCTCGAGCGCCGCACCACCGATGCTGTTTCTTCCTTTTTTTTTGCGCTCCCCGGTGTACCCCTTGCTCTTTCCATATTTCCTTCTTTTGGCGTGGAATTTATGCGCGATTCAACGTGGCCGTGGAAAAGCTTTTCAGTTATATCAAAAAAAACGGAGGCGGGAGGATAGCTCCTCTATTTTGTTTTATTGTACCCGGAGCGCAGGAGGGAGCAAAAGGGTGCGTAATTTACGGCCTTGAGAACAATTAGTCGGGCTCAACTATAGGTAAGAGGAGGAAAAGTATATACCTTTCGCTTGTTTTTTCTTCTGCCAAACAATGAAGCGCCAATTAATTACTCAATTGGAAACAACACGTACACACTGACGCGGTTAAAAAACATTTGGTGCTCTCGTAAATCACCCCGTAACGGAGTGCGGTATCCGAGCGCATCATAACCGTACGATTGGACGTGCAAAGGCTCCCCAATATCTCTGCGCCGAGCAAACAAGCAGAAAAAAGATAACAGCCCAGCGTACAAGTATTTACCGCGAGTTAAGCACGGAACCCGCAAAAAGTGCCTCGGCGAAAAGGAGAAGGGGAGGGGGGGGCAGAAGAAAAAAAACAAAGACATCACCGCCCGGCGCACGCTTTGTAAGTCCAACGTGTATCCATTTCTGCAGCAGGTAGATACAGCGTATACCTCGGAGGAGGAAAAAAATGATAACCCGAGCATTTTCGATAGATTCGATCGATCGAGCGGTCGTAGGTATCCCGTACATAAACCAGGGACGCCAAATATTTGCCGGTGAGCTGCCTAGACCGAGTCCACCGAAGCGAAAACATTTAAGGCGCAGCAGCTCTCCGGTTAAAAGTAAAAAAAAAAAAAAAAAAAAAAAAAACTGCAGCAGCATCGTCCAGGATTCGGTCTTTGCACCGTATAGCTGTGTACGAGCCCTCTTCCTCCTTTGATACTCGAAGCCAAAGCGAGACCGCCTCCCAGGGGAGGGAAAGAGGAGGAGGAGGAGGTCAAATCTTTTGACGGGAGTGTACACCTACTTCTTTCACGGAGCCGGAGAGCATCGGCTCTCCTTCTTTCGGATTATGCTTATTAAGAAGCCTCGCGTCCTCTGGGCCGGAAACGGATCTTCCTCCCGTGAATTCCGCAGAGACAAACCAAGACTCGTCCCTTCCATCCCCGTTTCCTCTTTCTCCGAGTATGCGTGTCCGCGTGCAGTGACGTCTCTGGCATTCGTCAAGATCAGGATCGCGGCGTCGTTGTATACACATCAAAATCTCTCTCTTATCGCGCCATCAAGTTCTCTCTCTCTCTCTCTCGCTCATTGTCGCGATCATTATATTTTTCGAGCCTTCGAACGCACATTGTTGCAGACGCGTCCTTGTTTCCCCTTTTTCTTTTATTTTTCCACCATCAGCCTACGTGGGTACGTCCATCCCTCTTCTACTCCCGCGGGCATACGAATTCGAGTGAAATATATCTCCGCTACTCGCGTGGAATTTGCCAGCCAGGCAGCAAAAAAAAAAAGAAAAAAAAAAAAAAAAAAAAGGAAGACGAGGCAGCAGCACTGCTATGTCGTATATAGTACGGGGAGGAGAGAGAGAGAGAGAGAGAAGGGGAAAAAAAAGGAGAAATGTGTATAAATATAAAAAGACAAAAAGGTACGTCGACGACGATGGCAGAGCATAGCAGTTGCACGTGTGTGTGTGTGTGTGCGAGCCGCAGCAGCCAAGAAGAAGGAGGAGGAGGGAGGAGGACGTATAGGACACAAAGTCGGATAGAGCAAAGCGCGCGCGATACGACCAAGAGAGAAAGAGAGGAGGTCGATGTCCTACGGGCTGTGCACTCGCGTCACGTGTGTATACTTACGTATATACATATTCTCTATACTCTCTCCACTCTTCTCCTTCTCCTCCTGCTCTTCTTCGTCCTTCCCTCTTGTCTTGCACTCCTTCGTGCATTTTCCGTGCCTATATATACATATACCTACCTATACACTCTCTTTATTGTGCATCAGCCGACTCTTGGAACTCCCCCCTCCCTATCCCCTTGGATATGTCAGAAACGCGCCCGTCGATTTTTCACCGTATACCTACTTACACGCTCTTGAGTGTGCATTTTTTTTTTTTTTTTTTTTTTTTTTTTTTTTTTGCCGCCTCGTCGTCAAATTGTTTCGTCCGTCGATTTTTACCAACGTGAGGCACCGAGACCGAAGAGGAGCACAAGCATACACACCTGACGTTTTTTGTTTATTGATTGTTTAGCGGTCGCCCGAAGCTAAACATATCCTTTCTCGATTGGGGTTACCCGGATTAATTTAACGGTCGAGTGGACAGGGTTGTACCCCCTCCCTTCGTTTTGAGGGAGAAAACGTTGCTGCGTGTCCTGCAGATGGATCATGCCTTTTTTTTTTTTTTTTTTTGTGTGCTGTCGGTTGTTGGCTCGATCGTTTAAGGTGTATTTTACCTCTTGAGATGGAGGAAGAAAAATAAGAAAATAAAATGAGTAAAGTTAACGAGATGCGAAAGTCAAATTTCATTCCGAGACCCTTTGGCGCGAACGACACTGCTTTTACCTCGTATACGCTCGCGTTTCCCTCGGCTTTCAAATCGACGCGACGAAAACTCGATTCGCCCTCCTTGGCGCTAGCACTCGTTAACGTCCTCCTACTCGTGCCTCGCATATTTCGCCCGTGCACATAAATATACGAGCACGCCCGCAACCCCTCAGAAAAAAAAAAAAAAAAAGAACCATCCACATATTCTTCTCCGCATTGTCAGGCAGCGCACGCGCCTCTTCCTTCCTTCCTTCTCTCTTTTGGTTTGTGTTTTTCTTTTGCCCACCGCAGTCGCTTGCACCGGTTTTCCACGCCGGAGACACACTTTTTTTCCGTACAACTCATACACCAACATATACATTTATATGTACCCAACGAGACGAGGTTTCCCATTTAAACAATAAACACACATCACAGCTCTTAAAACATGTACTGTTTTTTTTCCTCTTTCCCTTTGCATCACACTGCTGTATCGATCTCCTTGGTCCTTTTTTTCTCGTTTTTTCTTGCGACGAATATTAAATCGAACCGCTTCAAGGTCCTTGGGTATAGCGTGCTCTCGTTACCCTCAACGTTTTTTGCACGTCGGTCGCCCGAGAAAAACCACCTCGCGTGTTTTTTCTCTGATTTCTCGAACGCGGGGGAGAAAAGAGAGACGGAGGGGGGGAGCTCAGAGTGGAGAGAGAAATGAGATTCCGGGGGATGATAAACCAAGTCGGAGAGATACGTGTACGTTATTTCTTCATTGTTTTTGCCGGGCTCGAAAAATCGCTCTATCGATCCTTATGGGTTATTGTTGTTGCTGAAAGAACCAACCGAGGTGTACTACAAGGCCGTCGGCAGTGCGAGATTTTATCGTCTCACGCGAAACTCCGATGCGTATCGGATTACCACGTTGTTGGGAACAATTATATATATATGTGCAGCCGCGGTCTTTGTCGTAGGTTTTTTTTTTCTCTTCTTTATTGTTGGTTTTATACAAATTACCGAGTGCTTGGGAGTTTAATGGAAAATCTACTTACAGCTGTTGCCCCGAGTGGAAAAAAAAAAAAAAAGAAAAAAAAAACAACAACACAGATGAACTTGTATATACACGTAACGTGCACAAGGTCGGGTCGTTTAATCGAGACAATTTGTTTTTTATGTTGCAGCGATCTGGAGCGAGACTTGAGTCTATCGGAGGACAGCGAAGACGATGAAGCTCCAAAGGTGAGTTTGGTTGATGAATTATTGTCGCGCCTCGAAAGAAGAGAAAATAAGAAAAATCAATAAACGTTTGTTCTCCTCTTTGCAGACGGTACCTTCAAAGCCAGTGAAAGATGGAAGGAGCCCCATGTCAGTCGAGTGAGTTTTCTCTTTTCTATATTTTAACAGCTTGTGGAAAAAAAAAAAAAAAAAAAAAAACTAGCTACACATCAGAAGCGCAGGATCCCCGACAAATCCCATACAAATTTCAAGTTGCCGGCATACCCATCGCCTATACGTTTTTATGTCATCGATCAATCCATTCGGCACACCAAACGACTCGCGCGTACATCTGCACACAATACAAACACACACGCATGGATGGAGGGAACTCGGCCTCTCATTTAAATACGAAAAGCCCGTCGATTATGTATCGATTGATTGCGAGGCGAACGGCGTATCTGCATATTAAAAACGTGCGCGCACACACAATGCAACAGACGCTCCCTTGAGGTGTCTAATATGTCGGACACGTCGCGAAGGCGCGCGAGCGATAAATCGACGGCGCGGAAAAGCTGCCGGGAGTCGAGGCAGGAGCAGGAGGAGGAGGGAAAAAAAAAAAAAAAAAAAAAAAAAAAGAGAGAGAAATAGAGGGTGTACACAGGGAGGGAGTGAAATTGATCGATCGCGCGTTCAAATTGCTCGACTGATATTAATTACGCTCCGCGCGTGTGTGTATGTCCGCACGATGATCGGGCGACGAAGACGACCACACTATGTATGATGCACAGAGGGAAGGGAGCAATCGGATCAATCGTGATTAGTGGGCGTGTTTACGTGTGAGCAGCGAGGTACATCCATCTCCGCGCTCCTCCGTACACATATTATACCTCCTGTAGCCCGTGATGGGCACTGATGCTCGTACGCTTGTATCGTCGGGTTGCATAACACATCGTAACACATCGGCGCGCTTTTGAACGTTGCCTGTATACATGCTCATCGATTGAAACATTGACACCTCGTGACCTTGGTGAAACGGAGTAGGGGTATAATTTGGTGTTTTACTTGCAGTTTATCGGCGCCGCTGATCCCGAAGATGACTACGGCGCCGCTGATCCCGAAGGTGACTACGGCGCCGCTCCCCTTGGTCCCGATGTCCCCGATGCCCATGTCGCCCATGGGCCCAATGTCCCCGGCGAACGCACGGGGTCCCTCGCAACAGCAAGCACCGTCGAGCCTCGCGGCCAAACCGAGCCCGAAGCCGGCCGCCCCGACCCAGCCGAGGCACGCGGCCGACAGTCCCGTCGACGCCAGCAATAACCAGACGCACCAAAGACCGCCGAGCCCACCTGTCGAGGCGCCCGCCAGCTCGGGCAGCGCGAGCTCGTCCTCCGACTCGGGCTCGGACTCCGGCTCGGACTCGACCGACGACGACAGCGACGGGGAGGTGGACGAGCCGGTCCAGAGCATCGATCGGGCAGCAACGGCCACAACCGGTAACAACAACGCGTCGAGCAAGGGCCCGACTACGCCCCCGGTTGTGGTGGGGTCGCCGGGCGAGGCGCCGGTCGAGGAGCTGCCGCCCGCGGTCGAGGAGTCCAAGCCCAGGTGGAACTTGGGCTCGTTCCTGGTTAAGGCTGAGCCGCAGAACGGCGACGGTGGCAAGTCGGTGAGCGCCGGGGGTACCGGGGTCGCTGGCAATAACGGCAAGAAGAAGGAGGAGGTCGCGAGGAGCGAGGAGGCGCCGGTCGTGCAGCCGGCGAGGCACTCGGAGACCAAGGAGTGGAGGCTGAGCAGTAGCCTCAGCGAGAGCGAACAGCCGAGCAGCGAGGCCGGGGGCAAGACGCCTGACAACGAGCAACAAAAACAGCAGCAGCAATCGTCGTCCTCGTCCAAGCCACAGGTACGGGTTTTACACAGACACCTACTTGTTTCTTGTTTTGTGTTTCATTTCCGCGTAAAGTAGACTGGTTTGTTGATCTTTCAATGTCGATTGGTCGTCAAATTACACGAAATGTTTACTATTGACGTTCATTGTTCGCACGAGTCGGTTGATCTGTTTATGCTCGTAATTCAATAATACCTCTCCGTGACTTGTATCGGTCACGTGTTTATTGAAATAGTGTAGTTCGGCGCCAATCGCACGTTGGTAGGTGTATCCAAGTATTTTCTAAAGTTTGATGGAAAATAATTTAAAAAAAAATGTATCGAAACAGGCGAAGCAGCAGGACAAACCAAAGCTACCGGATGTGCGAAAACGGGGTAGGCCGCGCAAAACGGACAAGAGCCCGAAAGCCGCTCCGGCCGCAGTCCAGTCCCAGTCCGTAGTCACTAGCAACGCCGAGGAGTCGACCAAGTTGGCGGCAACGAAGCGCAGTAGGAAGCGCACGATCCAGGGTAGCAGTCCCACTGCCCGGCGTAACAAGAAGCCACCACCGCCCTCGAAACCCATTCTGACGACCAGCGAGGAGGATAGTGACGGAGATCGACGGGGCGCCGGTGGTACTACCGGTGGAGTCTACAGTGACTCGGACTCCGAGCCGGCAGGGATCGCGCGTAGGCCCGTCGCGCCACCGTCTCTGTCCCAGACTGGCGCCGCGTCCCCCGCAATCGGAGGAAAGAGGCACAAAAGGCCGAGATTGGAGTTGTCGAGTAGCGGCGAGGATAGTCATGGACTCGATGACAAGGACGAGCAAGCCATCGATGAGAGGCAACAGCACAGGCGGGGTAAACGATCGCGCGAGGATGACGATTGTTGGGAAAGGTGTGTAATTGTTGTTACATTGAGAGTATTGTTTTTTGATGTCTTGCACACATTTACGATCTAGAAGCATTGGCTCGACCGAGCTGTCAGCCGAGGATCCAATTGTGCTTGCAAGTCTCGATGAGCGTAAGGAGGCTGTGCGGTGTTGTTAATTTATTGGTTGTTTGTAGGTTGCCACAGGCAAAGCGAAGTAGAAAGGTAAGCGAATCGTCGAAGAAGGTCCAGGATAAGAAGAAGAGCACGACGAAACTGAAGCCCAGAAGGCGAAGATCGCCGGTTACTCGAGTCTCGGAGTGTCCCTCGGAGTCGGACAGTGAGTCAGATATTACGAATAGGAGAAACCGAAAGGTGCGTGCTTTTTCTTTTATTTTATTATTTTTTTTTTTTCTCTTTATTTCAATGAAATATCTAATATTACTGATCAAACGAAAATCAATAGATTGCGCGGGTGCAACCAAGGCCACGGCCATCGCAAACGCGCGCAACTTCGACCAACAACTCGGACAGTGATAACAGTCCGGCCTCCGTTAAAGCTCAAAAAGAAACAGGTGGCGGCGGTAAGGGCGGTAAGGGCGGTAAGGGCGGTAAGGGCGGTGTTGTCGCTCAGGACAACAAAAAGAGTGCCCTGCGCCGTCTCTTCGTCGATTCTCGTGCCAAAGGAGGCAAGGGTGGTAAGGGCGGCAAAGGTGGCAAGGGTGGCGGCAAGTGTGGCATCTACGTCGAGGAATACACCGGGAACACGCCAACGGGCAGCGAGAGCCCGTACAAGCGCCGGCCGTCCCCGGCAGCTACCGCGCCGGCTGCCACAGTGGTCAGCAGTCAAGTCAGTCACGAAGACAAACAGCAGCAGCAGCAGAAACCCCCCCAGCCGCAGCAGCAGCAACCGCCGCAGCCGCAGCAACAGCACCAATTGCCCCCATCCTCGAGCAGCACCCCCGTACTTCCCATGACTTACGAAAATAGTACGCTAAGGTTTGTCTGCAAGATAGATCTGATTAAGCTGCCTGGCGTAATGTCCAAGGGCCAAGAGATGAGACAGAGAACCGAGATGCCCAACACCAGGCCGTCCTCTAGGTAATTTTCGAGTGCAAAAACAAAAATTTAACTCTGTCAGATATGAGGGAATTCTTTTCGTTCAACTAACATCTCCTTGATTTCTCGCGTGTAGGCAAAAATCGAGCTCGAGTCAGATGAAAAAAAAGAGACCCTCGACGCCTGAGGAGGGCGAGATCGTCGAGTCGATGCCAGGCTCCAGCCGTGCCGAGAACAGCGACTCGAGCCCAAATCCAAACATCAAGAAAAGCGGTAGCTCGAGCAACTCGAACCGTGGTAGGAAAGGTGCGAGCAGCAGTAGCAAGAGCAATCGCTCGACTATGATCAAGTCCAAGCCTACGGTCGTTAAGTCAAGTGACACGAAGTTGCCCGAGGGCAAGCCGAAAAACGATGATATTAGCAGCGGTGCTCGTAAAGCATCAAAGAGGAATCGCAAGGCAAGCAGCAGTTCGGTCTCGAGTCTAGACAAGAAAGTCAAGATCGAGATCAAGGATGAGAAGAAAAAGAAGAAGAGGAAACACGAGGAGCTCGAAAACATTAGGTTTTCGTCCAGTCAGGTGCTTACAGCGTTCTTTGATTTTTTTTGTTTCACAATCGCCAGGAGCTGAAAAATTTATTGGTCATCTGACTTTTCATATTGTAGAACGATGTACTGCCGACGAATCACGAGCGGGAATCGAATCCCGACATGGGTCTGGCGCCGCAGCCTCTGCAACCTCAGCGTGTTTTCTATTCAAATTTTTACTCCCAGCCGAATGATTTGTCCGAAGACATGTAAGTTTCACAGCGATCACTTTAAATGTATTTTAGACGAACAAGTGGACAAAAATTAATGACAGTGAGAAAGTTTAAAGTTGCGAATAATCAATTCAAAAATTGTTAACATAGGTATCATGAGCAATACCTGGCCGAAGCCAAGCGGTTAAAGCATAGTGCCGACGAGGAGGCTGACGTTACGACGCAATGTATACTCTACCTCGAAGGTGCAATTTATTTTATCCTCACAGGCCAGGCCATGGAATCTGCTCATGCACACATATCTGCTGGAGCTGCCTTTCGCATGTACAGAGATACTCTTTCCATTATCAAGTGAGTATTTATTTTAATTTTAAAAACAGCTACGTTGGCCTGTCACATTAAATTTTACATTCATCGCCTGGTGGATTCTTTATGTACTCACAATGTTTTTCTTTCTTTCAGATTCATTGCAACAAAATTCAACCCGCACGAAAATAATTCAGCCGAAAGTGAGATTCACACGAAGCTGCTTATCTTTAGGTTAGTATATTGTAACCAACTAGTTTTACAACGGAGTAGATGTATTTGTCATCTCCTCCACAACTAATCGCGGATCGACAACTAATTTTTTTTTTTTCTTGTCTTTCTTTTAGTTATTGGTGCCAGGCATTAATATACCAGAAAATGTACTCCCTCAGAAAAACCGAAATCAAAGAAAACTGGGGTACTCTAGGGAGATACTTTGCTAAAGTAATTAACAAATTTGGTTCTGAAAATTATCCTCGCAACTATTTTCTTACAAAATTTTAAACTCCGTCACTTCTGCAGCAGGTGCAACTAATACAGCCGGAGCCAAATCAAGGTACTCCATCGTTATCGCCTACACCCTCGCCAGCTGGCTCTGTGGGCTCGGTTGGTAGTCAAAGCAGTGGTTATAGTAGCGGCGAACTTGCCAATCGCAGCTTAGCCAATGGCCAGATGCCGGTACCAATTAACACCCACACGTGTGCCAGTGTGCCTCTCCACACTTATAATCTCATGCACAAGCTTCACGACGACATGTTCATGATTTTAAGTGCGCATGACAAGTGGGAGAAGGCCTGCTCCCTCGTCACCGATAAACATCGCGGTAAGTTTATCTTATACAAGACTATCCTCCCACGAAGCGTATTCTTGATGAGTTGACGAATTATGAATTAACCGCTAATCATTCGCATTACAGACTTTTTCATCCAGTTGGACGAAGCACTAGGTCCACTGTCGCCACGCAGTTCGCCCTCAGACCTTGCTCGCTACGTGACAGCCGGCATAAAGAAACTGCGTTCCCTTTGACCAAAGTGGCATAGCCCCCGGCCGCCCACGCCGAGCTACGTCAGCATCTTACCGTACAACATCGCCACTTATCTAACGATGTACTCGTAAGGTGTATCAGCTCAGTTACATAAGTTAGACTGTCTTTCATGTACTTCGTTTCACATTAATGTTCATGTATTCATCATCAGGACAATTTCAATTCGTTATTGTTTATTATTTTTCTATTACTTCATTTTGTTTATTTTTTTTATTTTTTTTTTTTTTCATCTCCATGCTTTTTAAAGTACTTATTCTATTGTCTGTACTACCACTCACTTTATAATAAAAAAAAAAAAAAAAAAAAAAAAAAAGAAAATAATTTCCTTATGTATTATTCAATAATTAAAATTATGCTATTATTCAGCATAATGTAAAATTATGCTATTCAGAGGACCGCTTCAAAAGTGGTCTCATTTAAAACCTGAGCTGCTAAAGACTGCTATGTTTGCGCTCATCCCTGGAGCAACAGCAGGAATCGCTATCTCGGGACTTTCGCGGGCCAAGATTTTTCGTATAAGCGATGTTTCTTCACGAAAATTAGACTCCTCGGACCTTGTCTGTGACGCAAAACTAGTTATCTTTGACTTTTTTTGGATATGTCCGCAAGGATCCTACATTTTCATTTTCTTCTTCGTCGGTCGAGTGTTCATTTTTCATCAAGAGCTTTCCCACATTAGCTTCGACCGACGTTTGTTCCTTATCCTGGCCTTCATTAAGCCAGTTTATCAAAATCCTTTCATCTCTTGAGAAAAAGATTCCACTTTATTCAACTTTATTCCAACCGTAAATTTTTTGCGGCAGTAAAAATTATTTGTATATCCTTACTCATCCTTATTCCATAATACAAAAGGACATTATTTTCACTTTTAACAGATAGACTTTTTACTAATAGTTCTGTGCACTACTGTTCTTGTTTTTTATTTTCCTATTATTTTATGTTGATTTTTTTACTATTATTTTACTACTACTCACATTTTTTTATTAGAATAAAGGGAATGAAAATTGTTTGAATGAAATCTTTGTTTTATGCATGATAATGTGCATTAATATTAATCTGAAACGAAAGACATGCTTACGTCAAAAAAATTATATATTATAACGATTATATATATTATAAGAAAGAAGATTATATATTATAAGAATGAATATAGAACGAAGACTCTTACTTACTATAAGTAATAAGTAGTGGAATTCGAAAAAAATACTTATTTTTTAGCAACCTCGCGTGGTCTTTGGGCTTATATTAATAAATATTTGTTTCCTGTTGGTTATCGTCTCTTTTTTCCATTATTAACGAGAACGATCTTATGTTTAAGTTATTAAGATCATTATTATTATTGATTTTGCGATTATACATTTTTTTCTTCATTTGCGATGAGCAATAATTATAATATTACACGATAATAGTTATAATGATGACAATAATGTTTATCTATTAAAATCGCATTAATTATTAATTAATTTATTATTGATACGTTAATTGAAAGTGAATAAAAAGCAAGAGAAATATATTTTAGAGTTGGTCTCAATTTTAGTTTTTTTTATTCTTGTTTACACTTTTTACATTTTTACACTTCATTTTTCTTCTAATTTCAAAATCTCTTCGGTAACCTTATTTATTGTTATTTGATATCTCTTTACCCAGCTTTTTTTATTACTTTTGTCAATGAACTCTGTTTTGTAAAACCGTGCAAAAGTCTTGTTATTTTATCGAAAAATGAGTGGATTTAAACATGAAAACGCGCAATCATCTTAAAAAGTAGGGAAATTACAAAGAAAAAAAAAAAAAAAAAAATGTTCATGAAAAGTGAAGGATAATTTGAATGCATGTTAAAACGAATTTTCGTTTACTGCGTTTCAAGCATAATATGTAATATAAAACATAATACAACTGAATAGTTTTATTTATAGCGAAAGAAAATGCTTGTAAAATATTTTTAAAGAAAGAAAAGAAAAAAATCCATGAAATTTTTTAAATGGTATTTAGTGAGCTCAACGAAGCCTTAATTATTTTTAGAGAATTCGTGGTATAACTAAATGTAAGTTATGTAACGCGATGATTCGACGAAACCGTCTCGTAAAGATTACGAAGTAAATTGTCAGTTAACGAGAGATGCCTATAGTTTAATGAATCATAATGCAAATGGTATAACTAAACAAACGAGGTCTTCGATATTGTTTAAGATAATATTGAGCACTTATTTCTCCGCTCAGCATCAATTAATATTATTAATTGTACATTTATATAATTTTTAAAGTTTTTAAGCTGAACGACGAAGTAAGTTCAATGGAGGTGAATAAAGTTAAATGGAGAATTTTACTGTAAAATAAAAAGTTTTTTCGTCGTGATGACGTTTTTATCAAAGAGGAATATACGAAGAAAGAAAATGAAATATTTCTAGTAATAGAAAAATTCTTGTATGAAAATAAGTTTCTTATGACAAATTGAAGAAAAGAAGATTACAATGAAAATCAAAATAAACATTTAACCAGTATTTTGATTATTTATATATGATAAGTATGATGTAAATAATAAAAAGATACTTTAAATAATCAACTGCATCAATTAATCATTCTTTTCCAACCTTTCATGAAAAATGTATATCCAAAATTTATTTAAAATTTTGTTTTTTTTTTTCTTTCAATATTTTATCCTTCATACTAGACAAGGTGACGCAGTTCTTTGCTATTACACGCCATCTAGCGTTGCGAATTTATGAACTAAAAAGTGGCCCTAAACTTTTGATACAGAGCAATTGAGCTCAGAGCTCAGAGATGGCGCTGATCTAAATAACTATTACTACTTACAGTAGAGCCAGCTCTGTATCAAAAGTTTAGGGCCACTTTTTAGTTCATAAATTCGCAACGCTAGATGGCGTGTAATAGCAAAGAACTGCGTCACCTTGTCTAGTATGAAGGATAAAATATTGAAAGAAAAAAAAAAACAAAATTTTAAATAAATTTTGGATATACATTTTTCATGAAAGGTTGGAAAAGAATGATTAATTGATGCAGTTGATTATTTAAAGTATCTTTTTATTATTTACATCATACTTATCATATATAAATAATCAAAATACTGGTTAAATGTTTATTTTGATTTTCATTGTAATCTTCTTTTCTTCAATTTGTCATAAGAAACTTATTTTCATACAAGAATTTTTCTATTACTAGAAATATTTCATTTTCTTTCTTCGTATATTCCTCTTTGATAAAAACGTCATCACGACGAAAAAACTTTTTATTTTACAGTAAAATTCTCCATTTAACTTTATTCACCTCCATTGAACTTACTTCGTCGTTCAGCTTAAAAACTTTAAAAATTATATAAATGTACAATTAATAATATTAATTGATGCTGAGCGGAGAAATAAGTGCTCAATATTATCTTAAACAATATCGAAGACCTCGTTTGTTTAGTTATACCATTTGCATTATGATTCATTAAACTATAGGCATCTCTCGTTAACTGACAATTTACTTCGTAATCTTTACGAGACGGTTTCGTCGAATCATCGCGTTACATAACTTACATTTAGTTATACCACGAATTCTCTAAAAATAATTAAGGCTTCGTTGAGCTCACTAAATACCATTTAAAAAATTTCATGGATTTTTTTCTTTTCTTTCTTTAAAAATATTTTACAAGCATTTTCTTTCGCTATAAATAAAACTATTCAGTTGTATTATGTTTTATATTACATATTATGCTTGAAACGCAGTAAACGAAAATTCGTTTTAACATGCATTCAAATTATCCTTCACTTTTCATGAACATTTTTTTTTTTTTTTTTTTCTTTGTAATTTCCCTACTTTTTAAGATGATTGCGCGTTTTCATGTTTAAATCCACTCATTTTTCGATAAAATAACAAGACTTTTGCACGGTTTTACAAAACAGAGTTCATTGACAAAAGTAATAAAAAAAGCTGGGTAAAGAGATATCAAATAACAATAAATAAGGTTACCGAAGAGATTTTGAAATTAGAAGAAAAATGAAGTGTAAAAATGTAAAAAGTGTAAACAAGAATAAAAAAAACTAAAATTGAGACCAACTCTAAAATATATTTCTCTTGCTTTTTATTCACTTTCAATTAACGTATCAATAATAAATTAATTAATAATTAATGCGATTTTAATAGATAAACATTATTGTCATCATTATAACTATTATCGTGTAATATTATAATTATTGCTCATCGCAAATGAAGAAAAAAATGTATAATCGCAAAATCAATAATAATAATGATCTTAATAACTTAAACATAAGATCGTTCTCGTTAATAATGGAAAAAAGAGACGATAACCAACAGGAAACAAATATTTATTAATATAAGCCCAAAGACCACGCGAGGTTGCTAAAAAATAAGTATTTTTTTCGAATTCCACTACTTATTACTTATAGTAAGTAAGAGTCTTCGTTCTATATTCATTCTTATAATATATAATCTTCTTTCTTATAATATATATAATCGTTATAATATATAATTTTTTTGACGTAAGCATGTCTTTCGTTTCAGATTAATATTAATGCACATTATCATGCATAAAACAAAGATTTCATTCAAACAATTTTCATTCCCTTTATTCTAATAAAAAAATGTGAGTAGTAGTAAAATAATAGTAAAAATATCAACATAAAATAATAGGAAAATAAAAAACAAGAACAGTAGTGCACAGAACTATTAGTAAAAAGTCTATCTGTTAAAAGTGAAAATAATGTCCTTTTGTATTATGGAATAAGGATGAGTAAGGATATACAAATAATTTTTACTGCCGCAAAAAATTTACGGTTGGAATAAAGTTGAATAAAGTGGAATCTTTTTCTCAAGAGATGAAAGGATTTTGATAAACTGGCTTAATGAAGGCCAGGATAAGGAACAAACGTCGGTCGAAGCTAATGTGGGAAAGCTCTTGATGAAAAATGAACACTCGACCGACGAAGAAGAAAATGAAAATGTAGGATCCTTGCGGACATATCCAAAAAAAGTCAAAGATAACTAGTTTTGCGTCACAGACAAGGTCCGAGGAGACTAATTTTCTGTCTCAAAAGATCTTAGCGCATGGCTGCACCAGGGCGTCAGTTTCGCCTGTTGCTTCGAGTACTCGCTCCGCTGCGGTGCAGACGGCTGGAGGAAAAAAGTCAGCCGTTTCTAGTCCTAAAAAACCGGGGGATGAAATGAGCAAGTCATAATTTCCACGAAAAATCTTGGCCCGCGAAAGACACGAGATAGTGATTTTTGCTGTTGCTTCAGAGAAGAGGTCAGAAGTTTCCAGTCCGAACTCACTGCGGGACTGGCATATTTTTCTCAAGAGATGAAAGGATTCTGATAAACTGGCTTAACATTTAACCAGTATTTTGATTATTTATATATGATAAGTACGATGTAAATAATAAAAGGATATTTTAAATAATCAACTGCATCAATTAATCATTCTTTTCCAACCTTTCATGAAAAATGTATATCCAAAATTTATTTAAAATTTTTTTTTTTTTTTTCTTTCAATATTTTATCCTTCATACTAGACAAGGTGACGCAGGAGATCGATTTTCAAGTAAAAGTTAGATTGTAAACTTGCCGCAAATAACATAAAAAATGTTAACTATTTATTGTCTATTTATAAGATCAGTTGCGGCTGGTTTATAGTTAAAAAAGTGACTCTACTGTAAGTAGTAATAGTTATTTAGATCAGCGCCATCTAGCGTTGCGATTTTATGAACTAAAAAGTGGCCCTAAACTTTTGATACAGAGCAATTGAGCTCAGAGCTATTTAGTCAATTATAAACCAGCCGCAACTCATGATGTAGCTATAAAATAAAAAACTAACGGTATGTGTGTTTTTGGCGGCAAGTTAACAATTTAACTTATGCCCGAAAATTTATCTTCAAAAGTATAAATCTATAGGAGGTCAATTTTTTGGTAAGAAATAGATGTCAACTTGCCGCCCAAAACACATGTATCGTTATTTTTTCATTTTATAGCTTCATCATGAGTTGCGGCTGGTTTATAATTGACTAAGTGGCTCTAATCCTGATTGCTCTGATTCAGAATTTTAGGAGCCACTTTTGGCCAAAAAATGAAGACCGCTAGATGGCGCTGATCCAAATAATTATTGCTATTCACAGTAAAGTTACTTTATTAATTATAAACCAGCCGCAACTTATTTGATAGATGAAACATAAAAAGTTGGCATTTTTTGTGCTATTTGCGGCAAGTTTACAATTTAACTTCTATCCGACAATCGACCTCTAAAAGTATAGATATTCTACTCATATGGTTTAACATAATCGAAATTAAATATTTGTTTGTAAGTTTATTTGAAGTTGGCAGCAAAGAACTATTAGTCACCGATTTTGACGGGCGTCAAACGGGGTCGAACGAGTAAGGGTGTATTCCGCAAATGCTGCCAGCAGTTAAGTTACGTAGGTCGTGGTAACGCCGCATGGTCGGGCGGCGCTAGCGTCAACCTGTACTAACTGTCGGTGGGTTCCGCATGTCAACAAACTTCGATATTTTTTACTGTTTTCACTCCTATGCCATCTGATATTTCGGAGTTTGTTGACATGCGGAACCCACCGACAGTTAGTACAGGTTGACGCTAGCGCCGCCCGACCATGCGGCGTTACCACGACCTACGTAACTTAACTGCTGGCAGCATTTGCGGAATACACCCTAAATATGCCGGCCGCGGTCTTACCACTACCAGCACGCCTGCAGTCTGCACCCGTACTCCCGTAGGTAGCCTGCTCCTGCAGCAGCATTGCAGCAACACCATTCAGTCGCCGCTCGTCCGCTGTTCGCGTAACATTGAAGTTTGTGTCGTACGATTCGTACTTACGTTCATATTGTATGTGAATAAAAGTATACAAACACACGACACGTGTACAAAAAAGCGAGTTCTCGTTCTTTTTTATTCAGTATGCATCGTTTTTCTCTCTCTTTTTTTTTTTTTTGTTTGTTTTGTTAACCGCCACATACAACTATTGTAGTGCGCTCGTTAATGATACATAATGCAGATAGCAGTGAATGTTGAAGTTTGTTTACAATGGTAACATGAATGGTACAGTGTATGAATAAAAATCTTGTTAGTGATATCGGCTACTAATAATAATACCTATACGTGTTGTATGTAGCACATACATCGGTGGTAGTCTGCCGATGTTGTGTCCATCAACGTATTGGTCTACATTAATAAAGTAAAAAACACGTGAAACCAATATAGCAGTGGAGCTTAACTGTAATATAATATCGTAGTACATTATAATTTAAATACTTACCAAGAGGATCGAGAGTTTAATCGTGGACGGCAAGCTGTTGCAGCAACAGCATCGGCAGGTATTCGAAAGAGAAGAGGAGCAGACTGCTGGTTCCTTTTGCGGATCTGCGAGCAGCATCCAGAGCTTCAAGGTGAGAGGGCCTTCTTCAGTGTGCCTTTATATATATATATACTCTTGTAGTCCCATATCCCTTGATGCGGACACGGACATATACACATATAACACACCTGTGCTGTGTGTAGGGCTGTCCATGCCTTTATGCTCCGCTTTGCTCATATATATATACATACACATACAGTATACCTTATTTGTGTGGGTATGTTTTTTAAAAAGTGCTTCTGCTGCGCTGTGGCCTTGAGACGCCGCCGTGCCGCGAGTTTTCGCGATGGACCTTTTTCTTTCGCTCTTTCTTCTTTCCTTTCTGCATGCCTTTTTGCCTCTGCGCTGAACGAGCCTTGAAAGGAAATGGCTGAGAAACATATACATGTGTATATAGGCAATGTTACCTAGCTGCAGTTGTCAGGCAAACAGGTGATTTTTGGGGAAGAGCTATTTTTTCGGAGCTCTTTCTCTCGCCACCACAGGGTCGTTGAACTCTCCGATGCGACGTAGAAGGTACTTTTCTTTGTTTTTCTTTTGCATTGGAGCATCTTAAAGTGCCATTGTGCGAGCAAGGAAGAACGGAGTCTGCGTTAGTGTTTACTTTTTATTTCCTCACCTACTTACCACTGCGTTTGTCTGTTTTTTATAAAAATCGAGATAAAAATAATTGTTTTCGACATTTTATTTATTAATTTTACGTTTTTTCATTTGAGTTCGTTGACTTCAAATTTTCATGCTAGAAAGAGTACAAAAGAAATAATTATATACCCAGTTAACGAGTATCTATACGGCTATGCTTGTTTTGGCCCTAAACAGCGTGCGTGTGTGTGTATGCGTGTAATACATATTTCCGAGCCACCAGATGAATGCACGTTCAAGCGGCGAACACATGTTTTGTATGGTTATTTCGGGGGATATGATTCATGAAAAGTTCATTCTATTACGAGCGTAGGCTCAAATAATATACTTAATGCGACCGAAGCATTTTTGTTGCACCCTATTTTTGATTGTTTCGCGTCATATGAGTTCGTTATTTAAAATTGGTGTGTAAATTGTTTATTTTCACTTCTCGTAACACTGACGTGCACAACTTGTCCTTGTATACATGTAGGTAAGCTCAATAAAAGCCTCGATAAAAGCAACACGTGGTGAGCGCTGGTATTTACTCTCGTTCGGCTTATGTGACCGATAATGACGATGGTTACAAAATTCAACGACTCCAAGTGCAAATGCAGTGTTACATGGTAACTATACGCATCAGACTCGAACACAAACCAGTTTCCTCTCAGCTCGCCTCTCAGTACTACTATTACATGCTCACATGCAAATATACGTATCAAGTATACAGGCTTCGCTCATCTTGTCTGGGTCTTTGAACAGTTTTTTTTACCCTAACGCGCATTCCTGCAACACCGGGATCAGCTCCTCCTTCGATGCTGCGTTGCATATTTTATCAATTTTGATTCGTACATCGTATATACATATTGAAAAAATATTCACGCGTGCAATTCAAGTACGTTGTTTGTTTTGATCAGTGATATACCGTCCATTCTTATTTGTAAATATTTGCGAGGAAGAAGCAAGCATAAGATTACGTGAAAAAGTGGTAACTTCTTAGCTAACCGCAGATCTAGAGTCAGTCAAGCGAAGCAGCATCGGAGGAGAATCTTCCTTTCTTCGTTGGAGGAGAAAGAGAAGAAACTGTATAGGTACCTCGTGTGAAGCCTATATATGTACAAGCGAATGAACGAGCCAGCGAAACGAGAATGGAAAGGAAAAGGTCGATGAATCGGGCCAACTGGCAACACACGGCATAGCACTCTGTTGGTGCGGGGTTCCCAAAACGCGTGTATTTGAAGCGAGACTGTGGGAAAAAAAAAATAAATAAAAAATCAGACATGAAGGCAGCGATCGATTTAAAGGGACAAGCCGTAAAAAGGGGGAGAGTAGGATTATTAGGATTACGTGGCTTGGAGGTAGATTAAGGGTGGCGCGCGATTATTTTCGGGGTGGATTTTAAAAGGGAGAGCTGGGAACGAATGCGTGGCTCTCTTTTGTTGGGCAATTTTTTTTTTTTTTTTTTTTTTGACGTTTGAGAGCAAAAAGTTTTTGGTTACGAGCTGTGTGCAGTGACTGTGAATATTAACAACTTAAAATTATTAATAATTACGTAATACTTGAAGTAGTTCTTTAACGAAATCGACTACGATTAGGAATAAATGTGTATCGTACAAGGTTTATCGGTATCGGTCGATTAACGATCACTAATGTGAAACTCTTTACTAGAATGTTTTCAATCACAAGTGGCTCGTAATGTTTAATAAGGTTGTACTTTTTCCGAGTTCCTGGTAAAAATACACGATGTTTTTTTTTTCCTGTTGTCGGGGTTAAATGTGCAAAATAATGTTCCAAGTGAAAATTTCTTTTGCAATTCATTGGAACAGGGTTTGCGTATCATCTACGGGGTAATTGTCTCTTCAGAAAAGCTTTTATGTTTATGTTTCATATTCGTATTATTTTAATCAACCAGCTGAGCCATAAAAAAAATTTTGCATATCACCTTACTCCATTTTGCGCTCACACACACATATATTGGAGATCGAGCTTTTTTTTCATTCTTCCTACGCTTGCCTTCGATTTTTTTTTTTCATCACCTCGGCGACGGCGTATCGAATTTTCCGGTATTCTGCCATTTGGAGTCGTATACCGCGAACCTTCTCTCTCTCAATGTCGACTTATTGTTTGCTCTCGTATTTCACGTGCCGTTTCTTTGTTCAGAAAAAAAAGCTCAGCTCCTTTTCCTGCACGTCTCCCTTTTGGTCTAATTCTGCCGACCTTGCATCTCTCGAGTGTAGCAACAGTAAGCGTTGATTTTTTTTTCTGTGCTACCTTTTTATACGTATTATGTTTCAAGCGATGTTTCTTTTTTTTTCCATCTCTTTGTAATTAAAAAATCTTGGCGGTCGATTTCCCAAGAGATGAATCAATCGGCCAGTAAATCCGGCTACTCGTCTTTGTAATAACAGGTCCTGCCCGTACAATCATGTATCTAATGAATGGTCTCGAGCGCCGGTTATTGTACACTGATAACTCGAGCTAATTATCTTGAGGTTTGGAAACGGGCACAAGGACGATCGGCCGGGGAGACCATTTTTCTATCGAAAGGGAGATATTAAGGCCACACTCGGTAAAGCCCGGTAGTGACTTTTTGAAAAGAAAAAAAAAATGTTTTTTCTCTGCCTTTGTAAACAAGATACTGGGTTTTGGAAAGTTAATCGCTTTTTTTTTTAGATCCACGTCATCGAATCTAATAATACTTTTTTGAGTTATGTAAAAATGATGACTTTTTCTAATTAGAAAGAAGGAGAAAGTTGGAAGTACATGTTTTTCCTTTCGAGCAGCACCCAAACACGGACGCTTGATTAATTTTTACTTTTCAACCGATATATATATATCTACGTATCACAGAGGCGCAATACATACACGTTCTCCCAGGCAAACAACCGCAATATTCACGAGATATAATAGAGCATCGAGCTGTCCAAATATGGATAATCTCTTCCCTCGTACGTTAAGTGTGTCGACTAACTGCGTATAAATATAATATATCTCGGAGAAAAGTGTATGTGGCGGCTGCTTCGAGAGAGCAGAAGACGTTCTCGTGTACCAATGAATTCATCTAAATAAATATTGTACATTTAGTTCCATACATATGACGATGACGAACGATGTTTTAGCCTTTTACCGTTTTTTATGCCAATTGTATCGTCACTATTTGGTGTTACGATAATTGCACGCGCAATCAATGTTACTCAACACAAGCCATATAGTAGTTGGATCCACTTTTTATTCGTCGCGAAATATTTAGCGTGACCGGGTTCCCGTTTCTCGATCACAGCCAGTTCGAGTTATTTTCCCGTTGGATACGCAACAAAGTGGTAGGTATATTTATGTATGTATATCCAGTGAGTCCATTGTGCAAATTCACGTGAATGGGCGCGAATTTCATCCGCAAGTTAGCTCGAGTCGAGCGACGAACGCGATTTTCCTATTTACATAACCGCAAAATATCAAGCTTGCGCCTCTCTCCCATGACAAAGGATTGTATTCTTCTTCTTCTTTCTTTTCGTTTTTTTTTTTTATCCCTTTCAAACTCGATTTTGCATCAAATTGATTTATTTCTCGGCGCATCCGAACAATGAGCTCTGGATAGTTTTTGAAACATCAATTGCACAACACCACGTGTTGTTTTTTCAATATTAAAAACTTATTACAAGTTATATATTATAACTTTTTTTTTTTTTTTTTTTTTTAATTTGGAGACACTCCAACTTGGGTACAATACTTGATTTATATTGTGAGAAGCGCTTGAAACACTTTACTTACTTGACTATATTATTCCAATCTGATAATAATGAGATGTATTGTTGTTAGTGAAAAAAGCTATTATTATGACTTTAAAAAAATATTGTAAAAAAAAAAAATAATAATAACAAATGGTGACACACGCACGCACGCGCACAGTAGTTTTAGTCACGGACGTGCCATCACCGCCAGGGCTATTTTGCGGCCCGAGGGACCTACTAAGGGTCCGTGAGGTACTTAGACCCCGTGGGAAGGCATTCACGTGGCGAACACTATTTTGACTATACCGATGGTGCAGTAAACGTCCATATTTCACGGAAAACACCTCGAGGTGGGAAAAAATGATTTCAAGTATAATACTTGTAAACTGGAATTCATTTGACCAAACCTCAACAACACATGTTTCAAACGAAATCAAAGTAACATAAAAGACGGAACAGATTTCTACCATCAGCTCGCAAACATCCGTATACAAAGCGTCGCTCGAAGCCACAAGCGCCAAAGAAAGAAAGGAAGAACAAAATTCAAACACCTATTCAAAAAGGCGTGGCCTTCGCGTGTACACGCGCACACGCGCACACCTGTGTGCAAGCAATCACCTCACCTCATTTACGATATCCCCCGCCTCTGTATCATAAGGTCACATCTCGATGAAAAAAAAAAGTCACCGCCTCACGTACAGCAATTATGAGAACGCGGAGCAGCTGTTTACACGAAAGGCACCCGCGTTTTATTGTAAAAAAAAAAAAAAAGAAAAGGCCGGCTTGCACACTCTCTCGCTCCGTAACGAATTTTCACTGTGCAGGTCTCCGATAGAAATAGAGAAGCGATGCTTTAACGTTTCGATGAATCTAACGTACCGCGAAGTGGGCGGATCGCTTTGTGGAGTTGTAAGTTATGTAATGCTCCGTAGATGTTCAGCGAGTCAAAGGATTGGCTGTTTTTTTTTGTTTTTTTTTTTTTTTTTGTTTTTTTTTTTTTTATAAAATATAGGTGTGCGTGCGCGTAATGTAATATGTTATTGGATAGCGTTTTGTTTCTCGTACAAAAAGGATTTTCAAAGCAATGTTACAGTCGATTAATATTTTCTATATCAGTGCTCGTTTTTACGATAGTTTAAATTCGATCGATAGCAGGGTAATGAAATAAGTATTTGCTTTGAAGAGAGTTCAATTGAAAAAGAACAAGAACAAAAAAATAAATTATTTCATTAATAAAAACGGAGGTTGTCGTTGCAAAGCGGTAAATTGTATTAAGTATAATTAATTGTTTCACGTGGCAAAGTATTCATCGATCCACAATTAAAATTGTACGGAATTTATGTATATAATATGTACAATGAAGAAACAGCAGCTCTTGTTTATTACAATTCTCCATACAGTATGAAAAGCCATTAAAAATTAACCAGCTAATTAATTAGTATTAATTTTATTTCTTTCTCCACAAATCTCTGGATCACATCACGTCGATTTGAATAATTGTTCTTCTGACACCTTGTGTGTGTGTGTGTGTGTGTGTGTGTGTGCACGTGTATAATGTATGTGTTGAAATTGTTATTTTGTGCAACGCGTGTACAGGGCGAGAGAAAGATATTAATCTTTGTACTGAGCTCTTTGTCGTCCCAAAGCTATATTATACGTTTCGTCACGAATATATGTATTATATGGTCTTGTATGTATTTAACACATTGTTTCGAAATTCCTTTTTTACGCAATGGCATTATAACTCTCCCACATTGGAATTTCATGAAAGAAGAAGATGCGCATATAGAAAGAAAAAAGACTTCTTTGATTAATGAAGAAAAAACCCAATTGCTCAATGATGGAGGTGATTCCACCTTATAATTATCTAATAATATGCTTTTAAGGCGGTATAACTCGCTTGTTTATCCTTTGAATTTCTCGTTTGCAGGTATGTCACATTTTTTCCCACTAAAAAGACCATCATCCATTTAATGACCTGCACACGTATGATTTTCTTTCGGTAAGAAAAGGTGTGCCTCGTTGAATTTCAACTCATGTACTTAAATGTGCAAACTCCAGATTTTAGGAGAGCTATAAAATAGAAATAAATACTTTCTCCGGTCCACGTACATATATATATTTTAAAAGCACACTAAATGCATATAGAGAGACGTACCTATACGAGTGCAAAAAGAGAGAGAGAGGGGTTTCCATCCAAAGAGAAATCTATGCACGTTGGATGATTCGTGTCTGCAAAAATTTTTTACCATTAACTCTGTAATTGCATCCACGTTAACATTAGACTCGTTATAATATACACGTGTAATATAATCCACGAGTGGGTTCGCGATAAAAAAAAATTCACGAATTATTTATACTTCCAAGACACGAAATTTATATTAGAGATACGCGCATCGTGCCGTTGTACCATATTACTTTTTATGGTGAAAAGTATATATTAATACGAAATGAAATTATAACGCGGTTTTACTCGTGATTTTACTTTTAAAATTGACGCGGTCGATACAAAAAGGAAAATTAATTACTCGTGAATTTTAAGAGTCCGTTGTCACACTTGTTTTAACAAAGGTATACGTGGTGGTAATAAAGGAACGGAACTTGATGCTTGAGAAAAATAGCCCTATACGTATAAGTTTCGCATCGATATGGCTCGTTGGCAGATTAAAGGAAAACTCAGAGATTCCCTTCCATCATTTTCTGATGACTCGTAATCAGCGCAAAATCCTTCAAAAGCCTCGTTTTTTCTTCACCCGTGCAGCAGTTGTCAAACGATTTGCATGCGAGAGAACACGTACGCAACGGGAGCGAGGGTTGCATAATCGCGCGCGTCACCCAGTTCCTTTGTGTCGCACACCACCGATTCGTTTTCTTCCGCTTCTCTTTTAGTTTTTTTTTTTTTTTTTTTTTCTTTTACTACTTTGTGGCTAAGTATATGTATATATACTGCGCGTGCACGCGAGATGGGCGCGGTTTCGTTTGTTCGCCGTGCGTTTTTGTTCCTCTGTGCGCAAACGAGGGCCGAGCTTAACGAATCCGATTCCACGGGTGCCTGCATACCATGTACAGGTAATACTCGGGTTGGTTCGACGGGCAATTGTTTTTAATTGATTTACCGAGCTACTGCTGTCGGAGGGCCTTTTGACCACACTCGAACGACTCGTGTGTCACACAAAATCGGTTAGAAGCTGAGTGTATACATATACATAGTGTAATATATGGAGACTGTATAAATACAGCAGGTTAACTTTGAAAATTGATGGTATGTCAGTATAGATGTTGTAATCATACAGGTTTATGGGTCTCTAGCAAATTGACCGTACAGTTTCGTTTGGTCGGGGGCCAAACGGTCATAAGAAAAAAAAAAAAAAAAAAAAAAAAAAAAAAAAAAAAAAAACATGTTACGTATAAAATATGGGTGATGATTCAAGTCGCTTGAAAAATTAATAAACCAGCAAATAGAAAATGAAATGTAATTCACGAAAATAAATCGCACGTATAATATCCTCCACGTTGCTCGTACACGACAGGTAATTCGGGTATAAAACTGCGCGCACTCGGGTTTTTTCATTTACGTCGCACATGGCGTATTCTAAGCGTCTCTCTAATCAAACAAGTGCATCTAAAAACACGCGTGTGTATGAAACTAGTTAAAAAAAAAAAAAAAAAAATCACCCACCAACATTTTGCGGTTGTTATTTTGCCCACCTGACCCGTCGAAAATTCGTGCTAGTGGGGGCTTTTTTTCAGCTCTCACTCGCGTACCTACAAGTTGAAAAAAAAACAATTCCTTGGGTATCGCTTATCCGTTCCCATACGGGCTTGCTCACCTCCATACACAGCACACATACACGCACGCGTGTATAAGAGTATAGTTTCTCACCACGCAAACGCTAATGGCTCCTATGGGCATAAACCCGCAACGAAGAGGGCTGCACACGCGTTTTCCTCCTCTTATGTGGGTATAGGTGCATTTCAGCTCTAACCGTATGCATAAACGAGTAAATATACGTTTTTCGCGATTTTTTTTTTTTCCCCAAACACACCCGCGAGATAAGTATACTCGCGAGCGTTTTTCCAAAACACTCTCTCACTCTCTACCGCTCCTGTACGCGTCCAATGTAGGTTAATTGGCGACTTAATGTACCGTGCATTTAGAGAGAGAGAGGATTTGAAAAAGAAAAAAAAAAAAGTTTTTTCTCGCCCGCTCTAAGGTGTAATACTTACGATCATAGAGCGCGGCTCGTTGTTACTATTATACATTACAAGCATACACACCGCAGGCGAGAGAGAAGCGATGCAAGTGTGTGTGGTTGTCTCGTATTTTTCATAGTGCCCATAATGTCGAGTATAATGTACGGCATACAGCGTATATTATAAGTAAGTACGCTGTGTGGGATAAAATTTGTTATTGCACTTATCAACACGATACTGCCACTCGGTCTCCGTCGGTGCCCCGGAAAGAATTATAGAACCTTTTAGCTCGGGTGCTCAAATTCAAGCGAACGAGCGCGTAAAACTCGAACGATCTCGGACAACAAATTGGAGTATAGAGGAAGCACGTGAACTTGAATTTACCATTTTATTTTTCTTATCGAGTCTGATGGGTACTCGATGCTGACAACAAAAAAAGAAATCGAAATCGGTAAACACTTTTGTTAAATATATACACTTGGGCGCATCACCGAAGCTTTGAATAAATAAATCGTTTTGCTAACCGATTTCCGATCCAAAAAACAAAAAAAAAAGGAAGCAACGATCGAGTCAACGATCGTGGAGAGGAGGAAGCATGGTGAAGTGAACTCGGTAAATTCGTGCATTCACGTGTACTGGCAAAGGGGGTAAAAGGGGGCACACACAGGATACATAACGTACACGTGGGGCATCGGATTATCAAGAGGCCAGACAAGACCATACCACTACATACTTCTAGAGCGCTCTGGCGCACTTAGCCCGATACCTCTACATGTATACCTCTTACCCGTGTATAAATGCATAATACACAAGCCCCGAGCGAGTAAAGAGTAAGCCACCTTTTACCTCGATACGTCGGAGGTATATCCTATACAGTGCGATACAGTGGGGAGCGAAAATCGGTCGTAAAATGTCAGGGCCGAGGTGTAGGAGAGAGAGAGAGAGAGAGAGAGGCCACAGCAAGTAAATAGTATATAATATGTGCCCCTTTCTACCTCTACCTGGGGCCCTATCCTCTAAGTGTGTCGGTGGGTGACACAACTGACACCAGGCCAACACAGTCAATTTCGACCAATCAGAGAGCTCCTTTAGCTGTGTATTGGCTATGTCGCCTGCCAACACGTTTAGAGGATATAGGGCCCCTGTTCTGTATCTACCTTCTCTCGGCTGTGACGTATGTGTATAATAATATTTTACCTCCACCCGTACACCCAACAACATAATGTACAACAAGACACACACTGGCTGCCTTTATTTCGAGACGATGAACCTTCGCGCGCGTGCCCGTTCATCCACCTTCTTTTCGCTTCTCTCCTTCTTCTTCTTCCTCCTTTTTTTTACGTCTCTTTCTCTTTCTCGCTCGTTTGCCTTCTTCTTCCATGTGCTTGTGACGCGTCCCTCGTGAAAGATGAAGAAACGTTACGTGATTCAACTCGGCTCCTCTTGGCGGAGCTCGTCGCTCTTTTTTTTTTTTTTTTTTCCTCAATCACGCTGTTTCCATATGCGACGATGTTTGCTGAGACAAGTTTTACCTCGAGTTTTACATGTCGGGCTGGGCGACTACTTAATCACACACATTTTTTCCTCCAAACTTTCTTGTTCACACGGTCGCCTATACACAATGGAATACAAAAAAAAAAATCTGGGATTATCGGGTGTGCAACAATTTACAACTGTATGTATGGCATTACTTTCAAATTAATCGACCTGTTGACTTTGCACTCGGGCGCTACCGGATCGTGAAGCCACTCGGGGTGCAATTACAGCCTATTTAGCGAGCTATTTAGACTTATTTCCGTACACCGATACAAATAGGTTTAACTTTTTTTTTTTTTTTTTTTTTTTTTTCCTCCAAAGAGGGAAAGCTCGCAAGCGATGCTCGAGTAAATAATCAACACGCACCGGCCGATCCAAGTGGAAGTTTAACGTTCGGTGGGGGAAAGACGGAAGAGGAGCTTCGAATTCGATTCCGTGCGGTATCCTGTTACGACGACGTGGAATGCTTGCAGCCTGTATGTGGATTTCTCGGCTGCTACTGCCTGCCAGACTCGACCAGTGCCTGATGTTTGTTGCATTTCCTTTTCACGGAGTTCTCGGGTTTACCTTGGGCTCTCCGTGCTCTATCCTATATTTTTCTTTGATGATACTGTATTATTTTGGTGAATTTTTCGTTTCGAATATTAAAAAAACAAGTTACCAGGTCCTTACCTTTACTCAACACCAATATTCATTGGCTTATTTTTGCTTACATTTTAAAGAGCAAAACAATACTTATTTCGATACGTGCAAGTGTTTTGAAATGTCTCTTAGCCAGTAACAATTTCCAAGTCAGCCTCACACCTGATAATCAGTAAATGAAGAGTTACTCTTTTCATCTAGTGACGATATAAAAAATACTACTCACCCTTACAATACTTTAGTCAAACAACAATTAATCAGCGGTACTTACCAAAATTTTCAATTGCCTCGCCAGCAACAATAGCTTTCTTATCCCTCTTTTGCAGTGACCCCCTTTTTCCCCAATGATGCAGTTTACTCGTAATACAGCTGAATCAAGATACTAAAAAAAAAAAGAAAAGAAAAAAAGACTTTGCTCTCTCGAAATCCCTCTCGTAAGTATACAAAAGTTGAACAAATGGGACCATTAGGTCACAGAATTGGAAGGAGGATCCTCGGTAAGATAGTAGAAGAAACGATCATCGGTCGCGAAATCAGTGGGTCATCGAAAAGGGTCGAGAGAGGAGCTAAACAATGGTTTGAGTTTACAGTGCGAGAGACTCTACACTTTGTCGGCAGCAAAAGTATACATCAGTTGCCCATTGAGCTCTGTTTGACCTTCGCGTCGTGTTTGCCGATTTACTGGCCGATGATTATTGACATTTAAACGTCAAATGGACAAAAAGATTTACCATCGGCTTAAAGTCAAGGGATGGACCAAGTAAATAAATTATACAATTACGTATGTTACTATACTCGACACGCGTTTATAACTTTATATTTTTGATGAGTTTCTGCAATACGTTGCAACAATAATCCTCAACCAACAAAGCAACAGATATACGTGGAAATTCCCAAAGCGAGTATCGTAAATTTGACACAATGCATGAACTCCGCGTGGAAAGTAATTAAATTGTCTTGACTAAAAAATTACCTCTTTTCGTGGATTAAGTTTCGACGTCTCCGACACGTTGATCAGAGAGGGTTAAAAAAAGCGGGAAAATACACGAGAGACTCTAAGAGGAAATCAATGAGCGCCGAGATTTACCTCCGATGGACAAATAAATCATCATCGGGAGCTTTCGAGAGAGGCAGTAAGTTGGCATAATTTACCCTGAAAATAATCCCACTGATCCCCTTTTAACGAACTTCCGATGAGGAAAAGGAAAAAGTTGCAAAAGCTCGAACGGTCCATTACACGCATATATTATATTCACACACGAGAGTAGCGCAGTGTACGTAATGTAGGCCCGAGTTGGCGCGCGGCGGCAATTTCGCGAGTAAATTTTCGCTCAATATAAATCTCCTCTCTTGGGCGCAGCGACGGCGTAATGAAGCGCAATTACCGCCACTCTCTACTCCTCATCGCTCTCTTTCCCCGATTCATGCAAATCCTCCCTCTGTCCCTCTTAGTCGCGGAAACCTATTTTAAAGGTTTTTTTTTTTTTTCTTCTCTCTTTCCTTTCGTTTTTCAAGAGCTACAATCCGCGCACTCGCATTTAGATTCTAACCGGGTTTTATTTTGACGAATGCGCGCGAAATAATTAAAGAACGAATCCACGCCTCTTTGTCACGTATATACCCTCGTTGGTTCAAGGCTTTTTTCGTCAACGCGCCTCCTTGTGCAGTGTGCTCTTGTGTGTTTCACGACACGATATCAATTATAACGATGAAAAGCACCAGCTGCTAGCACTAATTTTTTTGTTTTTTTGTTTTTTGTTTATTAAAACGTAGTCGAGTGCACGAGCCTTTTGTTCACGAAAAATGACAAACACTTTCGACAAACGTGAACGTGCAATATCTCTTGTATGTTCGTCCAGTTCCTCTTTTTTTTTTTTCAAAAAGAGTTTCATCCCGTGCCTCTCCAACACAAGGCAATATTATTCGTCCTGCTGTAGCATGTACATATATATATATATATATATATTGGCAGATCACCCTTGTAATGTACCCTCTCGAAGTGAAAGTCCAAAGGAGTAGGAGGACGATAAGCATGTATATAAAAGGAGAGGAGAAAAAAAGGGGGGGGGAGGGGGAGACAGAGAAGTCACGAGGAGGAACTTGGCTGGCTTTCACGGCCGCGCGCGCGCAGGACGAACAATATTTAGAAGAGGACAAGGATAACGGCTTCCCCCCTTTTGTGTGTGGTTTAATAGTCGTATAGAGAGCGTATATTAAGGAGATTCGGGGGAAAGAAGGCCCGACGACAAAAGAGAGTTTTATCTGTATACAACACACTCACGGGGTCAGAAGAGAAAGTGCACTCGCTCGTTGTTGTTGTTGTTGCGAGAGTTTTGTGTGTGCAAACGACGTTACGGTCCTGTAGCGGCGCAGCTTCCGAGATGGTACATGCACGGGATGTGGATTAGGACGAGCGCGCGTGTTTAGGATTTTTTTTTTTTTTTTTTTTTTCAATGTCACGTTACGCTAAAGTGGTGCTTTGGAGGAGTCGTTGCTTTGAGGTATAATTATCGAGCCAAGGGGCAGGAGGGCGACTTGGAGATATATTATTATGCGGATTAGGTGGTTTTCACCGGTGTTTAGAGGTAAAGTGCGCTATTAGGAAAAGGAGAGCTCCGATGGTACGCTTTTGGCATCGTTTGGATTAACGGGAGGTGATTGCGGGAGGTCACGAGGTGAGCTTTGTCTCCATCGAATTTCTTTGTCTGGACACTTTAATACACAATACAGGCCCAAACGTAAAAGGACAAACATCAAATATATATTTTTTTTATACATCGTGATTGGGGTTCGAGAATCGAGCTAATTGTCACAGGATACGTGTAAGACCATTGAAACCACTCAAACAGTAATGACCAATCGCAACGGTTCTCCTTTTCATTTTTTTTTTTTTTTTTTGGTCAATGCCAACCCGGTATCTTTCGGATCTCCGTGATTCCGTGCAAAATTGCCACAGCTGACCTTCACCTGAAGAAAAAAAAAAAAAAAAAAAATATATACGTAATACGCTCTCTTCGTTTCCTTCACATCCGTTTCGATTCCTCGACCGCATGCCTTGGCCCTCGTTATTTTCCCTCTCAATTTTGTTTGCCAATCGACCAGGCGACCAAATTATCGCGCAATCGAAAGTGAACCCCCACCTCCTCCTCTCTGACCACCAAAAAACGAGGCCGTGGTAGTATAATGTACAGCTGCGAACAGGTGCAGCGTGGTTTCATTTTATATACCGGTACCGGTGCTCTTTTGCGGTGTTTTTATGTACAGGTACGACTTATGATCAGCCATTGATACACCCGAGAGCGGAGGGATTGTGTCTTTTTTTTGCCAGAGTCGGTCATACCCAATGTGCAATTGAGCAATGGTTTATTGAAATCCGGGACTGTTGCGGGGGTTCAGAGGCGGGAGCGAGTATTGGCAAACAGGCCAACTCCCCGGTGTAGATAATATGTGATACTCGATCTGTTTGTATTGTTTTTTTCTCTCTCTCTCTCTTTTTTCACTTTCCTTCGATGGAGAGTCTGAAAGAGGGTTATCTTGAGTGTTTATTAGCCAAGTGGTAATAATAATGTGGGAAAGATCGAAGATTGCATCGGTTACTGCGAGATGCAGTTACACGCGGTCTTTTTCTTTTTTTTTTTTTTTTTTCTTTTTGTTGTAATTTTATTTTATCATTCCAAAGGTTTTCGAGGCTGTGATTTTACGGCCGTGTTATGTTCACACGCCATTTTTGTGTAATTCGTAAAAATTCACAATCATAACAACCAAACAACGCTAGTTGACTAGACATTTTTTTTTGGGGAGGGGGGATTTAAGTGCATTTTTTATAGCATTTTTATAACTAAGTTAAAGAGCTCATTTTTCAAAATTTGTTCGAAGAATAAACTATAAATACTTTTCGTTTGATTTCCAGATATAATTTTATTATAAATGTAAACATCAACGTCAAATGTAAACATTGTTTTGTTTTTTTTATTTTTTATTTATTTGTAGTGAAAGTACACGTTATTTTAAAATGAAGAATGTGTTATCTGAGAAAAAAACTTTTTACACCCGATGTTTCTGAAAATAACAAGTCCGACTCTCCACCATCCAATCCACAATTGGACAAGCTCAGAAATGACAATCTGAAGAAAGAAAGAAAAAAAAAAAAAAAGAAAAAAAAAATCCACAATCAACACTTCATAGAGTAATAAAAAAAAAATAAAAAAAATGTTGTGTAGACGCATCGAGGGTACGAATCCAGCCGAGAACATCATCACGTCGAAAGTAGTAGAGCTGAGTCGAAAAGGATGGCAATAATGAGGAGAAGGAGGGAGAAGTGTAGTCCGGTAGTCGGCGGCAAGCAGAGCGTGGCCTGCTCGGCCCAGTGCCCATCTCTCATCCTCCTCTCTTCTCTTTCGACGTACATTCAGTGTATTTATACATACATATTAAAAAAAAGAAAAAAAAAAAAAAAAAATCCAGCCTGCACGTATTTTATAACGTGTATCTGCTCGTTGGCCCCAAGAGGCATGCACACGCAACAACAGTCTGTTGCTCTCGAATACCATACTTTTATCATATACATCTATACCATACGTGCCATACATAAGTAACGTATCGAAGGGGGGAATAAGTAAAGCGTTTTTTAATTTGAAAAAATTGTTTCATTTCGTGGACATATCATATGGAGCTTTCATTCAGAGAGTTAGCGAGCAAGTAGGTGCAAACTAAAAAAAATTATTGTTTCAAAATTACGATAAGTACATAATTACACATACAGAGTATTCTTAACGATAATGGTTGGGTTTTCAGAGCACCGGGACAGTGGGCTTTTGTAGTGCTAAATGCTATTTGTATCCTGGTCTTCGTTAATGGTTCAAGGACCACTGGAGTGTACCATATACATATTATATACACAACTACACTTGCAAGAGAGCGTTTTGCACGTCAGTACGTAGCCTCGTTATCGTATACTGGCATCTTTAAAACTCTTAATAGTGCCCATGGATGTAACAAATAAAAAGGAAAATTAAAACCCAAACTCATTTAGATCAATAATAATAATATAAAGAGACAGTATAAGCAATAGTAGAGCGCACGTAACAACTTTTCCATTAATCCAACACGAAAAAACACCTTCGCGTCTCTCTGTCTCGCAATTGGTTCCCCTGTACATCTCATTACCTCGCTCATTACACTTTCGACGAGAAGGAATACCCCGGTACACAATGCCGGAATTTCGAAAATGCAGAAACGCGCTCTCGTTCGCATCATCAACGAAATAAAAAAAAAAAAAAAAAAAAAAACGCGGTGAAAGTGCGATGACACACGTTGCCTGCCGTTACCTCATCTCGTCCTTTGTCGTTATCGTGTAATACATCCCTCCCATGGCTCGCTAATTAATTTCGCATAATAAGCCCGAAAGCAGAGCACATACGTAATTATGTACACTATAATGCCTAGTTTGACGTCCGGGATTTAAAAACTCTTAACGAGGCCTCCTTATTGTCTCGCTCAATTTGCCGGCTCTTCTCTTTCTCGCGTACAATATCGTACAACAGGCCCCATTTCACCCACTGGATAATATCGCTCCTCTTTCCCACCCCCCTCGCGGTGAGTTGTTGTTGCGTTTATGGTTACGGGACGTGTACGCGTTTAAATACTCTCTTTTGTACCTGGATTTCGTTGCGTATTTACTTTTTTTTTGTGTATACCACGTAACTGTAAATACAGCACGGTAAGCCACTTTGTTCCGTTGCCCAACGCGGGTGGTATATCTTTTAATTTCGCTATACTCTCTTCTGTATACGTAACGCAATTGTCGCAGATATTTGTTTCAAGGGAAACCCAACAACCCGGAGGTAAAACTCGCACCACGAACCATACGTCGAACGAGCCAAAATCAACTAAAGTCGAACTAGTCCATTATTTTTTATACATGTTTACGTGGATCCACTAGTGGATTCCACATCAAAAACAAACGCGAACAAAGGAGCGTGTACAGCGCGTCCGGGTGTCCGTATCCTGTACCACGTTTGCGTAAAACAGCACATCCGCACAGGAAAGTGTGTTATCTCCATCGCGGAGACACACTGGAAACACCGGGCTTATCTTCCGGGCGCTCCGAAAAAAAAAAAAAAAAAAAAAGAGAACAGACGTGTAAACGGGAAACACTTGGCGCACTCGACGCCTTCGATTCGTTCCCCCTTTATATATCTCTAGATTTTAGAACAGAAGAAAAAGAAGACACCGCGAGACATCAAGGATGCAAAGTGGCCTTCGCGCGTGTATCGCTGGTCCGTTCTCATGATGGAGATACGCAAGTAAGAGTGAAAAAAAAGGGGTGGATTTTCAAACTTCGGAGAGACTATACGGTTTCGGCCGGGGGGCAATCCGACACTCTCGTTCCTCCACTGCAAAACCATACCTCCCCAAAGCACCACCACATCCGATTTCATGTGAACACATATCAGCACTTCGGAAGGCGTTGTCTCGAAAGAAACAACGAAGAAGGGTTTCCTCCTCTCTCTCTCTCTCTCTCTGTACACGGTGTGCAAGCCTCGCATAGGGGAGAGGACGCACTGCAAGGGTTTCCGTATATATATGCGTGTAGCTGTCGCGTGTCTCTCCACCAGATATACGACGCCCTTTTCTCTTTCCCCTAATTTTCTCCCTCGCGCTCTACTCGACGCTACTCTTGCTATACTCTCGACGGGAGACGCGTAAACGCGGGTATTAGATCGAGACACGGTGGAACCGATATCCGAGTATAATCAGATAATTTGTACAGTTGATTCGGTGTTGCATCCAAACAGAATTTGCCGCTCGATCGAATAACTTGATCTAGCTCGGCTCGATGGATATTGAGCTGTGCTGCATCCTGAGATATTAGGCGATAATAGGTGCTGGCGCTCTGCCTATACGTGTAATAGCTTGGTATATCGAATTAGCTGGATATGTGTATCATGAGTACCGATGATATATATCGAGTGGATTGCCCGAATCGTCATTTTGATTTGCTATTATCACTGATTTTTTTAATTTTTGTCTTTATGCGAGCTAAGAAATAAATGAGGGAATGAAATTTAATCTATATATTTTTAATCACCTCCTTCTCATTCTCTCTCACTTTTTTTTGAGAGGGTATACGAAAACCTCTTTTTCCGTCCCACATTTGTTCCCCTTCCTCTTGGGCAAGTGTAGTCTCTTCTTTTCTCGCAAAGTGCCTCTTTCTTCCCGTGCAATCTTTCCTCTTTTCATTCGTTCACTCGCTCGCCGGGGCTCGCTTTTAATCACCGATGCGCCGCCACCCGTCTACAACTTAAAGTAGCACAAGTGGTATACCAGCTCAAATTCATCGTTTTCTACCTTCCTCCTCGTTTCTTTCGTACGATTTTTTTCCGAGTCAAAATCTTACTATTTTACACGTGTCTCATCGTTTCATTTTTCTTGATCGATTATTCTTTTCGGCACGTATTATTTAACGTTGGTTTTTCCTTTAAACACTTTTAATCTTCATCGGCAGCTCTTTTGGATTTACGTGCTCTAAAAAATATTGTACACTAATAACCATGTATATTATAAATAAAAAACATTTTTATAGCTAATAAATGAAATATGTTATCACACTTGAAACACTGTTATCGATGAATAATTGTCTAATGAAAGTATTTTCCTTTTGTTCCCAGGTGAGTCACAGCGTCGAATAATCCACCGGTCCTCTGCACCACACCAAAACTACGTGATCTTCAAAGCGGTAACTTTTCACACAAAAGAAAAAAAAATCTCTTATCTCTCCTTGTACGCGTTTTTATTGAAAATTATAATTGCGAGCTGCATCAGGTCCCGCCTAATGCTAATGAATTACATAATATATATATACCCCCGAGATCGCGCGTTGAAATTTATTACATTCGGCTAAACAATTTCTCGTTCAAACCTTCTGCGTGTTTATATATTTATATACATGTAGTCACGGGACGAAGAGTAAAAAAAAAAAGGAGCGAGCAGAGAAGAAGAAGAAGAAGAACAAGCATCCTCGGTGTATTAATCTCCTTTCGAAATTAATGCACGCTCTCTCGCGTTTCCCGCTGCGAGCGACATCGATCATCCGGCAAAAGCACAAAGTACCCCCATTAAGCCTAGGTACAGGTATACAAGAAGTCCGAGCATACACGTGAGGTAAAACCTCAACCCCTTGATACATCACGTGTAACTGCACTTATGAGGGGGGAAAAAAAATAAAACAACACGAGACTCGTTATTGCGTCAAAAGCCACGAGCACCAACACCACACATGTATGTGCGGACTCTCCGCAAAAGCGAGAGTATAATGTAAGCATAAATATATCGCATGTATATGGTAGCCAAAACGTTGCAACGGGGGAGGGATCGATTTTCCGAGCGTGCGAATATCTCCTCGGTTGTTTTCTTCTTGCGCAAGCCGCGTATCTTGGCTCTCTTTCGTGTCGTCGCAGTACCGCACAGCCCATAAGTTTCTTTCTGTTCTTCCAGGCCCGTGTCTCGCTGTGCGCAACGCGTCCGTCAGTCGTCGAGTCCCGAGGGTGCGCGCCCTGTGGGCCGTCCCTCCTATCTCCCTTGGAGCTCCACCGGAGTGACACTATAGCGTGTGATTCGCGTCGGCGGTGCTTGTGTCTCCCTTCCGAGGGTAGCGCGCCTCGGTTGTGGGTGTCCTCGAAGGCTCTCCCGTGTTTGCAAGACGTGAGCTCTTTTTCAACGAAAAACTAGGAATTTCAATCTCGATTGTCACTGTGTACGTACAATGAATAGGCAGTCTTTTGTATACAAAGTGATATTGGTAATTAGTGGCCGTTGTATTAATTTTACCCATATCTCTTTGGGGTACGAATAAAATCGTTCGGACGCGTGTTTTGTTTCGTGTGCACTTTGTCCAATATCGTCTTGGTCTTGCAACTGTAACAGTATACGCGCATGATAAAAAAAAAAAACACGACAGACTTCCATGGTATGATTGCGTTTAGAAAAAACAAATGGAACTTGGCATATTATAATTTGAGCTTCGCTGCCTCTGTACAGATTTTTTGTACAATGCACTGAAAAGAGCATCCAACCTCAGAACAAAAAAAAAGTCATACCGCAACCAATCCTCGAACTCTTTTTTTTTTTGTTTTCCGCACGAAGCCATCTCGTAAAGTATCCGCTAAAAATTATCGCATCGAATCAAACAAATGAAACCACAAGTCTATGTATACGCGCACAACGTAACTATCATAACATTTTTTCAATATCTAAACGAGCTTTTGTACCAACGGGCGTCGCAAGCTCCCAAAGTTTTATTGTGCACGTACATATTATGCACACACACAAACGTGAGAAAAACACGCAATGGTTATCTCGTTACGTCCAATCTCTCATTAGTTGCACTGTCAAACCCCACGTAAACTACCCTTTTTCTGTTCATCCCCGATTAATTAAAAAACTACCCCTTCGCAAAAGCTCCGCTTTGCCTGTACTGTTTTACAGGAAAAACTGGCAAAGCACACCATCTCGCGAGTCGGCCAAAAGAATGTACCGTTTCGCCAACCACACACATACACGCTCCGTTTCATCAGTCGGGAGTCCTCGGCACCGCTCAACTTCCCCCATATCCATGCAAGACATTCCACGCGGCTCGCGCCTTCGTTCTGCAAGTCCGCGATGTATCCATATATACGGTGCACATACAAACGCGGCGAGAGCAACTCCAGCAGAGCATAGCTCTCTCTCTCTCTCTCTCTCTCTCCAACAGCCCGGGGAGAACCGGCTATATACACACTTTGCCGGTCGAACTGCTCTTGCACCGGATCGCCGGTTTGTTTGCGCTGTATATATATATATAAATACACACACGCTTGGCCCCCGCATTCCCCGCCGGCCGGCAACTCCTCCGTCCCTCCCTTTCTTCTTCTTCTTCTATAGACTCGTTTTCTCGACTCGCTGCACTTATCTCATGCCCGTATAGCTATGGTGGCTCCTGCGCGTACGTAGACTCCGCGCTCCCGTTTCTTATCTCACATTAGAATCGAGCGCGAAATTCGGAAGAGCCACCATGCGCGGTGGTCTGTGCTCCATCAGGGCGACACAACCATGCGCGCGACCATCCGGATCGTTGTACAGGAAAATAAAAGCCATCCCTCTCTCCGAGGATATCACGCGTAGCCCCATCACAGCGATAAACAATTATACGAAAAGGGAGAGGGATGGCCGGCGAAAATAATAAATATCTTTATCTCCATCCGCCGATCTATGGCACCACCTATACGTTACTTCTTTTACCTCCTTCGTTTTACCATGTTTCTTTCTTACATCCACGCTGGGATTCCCCGAGAGTTGTTGTTTTCCAACCTGTGGTATGGAACAAGGCCTCCTTTTTTTTTTCTTCTGTTTTTGCAGTCGAGCCAAATGGCCATTACATGCAGCCAGATGGACGTTAAACCGGGGTACGTGTGTATTATGTATACGTACACGGGCGATCCGCTCGCTTCCTTTCTCTTCGCTCGTAGTATATATATCAGTACCTTAACAGTCGCACGCAAATCAGCTGCTGCTACTTTGCTCGTCACTGTCGTTGGAGGGAAAATTAGTGGAAACGAGATGGATTATACTGTAGCCCCCTTTTTTTTTTCTTTTTTTTGGCTCTCGGCCAAGAGATTCTTCTTTATTATTCGAGTGGATGTACATAGCGCGTTGGTTAAAGTCGGATTCCCGCGTGTATTTTTACTAGATATTTTTCTTCCTCTTTGTCTTTACCGTTGGCTTTACCGTCCGTCACTTGGAAGATTGACTCGAGTCCTTCTTCTTCGTAGGCATATTTTTAAGTTGGAGGAAAGAGACACAAAGACATCGTATTATCTTGAAAACTTTCGTGCATTATACCGTTGAGCAAGTTACATAATTTTTTAATGAAAATCAAGAGAGAGATGAAGACGGTATAGTTGGAGTTCACGTAACTCCGCGTGCATTATTTCATTGAATAATCCACTTTACACGATGGAGCCAAAAATCGATCTCTCCTTCTCAGAAAGTATAACATAACGCAATGGTATACATAGGTACGTTAATGTAAAAGTGTATATACCCGCATCCACCCCTCCGCAGCTCACCCATATTGATTCAATGAATTTTTTATGACCTTACGCGGTAAGCTAGTACCTATGGATTCCGCGCACGTAACACTTATTCTAGCTCGCTCCGTCGTTTTCTTTTTTTTTATTTATTCATTTATTTATTTACCGTTTTTTCCCCTTTTCCCTTTACTCGGGTGAACGAACTTTGCACGACTCATCCCCCTCAATGCATACGTGCATTTGACGTGCGAATTTAATTTTTTTTTTTTTTTTCACACCTGAACATTGTTTTTATCTGTCAAACGATCCAAATTCTTTTCTTTTGATTCTGATGAAAAAAAAAAAAAAAAAAAAAGGACACATAAAATCATCAGCTCTTTGCGCGAACTGTCATTGTTACAGTCATACTATCATCTAAGCTGTATACATAACATAGAACCATACAATGGCACCACTGTTTTCAAAATGGTCCCTTGCACCCGAGACTAGCAACTGCAGTCAACAGGTGCAGACTCCAGATGAGGAGGAGGCAAGGTAAGTAAAGTGTCTGGATGTTGGGGGTCGTCGTCCTGCGACCTCAAAAATCACACAACTGAGAAATCGTGTGTGCTGCATAGGCTGGTTCGCCAAGTGAATATATATACGAACGCACGGACGATCGATAACACCTGCATATTTCTCCCCCGTGGTGCACACATACGCGCACGTATAACTAAACTGAAACATGTACGTATAGGTAGAGGCTCACTGACCTCTCCCACCCCCTTTTTCGCGTGCACGTGGATGATGTGTGCATGCCTCCACCTCCGCCTCTTCTTCTTGCATTATGTATAACAATGTGTTGTACAGGTGATGTGCACGCAAAACAACTTTGTTGCATGAGGGCGCGTGTATCGATTGGGGATGAAAAAATGATGAACAAGTGAACGCAGCGGGGCGAAGAGGACTGCGAACTTCCTTCCTTTATTTCTCGTCTTGTTCAATAAATAATTATACGGGGCGCGTCGCACGAGTTTCGGGAAAATAGCGCGCTGCTGCTGGTTTTCTTTTTTTTTTTTTTTTTCGTGGGGTTTTCCAGAGTTTCGGGTACGCAAGTAAATATTTTGTGTAAAAACGACCGACTCCGCGCATCGGGTATTGTTTTTTTTTCCTCCTTTGTTTTGAGGTTGGATGTTTTTTTTCCGCGAATCAGCGAATTTGAGGATTTGCCGGGAGAAGTGAATTGCACCCAAGCTCCGTCGAATATACGAAACCAATCATTACTTTTTTTTTAGATCATGTAAAATTTTAATTCCATTCTTTATTTGAAATTATTAATGATGCGGAAACATGATGAGGAAAAAAAAAAAAAAAATTAAAGATGATCTTGATGTTTATATCGTTTGAGCCTCACTTACTCTGTCCTTCTACATAATGGTCGCGGGACCCATGCACCCTCTATACTAACTGTACCGAGCCAAGTGAAAATAATAGTACCAAAAATATGTATGAGAACGACTCGGATGACTAGTTATTTGGGTACGTGTCACGTTTATCTTTTTCAACCTTGATTTATAGCTACATGCGTGCTACATAATACAATCGATCCAAAGGTATACGACGAAAACATCTGCGCTGGAATTTATCTACACACGACCCCACCACCTGTACAATGAATCCAGGTCAATCGCGGCACAGAAGAAAAAAAAAAAAAGTAAACTCCTCTGGTCCGTCACACATACACACTCACTTGCATCGTGATCCCAATAAATATATTAAATCATGTATGTATATATATAACTACCAAGCATTTGTACATACTGCGCCGGCATTCCCAATAACGATATTTGAACGTCACGATCGGAGCATCACTTTGGCCCTCTGAGATGTACATGTTGTGTGCTGTCTAATGCACCGCCGCGATGCCTTCCTTTTGGCTCGCTCGGCTCTTTATCCGATCCTGGAAAATAGGTCCTTTCGCCCCACTCTTGGCCTCCCCCTCCTTTCCCTGCACGTGCTCCGGCTGTAACCTTTCGGAGCGACGAGTGCACGGGGAGTTCCTTGAGCCACGATGAACTTTTAATTTGCCGATGCCCCCCCTCCCGCCCCCATGTATGTATATATACACAGCGCGTCATAGAGATAGTACCGTTGGTCTTTGCCGTTGGCGGAGACGAGAGGAAAAGAAAAAAAAAAAAAAAAAAAAAAAACCAACAAAGTTTCATTAAAACTTGTGCAAATTAATGTGTCGCACGTGCAGCAAAACCATAAGAATGAAAAAGAAAATATGTTAACGAGTATATACATCGCGGAAGGATGGATACTTACTTACGTCCCTCATTGGCAGAACAAAGGATCTCTCTTTCACTGTACACGTATGTATGTATGTATGTATGTATATGTATTGCAAGTGAGTAAGTAAGTAGGCATACACGTTTCGGTAACTAAATTGATGACTCCATTCCCGGCTCATTCTGCAAACCAGTCAAACAGGTAGTGAATTTATCCCCGTGTACCGCAACGAGAAGACGAAGGAGGAGGAGGAGGAGGAGATAAAAACACCACAATTAATTACGACACAAAAGGCCAGCAGCAGCGGTGTCGGGTAGGGATATACATGTATATATATACGTATGTGTACGTGCAGTATAATATGCATTATTCCGTGCACCGTTCGAGCACACACACACACACACACATACACTTGAGTATAGGTACTCACAAGAGTCGATTGTTCGCGGATGGTCATCTTTCACTGTGGTCATATCAACTCCCCCGTACACCTATACATACGTATGTATAATATACATCTGTGATTAAATACCAAAGTAGATGTATTTCTCGGCGTGTATGGGTATGCCAACGTGCAGCCATAACGAAAAATTCGCGAAATTTTCAATGTAACGAGGAATAAAAGAAGGAGGAGGCGAGGTGTCATCGGCTACGGTGGCATGATGGTGTATTATCCGATCGTGCGAGGCAGTGGGCTTACCGGAGCGAATCCTCATCTCCCTGATGGTATATCTGCGACTATTTTACAGGAGAGAGAGGAGATTTTCTCACTCACTTCTATGCGCTGCGAGGAGACAGAAAGAGAGAGAGAAAGGAGAGTCGTAACCGTGCGACCGGTGGGAATCCGCCCTGAGTTGGGTTCCCGATGCTGGATTCCGAGCACAGAGCGCGAGCGGCTCTCTTCTTTTGCCTTTACCTCTCTTTGGCTCTCTGTGTGTGTGTGTGTGTATTCGCGAGAGAGAGAGAAAGAGCCGGTGTACGGGGGTTGCGTATACCTGTGTACAAGTACCATACGGGCGATAACTCGGCTCTTTTATAAATGTACTTCTACAGCTGTTCACAAGTATATACGTTGCACACTTGCTTACCCTTTTCTTGTGTTTTCTTGCACGAATGCGTCATCATCCTCGTCGCGAATCTTGGTTCTATTTTTTTTTTCAAAAGTTAATGTAGTTTATCATATTTTGGATATTCTAGATGGAAAAAAAATGTACACTGCATACCTATGATCTAGTACACACACGAGCGAAGAATCGTAATTACCTATACGGTGCAATCAAACAATAAAACCCAAGTAGGTATATACACATTATAGACACGGAGATAAGTACAAACGATGACCCGAAGTGTGGCGACGCGCGAATTTTCAATCTCGAACCTCATTGGCCCCTTTCTCTCTTCGCGTACCTACACGAGTAAAGCGCACGATATTAATGCATATGTAACTATATCATACGAGTAGGACACACAGCTAACTACGAAATGATTTACTCGTACACCCTTGCCTATTTGTGATATACAGTACGCGGTGCAACGCCACCACCTATACACAGTGGCGATTAACGTCGGCCTGAGCGAGTACACGCACACATGAAAATAAGCACGTTAATTTGGATTCATGGTACATACGGAAATGGTCCGTCCCTTCTTCCCGCCTCTCCGTCTCTGTGTGTCTGTGTGTATATAAATAACCCGTGGGGCCTTTGCGAGCGATCATACGCGAGTTGAAGTTTAAATTTAAATGACCCACATGGAGGGAACTGAGCTTGGCGACGCTTTTCGGTGAAATTACACGTTGTGCGCTCGCAATGGGGGAGCTCCAAAATTTTCATGCGAAAAACAAAAAACCACAAACAAAAACCCCCAATGCAACAGCTCGACAATCGTATACTGCTTCTTCGATCTTACCAGCTGTACAGCGAGAGATGTATTAACGAACGAGCCAATCGTCCGAGGTTCAGGGGCGCACACACCCTCGGCGAGAGACACACTAGTGATAAAAAAGGGGCTGCAGATGGGTGGTAAAGACACGTACTCACAGTCTAGCGTCAGAGAGAGTATGTGCGAAGTATAGGGGGCGAGAGAAGCAATTAACGTATCAATTAGCCTCAGGGCGACCCCAGCTTGATTGATTCGAGATTGGAGGCATGGGGTGGTGGGTGGTTGGGAATGGCGTTTCGCTAACCCATTCCCGTGTAACACCTATAGTGCGCAGGTACTTGCATTGAAAATTGACCGAGCTCGTACCCCGTATTTTACATGTATATCACGTGTGCTCTCTCTCTCTCTATTTATAAATATACAGGCGATTGCATCACGAGGCAGGACATGTACGTGGGTATCGTTTGCCTGTGAATCTGTTGGGAATCCGGTGATGTGAATATGGTGAGCACTCCGGAGATGCTTGGTGGTTATGTAAATTTGTATAGGTACGTTGCACATTATAGGAGAGATGGTTCTTGGAGGAGAGAGCTCCTTTCGCTCGCAGGTGCATAGGGTACTTATGCTGATGGGTGAGAATTGCCGAGCGCTGCTGTTGAAAGGGCAGACGAGGGGGGTGAGAGTGGAGGATTGCGTAATGCGCGCCTGTTGAGAAGGGAATGATGATGGTTGTGCGTGTCTGTCGTCTCTCTTGGTTCGTTTGTTCATCGATTCATCAAAAGTTCTGCTTTCTCGGTGCAATAAACACACGTGTTACTTTTTGCCCATAAATCGTGACGATGATAATCAACCGTATGGGAGGCAGCTTGCGAGAAAAAAAAAGCTCGTTCCAGGCTAGGTGTGTATAACCCCCAACTTGTTTACACGCAATTTTATAACATCGAGGGGCGAGCTTACGGTTATGAAAATCGGTATAATTCTCGCGCGCGGAGATGCTTTCTCTCTCTCTCTCCCCACGACCGGTTGCTCTTTATTATCTCCCGCACTGTATACACCGTGAGACTCTTGCAAGAAAATAGGCAGTTGTATCCTGCTGTTTGTTACGTCATTTCGTGCTTTCTCTCATTTGTCTTTTTTTTTTTTTTTTTTTTTTTTTTCACCCTCGTAAAAGCTCATATCGTCCCGTGTATATATGTGTGCACGAGCAAGTTTGCAGTGCCCATTGAAGAGACGGTAACTGGTACAGGAAAGCCTCTGAACTCGCGCGTCAAATCGAGCGATACGTTTATGTATGTTTATGTATATAATATAGTTCATTCCATTTGGTTTATGTGCACCACACCATACACCAGTGCCAGGTCGATGCAATATATTCATCATCAGTGCACTTTGACGTTGAAATTTACCCATCGCGCACGCAACTCGATTATCTTTTAATCTACGGACACATTGGCTATATACGTATATGGTATTAGAAAACTTCCGAGTGGTACACTTACTTACGGCTGGTAGAAAAAAAAAAAAAAAAAAAAAAAAACACTTGACGATCGGCGGTGGTATCGATTGACGGAGAGTTGTGATACTTTTTTTTTCCTACGTTGGTGCTTCAAGTGCGTATACGTGCGCTCGCGTGCTTTTCGATCGGGAGCAAAATGAAAGGCGGTCCGGCGATGCGGAGTGGAATTTTTTCTTTGATGTTTTGTCACGCGACTACCTAGTTTCTAATTCATTACGACTTCTATTCATACGTACGCCGCTGAATGTCTGTTCGTGGGGGGGTGGACGGCTTGGAAATCGAGCGACGCTGCTTGCCGGTCTCTCGATCTCTATCTTGGACATGTAAAAAAGGACTTTGTGAGACACCGTACATAGGTGCCGATATACCAAAAGATTTCTCATTTTTTACTTGTCAGGTCGAAAACTCCTAAACACGCACCAAATTTTTTTATCTTTTAGATATTCGCAGTGTAAAAAACATTTAACGAAATGTGGGAGTTTTTTTTTTTTTTTTTTTTTTTTTTTTCAACGCTAAATAATTTGAAAAATGAAGAAAAAGTTGTGTAGCCTACAGCTCATCAACCTCAGCTTTGATGGGATGAACATTTTTTTTTCTTCTACCAACAACCCGTACCTCTGTGCATATAACTATACTCGTATATTTATTATAAAACGTACGTTATCTCTCAAAAATTGATTGAAACGCCTCTTTCTCTCAAAGTAACGAGATCGTAAAAAGAGTATCGATCGTTTAGCCGGAAAAATTCGATTTGATTTACAAAAATCCGTAAAAGCTTACAACCGGGCGTGCAAACTTTCATATCCTCTGCCGTAATTGGCCCATAAAATTTTCGACGTCCAAAGTCACGTATATACACGCTACACACACAAACTCGTGTAAGTAGACACGATCGGCTCAGCATTTCGGAGAAAGCTCTCGAGTCGTCGAAGGAACGACATTACGCGCATTATTCTCTTTTAATAGAACCATGACGGAATCGCCTTCGAGTGAAATATACTTGAAAATCGGCACGCCGAGTGCCCCTTAAGGCTGTAAATAACGTTCGCCTTTCCGCGAATCCAGTTTCAAGGTTCATCCGTATTTTATTATGTATTTGCCAATTTTGCCGATTGAAAAATATTTTACACATTAGAGGTGGACGGCAAGGGCATGAGTTGAAATTAAAAGGATCGGACCGAATCAAATGAAAAATCGTTATCGGACAAGGTCTCCCCTCGTCGTATCAGAGGCTTCTTTTTTTCTCTCTCTCTCTCTCTCTATTGGCTACAAGCGACGAAATGGTGCTCTCAATTTAACTGCATGGGTTATACGCGTCGAGGCGATCGAGGTTGAGCCAGTAGATACATGTGACAATTTTTGTCGTAAAAACCAATGCTACTCGATCGCGTGCGTGCCCTCACTCTATACATGCATATTCAATATATTCTCACCAGGAACTAATTACGATATCACCTGTTTATACCCACGAAGAGAAGGCAGCCGAAGAAGTCATTCAAACACATTTGAATAAATTGAAAGACATTAAGTGCACACCGGGAGGGAAAGACGCGACGACCACTGGACTGCGCCTTTTAATTAGCGTCTGCTGTTTTAATTAACTCCCTCTCCTCCCCCTTAGCCAAAGAGAGAGAGAGAGAGAAAACTGATTGGAGCCCATTTGCTCGGCCTATGAATGTTATTTTTATACGATATATGCATAAGTATACGCATCTCCCTCCTGCACCGACTCTTGGGCGTCGTTAATGGCGAGGTGTAATTATAATAATTAACTTCTCGAGCGCGTATTTAATGCGCAAATGGAGGGTGTATAAAAAAAATCCAAGTCCTTGGGGTTGTTGATTAATTATTCTTTTGGTCACAATTAAGAAAACTTACGTGCTTTTACTAAGTAATGACACGGTTGGAAAATTGATTGCCAAATTTTGAAACCGACAACAAGTAGGTATATGTATATATATAAGCAGTGAACGCGAGTAACAAAATATAGTATCGAGTCAATCTGCGTTTTTATGTTTACCCAAAACGGTATCGTAGTACAGAGAGGCTGGGATTTGTGCTTCTATTAGGCGTCACAGAGAAACAAACGTTGGCAATGATTTCATGTTTTATTGAGTACTTATACTCGATCGCACCGCGCGCGTTTTTGCAGCGTGGGAACGGCGGATAAGACAGAGTTTTTTAGTTTGAAAACGATTTCTTTTTCTTCGTCTAACGGACGATTGGAGGTATTTTAATTGAATTGACGTGGAATGAATGGATCAACTAGAGTTTTTGAAGCGTGCACAGTTATCAGATTCGTCCTTTTTTCGTCAACGTTGATTTTTTTTTGTTTTAATATGAATGGGCTCATAAAGTCTCATGGAGCTAAAATATTGTAGAAGAAATATCAATCCATCCAATTAGCCTATTGTGTGCTTCTATGAGTTTATACCTGCCATATGTTGTATAATAATATTAATTATTGGCTCGGAACTGGTTTATTCGGCTTCCAGTGAGAGATAACTTTTTTTTCGGACACTCAACTTTTCGTTAAACTATACAACAGCCAGTCTCATCGAGCTTTAAAAAAATAGTACTTATTGTTACTTGGCAAGTTAAAAAAATCTCGTTCCGAAACTCGAACAAAAAAGTCATTTATAACAAAAAAAAAGCAAAGCAATAGGTGAGAAAAATCCTTCTAATTACGGATAAGTGGGTGAAAAAGTATGCCCCCACGCGCGCACGCAAAGAAAGAGCGCGAAGAGCAAGTGAAGAAGAAAAAGACGCGTCGAGAAGTGTCGAGAAGTAGAAGCAGGAGAAAGAGGAGGCAAAAAGAGAGCCGTGCCTCCTCCTCCTTGCGCACTTGCCCCAGTTTGCAGTGTGAGTGTACGAGTATACTAGTGCAACTACTGCTATATTATATGCTACTTCCAGCATCCCAAAAGTGGCGAGGAAAGTACTCCTCCTCTATATACCTCCTTGTTACTCGTAGCCTCTCTCGTATCAGCTTTTCTTGGAGAACTGCCTTTGCTACTGCTGCGTGGAAAAACGCGCAATTTACGGCACTCGCGGCACACATTGGCGCCCCGTCATTCATAAATATAAAACGGTAAAGCTTCGCATGTATACATGTATTGGCTCTCCCCGCAAGTCTAGCCTTTTCTTTCTCTATGTATAAATAAAGTGCGTATATGCCTACTTGCCCACATGGCGCGGTCACACTGGAGACAAGCTGTTTGGTGCTGTACAACAATAGGTACACCGTAATCATATATTATTCGGTTTTTTTAATTTTTTGCTGATAGTCGCGTTGATTCTCTTTTTTGTTTTGTTTTTTTTTTTTTTTTAAGTAAAAGTTTTTGGTTAGGTATTTGAAAATAACAACGTGGAAGGGATATTAAACAAAAGTGTACATATATATGAATCATCTATATATTTTGACGCAATACTTTGGGTGCCTAAAACAAAAAAATTCAGTGTATGCACGTCGTCATTTAAGCGTTTGAGTGGTGCAAGGCGTCGCAAAATACACGCATGTACAAGAAAGAAAAAATTTATACAACGTAAATGTACCTTCACAGCCATTACGAACAAAAGGTACAGAGTGTGTAAACGGTGTGCACCGTGGCAGTGCTCGCATTACCATCCCCTTGATCTTCCGCGATACTCACGTGAAGCACATAAGCGAAGAGAGAGAAAACGTGAGCCTCAAAACGTACAGCGCGGCAAAATGATATAAGCACACTGGTGCATTATATATTATACACTGTGCTGTGCTTATAGGTGTAAAAGTGCCCAAAGAGACCGAGAGAGAGAGAGAAGGAACAATAGTGGTGTAAAAGAAAAATAAACGACTGTAACGAGGGGCGCCTGCATCCATGCAGCATATGATTTTCGAAGCGAAGTGCATTACGAGAACTATAGCAGCGCGCGTTGTCGTCGACCCACTTTGAAACAATACCTTTTACGTCTGTTTTATGTATATGACGTTTTCCTTGCCTGCCTGACTACATTCTGCGTGGCTTTTTTTTTGTTTCGAACATTCTGGGACTCTTTTTTTTCCCCTCCCTCCTTCGGAACGAGACTTTTTTGTTTCCCGGGGAGAGAGAAAAAGCTCGTGTTCGTCCTCTCGGAAAAGAGGTGTCGAGCTGTTGCGGGCTTCGTTTTAATGAGGTTTAATTTTGCGTTTACCAGGTTTTAAATTGTTACACCCGTGGAAAAGCTGGTGCATCGGACACGTGTCTTTGCTTTTGGACCATCGATGGACCATTTTTGGACCATTGAGCTCTGAGAGAACACTACATCAGTCTACAACAACCAACGGTGGACTTGTTTCCAAAAGTATGTAGGGAGGAGAGGAGCGAAGAGATGCATCGTGAATATTTAACGATATATTATATCTCTTGGGCGCAGGAGTATGTTTCGTACGCGTCTTTCTCCCTCTCTGTTGTTTTGAGACCCGAAATGTCACTTGGTAAGGAAATCCGGGCGATTCACTGGTTTCGACTCTGAAATTCAGCAAGACTCTCGCACGATTACCTACACACTTGTCCTGTAGAGAGCAAACAAGACGACTCGCTCACATCTAATTTTAAAAACTTGAGAGAGAAAAAAGAGAGAAAGGAAATCTGGACCGCGTCCAAAAATACTCATTCGTCCCCGACGGAAAAAAAAAAAAAAAAAAAAAAAACACTCGAGATCCCTCTGGGCGCGCATCAAAGCTCGAAAAGCGATCAAATTACACACGGGAGAGGAGAAAGACAGACGCCGTCTCCGGACTGCAATTTCAGAGAGCTAGCCGCAGTCTCGTCTGCGCGCACGCTCCGCCCACACCCTCCCGTTATTTTAAGATTTCCACCTTCCATGTACTCCATCTAATACCCCACTGTATGTATGTACGTACAGTCTGGACACTCGCCTTAAAAAACCCTGTATGTATTATCACCCCGTGGCTTTGCAAGCTTGGCAACTGCCAAGGCAAAATAAAGCACAAAAAACGGTGTATCAAAAAGCGAGGACTCGTGCAACACGCATATATTTCAATGCGTGTGTGTCACTGCTGCTACCGCGGCCCGTATTTATGAATCAGTGAGTGAAGCAGGAAACGCCGAGACGAGAAAGAATCAAGAGAGGGACAGTCGTCGCGCCACTCCGTACTCGTGTATATATTTTTGCGTGAGTCACTCACTCTCATTCTGTGGGGGCTGTCGCTTATTAAGCCGCGTCAATCTGTATCGCACGAGTCCGCGTACGGAATATATTTTGAGAGCCTCGGAATGAATGAACTCCGAGGCGAAGGGAGATAATATGTATATCTTTTTTTTTTTTTTTTATATTATAGTGTTTGGACCCCGTAAGAGGTATTAACACTTACTTTATTGAAAATATAATTTTTACATTTTTTGTTACAAATTTAGAAGTACATTACAGAGTAATTATGATTTAATTGATATGGTGATTATACTACGAGATCGCATTTCTTAAAAAAATTACAAATACTTAAACACGCTGGAATATTTGGAGACGCAATTAAACTTTCGACATTGAAAGGTGGATACATATTTATTTTTTGAAGATCATTATATAGGTTTCTTCGTTGTACATTATATAGATCGCAATTCCATAAAACGTGATTGAGGCTCTCTTCCTCATATCCGCATTTACATTTTGGATCATTTATTAAGTTTTTTCGATAGAGAGATTCCGCTAAGCTGTGGTGATTTGAGCGCATTCTGTTTATCGTGACTATGACCGAGCGTGTCAGACTCTTGTTGTGAAACCATGGGATTTTTTTATCATTATTGTATAGTAAGAAATAAATTTTGCCTTTGTGAGCGCTATCAATTTTCGTCTGTAAAAAAGAGTTATTATAAGAATCAGATTTAAATTTTTCGAATAGATCAGGAAATAAGATTTGGGGCTCAGAGGGAGCAGTCGATATAGTAGCAGTTTTTGCAATAGAGTCGACATATTCATTTCCCTGTAATCCCATGTGGGATGGAATCCAAGTTAATTTTATATGGTTGTTGGGGTTATTATGTATGTATTGTAAATATTTACTTTTAATATCGAGAATAAATTTATTTATTGAGATGTTTGTTTTGATAGAGTTCAAGCTTTTTATAGCACTGAGAGAGTCACTAAAAATTATATAATTATTGTTTTTATGAACTAGTATGTAGTCTAGGGCTTGATTTATTGCAGCGCACTCTGCTGAAAAGATGGAAGACATTTTGTTTAGACATTGAGCGTTTTGAAATTTTGTAAGTGGGCAGTAGCAAGCAGAGCCGACACTAGGAGCGTCTTTTACTTTGCTGCCATCGGTGAAGAGAGCTATACTGTTGTTTGCGTTAATATAATTTAGTAGTGTTTCGTCGGGGGATGATGATGATTTTAATATCGCGCCAAAGTCAGTATCTATTGGAAGAGTTGAGAAAACTGTAGTGAAGTCATAGCAGTAGGTGTTGAAGTTATGATTAGAGTAAAGTGCCATGTTGGAGCTTAGAAGAGAATTAATGCATTCGAAAGATAGCCTATTTATTTTAGAATTGTTTTTATGAATATTGTAAAATTGTGAAATTATAGTGGAAGATTCAGAGTTAAAATTGCTGAAGGTTTTGGCAAGAAAACAAAGACATAAGAATTTGGTTCGCTCTTCAATTGATACTGACTTGGACTCAGCGAGAAGTATATTTGTTGGAGTGCTATTCCGAAATCCTAAGGCGTATCTGATTGCAGCATATTGGATCCTTTCTAATTTTTTTTTTGTGACCGAGTTCTTAGGGTAGTATACGAAGCAGCCGTAGTCTATACGAGAGCGTATAAAGCTCTTGTAAAGGCCCATGAGGGTACTTGGGTGAGATCCCCACCAGGTGCCACGGAGAAATCTGATGATGTTCATGTTTGACATGCATTTTTGATGGACATATTTTACGTGAGCATTAAAAGAGAGTTGGTAATCAAAAATTATACCCAGAAATTTGATGTTATCACTAGAAATTATCTGTTGGCCTTTTATACAGATTTTGGATTGGCCTGGGGTAATTTTTTTTCTGTTTAAATGCATGAATTTTGATTTAGGTAGACAGATGCTGAGTCCAATGTTTGTAAGATTTAAATCTATAGTTAGGATGGGGTTTTCTATGATAGAGGTATCGAAGCTATGAGGATCAGTTTTTATTGCTACTGCAAGATCATCAGCAAACTGTGATACATACAAATTATGAGGTAAGTTTTGGGTTACTGAAGCGACGTATAGCGAGTAAAGGAGTGGGCTTAACACTGCGCCTTGAGGGACACCTTTATGCAGGGTTCTGTAGTTATGTTTTTTGTCATCAGAAAATATGAATCTTTCATGGGTGATGAACTTTATGAACTTGATAATCTTGTATGAGCATCCTAGGTCAGCAAGTTTTTGGAGCAGAATGTCGATATTGATATGATCAAAGGCCCCCTCTACATCCAAAAAGGCAGCCAGGACGCTTTGGTTCTCCTGGAATGCGTTTTCAGTGAATAGTGTGAAGTTCAATAAGTTATCGATACAGGAGTGGCCTTTACGAAAGCCATGTTGGCTGTTTGGGATCCAAGCATGAACTTCTGCCCACCATTGTAAACGGTTCTTGATGATAGTTTCAAAGAGTTTACAAAATGCTGACGTCAGTGAAATTGGTCTAAGACCATTCTTATCTGGTTTTGGGATAAATAAAACGAAGACGTCTTTCCAAGATGCTGGAAAGAAGCCCTGGTTGTACATCTCATTGTAAATATCCAGAAGTATGAGCTTAAATTTAATCGGAAGTCTCTTAATGGCTTCGAAGCTGACTCCGTCTACGCCAGGGGCGGAGTCAGACTTCTTGCCATCTAACGCTACGTTAAACTCGAGGAAGCTAAAGTTCGCGTCAAAAAATTCATTCGGAAGGCACGTTGGTATGTATTCTGGATCTGTTTGAGCCCAAGGGGGGCACAATTTGTCTAGGGCCGAATTAAAGTTTTTGGGTTGTAGATATTCTGTAACATGGGCAGGTTTCACATTTATCCAACAGTTTTTGAGGATTTTGCACCTATTCCATACGTAAGATGGATCAGTGTTAAAATTCAGGTTTTCTGTAAAATTTATAAAATCTTTTTTTTTCTTTTTTTTAAGAAGTCTTTTAAATTCAGCGCATCGCTGTTTATATATAATAAGATCCTCCAATTCCAGTGAAAATTGATATTTTTTATAAGCAGCACGTCGGAGTCTTTTAGCTCGGTCACATTCACTGTCCCACCAAGGAGCAGGGTTAGTAAATTTGCGCTTGAAACTCGTTATTCTTTTTGGAGTACAGCTGGTTACAACATCCGAGATTATTTTGATAAATGAGTTGAATTTCAGGTGAGGTGCTAAGATTTCGTAATCAGAAGAGAGAAAATATAAATATTTTCGCTCTAGCTCATTATCAACCTTGTCCCAATCTGTGCGCATGGAGTGCAATTTAAATGACTTTTTTTTAAAGAATTGTTTATTAATGGAGATATCTATGAAGACAGGGAAGTGATCACTACCCCATGTCTCGTCATTGACTTCAGTGTTAATCTGGTCTCTGATGTTGTGGGAGGAAAAGATTAAATCGAGATTTGATTTGTAATTTCTGCGAACGTCAATGTAGGTAGTTGAGTTGAAGTTGTGCAGAAAGAGGTTTCTAGCTTTGTATGCATTTTCTAGATGAATACCGTTGGCATCAGTACTTGGACAATTCCAAGAAGAATTATGGGCATTAAAGTCACCCAGTAGTATGGTACAGTTGGAGTTGTCGACGTTCTGCACAACTTCCCTCCATTCAACTTGAGACAATGTACAATCAGGTGCCCTGTAACATACTATGAGGCTGATGTTAGGTTGTACATTGTTGAGACACAAACCACAAATTTCTACAGAGTAATGCGGAGAGTGGACATCAAATTCTTTAAAGGCTAGGCCCTGTCTTATAAAAATGGCAATACCGCCTCCTCTCGCATAGTCTCGATCTTTTCTGAATATGTTAAATCCAGGAATTTTCCATTCTTGTTCTGCATTTAACCATGATTCGACAATGGTGATAATATCAAAATTTTTTGATGCATTTTTAATCTCAAGAAATTTTGTGCTTAGACTCTGAGCGTTCCAGTAAAGTATTTTAAGACTAGAATTATAGATCGGACTTGCGAGAGTAGGGCTATTCATATTGATTTACGTATAAATATATATATATATATATTTTAGTAATTTAAAGTTTTTTAGATATGCGATCATTTGGATACGCTTCCAGCTGAGCATGTGGGTACAAGTAATCGTGTATATATTTATACGTTTCAAAATGTGGAGAGTACTTTCAACCGGCAAAATTATAAAAAAATATAAAGAGTATAATTTACATTTTTTAAAGTACATAATTTCATCCTTGCACGCACATGTTAAAAATAATGTTAAGCGATTTAACGAGTTATGATCAGCATCAAAGTTTTGCATTACAACCAGCAGGCTATACATTGAGAGAAGGGCTATCATCTAGCGTGTAAGAACTATCACTCGCATTGTCTTCGGATTCAAAGACAGTATTTGAACAAAGTCTCTTTACATATTTATTTATCCGAGTCTTCAAATTTCGATTTTGGATGAGTTGACTTACCTCACCAAGGTATGTACTTAGCTTGTCAAGATCTTGAGTATGTTTGAGAGCAATTTCTCTCGTTGAGAAGCGAGGTTTTCCATATAATTCTTGCAGGAGATTGGTCATGTCAGTGAAGTTCAGGCCGTATCTGATTTGGTTTTTGTCAATATAGTCCTTGGCTGGTAAGAGTTGAGAGCAGATTTCTTCTACCCCAGATATACCTGGCTTTATTGGAGCATTGCTTGGAGTAGGGAATTTATTGTCTGTTGTATACTCAGTATTTTTTTTTCTTGGTGGCTTGGGTATACTTTCTTCTGATTGAGAAGAGACCGTTAAGGGTCTTTTTGTAGTTTTGAGTGGCAGAGAAACAAATTGGAGTGACATTTTGTCTTGAGTTAGGCTGAGAGAATTTGGAGTGGGCACAGCTGTGACGTTTGGATTGCCTGTTATTTTAGAGTTTGAGGCAACGTTTAAGGTAGGTATCTCCTCGTTATTGCAATGAGTTTCTGGCGAGTACTGAGAAGGAGTGATATTAGAGGTACTCATTATTTCTTCTGACAGGTTGTTATTGCTGGTGTGTCTTGTATGATCATTTTGAGATATTCCTTCAGTGCAGTGTTTAGCCAAGTGGCCCTCATGGGAACAGATGGCACAAGTCATTTTGGAAGATGAAAGGTAGATATTGTATGAAATACCTTCAAATGCAATCTGAATACTTGGCGGGACACTACTTTCTGAATCTGGATGGATATACACTTGTCTTCTAAAGCTTACCCAGTGAGTGAATCCTGGTATATTCAGTCCTGATTTGACGTGTTGTATGCTAGAAACGGTTTTTATTTTCAATTTTTGAAGTTCTGTTTCGATGATTGAATTCGGAATGCACAGCTGAACGTTTGAGATGATTATTCTGACAGACTTAGTGTTTAAAGGTCTCAGTGGTAGAATTGAGTTGCCCACAGTAATCTTGGTTTCCTTTGCTACCAACTCAGAAGCGAGGATTTTGTTGTTTAGATAGAAACAAATTCTGTTTTGGGCAATGCGAGAAAATCCGAGGACATTTGCTGGATTAACGACGCTAGCCATAGCGAGGGCGTAATCTCTAATCGGGTGTCCATCAATTGAGTCAACTACGATGGCTTGGTCTCTGGTGGGGTATTGGGATCGTTGTAAGATTGAACTAAACATTTGAGAATTTTCTTCGGTAGTAGACATTTTAGGTTATAATGTGTTTGTCCCCGTGATAAGAGGCACAAGCACAAGTAGTTCAGAGTAAAAACTCTAGAGCTCCTTCACAGGACCACGTCCCTCAGGGGAGAGATTGCACGCCCCGCTCCGGATGCCCGGAGGCCGCAATGTCGCTGAATTAGCCAGGAACTCGTGAAACGCGTGCAACTCGTATCCCATACGTATATATATATCAATATGTATATCTAATTGGTGGTACATGCCACTCTGAAAACAATAACAGACGTTTTGCAGTAGGCCAATTGAATGGTTCTACGCCCTTTCGGTGATGTATGTATATACATGGAAACGCATGTGCAGTGCAAGCCCTTTCCACCATCGGTATATAGGTTGGAAGTGCAGGTACGCTGATACGTGTAAAAGCGCACGTTAAGAGCAATCGAGGGGGAGAATCTTCGCGTGGGACACGTACGTGCGTGACGCCCGGTGTGCACAATGGATCCGTCGAAAGCTCGGCGTTACTCGCGCGAGTCGAGATTTTGCGGAGCTCGACAAAAATCGCACTCCCCGCCTCTTGATGCTCTCTCTCCTTACCCTAGCTCGTACTCTCGACCGGTGGACCACAATTACATTTTCTTTTCTTTTTCCGGTAAAGAAGATTCGGTGCGTTCATGGAAAGAGACATGGAAGGGACAATAATCCCTTTAGCCAAAGCTTGCAAGCTCGAAACATGCGGGATATAAAACACCCATCCTCGCTGGCGAAAATGAAAAAAAAAAAAAAAAATACTACCTGGACGAGGTGCACGACAGCCTTATACGTGTTTTTGGCGTTGGCACGTGATGCCTAAAAACAAAGTTGTCACGATAAGGTAGACAACGACCGCGCAGGGTCACGGGCCATGCAAAAAAGAAAAAAAAGGTCTCGCCCTTCCGAAGAAGGCAATCCTCGATTTAATCACGCCAGTTGGAGCAAAGCTCTCTTGCACGCAATGGTAAATATGTATATATACAGCGCGTGACACAAGCTCCTCCTCTTATTGTTTTTCCTTCGCTGCGACGTGTGGCGGTGAGTCATCTATGTACTTCTTCAACTTCTCCTCTCTCCAAAATATAGTACAGCGTCGTGTATATAAAAGTGCTGTGGAAAAAAAAAAAAAATGGTACGCTGTGTCGCGCGTGAGACAAGGGTCGTATCGTGTAATCGGAGACTTTTCGGGGCTCGGAGTTTACCACCTTACCGCGGCGAAATAGGCATACACATCATATGATTATACACAAAAGGGTCGTCGCGCTTTGGTTTTGGTTACGCGTCAGCGGAAACTAATTGGATTCGGAACGAAAGCCTGCAGTACACCAAACCCGATCCCTTGGCGAAACGGAATTCTCGCCGATAAGCTTATTTATCCCTCTCTGAGATAACGGAGAAAAAAAAAAAGCGCGTGGTGGAGCATGCGCATTTTTAATTTTTTTTTATAAACTATTATCGCTATCAGAGTTCTAACACTTGTTTGTAATGGCAACAAATGTGAATTATTGCGATGAGCTCATCGTGTGGAAACAAAGAAAAAGGGGGCAATGCGCTTCTCTGTGCGTGTTCTTTTGCTTTCCAAACTCTCTTTAAAAATACGATGTAGGGAGGGAAAAAAAAAAAAAACACAAGTCTGCACCAGTAACAAGAGAAGAGGGCGCATAACGTACCCACATGTTATATACATCTAACCCCTTCAGCTATAACTAATCAAATTACAAAACCCCTTTATTTGTTCCCCCTAACTCTTTCTCGCGCGGAGGGATGACGACATTGATCTGATTGGCCAAATTAATTGGATCAACGAAATCAAATTAATTGCAAACCACCGGTACGTAGCCGCGGCGAGGACGGGAGCTATGTGGAGCTTGCGCTTGACCCTCTCTCTTTTACATGTGTACGCGCGTACAATATTATACATAGCGATAGCGTGAGTTGAGCACACGCGCACTTCGAGCTCTCCATTTAATGCCCCGTAACTTTCCCGCGTCTCTTCGTCATTGTTGCAGCTGATGTTTTATCACCGTCGTATTAGCGCACGCATCGTTGGGTACTTTTTTTTTTTTTTTTTTTTTTTTTTTTTTTTTTTTTTTTTTTTTTTTCACTCGCGAGTCATCGATCTTGACAAAATGAGGTGAATAAACCGATGAATGTTTTTTTCTTTTGTAAAACTGCTGATGCCCCTTGCTTTTTATTCGCATAGTGCTCTCGGTGCAAAAGGATGAGATAGAGAGAAGAGAAGTCTACACGATGATAATACGATCTCTCGTGCGACTATCGGGTGTTATTTTAAAATTCTTGGGAGGAATTCCGGGACGTGAGTCGAACGGATGTTGCAGCGAGTCATCTGCATCGGTGACACGTAAAGTAAGGAAGGAAGGTGGCTTCCCACGCGCGGTTGCATTATCATAACTCGATAGGCGACACACGCTGCAGAAAGAACGTCGACCTGCTGCTGATTATATCATCCTTTGCCCGTATCTCTCTTTCTCGTGGATGCCAGCTGCATATGTTTGTCTGTTTTTTCTTCTTCCCTTTTTTTTTTTTTATTCGTTATCAGCGCGAGATAACACGTTTCTTCTCTCTCTATTTCCGCGGAGAACGTCAGCTGTATACATATACAATGCGAGCGCTTATACGTGTTTGTTCACGCGTGTACTCGGTAGTCGTGTTATTCGCGATAAATTTCCAAAAGCGAGGTCATCAAAATGGGTAACTTGGTCTCTTAAAACGTCATCAGCATCGGCCAACTTGGCATCCCGTGTGCATATAACCACCCACGCGAACACACCGGCACTTTCTACACATTGCAGCAGGGCCAATCGGGCGCTCATACGTGTGTTAATATAATACGCGCGCACCATCCCGGAAAAAAGAAAAAAAACTTTATCCAACGAGAGTCCTCTTCCCACGCAACTCCTAGTTTTGTCATACCTACCTATATCTAGCTTCTCTTTTTGCCGAATTCTTCACGAACCTACGACAAAAAGTGAAGCCTTACGGGCTCACCTCGATCCCCGTAGCTTCAAATAACGAGAGCATCAGTGCGTAAAGTATAAATTTTACTTTTTGCACCAGTGTCCTTTTTATCTAGACTTTTTTTTTTTTTTTTTTTTTTTCCCACTCACAAACAAGCAAAGCGTTACATGCATCACCCGCGGCTTTGTTGCGCGTGCAAAAAACAAAAAAGGGGGAGAAAAGCGCGCACTGGCGAGTGTTTTCTGAAAATCATCGCGGTTTAATCGCTCTTGGTGCACGAGGGAGTAGAGATTACCTCCTTCCCCTTTGACGGAGCTGTTGCGTAATTCTCTCGAGAAAGGGTGTATACATATACATACAAGGCGATAGAACCGCACGCGAGAGTTCACGTAAGCGCAATAATGGTAATAACAAACACTTTGGCGCACGTACTTCATGCTCGTGGTGTTTATACGCGGAAGAAATGCGCGAGTGGAGGGTAAAAAAAAAAAAAAAAAAGAAGATACGAGAAGGAAAGTCACGAAGGTGCGTGGCACGAGTCATTTGTATGGACTACGAGGGCTATTGTTAACCCTACACTATGTACATTATACACCCTGGGCTGTTGTGCGTGTAGTATACATCAGCCGGTCGATAATGAATGATAGGAGCATTAGGGGGTCGCGCTTACAAGGATGTATTATTATTTGCTCGAGACGTTTTTTTTGCAGAGCTCGGTCATTGGGAACTCTTGACGGTAAAGAGTGTAACAAAGCCCACGTATATTTTTGTACAGAAAAACACAACGATTTGTCATTCGGCGCTGGAAAAAGCGAGGGAAAAAGTATCGGTACGTCGACCTTTCGCTTCTCTGGATTTGCCGACCAAAGGAAGACGGGGAACAAAGGTACTCGAGGCACAATACGTATACCCTGTATATTCCAGACGATCCCACAGAAAGAAGGAGGAAATCACCGATTACTACAAACAAACAAACAAACAAACAAAAAAAAGGAACCTATATATTACTCCTCTCTCTCTCCCGAGCGTAATCAGCGCGCAAAAATCACAAGGTATCTCTCCGAGCCCGTGACAGAGAAAAACGTGGCTCGAAAAAATCCCCAAAGACCGTGTGATATATACTACTCTGTCTACGGAAAAATCCTCTCCTCTCGCAGGACCAAAAAAAAAGAGAGACCCAAGGCACACTCGGTGCAATGACAGCAGTGGCTCCACTACTCCTTTTATAAATAGCAAAGGAAACTTTTTTTTGCTTATCGGTGGTACACACATGCTGATCCGTCCCTTTTTTTTTCTACACACGAGGCGTATCGTTCCTAATGAAGACGTTCGAGGGGTCTGTTTATCATTGGGGGTTTTGTTGCCAAGAGGCAAAGGAGTTTTCCTTTTTTTTTGCTCCCATCGCTTTTTCAAATGACCCCTCGGCTGAAAAAGAAAGTTAGGATGGTTTGAGCGTAATGTTTTTTCGATTGGATGTGGTTTTGAAAGAAAAAGAAACAAAATAAGGATCAAAGAGCCTGCCCTTGAATCGGATTGCATGGAATGACCACTACATATTATATTTGTACAATAATATTGTATGTGAATGTAATGAAATAATAATACGCTTTTTTTTATCAAAGATTAATCTGATTCCCATTAGGAACGCGTATGCCTCGCTGGGACGAAGATGACTTTTGTGTGTGACGGATATACCACTTATTTCGTCGTGAGAATGAAAAAAAAAAAAAAAAAAACCTAGATGACTCGACGCGATTGCATTTCGTGCGTTCATAATTGTTTTCCTCAATCGGTACTAATTTTCAGTGCCCGTACGTTTTCTTTCTTTTCGAGAAAGTCCCATTCAATGTGTACCAATGCGTATATTATACGTTATGTACGAGTGTATGATTCGCGTGACCGTCTTCTTTTCTTTATTCTGCAGTCACAGGCAGTTTACTCGCAGGTGGAGCAGGAGGGAGGCAGATAAACATCAGACACTAACGGCCGTACTTTCTCTATGATTTCAGATTTTCGGGCTACGCGCGCTGCACTTGAAATGTCGCTCACCGTGTAAGGTAAGGTATAATTTTTACGATTCACGTACTACTGTATACTATACTTTTTTTATGTTGGTTTTTTCTTTCTTTTACCACGAGGACAAGTAAACGCTGTTGACATTTTTTTTTATCATTATTTTTCGTGTCGCTCAGCTACTCGAGTATTACGATAAGATTTTATGGTTTTTTTTTCTCGGATAGGTGTCCCGAGACAATTTGACAAATAGTCTTTCTACTGTAGCACAACCATACGTTGTTTGCAAAACTCACGTATTCGCAATGCAATAAACAATTTCAGTCCGGCGAACAATGGCAACGTTTATTGCACGATAAGCTACTACCTCTACAAGTTTTGTCTCAACTTTATTATTATTTTTTCTTCATAAAAAAAAAAGAAAAAAAAAAAGAAATCTTTAGGATGAGCCAAAGTATACTTTTATCCCCGCAGAGATAAAGTCAGTTCCGAGTCCACCCGGGCACCGATTCACTTTCAATTACAGAGATCCGGATCAAAAAGAGTTTTTTAAATCTACTCTCGATGTAGGTCAGCTTGTATATTATATGCTCGGATGTCCGAGAGCCAATGCAAGAAAGGGAAAGCAACATAGAGCCCATGTTTTGATAAACTCTCGCATCGTGCATGAATATTTTTTAAAATTTTTTTTATTTTTCGGGCTGCTTATAATGATCAGATTACCCGCAACGTCGAGATCGCGTTTACCGTGTGATTAATGAAATGTTTTGATACTGTATGCCTGGATGAAAAAACAATTAACGAGCCCAGCAGATAAAAAAAAAAAAAATTCCTTGCAATCTCGAATTTTCCCTTCAAAGTATTAATTGTTGAGCACAGGGTCTACTTGTCCTCTCGTTTCAAACAATAGTATGATATTATGTATTGTTGTGACGAAATATTTTGTTTAAAGCAGCCAGACTCCAAAAGCGATCGCCTTTGCCCCGAACGACGGTTCATTAATTTTCCTTTCCACGGCAGGCCAAAGCATTTCAATGAAACCTCGAGCAAACCGCGGCTCTCTCTGCTGTGCCCCCGAATTTCCTTTCCACACGGACGATTAAACGGCTTGACGCACGACATGCATCGATTGGACCGTCTCTCCCGGGACGGCTCACGCGTGATTTAGGTCAAATCTGGATCAACGTCATCGAAAACGCGTCGATAAATTTTCAACGCAAGCCCCTCTCCGCGGCCCTTCTGTCGTGTTTCAATTTCCTCGGTACATTTTGGGGTCAAATTGTTTTGAGAGATGTACGAGTAGCTTATGGTAATGACGTCATTAAATGTCTTGCCACCATTTTCGCCATTTTTGAGGAAAAAAACAAAAAAACAAAAAAATTATGTCAGCAGTGTAAAGGGCTAACGTGTTAAATCGTACGTATCGCATTTTCACGTGTGTATGTCGTTACAACGAAAGTTATGGCATCGGTATTTTGGCAAAGTATCACCCATTGGATACTTAGTGGACGGACGTGGCAGAGGTTGAATTTCACGTGCCATTTAACTATTGAAGCACTTTTGTGAATCGACAATGTATACTATTTTACCACCTGTCAAATCATCGTTGTAAAATATTTCACAACCGTTTCGCACCTACATTGTATATCCTTGTAGAGTCCGTAACGAATCGCACGAAAAGCTTTCAACGCGCATAAACCGAAACGCATCAACCTACATCAACGAATCACTTGGCATCATCTTCCTTAACTATTTTTCTTTTTCTTCTTTCTTTCCCAGAATAAACGAATGATACCACACAATGTCGTACAGGTAGACCTCCGAAGCAACAACAACTACGTGTACTCTTCATCCAAGCGCACTCGTACCTATACGTGTACCCTTAATCCCGAGCTCAGTGAGAGCAAAAAAGGAATCATCCTCCTCGAGGTGCAGGCAGATGATGGAGGAGGTAGGGAAGGGATAAGTGCACGTGCGCATATGTATATCCGCGAAAGCGAGCGAAAGACTCGCGCCCAGCTGGAGCCGCGTGTGCAGTGAGGTCAAGGTCACGCGCGCGCACCTACTTGCATGAACACACGTATCGCGAGGGTATTAAGTATATACCCTTCTCGCGCGCACAATCGATGCTGCTCCCCTCCTGCGCTTCAGCTCGCGCGTCCGTGTACCAAGAACACCAGACCTCCTGCCAGTGGTGGCGCAGCATCATCCCTTCCCCCCCCCCCGTCCTTTTCGGCGTTTTGGTCCTGCAACTGCAGTTGCCATAGAAACTGCTCTCTCTCTCCTCCTGACCCATTATTTTACGCGCAGTTGTTTCGCGCGCCACTGAAAGAAGTGAGGCTCTTGGCTCGTCGGTGCGAGCTTGACGTTTTTGTTTGATTGCTGCGGAGAAAGTTAAAAAAAAAAAAAAAATTAAATAAAAAAAAAACAAAAAAAAACAATTGATCGGTGTTGTGACGTCAATATTTGATGACATGAAGTGATACGCGTGATTTCAGTGATGGTTAAGTAACAGTGCGGGTCTGTGTTTTGAGATTAATCATCATTCAAATTTCTTTAAAGAATAAGTGCTTCATCTTTTTTACCAGAAAGTGATAAAGATAATTAACTCAATCAAGTTTCATCTCGAGGAATTTGTATCTATGATAAGGCCATTATTTGGTGGATTACCTTGAATTCGTACGATAAATCGGTATGCTAATAGGGAATGTTTTTGAATGCTCCAAGGAATTTCTCGTCTCTTTATTAGGTGATCAACTACAAAACTCGCTTCAAAATGTGTTCGGGTAACTTTTACGTAAGAAATAACGTGTAAAAGCAATTGCGCGTTCAAAACAAAAAATCAATCAAGTGTCGAAGGTCGATTTTTAAAAGCCGTTAGGCAACGAAATTTCGGTTTAATCGAGTTTAATAATACAGTTTGGATCAACGCGCTCATCCAGCCATTATGCAATATTCAGATAGCTCGGAAAGCTAAACCGCGATGAAGCGCATAAAGTGCCCTCTTTGCTCGTTGATTCATCAATGATGGTCGATTATTGAAATTGGGTGCTCGTTGAACCCTCCATCGATTGTTTCAACCACTATAACGATGGCATCGGATGGCTTCAAATTCGAATTTTCGAGCGAATCGGTATTAAAGTTAGAGACATCATAAAGATACCATAAAAATATATACAAAAAGATACACCGTGTAACAATAAGGGTCGACACTCCAAAAATGTTTGATGATGAAAATTAAACCTCCGAGATAAAATTGAGACGAGGACGCGTATGCGTAAACTGCAAAAGAACACGAGAAGGAGTAGGAAGCAGAAGTGGGGATAAAGAAAAGGGTGCATTGAGTATGGTAACTTTGAGCCTCGTCGTCTCTTACGTAATAAAAAAAGGAGAGAGAGAGAGAGAGAGAGAGAGAGAGAGAGAGAGAGGTGGTGGCGACGTCGGTCGTGTACCCACCACGTGCGCTGAAAAGAAACGTCCCCGGGTGTACCTATATGTCTCCTGGCCTCTCAGACAAAGGAACGAGAGAGCTATAGGGGGAAAAAAGAGAATGGCTCGCGCGTGTTAAGACTCATCGTCTTCGTGTGTTTTGTAGACCCAACTCGAGCATCATCGAGAGGTTGCAGTGCTCTGCCTTCTGTACGTGCCTCGGTTTTTTTGTCATCGAGTCGATGGCTTATTTTTGATTGCCTGGAAGAAAATTAAACAGTTTATGATTGTTTTATCATTCGTCTTTACAATTGTAAAATTTTTGAACTCAGTAAATGGCAGTATTGGGAAATTTTAACTCGTGTTTCTTTCTAATTGTATATGGTAAAATATTGCAACATCCGTACCCTGATTTCTCGAACTACTCTTACGTTATATAAACGAACCAGCATCTTAATAGTGAAATAACCGCTTCAAAATCCGCTGTCATCTCTGGGGACTTGGGTGGTATACCAGTAGAACCTGTGCTTGTATGTATACACGGTAGGCAGGATTATATTTTTTCTTCCCCCTTTCCGTTGTAGCTTCGCGCGCGGTATAGCAGCAGAACAGCCCCTTCCGAAAGCAGATCCTGTAAGGCCATCGATCGCGCACTTTGCATCTCGAGGAGTCTCTTTGCTGGGGGCTTTTGTTCCCGTATCCCTTGCATCCTTCCCCCTTTTTTTTTATAAAGGCTCTCGACGACCATTTATACGTAGAGTTGTTTGGTGCACGTACACACACGTGCATGTACACTTGTATTGTCTTTTACCCGAAGTTTGCGTTTCGGGATTTCGGGACGGAGTTGATTGTTTGACGAGCGCAGTGTATACGGTACAGCGGCCGACTATTTACCAGCGACAGCTGTCACGCGGGGGAGTCTTGATCATCGCAGTGCGTGTGTAAATATCGTATAGGTTCATGCTTGTTTTCCTTCGACTTTGCTGAAGTATTTTTTTTTTTTATGCATTTAATCCGCAGGATTTTGTTGTTTTGCAGTATCACTTGAAAATAAACATTCAATATTCGGCACTGCCATACATAAACTATCGAAAAATCTTTAGAAATCGTTGTGAAAACAAATAACCCGAAAGAAAGCAAAACTCGGCACAAACCACAAGTTTCTCGTAAAATTAGATGTTATTTTTTCCGCTCCGCTATCGAATACACCGTCGAATCCCTCCGTTCGATATTAAAAAAGTACTATATTTGTTTCTGCACAAAGAACCATCTCGAATCTACCGGACGTCCCGAAAGTTTCCGAATCCCTTGATTGTTACAGCACAATTTTAAAAACAAAAAAAGATTGATACAATTACACACGAACCAAAAAGACTTTACGAAATAAAAAGGCAACATGTCGTGCGAAGCCGCAAAAAGTGTCCATCCGGAAAAAAAAGGCGCGAGCAATTACTCGCTGCTGCGAGTCTGGCTGCGCAGATTGAGCGACAGCTACATCGGCGGTTGGCTGTACTATATGTTCCAGCAGAGCCCGAACCAGGCGATGGCAAGTGCCGCCGCCGCCACCACGGGCCCGGCCAGCATGACCCACTCGGCCAGCAGCGGTGGTGGTGGTGGCGGGCCCCTCAGCTTCATCGGGTGCATGAGAGAGGCTTCGCCCCAGCCCTTCGACGATCCACCGCCCCCTTCGTCGCTGCCCCAACATTACCACCATCACCACCATCATCGGCCTGCCGGTTTGCCCACCGTTGGGGGTGGCGTTGCCGGCGAATCCAATCAGCTACCTCATGGCTTCGACTCGATGCCCAAAGGTGAGTCATTTACTTTCTTGCATGCGATTAGCCCTTTTCTTTATTTTTATGTTGGTGCGATTTTTTGGATATTAATAAAAATGTCCTTTTAGCGTAAATTTTTTTTCTTTTTCAACTACAGCAAATAGAAAAGAACTATATTATCTTTGGATTCGTAAATTGGGTTTACTTTCTATGACTGTACGATTCATTCTTTTTTTTTTTTTTTTTTTTTTTTTTTTTTTTTTTTCGGCCCACAGCAGTAATGTGTTTCGATGTACCCACGTTTGTTTGGACCTTTGCTTGGTTATACATAAGTTCACTCGTATCCATAAGCCGTACATAATACCCTCACCATCTAACGCCACACGCGCTCTTGGTTGCAAGAGACGAGTATTATTGGGGTCGCGATTCGATTTGAAACGAAGGGACGACCTGCGCACGATGCGTGGGCGTGTTATATTTTTATTTAAGCAATGACAGAACATTGTTTTAGCTCCGATACTCGGTATGGGTATACCCCGTTATTCGAGAAAAAAAGCACCTATACCTTTGTAACATTGGGAAGCCCCAAAAAAACACCCTCGATTGAAAATTGGCACACGTACCAGCTAATCATCACTTGACGTACCCGTGCATGTACTAGCTCACACATACCGCGAATTACACGGTCCGCGGTCCACGGCTTGCGCACACATATGAAAAGCGTAGGAGGAGGACACGCTACGGACGATCTCGAGCGCGGCTCGCGAGTTTCCGCGAGCGCGACCCTGACCCTGTTCCACTTACCTCTCCTCTGCAGCTGATGGTCGTTGGGTGTGTGCATGTAGGTGCGCGAGCTCGCCCGGCTCGGGTCAAGTTTGCGCGCGCACGCGTCACGGAGATCTCCTCCTCTTCCACCTCGTTCCTTTTGCACGGATGGAAAAAAAAAAAAAAAAAAAAATGATTCTCTTTGTACGGAAGATGCTGGATTTTTTTCTTTTTTTCAATCACTGTAATTACGTGTTTTTTTATTTATGATATTCTCTGATAAAGGACGACGGGATGATTAGCTCTTCTTTCACCCAGTGAAGACGTGATGGTATCGTATGTACTTCTGTAACTTGATATAACGTAGTGTGTCCGTTTAAGTAGATACATGCCAGATGTGGTCAGACGCCACTGCTTTGCTTGCGTGGATTATTTTATAGAAAAACAGAGCGACGTACATCAAAATTCATAATGAAATTGCCGGCCACTCGTTGTGTAATCAATTACATAAATATCATTAACCTCCGGCTGAGATATTGAGTCACGAAAGTTCCGGGAAATCATCAAAATCATCGAGCCCCACCAGCAAATTATCCCATCGCTCATCGTACACGCTTCTAGTTCTTCTTTTTTTTTTCGCAATCCCATACAGCTGTACACCAAACAACAAACGCACCGTACAGGGACCATTATCTTCTCTCCGTCGCTGTAACAGGTATACGTATACACGAACGACGATTTGCATAATCGAGGACTCATCCGGCAGCAGGTCTTTTGACTCGAACCGCTGCTCCTGCGTCGCGACATCCTCTCTCCATCCCTTGGACTGACGGCAAATTGCAATAGCCATCACTGCAGATAAACAAAGAAAATAAGGGCCCTTCACGCTTATCCGGAGAGAACAATAAGTGAAAGCGGCATTTCGCTGTCCGGTAATGACGATGGTCAAACCGAGAGCAGAACAACAACCGCATCGCACTCGCCGCTCTCTTTGATCACGCCCCGGATGACGATTACGATGATAGCTACTATGACCATTAGCGACCTTCCTTATATGCATCGTACATTTGTCCTTTCGTGGTAATCCCTATTGCGCGCACATGGCAAGTATTGATTTTCAATTGCTATCGTCAACTCTCGATTTCCAAAATCACTCGGAGCGTGATGGATTACGTATAAGCGTCCGATGAAATAACGCGAGAGATAATAAGCTTGGCCGAGCTGTCGCTTCGAATTAAAAGTCCTGGCAACTCTGCGTGTGGATTTCTCCGTGGAGTTAATTGTAATGACAATCAAGGGAGCGCGGCTCTCCTGCTTCGCCGGGTAATACGAAGATGCGCGGCTTAGCGGAAACGCGAGACGACGTACTGTATACGCGTCCCTTGCCATTGTACCCACACGCGTGGGTAGTGTATATACACGTGTGCTTAAATACGGCGTCCTCGGGAATTCCGAGCATGTATATCCTGTGTACGTTACGAGCGAGTTACTCGAGCCTCCCGCGAGTCGGCATATCTCGTTGCTGTTGTTTTTTTTTCTTCCTTTTCGTACTTTTCAGAGCTGCAGTTCTCGTTTCTCTATACGCGTGTACAGGTTCACGAATACTTTTGTGGAAAAGCCTGTGGTCCACTGTAGCTGTTTTTTTTCCTCCCCCCACTACTGCGCAACTGCTCTTTTGACCTGCATTTTTTCCCCCCTGAACAATGCCTACGTGCTTATTATGTGCAACTTGAGGACGAAAAGTTGGATGTTTTTTTTTTTTTTTTTTAATTTTGCTCTTGTCATTCTAGAGTACACATCATGCGTGAATAAGTGCTCGGGAAAAGCTTTTGGTCTTTGGTAGCTCGAACTTGAAGAAAAAAAGATCTTGTACCGAAAGTTAAATGTAGGTGTGATTATTTTTGTGTGTTTACAATTAAGTACGTTGATGAGGATTATTAAAAATAAAAAAATAAAAATTATCTGCTGTTTGTAGCTGGTAGCTTTATTATTATTTAGTCATCAGTATATGTACACACACATGAGTTGTAAGTCGAAAAGGCCGAGATTAGAATACTCGATGTTGTTCATCAGATACGAGTTTGTCTCTTTACCATCCGACAAACAATCAATGCTAGTAACACTCGCATAACCATCGACAGACCAATTTTGCACAGAACGGTTCGTTTTATTGCCGAGAGAGATACATCATTGGCCATCTATGCGTACCAAATTTTTTTCGTTCCGCGTACACCGTATGGACAGTATTACGGTTAATGAAGCGCCCACTGTTATTACGGAGACTGAATTCCGCGCGTCACGTGCAACACGCCCATTACAATGAAGTCTAAGAAGAAGAAGAAGTGAATGAAGGAAATGGAAAAAAAAAAAAAAACAAAGTACCACCAACGTGTACAGCTGCCATTGTGTGTGCGTTCAAAATCGATCAGCCTGTCTGTCTCAACCGCGCATGGGGCGTGCAGAACTGATGAACAATAGAAAAATCGATTACAGCCCAGCCACGTGACTCACATTGTACCCATGGTCCGAAAGACTATTAGCTGGTTTTGACGCGCTTGACTGTTTTGTGAATAAGTACCTATGCAACGTGGTCTGTCTCTGTCTGTAGTATATTAGCTTTTCCTTGATACGCCTGATGCTATTGTTTTGGAGCTTCGTTTTTCTCGATGGAATCCTCTCTGGTGTAATCAAATGTTGTCGTGCTTCGTTTATGTATATACAATAGTATACGTTTGAAACCTTGTATCGATCAAAAGACAAACACATGTCCAACAGGTGAAGGCGAACGGTTAAGATAACACCCGTTCGCGAAGAATTTATCAGTGCTCGTAAAATAAAATCCACAATTTGGCGCTAAAAATAATGGTAAAAAACAGTAAGTCAAGAGTTCAACTGCTCGTATGGGGGAAAAAAAGGAGAACCCCTTCATCTGAGCCAGAAGCTTCGACACATCTTGCTCTAAGAGGGGGAAAAACACACACACAGCCGATAGATAGGTAAACAAACGGCAAAGTGTATTAATGGCCCTCCACGCTCGTCCAATCGGCTCTTACCGGCTAATCTTATCGATGTAGACTATGCGTCGGGAGTCGCGAGCGCGCGCATCAATCGCGTCACGAAGCACCGCCGAGGCCCGGCTTCTTCCTTTGGGCTTCGAAATAATTATCCATCAGTTGACTATTGCGCTGTGGACAGTTCTGGTGTTGCGGGGGAGGAGGTTTACGCGATGGCGACGATGCTCGACGCGTTCGACGATTTGTTTGCCGATGGTAATCTCAAGGAGTGTTGCTTTGGTGCGGTGGTGTATTAATGAATCTTGAGCAAAAGTTATTTGGTGCGTGCAGCGGCTGTGAAAATTTTTTTTTGTTTTTCATTTCTGGGTGAATTTTTCATACATGCGTGCGAGACATAAGTGATAGAAATCGTATGGAAGAAAAAAAAAAAAAAAAATTAATCGACCGATGACATGACTTTGATGAATCATTCAAAATCGTGATTAATTCCATCTTTCTCGGATAATTTGTTAAATTATCAATCTGTCGATCGAAGAGGTTTTACTGATATGTGTAATTGCGATCGCAATGAAAAAACGAGGTCGTCGAAATTCTCTCATCGCCAAAGAGTCTCCAAAATTGAAAACGCCAGTGGGTGTAGGTACGCGAAATAATCCAATAATCAAAAGCTCACGTGACGCAATAACCAGCAAAGTAAACAATGGGAAGCAGGAGGAGAGTGGGCGATAAAACGCCACTTTTATTATACATCTGAATCATATGTACATGCTTAGCTTTGGGTGGGTACAGGCGTGCATATAGTAACGATCGCAATAAATCAGTGACACTTGTATACGTGTACCCATACGTATATTATTCAAGCCCCCACCCACCCGGATTTGAATAGCGAAATTCCGAGAATCCCGGCACTATCAAACTTTGTTTTTTTTTTTGTTTTTTTTTTTTCCTATTCGCGAATATTTGCAACACCTCGATGATAAGCAGCACCGTACTTTGCTTATTAGTCGCGTCCCTACGAAAGCAAGAGGTTGCGATAGGGAATGAGACGCCCGCCGGAGAAGATGCTTATCGCAGCTCGATCCGCGAACAACAGAGAAAAAGCTCCTTATCGCCGCTTGTGAACTGTATATCGGGCCCGTGTATTTGACAGCAGAGTATCGCAGACGTAATACCGATAAAATACTGCCTCCTCTTTTCTACGCTTTTCTGTGCCGTGTGTCAATTTGATTTTTATTGCCACCCATTTGGTTATTTTATTCTTATTTGCAACCCGATGGTTATAGCCGTTCGGATAGCGGTAAGCTCTATGCACAGCCGATGTATCGTCTGGCTTTGAAAGGCTGATTATTTATTATATTGGGTCGCAAGGAAAATCGAATAATGTGATGCTCTATAGAAACACTAAACATCTTACTGTTGTTATTATTGTAATTAGTGAAAATATTTTGATTTATGAGCTTGAAAAAAAAGCTCTTAAAACTCGCGATGATGAGCTTTTTTTCGTATAAGATTGCAAAAAATCCTTTATCCAAGTAGCTGAAAAAGCGTATGTATCATCGCATGAAAAGTCATCGGCAAAGGAGTCTCTGGGAAATCATAAACCGCGTGCTCTCTCATAAGCTCCGTCGCGTCTCGCAAAAAAAAGGGTGGGGGGAAGTATAGGAGCTATAGCCCGCGGGAGCTTTATTATTCGAAAGCTCTTCTGCCAGTCTGGCCTTTCAAAACAAAAGACTATGGGGAAAAATGAGAGGCAGAGCGAAAAAAAAAAAAAAATAGAGAAAGGTATCTCAGCGAAACCTGCACCAGCCGTGGCACCCGATACGTTTTAATCGCCTCCCACCCTCCCTTGTCTTTTCTTTTCATGTAAAAAAAAAGGCAGAGAACGGGGGAAAAAGAGGGTGGGAGACCGAGACGAGTCTAGTCCTCCAACTATTTTCGTCGTCCAGAGCTCGTATTTGCAAGCTCACACGGAGATGATGATACCTTACGGACGGAAAATGACGCCAGGCGGCCTTCCTTTCCTCCCAATATCATCTGCCCTTCCGAGCTTGCATTTTGCCAGACAGATACCTATACCTATGTATACTCATACCAGAAACAACCCCCCTTATACTCTTCTTTCTCCATTAGGGAGTCTCTTTCATTGGAGCTTTATCTCTCTCTCTCTTTTTGAGCTGGTCGATTGAAAAGTCGTCGAGAGGATCCGGGGTGCATGATGTTTGTTCGAGTGGCTATGCATTCATGTATACTCGTGTGTGTATATGTACAAGGGCGTTCCTACCCCCTTTTGAGAGTCTGCGATTTTAAATTTCGTTTTCATTTCGAGCCCCGGCGTGTACCTATGTGCTTTGCCCCAGACCCTCGTGTCGTTTGACTCGATTGAGGTTCATGATGTAAAAAAAAAGTACTACGTAGCTTGGGTAAGGTGCTTCGTGCTTTATTTTCTTTCTTCAATCAACCAAAGTCTGTTTTCGATGATTTTACGTGGCATGAAAAACTTGACTCTCGTTTGTACATACGTGGGTTTCCAAAGCATCCCTCTGCGGGTATACTTCTCAGGAAAACTGCAATTAAAAACGGATAATCTACTGCTGATGGTTACGTATAAAAAGAGAGGAAGAAAAAAAGGAAGCTCAGAGGTCCCCTTCCGCAGACTATATACACCAAGATGAAATCGAAAGCTCACGTGGTGTATATAGCTACAAGTGCCATATGTGCGCCTTTTTCAGCACCCCTCGATCCATTAGGGAGTCTCTTTTACCACCGCACATGTATACCTTTGTACCTATATCTGTATATTATGTACTCTATTGAATGGCACATACATATGTATATAGAGTATAAGTCATGACATGCGCATGCAGGGCTCTCCTCTCGCGTGTTTGCTCGTCGATGGGGGAGGGGGTTGGGGGGACAGACGAGTTAAATATATACCGGTACTTACAGAGTACGTATACGATTCGGTTCCCCCCAGTAGTCCTCCTGCGTATACTTTAGCAAGGATCTATTTGTTCCTCTGCGTTTGTAAGCATATATACTGCACGCGACAACTCGGCTGACGAGGCTATATTATGTCTTATTGATGAATAAAGCTATGCATTTGTGTGGATTTGTAAAAGAGCGATTGAGGAGGGCTTTTTTGTTGGACGCCAGTTTGCGACGTTCTCTAAAGTATGCCTGACAAGGTCAATGAGTACCTATAATTATACACTTGTGCCTGATTTTTTTGAAAAAAAAAAAAAAAAAAAAAAAAAAAAAAAAATATTAGTCTGGATTAGTATGCATTTGCTGTTTGTTAAAAGTGAATGAAGATAATGTAAATATATGGATTTATGAATGAATAATTTCATCATCTGGTGCAGCTTTGCTGGAAATGTGAAATTGTTTAGCTTTAAAAAATTTATTTTTTTTCTTTTTACAAGTAAGAAAATTAGAAAAATTTTTAAATATTTCTTACCCATGCAATTGACCCTTGGTAGATTGGTGCTTGAGACAAGAGTAATTGTTACCGAAAAAAAAAGGTGCATCATACAAAAGGATTCAGCAATGCTCATTGAAGCTCTTACAACGCAACGTAAAAAAAAAAAAAAAGGGGAGTCTCATAACACAGATTACGCGCACTCTCGGTGATTTTTTTAAACCTCGAGCACCAGGCCAGGGTTGCACATCCGTCGTGAAGGGAGAGGGAAAAAAAAAAAAAAAAAAAAAAAAAAAAAAAGAATCGCGCGTGGCACACTGCTGCGTTCTTTTTTCTCTTCTTGTTCTTTTGCCCCTTCTCCTAGCTTGGCACAATTAAAAGCCATCCGGGCGGTAACTGTGAATGTGCACACCCTCTCCAGTCGTGTGCATTTGCGCTGCTCCCGTTTTCTCGTTTTGCCCCCGATTCGCATGCACAGCCCCTCTAAAAAAAATATATTGTTAACCATTGAATTTTTTGCTTTCTTTTTCTCACTGGCTGGTTTTCTATTTCATTTTTTTTTTTTTTTTTTTTTTTTTTTCACAACAAGCAAACTATGAGTAACCGTACAGTCACTCTTGATCGGTGAAAAAAAAAAAAAAAAAAAAAATCGCACCAACAGCAATAAAAAAATAAAAGAAAAAAAGAAATAAATAACGCAAGTTTTGTTTAAAAAAAAAAAAAAAAAAACAGAGCCAAAAAAACGCCGCTTCCACCCTTTGCGCGGACTACGTCGAATATTCCGCAAAAAGAGCCGAGGCGCGGCAGACGCACGATTAAGCGGTCCCGGCTCGGGCAGCGAACGCGAGCTCAACGGCGAGCACGTGTTGTCGTTGCGCGACCACGAGGAGGTAACCCTGAGGGACCCCGCGGGCAGGGCTGACGAGATACGCAGCCGAAGCGCCAGCGAGCTGCTCACCGAATCCAGCGAACGCGATCGGTGAGTCCTTGGAAAAAATTAAATTAAATTGAAAAAAAAAAAAAAAAAAGTTACCATTATGTATGTATGCCCTGGTAATATGTGTAAATGTTACGTGCTTGCAGGTTATTCGTGCGGCGACGGGACGTCGAGGAGTCCTTCGCCAACAACCTGCAGCGAGGCGCAGCCGGACAGCTCTCGGTCTCGCACGACAGCGTTTTTCCCGGCGAGGTGCCCCACACTCGGCCCCTCTCATCGATCGACGTGCACGCGAGCCTCGAGGTATGTTCCATGCATATTTATATGCGCCCCGGTAATTCCATCGGTCATTTCTTTCTTTCTTTTTTTTTACCTTCCTGTTTTTAAAAATTTTTTTCCATCCCTCTGCGGTTTTTTTTGCGAAAAATTTCGTTTTCGAAAGTTTTTTCAGAGCGAGACGCTGTATTACACTCGCTTGCGTTCGTACTTGGTGGAAATTAGACAGATTTGTAGAGCTTTTTTGCTCCGAAACGCGAAAAACCTTTGATTTTCCAAGTATTATTTCTCTCGCGTGTATTTTCACTAAATGGTATATTTTGATTCAATGAGGAACTATTACTATAATTTATTTCCCGTTGAAAATGGTAAAAATAATAGTAACGCGCTCCAGTGACATTTTCCGTTCATGTACCACTTGAACAGAAACTCTGTTATTATCATTCAAAGGTGTAAATAAAACATACATTTTCAAAATGATGTTTCATTAGCTGACGTATAACATAATCGATGATATAAATTTAATGTCCCACAATTTTATCGAGTAATTCGTTAAACTGCTGACGTGACAATAAACGTGGCCGATACGTAAAAATTGTGTTCGTAATTTATAAAAGTACGCTGTACAAATGATTGCTCACTATATGGCAGCACAAATAAAAATTCTCGGACTATATACCGATTAATTGGCCGTGACTTGTAAATCAACGTAACCATTGTTATTATTCTTTTTTTTTTCTTTTTTTTTTTTCAACAACTTTCAATCTAAATCAATCAAAAGTAACAGTAAAGCATTAAACACTTTTCACCCACTCGTGAGCTATGGAAATAAAAAAAAAAAAAAAAACAATCCGGGCGCAAATACACACTCTTACTCCGTTCGAGCAATTAAGCAGGCACAGGTGTTACTTGAGAGAAAGCAAACAAAAAACACTTAGCTCAAAAAATGTGCAACAGCCACGCCATTGAGCATTTAAACTGAGATTAATCGAGGACTAAACAACGGCCACTCGTGCGATTGCACTTATTATTTACCTATTTGGCCCTTCTATGATAATCGAAGAGCCTGAGAGTGCAATGAATATATCCATGACGACACCGATACACTTACCTGTACACCATCATCCTCCTCCTCCTTATCGTCCGTTCCGTTCTGATAGTCGAAGAAAGTCGCCTCTGCCGAGTTTTCCTCGTTACTGCGTTAAAGAGAATCACCGTTTTATTACGCACACATGCTCATACGTATACACAAATGCACACACATGTTGCAACCCGTGCATGAAAAAAATGCATCGACGATGTGTCCTGGACGTGCACCCACACCTACTTTTTATTGAGTATGTATCTTTTATTTCTGGGAGACCGCTTTTTCCTCCTTATTTGATAATGGTTAATGAATTCGCTACCGTGGAATCCAACGGCATCGGGAGTCGTTGATTTTCGAGGATTTTTGCGTTTCCCATTTTTCACGCGTGTGCAAGATGTGTTTAATTAACTGCCAAAAAAGGTTGAATTAATGTTTACCAGTGCAAGCCACGCGATGGCGCATATATATATTTTCATCTGCTTGTGTGTATACATGTATATTTAAACGTTTAAGTGGCTTCAACTCTCGAGAGGCGTGCAATTGAGATGAAGTGCCGGCACACACACTCGAGACTATGTGAAATTCCTGAGGTACATTGATAGGATCGATGCTTTTATCTGCACGGTTGCAACCTGTTTTGGTTATTTCACCAATTAAAGCTGAAATTTGAGATTTTTTTTTATCATCACCCACCACCATGTTTGTATACGTTAGTAAGAAACAATTAAATGGTCATTTGACTCTTTGATTGCAGCGGCGAGGAAAGAATGCAAGCGACACGGAACACAAAGACTCGCGCACAGCGCAGGGACATCGAATATCCCTGCGGGTAAGTCCACATATAGGATTGTTGACTTTGAACCATTTTTTTTTTTTTTTTTTTTTTCATTGTTTTCCGAGCAATTACTTATGATTTGCAGATGCTCGAGCACTTGAAGACGGTGATAGAGGGCAGGAATCAAGTTGCCGCAACGTCGACGGCGAATGGAACGGTGACGGGAGCGACAACGGCAGACAACGCGAATTCATTGCACGTGAGTGATTATTTTTTTTTCTTTTTTTTCCTTCGTGTAATTGGTACGTCGAGTCGAGCAAAGTTGAATGAGACGCGTGACCGAGTTCGTTGAGGGTATCCTGCTGTTACGCGTACGCTATGTTTATCGTACATAAATATATTTTTTTATTTTATTATTATTTTTTTTTTTATTGCTGGTTTCCAATGAAGTTTGCTAGGTCAGTTTACAATACGTGTATGGACAAAGTTAGCTCTAGGGGTGAGTTTTCACGTGACAGTGTCGGATATTAAAAACATGTATGTACAACTGCCGCACAAGTTATTAGTGCGACTGTTGGATTGACGGGTTACAGATGCAAGATAGACCACAAACTACTAGTTAACTAACTAATGTTAGGGAACTTTACTCGTCCGTGAGGTACAATATTACATTATTATGGTTTTTTGGAAAATGTGTAAAATTATGTACACTATATTCGATAGTAAGTCCATGAGACTGTTTATTACCTCGCAGTTATTATTTCTGTGACATTTCCTAATTCTGGTGCATGAAGCATGAAAAAAGGCCATTATTCTTTTAAAAATTCATCGCGTTATCTAACATTGATAGCAAAATGACTGATGTGTCCTCACTGTTGAAATTTTCAGGCAAAATTGGTGATAATTTTTCCCCTGTACCGTTGTATGTTTTATAGTTGTTGGAGTAACGTTGCCAGTATTCCTAAAATAATATTTTCGCGGAATAATGAATATAAAAGAGCATCGACCTCCAAGGAAGATGAAAGCCTGTCAAGGGGTATTGGGAAAAAAATTAGCAAGTGTAATGTGAAAAATCGATATATGCTAAAACGGAGAGCTGAAACTTGTTCTAACGTGTAGGAAAAATTGAGATTTCAATACATTTTTATCATCTTTTTTTTTTGTTTTTCACAAAACGGCTCATCAAGATTTCCATAAAATTATTTCCTCTGTATTTATTTTTCCTAGCTCATTTTAACGTAGCATCTGCTCTCTATCAATTTATGATTATATCTTTTACATAAACTATATAATAATTATTAAACATATTCACCATTTATTAATCTCTAAATGGTCCAAAGCATCATTATCATACTCGAGTATCGGCGAGTCAGACATGTATTTGTCTTCCAAAATCACCTTCACGTTACCTAATAAATTAATTAATTAGTAAACATTTCGTAAAACACATAAATTAAATAATGCGTTCTATCGAGTCATTTTAAAATAAATTACACAAGTCAAATTATCTTTTTGAAATATTCACCGTAGTAATTAGTAAAGTAATTAAATTCCGATTCACTGCCAACTCATAAAATTTTTTTTCAATTATAAAATTTTGGATTTCCCGGGATTTCTCCACGTTTACTAGCTCAATTACAAGTGCCGAAATCGTTATCATCAATTTCGTTAGAACTCCAAAGAACGAATTTGGGAAACTTGAGCACGTAAACAAATATAAAAATATGTAAACAAAGTATGAAGCCAACCGTACTTACAGTGTATGAATTATTCTAGACGAATGTAGCGAGTAACCTTTCCTCATCTAAAATCCAAAGCTTGTCCCACAAATCGCGAACCACAAAAATTTCGGTGCATTAGTCAACACAGTTCCATGTAGACACAGTGTAGATAAAAGCAGTCGATTCCTGCCCAACAGTAACAACAGCGACTTCATCTCTCTGGCGTTTGGAGATAAAAAAAAAAAAAAAAAAAAAAAAAAACTAGTCCACGTATATTATTACAAGCTCCGTCATATGTATGATGTACAGGTCCAGCGTTTTATCGTGCGTTGACAACTTCCCGGTGAGACGAAAACGAGTATAATGTATAGGTGTACAAATGATGGTAGGGGAGAGGGCATCAACGGAATACCCTCTCGCAATGAAAGTCCGCAGCTATCGGAAGCCTGACTCACCAGCTTTGTCAGCTTCTGGGAGAGAACTGCTGGTTTCGACCAATCAGACGGCGGCTTTGGTCCTTTATCGCTCGGCGACGAAATAAGTGTGAATCAGTCTCCGCTGTAAGCACGGTATACTCGGAAAAGCTCAGGCGATGTAGCGATGCCAGTAGCGCACTGTAGACGCTCGTGTGTGTTTGCACGAGCGGTGTAGTCGTGCGTGACTTTCTTTTTAAATCGTGGCCGAAGATGTTGGGGTACTTGCGGGAGTGGAGTGACCATCGTGCTGTGCCGTGATAGTTTGTAAGTTCTTGTCTCGCGTTTGGGAAGGACAATACGAGTCATGGACGTTATCATGAAGCTTTTGACGCGTTTTTGGGTAAGCACAAAGCTTTCAGGCTCACTTACATGTTTTACAAGTGTAAAATGTCTCTCTCACTAAGTGCGTCCTCTGAGCGCGTTCCAACGTATTATTATTACCACCTTCGCAACTAACTTTACGTGTATCCGAACGTGCGCGCACAAAACTCTTCATCATATATATGATCGTTTCGCGTGTCTACTTAGAAGCGCATATAAGTAGTAGTGAGAGAAACAAGATAAGAAAAAAAAAAAAAATGATGCATTTTTCCGCGCTGCATCAGCCGTGTGCGTAAGCTACGCGTGATTATTTTTTTTAATCAGCTGCCAAACGAGCGCACATTGTTTCGTACAGCTGCGCCTCGCGGGTATATATGTGTGTATTATATATGCGCGTGTTCTTACAATAGAAATTGTATGTTTGCCTCACACGTGTTTTTTTGTTTTTATTCTTCCAGAACTACTTAACCGGTCGAGGCGATCGATCGACAACGACGGAGGACACGCTAGCGACGGTGAGTAACTCTATTGCTTTACGAAGCGTGTTGGTGAATCTTTGTTTTTGTCCCTCCCTCGTGACTTTAGTCTTTGTTACATGTAATTTTTTTTTTTTTTTTTTTTTTTCTTATTTACTTACAAGTTAGACGATTGGTTTCTTTCCAAGAGAGCGTGAAAAACAAAACACTCGGCGGAAAAGGTTTTGTTGGCTCACGCGTGCGTGTTGGGCGCTTTCGCGTGTACACACTGTACCGTCACAAGGCACATTTTTTATCGAGAGCACTAGAAGCTTGTACTTATACATGTACTCATAAATATATAATATTATGTGCTCTCGATAGAGGAGTGTCGAGATGCGTTTTTATTTCTCAATCGATGGCTTGACGGGAGAAAGGAGTCGATCATTGGTTTGTTTTTTTAGAAATTCAGGTGTCTGTTTTATACGATGAGTTTTCTATGTGGAAGTTTAACACCAGGTGTGGGCTTCAGTGTGCACTGGCATCGGAAATGGAGATTTCTAATTTCTTTTTTCGTGCAAACGATATTGTCATTAAAACTAGTTGTTATCTTTCAGGAGATTAAAAAACAATATATTACATTTTCCGTGAAGTGTTAGCCAGTCTAAGTCTTGCAAGTCATCGCTGAGCAAGAGGCATGTGAAATTTCACTTGGATGATGATGGATCGCGCGCGTCCGGGTATACCTGTTGAATACCCATCGATTATTTTTTACAGTATAATTTTTGTTGATTAAGTGGCTCGTTATTCACGTCGCAATACGCCATCATTAAAAATACTGCAAGTTGTGCAGTTAATGACAGATAAATAAAATCTAGCCATCACAAAAGAGAGAGGTAAAACCACGCGCTTTTGATCTATTTTTTTTTTTTTTTTTTTGCTTAACAAACGCTCGATAATAAACTCGACTTATTCTGCAAATACAATGAATGACAGACAAAATATTTGCAACGCGTGGTTTCTCTATTACGCTGATTTTTTTTCTCTCTTTTTTCTTTGTAATTGAGAGTATATTTTTTTGCGCCGACTTTTTTGAAAAGCCTTCAAAAGTAAGCAAATGCTCTCGATTCAACATTAATTTCCGAGATTCGCTTCGGCAAATAAAGCTCTTCGACATCGTCGAAACAGCCAAGGTCAAAATCATTCCATTGACAGTGAACTTAACGATTTAAATACACTTGGGAGAGAAAAAAAAGGTTGCTTTATGGCTCTTTGTTGAAAAAAAAAAAAAAAAATGTTATTATACGTACAAAAGGTCAAGGCTAAATTGAAGCTCACGTCATTTACACGCGTTCTAGAAATGAAACGTACGTATACTTAGGTAGGAGCGCCATTTTACGAGAACAATAATTTTCACTTCCAAACCTTGAAAATAAACTGATCATTGCATTTCCTCGCGCCATCAAAGAAAATAAGGAGTTTTACTATCTTATATGTGCAACAATTTTACATGTTTATCACCAAAAGCGCAACTGGCGAAAGACCAGAGTCTCCGTCACAATATAATACACAGTAGCGCCATAACGCATCGGATGACGACCTGTTGGATTCCGCACAGCCGAGCCGGTTGTCACATCGCAGCGCGCTCGCGGCCGTAGATATAACTTCTACGGACGGGGCTAAGAGTTTTCCCGTTACTTTGTGGAAGCCCATATATCGGCTCGGCTCGTCGTAAGGTGCGCCGTAGCAAAGCGTGTCTTTTGTTGCTCCTACTTGAGTTCAAAGCTAGCGCGTTCGGCGTACCTCTGTATGATAAATTTACGATTTTCAAAAACACTCCCGTTTGGTATTATTTTCGCGTCCATGAGATGAAAGTGGATACTTTTACGTAGGCAAATATCACATAGACTCTTGATCTACTTACTCCTCTCTCTCTCTCTCTTTCGTGCTCTTTGTTTTGTTCCTTCGGCCGCTCGTCTCTATGGTCGATTTGCACATACTCTTTACACCCTATTGCTTCGGATGTATACCTATTTTATTGGAAATAGTATCAGAGTATTTATTTATTAGCAAACCACGACTATCTTTAACATTACCATTTTTTTCAATGTGTTGAAAAATCGCTCTTTGTCGGATACGTCGTAAGTGTTTTCAAGTGATAAAAGGATACGTCAGATTGTCAGTAGGTAAGGTAAATGTATGGTAAGCCAGAGTAGTGTTCTACTGTGGATAAAGTAGAAAGCTCCCGGTATAGTAAGACGTTTACGTTCCGCCGGTCAGGGTATATATTATTTACTTGAACTGAGTTTTGTCAGCAGATGGCTCCAGGTTATTGAGTAGTTGCATAAAAAATATAAATTGCAATGTACTTACTCAAATCCAACTTACTAAAAAAATAACATGTTAATGTTGAATACTTGTACTTCCATAATTATATTAAGTAGATCCATGCCGATTATGGTCAGACACTACTGCAACAGTATTCGTATTCACAAAATAGCGAAAACACTCGTTCCTTATTTTCTCGTCCTGTATAATATCGTATCGTTTTACTCTGTTACGATGACATGGAAAAAACAGAAAAAAGAAAAATCTAGTAGATCAATGACCTGTATGGTCAGACACCACCGCAACATTTATCGTATTGACAAAATAGGAAAAACACTCGTTCCTTATTTTCTCGTCCTGTATAATATCGTATCGTTTTACTCTGTAAGCTACGATAAAATGGAAAAAAGGCGAAGGAAAGCAATATCTAGTAGATCAATGACCGATATGGTCAGACACCACCGCAACATTTTCCGTTTCAACAAAGTAGCAATAACCCCCGATTCCCTTACTTTCTTGTTCTGTACAATATCATATCCTTATACTCTGTACTCTACGATGAAGCGAAAAAAAAGCGGAGACAAGAAAAATCTCGATTGTAACAAACGCAATCGCACGCGCGCGTGCCCCTATACGCCCAATAAATCGATTTTTATCAGCTCTCCCGCGAGCGCGCCAAAAGCCTTTCACGCGCAACAAACTCCTTTCGATTGCAACTCTCGGATCTGAATTCAAAGCGTAGCGTCATTGTAACAAAGCGAGCGGAGAAGCTTCTGCTGGTCTCCTCTCGCGCATGCGAGGCCCCAGTTGCGCAAAACGAGAAAAGAGAGCCTCTTGATATCCCCTCCTCCCCACGGTCGATCTAAAAACACCACGATTTTTCGTCCATTTCAACTTACGCTTCATAAGAGAGTTTTGAAACTGATGAAACACACTGGATGCGCGAGTAGTCGGCAACGAAACACCCCCGGTGTGTACATGCCGGGTAATACACGCTCGCGGACGTAATTCATCGGAGAAAAGGACTCAGTCACTCTGTTATAAAACCGTAGTAATCCTTATCCCGCATCACTCGCGTGCATAGACGTAATCCCACAGCTGTCCGATTGCGCAACCCTAACGAAACTCTCCTGAGCCATTGTATAATGGCTACTTTGGCTCTACACGCTCGATCGATCGGTCCCCGAAGCCGCTACAACGTTTTACGGCGCGCAAAGTTTTTTGCGAAGAAATCGCCGTACTGTGAGGGAAAAAAAAATATATGACTCCGAGAAGCTTAGCGAGGGGCTGCTCGTTGTTTTGCGATTAGCCGGGATGAATCATCACCTGTTTTTTTTTTTTTCTTTTCTTTCTCGGAAATACGCAGGGGAACTAGCTCGCGGGCGACTATGGCTCGTTTATGAAATTCTTCGGAGTAACTTATCACGCGTGTTGTAAAAAGCCGAGGCTTAGGTTGAAATTTAATTGCCTCTTTTCATCCACCGGAGATAAAATGTTCAATACTCGTATGACACGACTTGTTTGAGCATATGTATAGACCACGCAAAAACCTTAATCTTGTTGAAAGGCCTTGTAAAAATATTATTTGCTCCAGCGTATGTTTTATCATCTCTTTCGCTATGTGCGTGACGGTAGGCTTATGCTTTTCATGTCTTTCGAAAGAAAAACATCCGCTCGCCATGTTTGTCCAAGGCAACATAAAAAATGTCACCGGAAAAAAATTATGTTTTTTTACGAAATATATTATACCCTCGAAAAATGTCGTATCGACCGGCATCATATACACAGAGTTCGTGAATAAGCGCGTCCCTCGCTTTTTCCCCATGACTCATGCGACGTTATTAGATCGACGAAAACAATTTTTCCCCCTGAGAGCGGAATCCACCCCACGATTCCTCGCCGACAATCCATCACCGAAAAACGTCCCCCTTTGCAAGCACCGCGCCACTCGAGCCTCCTACACTCCATCAACGACCGATTTTCTGATTTACCCAGCAATCACCCCCGATGAACACAAAACGCAAAGTAAAATCCGTACCCGTCGAAGCCCGTATCCGTCCAAGAGCTTCTTAATCGCTCGCGTAGAGCTTCGCTCTCGGAAGCGCATTAGAATATACGGAAGTCGTCGATGGCGCGCAAAAAAGAAGAGAACGGGGCGAACGAGCGCCGACAGCTGGCGAGCCTATAGCTTTGCGAGCGTAAAACGACGAGCTGTTACCTTATACTTACAATCGCTGCAGCACTTGTAGGCAAAGACATCTCCGCAGTGGAGATGCTAACTCGTGAAATTGACATTGAGACTTTTTTTTTTTTTTTTTATCTTTCACACGTGCCAACGTTGAATTTCCATGTCATACAAATATTATGCGTGGAAAATGATAATCACACATCGTACTTGCAAACTGGTGATAGTCGATGTAATTATGTTGCGTGGAATTCCTGCAGCACTTTTCTTCCCCTCCATGTACCTAAACCTGTACGTATTTTCTGTCTCGTAAATCGTACCAGCTGAAGTTTCGCGCTTCATTGGTTCGTTACCCTAATGGTTCTTTCTTCAAGAAAAAAAAAAAAAAAATGATACGAGCCATGTGTTTGACTTGGAAGATAAACATTTTCTACTCGAAAAACATTTGTACGTGATAATTTATTCTTTTTTCAAAACGTTTTTTTGATAAAGTACTGTCATTGAAATTGAATTTAAAAGTAAATAATCGAGTGAAATGTTGCAATCAAATGATAATATCATGCTTTCTCGCAAGGTATTTTTTGTTTCACGTTTCATATCTACGGTAAAAAGGGATGATTTTGCACGTGAATTTAGATACGAGGCGTGTAAGTTTTGGCATGATTTTCGAGGAGTTCAATGACGTAATCTTGGAAAAAAATAAGAAATGTTCAGTTACACTCTTTGATCTTCAATTTCAAGAGCTGCATTGTACAGTAAAGCCACAAGTCCAGCTCCGTAGAGCATATAGCTGCTCTGCTATTATACACGTCAGGTACTTCTCTCTCCTCTACTCTTATCCTTCTATCCTCCTTTCACCCACATACACACACACACACACGCGCGCGCGCGCAAAACTAAACTCACGAACCGCGTGCTGCACAACCTTTCTCTCCATCGCCCACCTACTAACTCTTACTAACTGTTACTATACGTGTATACATGTACGTACTCCGAGTAACTATATACGAGTAAACCATTGGGTATATAGAGTATATGTATATCGACTCGAGTCTCTCTTTTTGCATCCATCCCCGCCTATTTCCTATCACTCGAGCTGTCTTGCACTTCTTTTTTTTTCTCTTAGTCAACTCGCACAGCCTCTTTGTCCGCTGAGATATACTCAAGGGTATATGGTATGGATTTTCGACTTGTCCACTGTATCAGTGGTATATTTCATTGTGAAACGAAAACGTGTAATAAATCACCGTTATACTCGAGGTTATAAAAATTTCGAGGACCGATGTCGCAAAAGCTGATCAAACAATCGTAAAAATAGTTTGATACCGTTCGCGTGAGCAACACAGCGCGTGCCGATTCACGTACTTATGTATATCCACCTGTATGTTTAATCGATATACGTATGCGTCCGTTCTCATTTTATGCCCGCACTACGAGTCACGAAGGAAAAAAAAAAAAAAAAGTTATCAAACAAACCATATTTGGTTTGCTCGGGCAGAAAACGACCGTACGCTGCATTACCGCCGTGCAGGATGAGGGCTATAATCAAGTGGTTGGCTGGCCATACGGCAGTGGGTATACACGTCGCAATAATACGTCGATCCGACTGTTGGAAGATTTCAGTCTTTTGTCCCACTTGTTTTGGTTTTTGCCAGTAAAATGAGTTGGCATCAAGGTACCGGTTCATGTGGTTTTACGATTTTAAATTGCACTGCGTAGGGAAAAAAAAAAAATTTTTAAAAACATATTTTACGAATTTTTTTTTAAGGGAAAAAAGCTTTTGTGCACATTAATTATTAGTGTTCTCGATAAGTATATCTAAATAGGCAATGAATGACTATAGTCATTTGTGAATCATGTCATGGTGTGTCACGTGGATATACTATTGTATATTGGAACTTATTACCAACTTAACGGCCGGAACATTTTATTTTTAGTATGCAACATTTAACTCCGTAATAACATTTTACGTACGTATAGGTATGAAATACATACCTATGTATGCAGACAAATTTAACTTAACAAACCAAATTACATAACGAGGCATTGTGAAAGCCCTGGAAAAAAAAAAAAAAAAAAAAAATATATACTTATACCACCCCCCCAAAAAAAAGTAGTAACCAGAGAGGGACTTAACATTTCATTAAAAGGCTCTTCACCGCAGATTAAACGAACTCTGCGCAGTTGCAGGAGAAACAAGCCGAGCGCGTCTCTTTCACGTGCACACACAAGCCAGCTCTTTCGCGTTTTCCAACTAATCGCAGTAATTGCAACAAGTAAAAGTGTGTGCGAGAGCGGGCACGAAGCCTCTGCAAAGCGCACGAGTACAATTTTATTTAACCAACAGCTTTTACACAGTCTCGCGCGCTTCGTTAGGCGGCCCTTATCTTGACCCTCCTCTCCTCGTGGCTGTCCCTTTTTTTTAGTTTCTCAAACTTATTTCCCTTTTGCCCTTCACTCGACAGCGGCTCGCACCACGACCATCCCGGAGTTTTGCTTCATCTTGGGGCTAAAAATGCGTTGCAAGCTTGGGCATTCATTTCGGTGCATGTTATCGGTCGTTCCTTCGTCGAGAGCCACAACAACTAAATCGGTTGCAACGATTGCGGGATCAGCCATATATATTTGTCGGGAAAATTCTTGACGATTTGTGCAGCAATCGGATAACAGCGCCTCTCGATGAAACAAAGAATCAACAGCGATTCCCGCGTCGGGGTATTATTCAATTGAAGCCGCGATTCATTGATCGTTTGAATAATCAAAAGAGCACAGTCCAGCCGAGCGAACAAAGGGCGAATGCGCGTCCACACATTGTAATCCCATGGCGCAGTTATCAGACTCGGATCCCCGGGAGTCATCATGACTTAAGTACCGAACGTATGGTCGGCTCAATTGAAAAATAAGCCCCGAAAAGCACTCTTTGGTACGATTATTCTCCATCACCGAAAAAAACTCTTCCACCCACCCCCTGTATAAAACGTAACCTTCCCGAGGCACGTACATAATATGTACACCGCGTATTTCCATTGTGTCTTCCCCTTCCCTTCGCAACTGCCTACAATTTCTCTCTCTCTCTCTCTCTTTCTCCATTGCACGCACACACGAACTTTACATATCAGACACATTATACAGCAAAGCATATACATACAACGTACAGTATATTAGTGGTGGTAGAAGAAGAAGAGGAGGAGGAGGAGGCGAGAGCGCGGTGTGGCCAAGACCGAGGCAGTGGTGGTGGTATAGGTACCGCAGTTCGTGGCCGGCTCGTGTGTCTGCCACGGCAGTGCCGATACTGTATCGCGCCGCGGCGCGACTCGCTTGCGCCCTGCGTTTCGTTGTAATGTACTGCACTTTACCCCTGTACGTGCAAATGTGAAAGTTAATTAACAAAAAAAAAAAAAAAAAAAAAAAAAGATGGTTGTTACTTCGAGCAGTGAACTAGTGATCGGTTAGTGCAGGGTCATTAATTTCCAAGTGCAGGTGCGCCGAAGAAGGAAGAGAGTTTTTGCATTTGCTGGATATACGTATATAACGTAAGGTTGTTGTTTTGATGGTTTATCAAAAAGTATAGTCGGGATGAAACGTTTGTGTTCTTCGTTAAATGGTTTTGGTTGATGGTAAAAAAAAAGAAATCGCGTGACGGATAGGGAAATACGACCCATATCGTGATGTACTTTGATGTCCGTGAATGGGGTTGTTCCTAGCCATTTTTGTCAAGTATAAGTTTCAAACCACAGTATTCATGGCATTGTGCGTTACTGTCTGGGCTACTGTTCATTTTGGTTACGACACGTAGTCAGTAAAGTAAAGCGGAAGAGACCACGTACTTATTACTTTTATTTTTATCAAAACGCTTATATTTAACGGGCCCACGACGCGACAGTTTTCTAAATCAGATTTTAATGACTCTTGAGAAATCGTTATCTCGTCGACTCCAACTGTCCCCTTCAGCGTATATCACCACTTCCATCGAGATGTATGTTGAAATAAAAATGCCGATCTATAGTCGCGGCGATCGGATCAGCGTGTATCCAGTGAAATTTTCAATCCATATTTTTTTTTTTTTTTTCTCCTTCATTTCAACAAACCGCGGCTATTTTTCATCGCACAATGAGTGAAAGCTAGACGCCTCCTCCCGCGTGTATTATCGACGTTTAATTTGTACTCTCGCGAGAAAAGAAAGTAACATATGATTTGCCCCGCACACATTCGTGCTTAATTTGTTTTGGCGCCCATTACCACACACGCGTCTGTATACATAGGTACATTGTAATAACGATACTACTTATATTGTATTTCGCTGTATCAACGTGAATTAGGAAAAAAAAAGTGTACGAGTGCAAGTGGTACAACGCACGCGACGGCCTTATCATTTCATCTGGACTTGGGTGTATATAATTTTTCACGCAACATCCTGTCCGAGTAAACTAGCTCGTAAAGAGCAAAAAAAACCTCGAAATCGCCCGAATCTTCGCAATGTTTTCACTTTGTTACGACATCATTTCTAGTATTTATCTTTTTTTTTTTTTTTTTTTTCAATTTCTCCCCCGTTTTCGACCAAGTTTCGCTGAAAACCTTTTTTTTCCTCCTTTGTTCAACTACGCGCGTGCCTATACGAGATACACGTGTGATATAAGACCAAGTTGCAACACACACCACATACGATAACGCGGCGAATGTACTTTTGTTCGATGAATCATGGATTTCTCAAGACAAATTAACCTCGTAGTTACACTTTGTTGGCTTTAATTGTTAATTTGAAGTATTATATGTACGTGTGCTCGTGTCGACGTTATCTTCAACGCCACCGAGTCGCGACCAATGGACTTTCTTCCTTTTTGCCGAGGAAAGGAAAACGAAAGTTCCTCGTAAACCAACAACGGGGGATATAAGTGTAGCGCGGTTCTTCCAATTTGGCACTTATCCCCGTCAAAATGAAGCGGGACGATTGTATATATTATGTACTTGTGGCGGAGGAAGCGGAAAGTGCATGCATGAGCGCAATTTTCATGAAATTTTGGGTTCTCTTTCACGGATATTCCCCTTTCCACTCTCGAATTTCCTCTGATGTATAATGCTACACAGCTGCTCTAATGACGATATCGCTCGTCAACGAAACGCGCTCTCAAAAGCTAATACGAAATACAATAATAGCTGTATTTTTTTTTTTTTTTCTTTTTTAAGCGCATTGGGGCAATGGCAGAGTTATTTGATTTACTTCACCGGTGAATATCGCCCTTTCTTCGATGGCGATCGGTAGTCGGTATTGGCTCTGTTTATCTTATCGCGACGGAGCTTTGTTACATTATCTTCAACGAAATGGATAGTTTCAACAAAATAAAATCATCATTAACCCCTCTTTTCGTTCGTGTGTCTAATGCACATAAAATCGGATGCTCGAAGAAAGAAAAGATAAAAAAAAAAAACAAAAAAAAAAAGAAAAACCATGGATCGGGGTTCGATGCACCCAAGTCACTTATTTCATTTGCCGATCACGTCCAACTCCATCCGCGCCCAAAGACTTGCCACGCGTCTCACAACATTTGCCTTTGAAGGATCACGTTTGTCAGAAAACGCTGTACGAAACAACAGGAGCGACAATAATGAGGATTAGAATAAAAAAAGAGTAAACGAAAGGGGGGGGGGAGGGAGAAAAAATAAATAAGAGACGAATCGGTGACGATCCCTGGGTTCGAAAGAAAGAGTATCGGAGCAGCCGGGCAATCAGAGCGAGTCGCTCTCTCGTTGCAGCGTATATATATATAATCTGCACCGGTGATGGTGATATTCGTCTACGAGAGCAGCCGCTGCATCACTATATAGATGCAATGCGTCTCTATATATATACGTGCAGATAAAACTCTCGGTCTCTCTAGCGGCGTGAAATTGCCGTGCTTCCTCCTGTACCTACATTATATACTCTTCGCGCATGACAAGACTTCGGGGCTATATAGCTGCGCCAGGGGAACGTTACAGTGTCAACTTGCACTCGGGTAGAGTTGCTATGGGCGATGGGATTGCAATTTATTTTTATTTTGTACCGAATTTCTTTTGCCTTTTGGTTCGAGTATAGTTTCCAAACTTGGAGGGACGCGATGCCAGAAAGTTTCTCGGATTGACATGGTAATATATGTAACGTATTATACAGAGAGCCACGTCGCGTGTTAGCGTTGAATGACGTGAAAAATGTTAATCCCCCCCCCTTTTTTTTTTCGTTTGTTGCTTGGAAACGATGTTTGCGGGGGACAATGTACAACGAGGGGGAGGAATGAATTACGACTACATGGAAGAATGTTCTGGTGTACATATAGAATATGACTATCTTGTGTAATTTATGGGCACGTGTCACTTATTCATTGGAATTTATTATGTAGATTAAACTTATTCTCTGCTGGTGTACTTAGAATTTAGTTGTCACTTTAGTAACGTCATTCGTGTCGATGTATCTGCCGTTGATACCCGCATTTCACGAGAGAATCTGAACTCAATTCTGAACGTGTGGTATATAACAATAAGTTCATTCATTTGGATGAATCATCTGATTTTTCACGTAATAGTGATTGGCGCAAGAATATTTTCATAGGAAAAAAAAAAAAAACCATCCGTTTGTTCTCTTTGGACAATATTCCACTTGTCACCATCAACCATCAAAAATATCACTCCATATCTCTATAATGTCGAAAAAAAAGTTCTAGCCGAACGATTTCAAACAAAAAAAAAGGTTCACTTCCTTCCGCGTGTACATTTTTATGAAATCCCTCCGCGTTTTTTTGCCATTCGAGTGAGCCGGAGCAACGCGCCGAGTCGTAACGCAAAAGGGGGCATATTTTTCCCTCCGCGTGCACGTATACGTATATACAACACGCCCGACGACAATGCCGCGGAAACGCGAGCCGCACGCGTTTCCGCACATCCTCCTGACACACACTAGACGTGTTATACACACGCATACGCTGCATGGCTATTATTTTGTACACATCGCGCGCTCACTTATGCGGGCGTTAATTATGCCGACGCGCTCCGAAGCCTCCTTTTTCGTCTATGTAACCTTATACGCGACTGCACCTTGTTGTACATCGCACCTGACTTCTCCCGTGCTCGATGGGTGCGTGGCTATATATAAATATTTTTTTTTACAGTCAATGTACTCCCTCGACTTGAATCGGAGATAATTTTCACTGCTTCGTGAATACATTTTCCTCGACTACTCGATCGATCAACTCGGCAACCAAACTTCATTTTAGTCAATATCATATCCACTGCTGGTCGTTGCTCGACGGTATTTCAATTAAACCAATTTAATTTACTTTCCCCTCGGTGAAGATATACATCACGCGATCTCCCGTAGAGCAAAACGGTGCATACGGACAAGACACTTTGGCCTGCATTACTTCACACCCGGACAATGTGTCCTCCTCGCGTGAACATAGTGCCCGCGATTGTCCCGCAAAAGAAAATAGCGCTGGTTTTTACATCGCGCTCTTTCAATTAACCTTGATGCGTCTCGGCGCACACCTCGGAGAGGAGCTTTTAGACGAGAAAAAAAAAGAAAAAAAAAAACTTTCTCAGATCATTAGGCCAAGGTGATTAGTGGCTCTGGGCTCGTTTGACAATGGCAGAATGGCGAAAACCTCGCGATTCTCTTGTTTTCTTCTTTTTCCCGCCGAGTGCGCGATGCATGTATTTATACAAATAAAAGGTGTCCGTGTTATCTTTGCAGGTCGCATCGCACGTTTGTATGGAAAAAAGGAGGGGGGAGGGTAAGAAATGTGGGTTTACATATGGTCGTCTTGAGGTTAATCCGCGCGAGTCAAATGAGGGTCGCGGCAAGCAAGAGACAACGGAACGAAATGCAGTGGGAGCTCGTGGTAAACATTGTGTACGTGCGACGCCCACGCGATCCGAGGTGTGCCATTTCACGAGCCGAGACTTTTCTTATCTCTCTTACCGACTCGGGCTTAAATGTCTCGGCTCACCTTCACGCTTGCACCTCAACAATAAAATAGAGCGCAGTCCGCTTGACCCGCTTTTGCCACCAGCCGAGAGCACCTTTTTAGGTGGTGACAGTTACAATCATCACGGTGCCCATGCATTTGATTTTAAACATTTTTCAAGCCAAAGACACTGCAAGTCCCAAAAAGCTCACAGCCGACTCTAGCTAGTGTATTTCATAATTTTTGCGCTTTTCTCGTTGTATCGTTGTGTATGTCGAACATCTCCTCACTGTTAGCCTAAAAAAAAAAAAATCATGTCTTACAGCAAAATAATACTTTGCACGCTTCATCGACAGTAAGTCTAGTAGTGTAACATGTACAATTTTATCGTTAAAAAGGATCCAACCGATCAAAACCGCAGGGACCTGAATTTCAATACTCGACTGTATTGAAGAAACGCGTGCTCATTTGATCCAAGAAATGAGATACCCTAATAATATGCAGACTAATGTATCTACATACACGTGATTAATCAATCCTCTCGTCTTCTGTTTGGTGGTAACACCGATTCTCCGGTCTACCGTAGGTACATCCGAAACGGTACGGAGCGCCAACGTTTTGTAATAACTTTAGTCAGATGCGCGCTCACTGGTGTCGTAAACTCTCGGTTGAATTTAAATTGAAAGGGAACCATCGAGGTAACACCAACGCCATCGTTAATCGTTTGATTTTTTATACTATAAATATAGTAGGTGGGTACTTTGAAAAAAAAAAAAAAAATTTTTTTTAATGACTTGTTTTCATGGCGCTTAGTGTAAATATTGCAACAACCTACGCTTCGGACATTTCATTTGACACCTGCTCGGGTCACGGAGCGGAAAATAATATATACGTCAAACTATCGAAAAAAGTAACGGTACACTATACTTCAACCATACCATATAGGTACACGCGTTTCGTGACGTTTATACATTTTTTTTTTTTCACCAAATCGGATCGGTCGTCAGTTGAGATTTATGCTACGCAGACGTACTACTTATACATATACGTGATTGGACGTGTACTCGATCGGTTCATTTTATTTTGATTCTTTTTTTCAAACTTGCATTTAATTTTATACAATTTGTTGTACGAGGTTGTGTATAGCACCTTCATAGCACAATTTTATAACAGACTTTTGATTGTTGGCCAAAGATAAAGAGATTCGAGTTTCCACCGTTTCCTGCTCGGAGCCATCACTGCCCCAAACGAGAGACAGAAGGAAAAAAAAAAAAAAAAATCCCACAGGCGAGACTCTGGTTGGCTGATCACTTTCCGTTTCATGATTTTCCAGCGACCGCGGTGACTTGCCAACAACTCAATCCCTCTCTTCGCTCTTAAAAGTTTCAAAACGCCCTCCGCGCTGACAATGCTCATCCCGCGACAAATTCATCATTACTATTCGTCCTCCACTTTTCGTGCGACTTTCCACGTAGGGAAAGTACACGCTCGCTGGTCTTTGTCCATTGTTTTGTCGAGCACAATGCCCAAATTGTGCCATTTACGATCCCTTTTTCGATGCACTTCAAATATAAAACAAGCCACGTTGACAAATTGCAACGACAAGTGCCGGGCAAGAGGGAAACAAGGAAGCGCAAAATCAGGACGCTAGCGTATTTTATGTTTCCATGCTCTCCGTGTACTATATACATGGGCGGCTAGTTTAATGAAGGTAATGGCAGCCGCAACACCGCGAGCGTTAATATACGATTCGCGCGGACGTGAAAGGGGAACATGATGACGGTGGCGGGGAAAAGACGAGAGAAAGAGACGCTGTTTTGTCTCCACCGAGTCCCGTGGGCGCGGGCGGAGTGCATTGTGTATGTGCGCGATCTCTCGCGTGGGTCGACCAGCGCGAATGTCTCTTCTCTCTTCACGTTGCCCGACCTTTTTGTTCACCTCCTTCTTCTCGCGATGGCAGTTTGCGTTCCCCCGAGGACGACGTTCCACGTCTCTATACCTTTGCCATCGCGAGCATTATCATCTTTCGAAGGAAATGGGGTGGAGGGGACGATTCTCAAAAACACGTGCGTAAAAATTTTTCGTAGACTATCCGGATGTACGCGGACAGCACGTTGCCCAAGATTATATATGTTGGCGAGAAAGTCAGTGGCGAACGTTGCGTTGTAACAGACGTTGATTCATCGCTCCTAATTAGTCGCTGCACTCCCGGCGCGACCGAGGGTTTTGCACCTAGACTTTTTGTTTCAAAGAGCACGTAGCTTTTGCAATTCGGACACTCGCACGCGACGACAACGAGGTTACGGCTAAGGTCATAATGGGCGGGTGTTTGATCGCGTTTCTGGACTCTAGCTCGAGTTTTCAGGTGCCGTAGCGCGCCATCATTTTCAAAATTATACTAAGGACGCGAGTTGTGTACCACTCAGAGCTGTAGCTCAGGATACGCCGACGTTGCGAGCGTCTTGGGTAACTTTTATGCCGAAAGGAAGTTGCGTTTTGTAATTTTTGAGAGGAAAAAATATTCGGTTGCAATTTCCGCTGGCGATTTCGAGATCGGAAATCAGCACCGCGTTAGTAAAAAAAACACTGGGTCCTTTGTCATCTCCGGAGTTAACAAAAGCTCGAAAAATCGGGGGCGATCGATAAAGGAGGGGAAGAAGAAAAATGCGATTAATTATCTTTCGTATACACGATTCTGTAGCTGCTATGCAAATAATCATCGTGTACGTGCGTGTCTCCACGTAACGGATCATCCCCTTGAGAAGCTTTTATGCGATCTACGCTCCCCGGGAAATCGGTGCTCGCGTTACCGAGGCCAATAACGCCGAGCAGCGTAAACGAGACGACCTCGATCGTTATTAATGTGTGTACGTGTATCAACTTGCCCCATAAACTTTCGACACGGATGTCGCGGACTCTGGTAACTATATTAAAAAGGGCGGGGGAAGGGGGTGCGATCGATCCAGTCCCACTCCACTCGGCAGCGACTCCTTCGACCTCGTCGTCCGTGCGTGCTCATTCAATATTTGGAAAAGGCAGGTGCGCACAGCGGCCTTTCAGACGCCACTCGTTAGTTATTGCTGGCGATAAAAATTTTATTCATTTCTTACCTTGAAAGCATTCGGTGGAATAAAGGAAAAAGGAAAATGAAGTACCCGCATGACTCAATTTCCCCCACTAAGAGCGCTTATCGGCTGAGCTGATAAACACGAGCTCCCGATGCTGATTTTCAAGTAGGGGCAGGTGTGGGTGTGTATGATTTACGAGTCGGAAAAATCCCGAGTGTTTTCCAAACGCCAGAGAGAGAGAGAGAGATAAGGGGCGAAAAATGGTGACGTTATTTTTTAATTTTTTTATTTTATTTTTTTTATTTTAGTCGCGTCTTTCAGAAAAACCGATGATGGTCTATTCTCATCAACCAAAATGAATATGAACGAACGCAAACGGTGTTGTCATCTCGACGGAAAAATGTACGATGTAAATCCTAACGCGGACGAATTTTTTCTTCTCCCCTATTCTAAAAAAAAAAAAAAAAAAAAAAAAAAAAAGGTTCAACATGCTGCAAACTTGAGAAAAAAAAATCAAGGAGTGGCGATAGAAGAAAAAAAAAAAACTCTCCCAGCTTTGACGAAAAGTGAAAAGGAAGAGAAGCAAAAATGGTGGTGTCCCACCGCGAGAGCAGCATATCGTCCAACATCCGGGCGATAATCGAGCAGCTGAACCTCGACCCTCTGGAGCGCCGTCGGCTGATAGAGTCGCGGCCGGACGACGTCGACAGGTGCAAACAGCAGCTCCAGCAGCAACGCCAGGAGCAGAGGACGCACCAGCTCAGGCAGAAGCAGGTCGAGTCCTCGGGGCCGAGGGTTACCATCGGCGTTTACGGGCTAGGTAGGCGCGTCGTTGACGAGAACAAGAGGAACACGGCGACCATCGAGTTGCTAAGGACGAAGAAGCCGCTCATGCCCAGGCCCAGGCAGAGGGTCCCCGAGAAGATCGAGCTCGAAGACAAGGTTTTGGAGGTCGCTATTGACTTTTTTTTTCTTCTTTTTTTCAAGACTCACAATAAATATAAGAAATCAAATATAGGCTCGCGTAAAACGCGAAGGAAATAAGAGCCGAGGAAGCCCCGGTGGGGGTCGTTTTGAGCACTTTACGTAACAAATGTTGAGGAAAAAAATGATGCATCGAGCTCGAAAATCCAATATAGAGAGAAACTGACTGGGGGGTAACAAGCTTTGCACCAGCTCGCGTTTACTTGTATCGCGTGCCCAATGATGACCGAAGGGTGTGCTAAACGGATGGGGCACGCGAGAGGGCTCGGCGTTTCGTCCCACTCGATTCGTTCAAGTGCTAAATTTTCCCAACTCGCGATACAAATAATAACAATAATTGGGGAGGTTGTTTGGCCACTGGGAGAATCTTTCAATTTTGGCTTCTTTGACTCGTATGTCACGGGGATCGCTTGTTTAAATTAAATAGAAAATAGTCCTTTTTTTGTTTTTTACTTTTGGGAGTCACTTCGCTGAGAAAAAAAAATAATTTTTTGAAGATCATGTATACTATTATAAACTTCAATGACTCATGAACGACATGGCTTTTTAAACTAAAATATTTATGAAATTTTTCCACAAAATACTATCTTTTTTTGTGTTGAAAACCTTGGCTTTGACGCAAATTATCTTTAATTTTCGAGACAAACAATCATCAACCATGTCAGGCTATATCCATCACCGAGACATTCGAACTATTTATAGGAAAAAAAAAAAAAAATTACCATGCAAACTCCTAGACTTACAGCTTACTCCGATTACACTGCCGCAAACAAACCGGTCTCTGCAGTGGTGCACGGGCACGAGTTGGCATAAACGCCTATACATATATACGTGTTAGAGAAAAGAAAAGAGGCTCTCCTCTAACACCGCGCGATATCCTTACCTATATGTATACATATAAAATACCGTTACTATAGCGCACCGAGTAGAGGAGGTTCGCACGGCCAGCGTATACACTGAGTGCATTAAAAACGAGAACGCGAGCTCTTCTCGTCCACTTTTTTTTTGTTTCTCTCCTTTTTCACGGGAGTAAGTGCTTGATAGATGTAGGTATACGCTCTTTCGCATAGGAGGAAAAAAAAAAAAAAAAATGAAAAATATGGAAGCAAAAGGAGGCTCGCGATGTTCACGTTTACGGCCGATTTTTCGTATTCACATGCACCTCCTGAGTTTTATTTTCGGGACGAGAACTATATAAGTATCGTGTGGTGCCTCCTCCTCCTCCTTCGTGGCGATGTAACGGTGCTGCTGCCTCTATTGTAACTATATGGCAATAGAATTTTTCTTTTTTTTGTTTTGTTGGATGTTTACATCGTCGGTCGTTAAATTATTACTATTTTTCTTTTTTTTGTACTTAATATAAAGTGATAAGGATTCCGGGAAAGAGCTAAACATTTCTTCCAGTTCTACGATCATTCGTCGTGACGGGGAAAATACAATATAGACCGTGTGTAAATGATCATTTGAACTGAACATCTGGATTCGATTACTTATCGGTAATAATTCACGTATACACCGCACACAATGTGTAGTTTCCTCTTTTCGAAAAGAGAATTGTAACTTTATACGTCGAAGCCACCGTGTCGCAATGGATTATAGCTGTGTATGGGCGAGACTCGCGAGCTGTAATGAAATAATAAGGTAACGCACTCCACTTTCCCACAGTATAAAAATAATAAGCGGGGCCGATCGAGCTCTTGGTAACTCGTGTGTTGCCGACGCCTTGTGTGTGTATGTCCGATGCAGCCAGGCAACTCTATACTTAACAACACATATCTGTCGTAACGAGGCCGAAACTTGATGTGTAGCATTGGACATTCCTTTGGATTACTATATTTTTTTTTATTCCCTGTCGATTGGATATTAAGTATACTTTTGAGGAGTTTTTTTTAATATATATGTGTTAAAAGTGAACATTGTGGTTCGACCCAAATTGAAAATTAAAAGGCGCAGTTTTCCCATACTATACAAGCTCCAACAATATAAACGATCATCATCCCGAGCAAACAGTAACAAATGGATATGCGTGTGTATAATATCTTGGAAAGAAACCAATCGATGAGAAATCTATGGAAAAAGAAAAATATATAGTTGAGCAATTTTATTGTCTTGGCGTACTAATATCCTGTTTGTGTTCGTTTGCACCTTGTAGGTTCCGAAGAAAGATGCCTCCACCCCGACGACTCCCACGACCGTCGACACACCCACTTCGCCGTTCAAGGAGGATCTACGTATGTATAACTTTTTTCTTTCTTTTTCTTTTCTTTTTTTTTTTTTTTTTTTTTGCATGAATAGTGTTGTTTACGTTTCGTTTGTAAAATCTAGCACGCGAATTTCGTTGAAAATCCGATTGGTCGTTTAATAAATTTGAGTAATGAAAAAAAAAAAAAAAAGTCACACATTTACCAGATACGAGAGAAATGGACAAAGAAAATGGTTATTTATTCGCGCAACGAGAAGTGAAATTTACACTACGCACAAACTCGACCAAAACTTTGCGTCAACTTTGATTGGGCCCGAAAGACAGAGGGAAACGAGAGCTGTTGTGAGCCGGTGCCGCAGACCCGAATTTAGAGCCAAAGGTACAAAATTAGCGCGACTGTCGACGCAATCGTACCGATTGAAAATTTAGACCCCCTCGAGAGAGAGGAACGATTTACGGGCACGCGCGTGAACGGGTACACATACGCGCGATGGGGAGAACATTGCCTCCTCGACGAATAATTTCCTGTGCTTCGGATCGAATATGTATATACATGGACGTGTAGTAGAGTTTCGGCCGTACAGATGAGCGTATCAATCGACCGTCGCGCGTTTTTTAATTCTCGTTTTCCCGAAAACAACAATACCGATCGATCGGCTGGTCGTTAAGCACTGCGTGGAACGGTAAAAATTTCATGTTATCGGAAGGATGGAAAAAATAGTTGTAGAAAAAGAACCAACGACTTGACTTTTTATTGCACAAGATACGCGCACCTCGTGTGATACAGTCCGAGTACAGGTGCCCAAGGTAATCCAAGATAAGAGAAAAAAAAGCACGGGGTTTTTCTCCGAAGATTGCTTTTTTTTTTTTTTTTTTTTTTTTTTTTTGCACCCCTCTGGAAACTGGTGACGTATATAGTGATGGATACCATCTCTGAAAGCCAAAATTGTTGCGCGTGGTACAAATTGTTATCATCAATATTTATTTCAAGTAGAAAAAAAAAGCAGGAAAAATACTAATGGAAAAAAAAAAAAAAAATCTTCCACAGCGGATCTGTCGGCGCGCACGTTGAACCACGAAGCCGCCAAGCACCGGATCTCCGTGCGGCCCAAGAACCGCCGGCCGCCCCTGCGCTCGGGCACCACCTCCCATCAGCCGACCGACAGCCTCGACGCGAGCCGGCCGCGCATCGACAGCATCTCCGAGCTCTCGGCCGACACCCCCGACAGCCTCGAGACCAGCGACAACAACGGGCCAACCGAGCCCCCGGCCCCCGACCCCTCGCCCCCGCAACCCACCCCCGTGCTCCGCAAGTCCTCGAGCAAGGTGCTGCGCAACTCGGAGCTCTTCGAGGAGCTCAAGGCCAAGCTGCCGGTCCTGCGCAAGCCCGCGGTCTCCCCCGACAGCCTCGACTCCGCCACCGAGGAGGACGGGAGGCCCAAGCCGAGGCCCCGGCACCCATCCACCGGCTCCGAGAGGTCCAGCCCGAGGCGGACCCCCCTCGCCCTGTCCGGCTCGAGCCAACGGCTGTCCAAGTCCCCGGACAGTCTCGAGGGCACCTCCCCCGGCTGGCTGAGCAAGTCGAGCGAGGGCCTCTTCGAGCCCGCCAAGCTGCTCTCCTCCTCGGACACGGAGACCGGGCATCCGCCGGTGCCGGCCGCGCGCAAGCTCCTCCCACCCAGGCAACAGCAGAAACAACAGCAGGAGCACACCAAGTCGCAGGAGCAGGTCTGCTGCAGCAAGTCCCTGGACAGCTTGGAGGCTCTCGATTGCGCCGGGGAGGGGAGGGAGCGCAGGCGCAGTAGCTTCGAGATCAGGCCCCGGCGGGGCAGCGTCAGCCAGCACCACCACCACCAGCAGGAAGTGGTGCTGCCCCAGCACAGGCTCATGTCCAAGTCGACCGAGTGCTTCGACTCGACGAGCCTGCAGGAGCGCCGGAGGCGCCAGCAGCAGCAGCTAAGGGCCAGCAGGGCCGAGGAGAAGAGGAACAAGCGGGCGAGCTTGTCGGAGGTCAACCTGTCGGCGAGGGGTGGTACAAAGTCCCTGGTCTTGTTGTCCGAGAGCTTGGAGAAGATAGGGGGCGGTGGCGAGCCGACGACCAACGGCGGTGGTTACTGGAGGCCGAAGCGCGTGGCGCACTCGTCCGAGAGCTCGGACAACCTGGACTTGAACGACAACTGTAGGCTGGAGAACAGGAGATCGGCGCCCAAGCCCTGCCGGCTGCAGAAGAGCTCGGAGAGCTCGGAGTTGGGTAGCACCGATACCCTGGACTCGGCGGACCGGAGGATAACGATCAAGTCGTCGGACAGCGAGGAGACGCTCGACAGCCTCGACAGGGAGCTGCTGCTGCAACAGCAGGCCGACCAGGACGAGAGCGCGCTGGATGGGCGAGGAAAGAGCAGCGAGGAGGAGGAGGAGGAGGAGGAAGAGGATGGAGTCGTGGAAGACGAGACGCCGGTGGAGGAGAAGGTGGGGACGTACTGGAAGGACAGCAGCAACAACCTGGACATACACCTGTTGACGTACGCGCTGGCCTCGAGGGTGCAGGAGAATGGCAACAGGGAGGTGGTGGAGGAGGATACGGCCGAGGACGGTCGAGTCGACGAGGATGAGAAGTCGGTTTTGATTGGCAAGCAGTTGAGGGGTGGCTCGCCGGTTCACGGCTACCAAAAAAAGAAGAAGCAGCGACAGTTGCAGCAGTCGAGTTGTTCCGAGGACAACAAGACCCTCGGCTCGTTTAATAATCAGCTCTCGAGTAGGACGGTGACGACGGATGAGGACTTGCAGAACATGCTCAACGGGAATATATCCGAGGTGACGACGGACACCAGGAGCTTTAAGGAAAAACTCATCATGTTCGAGAAGCTGGGCAAGTGAATTCGTCGATCGATGGCGCATTCGCGGAATTGCCAGCCGAAGGACCGATGTGTCGATGTTTATTACAGTACTGGGCTGGAGTTTCGAGATGTCGGCGTATTTTTTTTTTTTTTTTTTTTTGTTATCATTTCTTCGTTTAAATTGATAAACCAGTACGTTTTTGTGACGGTTTTTGTCGGTTTACGCTTGTTCGATGCACGTGGTGAAAGATCTCGGTTTCGCGGAGAAACTGTTATTTTTTTTTTCAAGATGCATTTGTACGAAGGAATGAGTGCGGTTCTGTGGCGTATGTATTCGGGGATGATGTTTGATTTTTTACAATTGAAGCACGAGAGATCATTTTTTCAAATTTATTGACTTTTGATTGGTATGTGGTGGAATGATGATGATGAAAAGTAAAGACTGTATGATTCAATCGCTGACTTTAATTATGTATATCAACGAGGAGTGTTAAATTATTGTTTACGTACTGTAAAAAGGAGTAATCGCTTGGAAATCTTAGAAACGTCGTTTTTTTTTCCATCATACGGAACGCGACTTGTACCAGCTGTCATGTCGGTTCAAACGCAGAAATGTTCATTTGCTTTCAAGTTTGGTGTGACTTTTTGATACGCTGAGATCCAGCAATGATTAACGGCTAGTCTTTCACTGGCGTTAGACGAAATTATTTTTGAGATTTCCACTCGACGCCTGCATCCCTTAAGTACTCGTTATTATTACTTTTTTTTTTTTTATTCGGCAAGAAAAAGATCATTTGTATTTATACGCGTGGCAATGGAGCAGTATTGCCTAATAATGTATGTGCTTGCAGCATCTACTTAATGTTTTTTTTTCTCTCTCAAACGTAACGATTTTTCCTTTTTTCTTTTTTGTAAATAAATAATTAAGTGTAGAGTGCTCTTTATCTTCGTGTTTTGGCGGTTGTAAAGTATATCACCCTATTTTTGGGCTACTATCAAAATAGATTTTACAAAAATACGGAAAAGAAATATTATGTATAAACGAGTTTTGGCGAAATCTTTTTTTTTTTTTTTTTAGCCTTAAGTGCCTTACACGTGAGCTCGATCGATCACTTGACGAAATTATGAAAAAAAAAATAAAAAAATAAAAATGGACAAACGATTCCATGTTAAATGTGTTAAAAAATCAAATGAGTCTTGAGTTTAAAAATAGCCGAAATGAAGATGTAACAATTTTAGAAACTTAGAAGTTGAATTGTAAAAATGTTCAGTAAATAAGATTTTGCCAATTTAAAAAATGTGTAAATAACAGTTTGAACATTATTTATTCTTTTCCATAATCCACACACATGGTCATTTAAAGTACAGTATTGTACAAAAAATCTTGCAAACGTGCACATACCTCAGATATTAAAGAAAAACGTGGTATTAATAAATTTTACATCAAAATCAAATACTACATCACAAATAGAGTACTTCTCACATCACAATAAAGTCACGAAAAAATTGGAAACCTCACCAAACACCTAACAAAGATTTTTCACATGCAATCAAAGAGATTGGGAATAAATGCAGGTATCAGGTGATTTTAATCACAGGATATTTTTTGTATTCTTAAATTATTTAGTTTTTTTTTTGTGTAAAAATGGGAATGTATAATGCATTCAAAGTACACTTTGTTTGCATGAAAACTCTGTTCTAGTGTCTTTTAAGACATAATATATTTTTATAAACAGAAATGCATGACCCATCAATGCGCTTTCATGATTAAAGTAATTAAAATAGTTTTTCTCAACGTGCGGAAAATCACAATACTTCAATCGTGATTCATTACAAAAGAATCAGTCAATCTTAATTCGAAATGCTTTGAAATATTTAATCAAGTCGAAAATAGAAACATTACATTTTGTTCATCAACTAGTTTATAAAACTTTTTTATGCACTGGGTTTTTCGTCAACAATTACGTATCAGTCAATACAGAAAAATTCTTTCAAGAATACTCCTCGTAAACTCACGCATTCCAAATGTAATCTTTAACAAAAACATAATTACAAACATGTTTATTGAAAAGGTAATTTACAATTTAAACTTGGCTTACATAATTTCTTTATGTACAAATAATCAAAACTGTAGTTTGCGGTAGTTAAAAATATCTCATCCTCTCAATAGTCTTTACATTTTTAAACAATAATTGGTGATATGATTCAACTTTCAAATTCAGCACTTTTCAATAATATTTATAAGCTGTATATATTGCTAAAAAATACTTGAACAGGTAAAATGCTTTATGTACAGCAGAGTGGTGCTTTAAAAAAAAATAAAAATAAAAATAAAAATTAAACATCTGCTTCTATGTACTGTATTCATAAATATAATACATATGGATGGAACAAATGCTAAAATGCAAAGACTAATTATTAAGGTACGTACATGTTTGAATGTTTATGGTGCTGGGGAAAACAGAAAAATTTAACAAACAATGAGGCGTACTTGGTACAAAAATCAATCAGTTAAAAAAAAAAAGCAGTTAAAATCAATGCAAGTGTAAATGCTCATTAGAAAAAAATATACAATATTATCACTTGAATCATTTCAAACAATTATACGACCTATGATATCAACAATAGAATCACTTGGAGGCCAAAGTTTAGTTTTCTGTGGAGATGACTACACGTTAAAATCACATTACCCAAAAACTCTATTATATGTACAACTTTCATTAGGAACAAAAAGAAGTCCCTAACATATCAAACCACAAGATTCAAGCCCATCTAATGGCTGCACTCATATCTATCAGCAGTGAAGAAACTCCTTTGGTGTGCGGCATAACATTGGAATGAGGACCGTGAACAACGAGGAGAAGCAGAATAAAATGCGGCAATGAACTGAATCACAGCTCTTCGTGAGTATCTCGCCAGGTTGAACTGTCGTGGAAATCGTATTTTTTTTCTATCAGGTTCATGTTGCAAGCAGCTGGCGTTGCGAATTCCATGGCGTATTCACATCTGTTAGGCTCGCTCACTGAAGTAATCATGTGTTCAGTGCTACATGACAAGGTGACAATGGTCGAACGAGCCGGTCCGTTCCAGCATGTCAGGCCCCGGTCGAATTTCACCTTGGTATACTTGTGATCTCCTTCACCACCAATCCACGAATTCCACTGTCCCAAGTTGACTTCAGAACCACCAGATTTCGAGCGCTGTGTTATTTTGCCAAACAAGCACAAGCTGTAGGTGTACTCAGATGTATCATAATCAAAACACTGGCCATCAAGCGGCGCAAACTCGTTGTTAGGTCCATAGTCCCGCTGGACACGTTCCTCTGTGAAATTGCAATTTATTTTAGTTAATCATAGATTTTTTTTTTTAATATTACGTAACTTTAAACTTGCCATGTTGACGAATTTCATTGTGAAGATCAAGCACAGCACGCTCTGCCCGTTGGTAGTCTTCTCTGGCTTTTTTGGCTTGATTTATAATTGCTTCAGTCTCTGGATCATATTGAACGCTTTCTTTTTCCTCCTCTTTATGTGTACCCTCTTCGTGGTGTTCATTTTCTTCTTCACGGTGTTCACTTTCCTCTTCAAGATTTTCATGCTCCTCTTCAAGACCTTCCTGCTCCTCTTCTGGGTGTTCGTGCTCCTCTTCAGGGAGTTCCTGCTCCTCTTCAGGATGTTGCTGCTCTTCATTGGGATGTTCATGCTCCACTGTAAAAGGTTCATCTCTCTTCTCTGGGATTACTTCATCTGTCATTGGAGGCTTGAAAAGACCTACAAAGGTGATAAAATTTTGTAAACAAAATTTTTTTTAAATATCATTGATGTATTGATTGCATGCACTAGTGTGATATGCTTTAAATGTACATAGTTCTGGTGAAAAACTTTTTCTGCAGTAATTTATGGAGTAGAGAATGTTGAATATTGTTATCATTAATTCAGTAGCAAACATTCACTTTTTTCGAGGTCAGGTCAAATGAAACACGTTCATTAACTTTACTTTAAAATTCAAGTGCATTCATTATTCACAAGAGTTGACGGTCAGTATTCAACATAGTAAAACAATATGCATTTGTTCAGAAAAAAAAGTCAACTATTACCTTCTTCTTTCATAATGAGAGGCTTAATGTAGAGCCAGACAACAGAAGTAAATTCTTCCAAATTTACTTCTTCCTTGTTGTTTAGGAAATACATAACTTCTTCTCTGCTGACTTCAGCATCATTATTCTTATCGAATATATGGTCTTCCTGCAACTCAGATATTGTCAAAACACCATTTTGGTCTAAATCCAAGCGATTGAAGTAATCCTCGGGATTGTGCTCAGCAGTTTCCAGAATTTCTTCATTTAATGCAGGTTCAAGCTTTTTCTCTTCATGTATTGGCACCTTTTCGTACTTTTTCAAAGCATCTTTTTCGTTGTTTTCGGCCCACACTTTCATAGTTTCCATCTCTTTTTTTACACGTTCAGCTTCCAAAATATCAGCTTTTAATTTGTTTATCATCTCCTGTGCCTCAACCTTCACATTTTTGCCTTTTTCTATCAGATCGTCACGGATTTTTCCACCTTCTTGGAACAGCATAGCGTTTTTTTCTGTCTCTTTGAGCTCTATGTCAGCTAATTCTTTACAGTTATCCCTACAAGTGATGGAATCAGACATATACTCGTCACTACCATCACAGCAATCACAGACTGCGTCGTTCACCCATCCAGAGGGAACAAAATATCCTTTGTATCCTGTAGAAAGTTATATTATTTAACATTTTGTATTGTGAGACTAACATTTTCGAAACACTGGTAGAAATAAAAACAAAAGCCTCATTTATATCAATAAACAGCGATTTCATTTGTAGATAAATTTGCAAAACTACAGTTTCCACAACTAAGTTCTACACGTTTCCACCTAATTATACATTGTCATTTTGCTGACGCTTATCTACGCTGTTGACATGAAATCTTAGATAAAAACTAGAGTTATGTTATGTTTAATAGAAAAAAAGATAACGTGATTACGCTTAATCTTTTTCAACGGGTCATTACGTTAAGTATAAGATAACGATCAATGACAAAAAATAAACAACCAGTTGCAATACAAATAAAAATTTAATAGGCTGACATTCTTAAAGCCAATTTTTCAAAAATAGCGTTATCTATAACAGATTACCATATTAAACTAAGTGAACCATCAAAATAACCGGACTCATAATAAAAAAAAAAAAAACTGTATCCCCCAAAACTTAACAATTATTTGCTCAACTAAAAAACAGAAGTAGACCAAGTAAAAATCTACAATTTAGGTTTAATATTCAATTACACACGTAAGTATAAATGAAACAAATAAAGCTAATAATCACCATTGTTGCGACAGTAAAAGTACCCGTTAGGACACGCAGAGGTGCCGGGCTCGTCGCTGCCGTCCTCGCAATCACAGAAATCATCATTGACCATTTTGAAGTCGATGGAATCGTTGTTATAGAGGCACTCGAACGTTGGCTTCGTAGGATCGTAAAGGGCAGCCTTGGAGGCTGGCACTCCGCGCACGAGGAACTTGCCAGGACCAGCGGCTGGGCCATCCTTCTGCTGTCGGTTGGGGCCAAGGCCTCCCAGGACATACGAGGAGGTTAGGGCGAGCAGCAGCATCAGTAACAGAAGCCCGAAATACCGCATCTTTCGTATTGTTCGTTTTTTTTGTTTATTTATTGCTGCTCCGACGCAAAACTTGAAGTGCAATGTGCCTGTAATGCGTATTCTAACGTGTATAAGGCAAAAGAGATTTACTTGCTTCTTCTTCTTTTTTTTTTTTTCAAGGGATGGTATTAAAGTGTATTTTTAAGAGTGTTTACATATTACGTGTACAAAACTTACAATGTTGGAGAAAGTAGGTGAAAGGTTATTGCAGACGTGGATCCCACCGTGCACGGTGCGGCCACTGACGGGATTCACGGCCAGGATTCACCATTCACTGGATATCGTTTTCTGCTTAGCCCATTGCCCATAAACGATAACGGTACATCGCCATCTAGCGAGCCTGATTCCGAACTAAAAAAGTACCATATTTCTTTGGAAAGAAATTTCACTAGAAAAGTTACTAGGCTATAGGGAATGTATTCCAAAATTTCTTTTATAGTACTTTTAGTACTTTTTAGTTCAGAATCAGGCTCGCTAGATGGCGCTGAAAAGAATGCACGGTGCCTACTTTATCTTGCTGTGGGACTTATCCATGGAGCTGTTGAACTTACTTACCTTTGGAGTTGTTGCACAGCAGGAAATTTCGAATTAGTTGAACGCTGCCAGCCTTTGATTTTTTGTCCGCATTGTTTGCATAATGATAATTTAAGTATGTATACTTAAAACTTTTGTATTAGGACGACAAAACCGTAGTTGTAAGGCTTGTAAGTATAATAGTTATGTTGGAGGAGACATTATAGGTATACGTTGTACTTGTACACCTCCGGTGGATTTGTGTATGATGGTAGTGAGTCCTTGTTACCGCTTGCTTACATTACTCAATACACTCGCCTATTATGTTACATACCTATATCTAACCATTCCACACGCACTGCGCTGAAGATGATATTACGAGAACAAGAGGTATGGCCTCAGAAGTATTCATATATCTATATAATAAACGACAATGTACTTGTAACTTGTACCTAAATGTAAATATATACACATTTGTTCATACCTCGCACGAGGTCAGAGTCACAACCTTATATACAGAAAAAAAGTTATAAGTACTTATACATAAGTCTCTCTGGTTTACATGCCCGTCCTTGCTCTATTCTTTTTTTATTACGCAACTTCTCGTGCAACATAAGTTATTCATACATCTCTTTTTCCGGCAAGTTTTCATGCTATATATTTGCACGAGAGGTCTCACATGCGTGTATATTCATGTAACGGTTGACATGATTCCGCAATAGATAAAAATATAAGGTGCTTCTCAAGCGTGATATTGTACTTATTTTTGCAACAATTGATAAGTAAATATGCACAATTCAAACTTTTGAGCGTTCCTGCGCAGTCTACTGCGCAAGTCCGAGAGAATTTTCTCTCCCGCTTCCCCGCTTCCCCCTCTCTCGCTGAAATCCAATATGGCCGCGGTCGGCATCGAATTCCGGACCGCAGGCCCCTTTTTGTCATTTTCTTCCGTTTTAACAATTGTAAGTAGCCTGTTCGTACACGAAAAGCATATGGTAGCATACGTACATTGATAAAGTAAGTAAATACGAGTTAGGAAGAGTTGCCCGTGGTAGAAAGTACCTACTTACATTGTAGGTTAAACGGATGAAAAAGTTAAGTGTCTTCAATGACTTTACAGACTCCGCAGAATGTGATGTAATGAACGAAAAACAGAGTTATGATCACTTATGAGTGTGTATTTAACGGCCGGCCGGCCGCCTGCAACGCAACCTGACATGATATCACAATTGTGAGCTTATAAGCTTTCGCCAACGATTGACCGATCGACGTCCAAACACTCCAAACCCGTATTAGGTATACCTATACATGTATACCTTACACCCTGATCTTTAAGTTCACAAGTCCCTTGGAGTTTCGAGTGTTGACATTAGTTACGAGTCACAGTCGTTAGACTCAGATGAATTTATTGAAAGAACACTCGTTTTTCATCAAATAACAGACTCCGTACATATCTTTAACTTTAAATCCAGCATTATTAGTCATTAGTAAAAGCGCCCAGTGTTTATTTGATGTAACAATAGATTTTCAGTAATTAGCTTAATCATTCATGAGTGTTGGAGCGCTCCAAATTTTTATTTTGTGTATGTAAAGGTGTACAATGTACATAGTTATACAAAATGTAGCTCCCACATTTATGAACGAAGTAATCTAACGTTCATATATGTTAATAGATGTACAAATGAATAGTCATACCAAGATTGGAGTCAATCTTCTATTTTGTGGTAATCCATAGAAGTTATGACTCTTGTGGATATGAAGTTACAAGAGAATTAGTATAGGTTCCATATACATGTTCTATGGACTGATGAAACATTTTGGTGAGTTCATTTTTTGAGCCACTTGTTCTTAAAATAGGGATGATTTGCGTTCTTGGATTGTAAATCCAAATTACAAGCTTTAAGCTTTCTTCCAATAGAAAATATTTGAACTATGCATTTTCCATAAAATTGATTCATAAAGTTTTCCTTCCTAAACAAAAGTACAAAAATTGCAGAGTATTATGTTTATTAAAACTTACAGTTGATACTTTTCTGCTTATTTGTTTACTTAAAAGTCATTGTTTTTTATTTTCAGCAAATACTTAAAAATACAATAATTTAATCAATTACAACCCTATGTGGATGGCCACTCTTGACCATGATAATGGAGCCACAGTTCAATAACTGCATAGTTTTTGTTGTGCTAAGAGTGAGTATTTTGAAAATATTTTCTTTCAAGTCTATTCAAAAGTTAAAAACAAATTTATTACATTTTGGAAATAATAAAAGTCATTAAGTGAGATGCAGCAGTAATTAAAAGTACTTGTTATGATATTTTTAAGAGTATTTTAAAAAAGAAGTATTTTTAAATAGATGTACATCACCAAGTGCAATTGTAGCTTCTACTTTTCAGATATTTTGATATCCAATGCTTGGCAATGCCGGAAACAAGTATTGAATACATTCCAGGAATCTTTCCGGATATTACCCAGGTATAATGTTTGAAAAGCAAATTCTTATTTGAACCTTATAATAAGGTATTAGCATAATATCCCGGGATGTGCATAATGGCTTCGGAATTGCGTGTCGTTTTACACAGAAGCCCATGTCTGTGGACGCGCTCTTGAGCTTGTATTCGGATATATCGTTTTCCACAAGATACACGATACCGTCACTTACACTTTCGTTCGCTATTGAAAAGTTTCTCAAGCTTTAACCTCGAGCCTATTTGCATAATGAAAGTACTTAGTGGTTTAAACGTTTTAAATAAAATTGCAATTCCTGTCAGTTGTAAATTACGTAAATTTTTCTATGACGAACAACAATTAAAAGATTGCATAAAATTCTTGAAAATCATAGGTATATTCACGCGATGTAGTTGCACTCAATCAGAGTGTTCGGTGATTTATTTTAATGAAAGCGAAGACAAACTATTGACAGTTACCCAACTAAACGTACTAATACGTGTACACATTCACGCGGAATTTTAATGCTACAGTACGTGTACAACCGTTCGATGACAAATTAATGTCGTTGCATCAGTTAGCCACTGTGCGATGTGCAGCCCACACAGGACTTTACCTGCGTTCTAATTAACGCAGACGACGAAAATTGGATTAAATCGTAATTGAAATGATTACAAAGTGCGGATCGAGGACTAACCCGTGCGTGGGTAAATAATACATGGCATAAATTTGCTTTACTAATTTCAACAATGATTTAGATTTGACGCCAGATTATTGGCCCTGTGATACCGATGCACGGGTGTACACAATAGTTTCGTTTTGTTGAAATTTAATTTATGGTATATTAAATATATACAGCCGATGATTCACAATAATCTGGATGAAATTCATACTTTGCTCTCGTCCATTTTTAAATTAAATTATTCGATATTTCGAGTCAAGAAAAAAACCTTTTTCTTCTCTCTTGTATGGCAATGAAATCTTGTATAAAATTAATGTTTCATATTTAACATCCTAGCTAGCAAACTTTGACGACGCGAACTTGTTAATTGCATTAGCCGAAGTGCAAGTGCTAAAACAACTTGACGGGATTAACGTATAGATTACACAATATATTGACGATTCATTAGGAGGGAATATATTTCCATCCTTATTTGCATGAGAAAAAAAAAACAAACAAAAGATCACCTGTTGCATTTGAAACTAATTGTCGGTTATCAAACGGTGCTAAAAAAGATTGCTACTTACATTTCGTCAAAAAACAAAATTGCCACTCCGGAGTCGGGAGGAGAGAAGAAGGAGACAGCGAAGAGAGATCGGCGACGGCGCACGATGTTGTAGCCGTAGTCCACCTCTCCTCCATCCCACTTTAGCTCGCGACATGCGCGTATATGCACTGATATCGTCGGGGGGTGTCGGGAGTCGGGGGAGGCGCACAGAGAAGCGGTCGGTTACTGCTCCGGCGCGACAGTTCAGCCACGGGCGTCGTGGAATACGCATTGATACACCACCGTTGTTGTCCGTATCACGTTGCGTTTTACAGATTTACATCTTGCGATAAAATCGGTATCGGATTTTCATTTCGTTTTGTTGCAAAAAGTTTGAAAAAAAAAAATCAAGTCGTGACCTCGTTCTTGTTATCGTTGCAGCTGTTGGTACCTTAAATTGTTAACGAGAAATATCGGAGAATCGTTGTGTCATTTGATTGTTGTTGCGAGCAAAATATATATTTTGTAACTCGTGACATTGAGGCGAGAGAAAAGAAGATGCTTGTGCGCGACTCCGGATGAGAGTGGATCATCGCGACTGGACCGTTCGTCTTTCCTCTCATTTGCAGCTATTTAACTGTCATGTGTGCATCTCTTTAGGCAGATATAATGGTGACGCTTTGCTAGGACTCGATCGCTGCAGTGCCGATTTCGTCTATCGTACTTCCAATCGATAAGCAACAACACGTGGAGTAAATATAGCGGAGTCACATCTTTGTCGGTCGAGATGACGTGCGACGACAGCTGCTGTCAGGATGAGGTCGAGACGTCAGCGTCGGGGGCTGTGGAGAGCGACAGGCACGATATTTCTAAGGTTAGTGGAAGCACTACCTATATATATCTGTACTTGTTATTGTTATACACACCGTTTGTTTGGTTTCGGAGCACGCGCGCTCGCTCCAAGTGAGATGCAACTTTGGTTTGGTGTTTGGGGACTGTGTCTTCGGAACTTTGATCAAAATTAATATTTTAATACTGTTGTATAATACAAGTAATTAATAAATTACTGTACAATCTCAAAAAGAGGAGAGCAACCAAATTGTACTTGAGCATATAGCCGGAGAAATGTACAGTATGTATTTATTGTTTTAGGTGTCGCAACAAATTTTATTTATTTTTTTTTTTTTAATAAATAAGAAGCTTACTACTCACTGTCACGAGTGTCTTTCATAAATAGTATAAACAAATCATTGTTTTGATTATGACTTTAAGAAAAAAAGATCTCACAGTTCGTACACTTTGGTATGGTTGATTAACCAGAGCTACATTACTGCATCCACCACAACAGTAGGTAATAAAGACGGTTTTTTCCCTATTCACATTCATGCAGTCTCATTGATGAACCTTGGCTCGAGAATTCAAAGCATTTTCATATTGTTCACGCAGATAGCATTAGCTCGGGAAGCATCGAATATGCAAATTCCGGGGTCCATTCGAACTCTTGGCTTTGCCGACGAGCGATGAAATAATATACCTATTGCGAACGTAGTGCGCGTATATTGAGTAATTTATACGAAAATTATGTTTGAGACACTTTAATTTGGTAAACATGTGCATGCGTATTATTCATTCGAGATCGTAGGAAAATAACGATCTTTCACTTGCTTTGTATAGACACTGTTAAGCGGTAAAATAACTGGTGGTTCTCCATCTCTTATCGTCTCGCTCGTCGAAAGCTTGTTTGAAATGTATATCTTTGAGGATCAAGTGAAATTATGGTAGCACAGACGCCGGAGCACTTAATTATGCTTTGATTTGGCCTCTTCAGAACTTCTATGGTAGCTCGTTATATTTTTTACTCATCCGTAATCTTAGTAGTATGATGAAATGTAGCTAACACTCCCAGCTTTAATTGGCACGAATGAGAAAAAAAACTTTCTTGTACCGTTTTCACAAAATGTTTTTCATCGAATGGTTATTATTATTATTATTTTTAAATTGATCTATGCTAAGGCGCTAGTTTCATGCTTATTATGCAAGTATTACGTTGATAAGGAAGTACATGTACCCGTGCGCGCGTAAAAGAACCTGTACGGCGGATAATAGCCTGGAATTTCGTGATCATTAAAAAACAGAGATTCGTATCCCAGATATCTAACTTAAACAAAGGAGCCTTTGATCCATAATAATTCACGTGAAAACGCACACTTGCACGTCCATTGTAATAACACGTGCAACTGTACTCCAATCTCTCTTGGAACTCGAAAAAATTCAATTCACAGCGAAACTTTGAAAAGACTTTGCATTCGTGCAGTGTTTTTGAACAATTGGCAAAAAATAATGGTAGAGATCTTACATCACTTTTTTCCACTCTTCATACAATTATTTGCTCTACACACGATCCACTCTTCGATGGCGAAAAACATAACAAGAGCACAACGACGTGAAATCGCTCATCCAAAAAAAAAAAAAAAAAAAAAAAAAAAAAACGCATAAATCACCAGCTCGACGTATTCAAATCAATCGATTTCCCAACATGTGTGTCTCTCCGTGTAGACGCGCGAGATCCACCAGCAATGCACCGCCGCGTACATACGTAATATACAAATGCATAATGCATAACAACGCTGGTTATAACATAACGTGGATATCGCTACATGTTGGTTCACTGAAACAGAAACGAGAGATCGGAATGCGACGAGACAATGAAGGCATGAGTTTGAAAATTACGGGACTCGGCCATTCTATACTTGCGGCTTCGTGAGAAAAAAAAGAGGCCGCTATAAGCAAGAGTGCGATGCTCAACCTTCGAGATTTCCATGTATGTTTGCCGTGCATTGCGCAAACCGTGCGCGAGAGCGCGTCTGTGTGTGATACGACTTATCGGGAATCTGATCGATTACGCGTATACGTGTATAATATATACGCGCTCTATTCTCTTGAGTTGTGTGCAATATGTATATATGATTGCCGTACAGGTCCCGATCATGAGATCTGTTTTCTATTTCTTTCATTTTTTTTACAAGCCGTAACAATGCTATGGTCATTAACGTGCAATGTGCATTCGATTTATCGATCGAACAGATTGAAAGTGTAATTGTTTTTTTTTTTTTTTTTTTTATAGCTAGAACAAGGGAGTGAATAGTAAAATGAAAGTACACCAAAAGTATATAATTTTCTTTCATAACCGGCAAAAGTTAAAGCTCAACGGGTTTGCAATGTTGTATGTAATGGCAAAAGAAATGTGACGTTTTTGTTATGCTTTGTCCCATGCTTGATTTCAAGGAAATTTCCATTTCTTACTCAAATTGTACGAGCTTGTGTCTGTAGGGGAAAAAAAGAGAATAACCGTGTTATTTACGCAAGAGTAAAACATTTGAATTGTCGGAAAAGTAAATGTTGAGTACAACAAATAAAAATGTATGAAAATACGATTCAGGTCACAATAATACGATGCATGAAAATAATAAAATTTTCTCTTTCTGCTTCCTCTTTTTTTGCTACCATACACGTTTTATATTTTCATCGAGTTTTGTACAATCCTTTTCTTTTTATCTCAACAAATTTTTTGCGAATAAAGATCGTTTATCAGTATTGTGTGTGTATTGTAAAAAATTTCGGCACATGTAAATAAGAGTTGTTTTAGTATGCTTTATCAGACGATGTTTGGAACTGTAAGGATATGAGGTCAAAGTTGCTAGCTCCTCGTAAATATTGAAGTAACGAAACTTCTTTAACAAAAGGAAAAAAAAACAAGCCAAGTTCACGATCCGATTGCAACGATACATTTTATCGGGGTCGTAAATAATACTATACTGTCGAACTATATCGTAAAAAATTCGCTCAAGAGATCACGGTACAAAATTGTACGTATCAAGTCTATCTTTAGGTCTTCATTCCGAAAAATGCAGCGATCATCAACACCAACTTCATGTGTAAACATTAACACACAAATCATCATGTATTGATTTCAGGTTTATTTTTCCTTGCAAGTGATTATCATTATTTGCAACAACATCCGATAAGTATACACGTGACACAAGCGTTATTTCACTCTACGTAGCCGTGACAAGATGTATTTGTATGATTTGTGTATACATTACACATAGTCACTTTCAAAGTAACAATTTCCTGTGTTTCCGCCAGTATCACGTTCTATCAGTCTTGACACGTCAAAAAAAAGAAAAAACTCTACGAACGAAACTCACTTGCTTCAGACCCGAAGCTATTATAATTAAAAAACAGAAATGACACTCGGGAAACAGTGAGGATACGGATATGAAACAGTACCTACGTGTTTTTTCTTCGTATCGTTCATAATATAGGTACGCACTAGCGCACCACTAACCTATTGCTCTTCGCTGAAGCTCTTCTGTTTTCCCATTTTCCTTCTCATCTTCCCCCCATTTCCAGAGAGTTTATTTTAAATTTTCATTTCAAAAGGGGCAGAGCCATAGCTCCAATACAAATGAAAATAAACGTTATCGTGCACACTTCATTAAACATTCTAATTAAACTCAAAAACCCATACCTTTGGCTTTTCTGTTGTCCTAATTGAATTTCTCCCTCTCCTTTCCCAAGGGACGGAAGGACCTTAGGTATACTCTCCCGTGTTTATTTATCTGTCGTATACTTATTTAACTGTGGAGCGCTATTTATATACGTACCTATGTTTTATTACAATATAATATTACCTTGCGATGGTTGAAAAAAAGAGTACTAGAACGTAGTTTTTTTTAATGGTTTTTTTATTTTGTATTTATCGATGTAAAATATATGTCAGTGACAACAAGTACGTATAGACACTCTTCAAGATATGATTGTACTATCTTGACGCTTGAAGAAAGAAAAAAAAAATAAACAGGAAAAAAAGCACTAAATGTTTCAGTAAAGCTCACACTTACACAGCCATTTTTGTATACGATAAATATTTAGAAGAGGTGCATGTGTACCGCATTTTTAGTCAAAAAAACAAAACAAAAAAGAAAGAGTACAGTATACGCCGTGTTTTTCCTGTCATTGGATCGACACGACAGACTCGGACAATCGCCGAGGGATGTAGTCGAAAACCGCAGGCGATACCTCCACTCACAAACGTTGCGATACAACACTAACTGTATACCGAGAGTTTTCACCCCTTGCGAGAGGGCAGCCTATTGCTCGATTCACCAAAGTCGTTTAATATACAGTTGACATGCGGGGTTCAATGTTCCGATGACCCGGCAATTGGTTTAAATAGTTCTGTTAATTACCTCATAGGGATGAGAAACGTATTGACTTGACACTTTTGTCTTTAGAAGGGAGAGAGAAACCGGCGTCTTGGCCGAAGCAACCCGTTTACATATGTATACGGGAGATTTTCACATAGGTACCAATCCCCGGACGCGTGAGGGTATATTCGGCGCGATTAATTTTCACGGCGCACTTCGCGTCTCCTTAAGGACATTTCCGCCGTTTTGACACTTGGCCCGCGCCACGTCTTTCGCCCGGCTAATGAAATTTTCCACTCCCCCTCTCCTATTTTTGCGCCTCGGCAGCACGAAGGGATCAATTATTTGCCCCGGGGAATATCGAGTTAGCTTCCCTCGGTTTTCTCAAAAGCATCACACGGCGCGATTTTCATTACATCACCCAGTCAAAGGCTACGTATGGTCGGGCGTTTAACCATTTTGGCAATAGCACACACACACACGCGCGCACACCATACACACATATACATATTCTCGCGCAGGCTCTGATCGCATCGCGGCATTCGATGAATGAGTTTGGCGGCTGACGCCGGCACTGTGCACCTGCCGGAAATTGCGCGGGGTATTAAAAGGCCAATGATCGAGGGAGGGGCACATATATATATACACACACGCGCGCGCACCGCCAATTTACCTTCTCTCTGTGCATTCTTTCTATTCTTGATTAAAATGAGCTCTCTCTCTCTCTCTCTCTTTCTCTCTCTGTGGCAGCGCGAGGGGGTCGACGTGTTATTATGTTTGAATTCCCCCCGTAGGTGTACGTATATACATACAAAGAGCCGTATCGTACGATTGAACGGCGCGGAAAAACGGCTGGCCACGGTTTTTCGGACGCGCGGCTTTATTGTCCCTTTTGTTAATCTTTCGGTGGTGCGTGCGTTTGATTTCGTCGTATTTTTTTTTTTTTTTTTTCCCAGCGAGAGCCGATCATCGAGCGTTTTGTCCGTCGCTCCATTATGAAGAAAGTTTTGCGCGCGTGCCCGGGGTTGATTAAATCTCGATAATATATATAGGGGACGGAAAAGAGAGGAGGAATGTAGGTCGCAGGGAAGCTGACAAACGAGCGGTGAATTATTTCCAGAGAAACGCGCGGCGATTAATTTCAGCGATCGCTTTTTCCTTCTTTCCTTCCTTTCTTTCTTTATAGTGTTGACTTTTTTTCCCCTCCCTTTCCTCGCTGTCGAATCTGTTGCGTGTGCGTGCGCTTTTGTTTTCCATTCCGGGATTTATGTACGAGGGGTGGGTATCAAGATAGGGGGGGGGCATGTTTGGATTTTATCTTTCATCTGTGACCAATATTTAATCGAGGCCTCGTAAGCGTCCATCATTGAACAATGAATTTTATCGTTGGATACAGTCTATACACGATACAGTGCGCGTATAAAAAAACACTCTGCAGAGTTCAAGAGCATGCCCAAACACATTGTTATTGTTAATATCTTGCAGAATCGAATAAAACGGATGGAAAAGGTGTAGAGAACTATCGGCTCGTGGGTCCGTAATAGGTGTCGTGTCCACTTCCCTCGTCCGGTGTCCGACACTCGTGGGGTGGGTCAATCGGGTGCACGGCTCTAATTCGATTCCCCCCCCGAGACTTTTCGAGCGCTGCACCGGGAGTATAGTGTATGCCCGCGTGGAGCGTGTCATCGGGGAGAGCAGCAAAGTTTCGAAACGAGGGTTAACAGTGCAGTGGCCGATGTGCACACAGCTCTCTTTCTTGTCTTTCCCGGGCGAGTTCGAGGTTTGCCGTCGCCACCACGGAAAGAGGAACTTTACTCTCTTTCTCTCTCTCTCTGTCTTTTCTCCTGGAAACTTGTTTGCGAAACAGCTCGTTGGCGTCTTGCCGATGGCAGGCGTCACATCATCATCAATAGCATATTTATAGAGCGAGTTAAAATGTGCCTGTCGGCTGGTGTTGATCGAATTTTAAATTGTTAATATACAAGGTATCCTGGACGCTTGAATCTCTCCACTCTCCGTATCATAATATTACAACTAGATCCTATACACCGTCGTCGTTGTCTCTTTGAGCATGCATCCTGGTAAATTGCTCGCGGTGAGTTGCGATGTGGAAAAATTCGTGTGTGCATAGATGTGGTACACGTAATCTGAAGCGAATCTGGAACATAGTCACTCGCGTACACGTTGCATACCTACTTTCTATATCACGTATATACATGTTATGTGATGTAGGTGTACATATATCCTGGACGCTTGAGTCTCGCGTGCGTCGTTTGCTTGTTTGGCTCGTTGCGCCAAGCAGCGATGGTAATAAGCTGCCCGATTGGCTCTTTCCGCTGCTGCATAGCGACAATTTTCATACAAACTACGCCTATACACCCAATCATCTTGTCTCGCGCAGTTGATGGAACTCCTGGGGACGGAAAATTTATATACCACACGCACTTACCTGCTCACGTTTACTTGTCTACGTTTTCATTTCTCTCCCCTTATTTTTTCCATACCGTACACTGTGCTCTTATTAAATGACGAGGAGCGCGTGTTTTTGTTGGTCGGTCGCATAAATTTCCTCGAAGGGAAGAGAGAAAAAGAACAACCCTGCCCAACTGTGGAAAGATATGGGGGGTGGGTGAAGAAAATATTGTACACGCGTATACGCACATTTGAATAACGTATATCGGAAAGAAACGCGTTTCGTTCGACCAAAAACAATAACAAAATGCAACTTGAATCACCGTCTCGCAATGAAAACGAAACAAGTGTAAGCAGCACCGGAACTCGAGAAATTTCCGTAGCTCGAGCTTTTGCGGACAACGTGATACATCTATACAACATAGGTACGGGAGCGACGAGAGGAGGGTATATAATATTCCATCTCCTTGAGTGGAGCGAGACACAAAAGGACGCGTAAATTTCCAGACAAAAACGCGGGAAAATCTCTTCCAAGATCCGTTTCACTCGACAAACGCTAATAATCCACGACTCCGTTTCATTATACAGTATATATACATGCACGCCATTCAGCAGCTAGTTAGATAGCATGTCCTTCTTTCTTTTTTTTTTTTTTTTTTTTTTCTTCTCAAAGTTGCTTCTCATCGGTGTAATTGCGAGTTTTGCGAGGAGCATGTACATGCGCGCATCATCCAGATAGATACACACTCTTCACAGGTTGGTTAATGTACAGCGAACGGTGATGCGCGGATGCAATTAAGGCACTTGACAAAGACGCGATAATTCCTTTGTTCAAGGCGCGGAGTCGGCTTACCTTATCTATATTACACGTATATATAAATATAGTCTTACCTCCTCCGCTGCTTCCTATTTCCGATGCAATGCGGCCTCTTGTCTGCTCGTGCTTTACGAGGAAAGGGGTTGGTTACAGCTGTTTCATGTATATACATTTGGATATAGAAAGCAGCTACTGTTGGCTGAAATGATTTTTTAATTCGTCCCGTTGTTTGGGTGGCTTTTATCAAATTGTCGAGCACGACGTTGTATATTTTGCTGTATCCCCCCCCCTTTTTTTTCGCGCGTTACGTACGTGGAAGAGATTTTTTTTTTTGGAGCGTACACGGGAAAATTTAGTTAACGCCTGGCCGACCGACCTGCGAGTTTGTTATTGATTCAACCGTTCGCGCCTTTCTCTGCCTTTTGTCCGTTTGTTTGTTTGTTTATATACACCCATTGATTTTTTTGTTCAACGCGTCTGCTCTTTTTTTTCATTTATTATTGAATATTCTCGCGTATACGTGCTGATAAAGTCATGGTTGTTGTTTGTGTCAGTGAAAGAACAAAATCAATGGTATAGGTAACCGAGAAGTTTTGGTTATTTAATAAAACTTTTCGCGCTTTTGTGATTACCATATAAAGTTGGAGTAAGAACTCGACTCGGGATGAATTTTTAATTCGACGTTTGGTTTTACACTTTCCCACCTGTTATTATCCATCCAAACTTTGGTCTATAATTTTTATCCAGAAATATAATACACTTTGCTGTCGACAAAGTTCGAAGGTCTAATTATTTTGCTCTCTCTGTCTCTCTCTCTCTCTCTCTCTCTCTCTCTCTCTCGAGTTTTAATTCCATATTGTGCGAGGGTTTTGTGTAACTGTTGCTGCATGTCGTTGATCACAGGAATACACACGAACGCTGTTGTTGATTCCGCAGCGTTTTCACAACGCAAATGTTGCGTATTTTCCATCGCTATTTCTCTCTCTGCGTTTCTCTTCACTCGGGGTTTTAATTGATGCAGTTTCTGGGTTGCAATCAACGAACACGTGCACTGATTGAATGGACACTTTAGCTGATTCAACTTTTTGGGACTCGTACGACCAGTTCCACGAATAAACTTCGGTTGGCAGACGAAGTTTTTCTCCTTCTAATTTCGGGCTGTTATAATTTGTTAAAATTTTCCAAACATTGCGTTTTTAAAATGAAAAAAGGTTTCACGATTTATCAACTGTATACTCTACTAACTGAGGCTTTTTTTGTAAAATCTCTCTTTCGTGCAAAGTGTTTCACGTATGGTATTCGAACGTTGTCACCACCACCACATACTTAATATTTAATAAACACAAGCGATTTAATAAATCGAACTCTTTGAGCTTGCTGTACGCAGATACAAGATAATTTGCACCCACGATTTTTATGGCTCGCTAAATTACACTGGGAAAAAAAAAAAAAAAAAAAAAAAAAAAAAAAAAAAAAGTAATCCGGAGACCTTTTACGGCTCAAAAAAGTAATTTTTATGTTAAACTGTTGGCACAGTATAAATCCCTGTCCAACAATCGAATGATGTAAAAATATTAGACTGCCAAAATTAAAAAGTCCCTGGACCATGCAAAAATACCAGATTAGCACAGTGATTTTTATGACATTTTTTTAATTTCTACCAGTATTAGATTAAAACGTTTTCGCGGTATTTATTCGACCAGAAACAAAAAAATTCGTCGCACGATTTATCATCGCGTGTTTGCACCAACGCTGGACCACGTAAATTGTGACACAAGTAAATAATATAGAGCATCGGGAAAGTCAAACGCGTCAACAATTTTTTAGCCGCAAAAAAAAAAAAAAAAAAAAGAGTCAGAGGCACATCATCAGTCGAAACATCATATTTGCCCGTCCGCGTGTATACCCAAAACGAAAGGACTCTCGCGCGCGCAAATAACCCATCCGTGGCTGATACAAAAACGCGGTACCGCGAAAAAATTGCGCTCACCACCCAACAGCCGGAAATGCAACGTCGACCGCATGCACTGTAGAAGCGACGCAAACATTTCAGCAATGCCACGCGGGCAAGGCTCTACACACTAATGAACGCGCGCGTGATTACCTACGCCACGCCGAATAACGTGAAAAAAAAGTACCTCCATTCAGCCACGCGCGTCAAAGCCTCCGCGATTTATGCACAGTGGAGCCGACATTTGTCATATTTCGGGACGCACTAAATTAGGCGCCGGTGAACATACGTATGGCCATTCCTCTCTATTTGCCATGGGCGGGAAATTCGAGAGAGGTGGAGGGGAAAAAAATGCGCGCTCGACGTGCGAACGCAAACAAGGATAAAGAGGACCCCCCTGTATGTATTACGCACGTATATACATCGCGTTAAAAACTTGAGAGGTGTGTTGCGTGGGAGGATTTATATCTTGTAAACAGGGAGGCCGAGAGTACTGGGGAGGGGCTTTAACGATTATTTATACGTAAATACATATACGTGACGACTCGCGCGATACGGTTATTTGGGCAAGCTTTTCCTTTTACAGAGAGTGCGAGGTTTATCTCTCGAAAGATGAAGATTTGTTTTTTTTTTTTTTTTGGTTCTCTGTATTGGTAATAATCGACGTGCTTGGTGATAATTTGTTTCCTTGCCTGTGAAGTATATCATTTACGACCACCGCTGCGATGTAAATTTTGAAAAAAATGACCTTGCACCGAAGCTGATACTCAATAAGATCGAGAGACACCTATTTAAACACGGGGAACCTGCTGCGAAGTGAATTCCAGTTCCCCAACGTCTCCCTTTGTTCCGCGTTATTACGGTAATTTATTTTACTCTCTTTTTTTTTTTGTCTTCCTCGTCCCACCCGAATCATATCGAAATAATGACCCTATTGCCGCATTAAAAAAATCTGCATCCGAATGCGAAACTAAAATTCAGGGACGCGGGGGCGTGTTGGGATACACGTGGGGCAATTACGTATTTCGCGTCGATGATGGCTATTTTTTCTAGGCTCTCCCCTGCATTGTCTTCCTGAAAACCAAAAATTTCGCCGAACGCAAACAACATGGGCTCCGTAAATCGGCACACGGACCGGAGCACCGAGAAATATTTTGGAATTAAAAAAAAATAGGGGACCCCGGGTATAATCATCGAGCAGCAGTTGAGCTATCGTGTCTGCAGCTCGGTCTGCAGAGCGTCGGGAAATATAATATCAGGCTACGAGACACGCGGTGTGTAGACGAGAGCGAGGAGGTGCAGGTCGTGGTTATAACGATCCCTCCCAGAGAGCGCACGCAAATACCAAACACACGCGGAAACGTCGAACTGTGCAATGATTCCAGAAACGATATCTTTCTTTCTTTTTTTTTTTTTTAGAAGAAGGAAGGATCAAAGTAGTGGAAGTGTATCTCATGTTTTTATACCTTTCGACGACTGACTTGCCCTCCCCCTCCTCTCTTTATTTTATTTTCTACATTTTTCGTAAAAGAAGTAAACAGAAACAGAGAGCGTGCATAGGAAGGCGTGGGTATGGGGAGAGAGAAAGAGGAGATTTTCTAGCATCCCATGTATCATTTCCTAAAGGGAGTGCTACGTAGGTGCGAGCATCCGCTTTTTCTTTTTCTCTCTTTTTTTTCCTTTTTCTTTTTTATATATAAATAAACCAAAGAGGGATGAGATACAAACGATTCCGCAGAAAAATAATATCCTTTGTCTGCGTCGAAAAAAAAAAAAAAAAAAAAAAAATTGTTTATTTACCCGGTGGCTTACTTTGCGTTGAACAAAAGGAGCAAAATTATCAAAATTCCGTTGACTTCTGATAGACAACCTTTTGTTTCATAATTCATTTTCAATATGTGTTGACACATGATACACATATTTGCGTTGTATGGATTTATCTTACCACTTTCTGAAAGTTCTACCATCGACAGTGGAGGCATTTTTCTTTGAATTTCAATAATCCGAGGTGAATGATGGAAGAAAAGTATGATTTATGTCAAGCACAGCCTCTCCCGATATTTCGATTCAATCAGCGATGCTTCAATCACATTCAACTTATGATCTGAATTTTTTTTTTTATATATATTTTCAACCCAAAGCGTACCGTTTGAAGGCTATTTTACCCGTACTTTATTTCATTCGCCATCAACCGGATATGGCGAAAGGAATTTCTTTTATATTCGTTGCACCATATTCAAAGCCCCAAGGAGCAAGAAAGTCAAAGTAAAATTCTACCGACCAGTGGAAGAAAAAAAAAAGAGATTTTTTTGCGGAATAGCTCCTAGATGCGTTTATAACATACAAAGAAAGGAAAGCAACAAGACTAAAAAAAAAAACGTCCGTCGATTCTATTCTGCCGCCGATGTCCATCCACGAGATACATATACAAGCGCGCAATATCACAAGGTTTCCTCTCGTCTTTTATACATGATCCACCCATACACCCTGCGCTTATACATATATATATACACGCACATTGACACATACCTGTGGGCCCTCTTCTCCTCCTCTCCGCAGCTATGCACGCGGATTCCGGTTTCTCTTTCATCCTCTGCAAGGCTTACCTGCCGGCGTACCTTATATACATATAGTGTCCCTAAAAGCCCGACTCTGGGGCGAAAAGAAGACGAAGAAGAAGCTACAGGAAGGGGCGTTCTCCGGGATGTTCCGACATCATAAAGCGACGGGAGCTTCCTCTCTCCCTCGGAATCGTATAGATTCTCCTTGTCCTTTCTTTCGTTGACCGCGAAACTCCAATATCCTCTCTTTTCACAAACACTTCCTTGATGCGCGCAAGAAAAGGAGGAGAGCAAAGATCTGAACCGACTCTTTGAATTACGCCATGCTATTGATGAAGAGGCGATGGGTGTATGGAAATGCAGATATATGTTATGGGGATCGGTCTAATGCAACCACTTTATTTTGCACGCGCGTGAGATCATCTTTTTTTTTTTTTTTTTTTTTTTTCTCTTTTTTACCACGTATATGTACATGCACGGTTTTCTCGGCGAATGAGAAACGGAAGGCGTTGCTTTTCACGCTTTGTGTTGTAGGAAATAAAAAAAAAAGAGAAAAAAAAAATCGTGTACAGGAAAGCAAGTAAAACGATAAGGTGCTGCAACGGAGAAAGTTCGAGTTGTATATATACCTATACACCCAGAGATACACGTATACAATACGTGTCATTTCGGCAAAGTTGTTTCAACACTTTAATTAATTGCATCTGCGCGCGAAACTTCACGGTAATCATTACATCCGAAACTCGGTTCATTCTCGCCTCTCTTTGCTAATAATGTATACATTTGCGCTCGCACTGTTGCTGCTTGTGTTGGCTGTACACGGTAGGAACTTTCACTAAAACCTACAGCTCGACGCCTCGCTGTAATCACGTTTTTTTTCCCGCTTCCTCGTCCTATTATTGTTATTTTATTTTTTGTCATTCAAACTCTACATTGTATTTTTTCCTCTCTGTATTCGCAATGTTTTTGTCGAGTGAGTTGAATGATGTTTTGTCACTCATCCATTTTTAGATGCACAAAACTATGTAATTGGAATTTGATGCTCTGATTTTTTTTTCCTCTGCAGTATAGATACGTGTAATTTGTACACAACAACTGTAGATGATCAAATAATATTTTTTTTGTTTCCTGTCTCTTAAAAAAACAAAATTGCAGCAAGAAAATGGTACAGCCACGAGTGTCACTCGTTGTCACGTTATCCACTCTTCATCCCCAAGTTGGTGGCAACTGCAGTCTACATGCAGCGGCTTTCACGTGTATATACATGTACACACTTTCGCGCGGCAGCAGCAGGATGTTTGCGAGAAAAGTAAAAACAAACGAAGCTCCTCCTACTCTTGTAGCAGTAGCGGCAAACTTTATTCAAATAACTCTCGGAAAGTTGGGCAGAAAGAGAGCCTCAATTTATGCAGCAAATACTCGTTGTTAATGCACGAAAGGGGGCACCCGCGGGCGAGTCGGCTTTTGTAAGGCCCATCAATTTCTCACTCGCGAAAATCCCGGGACGCGCTGTTGTTGTTTGCATACATGCGCTCGCGCGAAAATTTATGAAACTTGAGTTGCGCGCCGTTGTTTTATTTTCGTGTACGCACTACTTGCGCGAAACTTGGCCCCGAAAGGGAAAATCGTAAACTCTTCCGTCCCGCGTATCTGCAACCGCTCTCTATTAATATCGCGTGTGTAGGTTCTGCGCCCCCTTTTTTCGGGGAGGTATGAAAGTTTGGCAGAAGGGAAGGAAAAAAAAAAGGTGCCCTCTCTTACTAATTTTATTTGCCCAAGGCAGGGACGAGCGCGGCCGCAAAATCCAATCTCTCCCCTTTTCTTGTTTCAACAATCGCAACCTCCTCCTCCCCCCAGCCTACTGTATACCCACTATTTTTCTCTTTCCGTCTCTCCCTTCGCGCGTAGTGTATATATACACTTTTTAAACAAAACGAAAGGAAGGGACGAGCCTCTCGTAAGTGCTTTGGTCCCTCGGCGAGCTTTTGTATCGCTCGCCGCGGAGCTCCGTCGTTCGATTACACGAGCCGTGGACACACACGAGTGTACATTCAATTTCGTGATGCTATAGCATATACAGTTCTGTGTTATACGTGTCCGCGCCATCGTCTTGCATGCTATTCTTTCCAAGCGCACCCACACGTATGTACGTATACGCGTGGAGGAGAAGGAAAAAAAAAAAAGAGAGAATGGGTGCAGGGGTGTGTGTCACTGTGTGTACTGCTGCCGCGACTAGTCCCCAGACGACGACACGCGTCTCCTTCCTGTTTCCTGCATGTACTCCCTTTCTCGTGCCACCCTGTGTTTTCAGGGTTGTGGGGCGGGGGAATAGGTCCATCGTGTACATATATGTATAGTACGGACAAACTTTTTCGAGGACGCCCGAATGGATCCTTAAACGCGAGCAAACAAGCCTCTCCTCTGTTTTTCATTTTACTTTTTCAACGTCCGAGCGACGGCCCTCCGATCGCGCTTTAATAATGTTTGACTTGCCTCTATATACTTCGTCCCCACCCCCTTTTGTATCCTCGTGTATCGAAGTTTTCTTCTGTGTACACGACCTCGCGGATTACGCGGGCTTATGGGCGTACTTTTTTTTTCCACCTATTCGGTGCGTGAGATGCGACAGGGGATTTAGAAATCTCGGGCTCCCTCTTTCCTATGCGTGTGCACGTAGTATATATACCGACGAGGTGCGTATAAGTTTTCGACTCGGGAAGTCATGACCCGTAGCTAAGCTCGAGTAAATCCGGCGCACGCACCGACGCCTCGGACCTTTTTTTTTTTTTTTCTTCCAAAAGTTGCGTCCAAAGTGGGGCTCGATTGTCTCCTACGTTGATTCTTTTTCTTCTTCCCTTTTGGGGAATCCCATAGGCTCGAGTTGTATCGGCCATCACCGCCGATAACAGGAGAACTAGATTCCTTAAATAATCTCGGTCTCCTCCACCACAGTCGGGAATATTGATTTTTCTCCTGATCCTCTCTCTGTGGCTTATTCCGTTGTCACTAGGATACGCGAGCCTTGGGGATCTATTTGCACCACCAAGGCTCTATTTTTCTTTTTCCTCCGCGAAAGTGTGTCTATAATTACCTACAATATTACAATCATTCCAGTCTCAAAGGCTTGTCACTTTTTTATGCATCATCCCTTCGATATACGTAGCTCAAAGAAGTGCTAATATACTTCGTACAGGGTCATGTCCGTTGCACGTCCATCCGATCGATCATGCAGCATGTGTGCGCGTTTTTTTTCTGTCCACTCTACGGACAATTTGTTGCGTAGCGCGTCGATAATTACGATGGAAAATTAATTGCAAGATCGTTAACGATGCGATCTCCGATCGGCTCGCTCGAAACTTTAATTATATCATACCGGGGGATACCGGAACTCGGTTCCTCCCGACCGCGGGTGTTCGGTGGAATAATTAAAAAATACACCGCGAAAATGGCCACTCGTTAATTAAGCCAGAGACCAAGGAGACGCCGCGAGAGTGTAATTAAATAAATCCTGAGCCGGCGAGTTAGTTGAATTTGAGGGAAAAATGGGGAAAGAAGAAGGATAAGACAAGGGAGGGCAGTCGAGTCAAAAAGACGAGGAACAAAAAAGTTTCGGGGGCAAATTGCAACAATTCGGAGTAAAACAGAGAGTCGCGGTGGCGGCCGGCTGGAGATAAATGTAATAATGGCCCGAGAGCGGATAATGACGGTGAGAATGGAAAAAAAAAAAAAAAAAAAAAAAAAGAAGAAGGAAAAAAGTTACGAGCAAAAGAAGAAGCAGTGGAAATAATATACGATGAAAAGAATCCCACTGCGAGGAGCGCTCGGGAGTTTTTAATGGCCCGTCCGCGCAAAAGGAGTCTCCATCCGCCTCGTCGCCCTACTATATACTCTATTATGACGAGGCAGCTGTGCTCTTTCGTCCACTGCATTATATACACGGGCGCATCTTCCCGCACTTCAATTTTCATATACACACCTCCTCGCCTCGTTTCAAAAGGTACCCTAAAGCTCGCTCCGATTTAATGGCCCGTGTATCATTGCGGCCCGAAATTTTCATAAAGAGCAGTACGCTGTAGTTGAAAATTAGCTTGATTAATGGCAAAGTGGCCGTTTGATTGTACACGTCGTCGTTAAAAAATCACTAATGGGACACTTTAGCTTTAAAAAAAAATTGCAATTTTCATACATAAAAGAACTGCACGTCAAGTAACACGTACCTATACACGGAATTAGTTCCACACCGCCCCATGTGAATTTCGGAGTACATATACAGTTGGGAGGGAGGAAAAAAAGGCAAGCGTGTCTACAAAAAATGTTTTAATTCGCGTCTCACGGTAAAGCATAAGGACCTTTTGCCTCTGAAAGCGCATCCAAGCGAGTCTTGGAGATGAAAAGAAACAGGCCAAGATAGAGAGAGCGAGGGGGGAATCATGCAGATCTAGCTACGCAGAGTTGTTTCGCCGACGAGTTCTTGGGCAGAAAAAAATGCATGAACAAAAAACAGGAGAGAGAGAGAGAGAGAGAGAGAGTCGAGTAGAGACGCGCGAGTCGTCAAAGAGAGCCACGCAGATTGTACGTTAGAGAGGGGGAGGGACGTCTCCCGAGCTCATTAAGGACCAAAACGCACTATGCCGGCAGAATAGTACTTAGGTACAAACGACACACATCTCCGCGCGCTGCATCTTCATCGTGGAAAAGAAATCGTGGCGGGATTAAAGGAAGTCGGTACCTTAGGTACAAGCACTCAAGGGAGGAATCTCCGTTTTTCCATCGCGCGTCACTCTTGCGTATAACATATCTACATGAGTTGGTCAAGTGCGTATATACGCATGTCCGTCCATGCTATCTACTGAGAGAAGATGAAGGAGAGGAGCGAGAAATCATGCGAGAGAGATCGAACTGCCGGATACACGGAAATTTATAGCGTCTCTCTGCTCAATGCTCTCGGTACACACGTGTACTCGCGAATATAACAAGAGAGAGAGAGAGAGAGGCTATAAATAGTTGTAATATGCACGTGTAGCAGTGTACACGTTTCGGTGTATTTTGTACGTGAGAGCACGCTTAGTTGGGGTATGGGGTACTTACCGTTAGAGCCTGCCCCTCTACTCTGAGCTTTTCTTTTTTTTTGGCCACAGAGGCGGAGGAGGAGGAGGGAGAGATAACAAAACGTGCGCTTATCCGACATTAATAATGCATCCAGTAGTGCTGCTGGTAGTTGCAGGTATATATAAATACGCAAAAATTTCTTTTGCTTGGGAGAATCGTCTCGTGTCTCGAAGTATCAATTTTTTTTAAGTCTCGTCTCGGAAAGGTATAAAAAAAAAAATACAATCTCAAAGTAATTCTTTGGAAGACCACATACATGTTTACATTTGAACTATTAACCGTAATAATATTATGCAATATTTCATTGCTCATCAGTTTAACCAATGGATCTGGTATCGAACGAATCAATATGCAATTATCTTATGATGCCGATGGTGACAGTATATATTATTCAAGTGTCACGATGGCAGTGGCGTTAATTACTGTACATGCACAAGCAAAACTTGCCGATCGGTCGACAATTTCGTTTCATCAAAACCAGTGCACGAGTGCGATATGCGCGTAATAACAATATTTTAATATTTTATCCACTTATAAATCATCAAGGCAATGACGAGAGTAAAAGAAAATGATAACTCGATGAAATCTCTCGCACTGCAACATCGTGTATGCGGTACTTAATTATATACCCACTAATTAACCCCTAATTAAGTGTATAAACAACAACAAGGTATTATCAATTAACCAAATCACAATATTTTCCGCACAGGGGAAAAAAAAATAAACATACGAGTGATAAGAATCAACCGCGAAAAATAATACATATATGTATATAATTACTTCGAACGACATCATCGTTACACTTTCGCGGAGAGCTCCCATCAATCTAACTCCTTCGTTCCTCCCTTCCCTCCCAATGCTCTTTAAAAAACACTCGCTCGTTTTCCCGCGCTTATCGATCAATCTAATCTACCCCCCTCTTATACAACGCCATTGCGTCTTATCGGCGGCAGCAGCAATGGGCCCCAGCAAAGTTCTCGGCAAAGCACGTTACAGATACCACACGCTATAGCTACGTATATATACATGAGGGCGGAAAAAAAATGATTTACAGCCAGTGTGCCGCGCAGTCGTTTCGCACGCTATCTCTTATGTATACATATACGCGCGACTAAACTACATATAGATTGTGTATCCACGTGTACGCACGTACTATATACAGTTGGCTGAGGAATTTATGCGCCATTTTTGCGTAAACGAGCTCGTACATACATCATCGCGCTCTCGGCAATAAGAGTCACGCACACGCGCACTCTCGCACACGTATGTACTTATGTATTAGTTGTACACAACACCATGAGAGAGAGAGAGAGAACGAATGATAAAAGAGGGTGGATGAGAGCAGGATTTATCGTATCTATGCACGTGGTCTGTTATTATTCTCTTATTTCCTCTCGCCTGGATCTTACATTCTTATTACATTGCCCCGTATCGACCTTCACCTTGCTGACGTCCCGCCGCACAACAAAATACGCTGAATATGATATTCTCTCGTTCTTCCAACCTTTTTTTTTTTTTTTTTTTTTTTTACTCTCGTCTTTTTAGACACTGTAGAGCGAAACTCTTCCTCCACGCGTGACCCCCCGTCTCCGCTGGCTATATGGATTTTTCGCTCATACCGCGCCCTTTCATCTCTCGCATTCACGGTCGTCGCGGTGGTGGTCCAGTTATACATCTTCCATTGGATCCAGACCATGGGGCCACATATAGGCTACAGCGTAAATATTTATAGGCCCGCGCCCCTTCTTCGCTCGCTTCTAAGATTTCCTCCGTTCGACCGCGTGGATTTCACACACGTGCAGCCACCTTTTAGCCCTTTTACACGCTTTGCCACTCTTGGCGCTTTTTTTTTTTTTTTTTTTTTTTCCTCCCCGTCACTTTGGCAGCGCGCCTTTGGATTACAGGTACTCTTGCTCGCTTTGATTCCTTTTCTCATGATTTTTCCCTACAACGTTTACTCGCAGAGACCGTCTCGACGACCGTGTATTATATAAACCCTTTAACGAGGCGAGACCGGCCCTTTTGTGCAGCGGGATATAAATAAATGGGCGCGTTTTGTTGGCTCCCCCATTCCTTTTTTTCCTTTTTTTTCTTCTTCTAGTGTATGGTCGTAGCTCGCGTGTGCCCGAAATTGTTTATTTTTTGCGAAAATCGGCAGACAGATGCTGCACGGAGGCGCTCGGCCGAAACTAATTGCAAAGCGACTCTCCTAGGTTACAACCTACACTTCCATTATTAAAACCAACGTATAATATATAGTATACGGAATAATCCTTATATCGCATCCTCAAAACCCGAGTGATGCAAGCGCGAAACAAAAAAATCAATTCGCGTTATTGTCGCTCTTGAAAGTAAGAGTGTATATTATAATATTCGCCTGCTTGTACTTTACCGCTTCAAGTATCCGAGAGTAAGTTGCGCAACCGATGCAAATCTCGTGCGTTAAATAAGTGCCTCGCTCGATCGATCCATCAATTGTACACGCATTTTCTTTCTTTCTCTCTCGCTCTATCATCGATTCGATCATATTTCCGATATTTACCTTTTTTTTTGTCCCTTCCTCTTTTACTTTATAGCTGTTGAGGAGCGCGAGAGGGTATACATTACACCGGTAATACGAAGATCGGATCCCGGAAACGCGTAAGCGAATACCTCGTGTATATTATACATATATATGTGTACCAACTGTGGTTATACATCCATACACGCGTATATATATTTATGGCGCGAGAGGAGGTGCTCGGCCTTTTTCTCCCTCTTCGTATACACTCACGTACACTTTATCTAGGATCTCGATCGTTTTTCGCGTTATTGCACTGGCGCGCGAGCGAGTTTGCGGTTAATGGGACTGGTTTTTTCTTTTCCGTCCCGTATGCATTATAATTATATACTCGTTGTTGTTATGTCATAATGACGATGATGATTTTTTGCGCATATGACCCTCGTATCCGATCATTCGTCTGTTATGTTGTACCTGCTTGTCGACTGTTTTATAATGGCCCGTTGCGTCATCTCGTGCCCTTTGATTCAATAATACGATGGCACACATGTGTGTACGTTTTTACAATGAATATAATTATGATGATAACGAAGCCTCTCTCGCGGTGATGCTATTCATATGGAAGACGGCCTTGAGTTGTCGAGTGGAGCGCGCAAGAACTTCGAGAGGCTAATCGTATATGTACTTACCACTTTGTTATGCGAGGTAACTGGTGCCGACAGAGATGTGTGTCACTCCGGAAAAAAGACTAGAGAGCGATCGTCGACGGTTTTGCTTGTATCGCCTTCCCTTTCGCTTGGTGGACCAAATTTCGTCGTTTATTTTGGCTACACTACGTCGTCGTGGATCTTAGAGTGGACCCTTGGGGAAGGCCCTCTGGGAGTGTACTAGACTGTCGCGAAAATGAGGTTTCCACTGATGCCGAGGATGAGGACAATGAGGTGCATTGCGAAAGAAAAGAAGCTTCTCCCCGCAATTGTAACTCGCTCTATGCGCTCGTGATGCGAATAAAGACTTTTCTTGTATGCAGTTGGCGTTAATCCCTCCTCGCAACTGGATATAAATGCAGTACGACGCGAAGCAGTTTATCACGCGTCTCTCTCTCTATATTTTTTATGATTTTTTTTTTTTTTTTTTTTTTATGACTGCTACGTGATTCCATATTCTTCGCACGTGTGCGGGGGAGGGCATGCGTTTTATTCGCGGGTATAACACAACTCTCTCGCTCTGTCTCTCCAGCGGTGCGAAAATGATGTCCGCGTTAATTGAGTTCGGGAGAAGAAAACGCTAACGTGTGTATTTTTTTTCATAGGATGTCCAATTGTGTTTATTTACCTCTCCACGTTTTTTTTTTTACGTAAGCCTCGAAATTGGAACGACTGACCCATATTCGAGGCTTTTTCCGCGTACGTGTGAGAGCTGTACATTTTATTTTTCAAAGAGGTGGGTCCAGCAGTTTCACAGTGTACGATAGAGAGAGGGAGAGCTCTAATTTTTATTGTTTAATTTTCGCGCAATGGTGATTCTAGTCTATTAGTGCGAATGCAGTGGAAAGTTTTTTTTTTATTCGCTTATAATATTGATTTGATGTTGACTGTGGATGAGTATATTTTTTCGTCATCCCTCTATGATACGTGTTTTTGTTTGAATTATTGATGCAACAGGTTTCTGCGGAATGAAAATTGTTTTTACCTTTGAAAAAACGACTTGTCCGAAGAGTTATTGCTCTCGTAACATTACTTGCCAAAATAGCGGAAAAAGCACTTTTCTCCAAGTCTGGAGCAACAAAATCCTCGGGAGAGCCGTCAAATGTCTGCTCTGTAGCTTTCGCAAGAAGCACCAACGGGTTCGGCATTAATAAAGATTGGCTCTGATTTTTCCATCCCAAGCTCTCGCTCACCATATATTCACGGAAAAGCTCGCATGCACCGATGACGTGCACAACCTACTTGTACCCTATTGAAATGAAATAAAATGCGCGACCAAAATAAAAAAAGAAAGATTTATCCCGTCATTTTTTCTACCATAGTTACTTAAAACATACTGTTTTCGAGCTATTAGAGCTAACAGCTTGCAGTGTAGTGTCGTTCATTTTTTTTTTAATTTCCATTAGTGGGAATGATTGCAATGGTGAATTCCGTCGGGAACAAACGGAAAGAGGATTGTAAATCAGAGCGTTATTTATGTTGACTTTGCACGCTCCAGTGATTCCCTTGGCAAATGCAACCGGTGAAATGTAAATACAATAATTTTGATTTATGCCCCCCCCCCTCCCCAACGCTGTCTTGTCGTGTATATAATTATATTGGTACGCGTACTACATATGCATACATTCGATGTAGGTCATTAAGCTCTCGACTGCAGCAGTGAATTAAAAGCTATTTGTTTAAATTTCGACGCACCCATCGCACTAAATCAGCTTGCGATTCAATTATTTGCTTTGCTGTATATGGTTTATACATTTTTTTTGGGCATCAAACAACATGCGTTCGTTTGGATGTAATTGGATTTTTTTATTCTAATGCTTTTGCACCGAGATTGTGGACACTTGGTTGATGAATTTAATTGTTTAAAGTGATTGTTATCCTTTTTGCACAAAAAAAAGAAGAAGAAGAGCTAAAGAGGGTAGTACATGGTCGGTGTACGCGAGTAAAAAAGAGATTAGCGGAATAACATTTCCCGAAAACGCGTTAAGAATAATTAAAAGAAGTAAATGAGTTTTTTAAGCGCAGGGATTTTTTACGAGAGTCATTTTTCACTTTTCCATTCTGGACGGGATTACGAGAATACGCGGATACGGGGAGCTCCGGAGGTAGCTCTGCACACGCGGTCTTTTTTTTTTTTTTTTTTTTTTTTTTATTCACTGGGTTGCGGCGTAGTATTCTCTAGAGTTGCGAAACTATCTTTGGGCTTTTAGCTTTATCATTTTACGAGGTTTTTCTTTTCTTCCCAACGCTGGTGAGCGAAACCTTTTCAAGCTGGAAAAACAAAGGATATTCTCCCTTGAATTCTAGGTATTTTCCAAATTTCAAGTGTAATTAAAAGTCTCGAAAAATTTTGACAAGAGATACCCGTGACATAGATTAGATTGGGGGCTCCTCTTACATCAATTAAATCCAGGGTACTACAGATAAACACTCAATAATCTACATCTTCGTACTCGGCGAAAAACCAAAACCCTATAAATTGCTTCCTACATACACACAGCCACTTTCTATTTTCCCGGCTTGCTCTTCGTTTTTCCTTATCCCGAAAGCGCTTGGCGTCAAAGTTATGCAATCTCCTCACTCCTGTGCAGTTTAAAAAAATAAAATGAAACAACGTAGATGCTGATAGGGACAAGGGGGGGGGGGAACGCCACTTCCCGGAGCCTTTGTGTATATACCTTAATGGTAATCCGTTTTTTGGCGGGTCGAGGGGAAAGTGGAAAACAGACAGGGCACGTATACGTATAGATGGTGTGCGAAATTTGATTCCAGCCGAGAAGTAGGAGGAGGCGAAAGAGCGAGTTTGCCATGGGTAAAAATGCCCGGGACGTCGTTGTCGTTTCTAAACCCCTCGCCAATGGCTGGTTACAAGGTGTGTGCATATATATGTACAACTATACCCAATTGTTGTTCTTCCGCGTATAGGGTACTACTCGGGCGATTGTGGATATAGAGCCACCGCCGAGGGCTTGCATGTAGTTTTGTTTCAAAGATGCTTGCTTGTTGCCGCTGGAAAATAAAGGTCTCACACGCGGGGTGTACGAAGAGCTTTACTTTACTTTCCTTTTTTTTGTTTTGGTTATTCTTTAACGATTTTTTAAAAATGCAATACCTTTTTATCGAATTTACAAAGACATTGAAAACTCCTGTGTCCATAATAGCGGGAGAGTCTCAAATGACAAAAAAAGGGGGGTTTACCTGTACATGTGTCGGAAGAGGAAGAAGTGTCTATTCCAGAAACGTGACGCGGTAATGCGCATTTGACCTATTGGTATTCGCGTACATATTTTTTCCCCCTTCGACCGAACGATCACGCTCCGATTTTACATGCCACGTGCGCCCAGCTGTACACCTCTATTACGGAATACATTACAACTGTGGGGCTGTGGAGGCGCAGTTTACTATTACCTACGTGTACGTATGCTGAATCATTTCCCTCGTATATGTCTCATGTTGTTTATCAGCGCACAGCGTCCCTGCATTTATAAAATCCCAAATTAATGATCATTAAGTATCAAGACTAAATTGTAAAATTGTATCCTCCACTCGTAGTCCAAAACTAAAAATCCGCGCTGTTGAATGTCTGAGTGTTATTACATGTAGGTATGCAAGGGCAGAGAGAAATTTAACTTTTCTCGACTTTTCCGGCAAATACACGTACCTGAGATTTGAAATTCAGATTGTATATTTTAACAACAGCGAAAAAGGAATTGCAGCAGGCGTAGGTGTATCAAGAGAACGATTTATCACAGGTTTACCACGTGCTCGGCTTGGAATTTTCATAAACCGAGCCTCTCCCCAAATGTAGGTGGTTACATAGCCGCGCTCGACGATCTCTCTTATTTTACTTTTTTTTTTTTTTCGTCACCAAAAAGCCAACGTCACTTAGACCATCTCCATGAAAAGTTGGTGATACCATGTGATACAACACAATCGTCCCAAACGCGAGTATGAAAGTTAAGCCCTACGAGCGAATAAAATTTGACACTAACAAATTGAAAACGCCAACGGTGTTTACCCCCCCACACTCCCAAACCTCTCCCTTTGTATAATGCATCCTCCGTTGTTAATGAAAGACTAAAGTCCTCAAAATGGCTTTTCGGACCCACTAATCCCTTCCACGTTGCATTGTCTCTACTGAGTACAATAGATCGAGGAAGGCAGGGGGTGGGAAAGAGGGTGTATGCACGACGCATAATATGCGCATGAAGGTATTAACGATCCCCAAAATATGGCCACTTCGCGCCAAAGTCAATTCATAAATAACCGGGTTGTATTGCCCAAAAGGCCATCCACACACAACGTACGATAGATATAATATGGGCTTTACTACTTCTCGTGATCGCTCTCCTTCTCTCATCCCCCCCCTTCTCCCCCATCAGGCAGTGCGAAAATGTACCTTACGAATGGCTAACGACGGGAAGAAACACTATACGCATTTATTACCGGGGATCGGGTGCACGAGTGCGCGAGAAGAAGAGGGAGGGGTCGTCCTTATGGCGTATATATTGCTACACCCTCCACCCCCGTTTTTTGTTCCTTCATTTCGGCTGTGCGTTACTACCCTCGAGTGCAAAGGGTGTCGGTCGGTGATGGCGCGATGATGGCGGTGGTAAAATTGCTCAAAGGGCTAGACTGGCTGGGGATTCATTGTTCTCTCTCTCTCTTTTGGTCCCTCGTGAGCTCCCCAACGAATTTCAAATCCGAACTTTTTGGCCCTCTCTTTGCAACGATTAGCGCCCGAGCAATTTTATTTTGCGCAATAATCACCCCGGAAGGTTGTCCTTTTTATATACGACTGCTGCACCATTTTTGGACTCCATGCATGCCGAAAAACCATTGTTTCGGGGGATGGAAAAAAAAAGGATGGGGGAGGAGACTCCGGTATCACAAAAAATATTATACACGGGACATGGTGTTGGTACGTAATCGGTGTTCACGAGTCTTGCGAAATTATACGAGAGGGTCCGGAGACTTTGCGCGAACTCCGCTGATAAGCGTATATACAAGGTGCAGGATACTATACGTGCAGCTCGATCGCCGTCACTTGCCGCACACACACGCAATCGCCTGCATTTAATACACACAACGAGGTAAATCGCGCGTTTCTCCGATGCAGCAGCGGTACGGCCAAGTAGGCAGCATTACAATGGAGCGCGTGGGCCAATAAATTTGCCTATAAGTGGCCACCCCCCTGCATGTACTCCTGGACCTTGGGCCATTAGCACTCTGACGTATATATATATATATATGCGAGCCAAGGGGGCAAAAGCCAAACGAGGAGCGAACGGGATGTATACGCTCTCTGTACCGTATCTCTCTCATCTCTTCTTTCGTTCTTTCTCTTATACCGTGTGCTCTCTCATGTATGTATGTATGTGGGCTCTAACAGTACCTGCAGTACTACACAACTCGTGCACGCGCCCGTATACGTATATATATCGCGTGTGCAAATCGAATAATCTCCGGCTCGCATCTGTGGGTTGGCTGTGTACGTATGTATACAATATATAATCTTTCTTTCTCTGCTGTGTGCTCCCTTTCGCCAAATGTTGTTGCAGCCGCGGGGGCCTGTACCTGCCTGCTCTTCTTTCTCCGTCTCCCGTATATGTCTATATGTATATACATGCGCATAATAGACTCGCTCGTTACACATATTCGCAGGAGCACAGCCGTATCGGAGCTTCTATTTTCCATTTCCCATCTATAAATATATGTACGCTCCAGAGAGCGACTGCACGCGCAGCCTCCGGGTGATCTTCTCCCTATATGTATGTATACCTATATAATGCATGCACTCTCCGTTTCCTGATGCTCCAGCATTGTTGCTCCGGCTACTGCTGCGTATATGGCTCACCTCTGCAGGTTGTTGTTGTTGCTGTATGATCTTTCTCTCCTTGCATCTCCCGTTCTCTTTTGTATGGTAGCCATATGTATACTGCTGCTCTGAAAGAGAGGAGGTAATGGATGCAGGGTATAATGTAAGGACGACGCGAGAGCGTAACGCTCTTTTAATGCCCGTGATGGATGCACACCGAGATCCGGAGACTCTCTTTCTTTTCAGCTCTCGCAAAAAATTGTATACGCTACGAGATTGCGTATCTATACTCGTGTGTGTGAGCTGGTAGTTGGTCGAATCGCATAAGGGGTTGCAAGTAGATTCTTTATTTTCGTTCATCGAGGCGCTAAACAAAAGTAAGTTTGACACTTTTGGTTTTCTTTTGTCGACCCAACCATTTAGCGTTCCCCTCGATGGAAAAAAAGCACACCCAATAGGGACAATAAGGTTGGCACTAAATTTCCAATTCGCACCCTCCCGCTGGCCGTTGACAGTCGGTGTCAACCACGGGGTTATCAATGGTGGGCGATATCAACGCCCCGATATCAGAGGACGGTCCTCCCTTGGGAGCTCGATCTTCCTCCCCGTCAAATCCAGCGGTCGGCTCCTCTCCCCGGCCTAAACCCCAGCTGACCGAGCGCGCGAGCAACAGCAACGACGTGTCCAAGGCAGGCCGGACCCCGGGGGAGAGGAGGGTCGAGTGGCGTGTAATCGGCGAGCAGCCCGTGCACGTATAAATACACACGCTCACGAGGGCCGTGCGTGTAATCGCCGCAGGCGTCGACGACTACAATATATATACACCTACGGAGAGGGAGACGCTCATCTCTCCTCGACGTTGGGTGCGCGTGTGTGCAGCCTTATTGCTCGGCATGTTATGCGCTAACGCGACCGATGCGGCCTAACGAGGAAAGGGAGTACCTATATGCGGCGGGAGAGATGATGCTTCAACTCCTCTCCTTCCCGGGATTAGAGGGCCATATATATATAGAGTCCCTCTTCTCAATCTCTCTGTTTGTGTTGCTTCCATGTTGTTGTTGTAGGTTTCACACCCATGTCTTCCTTCCAAGAGGGAAGGGGTTGTCTTTCGTTACTTTGAAGTGTAAGAGCAGAGAGAGAAGAGGCTTTTGTTTATTCATGAGCTCATGGCGTGTGCTTTCTTGCCTTGGTACCTACTTACTTGCGTACTTGTCACCAGAGGGGCGGAAAAAAAGCGCTGGTCTGCGGATATGATCGTCTGGTTTTTATTATATTTGTCCCTCGATTCGTTTCTCGTTTTTCGCTAATGAATTTCTCTATTTTTTTATTTCTTTCTTTCTTTCTGTCGCTTCGCATCAATCGTCGATTTCAAGGACCATACATGTAATTTCAACACACCGCTCGTCATCGTCGGTGCGTTTGAATACACATTATTGCGTAAAGTGAGATCCTCGCCGCGTCAATGAGGACCCATGCCATGACAAATCTTTTTTTTTTTTTTTTTTTTTTTTTTTTGCCATCTCGCAACACGCACTTACTGGGAAACAAAAAGGAAGACGTGCACAATGGAATCTCTCCTTTCGGGCCGTGTGTGTCTCGACAAAAAGTTTCTCAATTAAAGCAAGACAATGGAGCCTACCTACACTCCCGCTCCTCGTGTCTCGTGTTACATAAAATACACACCCAAATTTTTTTTTGTTCGTCTGCTCGGAATCACTCGGATGATTTCATCGACGTTTGCTATTTCGAGCCAAACTATGCGCGATGAGTGCGCCATTCCGAGACGAGGAATCCTGTGGTCCAAATTGCAAAAAAAAGAAAGAGTATACCGCGGCGGGGCATCCTTTTGAAGCGATTCTGATAGCGTTGAGCGGTGGAGGTTGATAAATTGGCGTACTCTTTTTTTTCGGGGCACGAGCTAATTTTTGGATCAAGATTCTTCTCGATCGTCGTACATGGTTGATTCCTGGGTCTTTTTTCGTTTGGAAGAGAGGAGAGATTATGTGGGTATTTGGCGAGACGTGTCGGGAAGGCTGAATGACTTGTATTATTTTGTTTATTTTTTTTTTTTTTCAACGACAAGACTCGTCGTTATACAATCGCATTAATTAACGTGAGAACGGCTGTTTCGCTAACTCTATGCACGAGTTTTTTTTTTTTTTTTTACCCCCCTCCATGTGTGCTGGAAACGTAAAAGGATATCGGGTAAAATAACGTGTGGTATGCAAATCGAGCAGAGTTTCAAAGAATTTACGAGTGTTTGTACGCGTTTCTTCGGCCACTGCGAGCCCCGCACCTGTTAATTTAAATAATTACACGCTATAACGTGCACGTAATCAAGAGGGTTACTCCCACCTTGGTGAATTCCAATGGATCGTGTGTGCGGCTTTTGTAGTACACAGCTGGGGAGGGAAAGGATCGTGGTATATGGGAGGCAAATTTATCGATTTTAAATTAATTGAGAAACGGGACAGGCGGTAATGGGGATGGAGGAGGAGAGGAAATGATGCTCACAATCGCCCGAAACGCAATATAAACTTCACGTTTCGGCCCCTCTCTCTCTCTTTTTTTCTCCATTTCGTTAAATTTCGATTTCAGAATTTACGCACGAAAAATGCTAAGCGGAGAGAAAAATACCCAACAGGACAATCACGCACGTGCCGATACCCCGTTCTCTCGTGATCGAGTGTACGATATAAATAAAAGGGACTCGCGCAGCTACGCCTTGGATCATAAATTTCCTAAAACAATTAACAGGCAAACGTGGAAACGTATAGTCTTTCTTCTTATGAGCCGAACGCACTATTGGCCAGGTGCATGTCATGCAGCGCCACCCTTGGTGTCAAAATCATGCAACTGCGGGCACCCACATTACACGTCAACAACATGCACCGATGCACACTTTTAGTAATAATTAATTAACTAGCAAAAAATTAGTGTATTTATTCATCTGATAATGGATGTTATCATAAAAGCAGGCTTTAGGAATATCACGCACTCGATTTGTTTTAACTCTGAAGCCTTAAAAAAAGGTAAACAGTTGGTTGAAAGTATAGTCATGTGTGCGATGTTACAGAATTTCATAGTGATGAAGTTAGCAATTTGACAAGTGCCGTCGTAATAAGGCAGACCTCGATCGGTAACTTCAGCTCCCTACAAAGTTAACCACCTGCATGTACGTTTTATTTAGATTATTTTGAAAATTGTCTAAGTTGCAATGAACATGAATATTACTTTTATTTACAGTTGGATAATCATTGAAATTTATGTAATTTTACTCCATTTGTATTTGCCCTACTGTTACACTGAACGACACAGCACTTTCTTACACCCACATTTCATAAACGTTTAAATAACAGAAATCACAATGATCATGTCTTATTTCGCGTATTTATCTCTCTATTTGCCGTCTGCTTCTGAGAGTGTGCTCTGGATCGAAAACTAACGAGGCTTCATTAATAAGTATGTTGTTACATTCAAACATTTTACAACCGTTCTTGGCACCACATAGCTCATTTTTTTACATTAGTGTAACTGCAATTTCATAATATTGATACTATTTATGCATATGTGATGATAACATCTGTAAATTTGACGAAATACTGTTATTTTTTCCTTAATTAAGCAAAAATAACAGTCATTTGGTACCCCAGGCTTCCTGTTTTCGCCACTACGCACGCTGGCGTCGACTCATCTATCCCCTTCTATCACTTGCACCTGGCCAATACATAGCTTCGAGCATTTTTGTAGTCGCGGTAAAAAGAGTCGGTCAACCATCGGTGGTAGTAAAAAAATTTATGATTTTAGGTTGAAACTTGTACCGGATTTTTTATCGTCAATCAAAGGAAACGGGACCTGTGGTCGAGTCCCATCACCGAAATTTTTTCTCTTTCAGTCGTGCTCTGCAATTCGTAAGTGGCTATACTCGGGAATCTCGATGGTTTATGAATCTCGATGCAAAACGCGCTTATAAAACAATCGGGAAAAGCCGGGGAGCACAAAAGTTCCTTGGTTATTTCCAAAAGTATACGACGCAAAGAGAATATAATGCGCTCGGAGCTTGGAAGGTACAGCCGCTCTTGCTCTGGGGCCCATCCATAAAAATCTTCTTAACATAACGAGTTTCCCGAACTCTGCATTACTACTCGTATTTTCATTTTCATCCGGTGCAGCTTTTTTCTTTTTGACCATTCTCATTCTCTTTCTTAAAGAACTTTACGGGCTACGGTTACTTGGTCGAATTAATCCCACAAGAGTGAGTCAACTCGCGGAAACAAAAAAGCTCCCTACCGATCGATCGATCAGTCATTTCAAGCGCTTCGGCCCCGTCTGATTTTTATCTCGATGCACTCCTCTATCGCCCGTTACTCTTTATCGTGCATCGCAACAGGGTTCCTCTTTCAAACACAAGTGAATGACAATTTTTTTTTCCCTAACAGACAACCTGCTCTTTTTTTCATCAAAAAGTGCATACGCATAACACGAAATTGATCGATTACTCGAATCGGAGACTTATAAATTTGTAGTGAAAAAAAAAGGAATTTTGAAGTAATTTTGGCCATTCACGCTCGTTAGTTCAAATATAAAGTGGGAGCAAAACAATTTTAATCAACCCTTGCCGTGGAAAAATTCAATCGAGTTTCCGACTCCCTCAACAGGTAACATGAATATTTGAAGTCGATTGCTTTATATTTTCGTGAAAATATATGTATTCATCGCTCGAAAAATAATCGAATTTCAGAGTGTTTTTTGTAGTCGTTCCCAAAACAGTTAGAAAAAAAAACCTATATGCATGCGCATGATTGATCTCGATTAAAATAACATGTAAACATACACGCGAAAAATTATAAAAATATAAAAATATTTCGCCTCAGAAAAAAAAAAAAAAAAAAAATTCCCAATTAATCAAGAAACCCATAAATTCATCGCAAACTCTTAATTTTCCGTGCAGTGAGGCGGCTCTCGGGTTATCCGTCGCGCATACCTGCGCCGCGTTTGAAAAATGCAGCTCAGACAGGTGAGGTTGGCGAGGAGGAGGGAAGGAGAACAAGCGGAGACTGCTGGGACCCCGTCATCCCATAAACCTGTCGCTGTACGAGAGCCTCTTCCTCTCGTCTTCTTCTCCTCCTTCATCTCCATATAATATATACACCTGTGTCGGTGGTGGTGGTGATGCGTTTCTCTCTTTTTCTTACAAACATATATATACAGACGGACCCTCTTTCTTTCCTCCGCGCGTGTCCGCTCCTTTTCTCGTTTTTTCGGTGCGTCGTCCGAATTATATGTTTTTAATTTTTTTTTTCTTCGTCTTCTCATTTCGTGCTGCGAAGAGGAAAGGGTGGACGAGAGGCTGCAGCGACGTTGATTCCTTCGTGGAAGCGACGCTCACGTGAATGGACGAAATTATATCGTGTATGAAAATGTTTCTCTTCTTTTCTTTTTCTTCTCCTCCGATCGTTAGGGAGCGAGAGAATGCGCGGGTCATGGGTTTTAATGGGACTGACCTTAAGCGTATGTGTGGATGTGTGTGGAAGGGTATACATGTGGCATTTACATGATTCACGGGCTCCCTTGTCCGTGCTCTTTGTAGCCTCGCCTTTTCTCTTTCAAAGAGGAACTACTATATCAAGTGATTTTGATAGTTTGAATGAAAAAAGTAGTCTACGGGTAAAGCTATTCAATCGCGCCAGAAACAAAAATGATATCGCGGCGTGCATATTGAGCAGCCTTTTTAATTAACGAAATGCACAAAGAAAGGGGGACAAAAGCGCGATATCGGAAAAAAAAAAAAATCAATCGTGGCGGCATAGCGGCGCAGAGCGATTAACGTTGCGCGTCTGCCTCAATCCGAAATCTGCCGAAATGTGCCACGAGCGCGTATACACATATCTTCCGATGTATGTGCATATACGGCGTTATATACAACGCAATCCAACGGAGCAGAGCATGCGTATATATTATACCAACCGGTAGTGCGCCACTAGTCAGTGGCCCTCATGCATTTTCATGGCAGCTTGAATAAACATGTATTTCAGCAGCACCGAGTGGAGAGTTACACGCGCGCGCTGCACCTCTCTCGTGGCCCATCGAATCTGAAAAATGCGAAAATGTTTATGTATATGGGATTGGTTTTTATGTAAAAAAAGCGTAGGGGTTGAGTCATCAAACGAATCTTTTTTTTTTCTTTTTTACGTACCTCTGCACTTTTGTAGGAGAGGACGAATAACCAGAAAAGAGGGATTGCCATTTTGTGAGCAAATTTTTTTTTTTTCAATTTCAGAAGTGATAGAGCTTCCATACATGTGAAAACTGAATGCTGTAAAGCGCATATTAAGGTAGTTGTTAAAAAAAAAAAAACTGCGTTTTCATACAGAGTATTCGCCGGCGTAAACGTAAAATATTCAAGCTTTTTAAAAGCCCCATGCACAGCTTCACTTTTCGATTAATCCCTCAGCTTGGCTTGCAATTTTTTCCCACCACTCGCACGCAAAAATCCCTTTTTCCATGTATTTAAAAAAAAAAAAAAAAATCCAATTACCCATCAGACAGCTCACTTACATAGTGGATTATGGACTACGTGTATTACAGTTTTTCATTAAAAAAGAGTTGTCGAGGGAAGCTCGACATCAGCGTGTATTACAAGCACGTAGGTACGTCTATATACGTCTTTGGGATATTTTCCCCTTAACCCACCAAATAGACTCGTTTGTGGGTTTAGTCACTTGCTCACGAGACTTGCTTACTTGGACTTATTTTTTGCCGGCGTCTTCTCTTTTTCATCTGTCGCCATCGTCCTCGTCGTGTGCGGCCGTCGATCCTTGATAAATAAAAATCGCGTAAGTAAAGTGCGGTTCACGCTCCGGTGGGATAAGACGGGGGACCTCCTCCTCTCTGTCTTTTGCTCTACTTTTTTTTCAACCCAAACAGGTTTTATTTGCTCCGGTGCGTATAACCGGCGTAATTAGGCGTTGTCTCGCGCCGCTGCGCGTGATGGAATCCCGACTATCCTTCGTCTCATTTTTTTTTTCACTCGCTGCTTCTGACAATATTTTTTTCCTTCGGTTCCCTTCTATACTCCAAATGTTGAATCTTATTAAATGCTCCATTGTTTATTTTACTCGAATAATGAACCGTTTCCCCCTTTTTTTTGATGCAGAGGAAGCCGAAAGGTGCTACATTCACGTAACGTAAGTTTCGTGAACTACATTTTCTTTTTCCCTCGCCCGTTATGATTTCCCAATGTAAAGTACCAAAAGAATAATATATGACTGGGAAAAGAAAATTTTTCAACGCTACACGTTTTAGAATAAAAATTTTATTCTCTTCGTCAAAGTCGATCCACGCGTTTCGCAGAAAGTTCCCTACCGTGAAACAACGAGTAAGTACTTAACTTACAAGGACGCAAAATTTCGTAGTGGCGAAGTAGGTTACACACGACTGGCTGCTGAAAGATTCGTAGAGACTCGAGCTCTGTACGTCAGAGAGGGAGGGAAAAATCTGGGTGCACCTACACGTGAAAAGAAAATTGACCCTACATTTTTGCCTTTTCCAGGGTGTGAAAAAAAAAAAAAAAAAAAAAACCACTCCCAAAGTCGGAAGCGAGTGCCCTTTTCTCTCCCCCGCCCTGCACTTAACATTTCAATTAAGCCAGAAAGTACACATCAGAGTTTGCGCTGTTCGGCACTACTCGGGCAACAACATCAACAACTCGGGAAATTAATGGCGTAACGCTCGATCCGGCGCTTTTTTCTCCCTCGCTCCTCTTTCACTCCCAAAGAGTAAACGAAACTCGGTTCGATTAACTTTTTTAGCTTTTGTGCTTGAAAAAAAAAAAAGTTGGGCAAGCGATGCTGCACAGCACTTGAGAGTCCCAAAAGTAGCCTCCGAGTAATCGATACAGACGACAGCCGGGAGTATTAAGTCCTCGGCGAAATCCTTGCTCCCTCCTCGGGCCACTTTGGTAGTATTTTCTTATTTTGTTGATCGACTGTATATGCCATGCCACTTGGAGATTAATTCCCCCCTCCCCACGTGAGAAGGTTTCCCGAGAGCGCAGTAGAGAAGGATTTTTTTACTTTTATTTTCATCGAATCCTCTTTATTTCGATTGCAGCTCGTAGAATGGAGTTCCGATTCCCTCAAAGAGTCAAGTGGCGTCCGGGCTGACCTCGAAATTTCATTTCCCGGCTACGCCCGCGTGAAAAAAAAAAAACAAGAATCGCGCGCAATTCAATTTACCAAACAACGACTTTTCTGGAGAGAAAACCTGCCCCCGGGGAAGTGGCGAGAGAACAAAATTTTTTTCGCAGCGATTTTGTGATAAATGTACGTGTAAACGAGTGCACGCAAACAACCAAGTTTTCCAAGTTGAAAAATTGAAATAATCGCAGAATCATTGAGCTCCAATGTAGTAATTGAAAAACAAAGTACCTAATTACGATTCCCATGGATTACCAACTTTGAACTTTCAGCTTATTGTACACCCCACCAGTGCAATGAGTTCCTTCTATACAGGTAGACGAGCAGGTAGATGATAAAACTGGCGGCACTTGTCGCTGAAGCGTCCGTCATCTCCGTGTCCTGGCAGCGATATAAAATCGTGAGATGGTAGTTTCGTTGAGTTGAAAAAACAGAAAGAAAGAAAGAAAGAGAAAATAAAAAATAGTTCTCCTGGCCGTGTACACGGGAAATGTTTTAAAATAATTGCGGCCTGTCCAGAAAAAAAAAAAAAGGAGTGAGAGTGACGTGGACTACTCCGTGGCTGAATGAGCTATCATAATTGTTCGATTAATTACGGGACGTCCTACGAAATCGAGCGGAAGAGAATAGAAAAAAAAAAAATGGTAAGTAGTTCTTTCGGTCTTCGTTGATTGCTTTGATTTGATTTTTCGGTGTGGGTTATTTTTTGTTTTCTCCTTTCATACGTGGAGTCGTGTGGTCAAATGAGTCGCGATTTTTGTGTTGATTGATTTCGAAGGCAGATCCGTATGGAGATAATCTTTGAGTTGAAATCCGAGAATTGAATTAGTCTGCAGTTTTTTGCGTTGATTAAATTCAAGGTTAATTGGCCAACTTGAGGTTTTTTTTTTTATTTTTTGCTGAATTATTTTTCAACCAAAATTAATACTTATTTTTTCAAGTACCGATACATTTTGTTTTTAATTATAAGACCTATCAAGTCAATTGAAGACTTGATGTCGAACTCTTTTTTGAAGTATTATTTTTAAACATAACAAATGATACTTCCCGTATTTTCTACAATTAAGAAAACTACTTACGTGGTCGTGGCATGAACTCAATACAAAATGAAAAATCGGCAGTAACGATTTAAATTAAAAAACAAAAATTAATCAATTCTTGACAACCAGAAAAAGTTTGGTAAAAAATTTTTACTTGCTCAACAGGTGAAACATTTCATAAATTATTTCAGAAGCAAAATAATTATCTTGAAACATGTATCAATCATAGCGAATCAAACCTCGAAGGAAAAAAAAGACGAAACAAAATTTCGCATAAAAATATTTCTTCTTGCTGCTCACTTGGAGCAAAAACCCCGAAGAAAAAAAATCAAATACGCGTCCACAGAGAGCTAATCTCAAAATAAAATTCAAGACACGTGCTGGGGATTGTATATGCGACGGGTAAGGGAGTCGAGTATCTTTTTGTCGCAAAAAAAAAAAAAATTTACAGTTAACCGTGAATAAAGAGACCAAAAATGAAAACCTGCTCGCGAGCAAAAAAGGCTTATCTCCAAAGGTGGATCCTCCACTGCCTTGTCGTCATCGCCGTTGTGAAAAGCAAAGAGAGAGAGAGAGAAAAAACGAGAATTCGAGAGGTAAAAAAAAAAAGTAAAATAAAAGGAAGAAGGACGAAAATGAACGAGCGAGTCGAGTTGCATTAACATACGAAATCTATTCAGGCGCGCGGGCCCACCGAGAAGAGAGAGAAAAAAAAAGGGAAACAAGAAACTCTCTCGCTATAAGTGAATTATGCGCCTGTATTGATTATGCCAACGCCTCTGTCGTCGTTTCCTTTCCTCTGCATCCTCAAGGTTTATCGGTTGTGTGTATGTGTGTCCATTTTTTTCCTGCGACTTGTTTTCACGCTGGAAGCAATAAAAACCACGAAATAATTTTTCCCCACCGCGAGGTAATCTAATCCGACGCTGATGGGCAGCTAATTGGGAAATTCGATTTGAAGATTTATCCGGCCCGTTTGAGTGATTGTAATTAAATTCGTGCCGCAGCAGGAATCAGGACTATTATCACTATAATATACTATCTCCTCGCGCTCATGGGTGTCTTGTTATGTATATTTTTGGAATCTTCGTATAAGGAGAAAATTCAAATGTTTCTGTCGAGTCGCGTTAAATTTATCCCTCCATTGTTCCTCAATTATTTTACTTACAAAGAGATGTACATTTCTTTTATTGAAACTATTATTGAATGCATATGTAAAAGAGTACATTGTAAAAAAAAAAAAAAAAAAAAAAAATCTTGGTAATAATAACATGACAATAAACGTAAAGTTAAAAAAGCGTATTCCAAATGACTGATGTGCAATGGATTGATCTTACCAATAAAATGCAATTTAGTCGATGCAGTTGAAGAAACAAATCGTTGTATTTCCGAAAGCAAAAATGAAAAATAAAGCAATACTCGCGCATCATCTAGTTTTAATTAATCGAAATGCGGAAAAGCAGCGGTGAGTATAGTGATGATGGCAGAGATAATCAGGCGTGAAATAACAAAGACATAGCAGCAATAACAGAGCATATCCTATATACGTACACTTAATCAATATTATTGGAAAAGTGGCTCGCTTCTCGGGTGTACTTGCACAGTTTCTATGTATAGGTACCTGTGCACAAGCATCGGCTCCAATATGTATACACAGAGCGCAGTTTGTCGTGCTTTCCTCTCTTCTCCTATCCTTTCGTTTGTGTAATTGCTTCATTAACAAGTTAGGAAGTTGCAGCTAGAAAAGCGGAATGAAAGCCAATGGCGGAGAGACGAAAATTGAGGTGAATTCGAAAGAGCTGGGAATTTGATTGTCGATCCGCAGAGATGCTCGTGAGAGAGGGTGACTAACGACGCGTATATGTTTTGCGGATTGTCAATAAACATAATTTTCATCAAATTTATACAATGTTACAGAATATCAACCTTTTAATTGTGCTCAATGATTGAGAGAAAATTATTATGCATTGGGTATACTGTAGAAAAAAAAATGACTTTAAGTACATACCCAAATTACATGGGCGTGTGAGACAGATGCGTGGGTAATTGCCTATACACCCAAACGGCAAACCAAACGTGAAAAACCCGTTCCCGTCGACAAGAAAAACATCTTCGAAGTACGCAGTCAATCAACAACAATAGCAGCTTCTTCTTTCCATACTCGAGCCCTCCCGTGGCGTACACATACATTGTACGTATAATACTTAAGTTTCCCCATCATGCTCGTACATGTATTTTATGCTCGTCGAATCCCGAAAAACCAACGCGTGCCGGGAAGTCGCGACAATTTACAGCTCCATATAACACCCAAGTGAGCCTTTACAAGAGAAGAAGAAAAAAAAAATACATCTCTTCCTCCTCTCGTCCGCCCACTCGACGAAACACGCTCGTCGCAGATATTACCCATCTGCCTCCTCCCCCCCTTTTTTTCCCCACTCTTCCGTTTGTTTTCCTTCCCTTTGTGTTCCACGACAGCCAGCTCCTTCGGCGCCGCAAACATCTTCCAGCGCGCGCGAGCGCTTTTTCATTCCTCCCGCTCGCGGGGGCCAAAATACATCACGCACCCCCTGCATGCATGTGTTTTTTTCGCGTCGCGAGCACCCCATTTTTCTCCCCCCTCTGCAATGGGCCACACGCGGCTACCGGCGGTAATTATGCGCCCCACCCTTTTTCTTTTCTTTACCTTTTCGTGCCACGCGACGTGTATACTCGGCTGATGCATGCCCCACGCGTGCGCTCTCGGGGAAATATTTGCGGTCTACGTGGTTTTGTCCCGCGTGTCATTTTATTCCGCGTGTGCGTTGTTCCCGTGAAAAATGTAGGTCTGTAATGCGCCCCACGCCGGACTGATTAACGCGCAATTTTTTTTTTTTTTTTCCCCCAACGGAGGTGAGCTCGTTTGTTCCCGTTTATCTGTGCGCTCTCTACTTTTATTTTTCCACCTTGCAGCGCTAAACTTTTGAATTAAACGCTGAATGGGTCTTTGTTTGGATTAAAGTTGGCACAGCGGAAACCAACAGTGGACGGGTGTGGTGGCGCGTAAGCGCGTATTATACGGCGAGCTTCCGGTTTTTGTTCGCGGCCTCGGCGACTGCACTCGCGTGGCGATACATATAAAATCCCCCCGTCGTTTAATATTTGCCCTAAACTCGAAATCCTTCCCCGTTCAAATAAACGGCAAGTATATGTAAGTAGGCATATACTGTACCTCTTCCTGCATTCCTTTTGCTCCGCATGCAATCCTGCTCCCCCCTCCAAACAATATTTTCCTACCACTCAACGTCACACAGCCAGGGGCACTGCCTATGTTTTCCCCGCAAAAATCAAGTCCACGTGGTGTAATTATCCTTGGTGCGCGCGAGTGGCGCACAAGCAAAATTTTCCCCGCAGTAGCGACAGCCAAACTTCATCAGAGTGTCACACGCGGTAATTATGCACGGCGTCAAAAGAAAAGCAGAGAGTGTGCACGGAGGCTTGCTCTTTGTTCCCCAACGAAAAAAAGGGGTCCTCGAAATATCAGCCCCCGCACATCACCTCTTCGCCATATACTCCTCTTCGCGCCCACGCGTCATGTACAGGGATATAATTATATTATATATTAGTGTCGAAAGCTTTTGACGCGTACAAGAGAAAATTCGCAAAATTGCCCGCAGAGCGGTACGCTGTTGTGCGTTTGTATGTATATGTACCTGTAATGTTCCTCAAAAGAGCGTGTGCATTAATTTGGAATTGAGAATTCCCCGTGCCACCCCCCTCCCCCCTCTTCGCGAGCATCGCTGCCATCACGCATGGTTGACTCTTTGTTTCGTGCAGTCGCTCTTCTCCCCCGGAATTCGTAATTGCCCGTCCTTCGCGCGCAGAGAGAGAGAGAGAGTGCATGTACAATACTGTATATGTAACGCGTGCGCGAAACGGCAAAAACAACGAGTCCCCCTTGCCCTCGGAAAATTTTGCACTCGGCGGGGCAAACGAAACGAAGCGCGGATCTCGGGGATATATGCGGCTCTGCTTGGTTGCCCATTAGCCGTGTATTGTATAGCCCATGGAAATTATTAATTCGTGGAGCGACGAGGACTCTTAAACGGAGCATCGTTGCATTAAGAGAGCACGGTGGGGTCCTCCCACCCGCGCCCGTGGCTACGGAAATATTGTACGGCTGCAGGGTTGACGCTTTCTGGAATTACTGGGGCGTTATTAATTTTTGGACCATGGGAATGTGCATACCTATATTTTACATATATATATATATATATATATATATATATATATATATATATATATATATATATATATACATACGTAAAGAGCGAATTTTTGGTGAATGCGTAAACGGGGCGTCGTGGTGGTAGTATATAAGTATATAGGTATTATGCAGACAGAGTCGCGAGAGCGTGGATTATTTGTGCACCGAGGCTTGCGTGCGGCAGTGAGCCTGTTTTTTACGCTGTGCATGGTGTTGGCTTGTTCGTTTTTTTGTTTGTGATTATTATTATTATTGTTTTTTTTTTAATTTTTGTTCTTTTGTTTTTTCCCTGCAATGCCGCCGGGTTATTATGTCCCCGCGGAATGTGTTGTGCAGGAATGTGTCTTTTGTGCACAAAGTTTGTTCTTTGCACGGATGAATGACAATTGGGAATGATAATATTATTTTCGGGCCTACGTGTGTGGAAACAGTTAGATACGGGGATTTTTGTTGACGTTAAAAATTTAAGTTCTTTTGTAGGGAAATTTTCTACTTTTAGAATATTTTTACATGTTTTTTTTTCGTGGGTTAAAAGAAAGTGATGGATGGATAACGTGAGTAGTAACTATTTTTCACGTCAATCATACTATACAAAAGTCCTCCGACATTGAGATTTTTAGTTCTTCTCTCTGCTATCCTAGCCAAACTGACGGACGAATGAAAAAACTCGGTCTCTGTATACAACCTGGTTACTCTCCTTCTTAGTTAGTTTGTAAAAACTATCTTTTTTTTTTTCTTTTTTTTTACTAAAAATCAGAGTGCTTCAATACATGAACGTTGTGTGCAGCTCATAGCCATTGCATTTTACGCTCATTTGAATCGAGAACACAATGCGGTCAACTCCCTTCACGCGAAGCGTCAACGAAAACGCCATTGACACCACCCTCGGATCCAAACTGCACTCGTTTACCATCAATCGCCATCAAAAGCAGCTGTTTGGTTTACAGCAGCCAGACTATAGCCAAATCCCTTCTCTTAAACACACCCATCGTCTCTCTCTCCCTTAATCTAAAAAAATCGCGCCAAGTCATAAACAGAAGAGCGCCGCCCCCGACTGATCCTCTTCTTCCCACTGTTGTCATCTCGAGCAGCACCCACCCCTTTCGTTATTGTTCAACGACGCTACGAGGTTGTCAGAGCCAGTCTGATGAAAAAAAAAAAAAGAAGGAAAGCCCATAGGGCTCTCCACCGCGCCCGTACGCTCCCCGAAAACGTATACGCACAACGCCCACCCACACGCAACTTTAGAAACGGAGATGAGAAGCCAGGGCGCACATCCCAGCGGCTGATGCACGAGAGAAAGGGACGGCTCCATGTGTTGGATGGTATAGTGGGTATTGTGCAATCATAGCGTTTTCGCGCCGCGAGGACAGAAGGATACGGTGCCGAGGGCACGCACAATGGGCACACACAGCCTCTACTCGCGCTAGCTTGACGGATGGATGTGCGCTGCACAAACGCGAGGAGAGAAGCCCCAGCTTTTGTAACCCTCTAGGCGTATTATCGCGACGCTTTATGCATTACGTACATACATATATACATATACACAAAGAGATTGGGCAGGGTGGATATAATGTGACGAGTAGAGAGAGTAGGGGGTGGGTGGACTTTCAAACGCTCCCCAGGAGGGTTGGATTATTAATCGGACCAACAACGTGGGGGGAGGACAACCGAGGGTGAAAAAAGAAATATTCGACTGCAAAGAGGCGACGATTAGCCATCGGTGTGACGTCTACGCGCTCGCCCACCTGAGCTCGTGTCAATACGCTATGGCAAAATTTATGGAGATTTGCTGCATACACGGGTGTGATGTATGTGTGTTTTAGCGCTTAAATTGCCCCCGCCTGGTGTGTGCACACGCGTATGATACTTCGTTGGGCTTTTAGAAACATGGCTAGCCGCTAAACTGATTGTCCGAGCCTCGCGGTCTGTTTGGATGGCTTTTAATGCTCGCCCGTGTGTGTTTTGGTATGATCCTTTAATCTATGTGTATCGTGCATAGCACGAGTGTCAGGGGTTTTGATGGGTATACAACGCGAGCGCTGACTAGTCGCCGTGCATGGGTAAAAAAAATGTACGACCAAGGCTCGCGCATATACGGTGTAAAGGTGCCGTGGGGAGTACGCGATTTTGGGTTTTGCGGTGGCTGATGGAATTTCGCGCGTTGGTTTGCCAACGCCGTCGCGGTCGGTTCGGCGGAAAATGTTAATTATTCCCGCGAAAAATCGGATTTCTCGTCCCGCGCGATTTTCAACTCCCCGCTTTTTTTTTTTTTTTACATTTTTCGCGCGGGAGCGGGGGAAATTGTACGTCAGTCGGGAAATTCCTCCGAGGGAAGAAGGGGATCGCGACGTGTCAGGAAGTTCGGCTCTTCTGACGCGTGGAATTATCGTAATAATCCTCCCTTCGACAAATTGGAATGGTCGAGCTTGCCGAGGAAAATATTACTTTTCCTCCTGTCGATACGGACGGACGGACGGGGCCAAAGTGGCCACGGAATCCCACCAACTGCAGCTCGGGCCGAGAATCCACCGGGAATACTCTGGATTCCCGGGGGGGGGGGGTGGTATTGATAAACTCTCGCTTGGTAGGGAATTTGTTTACCTATAATTGGCGCGCCAAGGATTGATGGCAACGGGAATTTTCGTGGCTGACCGAGGCAAGGAGGGGATGGTGTACTCCTTGGCTCAAACTCCAAGGGGAGGAGGATGCGCTACGTGATTTCACATAAATCGACACCTACTCGAAAGGAGCAGCTGGAATTAATATTCGCGACGCGCCCGTAGGAGTATATATACTGCACCACACCTGGTTGTATAATGAAATAAATCATTATGGGAAGTGGAAGGGAAATGAGGAAATTTGCTTGTAGACGCGGTAGCAAGTAATTGGCTTGTCTGCGTAGCGTGACGTTTCTCTATCTATAGTTTTTCTTTTTTCATTTTTTAGGCACTGTTGTATTTGCGTGCACAATATTACACGTGTAAATGCGTATGCAAATGTTTGCGTCAAGGGTACAATTAATTTGGCACTTTGATTGCGTATACGTCTCTGTTTGTCCCTCCGCGTGTACAGGGTGCCGAGTGTCACTTCCAAAGTTCGTTTTGAGCGACGTTAATAGAACTCCAGGATGGAAGGAGGGGTCGATCATAAACTTTGCCGGGTGCAAGTTTCGCGAGTTCGACGAGAGAATTTTCTTCCCGAAAGTTACGGGGGATGGAAAAAATTTCACCGGGTAAAGCGAAAGGCAGAAATGATACTTTGGGCGAGCGCGAAAGAGTTTTTTTTTTGTTTTTTTTTTTTTTTTGCAAGTTTTAAAGGAGCAAAGGGACCTGCATATTCTTTTCTCGTGCAATGTGCAAGCCTTCCGGATTTCTCGATACTTATTTCAAAGTGGGACACGCGTTTTGTCGTCATTTTTTGTCATTATTTCCCCTCCCTTTTACTTTCAGTTCCCTTTTTCGAGCCAACTTTTTAAAATTCGCCGTCGACAAGTTTCGTATCGCTGAGTTTTGCTTTTTTTCCCCACGCGCTCTATACCTACGTGATGTTTGCGAAAATATTCTCGACGACTCGTTAAAAAACTTGCATTTCTTGGAGCTACACAAACGTACACGCGTTTCCTTTGAAATGGCACTCTTTGGGAGCGGTGGGGGGCATGTATTTTGATTTTTCAAAATTTTCCGTCAAATGGCAACGAAATGGCCATTTCCACAGGTGCATCAGTGGCATTTCAAAACTAATGACGTTATTCGAGCACTACTCGTGTGACACGTTTACTCTACACCAACTCAATTCATTTGAATTTCCAGTACCACCCAGAAAACACATCCCTTAACTGCCTTACGCAACGCACTTCTGTCAAACAGAGGATGAGGTGGAAAAAAAAAAAAAAAAAAAAAAAAAGAATTCAATCAAGCCCACAACTCGTTTAATTAAGTATACCACATAACGTTATACCCATGCATATACTGTACGTACACGTCACAGGGTTTATAGTATGCGGAAGGGAGAGAAAAATCCAAGGCAGCTCGCTCGCTCTGCATAAAATTTAGCGAGCTAACAACGCGCTAACGGCGAAACAATATCGGAAGACAATAAACGGGGGGTGTGTATACGTTCGGGCGTTGCGTGTACGGAGGATCCGAGGAAAAATCGCACGCGCGTGTGTAAATTGAGCTAGTGGGTGGGGGTGAGGGGGGGCAGTAGGAAAAATCTGAGCGTGCCAGAACGGAACGAGATAGCGATCGGCGCGTAAGTTTCGAATGCGCGAGGGTGCGCGGGCCTCATTTGCATGGGAATATGGCTCTGGTGCTCGTTCGCAATTCATCTCCAGCCTTCGTTCTTTTGCTCTGCAGTCCGTGGCTGTCTTCCCCCACTCTTTCTCTCTTTCGTCCCGTAGACTCTCACTATTTCTCGTTCCGTCCGTGTGGGAACAAATTTTTCGACGAGTGCGATTTTTCCAAAATTTGCCTCCTCTCTTCGATAGCGCGATGTTTACGAATCGAGTTCTTAGGTGCTAGCTGTTAATCCCACCAAAGCATCTGGCACAAAAACCATGTTCATAGATTGAGAGAAGAAACAAAGAAAAAAAGGAAAATCAATCAATCAGAGGGAGAATCCGATGCAATAGCAAACTGGTCTCGTTTTTCTTTCACACATATAATATATACTCTCCAACCAACCCCAAAGGCATGGCGCGAATTATCACGTTTTTTTTTTTTTCACTCAGAGCATAGCCGCCCCGCATGTAATATGCATGCGCCTCCGTACGCGTATCTCAGTTACGTATATACGTGTACTGCATTCGTCGTCCGCATATGTATATGTACGAATACACACACACATACCGCGTTACTATCTCTCATTTCTCTCTCTGGCGGACGTTTCCGCGTAATTGGGATTGATTATACTCCCGGGGAAACGCGCCTATACGTACACGTATTCATATACGTGGTAGCGCCCCCGCGTTCAAATTGATCACCGCGCGAGTACGGTATACGCCTGTCTGTTTCTAGATGCGATTTGCCGGGGCGCGCAAAAATCTCAGCGCATGAATATTGAACGAGGGGCCACGTATTGTCGTTACACGGTTGCTGTTTGGTGGTCCTGTATATATAGGGACCTGTGGGACCTTGCATTGTACATATACATGCCCCGTGGTGATTTCTCTCTCTATCTATCTCCGTTGGACGAAACTACTGTAGATCTTGTAACGAGGGAACACACCCGATTTTATATTAATTATTTCTCACGGACACAGTATAAGTATCCCTTCTTCAACGTAACATTTATTCTCGTTTGACACGCGTCATCCATTTCGCTGCCCGACTCGCTCTGTTCACCGCGTCTTGTGAATCACGTCATTCATACTTATTACTTTGTAAAAATCTCTCATCCGGAAATTTTCTTGTATCCAGTGAACAATTTTCCATCAGAAGCTTGTTGAGAAAAAAAAAAAAAAAAACGATTTGCAACGCATACGATGGTTATAAATCATCTTTGGCGCACCCAAAATCACTTGATCCTCGAGTGCTCAAGCACATACAATATTTGCACTATGTGGACTCTTGCAAACAATAAAAACAAAGAGAATAAAAAAAATAAACATAGGACATTAGACAAGCCATCTGATGATAAAGAAAAACCCCCGTTATCTTGAGATGTATACGCATCAAGCGGAAATAAAAGGAGCCCAGATGCAAATGACCGTACGCTCCTAATTAAATCGCAAAAAAAAAAAACCAACGCCCACCACATCTTTTTTTCTCCCCGCGATGAATTTCATCTCGTAGGTATAATCTCGTCCCTGCTTCTTTGTGTATTTAGACAACACGGTGTATATACACTTTAGCTCCGGCGGGCAAACAAAAAAAAGGAACAAGTTAGTATCATAAGCCCAAGAGAGACGCGCGGCTTCATTAAGCCGGAAAACACTCCGTGCTTAGAATAATCAAGCCCGAGCTTCCACGTAGCTATATATACGTGTAAGACGCAGCAACTTCTTTTCTCTCCCGTGCAGCCAGAGCGAAAAACAAACGCCGCCGCCGTAGCGAAATAAAAGAGGGAAAAGGACCTAATCTTCGCGCTCAAACTCTGGCTGTTTAAAATACAGTACATTTGCTCCGTTCTCTTTCTTTTATTTCCACGGACTCTCCCTCTTTACCCCCCCTGAAAAGAAGAGACCTCGACGAGGGGCTGGTTATGTCACTACATGTATATATTTTGTGTACATAAGCGTTCACACACCCACACACTTGCGCAGTAAAACAAAGCCCGGGCCTTGCTCATCAGGAGCAAGAGATTCTTCCCTTCTCCTTATACATAACAATAGTGCTGGGTGTACCCAATTAATGCAGAGGTACGTGTATACATGTAGAAGCGACTCGCGGAGTTTCAGACGCGGTTCGGGTGCTTTTTCCTGCGCCTCGACGATGTTTGTTGTTTGTTTGCACGATGGATCGAAGAAAAGTCAACCCCCTGGCGCTCACGTCGCGAGCCACCTCGGGGCCGTTATTATTGGATTTGAGGCTGCTCGTCGGGCGGCTCTCTGTTTGCTATACTCGGCAGGGTTCGTTGTAAAGGACGAGACACGCTCGGGGAATACAGAGAACGCCTTTTTTTCCTTCTTTTCTCAGCGCGAGAGCTCTTTTTTACTTTGCCGGTGTGGTCACGTGCGTTGTTTTTTTTCTTTTTTTTTTGGTGGTCCATTAGGAAGGTCGGACGTGGATTTGTCACGGTTGGGACGATAATGAATTTTCGTGACACCAAAAAACACATCGGTGGTGTGCCTACGTACAACATTTACGGAGTGACGAGTGTCGAAAGTTTTGCAATAAAACGCAGCGTTTACTCAATCGGAAAAGAGCATCTTTCTCCCTCTCTCGTCGGGGCGATGAGCACGGGGAGTCGCCAATTGAATTTGCATCACACAGAGCAAGACTTTGGAGGAGGAGGAGGAGGTGCAAACTTGGTAGATAAGGACGTTAACAAGTTCAGTAGCGATTTCTAAACACAGCCGAGAGCGAATTGAATGAGAAGACGACGACGACGACGGTGGTGTATATACCTGCATGTATATTCGTACGCTACTTCGTATGTATCTGCAATTTGCACGTAATTATTCTTACATTTGCTTTGGGACTCGTTTCCTTTACGCCGCAAGCACGAAAACTCGTACAAACTCCGGGGTTCTTGCCATCGTTACATTATGCTCGCGCTCGGATATTTTGATTTATTTCTCCTTTATTCGTGGGTACTACTGCTTTGCTTCAATTATTCTACGTTTATCGTGGAACTGCGTTGTCGTTGTGTTATCGTGTGGTTTGGCAGCTAAGTTTGTGGAAATGAAATCTCAGGAGGGTCTATACGCTGTATGGACTGCAACTAGTGCAGGTGATACGAGAATTAATGAATAGATGCAACATTTTTGTGAAATTTAAAAACTATGATTCTCATTTGAAAATTTCAATTTCAAATTCAATTATTTTTTTTTTTTTTTTTTTTTTTTACGAAAAATCAGTCAAAGGGGTAGAAGAGAGGAAAAACAGTGCACGCGCGCGTGGTTGTTTACTCCGAGTTTTTGCATGGAATTTTCTGTCCACAACACGGAAGAGAAGTTTGGGTAATTTTAATTGTCCGAGCAATTCAGCATACGAGTTGAGTGTTCCTTTTTTTTGTAAGTGTAAACACGAAGTAGTCAACGATATCATTTTTGCTGGTGCACCGTGAAGGGTTTATTTTAAAAAGTTGGGAAGGGAGTGCCTTTGTCGCATGGTATGTACATGCGGAGTTCATTAACGTTAAGTAGTTTGAGCTACGCGTGTTTGTGTTGGTCGCGCTTCATACGTGTATAAACTTTGTGTTTTGATGTTTTAAACAGGTGATTTTATTTAAAAACTTCGTGCGATCCCTTTTTCTCCTCATTCCCCTCAAGAGAAGTATGTACTTCTTAAAACGCGATGTAAATCACTTTTTACGAGAGCATGAAATATGATAATGGTAAATTTTGAGTTTTTAAATTACGCTCTCCAAGAGCGGAGGTAATGGATTTTTTCCCTTTTTTTCTGCTATGAAAAACGAGAAAATTTTTAATGTAAATTTAGGATATCAAAGGGGCCTTTTAGAAACGAGAGTTACCGCCTCTAATGGGTAGTTAAGCCCTTTTTTTTTTTTTTTTTTTTTTTTTTCGGTGCACTACGGACAAAATTTCGTTGCTAATGGTTGGTGGTCGGAAAATGAGGGAAATCATGTACGTCACGTAATTGTAGGTCTTATGCCTCTAGTAATAATAAGAAGGTTGGTCACTCAGTTTTTTCCCCCCTTTTTCACGTGACTTTTAAAACTTTGCTTTGAAAAATTAATAAAATCACACCAACCTACATTCTTGCTTAATTTCCTTTGAAACGAATCCAAAAGGAGTTACTCAAAGGCATTTGCCCAAGATTAATTACGAGGCACGAAGAAGGCTCCGGGAAAGGCGAAAAAGAGGGAAAGAAAAAAGTCCTGACTACTCGTGTGTACGGAAAATTAGGAAAATAATTGCGAAAGCACAGAACGGCAAGTTACATAGCGGCGGTAGCATACATACGTCTACAGCTGCGGGGCCGTAACGATTATTTCATGCATATATTATAACGCGCCCACGCCCACTCGATGGCGTCTCGGGCGGCGGCAATAAATCAACTACGTGACCCATTCAGCGCGAACGGGCGACAGGTTGTAGACGGGAGGGGGATTTTCTCGAGATATCTTGAAAAAAAGAAGGAAAAAAATTATTTCCCTCGACGCGCGTGTGCATTATAATTATTCGGGAAAATCGCGCACGCGAGGCCCTGCCCTTTCTCTCTCGCTCGCGAAAAAAAAGCCACGAGAGCCGTAAAAATCTCAAAGAGTCGACAAACTTGTACACCACGCGAAGCAAACAACAACTGTGTATGTACCGTAGGAAGGAATCCACTCTCGAGAAACAAAGCCGGGGAAGCTCGAGAAAAATTCACGCCCAGCCATTATACAGTGAAAAAAAAACAACCCTCTTGTATTTTATCGCGCGGAAGGATTGGGGACGAAAAGTTTTATTCCGTCATATTTTTCTCGCCCCGTAAAGTTCGAAGTTTTCCCTGTAGCGCCGCGAAACCACACTTGCAAAGCTTCTTCCCTGCCGCGTACAGTTTGACGACGATAAACAAAGGCCCGGCTTCTAGGGCTCGCGCGTGCATGTGTGTGTATACCTGCTCCTCGCGCTAAATTACGCGTCGGACCGGTTTCGTCCCCACTATGCACCTCTAGGTTGCTACTACACGCTACGCGCCTATAATACGTGCGTGGATACTCTCTTTCTTCCCCTTTAGTTTTCGCCTATGCATTTTCTTTCTCATAGCAAACTTTTGCATTGCACTCACCGCTCTTTATTTCTCTCTTTTCCTATGCTTCTCCCTGCTCTTTTAAATTATTTACACTGAGGTTGCGGAATAATATAATGCATAATGCGCGCCTTCGCTGAGCCTCCGAGGGGTTTTATGCGCGCACACGCACGCACACACACACACACAAATTCACGAGCTGCGCGCATCTTACGCCCCTCTCGGGTGATTACTTTTCGAGTAGCGAGTTATAGGAAGCCAATCTCGTAATGCCATCGGTCGTTATTATCGTTTATTATTATTTCATTATATTGCGCATTATAATGGATGCGTGCGGCCGTGACTACGTGTGTACCTGTATACCTGTCAACTTTTATTACGTTGGGAAGGAGTACATAAAAAAAAAAAAAAAAAAGGTCCATCATGGGTACCAGTGTACGCCCGAGCATGAGAAAATGATATACTCGGTTGGTGTTTTTCTGGAAGTTATCGAGGTATATTATGTATTATCGTGCTCCCGCGCCCCCGTGATCGAGCTTGGATCGTTGGGTACCTTTTTTAACGCTCCGAGGTAGCGCATCGCAGGTGATTTCACTGCCCCAGACGCCGATGGTATTCGTGTTTTTTTTTCCCCCCTTCGGGAATATTGATGGATAAAACATTAGAGACGAGGAGGGATTTTGCTTGGATTGTGGGAAGCTTATTTTTGTTTGGGTAAAAATATGAATTACGTGTACTCTGATAAAGAAAATTACTTGTGTTATTAAATTAGTTTAAACATCCACAAAGTATTAACTGCAAGGGATCTTTTTCATTGGTAACATTCCATGGTATCAAATATTGCTATAAAAAAAAAAAAAAAACATTTTAGAAAAATCAATACTAACTGAATTAATCATTAGAAAATCACAATTTCATTCTTAAAGATACATTTAATAAATAGTGACGCTTAACAACAAAATTACACAGAGTATTCTAAAACCCTGGCATTCCGGTGCTTTTTTCCCTAATAACTCTGTGTGACAATCTAGCTCGAGTGATGATTAATCAATCAGAACACACGTGGAAGAGACAAAGAGAGGATTCTCCAAGTAGTTCTTGTTAAAACCTCTTGGAAGAACAAAGACAGCAGCAGCAGCAGTGCCGGGTCGCTTGCAAAAAAACGAGGTCCCAGTTCCTGTTCGCAGCCGAGGCAACTTGGCTCGAAAGATCAAATCAAAGGGCAGAAGAGGGAGAGGGAACAAAAAAGAGCGCTCGAAATTTCGCCCAAAAAGCTCCTGATGCTTGTACGCACATCTCCGTGGACCGGCCACCGCCTTCTCCCTGTACATACACTCAAGGCTTTTTTCCTCCTCCTCCTCTTCTTATTCGCACACTTGCAATGACGGCGATGGCAAGAGCCTTTTGCCCCATATGAGTACTGTATACATTACAGCCTCGCGCGCGCTTGCGTGGGTCCAGTATAAAAAGGCGAGGAAAAAAAGAGATCTGCTACTAACGCACCAGTGTGCACATATATACGTACGCTTTGTCTGCATGGGTGTAAATGTCGCGGTATGTCCTGTTTTTTCATTCATTTTATTTTTTTATTTTTTTATTTTGACACTCTCTACTGTCCCCTTTTTTTTTGCGCGGAGCACATTTCAAGTTTTCCTCTCCAGGGAGTTTGTTTCTATCTCCGTTGACGTTGAACGCTGGTAACGACTGCTGTTGTAATTTTGACGAGGTTTTGGTTTTTCCACCACGGAATGTCTCGTTCTCTTTAATACTCGCCAACATCGCCACTATACATATTTTTTTGCTCGAATAGACGTTGCATCGTTAAAAAAGAAAGAGATTGTTCTTTTGTACACGCCACTGCCACCGAACTGTAAGTCAGCTTGAAACACTTTCTAAAGTGAGCATTTGAAAGAAGGGAGAAAAGAAAAGAGAGGCTGATGGGCCAAATTAACGAGGCCGATCGACAGTATTCCGTTATTACTCACAGTAAAGCTCGAGAGAGAGAGAGAGTGAGGATTAGCCCATACACCCCGGGCTTTCCAAAACGTATTAAGTTCCTCCCCTCGTCCCGAATCTCTTCTCTTGCATACATATACATAAACCACCCCTCTGTACCGCAGTAGCAGCTCCCCATCCGAAGGCGATCGCGCGAAATCGCCGGATAATGCGCCGTGTCGCTCAGATTTCGGGGACGCCTTTATACTCGAGGGAAGACGAGGAGGTGGAGGGGGGGGGGTATGGAGCCTCGCTCCTGTGGATTGGGCCATTAAGGAGCAGCGGATTTTCGAGTGGCTCGAATTTGTTTGGCTTTCCCTTACGGTGGCCCCAACTTATTCTCTTTTACCGCGACCCCCTCCCCCCTTTCTCTCCGTCGCGTTTTCTCCCCCAAACGTTACGTGCCTTATACGCTCGTTGGATTTGCGCGCCTTAGTGAAAGTATCAACGCTACGTGTCTATACTGTTGCATAAACGCGAGATGCTGTTACGGGTAAAATGAGCGTGAAATCGCGATGGAGCATTACTGTAGTCGAAACATACGTGCGAGATTTGGATCTTGACTTTGAGATTTCTTTTCTTTTTTTTTTTTTTTTTTTCTCAAACACACATTCGTGAATAATAACATTGTCTCGATATCGTTTAACTTAAACCCTGCCCTATTTCCCGCAATTAGACGCTCTTACACCGTGACTTGGTAAATTTAATAATTGACTGATCTCTCCATACAAACTTTGTTATCCTTTGTTACCTACTTTTTCGTACGAATGTGGAATCTTTCTCTATCGTACTTTTATAATTTAGCTCATCGCAAATTGAATCGACTCGTGTACAATTTCGATCTCTCGGTATGAATGTACTCAGTCCATGAGCTAAATTACTGATCTCCATTCAGACACCGGACAGATTGCGCATTTAGCATCGTTTTAAAGAAGCCAGAGGCGTAAGGGGTGGCTAGGCCTAAAAATCGAAAGTGGAGGTGATAAAAAATAAAAAGGCCCGATGTTGTAACTGCGAGCGCGTGTTTGATTTCTTTCGCGCGCGATTATGCCACTCGAAATGGAGATCGAGCGCTGGAACAAAAAAAAAAAAAAAAAAAGAAACTCTTTCCTTGGAACCATATCGGCGAGAAATATCTTGCTTTGGAGGCTTATAATTTTTCTCACGGAGATTTATTATATCATGCGCACACACGCGCACATATGCGGAGAACTCGGTTCTCTCGTGTGCGCCAGTTGCAAAATCGCTCGTCGATCCAGAGAGACGCAAAGACGGTAAATAACGTAGACGCTGTATTTTTTTTTTTTTTATTGAGAAACATATTTACGTACACGAGAGAGCGAGGACTCCAGAGGAATTAAATTCTCACCCTGGCATCGATTATTGCCGCTTCCTTGCGCTGCACTTTTTTTTCCGGGCATCGGTCTTTTGAAGTTTTTAAATTAAAATTTATAGATGTGCTACTCTTCCTCTCTCCCTCTGTTTATAATAAAAATAACATTGATGAGTGTTTTTTTTTGTTTGTTTCAGGTAAGAGCTTGCATTGTTTGTGAACCACCGAAAACCATAACAATCCACTGCATCTATTGTAAAACCGAGTAAGTATATATACCCAAAACGAACAAACGATACCCGGTGACTCGGACGGTTTTTTCATGCTCTGCGCTTTTGAAAAGACGTTCTTCCCCTCCCGAGTCTTGGATTATAATCGCATTAGCAGAGCGAATCGAAAGACAAAACAAAAAAAGAGAGCTATGGTATGGGTAGTCAGCGGGGAAAAATCCGGCTATTTGGAGCGCGGAGTAGGAACAACGAGGCGAGCATCGCCGGAAATCGCTCGTGAAAAATGAAAAAGAAAAACACGGCAAAATTAGTCGATTAAGCTCTTTCTCTCCCTCTTTGGATGCCGATAATAAATCCTCGGCACGAAGGCCTTCCGCCCCCCCCCCATCCGTGCCGTTAATGGCTCTTGGCTGTATACGGCGTATAGGTGAATAATGTATAGCAACGATTCAGGGCGCGCATGCGTGAGTCCGCGTCGATTTTTTCGGCAACCGTATACCTTGCACGATGGTATACATTGTGTATGGGTATCGCATGCATACTTTTCTCTCGACTTTTCTTTGCTCACTCTCCTCTCTTTTGTCCGCCGTGCGTGAGAGCGTAGTTTTTGTTTGCTCACCCCACGGTTCATCCATTGCGAGGAATAAACGATTATTTCCGTACGCGTTTTCCAACCCTTACCTCGCCATTCGACTGGATTTAGAATGTGTTGGGTGTACCTTCTTTGTTTTGACTCTAAGAGGCTCCCGTTTTTTGCGAGACTCCCTTCTTGTATCTTCGTACCACCCAAGGAGTTTTATTCCTTCGATTCACTTTGCCCTTGGGCGCGACGCTACGTTCACCCCGAATTCTTTTCCTCGGGTGGAATTGCACTTTAGTTTCGCGAAGCCGATATTACAACTATCTACGTGTGTATATATGTATTTATCAAAAAGAGTACACAAAGAATACACTTGATGATTTCAGCGCACTACTTGGCGATTGCTATATCCCCTTTACTCGTATATACACTTGAGCGTAAAGTGTAAGATAAACCCACGAGTCGCGTAAGTACAGTGATGGTGAGTCTTGTCGAGTGAATGAATCGGTTGTTGGATCTCGCGAGTTAAAAGACAGAGATCCTCGTAATGAAAATACTTTGACGAGCAGTCGAGCAGTTATCGTGATGCAGCTTGCACTCGTTTTCCAACTTGAGTCTCGTTTTTTTGTTTTTATTTTTACCTTTCGTAAAAAATGTATCTATTTTTGTCAACCTACATAACTACTGTACGGAACAAAGTTTTTTTTTTTTTTTGTTTTGACTCTCGGACGTCGAAAACAAATAGCATCGAATTGTTTTGCTGAAACTGCGCCGCAACAATCAAAAGTACTCCCATTGCACAGACACACACGTGGGAGAAAAGCGAATGATAACCACAGAAACAAATTGATTTTTTCCTCCCCCTCCCGATTTTTTTTTTTACAATTTCACTTCGCAGTTACGCCCAGTAATCTCCAGCAGAGAGAAGATAATCGATTTTGAAAATCACTCCCGAAACAACAACAAAAAAATGCCCTTACTTGACAAACTCATCCCACAACCATATACAATATATATTTCACGAGTGGAGAAAGAAAAGCTCCATACGTAGGGTATCTAGCCGAGTGTGTACACACGGCTCCCAATTCTCCTCTCGATCTTTCAAACCTCGCACCACCGATTCTCCGACTCCTTCCATCCTCTTCCTGCTCCCTTTGACTGCATCGTAATGAAAACTCCCACCCACCCCCACTCTCCAACTCTGTAGCCTCTTTTCTCCCCTTTCGGTATTATCGTGTGCTATTCACCTTCTTCTTCCGCTCCACCACTCGTCTTCTTATTGGGATTCTCTTTCGACTCCTTCGATCTATACACACTTGCGCCGAGGACTTTGGCCCGTTCCTCCGTCACCTGTATATCTATATGCTGTGTGCGGGTAGAGCCACTCCGCAGTAGCTATTCGAAACACGGGCCTCGCGTCGGAGGGCCTTTGATCGGCTGCAAGCTCGTGCGATTTCCCGAGGAATTGAACTTTCTCGCTCGTTTTGTCTTTTTCCGCCCCTTCCTCGTTCTCGTGTTTTTTTTTTTTTTTTTTTGTATTTCTTTCTTTTTATTACTACACTCATCCGAGACTCTACAGAGAAAAAAGAAAATATACATTACCGAGAGGGTGAGTTAGAAAGTCGAGGCTTCGGTTCGAAAATCACGACTATGTGCTATGGTATGATGCGTGTGTGGGTATGGGAGCGAAGGGATGATGATGGGATTCGAGCGAATGTTGACGGAGTCGTCGGCGAGCGATGGAATTTCCAACGGGTGATGGGCGAGCGCGTTGTTCGAGAGTGGCTTTTTCGGCGTGAAATGATACAGGAATTCGCAATATTTTCCCGCCGCGTATCTCTGTGTCGTCGTTAGTTTTCAGCTATGTCAGTCAGGCCAGATGCGGAAGTTGTATCGAATCGCGTGAGTTGGTTTTTTTTCTTTATGTATGATGATTTTAGACTTGGGTATCCAGTTTTTTCTCTTTAAATTTTTTTTTCAGGTTTTTGATCACAAAAAAAATCGTTATCAGCAAAATAGGGACTGTTAGCCTTTGAGACAAGTTGTTATTCATTGTTTGGTTAAAAAAGCAGTGGAGACTTTGAAAGCCATTACCCCCATAGAGTTTTGGTGGCGCAGCTTAAAACTAATTTTTTTTTTTTGCCAAAACATTGACATCTCTAATCATAAGTAGATTTCTTTGATCGGTATCAATTAAGTAGGGACAGTAACCCTGGCTAAATCACTTTTTTTTCATTCGTCACTTAAGAAGTAGTAGTAAAGTATATCAAAATCACCCGCAAAGTTTGATTATGATATCGTACAGAACTAAGTTTTTTTTGTTCCAAATCTTTAGTTTCTCTATTTATTGGTAGTTTTTATCGATTCGACGGCACAGAATTGATTAATTATTTATCCAACGGACGCTTCCTAAAAAACAGCTTAGGTATTAGGGTGTTATTATCCCAAAATAGTTCTTTTGCTTATATTCATTCTTGTAGAATGTACGTACGTTAAAATTTACTAATGTTATCAAGAACAGTATAGCTATTGTTACCACGATTTCTCAGTTTCGACCTCTTTTTTATACCACAAGTTTTTTAAAATTCCTTAAAAACAATCAGCCATCAAACGTAACTCAACTAACATTGTATTTAAGCTATCTCTGGATTAAATTATATTTTCCACGGACCGACATCACTTTAATTCCGTCAGCGGATTAAAGATTTTTCCTTCGCTCGACAAATATATACACGCACACCCACAAAGGCAAATATTCCGTTGCGTGCTGACGTTATACGAGGGGAGTATTTCCGCGCTCAAACTTTGCTCCTCAAAAGGCTTTCAACCCGGCCTTTTTTAATTTCATTGGAAAAGTTAAGTACATAACCGCGCAAAAAGTTTCCCCGTATACAGAACTTTTCGCCCCGTGAATGGCTGATCAAAACACATCGCGTTAAAAACTCTTAATTTACACGAGCCGCGATTAAAAGCTCTGTGACCTTTTGTCCCCCTCCCTCCCCCATAAATAGTGTGTTTAAAACATACAGAGGATACGTAGACAAGTGCTTTGATCAAGGGGGGGGGGGAGCTTTTCAGATACGCGATATCGTAAAATCGCTAGGCGACGCCTGACATTTATTGATCGTAACTTGTACCTTCAACAAATATACCTCTCCCTCCATAACTTTTCGTAGGCGGGTGCACACGTGTGCGTGAGTCGAGAAATAAATAATTCCGCGCATAAAGTGCATAAAGCTTTCGCGAAGGGGAGGAAAGACAGATAAATTACGCTCCCGAGTTGGCGTATTGATTTCGCGAAAATGCGTGCACAGAGGGGGGGGGGAATCAAAAACGGAGAGAGGCTCAGGCTGGCAAGGACGTATTTGCATGTTTAAAAAAACAGGACCACCTGCTCGCGTGTATGAATTCTTTGAAGTGCGATGTGCGAAAAAAAAACGCAGTCCGTCACCGATAGACGCACCGTAGGTTACATTTGCATATCCGACTGAAAAACTCGCGTCCACGAGAAATTCTTTCGAGTGTAATTTCGCTCACTTGTACGGGGGATGCAAATTTTTGCTAATTTTCGTCAGCTGGAGGACCATTTCGGTCAATTTGAAAATTCGCGCGTATAATGCGGTCCGTTTTTTCATATGGATGATTTTCATCCCGCGAGGTGGGCTTGTTTTTTCATTAAATCTCGTGCACGGAAATTGGCATTTTAATAAAATAATTTGAAAACTCTCTCGTATGTAAAACCTCCACTTGCGTGGATTTACGGAATTTTTGGTTGGAAAATTATTTTTAACACGATTGCATTCAGTCGGTGCAAGTTTTAATTCTGTGTAAGCCGTCTCAGCTGAAACATCCGTGCACACCTACCTGACCCAAATTAAAAACACTCCGATTTTTTCATCCGTCGAAAAACGACCAACATATTCACAAGAGTAAAACCATTGCTCGTTCGTTGTGAAACGCATATTATATTCAAACAATGTCCATTCCCACCGATGGTTACTCGAGGGTGAAAAGGTGTTCATTCATGATTAAAAAGTCGCCGATTAGCCAGAAAAAGGTCTCGGGTGGTTTTCGACAGCCAGCCACAACGAATGGAAGACCAAAAACCTTCCAGTGGCCCGAAAGAGAAAAAGAGTATGGACCTCGAAAAAGACGGGGCAAAAAAAAATCAAAGGGTAATTAAGCTCTTGGCAGCACAAAGCATCTGCTCAATGAGCCAACTGGGCAAGAGTAAGAAAGAAAGAAAAAGAAAGGTAAATGATCACGAGAGGGAACGAACGACGAAGGAAAAAAAAGAAAGAGCAAAGACATTGTGCGGAAAGAGGTGAAATGTAGACTGAAACTGTATACCTGGCAGTAAGAAAAGGTCTACGTATATACACACGTATATTGGTACACAAAAGCTGATCGCTCGGATGCAAATAGCCCATGATTGTTGGTCAATGGAGGCTAGTTGGTGTACACAATATATAGGTGCGAGAAGGGGGGGGGGGTCTCCGCTCCTCGAGTTACACGCGGTCGGGTATTGAGGAGCGGATAAAATTACTCGCCGACGCCCCCGATACGAACCACCACCGCCACCACCAGTTACTTATTCGCGTACGCTTGTGTTATTATGTACGCGCGCGCGGGTGCGAGCAGTAGCACTCGCTGTGACTGATTAATAATGCGGGGGAGCTCGGAGTGACGGGGAGAGAAAGGCTTCCGGCCGCAGCCGGCGGGGATTAGCGCGCGATCGTCCCTCTCCCCTCGTTCGCGCGCACGCCTTTCAATTTTAATTTTGATCGAAGGTCCTGGGAATTGGCTGGTTTGTACTCTTTTTTTTCCTCCCTCCCCTTTCCAATGGGATTTTTTGCAGGGCAGGGCACGAAGAGCAGGCATCAGCGATGGATTTACTTTGTATCTACTCAATTAAGTCCTGATTGCCAATCCTTTTTTTTTTTGTTTGCATTTTTTTACTTTCACTTCTCAAGTGACTCTGTGCAATAGCTGTCTCCCTCCCGCTGAGTCGGTTTTTATTAATATTGACTCTAATTATCGCTCGGATCAAACATTTGCCAGATGGCATAAAGCTCCGCTGGTAGAGAGTTGTGGCTTTACAAAGGCTTTGTACATGTTGCTGCGTAGTTTGGATCGAATCACTAACTTGTGTGTGAAGTAAAGGACACAGCAACGTTCGATTTTAATTTGGAAAACAATAGGAAAAGTAGTGTAACGGTTTGGCGTTAACTGACTCTATTTTTTTCCCTGCTTGCAACAATCTTTTTTGTACAGTATTTTTCCAATGTAGCTTTGCTGCAGCTACTGGCATCACTGGTACTCTTAAAGATTGCCCGTAATACTATTTTCTTCAACTTCCCGTCGTGTTCAGTGATTAGGTGATTTCCACCTTAAGTGCCTAATCTAATTTAACCAGAATACAAAAGGGAGGGGCACAAAAAATACATGTGCAACTCGATAGGTGGTACAGGGGGGTCACCTCATTGTCTCTCTTTTCCGCGTAACAATATTCACGAATGATTTACGTTCTTTAATAATTGGCGTTCGGAGCTCGCGCGCCAGCCAGGATTTATCATCTCTTCCGTGCGAGAGCGCAAAATCGACTGAAAAGCAAGAATCCTCCGCGCGGACGAAAAAAAAAGATGAAAGAGGATTAAGAGTGAGTTATGAGAGAGAGAGAGACTCGGGTCTAAAAAATAGAGAAAAAAAAAAAAAAAAAAAACAACCCACGGCGATCATATAAACGCCGTAGGGATGAGCTCACCCTGTTATCGCTGGCTCTAAATCAACTCCTTACACGAGAGAGCGGTCGCTTAATTGATATTGTACACGATGGCGCAGTAGCCACTGTGCCCTATACTCTCTCCATCTCTCCTTTCATTTTACTCATCCGCTGTAGCAAAGCCGAATGGAGGAAATTGGATTTAAACGTCGCGATGAATTTCCCTCCGAGCGAATCTTCTTGCTGTGTTGGTTGTATACAGGAGCTTAATTTGAAAACAATTGTCTCGATGGTTGCTGGACGGGCCGAGGAAGGCTCATTTTTTTTCGCTCGAAAAGTTAGCCAGATCTCATTAGGGTGACGAGGGACAGGTGACTGAGCAAGATTAACGGCACTTCCCTGGCCAAAGATCTCGAGCTACATCGGCGAAAAGATTTGTCGATCGTCCCAAGAGGGAGTTTGATGAAATTCCGGATAAATAATTTCGACGGCCAATAATAAATGTCTGGAGAAGAGGGCTAGATGGGGCAATTTTTTTCCACCAGACGTAGAGAAGCGAGACTGGACAAATTGAAAATTAATCAAGCGACCAGTGCCTCGGACGGCTGACTTTTCGGCTAACAAATAGCAATCGGCTCATTTGATCGGACAGCGACTCGCTCGTTTCAGGGTATTTTTTTTTTTTTTTTTTTTTTTTTTCGTCGAAAAATAATTGGTAAAGCATTGGCGGGGGCTCATTAGTCCAGTGACCCGATAATTTTACTTTTGTTACGACTCGACAAAGTTCCTCCCTTACCGAGCAAAGCACACATTCACCAACAGTTTTACCACCCCGAGCGCAACAAAAGTCGTAAAAAAAGGCCCCGTACTCGGCCAACCCCCTTAACAAGCCCTCCGACCAAGAGCGTATTTAAATTTTCCCGGCGCGCTATAGCCGAAATTCAGCAACACGCCCCCCCCCCCCCTGGCCGTGCGGGATCGTAAAAGCAGCCGAGCCAACCTCGTTGCAAGTACACCGTATGATAACCGCACGGCTCGCCGAACTCAGAAAATTCATCATTACGGGGAAACCCGGCTCTCGTCTGCACGCCCGGCAATCGTCCGCTCTGGAAGTAAGTACTTACATTTCCAAACTAGAAGCCCTCGCGGCCGGCCACTTTCGTTCGTCCTTCCCCCCCTTTTAATACCCGTGGCTGTACCTCCATACGTACATACATACCAACCCCCGTCTTTACTCCAGTGGTATAGTGTATATGCGTGGAGGAGCCCTTTACCCGTTATCGCTCGACGACTTTATCTCTGGCTGTATTTCGCGAACGCGCGAGCGAGGGTGTGTGTTAAAGAAGAACGAAGGGACGTACTGGACGTGTGCGAACTGGCGCGCACGAATCCCCTCCCCCCCAGGCAGTAAAAGCGAGTATTCCTCCTTCTGCTTTTATTACACCCCACTGCACTGCTGATCTCTATATGTATACCTACGTACGTACGTGTGTCTAATATATATACTGTCGCTGCGTGCTATATATAGCTACTTTTTCACCGCTTCCTCGCTTCTAGCTTGGCGCGCGTGTGTGTGTGTATTGTACGTACGGGAGTGCCGAGTGTTCTCCGCGATAATGCTGTAAAGGACTGCAGCTCTGTGAGAAATTGGGAGACGCTTGTGCGTTATGAGCTGAGGACTTGGAGTGCTTTGGGTCCTTTGTTGGAGCCGAGGGTGAAATCGACACCATAAGGGGGGCCAATCGAGGACTAGTGGCTGGTATTTATGACTTTGTCTCCTGGTAAAGTGGAAGATTACATTCTGCTAGCGTGTGCCTTGCTCTGGTGTGTGTTTTTGCTTTCGTGTTTACCTTTGGGCACGGGGATTTTTACACAAGGTTTTTTCCTCGGTAAATATGTCAGTGGAAAGTCTGCTCGTGAGCTGGAAAAGGGCACTAATTTTTATTATTTATCAAGTGTATGAAACAAAGAGGGCGGAATTTATTCAGAAATCGACATTTGCGTTCGTTCTTAGACGATTACCGAAGATCAACCGATTCTTTTTTTACTATTTTTCATGACTTGTGCGATCAAACAAAAGTGGAAGATTCCTATGAAATTCGTGACTTTTGACCGCAATGCAGTTGTATTAAATGATAACGATTTACTAAGTTACATCGAATAAGAGCAAATAAGTTGTAGCACAAAGGCAAAGCTATCGTTTTAGAATCACCATTTATTTTTCCACCAAAATTTAAATGTATTTTTCTAAAAAAAAAAAAAAAAAAAAAAAAAAAAACAAGTAAGGCACCCCTGTGGAGCAGTCGGGCCTAAAAAACCACAAACGAAAAAAACGAAATCCATTCGATACGCACGAGTTGTCGCGTCAGGAAAGAGCTCGTAGAAAAAGTTTGTTCTCACCCGGCGCTGATCGACCCATTTCCGAAGTCATGTGTCCTACTTGTCGCACTGCTGACGCCATTGGTGCTCTGCTACTGCTGTCGTTCGATCGGTCAATCACCTCTTTGACGTGTCTGTATCCCAAGCTCGATACTTTGAATGTGTTTCGAATGAAAGTGGTCATGAATCAAAGGGCATTTTATTTTATTTCATTTTATTTTTTTACTCTGATCCAAAAAAAAAGTGTGCCAAACGATTGAGCTTTGTGATTTTTCTTTCCCCCCAGTATTTCGTAATTACACGATTTTTTTCATCGAAAATCCGCGCAAAGGCGACGATTGAACTTTGATTCAACGCCCCGTTGGAATTTTTCGATTCCACGGCAATTCAAAGTAATTGGAATCCATCGGTTCGTGCTGTTAAAACAAAATGCTTTTCCGCCGTCAAACGGAATAATCACGCATTTTTGCCGAACCATCACGAGGAAGGGGAGACATGGAGGGGGATAAAACAAATAGGAGCAGATCCACTCAAGCCCGTGGTGACCACTAGTGCCCATAAATAAGTCCCAAGTGCATCCAAGAATAATCCAGGGGATCTGTAGTGAAAGAAATCCCCGCGATAAGTAAGCCTTAATCGAGAGGAGCTGATTGAACGTCCTCTCCCGCTATAACCCCTTACTCTGCTGGTTAAAGTACATTAACGAAAGAGAAGCCGGAACGAAATGTCGAAATAACATTGAGGAAAATAAAAGGACACGGTTCGAGCGGAAGTGACAAAGGGAAACGCGAGATACACGTACATAAGAAGAGCGAGTGTAGCTGCGTCTCTGTACTCTCTCTACGGGCACTTAACGAGTTTGCGACTCCCGGTAAAAAATGCAAGAAGCATCAGCAGGAGGGAGGACGATGGTACGGCGCGCGGGTTTGGAAGGAGCCAAAGGGATGTGTGTACATATGCGAGGACAATGGATATAATGCATGTTGCACGAGCCTGTGTCCTCCCCCACCGTGTGTCTTACTCTTTGCTTTTCATCTGCTATTCCCTTTTCTTCCTCTTTTTTGTTTTACTCTCCTTCTCTCTGTGTGTGACAATTTTCGTCTCGTGACGACGACAACAAAAACAGCCTCTTTTAGTCTCCCTCTGACTTCTCGCCTCAAGACTTTCATTTTTTTCCACACTCAAAAACTCCGTTGTGTCCTTTGCGCGCACACTTTTTATAAAATCGTTCCAGAGATAAAAAAAAAAAAAAAAAAAAAAAACAACAACAAAAAAATCAACTTTCCACTCGATTTGCAGTATAATAACGATGGTACCATTACACCGTGTCCATACACATCGTTAAAAAGGCACCCATCTTTAACTCTACCAAAACACTGTGTAAGTACGAATTGAACACACCAAAAACTACAGTTACACTGCACACTGCAAACAGCGATAACGAAGATACCTTTGTTTGCCTTTCCCTTTAAACATATATTTTTCGCGCGCCAACAGAGAGAGAATCCATCCTCCCTGCAGTATGGCAAGTCAGTTACACAATTATTAAGACCGTTAGCCCCCTTCCCACGTACAGTAGTTTTCCGCGTTTTGCTCAGACGCCAACAAAAAGTCCATCTTTCTCTTCCTTCCTTCCTTCCTTTTTCTATAGATTTATCTATATGTGTGTAGAGTACGGTGAGAGAGCAGCGCTCGGCGATATGCCGATAACGAGGTGTACACACGGTCTGGTTGCTGCTGCACGTATACGGAGGAGCCAGTGGCAAAAAGTTTCTAAGCAAGCCACGTTCTCCGCACGAGAGAAAGAGTATACATATATATACGTATACACGCGGTGGCGTCGAGGGTGGAAAGCAGCTTCCTATTTCTCACAGTAGTTCCGTCGTTCCATCGTGTATATGTGTGAGTGAGCGCAGAGAAACGTCTTTCGGGTGTACATATATATACACGTCTCGGCCGGATGCTGCCGTTGCAGCTTATTAATGTTGCGAGGGTGAATAAACTCGATCCAACTTCTTCGGCGTGCGCTGAAATTTTTAGCTCCAGCCTTGAATTTTCTGGCAGGGGGCCTGGTACACATTACGTCGATTAACGCGGTTGTGCAGGGTATAAGTGCATGGCGTGGAATGCATCGAAAGATTTATCCGGAAAACAAAAGCGGTTCCGGGGGGTGGGGAGGGGTGACCTGTTTAACAGTGCCACGCGTGGAATAGCTCTTCGGGACAGGAAGCTCGACGCGGATGCGCGAGAGGAGAGATCGAGCATTGAGTGCATGCAAGTGAAAGCGTATACATGTGTATGTACACCCTCGCAAGTTCGGCTGACATCGTGAGGAGAGCAAAAAGGGGGTGAGGTGTTCTTGCGGTAATATTGCGTTTAAACATTCAGGATAAGACGCCGGTGGGGGGAAGATGGGTGCTCGGCCCCTGCGCGGAAAACAAGGGGAGACGGGCCCGATGTGTCACACTGGCACGCTTGCTAAGTAAAAGAGCCTGAATATTTCAGGGGACGACAAGCTGCGCACACTGCGTATACGCGGAAGGCTGCGATGTCCCGGTTGAATTATTTCGGAGATGAGTGAAGGTGTACATACATATATACACATCATATTGTGCTGACCCTTGGGTATGAACGAAGAAAAGGATGTACGTCCCAAGGGGGCGAAGGAGATGAATGGAGGCGAAGTTGCGCGCAGAGGGGTTGGCGTGGCAAGGGTTGCGGACTTCAAACTTTGGAGCTCGATGTTTGCATTGTCGCACAAGTATACGAGAGAGATGTTGTGCTTGCGACTACCAGGTAATCCTTTTGGCAAAAGACGACCAAAGACAGCTTTTCCATCGGTTGCAGATCTGTATACTTCAAAGTCCTTGAGGAAAAAAAGGGGAGGGCTTTACCGTCAAGATGGAGTAGCAAATCTAGCGTCAGATTCGATTCAAAGTAGCAATTTTCCACCTGATTTACGCGCGATACCTAGGGCGATAGTAAGCTGTGATTTGATCCGATTACGCGGGGGGTTGGGGGAAGCATGTCACCGCGTCGAATGGAAATTACACACACGGTGACTTGCACGCAGTACAGCGAGTCGAGGGGCGTAGATTTTATAGGGAAGCTACGTTATAACGAGCCTAATGAATAATCGCACTTTTTGGTAATGGAACTGTCAAGCTGGTGTATACCTGTGAAAACTCGGCGAAGAAAAGAAAAACAAACGTCGCTAACAACCGGGAGCGGCGCCTGCGGTAGACGCGAAGCGCAGAGTTTGGCTGCGAGATGTATATCTCCTTCCTTGTCGCCGTCGAAAACAGGCGTCCGAACAAATCGCGCGCGGTAACCACTGGGGGGAGGGGGTAAACCCGCTCTTGCTCGACTGGAAAGACAATCGGCGACTCTCGTGTGTCGCGTGCATGTGCAACTTTTAGAGACCTGCCCATTGGAGCTTGTGGAGTAGGAAAAATAAAATAAATAAGCAAACTCGCTTCCGTGTGACTTTAAGGACACTTGGCCGGTCGTTCCGATCGAGAGGGGATTTCTCGGACTCTGGCGGCCTAATTAAGCCTCCGGCCGTGGCATAATTCCAGACCTACGGGGGAATCGTGACCCGCTGTACCCCCCATACTCCTCTTTGCTTCACTTTCTTCTGCCCCCTCCCCTTTTTTTTATATACCCTTTCGTTGGGCAAGCACTCAAACGTCTGATCTTTTTTTTACTTTTCTTTCCCTTTGTTTATTTATCAAGCCCAAGTTGCAACACACACACATATTACACACAGGCGTGGGGGGAGGAAGAAACTCTGTGAGCTCGGAATATTTAAAAGGAGTCACCTGGCAACAGCAACAGAGAAGAAAAGAAAAACAGAGGAGCCCACTTTGCTCTTTCATCCGTCGTCTTATCTCTTGCTCCTTTTCTCTCTCACCTCGTCTCGTCCTCCTCGGGGGTATAGGTGAGCACAGTAAACCCAGCGGCGTGTCCTCCTTTGCTACACTCACTCGCTCTTTTTGCTCTCTTTCTTCCGCGTCTTTGCCACCCCCACCCCTCCTCCTTTTTTCCTTCGGTACATACACCCAAAGGACCAGGTGTCTCTGCAGCGTGTGCGAGCGCGACTTCACAGCGTCCTCGGATTTTTTCGCTCGAGTCAGCCAGCACGGGAGGGGCTGGGCGAAACTTTGTACATTCTTCCTCATTTATTCAGTCCTCCTTTTCTTCTTCTTCCTCTTTGACTCGGGGTTTCCTCTCCGTGCGCGCTTCCGGCCTGAAAAGCACACGCGCGCGCGCACTCACCCCGGCTTCGGGAAAACAAAGACCGGGCAATGGAGATTAAGGAGGATAATTTCGGAATCCGAGGGGGAAAGAGCGCGCGTCCTTATGATTAATGAGTTTCGCGAGTTTCAAAAGAAGAATTTTCTTTTCTCGTGTAATTAATACACTGCGGTAATTATAATTGTACCCTCTTGGCTCGCGATTTTTAGAGGCCGATGGCTCTGATGGAGCACGTTGAACTCTTTTTTAAAAATTATTTTTCGTTAACGTTACTTCAAGCAATTTCGTTTTACACAAAAAAGTTTTGTTTTCATCCCCTTTTGTTGCACAGTACATGAAAAAAAAAAATAGCTCCCAAAATTATATTCCAATACTCACTCATTCGAGATTTTCCGCGCATCGGTACAACCTCCTCTCCTATGGGTATACGCAGTTTCCACGCTTTTAGATCAGTGACCGAAGCGACCGTCTCTCAAAGCCTTTTAGTCAGCCTGAAATGAAACAAAAAGTCGAACTCGAGGTGAAGAAAAAAGAAAAAAAAAAAAAAAATTCAAGTTAGTTGGTAAAGGCCGGCCGTGCGGGCTTATTTAACTTTTCGACAGCGCGACCCCTGCCGTAGCTGTCGTCGAATTACGGACGCGTTTTATTGGGTAATCAAATTTTCCCCGTCAGCTCGACCGCAGCGATATATATACTGCGGACACCTATACGGCCGAGAGAGCCAGTCGATGCTTTTGCAGCTCCTCACGGACCAGCCGTAAAATGCGCTCCGTGGTCAGGGAGCGAGGCCCCAGACGCTGTACCAACCGAATGGGTTTTTCTTTTTTTTTCTTTTTTTTTTTTTTAACACTCTGCTTCCATGGCTCTTTGCAGAAAAAGAAGGAAAAAAATGAACGGGAGGAGGGCGGAGGATTAAAAATACAAAGGGGAGCCATCACCACCACGACCGCGGAACCGTCGATATGTGCAGCGAGGAGGGGCAAAAAAAGCGTGACCAGAAGGAAGAAGTGTGGAATCGGAATTGCGAATGCGAGTGAGGGGGGGATGGCGGTGAAAAAGATAAGGATCTCGTGGTGCGGTTGAGCTCATACATATATACGAAGAGGGGCGGCGGATCTTCTGAAGGAGTGCACCGGAGAAAATGAGGGGAGAAGAGGCGACAGCGAAAAAAGGGAGAAGGATGTATTATGAATTACCTGGTAAGGAGGAGGAAAAGAAGATGGACGTAATCAAGGGGTTCGTTATATATAGTATATATACCGGAAAGTACCGTCGTCGAGTTGAATGGTGTAGAGAAACAAAGAGCCCGCAAAAGTTTTCTCCTACTTCATGTACATTACATTACCACGTGTACGCGAAAGAGGTAAATGAGCCAGTGAGATAAAGAGTCTTGTGTATATATGTACAGCTGTTACGTGTACGTGCGTCCTTGGCTCTCTTTTGTGGGAGAGACAACAGCCGATATCAAGTGCCTTCTTGTACCAATGTCTCCTCGAATGTCTCCGAGCCCCGTGAAAATACCAGAAAGATAAGAGAGGCGCGCGGAATCGCAGCGGAAGAAGAAGAAAAAGTGGGAATATGAATATACTCCTCTTATGCTCTTACTCTCGGCCCGTTAAGCAGACCGGGTTATTGTTGAGGTAGAGTCGGTGGTGGGAGGGCTTGGGAGGAAAAAGCGGATACACTTTTCATATTTCTTATTATTAGCCCCTTTTGCCGTGTCTTCTCTTGCGTGCGAGATTTTCTCCGTTTCCCTCTTTTTTTCATTTCTTTTCTTCTCTGCTCGTTTTTCTTTCCGCTCCTTCGATTGTGAGGCCACTTGTTTTGGCTCCTGCAGAGTTGGCTCGGTGATCTACGGCTACTGATGCCGCCTAATGCAGGGAATTGAAAAATTGTGGCTTTGATGCGGGTTGGAATGAAAAAGTTTTTGGCGTATCAACAGTGGCCTTACGTTATCTATTTGAGTATTATTGAGATAATAAATGTATATGAACTGAGTCATGTTATGGTATGTTGTATATTTTCATCACTTTACTACAGATTTGCACAGCAAAGTCAAGATGAAACAAATACTCTATTAGTGTGGAAAGGTTTGATTCTAGAAGTGTATGGCAGTTTTCTTGACTCAGCAAATTTATTTAATACAAACATCAGTATATTACGACTGGTAAACCCGAAAAAGGTGTAGGCTTTTATTTTACTTTGTAAAATAACGAAAAGAATGACATCACTCCTGATGGTATAATCAATGCAAGCATAAAAATGCAAAAATGTACAATTTTTATGGATATAATAATTTTTCTTCGTTAAATTCGAAATACAACGAGCCGTCAGCACCACTAATTCAACATTTGACCCGAATATTAATTTTCGTTTTAGGTAGTGTATTATTATAACACCCCCCTCCCCAAAGCCCGAGAAATAGTATCTCGATAATCCTGTCGCGCATGAATTTTTAAATGTCCACTTTCCGCACACCGTACGCTCCGATTGCCATCAGATTCGTAATTATCGGTCGTGAAAATCCTCGCGAATCCAACTGAAAGCCGTCGATCGTTTTTTTTTTTCCATTTTTCGACTGTACGTTTCTCCCCAAAATTAATCCGCACGAAACTCCCTCGTTGTGAAATCACGAATTTTTAAAAACACGTATATCCTTTTCGTCATGAAATCCGCACTCCGCAAATAAAATTAACACGCACGAATAAATAAAACTCGGCGAATTGTTCGATCGAAATGTTTCCTCGCAAATCTCGAAACGATCGGCTGAATAACGATTCAGCGGCAAAATATGTTTCCCAAAGAATCCTTTACATACCGTGACATTGTAAAGGAATCATGTTAAAAAGCGAACTTTTCCGTGCCCGATGTTTTCCTTCCGTCAAGACGATCTTTGCCATAATATCCCCGTAGCCTTCTATGATAAATGCACCACATGACCAATAAAAATGCAGTGTACCTCGAGTCGTCCGCATCCCATGCACGTACTCCTTTACCCTTCGATTAAAAAAAAAAATAAATAAATAAATAAATAAAATTCACGGACATGTCCTGCGACGAAGCAAAAAAGAAAACACAGCACCAAGAGGGGGACAAGGTACACAGGACTGCACATAACGTGGGTGACAGATGCAGCGCAGCTAAAGAGCGGTCCTCTGTGAAACTACGTCCGTGTACCGATAGGGTATGTACGAAGACGGGGGGGGAGGGTCAGAGGTCGTTGTCGTCGTCGAACTCTTGGACGGAAAGGGATCCTTCCATACATATGTATAAGTGTGTGTATATATATATACACCCAAGGAAAAGGAGGAGGATGCGGTGTTCTCTGGAGTACAATACTCCGGTTGTATCTACCTTCCTTCCTTCGTTCGGTCTCATGGCTGTATCCTCCTCCTTCTGCCCCTCCGTAGCGGCAGGTTTCGTTGTAAATTTGCAATTTATAACTTTGCTCCGGGTTTGACGTCCAATTGGCTTGTGCCTGCCCAGCGAGTGAGCTCGACCGTATACGATGATTGGAGTTCCCCAAAGTGATTAGTGCGTGTAATCGAGAAACGTGTACAATACAAAGCGTCTTGGGGGTATATATAAACACAGAATATGAAGTAGGAGGATGCACTTACGCGGTGAGTATCGGTCGTGTCGTGTTCCAGAATACGGTGTAACAACCATTCTCTCTCTGACGCACTGGTAAAACATCGTCTCTTCCTTTGCTCGGATTTTTCCTCATCTCTTTCTTTCTCCATCGACCCTCCTTTTTTTCTTCATCCTTCTTCATTTGCCAGTGCATCGGTGTCGTATAGAAATGTGTATGTAAAAGTTGCGACCACCGACATAGAGGTAACACTTTACGCCACTTCGGGGGAAAACAGCTGTATTTTCCGATAAGGGTGTGTATAGTGTATCCGCACAGGCTCAACCAACGACTGGCGCGTGGTTTTCTTGAAAATTGAAATTTCAAGGGAGCAGCATCCGGAAGCCGACTCTGGCAGGTGCAGCCCAGTCTCCGGGCTCTTGCTTTATTCATTCGTCCGTGCACCTTGCTCGCGTTCATTTTTTTTTCTGTATTACATATACGCTACCGTTGGCTACTACCAATTTTTTTTTTCCTTCTGTACTTGTTTCTTGACGTTGTCTTTTTCGTTGAGACGTTATATACGGAGGGGCTTCTGTTTATTTTATTCCAAGACGCGATTCCTTTGGAATTTCTTTTTACGAATCGATTAAAAATCAATGACCCATACGTGTACACACACGCGAGCGTTGCTTATACTCTACATATATACTACTGCTGCTGATATTGGTTTGTTATGCTCTCGCGAAGGAATGCGGCTATTTTTTTCCAAGTGCAAAGATAACATACATGAGTCACATTTTGATGGGTGAATTAAACTTTTTCGTTATTGCTACACTAAGGCATGCTCAAACAATATATGTATATACACTTTTATTGGAATGCCCAACGCATACAATGCAGTGATAGATTTCCGTGCTCCCCGCGCCCCAAGTTCATTACACCGTTGTTAGGTCCGAAGGAGTAATAAATGTTGTGACTTTTCAATCGAGTCCTTTGGTATATCACACGATAATGTAACTTTCCAACCATATGAATAGACTCATAGGCGGATGATTCAAAGCAACTGCACCATCTTCTTTCAATTTTTCCCGTTCATCGATTTCCAATGGTTTTCCGAACGATTCTCTCTATACACGGCCTTGCCGCAATAATTCACCGAATCCGCTGGCTCGCCCCAGCGCTTTTTTTTTTTTCAATTCTCTGTCCCTTTGCATTTATCCACTTCGTGAAATGCCTGCTGGGCTCTCCATAAAAAAAAAAAAAAAAAAAGTAACCACAAGCATATTAGGACCGAAGCCAGGCTCGCCGAGCATTATAATCATATTAATACGTATAGAGACCCCGAGGAGGTGTAGGTGACAGACTCGTACACACAAAGACGAAGAGTCAGCTGCAGTCCCCTGAACGCCGGGGCGGGGGAGATTGATTTATCGAAGTCGAGAGAAAGGGAGACCCGATAAGTAATCAATGCGGTTCGTGAATTAATAGAAATCAATCCCTGAAATTTCACGGCCCATTCAAGGACTCGGGACCAAAGTTCCATTGAAAACCCAGACATTGTCGGTCTCTTGTGGTCATTCTCTCGCTCGTGCTCCTTTCATAGCCTGGCATTCGAAGAAAGAAAAGCTGAGGTAGGTATATACATATATACATATGTACGTAGTGCTCGATAGTATATACACATCTCATTGTCAAGGTAATAAACCACCGTTGGCGAGGCGAGAGGGCCAACACTAGCAAGCGCATAATTTGATTCGGAACAGATGTAAAGAAAAGTCGGGATTGTCCAAAACGCATCTTCCCGGTGATGATCCTTTTTTTTTCTCTCTCTCTTCTTTGCACCTCAACAATCGCCTCGTTTCATTCTTCGCTTTGTCCTTTTTCTTCACACTCTGTATAGGTACTCCACAGTTTTTCTTTCTTCTTACATCCATACCGCAGTGAGCCTATATCTCGCGTGCACGTGTGAAATTTTCCTTTCTTCGTCGTACAGTCCACGCGACCTGCACGTGCACGTATAGCTGCAATGCACGGCCCGTGCGTTTTTCTTATCGCTCTTTTGTGCGCGTACTGCACGCGGACACGCTTAATTTTCGAATCGATTTCGTCTCTCGGCTGACGGAAGTTGTTGCCATTACAGATCTTGGATAAGTTGCTACTTCCCCCCCCCCCATTTTATGGCGTTAAACGATAGCCCCAAAGTTTTTGATGTTGTATATCGATCGATTTTTTAAAAATAGATTCGCGACATATTTCAACTTATAGATGATATTCACGGCACACCGATTTAATGAAAACGAGGGTAATGAGTTGTCGTTCCGCGAGCGCGATAGGTTCGCTGAATGTCGGCTCGCGTGAATTTTCAACCACTGAACTGCAAAATAGCATTTGCATCGGGAATTTATCAAGCTCGCTGGCAAAAAAAAAAAAAAAAAAAAAAAAAGGAAAGGACAAAGAAAAAAAACCGTGATGGAAACCGAGCCAAAAACAATCAATTCGCGAAACCCCGCGTCCTTAACAATCGTGCCAGAGAGGTAGCCTATTAAAAAAGAAAAAAAGAAAAAAAAAAGAGAGAGAGAGAGAGAGAGAGCGAAAAAAGGAAGAGGAGGAGCATCAAAAGCTGCCCGTAAAATTCGCTCAAACTCTTTTTCCCTCGGAACAACGATTTATTCCAGCGGTCAATTACAGTGCGCTCACGTGAAATTCCGTACAAACACAAGAGCCCACTCGCACACACACACTCATCCGTTTCTCGCATCTCCAAGTGCTCGCGGGATTTACGATTCTCCGCGCGAATCTCGTTTTTTCTCCTTCCCCCTTTAGCTTCGATATATATTCCATCGTTTATACGAAAAAAAATTAAACGAAAAAATCCCTGGGTTCCAGAAGCAAAAAAGTAAAAGGGTAGGTGCAGAGGGTTACAAGAAGGGTCCTCCTTCTCGCCCTCTGTGTATCTCCCGCTCATCTGTTCCTTCGTACATAATATATACGTATACAGACCCACACCCCAGGGACTCTGCCCCTTTGTTCATTTATTTCTGCCGCGATATCAGTTAGAGAAAACGAGTCTCACCGACCCAGCCCCGTACCAGCCAGTACGTTTATAAGGTATACTGAGCGTTGGTGCTGCGCTCGACAGAAATCCAATGGCTCGCACGCGCGAGCCGGAGCTACTGGAAAACGTAAAGTTCGCAGATTTATCGATCGAAGGTTAAAAGGAGCGAGAGAGAGTTCCATTGTCCCTGCGGTCCGCGATTTCGCTGTGATAAGTGGGACGCCGGCTCCGATAAGCGTATAATGGCTCCCTTCCTCTCCCATACCTATATACCCCGGTCGGCGTCAGAACTACCAGGATAGTTGAAAAGCCGTATATCCAAGCGCTCAAGTGACTCTCCTTCTCCGTGTGTAGTGTATAAACGCGTCCACTACTCCCATACAGATGTACGCATCTATACTTGCGTCGAAAAGCGCATGATATATAGGGAGAGGGAGAAGCAGCTTTGATTTTGATTGAAAGTACCGTCCGAAAACGAAACGGCCCTTGTCAACGCTTGAACATCCCCCCCCCACACCCCATGGGTGAGCTCGTTTTTTAGAACACCCCCTGGTGTCTACTCCCTCGCAGATTTCAGTCTTCCGGGACAAAGTAGGTGTACGTGAATCCGTCCCGCAATCGGCGGGGGATACATTTTTCGGGTGCGCCAGGAAGGAAGTCCAAAAATTGCCCCTCCCCCTCCCGGGCCCTTTTATTTGCGCGGCCTTTTATTTTTTTCCGTTCGCTACGAGGGAGTATAAGGGGCTTTTGCTCTTCGCTCCGTGAAATTGGTGCGTGTGTTTTCGGGAAACTGCAGAGAGAACAGGCCGGAGAGTTTGATGAAAGGGACTACGTCACGCGCTTTTCATCGAGCCCAAGAGAGATGTCGAGTGTGTATACACACACGTACAACCGCGAGGTTGGATTGCGGATCCTCGAGTTACAGAGGGGGACTCTCTTGTAACCGGGGATTTGCCCGACAGGATTGCGAAGTGACGATCTTTAACACGCTTGGACCCGCGTTGGTAAGCCGATAAAAGAAGGGAGATCAGATCGGGAGCAAATTAAAATTCATCGGTATGCAAGAGGTGGATCCGCGGGGATTAGTCCCGATGGAGAACAATGGGAGGGAGGAGATCTGAATATCGCGAGAAAAAAAGCCTTTCTTTCCGAGATTCTTTCCCCATCGGAACTCCCACCGTTCGGGGCACAGATGGTGCGGGAAAACGAATGGGGGTTGGGGGAGGGTGAGGGAGTTAGGACGAGCTTAGATTTAATTGGGTAATCTTTACCCCACTCCCCCCACACGTTTCATTATTTTTAATTTGATCTCGGAATTAGCATTTCTTACAACCTATCCCTTGCCCCCGCGGTGCTCAATGAACTTATGCATTTCTGCTGTATGGCATGGGTATACGCTAATAAAAGGTTGAAGGGGGGTGGGTCTGGAGGTGATATCCTTTATCGCTAGACTTACCCTGCAGGGAGGTGAAAGAAAAGTTTCGTTTCCCCGGGAGGGCTGCGGGGGGATCTCTCTATACCTGCTCCCTCGCTTGGCTTCATAATGGATAAAGGCGCAGTTTTCTTAATTAACTTTGTACAATCGGAGGGCGCGGGTCGGCACGTGTACCGTAGTCCCTCTCGTTCTCCCTCCTCCTCCTCCTCTCGTACTCGGGATCTCAATGAAAAATTTCCTCGTCTGGGAGTATATATGTACGGGGTGTAACCGAGTTACCCACTCTGGGATGGGAGTTTTATCTACTGTATATAGTCTACGGAAAAGGGGGCAAACGATTGCGTATGAATCGTGGGTAATTTGGCAAACGAGGGGAGCGAAAGTTTGACGGGGTATACGTGTTTTGACGATCGGGGCTGTTGTGTATACGGCCGAGTGGGGTTTCGTTGAACACGGAGAGTGTGAGGTGCCGTGTACAGTATTAATTTAGCCAATTAGACGCGAGGTTTTTTTTTTTTTTTTTTCAATTTTAGTGAATTCGGCTTGATGGCAAATTTATATGTTTATTTTTTTATAAGGTTTCGGTCTTTTGTCACGATTTTCAAGTCAGAATTTACGTGTCGCGTTGGTTGGATTTTGAATTGCAAAAACAGCGCTGAAGTTTTTGAAAAATGAAAGTGCAGTTCTGAAAATCACGTCGTGACAAGCCATTTATACCAACGTTGGACCAAATCTCCTCGACGTCACGGCGACTCCCATTTATTATTCCCATAAATATTTGTCTCTTCGCCTCTGCGTTTCTATGAAAGACAAGAAAAATGACACATCAGCCAACCGTAGAATTATGTTTATGTTGTTCCCTTGTACCGCGTCATAATAATAATAATAACAAAAGAGGACCTCGTTTACCCTCAAATCCGCGTATATATGCGCTCACCTAAACAATCGAAGAAATTTCCCTCGCTATGAAGAACGGCGATGTCAAAGTCTTTTTTTTTTTTTTTTTTTTTTCCCTTGTGCACGCGTGGTACAGAGTGAGAGAGCGAGTTTTAATTTCATTTCGCCCAGATGAATAGTAGCGTATATTCGCACGTGCGTTTAACGAATGCCCAATTGAAATTTGTATTCAGTCGTGTCCCGGCTCTCTGTGCACTCTCCCTCGTTGGTAAATTTTTCGCAGCCCTTTTGCGCTACCTCGCCAAGCGGAAACAATACGCTTCGATGAAACGGACCTCTCTTGTGACTCTCGAGATTGAATTAAAACGGGATTACATTTTTTTTCCTTTTTTTTCTTAGGCTTCATTTATCTCCAAGGCCTTTTCGTATACGCACCCAATAATTTATAAATGGTGTATTCATATTTTCTAAAAGAAAGCGTGATAAATCCCACACCCAACACATTTGTATACATATTTAGAAAGTAAATATAATTTCTTTTTTTTTTTTTTTTTGTTACAGGTGAGTTGTCTGACCAATCGGACCTTCCGCAAACGTGAGTCACTACATCAATATTTATTTGCACTTACTCCCCACTTGTACGGCAAACCAATTACGTCATTCACGTAAAAACATCTCACCGGCCAGTACACACATCCAGTTACGAGCAATCACCCGAACGGGGAAAAAAACCTTTTCCTCCGTGGAAAAAAAAAAAAAAAAAAAAAAAACCTTAATCCGCCGCGCAATCAGTCATATTCACAACCAGAACGAGGGGGGCAGGAAAAAAAAATCCTCTCCACCGCTCGAACCAGTTCTCCCTTTCGCACCTCTCTCCCGCAGGCGCATATATATATATACACACTCGAGGCACTTTCGCTCCCAGCATGCGGTAGAGTGATTGCGAAAATGAAAGAGCAGCCGGCGGTGGCGAGCGAATCGACCCTCGCGATGAAGCGGGCGCGCGCCGAGATTTTTTTACGATCCGCGGTCTCGTAAAAGTCGAGAGGAGAGAATAGGAAAAGGCCACGCGGATACAATGTGCCGTGCATAGGTTGAGGCGCTAATTAAGCCGGGGCGATAAAATAATTTCGTCATGTACGCGCTTAACGGGCCGAAGAGTAGGTGTAACGAGAGAGAAACGGGAAATTTAAGGGCGGAAGGAAGCCTCTATAGTTACGTGTGGTGGAGGAGGAAGGCTTTTCCACTAATATGCAGAGAATCGAGAGCTTGCATGGGCTTGAAAGCTTCTGCTTTTAGTGTCGTTCTGCGGGGCATGGACCGCTTTTCGGTGGTCAAACGAGTTTACGCGATCGCGGGAGTTGATGAGGCTTCTTTCGCCGAAACCGCGGACATTTCATTGTCCGGGTGTAATCCAACATTATATGTTTGCCGCGAAAATTGGCAAAAAAGAAACAAAAGATGGAAAAATCCCTAAAAGCTCGACTTTCTATGGGCTCAAAGCTTTCATTTCCCCACAAAAAGCTCCGCATATAGCTGCGGTCCGCCTTCCATTATCCGAAGCAACCGCACCTCGGTCTGTTTCAATAATTCGAATGGCCAGGGGGTGCGTGACGATCGATAGTCCCGATGGCCATTGTTTCGGGAAAAACTTTTACTACGCCCTGAAAAAAAAAGAGACGAGGTGTTGGTAGGGATGGGGGGGGGGCGTAAGTTTTTCGCGAGTGGAAGTTATACGCAAGAAGCAGACCTCCCTCTTTTTTTTCGTACAATAGTAGCATCGCGACGGCTGGCTAGCGTTTACGCCTTTCTCTCTCTCTCCTTGGCACTTTTCTCATATTTTTCCCGAGCTAGCTCGTTTCTTTCTTTTCGATTCGTTGATTCTGTTCGAAGCGCGAGCTCCGCTCTTTTGTATGATTTAGAGAGGAAAGTTTCGGCTGCTCCTTGCCTTTCTGCGGGCTTTTTTATCTCTTATCCATTTCTCTTTCTCTTTTCGGGCGAGTGGGCGCTGCGGGGAGGGTGGAGAAAAGTAATTGGGAAAGTGAGCGTTGATGAAGTTACTCTTCCGTGATTTCGTTGGTTATATACCGTTACGATGAGATTTGCGCTATCAATGGACGAGAAAAGTTTCCTTTTCTTTGTACACACTTTTGTGTTTGCCTTGCCAACTTTTTCAATAATTTCATCAAGTGTTGGTGACTAAAATCGCGAATTTATGCAAATATTATCATGACCTTTTTGCCATTAATTGATTAACTTTACGTACACAAGAAGCACTTGACACAATTTCAATATCCTTTCCCTGATCAATAAATTGGAAAAAAGCAGTGCCACCGATCGATCCATCTATACCAATACAAGCTCTGAGATTAATAACGTCGTATACTTTCCTGTTAATTTTTTTTTTTTTTAATTTCTTCAAGACCTCAATTTTTCCTTTGCCATACGCTTTCTTTTGATAATCCCACCCTCTCTTTTTTTTTTTTTTTCAAGTCACTTTAAAGTTAAATCGCGTGTCCGCTTCGGTTGATGAAGGACTTCATCTTTTGAAAAATGAAATTTTCAGAAAAAAGTTCATCGATTCGCGAGAAAAATTAATCACTCCGTACCGAACGCGCAATTGGGTCAACTGCGGACAGAGCCCCAATCAAAGCGAGAGCGAAAACGAATAATTTGTACGAGAAAGCTTTCGATGCTTATTAATTCATTAGCAGTGCCCCCGTTTCGCTAGGTACTTTGATTACGTAACGAAATCACAACGTAACGCTCTTTCAAGAGAAAAAAGTTTGGTTTCCTCTCTTTTTACCGCATGGACGTGCTCTCACGCAAAAATTCTCGTACGAAACTACGCGCGAGCGAGCGTTTCGATAAATTCGGTGCGATTTACTGCCCCGTCCCAGTTCGTGTTCGCCTACGTAGTATATACACGCGTACGTATAACTCCCTTCGTCCCTTTGATTCACGCCCTGCAGTTATTTTTTCGAATCAACACTTTTTTCTCCAAGTTTTTGAACCATCAGATAGCCGCGATCGACAGCTCGGCTCGAGTGCGTGCGACTCCGTCCTTAGGCCTAATCTCACGCATCGACGCAGCCATCCCGACGATTTTAATCTCGGCAAAAAAGCCGTCGCATCACCGTCATGGCGAAAAAATATTGAAGGGTACAAAAATGACCTTTTTTTTTTTCCTTCCCTCCCGTCAATTCCACGCTCTCGCCGGAGTAGATGTCCTTCCTATTCGCGGAATAGTACAAGTTCCTCCGGATCGGAAAATTCCTCGGCCGGCGTCTTTAACGAGCCGGAGAGCGGGGGTCCCTCTCTCGAGATGAAAAGAAAAAGGATAGAAGCAGATGGCCATTAAGCCGCGGTCGGAAAAAATGCGATCTCGTTTCGCGCGCCCTCGCGCTCTTGGTATTTTATACGTGTAATAAAAAGAAATGAAGGGGAAGACGCGCGCGCCAGAGCTAGAATGTACCTACATCTGCCCTCCGCTGGACCATCACTTAACATTCCCAGGGAGTAGGGGCCTTCGTTAACTTCCGCCCGAGGAGGAGGAGGAAGAGGAGGAGGAGAGACTCGATAACGTTTTCTTTAATTAAGCTCTTCGCGTGCACGAGGAGGAGGAGGAGGAGGAGAACCGAACTGTGTAATTACACGTTGAGCGTATTGCCCGCTCGTGCGTGGAAACGCGGTAGTTTACACCTACATGGCTTCGCATGTACACGTACGGAATATGGGTTTGATTGGGTGTGCCTCTGTATGTTTGTGCGAAGCAGTCCAATGATGGTTATTTCGGCTGCAGAGGGTCGGATATGTTTATTGGCGACACGTGTCATTACCGGGGTAGGTATACCGCTGCAGATGGAACTAATAGCTCGGCTATATGACTCTGGGGGGGAGGGGACCCCGTGGTCTGCTGCTACGGATGGCGGTACGTAACGTGCAAAATGACGATGCAGGATTGCGACACGTTTCAATGGAGTTGTCGTCGCAGCCTTTGAATGCCGTAATTATGATCCGTGTATAATGTGTTGGGTGCCAAGTGCCCCTTGAATTGGCGCTTTGCGATTATCTCGCGCGCGAGAAAAGTATAACATGCGACGGATAAGTTTATTGTCTTTTGTAGAAATGGGGTGAGTCATGAACGTGATTTGCGACTCTTGTACTATCTCATTGAATTGTGATTTTAATTTTACTGGCACCGTTGTAAAAAAAAGCTCGTCGTATAGTAATCTTCGTCATGTGGCGTTGACTTAAACCATTGAGACTAGATAAGTGGGGGGGGGTGCAACTCGGAGTTCCAAACTAGAGCAGTAGATTACTACGACGTCTGTTTATACCGTCGCACCGCCAACACATATACATATAAGTCAAGTTTGCAGATTAGCTTGTCGTAATAATATTACCTTTGGCGACTCGTGTCTCGCGCTTAAAACATCCGAGGGAGGGAGTTTTGGCCGGTAACAAGAAAAGGCTTATAGGCATTTAACAAAGGAGATTAAGACTTTTGCGCTTACAGCTCGGAAGAGGTCAGTTTATTCATGATATATCCAATGACCAAGAGGATAAAGCGCAATTAATTGCGATATCCGCCACTGCATTTGTGCCGGAGATGCCGGGTTTAATAAGCGCGGCCTTTGAAACGAGGTTTACGGCTTTTGCAACTATTGATGTCGCGATGTGGTAAAGGTATTTCAGAAATTTTCCGGATAATTAAAGCTGAAGGTTTATAGAGGCCTTTTTTTAAAATTTTACCAGTTTATTGCAATTGTGACGGTAATTATTATTGGAAATTTCGTTTGTGTCATTCCGACTTTGTGTGGATGTGATATCTTTTGCACTTGGGGATTGATATTTTTTTCCCAATGACGGCTTTAATTGGATCTTCATTTTCAAGTATTTTAGTGTGAAAAGTAATTTTTCGGAATATTTTTAGATGGAAACGATGAATTGTACTTTGACGTCAATTATGAATGACGTAATTCTATAAAAAAAAAATATGTATATAAATTATACAGTCGTAACTATTTTTATTTCGTCACTGTAGTAGTCATCCATCAAAATAGCTTTACTGTCAATTGTTTAAATCAGTGAGAGTTGATCGCCATTGTTTTTTCTCGTTTAAAGCAAACATCCATATTTAAAAAAATTTCATTGATTTTTTCGAATAAGCTAGAATGGGTATACCTAAGTTGACATAGACAATAAAAAAAACATTTGGACGCGGTTCAGAATGAAATTAAGTGAACGAATGTTTATAAATACAAAGGATGACACAATGGATATACACAGGCTTTTTATTTATTTTTCCACGAGTTGAACTAATGGATCCGGTTAGTCGAACTTAATTGAACGCCTAGACGTCTTCAAGTACAGGTATAACAAATAGTTTAAATTTCTTATTTTCTTCGAACCAGCTCAATTTGTTTGTTCATATCGTATGCGTCAATGACGCATTATCGTACCCCAAGCCTCTTAAAACCCAGACGTACACACAAGGGAGCCCGGATTAACACCGATAGGCGCTGTTAAAATCATCATCATCCTCGTTAACTGTAATCCAAAAACAACAACAACAACGATTACTGCAAATCTCATTGCCCTCGTGGGGGAAAAAAAAAGTGAATTACACCAGCTTCCCCCACTTCCAAAGTGTTCCAATGACCGAGGGAACAAATGAAAACAACCGCAGCACAGAGGCCGCAGCGGCGTTTCGGTACAGGTAGATGTGCTCTCTAATTTGCGCCCGCGCTCGAACGTATCATCGCGTTGCCATCATCTCTCTCTTACACATCATAGCTATATATATGCGTTCTACTGTAGAGAGAACTGGTCGTATATTGCTGGCACGCGCACTACCAGCAGGCAGCTCGTATTTACGGCCCATAAAACCAGCCTGCCATTGTCCACGTCCATTCGTTTGTTCTTTAGTGCGTCCACAAGCGGGACGCATTCGCTTGCATGGTACGTATATAGAAACTATGACGGTACCCGCTTCCAGCTTTATATTTATAGAGAGTCGGTCCATAGTGATGATCCACTGCGCGTCTTTGTCGTTATCTCGCAGTATATATAAGACGTGTAATTGCTGATGGATGCCCCTGGAGCATATCAGGTATGGATTACTATACGGTCCCAATGGTATACTCTCGGAGCTTTTCCGTAACTGGACGGCTGTTAATGTATATACGAATACCAATTGTGTAAGTGCAGCGGCTCGCTGTTGGGGGTCTCAGCTGCAAGACACGCGCCCGACCTTATTTTTAACTATCATATTTTTGTTGTACTGTTACGCGGAATGAATTAATAAAACGCGCCAGAGGCAGTGGGCCCTTTTTTTTCATCTCTCGTTCCCCTCCAGTTTCTCGACTCGGTAACAAGCTCTTCCCATCGATGATTTTCAATCCTCGCATTCCTCGGAAAATAAAGAATCCGTGGTGGGGGTACACAAGGAGGAGAAGGACGAAAAAGGGCCCTGCGGTACAACGCGGAGGGAAAAAGCGAGGGACGTCTCTCTTCTTGCGAGGCTTCCTCGTACATAAATACAACGACTCGGGACCAAGAAAAAAAAGCTGAAGGTATAGAGAAAAACGGCAACGGCCGAGGGGAAGAAACCGTACGCGCGTGCGTACACATATACGCATTGGAAAAAAGCGTTTACCGCGTAATTCATATTTTATTTATAAAGCACCGATCTCTGGTGTGTATAAATATATACACGCGTAGCCGTACGCGGACTCGGTTGCGTAAAAATAAAAAAATAAAAAGAGGGAGGGAGGGGGAAAAAAATGCCAGCCCGACAAACGACGCTGCGCAGCCTCGTCTAATAGTCATTCCGCTCGCGGTTGCGAAACAATCTCTCTCGCTCTCTCCGCGCGTGCATTGTCCTTGCCTCGCGCTGCAGTTGCATAAAGTGCGTCGGTGCGGCACTTCTTAATTGCATACATTTATTTATCCGCGCGGCCCTCTCCGCTCGTCATCCTCCCTCTTTCTTCTGGCTGTGTCTTCGCTTTTTGCCCGTATGGCTCTCTCCCCGGCGAGACGCAATCAGGCGGATCCTCTCGCGAGCAAAAAGTGCAGGTATCTATATACGCACGCGAGTCCTCGAGCCTCGTTACACGCGGGGCTTGTTTGGTTTTTCTCGTCCCTCTCTCGCATGTATTCTTGGATTACAGACTCACAGCTGCAGCGCCCGTCCAGACTAATGACTAATTTAAGGGATGCCCTTCCTCCCCCGTTAACGTCTGTCTCCCGGGTACTGGAAAACACTCACTAGTTGCAGCTCGAGTTATTTATAGGCGTATAATTGTTTCGCTCGCACAACCTTGAAATTCACAATACACATATGGTACAAACTCGACTTATATACATGTATACAAGTTGGAATTGTTCTTGGCGCAATAGGCTTTTAATTTTTGCGCCTCTAAACCTTGGGCTCTTTTTGCTCGTCGTCAATCTCACCTTAGACGTACACTCATACGTAAGATGTATACTCAGATGGACAGACAACGATCTACAAATATGTACCGATACGATCGATGATGCTCACGTAACGCCGTGATGTTACCCGTGTATGCGTTTTTGTGTTACCGTGATACCAAAGAGCTTCAACATAGTAACGAACGGACGGTGGTTTGGTCGTATAGAAGATTCTTGAGGTCAGTGTTACGCAGATGTCCGTGGTGATAACTCGACGACGATTGTCGAACGTAATAGCTATATGTACATGGCAAATGGTCGAAAATCGGTTCCCATCATCATTTCGCAACCCATGTCCTCGCATCCCAGGTACCAAAGAGGACCGACCATCGGCAGCGCAGGCCCACTCGGGCGTAACGAGCTCCCCTCCCCAAAATTCCTTTCAGCTAAGTTTCGCGAGAGAGGTGGAGAATCAATATTGTGTATACGTGTACGAGCCGTCATCACAAAAGCGCGTCCGCTCCTCCTCGTTAAATCGGACTCTTGGTCAAACTTTCACGACTCGACCGAGGACAGTGGTGCACGTCCGCCTTGTTCGTCTTCTCGAATTTCCACTTTGGCCGCGTGCGCTCGAAAATTACGCAATTCGCCAGAGTAACACAAACACACGCGAGCAAAAAGGAAGTAGTGTATATCTCCCTATATTGTAGTTGTATTGACGAAAGTGTATACAATAACCCAATAACGACATTACTCGTATATTTATCAATGCAGGCTGAAAATTAGTTCACAACAGCAGAATATATATATATATATATATATATATATATATATATATATATACGTACGTGGTACCTACCTGTATATAAGTCGAGCGGTAAAGACGCAATACGCACCGAGGACTGGCCTTGAACAAACACGAGAGGGTACACACACGAAGAGAGGGAAACGAGCGGATGGACCACGCGCTTTTGTATGCACAGAGCTTAAGTTTTCCACGTGCGTGTACACACACACACACACGCACATGCACACGGGGGTGTACCACCTCGTTTTCTGTATGTACGAGCGCATACTCTGTACTCGAGGACGGCCGAGATGAGAGAGAGGAGAATTGCGCACGTGAAACGGAGAATTTAACGAAGCCACGCTTTCGTGGATAGAAGAGGGAGATCCCGTTGTCAGCTCTGCTTGTGGGCATATATATATATATATACATATGTGTGTACGTGTATGAAGAGGGACAATAGCCCGTGTGCGCCCTACTGCAGAGAGACACAAGTGAAAATAGAGAGCGGAATTCGCTGGATCTTGCTGCGGGCGTGGTATATACGCCAAGTATTTAACTGCATGCAGTTTTCGAGTTGAGGTTGGTCACTTTCGCATTTTAAATGAAGGTATTAGGGGGCTGTTTCACTTTTGCCCTTGTCACGTTGCAAAGTCGGAATGGACATTCTTTATTTATTTGTGTTTTTTTCTTTTTTTTTTTTTTTTTTTTTTTTTTTTTTTTTTTTTCTGAAAAGGATTTTGAGAAAATGAGGCTTTAATTTTATCGAAAAAATAATTAATGTCGTCTTTGGTGTTTTGGAGCTTGATAGTAAAATTTTCACGAACCGCCAAAGTTTTTGGAAAAGCTCGTAAGCAGCCGGTGGGTATGGAATTGAATTTTTATCAGCTTTTGCTCGGGTGGGCATTAAATTATTCAAAACCATGTCGGAAGGCCTTTCAGCAGCATTTTTCAAATTTACCAGTTTCCGGGGAAATTGCATATCAGGTGACTCTGACCCAGATTCGTCTCTCTTTTTTTCAAAATAATTTAGCGCTGCAGAGCGGTGCAGGTAGATAATGACCAAACGCTCGCGGTTCCGTTTGGAAATTGCCAGTTATTTTCGAGCTACACCGAGATACTGTTCTTCGTCGTGTTTTTCCGGTTACAACTGCTGTAGGCGATAATTTGCATCCTTTACCGTGGAAATTAACCCGGAACTTTCCGCGGTCCAAGGCACAACTTCAATTTACCGACGGGATGTATTGTACAACAAAAATGTGTCATTCACGCTACACGTCGCTGGAGACTAAACATAAATTTACTTATTGATAACTACTACTCTTTGCTGTATATTAAAAAAAAAAAAAAAAAAAAAATCTTGCCCTTTCCCATTTTTCACAAGGTAAAAGGAAAAAAACGAGCGTAGGATCGCTCTTTACGTGGTTAAAATTTACAAGTCGACCCACAGCAGGTCTCGGTATACGTAGACATAAACTTCCATGACTAAGTAGAACGTGCAGCTCGCTTCTTTTTTTTCCCCTATCCTTGGCTGATCTATCAATTTGTTGACAGATCCACGAATCGCGTCGCACGCCGATAACGAATCTTTTCGTTTTTCTCGTGACAACTCGTGAAACCAGCGTCGCAACTACTCTCGATCAGGTTCCAAACCCGTGTCTCGCTGTTTTAAACGCGAAGAGACAAAACTTGTCGAGGAAAAGAAAAAGAAAAAAAAGAAACAAAAAAAAAAAACAAGAAAAAAAGGTTTCGCTTACGCAACACCGTCGTAACGAGGCTGACAGGACGGATTTTGAAGGGAAGAGAAGACGAGTTGGTGATCGAGTTCCGCGGTCGACCTTAAAAAAGAGGGAGAAGCCGATCGGCCGGCAATAAATCATCTCTTATACCTTCGTTCCTCGGTATAAGGGTACTGCGGGCCAATTTGCATGGAAAAGCAGAATAGGAGAGGCCGAACCGAGTCTCTCCGCGGGGGTTGGTCTACCCCAATCGACGTGACGTGTAGGTAATTTTTACCGCTCCTTTTTTCGGACCACTACCTTTTCTCTCTCTCTCTCTCTCCTCTTCCGCAGGTATACACGTACCTTTCTCGTGCACGCGTGCGTTCGACTTTCTCTCCTGCATGGGTGCGGCTTGACTTCTGAGGAGTCCGAGGTAGGCGAGTTGCACCGGAGCGCCCCTATATCTGGTTTTTTTTTTCCCTCTACCGAGCGATTGAGACGTCTGCGGCTTGTGTGCCTTTTTTTTTGTTCTCTCGATTTTCGAGGATTTTTTTTTCGGGAAAAAAGCCGGCACGCCTTTGGTGCGCGTTGTTTTCTCGTTAGCGCGGTGATGGCCGATTATCACGTGACGAGTGTGCTTCGGAAAATCCATAATATAATATAACACAGGTAGAGGCGGCTCGCTGTGAAAATAAATATAAATACACACGAGGTTGCCTCTTTCCATCTTTCGGGTGTAAATAAAGGAGCCCGTGGCAGGGGGTCGTTTTGGACAGCTGGAGGGCTTCGCGACAGGGGGGGAAGAGGTGATAAATTTTAACGGATCCATTTTGCATTGCTAAACAAGTTTTGGGGCTGTTTGTGAGGCAAGGAAAAACATTATTGATACGTACAAACGATAATTTGCAAATCAGAGTAGATAGGGACCGCTTTGTTCAGCGCTGATGTAAAGTTATAACGAAATTGTCAGGAACAATGGAGATCATAGTATCGCGCACGTTGTACTTTTGGAGGTGAAACTTATCGAAATGGCCAGCGGGGCAAAAGTGACTTTGAAGAGTAAAAATAACAACTTGACGCGTCGAAACGTCGACGGTGACAGCCGTGGCTGATGGCACGTCGCGGACAATGTATTTTTTTTATTGATAATTATGTCACTTTGGCACGACCTATCATCAAAGACATCGCCGATGTATTGAATTATTTTATCCTTTATTTCATCGGTGATACGATAATAACGACGATGGCGAAACAACACGGGTGTAATTCAATGTAAAAGTGACGCCCTGAGTGTACAAGTGGAAGGAAATTACACAGCTCGACGCGACCATTCGTATCAATTAATTATACTTTTCGCCATAAATTTCACTTCCTCCAATTTAAATTCCCCGGCACGAATATCCCAAAGTGGAAGTTACGAGAACGGACTTCGAGCGCTGTAATAAAAAAAAAAAGAAAAATATCCTTCATAACCAAACACTCGAAAAAAGCTCAAATGTTTCAATGAAATTTCGATACGTGCGTTGTGCAATCGCAAAAATATCAAGTTTCTACCGGAATGTAACAAAAAAATTCGGCTCTCAGGTAAATAAAAAAAAAAAATGTCCTCCCTCGTCCCATCGTAAACATTGAGCCCTACTGGATATATCCTTCGATTTCCTTGGAAAATTCAGCGCTCAATGGCACGCGCAATTACAGCTAAGCGACGAAATAAAGCTTTGCCAACCGCAGGCGTGTGTATATATACACAAGAGCGCAGTGCAGCAGTGGAGCTCCGACCAATCTAGCCGGCAAAGCCACCGCGGTCCATCGCTCGGTCTGTTAATAAATTTAATGAAAAGCCGGCTTTGCTTTCGCGGAGAGAAAGAGAGAGGGTTGGGTATAGGTATACAGAGGAGGGAAGGGCTCTTTCCCTCGGTATCCGCGATGTTTTTCCCCGAGTCGTTCCCCGCGCAATTACGCAGGCAAGCTCTCCTCGGTCGCTAATGTCGGGCAAATCGGCCGCCTGGGTGCACTTGCGCGTGAACGAGCGACGACTCGAGCCTTTGGGACCACCGGGGTAAAGTATGCATGTATATATTTTTGTCTCTACTAACGACTTTCTCTTTGCGGCCGAGGATTTTTCTTTTTTGCACGTTTTCGTTTTGATTCCAGCTAACCGAGCATTGCTGCCACTGCTGCTGAGCTGTGGGTTTCGAAGTAATTTAGCATGCCCAGAGAGAGAGAGAGAGAGAGGTGGAAAGGGGGGGCTTGAAAGGCTTGAGATATCTGTTTGATTTTCACGGAGAGAGGACTCACTTATCCAAGCTTCTTATTTGGCTTCCTTTTTTATACAACAGCGGAGCGTCGAATCTTGTTACCTTTTGAGGAAAGGATTGCGCCCACCTTCATTTAAACATCACGAGGACTATAGTCAACGTGATTTAAAATTCAATTTGTCTTGCAGATTGTGTCTCTGGTCGTGGGTCATAGGAGGAATTTATTTTTTTAAGACTTGTGAAAAAGAAATTAGGAATTTTCATTGAGACTTCAAAGGGCACTAACCTCTTGGATAAAATGCAAAATATCGATTCGTTTTTTTTTTGTTTTTTTTTTTTTTTATAAAATAACGAGCTCGTCCTTGTCACACATTTTTTTATACAAAAATAACCTGTATAGTATACAATCCTAACAAAATTGCGAAACCATGGCGAATCGTTGTACAAGTAAATATTTCAATCAAATTCCCGAGGTAGAAACTATTCAACGCGCTCTGGAGAATAATTATACGAAACTCCCACGGCAAAATCCCTAAAAACCCGTCGATCGCTTGCACTGTACATCACAACGCACTGCGAAATAACAAAAGGACGAGTGCAGGGGGGTGGGGAAGCACGCTTCGATCCCCAGAGATATACGCACCTGCGCCCGTGTGCATCTCTCTCTCTCTCTCTCTCTCTCATAACCGCTTTCGCACGCAAATTATCCCCCCAGAAAACCATACTAGTCCTTCTCCTCCTCCTGCCCTACCGATATTCCTTCGCCCTTTTTTTTCCTCCTTCCCCACGAGAGTTTATTACTCGCGCGACGGTTTCGACGACGACTATATACAGCACGTACGCGGACGCGCTTAACGAGGCATGTACACTACGAGGAGGAAGAAGAAGAACAATGGCCCCGGCGTCTGTTATTATTGTTATTACCATTTGCCTCCTCTTTCTCTCTCTCTCTCTCTCCCTCCCACTCTGGTTGCGAGGAAGCTCTAAATCATCTTTTTTATCTGATCGCCGAGGGATTCCTTTCAGCGTCGTCGGCTGTTGCTGCCTCACGCCATACACCGCGTCGATCTTCTTCTTCTTCCTTCAGCTCGCCTTTTGCTTCTTCGTTTTTTGCTCGTCGATGTGTTTTTTTGTTTCTCAATTATTATTATTGCTTTTTATTTTCATATCGCCTCGCGTACACCGCCGCATTCCTCCCTCGGTTGAGTTATTACGCTTCGACACACGCGCGTGCGTGCACGCTGTGGTATACACAATATTTAATTTAGTCTAATAGAATCATCGAGCGTACGTATGTAGATACATGTGAATTAATATTTATACACCGCGGCTGATTTATCGAGGCATCGCATATATTAAAATATGCAGCCGTGCATGCAATGGGTGTGTGTGTACATTTATGCAGCGTATCATTTTGGAAAAACATGTCGATTGAGCCATCGGCTTTTTACATTACGCTGTTTGTTCAGCTAAGCGCACCTTGGAATCGAGCACGCACGCCGGGTTGTTGCAGCTGTTTTTTTTTTTTTTTTCCACAAATGATTCGTTGCTCTACGTGTACAACGCAGAGCTCTAATTTTAATTTACTGTTCAAGATGCCGCGACTATGTCGAATCGATTGTCGTGCTTGGATTTCACTAATTTATTAAAAAAAAAAAAAAAAAGACAGGTGTACCGTCACCAAGAGTTTCAAGAACCAGTTTCGGTATCTGCTCACCGCACGTTTGCTTCTTGTAAATTCGTGTGATGTCGTGCCTATAAGAGTTGACGACGTGAAAAAAATGAAAAACGTCTTCATCGTAATTCTATCGCCGACACTCTAATCATTTAATCCCGCGGAGTTACGAGGAAAGCAGCCGGTGAAGCTCTACTCGGATGCGTTGCAAGAAAAGCAAAGAGAGAGAAGTGTTGAAAAAAAAAAAAAAAAAGATCGCGTTAACGCCCCAAAGTTTTTCTGCAATTTCAACTTTTTGACGTCGAAACGCGCGCTCCTCCTTCTCGGGCAGCGCAAACTTTTACACCTCGATTCTTAGGTATTCAATTACAGAGCTAACACAACGCACGGGAGAAAGAAGTGCACACCGACCCCTCCGCGCATCGCCCATACAAAAGAGGAGGCAGCCCAGACACCGACGTAAGCGCGCGAAATCCAATTTGCGGCGCGCGGGCGTGCGAAAAATTTATCGCCCTGGCTCCCGCGTTGATCGCCGCATCGCGGAAAGCGTTAGCACGTCCCGGCTAATGGTATGATCGACTCGCGCGGAGTAACGAGCCTTCGGCCGCTTGAACAGTTTTTTCGGCAGCCGTTCATTTCGCAGTGGCGGCTCTTACTTCACTCAACTCGCTTATGGCTTTTCCGTTTGCCCGACCTTTTTCCGTTTGAATAAAGAGTTAATTGCAGGCGGAGTGTGTCTTAATTTTTCGCGGTTTCGTTGGGTCTTCTGCTCTTCCGTGATTTCGACAATCAGAGGCGAGGGTATAGAAGTTTGGGTCCGATGGTCGATAACTTTGCCCTCCTGAAAATCATCAAAAGACCGCATCCTTTCAGGGGCTGTGATATTTTGCTGGGGCACATAGCATGGGAAACTCGATTAATCATCGCGAGAAAAGCATCTCGAGCTTCGAATCAAAGGTAAGTATGACCAAGAAAGAAAAGTTGGGATTGGAGTCGAAGCACTTTGCCGAGAGGCTGGGGGTGTTTCGGAATTTCCTTTTTTATTTTTCCTCTTTCACGGCGCGTCAACAGTTTTTAAGAGTTTGACGGGAAATCTTTTTTTTTTTTATTTATATACATCACCACCGCCTAGTTTTCCAGTTGTCAGTGGGGGGGGGGGCGATACACGGCTCTCTGCGAGAGAGCTAGAGAGGGTAGTTTTAAAAAAGTTCGATTTTAACGGTTGGCGCGGACTTTCAACCCCCGCCTCTCTTGCACTTGGCAACAGTTTCGTGTATGTATGAAAGTACGAGCGATGTTTGTGACGAGTACGCATGTATACGTACACTCGCTTCATCCGGGAAAAATGTTCTCTTTGATGACTTCGGGCCCGACTCTCTTTCCCTCCCGTAAAACTTGTTGAAATGAAAAGTTATACCGCCGGATATCGTTCGCTGCTCTCAGTCTCTTTTGACATTTTTCCCGAGGTAAGTGTTCGTAAAAGTGGATACGAGTTCTTTTTTTTTTTTTCATTTACTAATGCGGCTGTATCATTTTTTTTGATGGATTTTTTTCATGGAAAAAAAAGGTACGAATGTCGGAATCCAATCGGAATGATTAAAGCCGCGATTAGTATCGTCACGCGAGTTGGAGATTTTCTCCGCGTGCTTTTTTAATCAAGGCTCGTCACAAGAGTGGCAAAGAAATTGGGTACTTACTAGTACGTCGCGATGCGTTTAATCGTAATGAAAAAGCCCCAGATTTGCATGAGTCACCATTATCGGCTCTACGTGTTCACTCAATCCGTTCGGAAATCCTCTTCAAACTCTCCCTTGAGATGCAAAGCAATGTGGCGCGCGTAGAGATCCATTTTTGAAAATTGGACGAAAAAAAAATATCACGCAGTGATCCGGTGTTTACACTCATTCCTAAAAAAAGGAAAGTAAACCCCATAGTCATTAGAATATTCCGAGGTCCTCGGAAGGTATCGGTATTATTTTTTTATTCGGTGTTTCAAGGTAGAAGTCGTACGTGTGTGCCAAAGGGCAGAACTCGCTCCGAATAGAGATTAGGTGAGCCCTTGGCTACGAAAAAAGCCGGGGTAGGGCACACTTTTTTTTTGTTTTTGACAAGACGCACACCCGTTTATCCGACATGATGTAGTGTCCGAGGATGCACAGCTCGCATTTATACGCGTACGCAAGTAAATATCGGTAGTAAAAGCCGGGATATGTAAATACGCATGTTTACACGGTAGCGCAGGGCGACGGAGATCGAGGGGTGAATAAAATATTAGACGATCGTCGGGCGTTTTATTGGCCGTTGAAGGAAGTCGTACGATAAAATCTCGTTACCTTCTTCTGGTTTCGTCGATAAAGAGGGGGAGACGAGGCTGGGCTTATGGAAAGGGCTACTGGTCATGAAAAAAAGGCATGAATCATAACGAAGTCACTGCCTTCTTGGTCCGTCGCGTTTGCAAAACGAAGAGAGAGTTGGTCTGCACCGCGAGTATAGTATGCATGGTACACATGATACTTGAGGTTGTACGCGCGTCGATATTTCCAGATGTAACAACTGATATGAAATACATGTGCGTGTGTGACGTGCACTTACGAGATAAAGTTTAACATGCCGCGTTGGATTTATGCGGAATGGTCCGCGGTGTCGTTTTTTTTTCTTCTTTCGTTACTTATTTTTGTATTTTTCCCTCGGCAACAAGAGTAAAATGTGTATACCAGTAAAGCGTCACGCAGGAATTATTACGTGCGAGTTTATATTTATGTGCCTTGAATTGTACCTACGACGTGACGCGTGGAGATTTGTTTATGCACTGCACGGGTAACGTGTACAATTCCACTTGTTGCGTATGTGAAATGCGTATGAAAGATTCGATTGTTTTTTCCTATTTTTATGCAGCTGAAGCTCGCACGGCATTCTACAATAGTCTTCAAACCAATAAAATATTAAAGGAAAAACTTTAAAAAATTACACATCACTATAACAACTTTGTTTGAATTGCCTCTCAGCAGTGATTCTCGTTGGGATTTATAAATTAAATAATGCTCCTCGAAAGAATCCTTGAGAATTAGCGAGTATCAGCGTTAAATTGGATGCATATTTTTTCCAATAGCACAGTGTTTAATCGATACAATATTGAATGCATCAGCTAATTTTAACTTCATTCACCTTCCCGGTACTTGGATACGTACACCCTTGGCTATTGGTACAAGCCGAATACTAAAAGACTCCATTGAAGTTCTCTAAACCGTAAATTGCCTCCCGTCGGAGTAACCCTCAATAGACCCGTGTGGCAATTCGATTACCAGAAATTTCGACTCCAAAGATCATCGACCGCCGGCCCATCTGCATCTATTACAGAGGTATAGCAATACCCATACCCCCTCTTGCAGAGAGAGAGCGGAAATTTCATCATCGTCGATATATAGCAGGTGCATGCTTCATCCATCCGTACACGCATACGTATATATATAACCCGCACTCCCCAAAAGTGGCGCATACATGACGAGAGTGTACTGTACGGATATGTGTGTATATATATATATATGTATACGTACATTCTGGAGATACACGTACGTGCACCGGCTGCAGCGGCAGTCGATGTAAGCCGATTAGCGATCGAGCGAGAACGATGAGCGAGAGACTCTGGAGCGGTACCGCGTCCAGCAGACCGCTTTTCGAATTAACGCCCTCTCGCGAAACGCCACTCGCAGTCCGACACGCGGCTTACACCGTTATGCAGCGCACATTTGTACAGATGGGGTATATATTGGCTTCTGTTATCCCTTCTTTCCTCCTCCCCTCCCCGCCCCTACATCTTTTTTGGCGTATACGTGTACATTTGTGCCATGGGTGGACGGATGGTATGCACCGTCCAGCCCTTGGGTCTTTGAACGCGCTGTACGTAGGATTTACGGTGTTTTTTTTAAAGATTATGCTAGCGCGTAAAATAGGAGAAAAAAAATCCCGTCCTTTTGGCTCAGGGGGTGCTTCGACACAGATACGTATCGTAGTTGGAAAAAAAAAAAAAATAAAAAAATACATTGTTTTTATTTCTAGTATCCAAACATTCCACTGCGTAGTTTATTTTCGCAGTTGGTCATTTTGTCATCAGATTTTCGCGAAAATCGGATCCAACGGTATTTTAGTCACGCGCGCACACTCGCACTGGGAAAAGCATCACCATCACCTGATCCGGCAAAAACAAACAGTTATCGCAAAACTCGCTCCCATCGCGTGTCCCTCCGATCAATCTCCGAGAGGATTCCCTCTCGCGCGAAAAAGCTACAATTTCGTGTCCCGGTGCAACAACTACCCTTATATAATATATGTATACGTATGTATGCGTGTAAAAAAACAAAAAAAATGCATTTAACCCTGGTATCGATTACTCACGCGCTTACAATCGCGCAAAGCAGGAGCGACAACTCCAAATGAAAAGCGCGCCAAGAGGGGGTACACGGTGGAGGGCGGCCCCTCGATACCTCCAATTTTCGCCCCCCCCCCCCTTTTACACCGCACCCCGAGGATATTTATGGCTTGGCTGGTCGTAACTTGCTGCTCCTGCTGTATACCGTACTACTTTCGTCCGGATTGTTGTCGTTTGCGCGCATACGCGTGTGGTGTTAACATCGATGTCGCGCTCCTCGCTGGCTTGGATTACCATGGAATCGCGTCAGCGGAGCGCTGTGATGCTGACGAGGGACGAAAACAAGCTCGAGAATGGATGGACGGCTGGTTCGGGTTGGTTTTTGCGAAAAAAAAAAAAAAAAAAAAAAAAAAACGTGTCGGACACGCTTTTTTATTATTATTATTATTTTTTTTTTTTTCGTGTTGTGTAGTGCAGTCGACGGCTGCCACGGTGAAGTTATATGTAAAAGTATAGAGATGAGCGAGCATAGCTTGCGAAAGGCTCTTTTTCTGATGATGGAGATATAATTGAGAGAACCAAGAGCCAATATAATGATGAGGTATATCTATGTGGTTCAATGCAATCATGTGCGGTTCTCCGAGCTTCGATCGGAATAGCGTAAGATTTCGAAGCCAAAGTTTGATTGACTTGGGAAGCGCGCCTGTCTTGAACGAGAAAACTCTTGGCCGGATTTTTTGCTAAATTGTCAGACTTAGCTGTCGGAATATTGTCGTCGTGATATATTTTTTTTTTTTTCTTCATTTTCTTTAAAAGAATTCAACTCTCAAGTTCCTCGTGCATGTCTGGCTGAAATGGAATTCGAGTCAGAGTTACTTTTTGAGAGCAGGGAGCTGGTACATCTTGGAATCTAGGATAAGCTCGATTCTTCCATTCGTGAATTATAGGAAACTGGAGCACGTCGATGCTGCACTTACTCCGTTACATACCGAGGGGGACAGTGCGATATTTAATGGATCGCGCGACACTCAATGTTCTCCAAAAGTTTTTTACTCGGAAATATTTTTTTGAACTTCCAGAGCAATCTTGCACTGTTCGATTTTACTTTTTTTCATCACAGATTTTTTTTTCTTTTCGCGGTTGCTCCGTACGAATGATTTTTATGTTCGTCGTTGGAGTGAAAAGTGTAAGAAATGTTCTACTGAGCTCAAATTTGTTGCTAAATTTTTTCTTTGTGTGATCTAATTTAGAAAAAATAATAGTACGTTTTTGGGCCTCACAAGGAGTTGAAAAGTAACAAGCTACTTTTGTGGTTATAATACAAAGAAATATCTATTCTGCTTCGTTGCATCTATAGAAACATATTTCTTTGTTTGTTCAGAATATTATTAATGTTAGTAATAAAGTGTTTGCTCTCGTGATGTAGACGCACGAGAGCATCGCGTGAGAAAAAGTATCGTCTTTTTCATAAATTAGGTAACTTATTTTATGACGTTTCAACTTCGCACATCCAATTTTATTATCATTGACGATACTTTGCCGGCCCTAATACACCATCAGTTATATCGCCATCGCGTGTCGTGCACCCGTGCTCCTCTGCGACTTCACCAACTTTCAATTTATACATTGTTTTATCACCCTGCCTGTAATAACTTTTACGTATACACCACAGAGTATAAGTATCGTAAAAAAAAAGGTACGGCCCCACGAAACTTATCAAATTATGCCGAGGAGTCGTAAAAAAGCATTTCAATAACCAAAACGACCGGCCGAAGCCACAATACGATTCCAACAACAGGGCACGCACGAGCGCAATAATATAAATACACTACGAGCATTACCCACCCTACTCGACTCCAACACCACTACACGAGAGAGTTAACGGCACGACACGGTCATCACCATTTGTATATATGCTTGTATGTATATATCCATGCAAGCTTCGATGACACCGAGATGAAAACGCAGTGCTTGCGTGCACTCGACGCTCCTGTCGGCCGGCGGATACGTGCAGCTGACCCGTCGTTTACGGCCAACGCGTTAATTGCGGCTTTTGGAATTACACTACGTGCGCGCACATACACGGAGATGACTTCCCGACAGCTCTGAGGTTTCGTGAGAGACGGGAGGAATGGTTTTTTTTTTTTTTTTTTTTTTTCATCTTGGTGAGGTTAATCGTGTTCTCCGAGTACTATCATCGTCTTTTTTGTGCTGCGTTAGCTTTTTTTAAATTTTTTTCGCGGGGAATTCAGTTTGATGCAACTGTTACTATAGCAAGGATGTATGTGCAAATGCGATGTGGACATTTACAGGATGATCGAGTTGGCAAAGGGTGTGAAGCTGCGTTGACAACCCGTTTACTTTCAGGGTCGTTTTTTTTTTTCACCTTACGAGTAGTAAAAACTTTCAATAAATTTTTACCTATATTATTACAAGATAAAATCAAAGAATTAATAGTTTTCAATTGAATGTGTAATCGAGTTTTTGGTTGTCCAAACGATTGATTATAAATGACGTTCATCAATCAAAGACCCCAAAAATGAGATTGTCATCGACGAAACGACTTATTCACCTATATACCTTGTCCCTCGAATTACTCTCCAGAGAGAGAATTTGTACCGAGGTTTCTACATTTTTTCGTCACTCCATCATGCACTTTTCCACTCGGACACAAAGTATAAGGTATAAGGCATTTCGAGTAAAGTATCCCGCCCCCATCTCCGACATCAACAGAAGCCAGCAACTTTTTACACGGGCCCCCTTCCCAGCGCCCATCTACATAATCCACGGGACGCGTCGCGGCGACCAACTTTCCGCATCGCATCGCAGCTCCGTCGTCGCGGCTCTTAAAAGTCGGTTACCCTCTCCTCCCTTTCTTCTCCTCGGCGGAAGGAAGCATCCGAAAATTGTAACTCGATTTATCTCCCCCCTCCCTTCTCAGCGGCTGAGGCAAATTCGAGTTTAATTTAGCGCCGACGGCGTGTACTTATCGAGGCTGTGTATAACGACCATATGTATAGATGCCGCTGTCCGAAAGTAGTTGGCTGGAAGGAAATTAAACTGAAATTCACTCGGCTCCGATGCTGCGGATCGCCGTGAGAGCCTTGCTGCTGGATGAGTGTATGGTGGAGGAAGTACGGGGACTCCCCTGGAAGTGGATGGACCGGAAAGGGTGCCCGTGGAGTGCAAAACCATGATAGACGGTGGGTACTCTTTCACTTCGCCCACATACGTGTCCATTTGGCGTATAACATGTGCACTTGAGGAAGATCGACAAACCATGGTCTCATATTTTGCGTAACTTTTCAAGATATTGCCAATTGACAATAAGTTTTGAGGAAAGCTAATTGACAATATTTCGGTAATAAAAAAAATCAGATGGAAGAGGATGGGGTTTGTAGTTCGGTTCACCGAGACCTGGTCATTTTAACACTTGGAATGAGAGAAAACTGAGGGAAAATGGGCTCCAAGCTCATATACGCTTCGTCTTGTGATACATGTCAGCAGTACTCTATAGTTTTCACACGGTAATCTATAGACGAGACAAAGATATGGGCTCTATTGAAGTAGCTCAAACCATACTAAATTTGACGGGTAGGAGTAGCAGTGACTCGCAAAGGAGAAGGTTTATTTTCAAAACAATTTTATTACTTTGATAAACAATAATTTCCTCCCCCCTTTTTTTTGTCAACTCACAGTTTAAAAGTGGACGTGGAATTTTTCCGTATCGCAAAAATAACACGATCCTATACGCGACGGGGGAAGTACCAAATCAAAATATCTCAAACCAACACCTCCATCCCCCGTACTGCTTTCCAAAAAAAGGGGGTTGGAAAAAAAATAACATCCAAATAACCTCAAAGGAGTGCGGGTCCAGCGCACCCGGAAAACAAATAAAATTCATCTTTGACACGACGCGCGGCGTGCCAACGTTAAGCTGCCCACACCTACGTATACACGCCCCTACAAGCTTTGAAGCCATCCTCGGCATAGCTTTCGCGCGTCCAGCGCTCTATTCGACGCTGCCTCGACCGAGAGCAAAGCGAACTTTAGGGGATGGAAGGGAGGGAACGGACACCGTTCGCGCGTCGTTGTGTATATGTGTATATATGCATGCATACACGCCGCAGTGGCTAATCCGACTGTGCAAATCTTCATCAAAGACGTACATCGGTCCGTCCTCCTCCGCCTTCTGGCGTAACAAGACTCGATGTACGTTACATACATACAGGGGCTCGAAGTACAGAGATGAGCGAGCGTGAAGGGGGATAATTTACAAGTGTGCGTGTGTGTAGATGTTTGAGGAGGCAGGGGCTTCGGTTGCATGGGGCTGGGGCGCTATACGCTACACCTACTCGAGATGAATTTGAAATGTCTCGAAGGAGATAAGAGGTCGTGACGCGAGCGAGCGGGATATTCCTTTGAAAAATACTTTCCCCCCTCCTAAGAGGGAGTGGAGGTGGTGGTGTTTGTGACGCCCCGATGTCTAGGCACGTGCACGCGCCACTACTGCCGTGCGTTGACACCTCCTTTGGCCGTGTGTGTGGGTACCTACTTTGGGGATGTTTGCGTGATGTTTTCTCGCTTTTGAAGGATGGGTGTTTTTTTACCGCTTGATTGATAGGTGAGTTTGTTTCATTATTCATGTTTTAACATTTATTTTCGTTTGGAGAAAAAAAAAAAATACACATTTATTTACATCCGGAGATTTATAAATATATATACGTTTATCACTACATTGATCGCCTTCGTCTCTCCCTTGATAGCTTTGAGAATTTATGCATCGTCGATATTTCAGCCGAAACAGCTCCTCAACGTAATCATCCGAGCCCCGGCTTGGGAAATTTTCTTTCCATTTGTTTGAAAACGAAAATTACAAAAGATCGGTCATTTAAACGCGACGCCGTGGTAATTTAAGCAAAAATATTCCCTCCCTTTCCATGGAAAAAAAAAACAAAAAAAAAAAAAAACACCTGGTCTCAGAGTATAAAGGTTATTTTAAGTTTTAAATGAAACTCGCTGCTCCGTTTTAATTAACGTTTTTGCGTCCGCTTGTACACATGCGTTATATATACACTTGTGTGTCGTCCCCAGCACCTCCACAGACTACACGCATACCTTCATATAATCCAATGGAGGGATAACCGTTAAACTTTTTAATGAGAGAACTTTGTCCTTTGTCCTTCGAATCCGTGCTCCCTCAAGTGCACCCTAAAATGATCAAAAATAACCACGCATCGATCCAAGCCCTCGTTTTTCTCAGTTGTGGTCCATGTACTTATTAAGTTCTTCGTAACAGCAGCTACGTATAGCATCGGCTCTAGGAGGCTCGTTTATCCTCACTAAAACTTAAGTGGAAAAATGTCACTCTGCACGTAATGCATACACGTGCATGAGGCCCCCGAGCCCATACAGCAGAAATAAGAAGAGGGGCGCAATACGAGAGTCATTTATCTAGCCGAAGGCAGCTGCGCGCTCCATCATCTTTAAACTAAAGCTGCGGACCCTAACGGCACGGGGCGTGTAGGTGGGTTTACTTCCCGCACGCCCCGCTCGGTGCATATCTCTTTAATTTTCTCTCGCCCCCGCTTTATGTGGCCATTTCGTCTCTCTCTCTGTGTGTGTGTGTGTGTGTGTGTGTTGGTGGTGGTGGAGCGTCGATTTTTTACCCCTCGCCTCGACGGGCATTTATGCAACAGCATGGCCACGCGTCGTTATTACTCTGCTGCAGAGGGAGCTCCTTAAAATTACCATCTATGCAAAACGGAGCCCCTCGTGCTTGGCAAAAAATAAAATAAAATATACAATCAAATGAAAGAGGAAAAAAGAAGAAACTTGGGTGAGGAAAGTCACTCGACCTTGCGCGCAAACGAGTCCTGCATTCGGAACAATCAAATAACTTGGAAAAAGAGGAGCAATTAACAGGTAAGGGAGTCGAGTGAGGGCAGGGAGGGTCAGAGCTGCCAGGAATCCTCGCAATTAGGGTATAGCCTGGAGAGCTACCAGCTCGTAAACACTCATTGCTCACATACGTACCAACTTTTTTTTCCTCCTCCTCCTCCTCCTCCTCCCCTGTATGCCTATATAGATATAACTGCCGACTGGCTGGCTGACACACCCTTTGTGCAGTGCCCTTATTCTTCTTCTTCTTCTTCTTCTTTACCTAGTTTCGTTTTCTCTCACTTTTTTTTCTCTCTCTCTCTCTTCGCCGACCTCTGAAAAGAAAAAGTCGAGTCAGGGCTACTAGCACACGTGTGTGTGTGTGTTGCGGTACAATTGTCCTCACCACCCGCCACTAACTGCTGCTGCCTTTGGTCTCGTTTTTTCTTCTTTTTCCTTCGTCCGTCCTCTTGCGAGGGGGCCTCCTGCTGCTGGCGAAAACGGGGATGATTTGTCGTTAGGAGTTTTGGTTACCTTTGCGTTGAAAATTCGACTCGTACACACACAAGTTCGCTCGTGATGCGTCATTGCTTTTTGCGTTTGCGTTTGTGGTTTGGTACAACTGCCGTGAAACGGTGTGTTTTGCCTCTATTCGCCCGAGGCGCTGTTTGTCAGCGCAATTGCACCAAACTCGGAGCTGCTTTTGATTCCGGCTCGTGTACATAGTGTTGCGTCACGTGAAATAAACGTTAAGTTGTACTTCATGTAGTTTTCTCCGATGTGCAAATAAGAAGACGGTAAAAATGAGGGGGGACGAGAGTGTACAGCGGGCGATGAACGAAAGCACCGGCGTCGCTCTAATGTGAATTATACTGCATTAAAGAGCTGGAAGGCTCTCAGGGTTTATTGGCGTTGGCTATTTTTCAGTGAAATATCTGCCGTTCGGGGGACGCGAAGCATCGCGGCTAATCCAATTTATTTGCCGATCGCGAAAAACTTTTAAAAGCCACCCCGCTCGATATTTTTACACTCCCATGTACAGACGTGCATTGAATTATCGGATGTTCTTTTTATTTTTAACCTTTACTATCCTCCCCTGATTAATAATAATAATAAGAATAATAATAATAATAATAATAATAATAATGAAATAAAGGAAAGAAATGTCGCGTACAATTGAACAAACTTTGGAACAAAAAGCCGACATTTGTGTGATGAAAACTCTTGTCTCGTACTAAAGGAAAAACTAAGAAGATAAAAAAGTAGACGAGGGAGTTCACAGCGGGCGCTTAGGTCACCGGTGCACTCTAAGTCAGTTTCATTTTTAAAAGTCTCCTCCCCGCGAGGGAAAAAACACAGCACCCCCTCTCGAGGGAGAAAGTCCGATCTACCCCCTTCTATGTAAAAAAAAAAAAACTTGTTACCAAGAAGGGGAGGGTAAAAAAACGCGAATCCGTGAGATTTGGTGTAGGAGGGATTCTCCAATGGGAGTCAAAAATTAAGCGGGTAAATCAAACGGGCCGTGGGAGAGTTGCATAGCCGCAAAACCTTTTCAAGAAGCCGCCGCTGCGATCGACTTATCGAGAGGTGGGAGAAAATGAGAAAAAGACGCGCTCCTCGGAGAGAAGCCGGTAGATAAAACAAAAGGTGGGCGGGAGGGCATCCCCGAGCGAGAGGAGGCGAGATAAAAAAAAAAGAGTCTGGACGACGACGACGGAGTGGAGGTGGACGAGATAAAAAAGAGACGATGAGGAGGAGCTGGGATTACAGTAGAACCTCTTTAACGCCTTCCCTCCCGTTGCCCTCCGGAAGAGAGCCGCTTAGCGAGAGACTGGGGGGAAAAAAAATCGCGTGCGGTCTTGGGGGGATTGTTATGTATACGGGTAAATTACTTGGCGAAGCGATTTTCGTTTAGGAGATCATTTTTCTTCCGCTCAAGTTTTCTTTTCACACCTTTTTTTTCCTCACACGGGCACTCGTTTCCGAATGTTTTGCGTTAGTTTACCCAAAGTAAAATTACTATTGTTTCTAGCATACATATCCATACGTAGCCTAACGGGAGAGCTGAGAGTGTTTTTTAAAAGCTCGTGTACACAAGTAAATATGTTTCGATCGATTTATTGTTGTTACAAAATAATTTGATGCCCAAGTCGCTTGACTCGAGATCACGTACAGTAAATTTACGCATCGGTACTTCGGCTGGGATATTTTCAAACTCTTTTGTTGAAACCAAGCGTCAAAAATGAAATCATAACATATGGAACGATAAAAAAAAGCGTAGCATCATGCTACTCGTGAAAAAAAAAAAAAAAAAAGGTATACGAGCATTGTCTTCGGGATCGTTTCGCAACTTGCAGCAGTTCCTGGTGTGCGCGTAACGTTTTCAAACGCTCGTTTACAGAGTGACGCAGCGCGTAAGGAAAGAAAGGAGAAAAAAAATTGACAGATCCATCGAAAAATCCACGCGACGCCTTTCCCCAAAATGATTTCACACTTTTTTCGTCTCCCCCCTCGTCCCGACAATAAACTTCCTCCCACGTAAACGCGCCGTCCCACTCTCGTCTAGGCGAGCGACAAAAGAGCGACTTCCACGGAAAACCCGAACACGAAAACCATTAACACGGAGGCCCCATGTGTATACATATATATGGCAGCAGACTTCACGCCTCGATTATATGTGGTACCGGTCGCAGGGGCATTAAAAATCGAAGTCGCCGCTTGACAAATAAAGTAGCCTTCCTTTCCGGAACAAACACGCACACCTCCCTTTCTTTTTCCTCTTTTTACGGCGCTAATCTTCTGACTTTTGAGCCCAAAAGGTACAGGCGAGCGGAAAAAATGTGCATCAAGGGAAGTCTTTGTTAAAGACTCCGGCTGCCTGGTACACTGCGCGACAAATCGTCCAAACGCATCTCTCCCTCTCTCTTACTTTTCCTCTTCCCCCAGCCGCTCAATCTTACTTTTCGGCGGTCCACAGTAGCACTTTGGTGGAGGCTTTTAAAATATACCCCGTCGGCCCGCATTAGATTTTATTATCATCAATCTTCATTTAAAAGCGCTTATTTGCTCGGCTCCGCTCGAATTTATTTCGGGCATCCGCCCCCCCCCCTCTCTTTGGTGGTTTTCGCGGACTCTGTTGGAATTACGTGGGAAGAAATTATACTCACTCTTGTATTGGGACCCGGGGGAATTTATTGAACTCGCGGGGAAATAAACACCTCGCGGTCGATGGAAATCGAGGAAGGAAGCATCGCCATTCCGCGCTCATTAATACTTTTTTCCGACCCCGAAACCATAGCAATTTTCTTAAAAGCACCGTTATACTCCCTTTTGGACGTCACTCCCGGTCCGCGGGTACAAAAGGAGCACTCACTTTTAATTCCAAAATGCTTCCCAAAGACGCAAACAACAACAACAACAACTGCGCTTACTCCTTTCCTCGATATATCCGGGTAAATAAATAAAATTACAATGGGGGGCGGATCCAACTTGTCTCTCCCAAAAAACAATTTAATCTTCCTCCGACACGCGGCACCGCATCCGTCTCGGCCTCGGCCAACGACTCTTCGATATCGCGCCGTCTCGCCGCACCCCCCCTCTTTGCAGTCTGCGCTGGAAAAAGGATCCTTTCTTCCCCTTCTATTGGAGCGAAAGGAAGAGACTCCCATCGCAAATGCCTGCTTTTACGCTCCACGGTATTTTATACATATAAAAGAGCGAAGAGTAGGAGGAGGTAACAGCCGCAAATGCATATCGAGTGATGGACCGTAAGAGGGTAAAAGGCGGACGTGAGCACCGTATATGTTGTACTGGGGAGTTGGTTGCGTTGATTTTTCGCTCTTTGCATGTGCCCTCCCCTTTTTCTTCCGAGCGACTTGCTCGGGTTCCTTCCCTTTGGAGGAATCACGCGTGGCGACTTTTTTTTGTCATTGCTTTGGTTTGTGGAATTAAAACGCGTCTGCGATAAAAAAAAGTACGGGGAATCCAAGTATATAATATATAGGGGGGGGGGCTCTTGGCTTGGCTTTTCAAAGCTGCCACGCGCACGCCCACCTTTACCTCCATTCCGTTATTTCATCCGCGATAAAAGCGCACGTACGCTCGCACGTACGTGGAAATAAATATATTTCCGGAGAGCTTGACGGGAGAAAATATGAAATTGATAAATTCTCCCTTTTGGGTAGATAATCTATCGTTGCGAGAAGAAATAAGCAGGTCTAATTGACGGTGGCACGGTCGATTTGGGTGGTCGGTCATTACAACAAAGACGAGCGTCACAGAAAACACGCGCGCTTAGCGTTTTGTATATTAAGTGTAGGAAAAATAAAATAATGTGTTTCTCCAACAGACGAGGGAAAAACATCGGATCCTTAAAAGGCCATGATTGTCTGGTCGGGGAAAGGAAAAAAAAAAAAAAAAAAAACAGACGTCGTCATTTGTCAGTGCAACGAAAAGGGCCCATTGGCACTCTCCTCAAAACCGATGGTATCGGGCGTCAGTTTCTGCATAGTGTGTCTATGGAAAAAAAAAGAAAAGAAGAAGGAAGGGGCGGTAAAGGGAGCAGAATAAGAGAGAGAGACACCGTCCATCCATACACACTTTACCATACATATATAGGTGCACGATCGAAGGAAGAAAAGGTGCAGGCGACGGTCACGCCTCGAAACCGCCTGTGTTGGCTGTTTTGCTGAAAAATCAGTCCCCGAAAAGCGGCATCCGCATTCACCTCGAGAGACTCTCCTCTCCGATGGACCGCTTCCACGAACCGACACATCCCCCACCCCTCGGATGGATTTTCGAGTTTTCAGCTTCCTCCCCTACCGTGTACGCCGGCTATTTATCTTTTCCCTCCATCCTTCGACTACCGGCGCTCTCTCTCTCTCTCTCTCCCGTGTATTTTTCGCGCGGATGGAAAAAAAAAAAGATAATCCGGCTCGGGACAAACATACCATCAATGTAAAGTACACAGCAAAGTTGTGTACCCAACATGTGTATATGATACAATGTACATACATGATGTGCACCTGGAGGAAAATGGAAAACGACAGGAGGAGGGAAAAAGCGCACGAGAGGAGAGGTCGTTGAAATACACAACGGCTCAACTCTACGCGCATATATAGACCTGCGTGTTTATACGCGATAAAAGAGAGAAGGAAAAGTAGAAGAGCGTAAGAAGAGTAAGTAGATGGAAATAAAGGGGAGGAAAAACGAAAGGCGCGGTGTACATATATATTTGTATGTACCCGAGGACGTAAATAATCGCCAAGTGGGACTTTTATTGCGCAATAATGTTACATTTGCATTGTTGTTGTTGGAAAAAAAAGGATGAAGATAAATAAAAACAGGGCCACCACTACGTGTGTGCCATCTACGTAATACGTATACAGAAAATTGCCATATCTCATGGTCCTCTCCACCCTCTGCCCCGTAATACCGTATGCGTATACATATAAAACGCGCGTACTTGGCTTTATCACTTTTTATGGCGCAGTCATACGTATATATATATATATATTATGTACACAGCTCAGACGCCTTGAACTGCCTGATATGAATATTTACACCAACGACCGCGGGTGCATTTTTCGAAAAAAGTTACCTCATTCTCGGGTGCCAGTGTACAAAACAACCCTATGTGCACCAAATCGCACCGATGCACCCCCAAGGTAATTGCAAAAACTCTCATCATCGCTTCGTTCTCAATGTGGCTATACGCGCACGATTTCTTCCTTTTTACCCGCTTTACAGGGCAGGGTCGAGCTTACTATTCCGGAAACAAAAACAAGGAAGGAAATGGACAAGGAGAGAGAGGAAGGAGGGGAAAAAAGAAAAATCAGCACGCGGAAGGAAAGCGCCGTCCCTGCGCGAGGAGGCAAGAGTGAGAATAAGAGAGCAGCCAAAGGGGGGAGGATTTGAAATTCCGTGTTCGCCTTGGACACAGACGTGGATCTAGCGACCTGGAAAAACGGAGCGTTTACCCCCTTTTTCTCCCCCGCGTCAGGTATATAAAATGTACATTCGAGCCGAGACGCAGGGAGAGGACGTTGAATTTATATACACGTGGCTGGAGGAAAAGAGAAAGCGTATATAGTGTCCAAGGGAGGTGAAAAATTCGCACGCGTTTCCGTAAAAAATCGCCGTCTCGTTACCAGGTATACCCTGTGCCCGTATATATACACTCCGAGTATACAGTTTGAAGGGAGGTACATTAGGTCTCTGCCGAGGCTGTGTAACCGGTATTACGGGGTGGGACTGAATTTTTTAGCGCTCTGTTATTCCCCGTCCCTCTTCGGAATGAAATAAACCTCCATCCCTCTTTTTCTTTTTTATAATTTAATTTGGTACATTTAAACAATAATCCCGCAATAAGACACGGTTTGTGTAATAATATAGGAAATGTATTTTTAATTGGAGAAAAAAGACCGACAAGTACATTCATGCCCCAGAAAGTAGTTCCTTTCTCCATTGCACATTGGATTCTCATTCGATCTTCAAAAAAAAGCCATCTAACCGCGTGAAGGCATGAAAAAAATTTAAAATCAACTCCGTGGGCCATTTGTCACCAAGACTCGGGAGAACTTGCGGGGACACAAGGAACACGGCTGTATGGGCTTCGTTTTCCAATTAACCAATAAATCAGAGCCGCAGCTGCTCGGATGACGATCGGAAAAAGAAGGCCCAATCCACGTGAAAATCTCACCGCAGAGGAAAATAATATTCATCGCTTCGACAATGGCACCGTATTATTGCAGACGCGTGCATCGGGCTCGGAGGAGCACATCAGGGAAAAAGAAAAAAAAAAAATAAAACGCCCTCGTCTCGTGCGGAGGAAGAAAGTCAAAAGGAAAACGCGAGTCAAGCGAGTGTATACACGAAGAAATAATATTGTATATACTGGGCGCGCAAGAGAGGCGCAGGTGAAAGAGAGACCGTATAATACGGAGACACCTTTGCAAACAGACGGTCGTGTATAGGGGGCTCGTTCGCGTGTACACGGGCTCAGGGTTGATTTTTATTGTTACCTCTCCTATGACGTTGACTTCCCGACCGTGGCAGCTGCACCCAACTGACCGACCCTCTTCCCTGCCCTGCGACTCCGCGCCTTCTTTTCTTCCGTTCGCTGCTCCCCTGTGCCTCCATATCGTGTATATGATTCGTAAGACGGTGTACAAATGGGAACACACGTACACGCCCGCGTTTGATCCGCAGAATATGTATATATGCACGTGTGTATGCACACGTGTGGGGGCAAACGCGCGTTTTTCCGCTTGGATTGGAAAATCGGTTTACGAAGCCCGTCACCGCGACCGCGACGGGCTGGATTTCCGTCCGATTGCTCCCTCGTCGCTCCCTTTTTATTGGCATCGGTCTTTTTTGCTCCCTTGTACCGTGCGGCGAGGCTGACCCTACATTACTACGTCTACGTTGTTGCGCTGGATGGCAGAGGCCATTCGAATCGCATTGAAATTTTTTGGTTTATTTTTTACCCCCTTTCATAAATATTTCCAGGGCTGCACGTGACGTTGCGACCATGAGTATTGTTTAACGGAGATCTTGGTTTTTGTAACCACGTTCGCGTCGAGCCGATTTTTCGAAGGTTACTAAGGGTCTTGAGCCGCGTGTACGTTGTGTTATTTCCCTTATCGCACCAAAAGTAATTTCTCAAAGGTCAGTATGAATTTGGCGATGTCTCGCTTCTGTCGAAATCATAGATTTGTATGGTTTCTATTGGCACTATTTTTATTTCAATTTTTGGTGAAACTGTAACGCCCGAGTTTTACCAAAATGTGGAAATATATGCATTTTAGAATGAATTTTTTCTGGCTATGATACTTCTACGCCACAGTAGCCACTAGATGATCTTTCAAAGGCATCCGCACCTCGGAGCCGTCAGATCAAACGCATCACAGACCAAAACATCTTTTACATTAAACCTTTCTCGCTGTAATTGCTTTTATGCATTTCAGCCGAACGAACAAAACCAACTGACCCCATGATCCAAGACCATCGCGCGAGAAATGTACAATTAAATAGCTGGAAAAATGAAAATTCCATCCCAAGCTAGGCGCAAACCCGCGTTGTGCATATTTCAGGGAAAGCGGGTCAGCCGCACCGTTAAAATCCCGTGGCCTGCTTTTCCAGTGCATCCAAATGAACGGGGGGAGGTTGAAGAAATCCGACCGAGTGCTGGGAAATTGTTTTTATTATTTTTTGATTTACATGCGGTCCCCCGTGCTATCTTCCCCTTTGCCCTGCACTCGGGGCTCTTTACAAAGTTTAATTCGCATCTGGGCTCCCCCCCTCCTCATCCTTCTCTCGCGAACCTCTTTCGCTGCCGCAGCCGCGAAGAGTTTCGATTATCTCCCCTAATGAAGTTTATTCAGAGTCGACGGTTTCTCCAAGTTCCACGTGTAATGCCACTTTCCGAGTTGATCGAATCAAAAGTTTACTCCCCGCCGACTAGCGCGTGTGTACGTGTTACTTTGATAAAAGAATCGACGCAAGTGTCCTCTTCCCCCACACGTTTATCATACATAATATATTAGAGGGGCAGGGGGGAACGAAGTAATTTTTTCGAGTATTTTTTCGGTTGGTGTTTAATTACCACTGGTCCAAGATGACGGAGCGAGCTCTAATTGCATTTTTCCTTTCCCCCCTTGACGACGAGAGAGAAAAAACTTGCACCGCTCGGCCGATGTTTTCTCAATCAAATTGATAATTACGATGAGCCGGATATTTTCCACTGAAACAACGTTTCACTTTTAATTACGAAAATTTCAATCTCCATTAATTATCCTTTGCTCCAACGAATTTTCTATTTTATTCCCTTGAATTACCTATGCAGTTTAATTAACATTTACCCAATAACCATCACGTGGGTCATGTACACCGTATTCATTTTTTTTTTTTTTTTTTTTTTCTGTTTCAGGTACGTTTTCGAGAGGAGCATTGAAAACAATCAACAGCCCCACTTCCTCATCGACATCAGTCGTAATATCGTAGCAACGTAAGTAAACACGCATTTCCCTCTCGAAATTCGACCTTTTCAATTTCAAACACAGCATTCATCCTTTCTTCCTTCTCCTCTTACATAATACAAGAGGAGAGAAACGGAGCTAAGATCCGGGGGCACCCGTCGTCGGTTGCTTCCTGTGTCTCGAGAACGACAAAACAATCGTTCAAGTTTACTGCACAGTAGCTAGCAGCCGAACGACGCTATACTCACAGTGTACAGTAGTGCAGGTATATTATATACCTGTATACGGTGCCGTGCCGAAGCATTAGAGCTTCAAAGAGCCGCAGGAGCTTTACCCGGTCCCTCAATGTATAGCCTTTATTAATTCAGAGAGCGGCCCCACTCTCCCCGGAATCGGAATTGCATTAATGCCCGACTCCCGCGAGCGCCGCTGCCACTGTCTGTCGACCACCATCCCCACCTTCCGCTAACTGTACACACTGCGAAGGCTAAATTAGTCGAACTACGAGCTCCGGAAGATCGGCAAAGAGGCGGGGTGTGGGGAGACGCGGACTCTCCCTATTGGAGGATAGTAAGAGTACATAGTTCATCAACCGTACCACCAGCAAAAATGTATAAATATGACGGGAGGAAATGAGGAAAGTGAGCCAGTGGACGCAAAGTACGTACATATACATGTTAGGAAAACAATTATCGCTCCGTCCATTGCCCCCGTTTTCTTAGTACAACGGCCCTTGGGCTGTCCATTGTTTCTCTCTAGTGCTCAATGGTCGCCGATGCGCGATCTCCAGTGCCCTCGAGGTTGAACAGCAAAGAGATTAGACGGGAAATTGGTTCTGAATTTTCACTCGGGCCGTTCCCGGTTCCTAGACGAACGAAGGGTGGAGCTTCTTTCTTGCTCCGATAAAGATGCCATATATATACCCTTCGACAGTGGAAGAGCTCGGTTTGCTTACATTAGGAGAATAATAGTAATATATGTATATACAGATGTGGCTCGGGAATCGGTATGGAGATTAGAATATGCCTCGAGGGGGCGAACGTCGAGTCGCAAAGTTAAGGGAACGGTGGCCGAGATAACGAGAAAAGTGGAGACATCGATGTGGAGCTTATTTTCCTTCTTCCCTATATACTGCTACGAGAGAGACGTCGCGTAATCCATAAGGTGTGTGTGCCCGAGCTGGTGTCGTCGGTGGAAGTTGTCGGGTGACGAGCCCGACATCGCGTCAAATTTACCTGCAGACAGCTCGCGCTGCTGAGATATCGAAAGATCGTCTCCACGGAGATATCCTCCCTGCGCCCTGTACACTGTATGCATGAGAAGGAAATTGGGATACTCTCTCGTACTGCACCACGACGGGGGGGGGGAGAGAGAGAGAAAATGGGATTTTCGAGGAGTGGCCTAGCAATTTTTTCCCTTTAATTTCCCTTGCGCGCCAGTATATACATACATACATACACGCGATAGACGGAAGGGGATGCTTTGACGCCCTCGACCCCCTCGTTTTCTCCGTCTTCTCTTTCTCTCTTTTTTTTTTTTTTTCTTCTTTGAAGCGAGTAAGTGCGAGAGAGGGTGGAAGGGGATGATGGGGGTCCGGGGACCAAGATTTATGAGCCACTCTGACGTACACTTTTCTTCTCGTATCTCGTGTACATATATACCGCCGTACGTCCCTCTGGACGCGAGTGCGACGCGCAACGAGTTAGCGCGACGACGCAGATATTTTCTCGAAGGACGAACCTCTGATGTGCTTGCGTGTATTAAGCTTTTTTTTTCTTCGAGATATCTTGCACTCGGGGAGCGCCTGATTATTAGTTAACGTCAGTCTATGCGGGCCCTGTGTATGCGTGTGTGTATAAATATACACTGCACGTGAAGGGGCTCGTAAAAATAGGAAACGCCAAGGGGAGGACAAGCGGTGACGGGGTTTTATAACCGTGCGCACAATACCTACGGGGTATATTGGTGTTTCAGAACTGCTTGCGGAGGGGTCCTAATGCGACGATTACGTTTTCGAAACGCTCGAGTGAATCAGGCATACGTATACATAATAGTTTGAAAGGAGGAGAAAGTTGTGACTTGCCGGTTATTTATTATACCTTTGCCTGTGTTTTTAGCAAGCGCGTGCTCTCGTGTTTATGGATTTTTTTTTTTTTTTTTTTTTTTTTTTTTTTTTCAAGGGAGGAAAAAAAAGTTTGCGGAGCCCGTGGGTGGTATCGTCAGGTTTAATGTCGCACCCCCAAGCAGACGGTTTACGGTTCGAGAGTTCCGATCATTGCGAATCGTAAAACGACGTTTCGGCGTACACCCAACTTGCGTTGAAATTTTGTATTTTTCGTCTTGGGAAGGAAATGGGGTATAAAAAACAAAGCGAACCATCTGATCTCGACTTTTTTACCCAACACCCTCGAGCTCGTGGAAAGCTTCACGTGGACTGAATTAATCAACGATATACTTTAATCGGCTGGCATGAAGGGAAAAAGAAAAATAATTTATATTCCACTTTCAGCAAATGGGATTACACGCTCCTTTTGCTTCGCTTTAATAAACTTTTAATCAAAATAATTCACGGGGCCAATTTCCTGAGTGCACCCATTATGGTGCCTCAAACCTACCAAGCCAGCGAAAAACCAAAAATAAGAATAACCCAATCACCATCAAAAACCGTACTTATACCTATACCGTATAAATATACACTTGTGCGTACGCCCGTGAAATAAAAAATAAAAAAGTCGATCTACCGCGAAATTTCAATCACCCCCTTGGCCCCACTCTCCGAACAAAAGAAAAAACTGAGCCCTCATCGCACGGGAGCTCGAAAAAAAAAAAAACATCGCGTCATTTAAATGCGTACCGCACGACTCACGTGTACGTATAATAATGTATCCCCTGTAGGCCGTGCAACGTGACGTAAGCTGCAGTGCACAGGCACTAAGCGATTCGCACTTGAGCGTCCATTACGTCCCGCGGAGATGATAATCAAAGAGAATAAAGGGTGGGAGGGGGAGAAAAAAATTGTCCCGTTCCATTGTCCGCGAGAAAGGGAGCGAGAGAAGCCGGCGCTTTGCATTTCGACGCTGTGTGCACGTGCAAGTATGTATATATATACATACACACAACCGGTAGCCGAGTGCACGCGCTACGGTGCACCAACTGCCTTTCGGGGCAGCGCAGCTGTCGCGGCACGTCGGCGCATATTTCACATTATTACACTGCCTCTCTCTCGTACATACGCTGCTCCGCCTCCATTCCCGAAAGCCTCGTTGTTGTTGTTGCACCTTAGCTCTCTTTCTCTCGGTTGCCGTTATACTCCACAGCGCATTTCTCTCCGGGCTATGTTTTAGGGGCTTGTTAGCGTTTTGGTAGGAATTCCCGGGCGCAGGTTGTTCTTCTCGCTCATATATATGCATGTACGTACACTGGCTACTCCCACTTGGAGCTTAGAGCCCTTTGAGCGTCAGGTGCAGTTTTTTTCCTTTTTTTTTTTGTCATGTATCTTGAAAAGCGTACGGTTAAAAAACAAAAGCCTCTAACGAGGAATACGGAATTTCCAAAGTTAATTTCCAAAGTTTCCATAATGGATTTTCCAAATCCAATGTTAATTTCCGATCATCGCAGCTCGAATAAATACAACAGCGAGATAGGTGGTTAGGTGCACGCGGAATGTAGGTCATGTTGATTTCACACACAGCCGTAAAAGCAAAAATCTTCAAAGGCTCGGGCTTCGTTGTTTACCGCTGAAAAACATTGCATTGTAGGTATAGAAAAAAAAAAAAAAAAAAAATCCGTAGATTCCATCAATTAATTTAGGCAGCGTCGGTGGCGTTCAAACGCCGTCGGGGGAACAAACACACAGCGCGATATACTGGCAGCAAACAAGCACCAGCATTACGAGTATACGATATAGAGGCGCTGGCTGCGGAATTAACGGGATAATTACGCGCATCGCAACGAGTGAAAGAGCACACCTGTATATATATGCACGTACCTCTCTTATACCTTGGAAAACACGCCCATTTACATATATACGTATATTTAGCGGTGCGCATTCATAAATTCCTTCTATTCAATTAACAATGCACGCGTGGAATAAGATATCTATATATGTATTCTCCTTCCCTCTTCTCGCGCTCCCCGAGGCTCATCGCAATTATACCCATCCATTTCGCGAGAGGAGATATCATACATACCTGTGTACCTGTGCACCACTCGTCGTTATACATTTTTCATCTCATCACGGTCGTTCAACCTTTTTTTTTTTTTCGCGATGATTCCCTCCGCTACACTAATTACCCACCTCTTCGCTCTTCACGTGTGCACCAAAGGGTATATAAAAACGCCAAAATCTTTTTTTCTTCTTTTCGTCCCTCCTATATCATCCCCTTGTTTTTCCTCTGCTTTTATCTTCCCGTTCGCCCTTATCCATCCTTCGCAATTGTTTTCCCGTTCAACTTACACCTTTTTGTTACTCTTCTACCTGCCTGGTCGCACCTTTTTTTTCTCGTTTCCTGGATGGCTAAAATATTCAAGGGCACATTGATTTTGCCTCTCGTAACTTTCTACGCGAGAGGTACATCGAGCAGGGTATAACTACATCATGTGCTTCGCTTGAAAAAACGCGCATCGCTGTACTTTCAAAGTTCGTGGATTAGCGTTGATTGAAAAGGTAAGACGGTCTTTAAACCCACAGCCATTCATCACCTGTATACGTTTAAAAGCCCGGGGAATTTGAGCAGCTCAGTGCGCATCATCGATCCTGTCTTTCGCCCGGTTGCGGGGGCTTATTGGGAAAAATTTGCGTAATTACAATATCGTCGTTACACGCTCCGGCGTATACGTATGAGCCCGTGCACGCGATGCCGCCAATTTTTATACATTGGCTGCGCTGCATGTTAATTACAAGGTAATTTACAGGTTTCATTGATTACAAATTTTGTATTTAAGGTTGAAAGCTTTTGAAAAAATTCTTACGGTTAACTGTAAGTTTTGGTAAGGTATGAAATTAAGTGAAAAATATAAGTTGAGTATGTAGTGTTAGTTATAGAGGCACGAGCTTACAGAGATTGAAGCTACTGATGGCGTAAATAACGTTATCGGGGTACAATTTCTTTTGCATTTTAAAACCCCTTATTAAAAACTCCCCTCACCCCTACACACGTAAAAAAATCTGGAGGATCCATATCTTAAGTAAGGAGAGTGCCTGCACATACGCATCAGGCGCACGTGCAAGTATACATAGGTACACGTAAGGAGAGTCAGTGCCCTCATATATACATGCCGGACGACACGGTGGCACGTCTCCTCGTGTGCATCTTGATAATTTTAGTGGCACGCGACTGTAACAGTGGCAGCAGCCGCGGCGTATAGCAGCCGACGACGTCACCCTCGCAAGGAAATCCAAAAAGTGCACGCCCCGACGACGCATCTTGTTCTCCTCCACTTGAACGACGCCACATGCCTTCGTATACCACCCTCGCTGGCTCTCTCATTAGTCAGTCTCTCCCTCGTGCTCTGTGTGTCCTTTTACGAGCGCCGCCACCACTGCTGCTTCTGCTGCAAATGAGGGAAAGAAAAAAATTATCGGCCGGAAGCGAGAGCGTGCGCTCAATTTTTTTTTTTTTTTTTTTTTTTTTCTCGAGACACACGGAAGAGAGTATATATATTTTCGAGATATTTAATATAAGCTTGCTTTTTGCTTGTTCCCTTGATGGAATACGAGCGGGGGAAATAATTGATTTTCAGTACAACGGAGAATTGTTTTTTTCAAAGGGGGTTGCTCTGAAAATAAAAAATAGTGGCCTTCTCCTTATTTGTTCCTTACTCGAGTGAGAGGGGAAAGCTCCGTTTTACGGGTTGGTTGCGACAGTGCAGTGCACGCGAATTTTAATGCTGGCCATTTTTGGAAAAATATTTGTACTGGGTGGCTCTTTTCAGTGATTCTAACGTGATCCGTCATCGAGGGTGTAAAAATCGATTCATTATTAAATTTTATTTTTCCTTCTGCGAAAAATTAAATTGCATTCCAGCTCGATGAGATCAGGCGTCAAAAATACACAAGTCGAAAAAAAGGGGGAAAAAAAATTCGCCAAATCCAGAGATGAGCGGATATACCATGTAATTTACAACAACCCCCTCGTGCACGGCTGCACCTCGTAAATTCGCGTCACAAAGGCTAGAGTGAAAAAGCATTGCCAAACTTTCGCCATAGTGTACAATTTACTCCTCCTCGGGTTAATATACAACCGGCAGCAGAAAAACGCATCTGCAGATTCGCAGTGTCATTCGTGAAATAAATGGAAACGCTGTAGTCTGCAGTTTAACTCGAACTCGGCGTTGCACTCCGCAGTGTATATACGTATATAACACAGCTCGCAGAAAAGGGCAACTGAAAAAAGCAGTCTGCCAAAGACAACAAGGCCAAGGTTATGCGACGTAATGGGCCCAGGGAAGCTCTGGTGAGCGACGGGGGGTGCTCGTCAACGCGCAGGTACCCTTTTATGATCCTCAGTGCCCCTCTTTCGTAAATACACGTATACACCTTTTCTTCCTTCCACCTTTTTCCCATGGTTGTATTACCTCCTTCGCGCCTTCTGTCGGCCCATCGTACCCCTCCTCCACTCATTTTCTCCTTCCCGGCTTTGCAACCGTCCGAGAGAAATCGCCCGCACATTTGCAAACAGCCTCCTCCAAAGCTGCCATTGGCGTACCCCTAACGCAATTGTGGAGCAATAAAACAACGCGTCTCGTTCAGGGGCTCCCTCTTCTTTTCCTCTCGTCTCTTTTGTTCTCCTCCCTTTTTTTTCTCTCCTTTCCGGCAGTTGTGGTCCCTCCTTTCATTTTCCGTGCACTTACATACATCGCTGGACTTAAGGACGAACTCGGGGGGGTCTCTCCATTGTCGAGGAAATTCAGTGGCCCTTTTTATTTCCGTGGACGGCTAATTGCTTGTGTTGTTGGGTTGTACTGATTTTCGACGTTTTTCAAACAAATTTTCAGTGGATCTTTAGTTTACTCGTTTCGCCAAACTTTGCGCGTATACAATTATCGTCTCCTTCCAAGCTTCCTTCGGCAAAAATCAATCATCCCAACTATGAGGGAAAGAAAAAGGTCACGATTCGTCCGATGCCCCACGACGCGCGAGGAGGAAAAAAACAGTCGCTCCTTCCCCGAGAAATTCTTCTCCCGAGTCAATCTTCTCGGGAGGACGATGACTCGCTTGAAGAAAATCGCCCGACAATACACGCTCATCGAGAAAAACACTATTTTTCTTTCGTCGCTGGCGAGGGAGGAAAAAAAAATATTCCTTCCCCACGAGGTTCTCGCGTGTTGGGCGCGTGAAAAAAAAAAAAAAAAAAAAAAAAAGCGCAAAATCATGGCGGGCAACACGCGGTGTAATAATACAACGTCGGATAAAGAAGGAGCAACAGTCTCGTGAACTTCCACTGTATTATAACGCTCGTGTATATCTGGCTTATGCGTTTGCCGGAGAAAGATGGAGAAGAAGGCAATGGGGAGGAGAGAGAGAGACCTCTCTATCCTCGCGTTCAAAGACCCGCTGCTGCTGTTTCTTACCTGGCCAGTTCTCGCCTTTTTTCTCTCCTCCACCAGGACACGTATATATATACGTACGAACGCACGAGAGCAAGGAGCGATTTCCAAAGCGTCGACAGATGGCTCCTGCTGGCTGGCTCGGGTCGTGTCCTTGTATTGGTGAATGTATGAGCGCAGTTATACCCCGTGAGTGTGTGCTAGTGCAGGGGCACATTATATCATGCCCATCAGAGTGTGTGGTGCGCGCGTGGAAGTATAAGTGCCGGCGGCGACGACACGGGAGAAAGAGAGAGAGAGAGAGAGAGACTGCTGAGAGCACATAGGCCTAATACGTACTCCGCGACCGGCTGGCCTGCCTTGGCTTCTCTCTCTCTTGCCTGCGCCATCAGTCGTGCCCGCGCTCCTGCGAGAGTTGTTCGCTCGCTCGTTCCCCCTTTTTTTCATTTCTCACGAGTGCTGTGTCGTAATTTTTTTTGGTTTTTCGCTGCCTCGTTTCGGAGCGAACCTGCAGGCTTTTTTTTTTTTATTTTTACACCAAAGTGAATATTTTTGCGCGAGTTTGTTTGTTTGGTTCATTCAAAAGAAAAAGGGTGAATGATGATGATGTGGTGTTGCCGATCTCTGTTGTACAGTGTGACTGGTGAGTGAGGGGAAGGCGATGCATCGAGCACCGAGGCTGGATTCTTCGTTTCTGCGGCGGAAATAGACGCGGCACTGCGTCCTCGCGGCGTGCCGTCGTGCCCCTGTAGTTTCGCCCGTTTTATTTAGGGGTGGAAAAAAAGGAAATCAGTGATTTCGCTCATGGAGTAGAGCTGTGTGGTTTATCTACATCGCGTCGCTGGGTCCGTCGGCAGTTCCTGAAAAAGTTGACGGGTGAGTTTTTTCACCACCGATTTGTGCGTGTGTGTACATTGTGATGTTCCGTTTTTCCCCTCAGTGTTTTGTCGGGAGGTGCCCAAAATATCTGAAAATCGGCCTAGTGGATCGGTATCGTTTCTTTCTGCCTTTTCTTTTTTTCTTTCAATGGAAAAAAAATACCGTGTCTTTTCAGTGATTCGGTCGCTTAGAGATGCTGCCGCTGGCGGATCCAATCGGCTATCTCTAGTCGTGGCTAACTCGAGTTTTTACCGATTTAACAGTTATAACGGAGCTGCTGAGCTGTGCCACAGTCGAGCGTTTTTTTTCTTCTTTTCAAAATTCCGATGGAATAATGAAACCTACTTCAACACATATTTCACTCGATGGACCTTTTTTTTTTGAAAGTCAAAGCGGAGTTTCTTGCAACGCGTATTATTTACCAGATCGCACGCGTGAAAAGAGCAGTTTATTCACATACACAAGTGGGACGATACTGTGCTCGGTAAAAATGAAGTAGTGTTTCGTCTTTGCCGAAGAAATAATTCAAATTGCGCTTCCCGACGATGATCTCGATTTTTGTTTGTCAAAGAGAAACGTTATTATCTTTTTTTTTATTATAGATGCGCTCCGCAGTTTCGAAGAAGCCGATGACTCAATGCCCGTACTCGTTTCTTCTCTTGCGTTATGTACCTTATACATTATTATTATTATTATTTCATTGATAAAGCCCCACGACTTTTGTACCGCGTCGACGAAACGAGAATCTTTTTCCTCGACTCCCTTTATTTGTAAATAATATGATTAACACACGTTGGACGTGGCCGATTTTTTTTTCGTTTCTTACCAAGAAGCGAACATCAACCTTTATTTAAACTAAAAAAATGTTAACTGTGGGCAACGCTGTTGAAATCGTGTAAACAATGGGAATAATAAAGATAAATGAAAAAGGAGAAATTGAAAATTCTCAACGGTACAAGTATAATCTTTACCGCTACGACTCGAATGAAAATGCCAATATTAGCAAAAGGAGGAATGAATAACGAACGAAGGAGAGAAAGAGGGGGACGGAAAAAAATCGCCACGGGGAAATAACAATGAAATAAACGTCCGTCGCTGGAGTGCGTTCTCGAGGGAGTCAAATTAGTCGAGAGACGGGTTTCGTCGTCGTCGCAGGGGATCAAATATTTGATATCCACGAGTTGAAAGAAAAGAAAGGAAAAAAAAAAAAAATGCTACTCGCACAGCACCGCTGGCGATACATCAGGGGGAGATCGCCGCGAAACGTAATCCTCTTTACCTTAGTTTGCGCGCTACTTCTCTAGTTTCTCTGTTTTTTTCTCTCCGAGAGATTCTTTTCTCACTTCTCTCGCGGAATTCTTTTCTCTCCTACACACACACGAGCGTGTTTTTGCAGGAGACCTCGTCTCCCTTTTATTCAATTGTTTGCGCGAGGGAGAATAATAATTACATCGTTGGTGCCCACGGTGGTAAAGGTATTTTATAAAAGATGGAGGAATTTTGCGCAACTGCGGTGTATCCGCGGGAATTTCTCTTTCGCTCCTTCTTTTTTTTTTTTTTTTTTTTTTTTCTCGAGCGCTTTGAAGCCTCACATGTGCACGGGCTGCGGTGAATGGCGACAGGGTGGTATTATACTCTCGCGGTTTTCGTACAATCAAAGGATTTTAGAAGGTCGCCTTTGATATACGGCAGCACGGATTTTTTTTTCGCACCAGTGAAATACTTTATTTTATTCTTTTTTTTTTTTTACCTCCATACGGAACGGAGAAAAAGAGAGCGATGGTCCAAAGGGTTTTTGAAAGCCATTATACTCGCCAACGTTACACTAGCTCTTTCGAGCTGTATTCGCTGGCTCGTTACGCCGCACGCAGAAACTTAATGAATTACTACAGGGCCAGTTCTGTCCCTACGTTGGATTTAAAATTAATTATTAGCAGCGGTATAACATTGTAAAACGTAAAAAAAAAAAAAAAGTTTTCTTGTGAAACACCAGTACAATTAATGTTGCAAAATATAACAGTGCGCCTCACCGTGTACGCGAGAATTTTAATTTAATGCAACTTTTGCGTACCTACATGTATATGTAATATCTATATATGTGCTCGCGTTTTGGGAAACGAAAAGACGGACACGTGCTCGATTATTTAATTGCGAATATCAAACGCGCGTAGTTAACGTGGCGTGCACAATTATTTTTCCACTTTTTCGAGCACGCGCGCATTTTTAATTTCACGCGGGATGTGTCACGCGCATGATCCCGCGCGCGCTTGACGTTCGTTTCAAATTAAATTACGTGAATAGTCTGGCTGGAGTGATGAATTTTCGATTCCATGGGCATGAAGTTATATTTTTTTTTTTCTCCTTTTCGAGTTGGCAATTAACGCGGTAGTAATATTTTTGGAGTAAAAAAATGTATAAGGTACAATGTACACGCGTTCATATGGCGCTGATAAAATGTGTAATTATAATACAACATACATGGTGGATGTAAAAAAAAAAAAAAAAAAAAATCACAGATTGCTACTACACTACACAAGATATGTATACACCTACCGCACGTAAATTCGCTCAGAAGCACACTAGATGCTTAAGCAAAGACCTCTCCAAACTCCGCGAATATAGATAATATTTCGACAGAACTCTCGCTCGATATGCCCCCTTCTCCCCCCATGGCCTCCAAAGTTTCCCCGAAAACACTTAATCCCTTTAATTATAACAAGATCAGCTCCCCGCAACATATATACATCTATACACACATGCTCACGTAGAGTCGCGCTTCTGCAGCTTAATCCTGCAATTTCTCACATTTGCGCCTTACTGTGCTCTGCCCCCCCCCCCCCACCTTTGGGGAAAATGGAATGTTCAGATCCACCTGATGTATGAAATAGTATCTGCTACTACGTTTCGACGAGCGAAAATCCGCGAAATCCTTCACTCGGAGAGGAGAGTTAACGGGGGATGTATCGCAGTGGTGACGCCTGCAGCTCCAGCGATGCAGAGGAGTCGGGGTGGGGGATCGAGAAGCGCGACTAACCGGTGGCATGACTAATTACTGGCATAGCCGAGCAACGGAGGGAAGTATCCAAACAGGGACAAGAGACGCTCTTACACACACGCACACACGCACACACACACGTATATAGAGTGGCTCTAGTCTAGTCAAGGTATTACCGGGTACCTATATACAACGTACCCTCGGCTGCATCATCGGTGAGCACTGCGAGGGGCGCAACATGTACATGTACGTGTATATGCACTCATACTTGCACAATATACACATAGTTCAATATTAATCGATGCCGGTGCTGCTGATGCTGCCTGTGCCCTCCCCCCCACCGCCGAAAGCACGTCTAAGCTATCGATCTCGCCGCGCGCCAAACTCCGCCCTCACTTACTTGACTTGGATCGCTTCGTGTGAGTAACGTCCTCCTCCTCCAGCTCTTCATCCCTCTCCGGTATTTCATAGTGTTGGTAACGGGAGAATGTGTCGAAAGGAGGGAGCAACGACTGCATCCCAGTACGCACACACCCACACGCACACTCTTGCTGCTGCTGGGGCGCAAAGTAATTACCCGCTTTCGAGTACTATACGGGGGACCCCCAGAAGGAGTATACACATGTATAGTAGACGCCCTTCGAGGACGAGGCTGTGTAAACTGCAGGGTGTGTGGGTGAGTGATAGACGGAGACGCTCGGGCGACGACGTTGGCCCTCTCCTTAAAACGACGACGAATCCATATTGATAGGCACTTCCATTTAGTAACGTTCCATTAGAGTACACCCTGTACGGGAGGAGCCGATGGGCGCACCTCTCGTAGGGGTGCGAAAAGCGTTTGAGTATCGATATCGAGAGCCACACCGTACAACCATCCCCTACTAGAATCTTTCACCTCTTTCGTTGTATGTGATAGTGGGCTCTCGAGACCCCTCCTCGATTTTGCATCACCCTCGCTCGCGTTGGCTGCTGATTTTTTGCTCCTCGAGTTGCGCTTTTAACCCTCCCCCCCGCCCTGGTCCTTGGCACGCAACGAGTGGTGTGCGTGCCCGGGGGGGAGGCTGCTCTCGCTGATTCGATTTCAGAGGGTACAATAAGCTCGTTTTCGCTTCTCATTTCGTCCCTGTGTCTACTGTTCGCTTGTAATAATTAGATTGGCTTGGCAGTTTTTTTTTTTTTTTTTTTTTTTTTTCATTCTCCTGCATGTCTATTAAGGAAATTACGAGTTTCGAGGGCTTTATGGCGTGTGTACGGCTATTGAATTTTTTTTTCTCCATTACACGAGTAATCGCGTGTCGTGGTTGAACTATACCGGAATACACGTGTATATTATACATGATGCGCATTGCACGCGTGACAGGATCCCGGGTGAAAATCAACATCTGCTGGAATATGCAAGCAGGCGCTGATGAATATTCCGGATCGATTTGCCAGAAATTTGGCAATGATTCTGGAAGATTGGGGACTAAGGGTAGGTGTGTGTATATATATATATGTATGGGGTAGGGAAGCACGCGACGGCTGAAATCGCTGATAAATCGACGCGCTCTGGCTGTCTCGTTACCATATATACATACATTTACACGGCCAAACGGGGCTAATGAAACGTGCGTACATTGAGGGGCCGAAGGGAAGAAAAACACCAACCTTTCACCGCTTCCATACATACATATATAACATTTGTTACGGATCATACACACATGTATGGTACAACGTACACGTCGCAGAAGGGGCTATATCGGTCGATGGCCTGATTGACAGAGTCAATCGCAGGCATCCAAAATTCAGGCGCAAATACCCTGTACGCGCGCGCACGTGACCTCCTGCTGTATTTACTCCTGCTCTGGACCCCATCCTCCACTAGGTTGGGTGGTTGTACGTAGCTGCACCTGTCATAGTGACGTGGAAGTCGTTTGATTAATACTGCACGTACTGCTTTTCGGACGATAAAAAGTACAAAGAGAGAAAAAAAAAAAAGCAGTGTGTATACACTAGCGCGGAAAAAGAAAGAAGGGAAAAAAAACAAGCAGACCACCCCGTCGCGTTGGTATGTATTATCTAGCCGCAGCTATCTATCAAAACGAAGCTGCAAAGTGGCAGGGGGAGGGAAATATTCAGGCGACAGGGTGCTTTAAAAAGCGCCGTCATCAATAAACGTCCCTATAGCCAATGAGCCACGACGACGACGAAAGGGGGATTTATTCTCCCCGGCATCGTCAGCCTCGCTCTTATATATGTGTATACACCCACCCACCCTGGAGTTAATAGCTAATTATCCAATGCAAATAGTCCAAGGATCCCGCGAGGGTGACCCGGGGGCTCCCAGCAGCAATAAGCCATACCCCGGCGCGCATGTACATTATCCATCCCAGTTAGAGAGAGAGTCCGGTGTGTGCCGCGGCCCCGGGGCTACTGTGTACGGCCGATTCAAGGTTGACCGGATTCGTTGATCAAGCGAACGGAGCCCCCGTGCTCATCCTCGTCGGCGAATCTCTCTCCCTCTGCTCTGCAGTGCTGTTGTATATAACGCACGGTATACGTGAATCCACCACCTCCTCCTCGGGGTGCGGGTGACTTGAAATACAGGGTACAAAATTTACAGTAAATTTGCCGATGAGTTATCGATATACACTGATGCTGCATTCGTGAAACGTGTGTGTATATATACACGGAATGTCAGAGGTAGGGGGTGGACAAATATTGTAGACCGCTGGTCTGTACGGTACAGGGTACAATCTATTAGGGATGAGGGTCCTATACGCAGAGAGAGGAAGAGAAGGTGGTGGTTGGCAATTAATATCACAAGATTGATGCAACGGAGGGTCCGCGAAACGTAATACTCATTAATTACCGTTATCTCGCGCGAGAGTGGATGGAGCAGGGGGGGGGGAGGGGGAGGACATCGGTAATGCGAACATTACTAATTAGCCCGTCACGCGGTGGGTCGTGATATTATCCTCCGCGTGCTCTGACGCGAGTCCTCCTCTGTAACCGTACTTTCTGCAAGTACATCGCTCACGATGAGTATCGCCTGGCCGCGATCTCGAATGGGAGCCGAAAAAAGAAAACACATGCGCGCTCGGACCTAGCTGTGGTGGCCAGGAGGAAAACGATGGTGTATATATATATATATGACCGATGCTTCGCGGTGATGTGCGCTCGGGGAAGGAAGAGAGCAAACGTCGCCGATAAACTTTGCCTATTAGAAAATTGTGACTAAGTACACGTCATCTCTAACAATGTGTCCCAACCCTCCCCAATACCCCTTCCTTCGCCTTTGCTCCCCTGAAACTCTAACGATTTATCTCCCCGTAGTTTCACCTCAGCCGGCGGAGCCCCTTAACCCGCGCCCCTCCTAGTGCGCAGCCCAGCGAGCCACCCTAGCAAGTCACTCGCAAAAGTCGACGGAGCGATATCCCCTTTGCTACGTGTATACATAGGGTAGGTATAGGTAGGTACTTCTCCTCCCTCGGTTCCCGTGCACGTCCGAATGAGTGATGCAGAAACTATGGGTTTGCGCGACGTTGAAAAATACTCCCTAGCTCTGAGGTTACTAGGGTGGGGGGGGGGTTATACACGTAGTGGTTAGACGCGGGGGTGCAAGCTCGTATAGGCCAAACTAACTCAGACGTGGGCGTGGTACCGCGAAGGATATACATCGCTTCCTCCCCCCCCCCGAAGACTACTCGGCCGAAAAGAAGAAGCGGACGCGTCTCTGAAAAGCCCTCCGTCTTCGCCGCTGCCGAGGATTTCGCAATCAGTGCGTGGGTGTGAACATACAGTATATACACCGTAGCTCCCCCCCCTGGCTCCTTCTTCTTTTTATTTATTTTCCTCCTTCGTTCCTTCCTTTCTCTCCGGAGAAAGCTGTGGGGTAGATACGGCCTTTTTGGGGGAGTTGCCCTGCCACGCAGAAGAGCGAGCCGAGTGTTTATCCGTTCCTTTCCTCCCCCTCCTCCTCCTTCCTTTCTCCCTCGCGCTTTCCGCAACTCATGTAAATCTCTCGAGCCGAGGGTGCGTGCACGGAGATCCTTTTCCGCTAATAACGCGTCATTAGCTCTCTGATGTATGTTTTCTCGAGCTTGTGTACGTCAAAGACGGCACACGCACATGACACACTTTTCATATACACGAGATTGGCGAGACGATCGAATGTATGTGCAATCGCGGGCTCTACAGGCACGACAGATTAAAGCGTATAGGTTGCACATGCACAAGTGAATACTTTTAGTCGCGCTTCTGCGTTGGACAGAAGCTCGGGGGTGCGTGTGAAAATTGATAAAAAGCGCGACTGTGTATAGTTGAACAAAAGAGAGACGAGGAGGAAAGGGACAGATTCAATTATCAAAAGTTACTCTTTCTCTCCTCGAGGCGACACGGGTTATTTTACGCTACGTAACATGTGCACGTGAAAAGTCGTCTGTTCGCGATGTGCCATATATATATTTATATACACGCACTCGAGTGCATCACAGCGTGTACAGCGTGTACATGCACAGAGTTACCTCCAGGATGAGCCCCCGTAGCTGCTTCAGTCATTTCGATTAGTGACAAATAACAGAGGCGCAACAATGGCTGGCGTATATACTATGTCGACGCCACTGCTGTCGTGTGCATCCATGTCGTCTCTCTCTCTCACTCTCTTTGTTGCTATACATGCACGCTATACAGCCTTGTTTAGCGGTTTTTGTCGCACGCGTGCGCTCCCTCTCCCCTAAGTTGAACAACCCCAGCCTCCATCCTCATTATCCGACGACTCTCTTCCTTTCAACTCTGGCAATCATTTCGCCTCTGGCCTACCGCCTGTACATACTTATACGTGTCCGTTGTCTCTCTCACTCTCTCTCTCATCTGTATCTACCTTTGCTATGTAGCTGATGTATATAGAAGCGCTGCTTCAGCGGAATGGTGAGCTTTTTTTTCATTCCCCCCTTCCTTCGCACTTTCATTCTCCATTCGCTCGTTAGGTCAGGTGATTCGGGAGAAAACACGTGTGATTAATTTCCAGAAAAAGCTTTATTAATCTCGTGTATCGGGGGTGTACAGCTAATCCCCGTGTGGGAAATGAAATTATTCGATTCATCGAATAAAGACTATACTTGGAGCTTGGACTCGCTTTGTTTCCTCCCGTCAATTAATTAAACAATGGATGACCAGTGCCTGCACATACACGTGTATATATATATATATATGTACCATCTTTCTCATCTTGGGTGTCACAACACTTCGCTCCCTGTGCTCACGTGTACAAAACGATATTCCCCTGAAATCCAATATATCGCGTGTAGACAAAAAGTACCTATACAGTCCAAGTCCTATTTAGAAAAACTCCCCCTGGCCCTGGCTCTTATTCTCACCCGACAGAGATTAATCACCGAAATTGCTGTTTCCACGCTAACCCCCCCCTTCCCCCGGCTTCTTCTCCTTCTTGTCCCTTTATTTTTGCGTTCCCCGTGTTTGTATCCGACACACTCCAACCAGAACCTCTCGAACCCCACATGTAGGTACCTTGATTTGCTCCGCCGTGTGTGGTATACACAACCCCCAGTGCTCGGATCCCGAAATCCTCGGGTCCTCATTACCCGGCTCTTGTTCACACGCGGCTCTAATTCACTTTTGCGCGCTCGCGTGTGTATATTTGACCCCCCTTCCCACCCTCTCTCTCGCTGCACTGAATATAATGTGTACAGTTGACGAGAGGGCCTTGCACTCCTCCCCGAAATTATCATTCATAATGGTTCATTAGGGCGAAATTATTGGATTAGTTGTCGAGGAGCCGCCGGGGTCGTCTAATGCGATGCATACGCTCGAAACTTGCGCTTGCACCACCACCAACACATACACTATATACATGGGAATGGGCTACATGTATATTTATAAAAGCTTCTTCTCATATCATCTCGCGTCGTTGCTGAGTTTTGCGGCTTTCAAAGTTAGATGGTTAATTACACGGATGATATTGAGCTAGTCCGTGTTGCGCGAAGGGGTGTAGTTTTCACGCCTCCGTACTTTTTACCTCTGTAGTAACGGCCAGAGCGAACATTTTTCCATGGGACCCAAAGGCGGTCGGAGTTAAAGGAGGAATGAATTTCAATCAAGCCATCCCTTTAGCAAAAAATTCGAGGACGGGTGTTAATGAGGTCGCGGCAGTGCTGTTACTTGGCTCCTCTCGCGTATTCTTCTTCTTTGGTCCGCTGTTGCTTGAACTGATACATGGCGCTGATTATTGTCCCTCTTTTACCTCCTGTGTCAAAGTACAGGGCGCAGATCGGCTTTGAGCCGAAATCGATAGGCAGTGTGTGTGTGTGACTTGTACACAGCTCTGCTTGGCAAATGTTATAGTTTCAGTTATCCGGTGGGCTTGCTCGCAGGAAAGGTAGGGGTAAAGAAAGACATTTTACAGCCCCTCCTCCCCTTTTTTCGTATAACACCATTCGAGAGCTACTAACAGGAAAACTTTCTCTCTCTCTTTATAATCAGTTCGTTAATGGGGTGGTGTCCTCCCACAACGTGATGTTTAAAGCAGCCGAGAGAGCGCCTGCCAACTTTCATCTTAATTATTTTAACAAGTATCAGTAAAGTTCACGGGACGTTGACATAGCCGGTACGAGTAAAGTTTGGCTGTAAGCTGCACACGCCCACCTAATCTGTGTTATTTCTTATGTGTGTATATATATATATTACTCTCGTCGCGTCAGCTATTGTCTGTCGCGTGATGTATAACATACAGGGCTCGCGAAATATATTATTGAGAACTCGGTGCATGCGATTGCCAGAAGCTGCAGCCGTGCGTTTCTACAATCTCCTGTTGCGCGTTCTCGAAAACGTATATTAGCAGGAGATAACGGAGGATACTGTAAGCGGAGCCCGCGTGTAAAACCAAGTGCTATACGCGCTTGTATCGGGTGTAATGTCACGTACGTACATACGAAGCTGACGTGGTAAAAGTGAAAAAAAGGAGAAAAAGGGGGAAGAAAAAAAAAATAATAACAAAACAGCGTATAATATTCCGATCAGGGTATTATGCGCGTAGGCTGGCGGAGGAGCTTCGGAGCAAAGCCACGCGCCAATAAACATCACGAGCGTCAACGACAACGACAAAGCTCAATCCTCGCTCTACCGAGAAGCTGTTTCCTCCCTCCTTGTGTTGGTTCCTCCTCTCTCTCTCTCGGCTGTCTTGGCGCGGCTCGACGCTTTGATACTCTCTGGTTGACACACATCTGCTCCCTCCTCCTCCTCCTCCTCCTCATCTTCCGCTGATGCCTACCACTGTGTATATACTTGCCTGATAAGCTTATCGATTCGCGCAACTCGATATTGCCGATGACTTACTCGTCTTACACGTCTTGCTGTTTGCGATACATGCTTGTGTGTGGGTGTAGTGTAGGTGGAGGTGTAGGAAATTGTCGCCTGGATTATTCAGCTGTGCTTACGACAAACACGACGAAGGTGACGAGAAGAGTAGCGCAGCTGTGTTGGTACGGTATTAACTTTGTCACCGACATGGATATTTCTTTGAATTGGTGTGATAACTTGTACGTCTCTTTTTGATAAATAAACTGTGGACCCTTGGCGTGTCACTATCGCCGGGGCTATCCGTCACGCTTTTGAATTAAATCTTTCGTGCAAAAGAGGAATGGGAAATATAGGTGGTGGTGGTAAACGTCTCGGTGAGGCAGAATTTATGAAGAGGCGCGCTCGAGCGAAAGGGCCAAATGGCATTTTGAGCGGTTCTCGCGGGTGAATACATTTTTTATTTCATTTTTTTTTCCTCCAAAAGATATGAAGTGCCGTGAAGGTCGTAAAAAGGTGTGTCTGTGTGAAAAGAAAAATATCGATGGTTCACGGTGAAAATCCATTTCGATACAAATATTTTTTTTAATAAAAACTCTCGCTTCGAATATTTACCTTCTTCGCAACGAGTTATCGAGAAAAGACGCTTCGGAGTGGAGAAGCAGAGATATATTAAAAAACAAATCCCTTCTATGCGTTGCTCAAAGAATCCAATTGCTAAACTAACCAACGACACGATCCAACTACCATACATGTACTACTGCTGAATTTGTGTTTCCGTGCGCGAGTGAAAATCGCAAAAGCTCTCGGATCCCTTGCTTTTCGGGAAAAAGCACATTTTTCACCGAATGTATAGACGAGACGAACAAAAGTCAGAGTCAAAGAGACGAGGAGGAAGAAAAAAAGGCCAGAAATCAGTGCGTCGAGTAAACCACGCGCCACGCACCAGAAGCGGGAACCGCGATTCGCGAGATTTATTCATGAAAGCTCACGGGCGTGCGTGTACATATATACATACATACACTTCATCGCTCAGTCGGATTTCACTCTGGCCAGGGGGTATAAGGCTTCTCTTTTATATACGCAACCTATTCTTTCGGGGCAAGCGTCTACCTCCTACCCCCCGAATATGTTTACATGCGCTCAAGGCAGCAGTGCTGTTTGCCTTCTATAAAAGATCCCAGAGAGATGACGCGCATGTGTGTATGCGAGCGTATAGCTCGTTACGCGACTTACGCCCCGCGACACTTTTATCCGGAAGCTTTTTCCCGATCCTGCGCCCCGATAAATGGGAAATATCGAAATTCGATATGCCCCCCCCCCATACGCGTACATGCATGTATGCCCCTTTTAAAGCTCCCTCTCGTCTCGCCTGTTTCGAAAGCGAGATGTCGGAGGAGTCGTGTCTACCATTTATTTTTTTTTTCACACACCCCAGACGAAGGGTAAATGCAGTGCTCGCGTTTTTCGGGATACCCGAGCTTTCGAAACGCTTTGAGTGTATGGAAAAAGCTCCGTTTGCCATAGCTCGAAAGGTGTTACGTGTGCACGTTCAATTGGATGAAAAAAAAACAACCCTTGTTTCGAGTAACTTGATGTTTCAAAGTAAAGTTATTTCAATCCAAAACGACAATCCGAAATCTAATATCGCGCAATAAACACACACTCAGCCGCGCGCACGTGCCGTTTCAATAAAGCGCTTTAAGCTCCGCAAAATTGACGCAGAGTCCTCGTAAAATTCCTCGCATCGGAGAGGGTATGCGCCGCACAGAGGATGCACATCAAACGCGCCGGACGCTCAATATCCCCGGGGATGAAATATCCCCCTGTTGTGTGCATCCGTACATATATATATATATGAAACTTGAAAGGCGGGTCCTCTCGGCCGTGTATGCGCGTGCAATTATATTATATATATTATACACCCACACGCATATAATAATCGAAAAGCCTCTCTCTCTCTCTCTCTCTATCTCTGCGTTTGTGCCACACGCAATGTATACATATACGCGATGGGGCTTTTATCATCATCGTTTGCGCGATATAACTTATATCGTCTGCGTGATCTGTATACGTCTAGCGCACTTGATTCAACATTTTAGAGTAAACGAAAAGCTCGACGTACATATACTTCTCTCCCACGCCCGCGGCGGGTCTAAAGCTCGCCAGAATTCCGGGCATTAAGTGCGAGGTAAATGGAATATCGACTTTCGGCTCTGGGGCTTCCCCTTATATATATACCTGCACCCGCAGTATATACATCAGCGAGCGGATTGCATTTTTGACCGGCTCACTTACCCCCTCCTCTCTTCTCCTCTTCCCCCTTTGTGCGCTTGTGCGATTTGCTTTGTGAGCTTTGCGGCCAATTATAGTAGTGATTACCTACTGCTGCTTATTGATTGACGGTAGTAAGTAAAGCTGAAATATAGAGGAGCTCCTTAGTTGTTGTTTTCATTATTATTTCAACAATAGTTGAAATTCACTTTTATTCGACAAATTCTTTTTTTTTCGAAGGGATGACGATGAGTGTTAAAATTCAAGCGAAACCTCGAAAACAATTTCATTCAATAATACAATCCCGGGACACAATCGCGCATGTTACCCCGCGTATGCCTATGTATATACTATGTAATCGAGTCGTTTCGACAATTTTTTCTGATCCAGGCAACTTACCTGCTAAATCGAAGCGGCCTTCCTGTCTTCGACCATGCACTAGTCGCCAAATACAAAGAAATGCTCTGGAAATCCCTCATTACCAGTGAGCAGACCAACGCCGCCTTAGCTTGATGACACAGTGCTACAGACTCTCAAAGATATTTAACTAAACTGCACTTATAAATTAAAAGTTATTTTAATTACAACTTTTCCCCTTCGCTCAATTTATTTTTGTCTCGTGACTACAGAGACTGCTCTCTGCTCGACCCCTTGTACATTAAAGTCGGTAACGTTACATTGATCTACACTAACAATAACAATACTGATTCAACAGCTCGCTACACTCTACTTGCATTCAATTTGACTAATCTACTACTTACATTTTCTATTCTCTACCATTTTTCCTAACTTATTTTCACACTACCCGTATACAGTTAACTACTTCATTTATTTATTCTTTTGTTTCTAAGTCGTTAATTATACAGTTTATGCGCCATTTTTATATACGACAAAATTTATTGCAAATACTCATTGTACTTTTAATATTTGTACCTTGATTTTATTTTTACACTATATATACCTATTGTTAAGACTTTTTTTGTGTATTTTTATCTGTGGGCCAGACATGTCACAGCCACAAGGCCTCAACAAAGTTCTATCAATATTAATATCAATATCAATATGTACTATATACATAACTCTCTCTCTCTCTCTATCTCTCTTTTTTTCCTCATTATATGATGCGCTACTATAATTTGGGCACCGCTTTAGCCCCAAATATTACTTATGTAAACAATCACATTGTAACCTTTTGTACTTTGCTTAGGCTACACAGGAACTCGAGTATGTCTCGCTGAGTCCTTAGCCTCTTTAAATAAAAATTCAATTCAATTAAATTCTCTCTTGAAAATCGAAGTGTACGAAGAGAAGGATGTATTGGCACGAGGGAAGAATGGGTTAATACAGAGAAGCTCGGCGAATTCCGAAAGTGATGCTGGGGCAAAAGTACACCGGTGGAGGAGGAGGGAGGTTCTGCGGTGGCGGGCTCGCGCAACTATAGGGAAGTTATTTAGGTCGCGGTTATGGAAGCTCTCGACGAAACTTGCGACTCCTGCATGGCCTCTCTCCTCTCTTATCCCTGAAATATACATGCATATATATATATGTTACGTAGGGACGCCCATCCCTCACACTCCCTCTCTCCCGCTTCCTTCTGATTATTTGCTCGCGTGCCGTCTTTGTCACCGAAGCCACAGCAGCAACACCGGGACACCGACCTTTCGTCGTTTGGCACGTGATTTTCCTTATTTTCGTATTATCGTAATTATTATAAATTACCGTATTTCATCAACTTTTGGCAATACCAAGAGATCACTTTCTGCATCTTTGCGAGATACCTCATCGATGATTTTTAGTAGTGCGTGCACTCGATGCCCTTTGCCGCAGCGTCTCCGACCGCAACCAAATTTTGTTGTGCTCGCCTCCTTCGTCTGACGTTACTTCTATTTTATTTCGTACCATCATCCTCAACATGGATCATTTGCGATGATTCCTTCCTTTCGTACAGGTCTGGTTATTACGTAAGGACCGTGCATATTCTTATTTATCGCTGTGAGGGGGAAAAAACGGGAGATCCTTGACCAAGACAAAGGAGCAGCTTCTTTTTCACCCCCAAGCCTCGAAATCTCAATCTAGCGCATCGCGCACAGGTGCGAGGAACAAACAATCTTCCCTTTTGAAGGCAGAGTGAGAAATTCGGCGTAATCGCGTGCGTCCGGGCCGTTTTTCGGGCAAAGGGGAGAGAGCGATTTTCATGTATATAACTCACCGACCTCCTCCCCTTTCTAAAAAAAAAAAAAAAAACACGCCACACGCGTTTTCAAACGCACCCCTTGCTCTCCCCTTCCCCACACATCCATCTTCGCACCTGCCTCCTCCGACGATTCATCACATCATAGCAGCCCCATTTTTTTCTCGTAGCTGCAAAGGTATCCGCATTTCAACTTGGGCTTACCATTTTTTTTTCTTCCTTCCCAAACTCCCCTGGCACGCGCTTTACATGTACACTGTACGTGCGTACATATTACCGTTAGTCCGGAGAAACGATGCGTTGGGCGAGTATACGTACAGCATTGTATCGAACTTTTCTCTCTTGGTTCCCGATCTCGAAAAAACTTTGTTACAACACACATGGGCCGTGTCCTCCTTTTTTTTCCCTGAAACCCAGAGTGCTGGAGCAAAGTACAGTAGAAGCGGGAAGTTGAAAAAGAAAAGTTCTCCGGAGAAAAGCAGGTCAAAAATCGCGAAATACAAGCTCCGGCATGTACGTGCGTATTACACGCTCGGAGCTAGGAGGGAAAATACTCTTTAATAATTGTCGATGGGGGCACGCGCGCGCCTTGGGTGAAAAATCCTCGTGTTTGCCTCCTCCCCCGCCGGCGATTTGAAATCCAGAGTTTCCGTGCTCTCGAGCGCAATGCGAGCGTCGTCGTCGCCTACTTTTCCGAAAGTTTGCACGCGCGCGCGTTTATTATATACACGTTGCCGTCTTTCATTCTCTGCTCTTGCTCAGCAGCAGAGAGAAATATAAGGGGTACCAATGCCACCGCAGCTTTCCCTCGCAACGCTGCAGTTTCGCGCGGCTTAACGAGTTGGCTGCCGCTGCACCGCGAAAAGACCTTATAGATGTCTCTCTCTCTCTCGCTCCGGCGTTGCGGAAAACCACGGGAATACGATAAATTGTCGGAGGAGTTCGCCGCTGTCGGAGGAGTCGTCGCATAGTTCGCGCCTCGATGGATTTCACTCCGCACTCTGTACTCCCCCCCCCACCCTTTTTTCCCCTCAGAATCTTGTTTTCCGCGCTTCGCTCTTTATTAAAGGAACAACGTCCCACACCCCGATAAGGAAAGGGTCTGGGTTGTGCGTTACAAGGGTAAATCCATGCCGTAGGCGCGCAAGTTTTGTCGGGGGATGCTTTTCGGTGCAAATTTTCGGTGTTTTACTTGTTGAGTATGTTGCTCGTCAGTGCGACGATGTATGCGTCGGTCATTTAAAGTTAGTCCCTGTGAGTTTCTCGTTTGATTCAAGAATCGTGGAATCATCAAATTAAAAGCTTTAGAAAAAGTTACCATGTACACAATGTACGTAATTACTGACGATTTTTATTTTCTGTCTGTTTCAGGTGAGTTGAGCCATATATATAGGTCTGCTAACAGCTGCACACACACATCCAAGGTAAATAACGTAAGTTGATTTGATGAAGCTTGCATCGAAACGGTTGAAAGAAAAATCGGTATTTACCGTTAAAATCATAAAAACTCGAACTCACCCTCGGGCAGTTTATCATGTACACATCGCGTGTTTCATTGATTCGACGCGCGAAAAAATAAAAAAATAAAAAAATCGCGGACGGCGCGCTCGTAAATAATAAAATTTCCGATTGCTCTTTCCTCTCTCCACCTTTTTTTTCCTACTTTTTATCCCTTTTTCTCCCCCGTACATATTGCTGCAGTTGAAACTAGATACATACACACTTAGTTTACTCGAACAAATGTGGTCGGGGGAGGGGGGAGGAAACACGCATGCAAACTTTCATTTAACTTCATTGGAGAAGATAAAAAGTTTTCCAACTACACGAGAGCGCCGGGGTCCTCATCATCCGTGCACCTCCCCGTGTTCCTCTTGAATGAGACACCTCGGCCGGAAATAACTTCTGGTACAACAACCACTGCAACTACACCCTTCTCTGTGATTCTATATACAAGGGGGCAAAAGAACCGAAGAAGAAACGGGGCATTATCCAACAACTCCTAATCTACGCCGGAGTGGGTAATATGTGTGTGTATTGTAGTTGCGAGGTGCTTTTATCCACGTATAAGCGCTGCACGCGAATATATATTATACGAAAAGGAAATAAAGGGAGAGAACATACGAATACTTATAGTACAACGGGTGGGGAAAGTGCTCTGAAATTAAAATTTCACTTTGAAAAACGTACACCGTGATACGCCCGCACATGAAAATCTAGAGCACGTGGAGCGTAGGTCCACGCAAATACAAGAGATCAAGAGGCTTCAGACGTATATGAAAAAACGCCAACACAAAGGGAACAGCCGCGCATTTCTGTTTTGCAATCCCCTTGACTCTTTCTTTCCTTTTTCCTTTTCTATACATCCCCACGGTGACGCAATACAGCTGCACTAGAGAAATAAAGATCTCGCATATCGCGTTTCGCGTGTAAAGTACCCAAGTAATAAATTACACGGCAGTTGAACAGAGGAGTGAGAAACGAAGGGACGTACAATAGGTAGCGACCCAATTTGTCCCGCAACTATCGACTTTTAGCGGGACCGTTACGGGGGGGGGGGGGGCTGTACTGCAGGTGCTCCGCGTTAGATTTACTTATTCGATTAGAGCACAACACTGTTGCACTTTATTTTTTTTTTGCTCCCCTCCAAGCGGCGCGTTATTGCAACAAGGTTTTGTTTGCTCTCTTGCGTGGAGCGACGAAGGAGGGGGCGATAAATTCGCTTTATTGCGCGGGGGAGTAAGCGATGTCTTTGCTCGTGCTATTATTTCTTTCGCTGCTCGTTCCTTCCCCCCTGTGGTCAGCAGTACGAGCGATCGCGAGTCGTGTAAGCGTTTTGTCCCACGTACCGCTTCGGCCAAGAGCTATTATACACATCCCCCGGCGTGGCTTTCATTTTTCGATGCCCGACAAACTGTGGCGGCAATTAATTCCCCTTGGATCTTCCTCGGTGCAACGGAGTAATCTTTTCGCCATAGGACTCATCACTATCTCCACGACTCTTATCTTCGGCAACCAGAGGCCGAAACTCGCGCGTGTGAGCGATAAAAATCCCTAGCCGAGTGTCCTTTTCGAGGGGCACAATATCCCCCACCCCTCCCTGGGACTCGAAAATGGGGAAGAAATCCTAGCTCGGTATCCGCCAAAAACACGTCCTCCGAAACAGTACATCTAACATCAGAAAAGAAAAAAACCATCTCTCGATCGCTCGTATATCGGAAAAGCCGCGACCAATTGTACATGGCCAGCGATTCTCCCTCATTGCGTTACTGTACGTCTGTTCCCGGTCGGACGCGCGAAACCGAGAGCTCAAAGGACCATAATGCGGTGACGTAGCCACGGACAAAAGCCGGCGACTACAGTGTGGTCGTGACGGATGGATAGCCGCGCGTTCGCGTATCCCGAATTCCCGACGAGACGAATTTATCGTCACGGATGATCTGGGCGGAGGCGACAGAGCGACCCCGTATCGAAGGGATGCAGTTCGTGATACACGCGAATTAGTCGTATACACGGGGATTCGATTGTCCGATGTCGCGTGCGAAGAGATATGCGATGACTAATGAACGATGGGAGAAACCAGGGGATCGGTAGGAATTTCTCGCTTGAATTTTATCGATAGTTTCGGATAGGGGTGACTGATGAATTTTTCCTGGCGAGAGAAACAACTATTTATTTTCAGCGGCAATCGCCGTTCGGACGGGCAAAATTTAACTTAACAACGCGAGTGGGGACACATCGTTGAATAAATATTTAGAAATCCACGTTTTGTTTTTCGATTTTGTTTTTCTAGTCCCTCCGATCGGTCGACGTTGGATTTCGTTTCGAGCTGACGGAGGAAATTTCTAATGGAAAAATTCAATCCGGCACGTAACCGCCCGGTGATGCAAAATAGCTCGAAACATCGCCGTTCTCGCGCGACTAAATCGAGACAAAAAGCGCCCGGGATACCGATCCAAAGCGCCGTTGTAAAGTGTACGCGGGGGGGAGGAAAAAAAAATGGGTTTCGGAAAATCCGAATAGTCGATGGCGTGTCGTTCGGAAAAAAAGAAGAGACCCACACACATGCGCGAGTTTGGAGTGACGTTTCGTTCTCCAAGGACTTTATCCTGTCTCCCGGTGGCGCTCGCTCATTCGATCGTCGCGCGTTAACGCTCCGCGCCACCGACATTCCGATAATCGTTTTTGTCCGGCAAGATTGACGCCCTGTACTCGCTCCCTTTTCCCTTCCCTTCCTCAACTGATCCCCTTTTGTATCGGCAAGCGCGCGCGTGTACCTGGAAATTTAATCAGCCGATTTTTACCGATAGCATTTGCAAACAATGCTCCGTTGCGGCGTGTCTTGCCGTTTTTTTTATTCAACATCCACCCCGGAGTCGTGTTCGCGCCTAGCGTGAAAATTCATGCCTCGACTTTGGAGGCGTGCATTTTCGTGCTCGGCCGCCGCTTAACACGCGCAGAAAGGCCCGCTGTATAAATTTCGCTCCATTAGAATATATCGGTACACGGGAGGGATACGCCGCGGGTGAAAAATTCATCGGCCCGCCGTATACGAGTCGGGTCGAGGGTCTCGTTTGTTCTCTGCGAGTGGAGGTACTTTTTTGTTTGTTTTTCGAGAGCTCTCGAGTTTACGCTACAGGCAACGGAACGGCTTGTCCTTTTTTTGCACTGCCGTAATAGCGATTGGATATTCCGCAGTAGTTGGGCGTCAAATTGATTTTCACTGATGCGATTTCAGATTGGTAATTAAAGTTTGCCCTGGATTCCTCGAAGCCGGAAGCTCACCCGACGAACGTTTGATTAGATGTATAATTACCTCGGCATTTGGCTCACTCGAAAAATACCTGACAGCCATTGGACCTCGTTGCTTATGCGCGCAAGATTCACGTAACGAAGTTTCACTTCATATTTCAGCTCCGGGGTGCAGAGATACACTTTCCATGTAAATTTTCACGGGAGCACACACACACAATATTACACTTTCTCATGCAAAATTCACGTTGATTTGCAATCGCGCGCGCGTGTGTGTATTATCAGAATTTTAAATTCGCGTATTTCGCGCGCCCTCGCGTAGGTATGTGATGTACGAAATGCACGCTCCAGCGGCTCTGGATATATATTTTCCTTACACCTCCGCCGAAAGTTCGTTCCATCTGACCCGATTTTGAGCTAGAAAAAGCCTCATATCAGTCCTGCCATATATGCGCAGAACGAAGTGCGCAGATATATATAGTTATATATTCAGCACCGAGAAGCAGCAGTAGTTATACAATACATATATATAGATACGGTTAACGGAGTTATAACCTTTATAGTTTATACAACACAGAAAATCATTGGATATTTATTTACATAAATTATTGGATGTATATATATATTTTTTTTTTGCACAATTTACATGTATATATAAATTTATTAATTTCACATGAACAGAGTACACAACACAAAATTAAAACTACCAAATTAATGTTTTTTGATCAGTTACTTTCACTTTAATGATTTATTTAGTATATAAATGTAGTATATACATGTCATATTACAAAAATAAACTATGAAATCTTTTATTTAATCGAAATATGCTTATCACAATTATAATAGTTATTGATAATAACCTAATTTATTTTGCACTTACGGATATAAACATTAGGATTTTTAAAATGATCTTTATAGGATCCATGATTCGAATTTAAACGGATTTCTCTTCCTCTCATTTTGCCAGCACGACCAACCTGCACAAATCCTCGGCCCAATCTGATTCTATATAATATACTACAGTCTCGGCGAGCGTATATATTTATATAGATATACCTACACACATGTACACTCATCTACGTGCATTTAAGTGGTATTGTTCGAGCGACCGATCGATCAATAATAATGCATAATGCACTAAATCTTTGACTGGATCTTTAAACCATCATTTTTAACAAAACTAAAACCGTGGTGACGAACTTTCGGCGGAGGTGTAAGGAAAAAAAGTATACGTACCACGGCCAAAAAGTGGGGCTACATCTGACCGCGCATTACCGGCCTCGCCTTCGGCTCGGCCGATAATATAGCGCGGTCAGTAATAGCCCCACTTTCTGGCCTAGGTACGTAATATACTATTTAGAAACCCAATACCCAACGATGAACGAGAGGGCGTGTACACGCGACGGGATCCGGAAATCCCATGACTATTTAATCGCATTGTCGCGCGCGATCATCGTCCTCCTCTTCGCTGATGGGGCTGTCCTGAAAAATCCGCGTGAAACATCATCGACTCTTCCCAGGCTTCCCTCGAAAAGTCATCCCTTTTTATTTTGTTTATCTCCCAAAGGGACATAATTCAACGGGCGAGTCGTTTAATTGAAATCCAATGAGAAAGAAGAGATTTATCGAAAAAGCGCCGCGACAACGAGGAGCCAGTCGAGCGTTTAAAATACGTGCTCCACTTTCAGTACTCCCGCGTGCATTTGCTCAGCGAATTATCGTTTTAATGAACGATACACGGCTGGGCACTGGGAGGAAAATAAAAACTTCAGTCAGCCGGCAGGTATTGCTGCTCGATCGGTGTATAATGAAAGACGTCGAGCCACGCGGATTTCGCGGCTAGCCTCATAGGCCTCCTTTTATTATTATTTTCTTTTTTTTCATTATTTGTTTTACCTTCTTATTTCTGGTGTTTGCCTTTTATGTTTGGGGTTTCATTCACAGTGGAAGGGAACAGTTGGCGCGTACGTATTGTACGAGCGAGCGCTGGGGGATATCGATTCCAGCTTTTGTTTGGGTCTTATTGAGGATATTGAATCGACCGGGGCAGACGGTGCTGGTGGTACAGGGCGCACCGACAAAAAGCAGATGCTGCTAGAAAATATAACGGTATGGTGGTACTCTGTGTGTAGCCAACTTTTTTTTCTATTTTCGGGGAAAATTAATTCTTGAGAGGTATACGCGCGTGCACTGGTATTGGTGTACTTGTGTGCGTGTTAAAGAACAAAGGGAGAATACGATCAACTGCAGGCCTCGATGCGTTGCTGATTGAATTTCATTGTTATTACTGAAAATAGTTTTATTACTATTTTAATCGTAAATTATATGTGGTCTGAAAATTTACGTATCACGAGGTACATGGGGACTCGTGCAACATGAAATTTATTCGTTTAAATTAAAAATGTGCACTCGCGTGAATTCATGACGAGTAAACTGCGTTGGTATTTTTCATGAATATGAGCACGTGTTTAATCATATTAATAAAAAAAAATTGAATCAAACTGACGCGTTGGCGGTTTGCCTGAGGTGCATTGAAGCCACGCCAGTTTTTTTTTCTTTTTTTCTTTTTATATGGAATTAACGGATATAATTTTCATGAAAGCCCGTAAAAATTGAAATTGATCAATCGAACGTGGTACGAAAGTTGCAGTCGTTTCAATGTGTTTTATAAATAGTTCAGTTTTCTAAAGAATGTTAATTAAATGTTTTTTAAAAACCAGGTTGAATTTCTCAATGCGGCTCGATATTCCAACGTGCACTGAAATCGCAGATAAAGAAAAAAATTATGTAATTTACGTGCGAGCAGAGTCATATAATGTTCTCACTTTAGACGAAACGCTGATTTTTCAATTTGCAGTCTACGTCGAAGCAGAGAAATAAAAAAAAAGGGGGGGAGGGGGTATGAAAAAGTCGCGCAGCGACCCTTAATTAAATTTATCGCTGACTCATTGGAAAAAAGTAGGTTAACACGGTGAGTGCTCCTATGTAGCTGTAGCGGAGAGAAAAAACATGTTTCTCGATCGAGGTAATTTTGCGTCATCGACTCCCGCGATCCAGCGGTGTCAGCAAAGTACACGCTATCTACTATATACCCACCGTGGATTTATGCAAAGTATGTTTTACGTGATCAGAAATGCATAAAAGAAAATGCTCTCAGCCTCGGTAGTATAGCGACAGACGGTGGCAGCGACGTGCGATAAACTGAATTTTCATAAAGTCTTCGGCTAAGGTAGTTTATAGTGTGTACACTTATTAAGGAGGCACGAAATAATGACTACGACGTCATCGTAGCGCGAGTGTAAATAAAGTTCATAATGGAATGTCAATAATACTTTGACTCTCGCGTATAAGCTTTTGAAATTGACGATTTTATCACGGCAAACTCGTTTGCTCACTGATTGTTTATTCATGGGATATTTCTTTCATTTGATGTAAATTTTTTTTTTTCTAGTGATTGTGTATTTGTTTATTTATTTTTTGTGTTGGACTCCCACGGCAAAAGAATCTTGACAAAAAAAAAATCAATACATCATTTCATACAAATTTTGTTTCTAAAAATCTTATTAGTTGCTCAACAAAGTAATTCTTATTTTGAAATTTTTTTGAGATTTGCCCCCGTTATGAAAAGGCAATAATAACCCCAAGTAACCAAACCATCAACAAAAACGTCATAAAAATGTTATCCAACCTCGCGTTTTGACAAGCATATTCGAGCTACATCTTGCAATATTTCCTGTACCAACAGCATTAGCCACTATATATTTTCCGCAGCCAAGAAAACACACACGTTCCAGCAACAGCAGCAGCTAGTTCAAGCTCCAGCTTACGAAAAAAAAAAAAAAAAAAAAAAAACTCGCACAAGATCTGCAGCTGCAACATATGGCCGTGTACACGAATTTCTCGCTGCTGTTGTAACAGCTCGCGCTTGAATTCGCTGCAGCACAAGCTAATATCCGCACGTACCTACCGACACACAAGCATATAGTATATCTCGAGGATACATTATTTTCACTCCACAACTAGAGTCAAAGAGAGAAAGGGACAAAAAAAAAGTCCACTAGTGCAAGGTGCTGCTGTTGGGCGCGGTCCGAGCCCCCACGGCGAATGGGAGAGGCACGTACACACGTGCAGGAGGTTCGCCGTCGTCCAAGGGACGCGTGTGGGAGCCACGTATACACTATACCGTATAGACCTAATGCGAGCAAAAAAAAGGGCCGGCTGCGAGCGGAGAATCCGGTTGATCGGTATCGTTGCCGTTCGATATTGCAGCGTCGTACAACACAACACGTGCAGCACAACGTACGCGCGCACGTGTGCGTGGGTAAGTAATGTATGTGTTGCAAAAGGGCCGTTATACACTCCTCGTACGGGAGGTACATTAAACGCCAACAGCTTGCGCGTGAGCGTGACCGATGACGTCACATCCGGTTTTGACGGTGCGGGGTATACACATAAACAGGCAGCTCTAGACACGTCCGGGGGAGTAGATTTTGTAGCAACCACCAAACTTCCAGGGGCACGAGAGATGCGAAGGAGCGCTAATACCGAACAAATGGTTCGACCATCCTTCCTCCTGTTTATGCCGAATCGTGTTTAGTGTATTGCCGTTGCTATAAGCACCGATGTGGGTGTACTTATAGTCGTGATCGGAGGCCTTGGTGATTTTTAACGCGACATGCTCGGAGCTGCCCGTCAAAGTTACCCGGAAATTGGGGCAATCAACTTAGCCGCGCCACATGCACGCGCGAGCGCGGGTGGGTTGGTGTGTTTGTCCGCCGGTCGGCCGATCGGCTGATTATACGGCGGTATGTAAACGACGTTCCCGACTAACGCGCGAATGCACGCCAGAAGCGGGGGGTTACATACAGGATTGCCGCTGATTCGTGTTTGTCTAGTCAAAACAAAGATTCCGGTCCCGCGTGCCGCTGGGAATTTCGCCCGGCCATGAGGCGGCGATCGCCGGGTGGGCGGTGGGACTCTCGGAATATCGATCGAGTCGTCGAGGATCCTCGTGCCTGCCCGTCCGCCTGATTGAGTTACCAGACAATCAAAACAGCTGCTTCCACAGGCCAGTCTTGCTTTGTTATCCAGAATTCCCTCGATAATGTCCCTTATTTTTTGCCTTGCTTCTTCGTGGGTTGAGTAATTATGCAGCTGTCGAACCGAAAATAATCCAAATGATATACCTATAATCAGATTTACCGCGGTTCACCGTAACACCGACCGCGTACACAATAGGGAATCTCGTCGAGCGTCCCCATCTCCTCCTGATCCTGGGCGAGAGTCATCACGCTCGAGCACATCCCAATTCAAAGCCGCACCAGGGCTAACCTCACGACTGTATGTACGGCTGGTCGCATCACGCACCGAAAGCTCAGAGAGCAAGAAAGACCGAGGAGGAGCCGTATAATCTACATTAGATCGCGGACTCATGCTGAAGGAGGTAGCCGATATTGCGAGCAGGGTGATGGGTTTCTCCACCGCAGAGCGGTTTTTCGTACTTCCCCCAAACTCCGTGGTTGTGTACATGTAGGGGTATGGACGTGTAGCTGTGCGAGCGATCCTTATCATCTCGAGGGATACGACGCTGGCTTTTACCGAACGACCACTACCGTTGCTGGGGTGTAAATCAACTTAATTTTTCGAGCCGACAGGTCGGTAGTTGGCTTTCTCGATATCATCTCTTTTATATCGCGTTGGGCACATCTTGGGTATAGGGATGATGCGAGGTTGTTTGATGATAAAACGGACGCAGTGGCTGGGGGACTTTTTCGGTGACCGGTTCTTTTTTTTTGGTTGGTCGTTTTCCCCTCTCCCCCCTTTTTTTAGGGAAAATACGAAGGGGACTTTAAAGGTAGCGTCTTCTCGGTATTTGGTGAAAAATCTTGTTTACACGGCAGCTCGCTGATGAAATCGCTTGTGCACTGCCAGTGTTCCCGTAGTCTGTGTGGGAACTGCCTAATTGTCTCGTTAGTATGCTGCTGGACGACTTGGTTGAGGCCGGGGAGCAGTGGACTCTCTCTTCTGGCTTTAATCTCCATTAGGTAGTGGTATTATATATACACAAGCGCTACCCGACTGTCCGTAACGTTTGCCGTGCGATTGTTGTTGGACGTTTGGCTGAATTCAAATGCGACAAGCTCGAAAAATGGATTAGCTGTGCCGCAAAACTGTGGAGCATACATATATTATACAGTTTGAGTATGCAGCAACTGCGAGGATTTATGTGCCGGATAATGAAATTAGATCGAGCCAAGTCAAACAGACGGGCGGTATTTAAATTTGGCGAGATTCAAAGTTGGAGAAAGTCGGCGGTGCTACGGCCAAGGTGGGTGCACCAATTGGAGTGTGTTTGTCGTGAAATTTACGAGGACAGTTATCTTACCTGGTCGTTCGCTGCATCAGTCGGATTAATTTAATCAGCGTGTGGTGTTTGACTTCTTTGGACATTCATATGGATAATACCCTGTCGTTTCGTATGGAACATTAGTAAATGAATGATGGATCTGGAAGTTGACTTGACGCTCCTCGAATTCTCAGAGGATATGTCTTGATAACTCGAGGGATACGCAGAGCAGTTTGAAAGTCCCCGTAAAAGCTAAGATATTCCACTTTACTTTCGTATCTCATTGAGAGAAGAGAAATTCGAAATCCTTAAAATTAAAGACCCCATCCAATCGGCGAGGGAGAAATGCTAGTTTGATCGAAAAAATCTTATCACCACGAGGAGAAAATAACTCCCCAGGGGTGAACGGTGAAAGAGGGAGAAAAAAAAGCAGCTAGCGTTCTTTATTGCTCATTTCCTTCGAAAATAACAAAGAGAAAGAGGAAAGGCAAAAAGAGCTCTTTCTGTCGTCGCCAGTTCAACTCGTTCTCCAAGCTCTGGTATTAAGTGTCAGGCACGTACATATCATCGGAGCCCAGGAAGTACCATCGCCTACCGTACAGTATCATAGAACTGGATAGAAGCGAGAAGGAAGACAAAGGCAGACTCGCGGGAGCCAGTAGTGAAACTTTCCGACTTTTGTCTCTGCCCTCCTCTCATTTCTTTTATACCCTCCCTCCGTATACGTAGTACGTATACCAGCCATCGTAGTCGCAAGTGGACTGTCCTATATCCTTCCTCCCTCTATTCCACCTGGAGTTGGTTCCTCGCTCCGATGCGCTTCTCCTTTTTTTTCCATCCCTTCTCTTCTCCGTACGTGCCGGCGTGCAGCAGCATCCAACGAAGGAAAGTACATAGAAAGCTGCAGCGAAGTTATCGCTCGCCCCCATCATCGGCGCTCTCTTTCTCCTTCGCGCTAGCGCAGCCTTCTTATAGGTCAGATAGCGTTACATGCACACACGTTGGACAAGGAAAGAGTGGAGATAGCGACGCGATGTACATACATATACATACATACGCGCTGGGTATACGGAAAATTGGTACGAGTATCATTCCATCGAGCACATCCATCGAGATGTATATATATATGTATAAACTGAGCGCTGATGGCGTAACGTAAACCACTCGCTTGGCTCTCTCGCAATTTTTCTCCCCAATTATTTTCCCCGATCCCCAACGCGACGTGAAAACTCTTTCCCCCCCGATACGCATCTTCCTTTCTCTCCTCCGCGCTTATTACGACTCCTACATCAAACAGCCACATATCATTACACGCTCATTGTACAAAACGCTGCAATGTCTCTCACTTCTGACCGTAATACCTGCCTGGCTCCTAAATTCAAGCGTGAACCGCGCGGCAATTAGATCTAGAAGAAAAGAGAAGAGGGTCGACACGGCTCTCCAATAAATAATTCTTAAATTCAAGCCGGAGCAGGCCGTGTGATGGTGCACCTCCGCATTACGCATGCCTCTCGCGCGCGCGTATATATATACCTCTCTCTGGTATATAAAGTATACACATGGCTTGGGGTTGAGCATAGATAGCCAGAGAGAGAGAGAGCTAAGTATAGCTGATACGGACGGGGTCACGTTCGGCCGCGCTCTGCTTTTACTTAATCGTGCAGCACCCACTGCACGCGCGTGTGCCTCTCACTCTCGTGTGTATATATGTATTTAGGTAAGGGTAGAAAGATAGCCGTTGAGAGAGGCAGAACAGCTCTGGTGTATATGTATATATACATACGGCCGATTCGATCGGTATCCATTGGCGTAAATATAGCGCTGTAGCGGTATACGTCTGCCAATGGTTGGCCTATGCCCATCGCCCGGGGTATATGTATACTATGTATTTATGTAGGTGGCGCACGTACGTGCGAATGTCGGAGTAGAGGCCTCCGTTCGGCGTCGGTGGCGGTAATTAACGTGAGCTCGCGAGATCGTTATCGCCCGGCTCCTTCCGAGTTCTCGCTCTCTGCGGCCCGCCGTGTGTATAATATGGTCAAAGCGAGGAGAGCGCCCAGCAAAAGAGAGCTTATGTAGCTCGGTGTGGGTATATATTACACGGAGGATGTTACGCGATTTGCAGCTGTACCTATACGGCTGGGCGAGAGAGCAGAATTCTCTTTGGGGGAATGAGAGGAGGGACGTATATGGGCAGTTCCAGGGAAGAATTTTGCGTTGGGTGCTTGGGTTACCAAAGTTGGTGTTTGGCTTGTCACGTGATGGATGGATGGTCACCGAGAAAGTCGATTTTTTTCGAAATGAATGGCAAAGTATCCAGATCTGCGATATCGTGATACGATGGTCCAAGCGAAGACTGCCGATTTATTTGCGGAATCGTCCGTATACCGATCGAGAAAGAGAACGGCAACGTCGTCGCATGCACGGCTATGCGTCGGCACTGCAATTTGTTGTTGGACACGAGATAGTATAGAAGATTGGCGCGGTGCCTTGTATTTTTTATTTTTATTTTTTTTTTCCAAGGGGAACGCAGGAGAATTTGCGCGCCGGAGTATCGGTAATTGCGAGAGAGGGTGGTTATTAGGAGGAGGTGTGTATCTGCTCCAACTGCATGCTCCTGCCCTCATGAATAAATATCGCTCTCGTGTTCGTTTGCTCTTTATTACGCGGCACCTGGAATTGACGGCAAACCCAGGGAGTGTATACACTTATTGTTTTTTTATGCTTTTAATGAACCGCACTTTATGGAATCGGCCTCACGATGCCGAGCGATTGTACCCTACATATTATTTAGGAAACAAATTCAACTAATGAGGAAAAAAAAAAATAACAGTGGTTCATCCGTCCAAACTGAAAAATAAATTTTTTTTTCTCTTTTCTTATTTTGTTGCAGGTGAGTCGCAAAAGCCATTCTACCGATGGCGCATTGGAAATCACAGCAACCTTCCCCGGAGTGTGGCAATTCTCTGTGACCTCTCGTCTGTACGTCTATGTGAGCCAAAAGCGAAAACGGGCATTGTCACGGTGGCCGACCTATTTTTTTTTTTTTTTTTTTTTTTCTGTTTCCTCCACTCGCGGTTTTATCAGCCGAAAACAGAAAAAAAATCCAGCCAGCGTGCATAGGTACCGGGAGTATGGTACGCGAAAAAACACAATGCTCGACTCTATCGAAAGCAAACTAAAAGCCAGCGTTCGCGCGAAACGGGTACAGCTCTCTGAAAATTTGCGCCCTCGGAGCCACTGTTCGGTATACATAGGTACTCTCGCGCAAGTCACGCGTGAATCGTAACGCTTTGCGTCCCCCGTGCTCATCTCGATTTCTCGCAAAAGGGGAAAAGTCGAAGGAAACGGGGCGAGAGAGACTATGGAGTGAAGGGGAAAAAAAAGGAAGTAAAGAAAAGAAAAGGGAGGTCGTCGAGCTGGATATCTCTCCAGAGAGCTCTCGCGTGTGTACTGCTCCCCCGTGTGCCACCACCGCGCGCACGAGTAAGTATTTCATACGTACCAACCTCCCGAGGAATATATACACATATAGGGATGAAAAAACGCGAGGGCACGCGCGACGAATTCAAATTTCTCATTCACCTCCTACTTCTCCTTTTTTCGTTGTTTTTTTTTTTTTGTCTTTGGCTCCTGCAGTCTCTGTATATACAGCATGATATGTAACGGTGGCATTTCCCGAGAACCGCGTGTAGAGCGATTTTTTCTGACGCGAACCCCGTTGGAATTAATTTTTTAGGGCAAATAGCTTTTAAATGGGAGCCGATTGAAAATACGTTCCAAACTACCCCTAAATGGGGTTGGAAAGCTATAGCGCGCCCGCATAAACTCGCGACGTTGCCACATTGTTATTGGAGCTTAGTCGGTAAGCAGTGAGAACTATATCCATGTGCGCACGCAAGAGCGTCAGCTACTGCTGGTAACTTGAAGGTTGAATGTAAAAATTTTTACCTTAAGGTAAATATTGTCTGCTCCTTATGTTGTCAGTTGTTTATCCATCACGCGCTTACTGTCTTTCTCACTCTCATGTTGGACAAAAGCATCTTTAAATTTTATACTTAAGTAATGTTACCTCGAATGAAAGTAAAATACCATATCAGTAGGGATTTGTCCACTCTACACGATAGTATTTTTGCAAAAATAGTCGAGCTCTTTGTCAAAAATATTGTTGTTAGGTATGTCTTGCTTACGTTCCCGGGTATGTCGTCTGTACACGATTTAGAACGAGTCCATTCATAAATTGCAATAATCAAGTACCTGGGAAGTACCCGGCAAGTGCCCGACGAAGTGCCCGCCAAGTCCCCGCCAAGTGCCCGGGAAGTACCCGGGAAGTACCCGAGGAAGTACCCGCCAAGTGCCCGCCAAGTACCCGGGAAGTACCCGCCAAGTGCCCGGGAAGTGCCCGGGAAGTACCCGCCAAGTGCCCGTGAAGTACCCGGGAAGTACCCGCCAAGTGCCTCGGAAGTACCCGAGGAAGTACCCGCCAAGTGCCCGGGAAGTACCCGGGAAGTGCCCGGGAAGTACCCGCCAAGTGCCCGGGATGTACCCGAGGAAGTACCCGCCAAGTGCCCGAGAAGTACCCGCCAAGTACCCGGGAAGTACCCGAGGAAGTACCCGCCAAGTGCCCGAGGAAGTACCCACCAAATGCCCGGGAAGAGCACGGGAAGTACCCGAGGAAGTGCCCGGGAAGTACCCGAGGAAGTGCCCGCCAAGTACCCGGGAAGTACCCGACTGTATTGTACTAGGCGGGGACTTCCGGGGCACTTGGCGGGTACTTCCCGGGCACTTGGCGGGTACTTCCCGGGTACTTGGCGGGGACTTGGCGGGCACTTCGTCGGGCACTTGCCGGGTACTTTCCGGGTACTTGATTATTGCAATTTATGAATGGACTCGTTCTAAATCGTGTACAGACGACATACCCGGGAACGTAAGCAAGACATACCTAACAACAATATTTTTGACAAAGAGCTCGACTATTTTTGCAAAAATACTATCGTGTAGAGTGGACAAATCCCTACTGATATGGTATTTTACTTTCATTCGAGGTAACATTACTTAAGTATAAAATTTAAAGATGCTTTTGTCCAACATGAGAGTGAGAAAGACAGTAAGCGCGTGATGGATAAACAACTGACAACATAAGGAGCAGACAATATTTACCTTAAGGTAAAAATTTTTACATTCAACCTTCAAGTTACCAGCAGTAGCTGACGCTCTTGCGTGCGCACATGGATATAGTTCTCACTGCTTACCGACTAAGCTCCAATAACAATGTGGCAACGTCGCGAGTTTATGCGGGCGCGCTATAGCTTTCCAACCCCATTTAGGGGTAGTTTGGAACGTATTTTCAATCGGCTCCCATTTAAAAGCTATTTGCCCTAAAAAATTAATTCCAACGGGGTTCGCGTCAGAAAAAATCGCTCTACACGCGGTTCTCGGGAAATGCCACCGTTACATATCATGCTGTATATGTACTGCGTGTGCAAGATACCGCCAGAAGCGCATCATTGTTGTGTGTGTCTAGGGTGCGTGAGTCGAGACAAGTGTCGTAAATAGGCACGAGTGCGGGCCCCGTCGTAGTCTCGCTTCTTTTGTGTACACTTACATATACATATGTACGTACAAACGAGTGGTTGGTGAGCGCAGCAAAGCGTGCGAGAGGCGGAAGTCGAGGGCTGTCTAGCGTGTTTTTTCCCACTCTATCTTTTTGACTCGGCTTACCCGCGTACTCGCGCGATATGGGTATATATACATGCGTTTCTTACCCGTAGCATACAGAGGGATGTAAGGGACGACGACGCGACCCTCCGAGGGATAAGCGTGCGTGCCTGCCGGATTTGCTTTTTTAATTAGAAGTAAGAGGGGCTCTCCCCATAAGGCTGCTGGTGAGGACTCTGACGAGATTCTGGGTCGAATGTTACGAGGTACACGATATCCAACTTTGAAATTTTGTTTTAATCATATCAATGGAGATATATATCCCGCCGCTCTTCGTAAAACGCAATTTTTTTTACAAGTATTAGGCTCGAAAATGACATTCAGCCCCGAGGTGATAATATACGCTTTGCCGATTTGATCCGTGCCAGCTGGCAGAGTTTTGAGATATTGAATGCGCCAAACGATGTAGGTATACATGACTCGCACGAGCGCGTGATTCCTGGTTTGCCGAGTATTTTAAATTTGAGCCCAAAATCTTTTGACAAACAATCTTTACAACCCAAAAATATGCTTAAGGCAGTGGCTTAGGTGTACGTTCATATCATTTAAAAAAAAAATACTTATTTGGCGCAAGTGATTAACAACCTCAAAATCATCCGATTCGTACGTACAATACACAGTGTTCAAGGGGTAATTTCTCGGACATCCCAATTGTGGATCTCAGGAACTCTCGTCTTTAAAATCCACGAGAACCCACTTAAAAGAACATCAGCTTCGAGCAACTACACATCTCTAGTTTGCTCTATGGAATTGGAGATGAAAAAAAAGCCTATGTACAATAATCCGCAAAGATTTGCGATTTACATCCCAATAAGCGCGCAGAGGAATCGAATAAAACCATTGCAACGATGCAAATCCGCGACCCCGCTCCGATCGATTAAACCCCTTCTCTCGCAGCGAACGAACCGAACATCCAAATGAAATCCGGCAATCTTCCTCCCTCTGTCGAAAATCCAAATTTCTTCTCTCTCTGTGGCGCACGGCAACAGGCCCAGTCTGTCAAATACCATCGCGCGAAAAGGTATCGCAGCGCGTAACCACCGGTGCCGCCTCCCTATCCCCCCGAGAGAACCACGCGTATCCCCCCCCACCGCCTACCCCCCGCTTTTCCCAAGGATTTCATTACGACTTTTGGTGTCGGCTCGTTCCCTCTCCCGATTGATACTCGAAAACCCCCCGCAGCAGGCTGCGGTCTCCGGCTCATCGGCTCCCTGGGTGTACGCCCGAAAGTCCCGGCTAAATGAAATCCTCTCCCCCTTCCGTTCCGCGGGACTTTGCGAATTTCCATTTTCGCGCAAATTGCAATCAGCGCAAATGGCCCCGGCATTTACAACGTCCAGCCGCAGGGAGACGACGACGAAGAGCAGAGGAAAACGACCAAACACAAAAGGGTCCCGCATCCCCCTGGCGTTATTATCCTAAACTCTCGGCGTAAACTGCGCGCGATTAAGCCCGATCCCTCGTCACGTGCTTTTCTTCCGTGTATGTATATTTTATGTACCGTGATAACCCTTTTTAAAACGGGGACAAGGGAGATACATGTCCCTCCATCCACGTGAGCTCGTTCGCTCTGAAATTGCCCTCATCTCCTTCGTTACGTACTCTTTCGTGCTTTGGTGTGTTTCATTGGACAACACGCGCGAGTACGACTTTTCGACACCCCCATCGATACAGACAATAATAATTTTCATCCACCCCCTCTCTCGCGCAATTTAATTAATACTCTTGTCGCGGTCGTCACCGTGATTCTAAAATTTTGCAGTGCATGAACCTGTCCGATTGATGACGTGGGATGATGCGCAGCACGTCAGCCCTGAAACAACACCCGCTCCGCATTGCCGTACCGCCCACGATGCGATTACGAGCCAACGAGCCGGCCGGTGACATTTCATCCCTTGCCTCGAATGAAAGGCTCCGACGCGCGCGTGTACATCCGCATAAATTTTCCATCATTTCTCGCTGCACGCGTGACTCGAAAAATTCATACGTACATATGTATACATATACCCCATACGAGCGTATCAGATCGTTCGCGGAAGCGCGACTCGCGGCTGGATTGATGACGCGAGCACCCGCTGCGAGAGCTATCTGATGGATGCGACTCTCTGTTTCACACAATGCCGCGATCATATACACGTACATAGTATACACGGGCGCACGACCGCAGTCATATATTTATACGTCGCGGGAATTGGCGCGCCTGTACATGAACGAACTCATAAACCTTTGGTACGGGGTACAGGTGTAATAGCATAAGGGCACAGGGTAAAAATGTTGGACTCTGCATTGCCGAAGTTTTGTGACAGAAGGAGAAAAAAAACAAAATTCATCCGACAGCTTGTCAGTTCGACTTGGACGCTTACGTACTTTGGTAACGTTATCCTTCATGAATTATGTATAGACTACATTATCGTCTAGATTAATCTTATTACTTGGAAGAACAGGAGGAATGTATATAGCATCGCGTGGAAGGGTGGAGGGGGGAAAAAAAAATGAAGCGTCATTACGGTTAAGTATTACGATGGTGAAGGGGCTATACCATCGATATCGTACACACCCACGCGAACGGTAAACCGAGTGTTGAGGTGTGCTGGATCAATTCGAGATGCGATATCGCAAGAGATAGTGCAAGAAGAGCCAGGCGTCCGAGGAAAACGGAATTACGGGAAAATAATGTATGGCTGTGTACACCCTGGCCCTCTTTTCTATACACACGTGTACAACTCGCGTTGCACGGATGAGAAAATGGAATCGTTGTTTTTCTCTATTAGCGTTGATAGAGAAGCTGTTTCCTCTCCTCCCCTTTTATGCCTCGATACGTGCTGTACACAGAGAGTGGGGGAGGGGAGTAGAAAAAATACCCGCACGCGAGTCGTAACGGCACCCGGAAATTACCAAGCGTGTCCTGCTCAAAGGGGAGCCCGAGAAAACTGCTCACGAAGGTCCTTCCGGTGCGCACACCCATCACCCACCGGGTACTTCATATAATACCTTTGCGAAAATTCATCTCTGCCCCGCTCTCGATTTCGGCACAAAAGCCTCGATTTCACGCCCGAAAGGGGAAAAGGAAAAGAGCCGTCGTTGTCTGCCGTACGAAATTGCGCTTCCCTCTCTCTCTCTCTCTCGACCCCCTGCACACAACTGATACGCCCTCATCCTGCCATCCCCCGACCTCCCTCCACCCGAGCGCATCAATGGCAATTTCGGGCTGGTGCAACGAGATCCTGCAATTTCACTTTTATCATATGGGAACATCGAGAGGGAGCCTCCGGTGTGGCACGTACCTACTCCCTTTTATACATCCAGCGTGTGTATACTGAGTGCAGGGGACAGGAATAAATGGACTGGCTCTATACACACACACACGCACTGCACATCCTGGTACACTCTCTCCTTCTGCAGAGGCTAAATGAATCATGTGTGTATATATATATGTGCATAACGAGAGGACTGGGGCGAACGGAGGGAAACGGGGATAGACGATCGAGCCGTATTTATATACGTTTGTTTAATTGTTCGATCAAGGACTGTGCTCGTCGTTCGTGTAGTCCTTATATACATTGTGCCCTCCAGTCTCCTCTGTGTATATATACACTAGTACCCATTGTCGTCAACGATGTGCTGTTTACGCTCAATGATTTGCGTTAGTTATATAGGTATATCTACACATAAACGGACGAGGCGTTGTTTTGACTCTTTTTGCCTGTAGTTGGGTCGAGTATATAATATATACGTAATATATTGAATCCGGAGTACTATATTTCGAAACACCCAGCGACGTCTAATTAATTGACCCCCGGTCGGTCGATCGAGCGCCACGGAAACTCGTTGACCTGTTTGTGTACGTTGAAAGGACCAAAAAAAAAAAAAAAAAAAAACATGTAGCCACACGAGGGAGAGACCGACAAACAACAATAGGAGGACAACAAGGTTCTTACTCGGGGAACAAGAATTTTACTCCGATTGATGATGCAAAGGAATCGAAGCGGGGCACACAAGTAGTGGGCGCTCGAGTGCATTTGCCCGGAGGACGCGGACCGTGTGTAAAACGTATCAATTAGTTTGATGGGATTTTTCGTGCGCAGGCCAAAAGAGCCGTGTTTGCCGAGAAGCGCGTATCGAGCCAAAAAGCTGTATTGGCAGCCCTTTCTCTCTGCGCACATATTTATAATGTATGTGTGTATAGCTCGTGTGCTCCATATATTTTCTGATTTCACTCGCACGAGAGTTCTCCATCGGCCAAAAAAAAAAAAAAAAAAAAGTGCATGTAGTGTGAGCACTCGAGATCGGGTTACGTGCAATCAAGCTAATAAGTATATTATATTTTGCATTTATCGAATTAAACGAGAAGCTCCTCGTCAACGCTTGTGGGAAGAATGGGTGTACAGTTGAGTTTTGTTGTTTTAGGTGATTTTTTGTATCGAAAACTATGTGAATAAAGCTCGCAAAAGCACGCGCAAGTGGTGGCAGTTTCATCTCGTGAAAACGCTCTTGAAAAATAAAAGCAAGCGCGCGCGACGAGTTTATTAAATTATGAAACGTCCGTCGGGGTATTGCAGCCAGAAAAAAAAACGCCCACGAGAGAGAGGTGGGACAGTTTTAATCAAGAGAGTATGAATTAAAGTGCAGTGTATCTCATCGGCAAAGAGTTATTCCATTAGGTTGTATATGGTTTATGATTTATTCTTCTCCCGGAGCTTTTGTTATTTCGCTCTGATTAATTTTGTACGAGTACAGTATAATCTAGGGATGTATGGATACTAGTGAGCAAAGTTTCGTGCAATTTTTGGCCCAACAAGCGTGTTCTCTGCAATTTTCAAGTAACCCAAAGGGTACAGATAAAATTTATACTTTTCACAAGAATTAATCTCGAATCATCAAACGTAAAAGAAAAAATAAAATAAAATAAAATTGAACGTAATATTATTTGTATAGATACACCGGGACCATGTGTCCATGTGTTGTCGTTTTTTTTTTTTGCATTGTGCGAACATCCACGCGATAAAAGGCCCAATTGTAGTCTTGTTAACAGAGCGCCTATGTATACACAACGTTGTACAAAAGCGGTGCATGAGTCACGATCGGCAAAGACGAAGCGCGAGTGAAAAAGCGAGATAACGCCAAAGGGGCAACGGATCCAATGTATTCAATTGTGATTCACGCGGAGCACACCCATATATATACACATGTAGACACACAGCACACGCAATGTGAGGGAAAGAGCAACAGAAGGCTGTCAGACAGGCGCCACCGATTACATACACACACACACGAGAGATCGCGCGATTAATTTGAAGAAAGAAAAAAAAACGCCACCGAACTACCCTTTATACATCAAACAGGGTGGAAGGGGGGAGGGGTGAATTTCTCATACCCGTAACTTAAACTTATGTATATACATACGCTCGTACGATATCAGCGAAACCACGACCAGGGCGATTATAAGCTCCCTCGTAGAAATTGCCTCGGAAAGACGCCGATTGGGTGGCGCACACGTACACGACGAACTGCTAGCGGCGGCAACGTACGACCGTCCGAAATTTTGCAAGTCCGGGAGAGGAGGCAATTACAGCGAGCCGCAGGAACGGCGCAGGAGCTATGCTCTTCCGATATCTAATAAGCTTTGTGCGCGCCCGTGCTATATACATATACACCACACACTGTGCCGTCTCTCTTCCTCCTCCTCTGTGTGTGTACCTTCCCCCGGTCTTTTAATGGCCGGCCCTCCGCGAGCTTCCCCATTGATCCTCTCGGTTACGCAGGCTCTCTCCAGGATGCAATTTAACGGAGGAGCGGGGAATTCATCCTCGATCGTGCTTGCTCTCTACTTTTTTTTTTTTTTTTTTTTTTTTTTTGCACGGAATGAGCGCCCCAAGTACCGGCCTGGGCCGTATCATGCATGATGGTAACCCGAGAGCCGAGGGATTGTTATATATTTGCACGCTGTACGGACTACTGGATGTGGTGCTCTATCAGTTTTCTGATGTAATAGAAGGGGGTGAGAGGCGTATATAATATATACTAGACGATCCGGTGCTGATCGGATAATACTGCAGGGTACGGGAGTTATTGTTGTAGGTGGTGGATGTGCAGGGGGGGGGAGGCGATGGGATTAGAGCGGCCTACCGAGGCGAGACGAGAAGTTCGGGACGCGCCGAGGCGGATCGGATTGGGCTCTTCTTTTCTCGGGTCCTGGCCCGGCGTTGTCTCGCAGATATATTCCAGCCACTTTGGCCCTCTCCTCGACCTGTTGAGATTTCGAAGGGGATGAACAACGGACAAACGATGATTGATTGATTTATCTTCTCTTCGCACCAGAGTTCATTGTACCGCTGTTAAAGCGCGTGTGTCGGGTCTGTTTACATCCCCCCCGTCATTATTGAGCGATATGAAGCTACGTGCCCTTGACCGCGTGCGAGCAGAAATAATCTTACCCGACACAGTTGTATACTCCACAAGCTTATCGGCCGATCGGTTTGCCTAATCAACTCGTATGGTCGTAGGAAAATTAATTTACATGGGCACCCCCGTGCAAGTGTATATAGCCTTATACCAAAAGGCGAAACTTATCAGACAACGTAGGTATATACATAAACGAGCAAACGGCGCCGTTACGAAAATCCATTAGGACAATCGTGCAATTACCCGCCCCCCGGCTCTCGGCGCGTTATTACACACCGTAGACGCAGTTTCCTCGATAGGCATCGGAAATTAAAGGGCCACCGGGGAGATGGGAGAGGGAGAAAGGTGCTCTTATCTCCTTTCTGTACCCTTTTGCGTATATATACATGTACAATAATAAATATAGAGAGTTCCCTTGTTTATACGTCTGACGTGCCCGTATTTGAAGCTCTTGCGCACCTTATACGCGCTCGTTAGATCCTCGCCGGGAGCAGCGGTGATACCTACCAGCAGTGTCAGTCGAATCGCAAACATTTGCACCCTTGCTTTCTCGTAGTGTGTGTACGTGTACACTTACATATATATGGGCGCTGCAGTGAGTCTCTGCACCCGATAGCAACTCTGCCCTACTCGACCCTTTGACTATCTATCTCTCTCGCGTCTCTCTTTCTGATGTTGGTTTTAGCTGTCGAGTTTGTATCACTCACTTCGTGTCGCCTGCATGCTGGCTGACGCTTTTGAAATTTCGCGTCAAACCGAGACGACGACCATGTCGGCCGAACTAATTTGCTCGCCTACGTAGCGTTTGATGGAACTGAGACGAATTCATACATCTGTATACTTGCGCTTTAAGTAAAGTTGACGGAACGTCAAGGAATGAGCTTTTTTTCAAAATTTACCTCCGCCCTTGTCGGTTATACGGTGTACAACACTGCGTATCTAAACTCGATGGCTTACATGTAGGGATGAATAAAAACTTAAGCCACCTCAAATTGAATGTTCGTCCACGTATAGGCATACGTTTAATACATCTGTGTGTGTGTTTATATATATTGTGCGGACAAACACACGTGCGTACCTATAAGCAAAGGAAAGGGATAGCCCAACAGCACAGTTTCGTAAAATGCTAATTAAGATAACTCCGCGCCTCTGCAGTTGTGTGTAATAAATATGCTGTAACCGTGGTAATTGAGAAGCGAGAGGGAGTACCGGTATACACACGCGTAAGAGCCGAAGCACACGCGAAGCGATACACCAATGCATTTAAATAACGGCATTACGGTACCGCGCGATCTGCGAAACTGGAAAAATTATCTAACGTAAATTAATACAGGCACGAAAAATCCGGGGTTTTATGAATACATTCTTCCACGCGCTCTTTATTAATCCCCGTCGGCGCATTCGTTGGTGTATATCTCTACTATCCGTTATAGTTGCGCTTATCTTCTCAGTGTCCGGTGTTGGATACACCCCTTCTTTTCTTTTTATACATGCAACTCTCGAAGCAGCGGACGCATCAGTCACGGTCGTGCTTGTAAATTTCGCGATGCACTCCATTTATTTGAAGCTCAACCAGCTGCCGCACGTATATATAACTTCTGGTACATATAGGTTCATGTTTTTTGTTGCTCTTTTCAACCTTGGAAAAAAAAGGGGGTAAATACGTATAAGCCGGAGCTCGCACCACTATATTTTCAATTAAATTTTATTAGCTCCTGCGCTTCAATTATTCCGCAAACGTGCTGCAACTGCGGTTATCATTGTTGTATTTTTGCGCTTCGGGTGTAGGCTGTCCTGGTCGGAGGGATGAAAGGCAAGTTCTGCCGATGATAATTCACGCTAATGCAAAATCAGAGTCTCGCGTCGTGGGACGGGCGCGCGGATTTATCACACCTCGGGGAATAATGCGCGGGACAATGGAGAGCGACGGATACCCGAAGGATGGAAATTATACAAACAACCGCGGAAGATACGGAGGTCGAATTTATGATCTCCCGTTGAGAAAAGACAAAAAAAAAAAAAAAAAGAGAGCGCATCCACAATCGATGCCTCTATGTACGCGCGTTCCGATCGAAATAATATGATTTTCACAGCGAAGCGAGAAGAGACGAAAAAAAAAAAAAAAAAAAAAAAAAAAGGTACGGGCGATAAATCCCGGAGGCCGGCTAATGCACAACACGTGTCGGGATTTTTATCCATCCGCGGGATTATATTCGCGAAAGTATGCGCGAAACTCCAGCACTGGTGGGTGCAAGAACCTGTTTCTCGGGGGGCCCCTTCGACGCGTGGAAGCCTAAACAGTATTCGTGCAAAGTATACGGCCTCTCGTGGTCATATATATATACACATGCACATGTAACGAGTATGGATATGCAAAAAGTCCAGAGGAGGAGAGAGAGCTATGGGGTATAAATAACCGAGGCAAGCGAGAGAGCTGGGGAACACGTGTCGTCGAACGAAAGGAGCTCCGGGTGGAATGCGCTACGCCGAGGACCAATAGGCGGAACGCAAGGGGGGCATTTTCTTTTTTTACTCCTCGGTCCGGCGAGTGAGTTTTCGCCACCACTGCTGAGCAGAACGGGTCTCTCTCTCTCTCTGTACAATAGCTTTTATTGCGCGTCTCACGGGGTGTGAAAGTGCAGGTATATATAACTTTTTTTTCTCTCACTCTGTCTCGCTGCCTATACGTATACGTACACGAGTCTGGCTGACGTAATCCTTGCTCGCGCTTTTTCTTCCCATGTGATGTAAGCATGTGATTGATAAGATTGTGCTCTGGAGTAAGGGCAACTTTTCGAAAACCACACGCTATACGGGACGTTGTAAAATCAAATTACCGCGCTTACCCTACTTTCGAAGAACGATCGCGCATACTTCGAAAGGAGAGTCGGAGCTCATTCGATTTGCCGAGGATGGGTTTCCTTTTACGGGAAAGCAAAAAAGTTTGGACATACCGTTGATTGGCCAAGAAGGTGAAGAAGGAATTAATTTTTCACTCGCCGAAGATGCGAAACTTTTAGTACCATCTCATTTTTGAAACTACATTATAAAAGAGTCATCATTTTCATCCCTTTTTTTTCCTCAGCGCTGTAAAAAATCCGAAAACATTTCAGTATAGTGACAAGTTTTTTTTCTGTGGTTGGTACGTATTTTTGGTACGCCGTAAACACCGCACGGGGGGGCGGGAGGGAAATAAAAGACGCGAAAGTGTATGGGCGGTGCGGGTTGGGGGGGAGCGAAGAAATGGATGGTATGCGCGGCCGAGGAGATCTAGACGTTGAGAAATAAGGGAATGCCGGGGATTTTCAATGAAATTCGCCTCGCGGATGGAAGCGGTAGTATTTGCAAATGAAACTTTGCCGGTTGAGCGGAAAAATCGGGACGCCACCGCCGCGGTCTCCGCTGCACACTCCCACTGCTCTGGAATTCGCGAATTTCGCCCGTGTACACGTTGCGGATCGCTTTCGCCGCAGGGGATCCTATATATATATATATATATATATAAACCTGTGTTTATTGAAAATAGAGTTGCCTCTACCTCTCTTGTGGTGGGGTGCTCCAGCGTGTATAGAGAAAAGCAGCCGCGAATCGGATCCTTTTGATGCGTGTGCCCGTGCTCCCGTGATTCGTAAGAAGATGAATTTACATTTCGTGCACGCTTGGCCATACTTTCAACTGTGTGCCTGCAGATGCTGCTCTTTGAGCTTTGAAAAATCAGGTTACCCTTGATCATTCGAGTGAAGCTGATTTTGAGGGTCTCTATATACATAAATATCAACGCCAATAGATGATAGAGGTCAAGTAACTTTTCAGTATAAAATAAAAAAAAAACCAACGATTTACTCCCACTTTGGTTTTTTTTTTTTTTCAACAACGTCGAGCCATCAGGGAAAGCGAGAAATCCCGCGAATCCTCCGCACCGCGCTTTAGAATCCATAAGGCTGTTTCCCGCTGAAAATCCATCCCCTTGAGGAGAAAAACACAACGCAGCAAGAGAAGCTCGGTGTCGCGCGACTTCCAGTAAAAATAGACAAAAACAAAAATAAAAATGAAACGTATATTATACACACTAGCAAAGGTGAAAAAGTGAATCCCTTTCGCACACCGCATTCAAAGCAGCGCCAGTATATTTACTGCATTGTATAGAGCAGGCTATGGGCGGGTGGGGTGGGGGGGGGTGAAAATCCCTCAGGCGACTATCCGGGCAATGTCACACGCTGAGAGTAAAGGGGAAAAGGAAGAGTCGAGAGGAGGAGGCATGTACCTCAAGTGTAAAAGGGCTCGCGCTAAAAGTAGAGATGAGTATGTATAGGCACGAGAGGACTATTTTTTTTCCCCCTCTTCTCTTTGCACACGGGAGAGAGAGAGAGGGTACAAATGCATGCACGCGGTCTCCTCTTTCCATTTATATTTTTTGTCCTCACAGTCGAGAGACGCACTTACCGCGGGAAAGGGAGCGGACGCACTTTCGTCGTCGACTGCCGATGCACTTTCAAAGGAAACCCCTTCTCGTGCATATACACGTGCAGGCTGCATACCCTTTTTCTCTTGTGGGACCTACAAGCCCATAGTATATACATGTACTTACGTACCGATATCGCGCAACCATCGGGGATTTGTCTCGTCCTTGCACACCTATACGTACGTAATATGAGCTCTTTCTTTTTCTGGTTCTCGCTTGTACACCGCGACAAAAGCCTCGCCTGCGAGGTTATACTCGACTTCGTCTCCATGGGAATCCAATTTCCAGACCTTTTTTCACGGAGAGAAAAAAAAAAGAAAACCGTGTACACCCAAATACATTCACCCTAATGAAGTTCTTAATTAAAGCGCGCCCAAAGGAACTTCATTAATTCCCCGGAGTATACCGAGGGCGCGAATAGAGGGATATATACGTCATCGCGAACGCCGGCAACTTTGATCCCCCCGAATCCAATGCACACAGATGCAAATGAGTACACAGAGAGCTCTTTTGTCTGTATGTATGTATACATCGACTCGCGCGTTTGGATGTACATATCAATTTTACAAGTTATACGACAGGTGATGTCGCGCTTGACTCACCTTCCGAAAACTTGCGTAGTAAAAAAGAAACGACTTATTATTCACGCGCGTAAAAAGCATCGCTTAATCATTGCAGCCTCCTTGCGCGTGCATTTTCATTACACCCATCCCTACGCCGTTGAGATACTATACGTGTACCTGGAAGAAGAGTTAGGGAAAGAAAAACAGGAGGTGGGAGGTGGAGGAGTGATCGTCCGCGTTGAAAAACACGCGGCGGAGGTAAAAAAAAGGGGTGCGACGTAAATACGCGATTCTCTCCCCGGGGGTGGCGCTAACTTCCTGTTCTCCCTCTTCCTTCACCGCAGGTGGTGCGCACGGAGGGGAAAAACAAGTTTTCCCAAACCAAAACTACCCGAGACTTATCGATATCATAGCTCTGCCCTCTCTCTTGACTTTTCTTCGCACCCACTGTGGGTGTGTGTACATACGCAGAGGTTTACCTTTGCTCCACCCGTGTCCATATATGTATACACGTGTATGCCTGTATGTAAAAGTGTTGGGTTGTAAAGTAAATTTTCGGGAAAGGGATGGTGTGTATGAAAATGTGCACCGAGGCGTGTGTATATTTGCTATTCATTGGCGCGCTTGGGAATACCGGAGGGCGCACGAGAGGACATCTCGTCTGGCAGTGCTTGGAAAATGAGGATGAAGAGGAGGAGAGGGTGGTACGGGGATATTTTGTTTTTAGCCATATCCATGGGGTTTGGGGTTTTGCCGAAGTTATCGTGATTCGTGGTGCAACGGGGATGGTCCGTTAGGAACGGTATTTTTTTTTCACACCGAGGGTGTGACGAATGAGAAACAATGGGGATGGTTCGCTGAATAAACTACACTGGCAAGGGTGGCATCGATTTCCCCCCCCCCCCCCCCGGTTTATTTTGGCGCGTTACTCAACTTTATATTACACGCGCGGCTACGCTACTGTTTATAAATGCATTACCTTTTGAAATTTACTCGCACGTTTGGGAGAGTCCTTTGGCGTGAGAAATTTTGCAACGCACACTTGGTGAAGCATCGCGCTTTTAAAATGATACATCGCGCCTTTCCCGGAACTTTGGGGCGCAACGACCGTATTTTCGTACCCATACACTTTGTAATTTCATAAAAGGTATATATATATTTAAAAAAAAAAAGAAAGAAAAGGTCACCTTGTTGAAATAAAATTTGAATGATAATGGCCGTACGATGAGAGCAAAAAATAATCCAACGCGTGCAGTCCTCTGCTTTTGTCCCTCTCGAGGTCCCTCTCCCGCTGTGCCGGGGGTCCGCGGCAATATTATACATCAACACAATGCCTCTCCGACCTTACACACCCGACTTTTTTATTTATCGGCCTCTCGCGAGGAGAAAAATCACTCCTCTGCACCCGCCGCTGCAGCAGCCAGCTAAAGTGCGAACAGCCTGCACTTGCTTACTGCCGCAGCTGTCGGCCATTCGTATTAATGTAGCCCAGTGATTTACCGGATCGAGATTCAGGTTTTTTTTTACCTTTTTAGTTTAGCTCAGGGTGTAATAAAAAGCACGAGGTGCTCACCCTCCCCTGAAGTTTGGGGTGGCAATTTGCATGGAGGGTAGAGTTGTTGAACTTAATTGTGACGACCCGGGAAGGTGCAAGCAGTTGTAATAGCTACGGAGGACTCGCACATATACACGGTAAACGGAAAGGACCCGGGACGATAATAGTTTATCCACTCCAGCGGAGTCTCTAGTTTCCCCGAGAGAAATTCGAGCAGTTGCTGTCAGTTGGTTAAGTCAGTTACCCCGGAAATTAACCCTCAATTGGTCGAATTTTTTTTAATAGTAGTCGTAAGTACACCTCGTTAGAGCGTCGATATGTAGGGTTCAAAGTATACGCGTTACTTCTTTCACGGATGTAAATTTTTCGTTTTCGAAAACCTTAAAGAGAAAGGATGGACGCGCTTCTCTCTCTATCCCTCGCAGCCCCCGAGGCTCTCTTTATCTTCCCCGGGGCCCGCATCCTTTGCCAAAAGTAATTGCCCGTCCCGCCCCGCCCTTTCTTTCTCGCTCCGACTATCGTCTCGTCTATCTCTTGGGACTTGGGCAACTTCTTCTTCCTCCCCTTCGCTGCCACTGCCGACAATTCGATTTAGAGCTCGGGTTATCGCCTCCGAATTGCGAGCCGAAGAGGGAGGTGGGACGGGAGTTCGCGACGCGGTCTCTCGCGTTATCGCTCTCCGGATGCTTTTAATGCTGGACGTCATTTTTTTCGGGGGGGCTGTCTTTTTTCGTTCGCTCGCTTTATCGCTGCGGATAATGGAATTTGGTATAATGCGCGTATTTTCTTTTTTTTTTTTTTTTTTTCTCCCCCATCGGTTTATTTATTTCAGCTTACGATGGAAGCTGTACTTGTGTACGGGGAGTTGTGAAATTTTTTTTCCATTTTCCATTTTGGCAGGAGTTGCTCTCCGTGAACGTGTGTTCGGTTGAAGAGTGTATTTTTATTCATAAAAGTCTTTTTGATTTCGTTACAGCTGTGAGTTGACGATCGGCTCGAGGGGTTCTTTCTGTTTTTTTGAGGACCTTCTCTTATGTTTCACCGTATTTTTTTTTTTTTTTTTTTTTTTCAAGAAAAAAAGAGGGTAGGACCGACATTTCATTTACAAGTCAGCGTTTGAAGGCTCGTTTTTGAGAATTTGTTTGTAGGGGGGAGATCAATGGAAATGTAAATTCAATACTACCTTGTGTAAGTGTAGAATTGTAATGGAAAAAAAAACCCAACAAATTTTTCTAATCAAATTCAGCACATCAAAGAGCAGCCCCGTGGCATATAATAATGTATGGAAGGGCGTGCACCCCCGCGTTTCACAGATACCGACGCTCAGAGTTTGAAGGTATTCGAAGCCGCGGCACCGGAATGGCTTAATTACGATCCGCGCTTGCGTATAAAGACCCTCGATTGCTTCCGCGCGGCTCCGGGAGGGATTCAGTGCTCCTCCTCTCTGTGCATGGGTTTTCCTGTATCCGCGCGCGGGCCCGTCATCGCACGCGCCTCTATTAATATTTGCCGAGAACAGCTGCAGCGGGTTTTGGTAAAGGGAGATGAGTATAGCCTTTGGTGTATACATATACGCACGTAGCGCGGGGCAGCAGTGGCGTGGGTAAATATTTACACTCGCGGTGAATTAAACCGCTACTTCGCGGCTTCTCCACTTCCCGACTCACTATAGGATTGTCTACTACTCTGGTTTCTCCAATTTTTTTTATATCCATGCACTGAGTTAAAGTGCCAAGTGTGCCAAGAGTCTCGGATTACAGGTGAATGGTCAAGTTCACGGGAGCTCCCCGCCACTCAAAGTACGAAAATACCTACATATCGGGCAGATATGAGCGTCCGTATATAGTAATCGAAGTTCAAGGGTTTTCTCCTCCTTCTTGGATCGCTCTCGTGATGTGGCTTTAATGTTTGATGGGCTCATTCGGTTATAAATTCATCGGCTTCTAGCTGGTAAAACGCGATCAGAGCTTATTAGTATGAACGGAGCGTTATCGCGTTACCTTCGGCAGTTTATCGACAATAATGATGCGCGTATTGAACTTGTCTCTCCAGAAGGGAGGAGGGTCTTTGGCGCGCGCGTGTGGATTTTTTACTTTCTTCGTTCAAAATATCAGGAAAAGAAAAGAGGGGCCATAAAGATGGACGGACCGAGTCGTTGGTGTTGAAGATAAAGGGGAAAATTATCGTTAGATCGAATCGTAAAATTTGTCCTTTTTTCCTTCGTTTTCTACCGTACCTCGTTGGAATCAATGGCTTCGCGAGACTGCGGATTGTAAAATAAATTGAAAATCCCCTTCCGTTTTCGCTTTTTCAATTTTCAAGTGTATATATTGTATTAAAAAAAATTTCAATTGAACGTAGCCGTGGTTGCATCGGTGAGATTGGGAATAGCGTCCCCAGTGAATAATCCAGTCTTCGATCATTGCCGTCGATTCAATAACGAGCAAAAAAGTATCGAATAAAAAAAAAAGAACTTTTGCTCACAGTCGGTTGGAGTTTCAAAACCAACATACCCATGCACGCGAACTCACGCTTTTATTTGTGTAAAAAATAGAAAAAAAAAAAACCACGGGCGACAACGCCGGTGCGAATCCTCCCGAGATTTTAGCGCTTTTTTACACCCCCCCCTCGAACGAATCGCGTACAAGCGCAATTACTCGATCGCCGCAGTTTTTTCCGCCTCCCCTGCACACGGCGTCCGGCAAATAAATTACCCGCAAACGAGATAGCGCTTAGAGCATATACATATATATAGACACATGTGCGTAAAGGCTGAGTTATCGGACGTTTAATTGTTTCCGCGGGCCGCCCGAAAATCCACGGGTGCGTGTTTTGCTGTCGATCGACGAGTGCTGGAGGGGGTCGCTGTTGTTACGGGAAACAGCAGCTGTGGCTCTCTGCACCTATGCGTGCGCCCCGTCGTATATAAGTACACCATACTATACAGCCCTCGGTCCCAATGGGGCCCTCATTAAGCCTCGGGGAAATAATTTACGGTTTCCGCGCGAGAGCGTAATGCCCGCCTGTCTGCCGGCCTCTCTATTTATGGAGGACGACTGAAGTGGACTGTGGGTAGAGGAAAAAGACAGCCATGACTGGGAAATTGAGAAAAATTGGTTCGCCTCGCGCGTGTGTGTGTACGCGCACGTGGGACGTAGATCCTTTCGTACTCTTTTTTTTTTTTTTCTCTCTCGTCGACGTCGCGTACAGGAAAGGAGAATGAGTCAGCGAAGGAAAGTAACGGAGATATACGACTGCTGGTCACGAGGGCCTTTTTTGCCCCCCCCCCTTTTTATTTTTTGTATCAGCGTGCACGAGAGTCGTTTTGTATTTTTCGTTTTCAACGAGCTTAGAGAGACGTCGGCTGGCTAATACGTTTCAATGAGCGAGAGAGAGCTTTCGTCCAACCACGGCTATATTTGGAGAGACGGTCAGCAGCAGCAGTGGTGAAGTAATTGGTATTTATATTTATAGAGCTGTCGAGGAGTATTGACCGAAAAGGGACCATTACCGACATGCGGGGGAGGGGAGGGGGACCTCTGCGTTTTCGATGGTCGTTATGTACGACCGGATGATACTCTGTGGATTAAGAGGACGGTTTCGTTTGGTCTTCGCGCCCGCATTGGCTTAGCCTGAACATAATGCGGCTGTTCGACTCGACGGGCAACGTTATATTATTCGAAAAAAAAAAAAAAAGTTTCATAACATATGTCTGATGTCACTAGGAGTGCGCTTATTGTCTCCACCCACTAAATCTGCAATTTTGCGAGCCCAGTCTATTAGTATAATACGTTATAATATTATTAAACGTAGTGTCTACACTTTCCTACATTACGTTGGTCCTTACGTGGTGGTCCTCAGTTCGCTGATGACATTTTCCTGAATTTTTAGACTATTCCATCGTAAGAGAAATCTACGATCACTTGTGGGTTTCACCAAATTCTTCCCTTGAGTTCAGCTATCGATTATTTGTCACAATCTCACATACTCCCTCTTTTCCCACTATAAAAAAAAAATCTTGAGGTAAAAGTGTAAAATTTATTGTTTCATCATATTTGTTGGAAGTAAATACGCTCAGCAATATTATTTATGTGTAAAATACGTGAATAAATTTTGATAAAACGTTGGGATGAATTGAGCACTTTGATCCTTGACTAAAGAGAAAATCGACGAAATGTATTGAAACTACCGTACATCGATCAAGCCGAGAAAATTCAATGAAATTGCGAATTCAAAAGCATCAAAGAGCACGTAATACAATCACCAGGCGGGAAGTTCGGGGAAACAGTCGACCCCTTCGAAAAGCGATCTCGAACAATTTGGAAAAGATTAAGACGAAGGAGAGTGGAAAAGTGAGGGCTTTTTGCTCTCCCCCTTTGATTCTCGAAATTAAATAATAAACGCACCGACATTAACATGATTTACCGTGCTAATGCACGCGCCAGCCGAGTTGGGAACACCTCCTCCTCCTCCGCGAGCTTTATACATATACCCATGTCTGCGCCGTACTACTTCTATCGCTCGGGTGTACACCTCCTCCGCTTTTTTTTTTTTTTTTTTTTTTTTATGCCTCTCCTCCACTCCCCGTCATCGTCTCTATGGTAATTCCTGTCGTGCTCTTCCCTCCCGCTTCACCTCCGGAGGAATTAATTTCCCCGCTGCGGAATTGTTTCGCGCTAAAGTGACTTTTATTAAGCGATTACTGCCTCTCTCGCTCCTCTTTCAGAAATTTTCGTTAATACACTTTTCCGTGTACGGCTAGCAAGACCCTAACTCTCTTTTTTTTGGAATTTTCAGGAAAAATCTGTTGTATCATTGTATGAACAAAAAAAAGCATCGTCACACACAGCGTGTAGAGCCATCTCATTTGATTAAACTACTGGGGATACACACGGCGAGAATTTAATAGCCGCTCACGGGCGAGGGAAATCGAAGCCGACGCGTTTGATTAACCGTATCGTATATTATAACGAGCGATCGCGTATCCGATGATATACGCAATAATCTCTCGGAAAATCGACACCCGTCAAACAAAGTGCTTCGGGATTTAATTTTTTAAATATTTCTCCTGTTACAGGTGGATGATCGCTGCTTTGACGACGGCAACATGAGTTCGCGCACGGAACACACGCAGTTAAAGGTACGTTGCTTTTTTGTTATGTAAAGCCATAGTGTTAGAAATTTTTTTACCATTCCCCATGTTTTGAATGAAACCGAAAATGCACACCCGTATGTGCTCCTGTAGTTGCGAGTCGCTTCTCCTTTCAAGTAACGCGGAAGTTACGATTTTGTAAAAATGCTACTGCAGCACTTTGCAAAAAAAAAACGGAGGGTATAACCAGTATAGGGTGTTAAAACCGATGTAATAGACAACGCTGAAAGGGAAGATAACATTTTTATCATCGTAAAGCAAACAAGAGCTGAGGGTCCCGTAAAATTTCCGAGATATCGGCATGAAAGTTATCGCCGGGGGACAAAGAGGCTTCAACGGTAAGCCCCGTACGAACGGACCATTATTACGAAATTCACGCGAGCAAGTAGTATTTTATTCCCACGGACAGCGTGATTCCAAACACGAGGGTGAAAATTTTACGAGGGACCGAGAATTTTTATGACTCGTAATAAAAACATGCATCCGATCTTAAAGTCCCCTGTTTTGTTGTTTATACGTACTATTTTTAAGGAAATAGAGAACCTACGATCATCGATGTAATTGATTGCGCTCAACGTATGCTCAAAGTGATATTTCACCCCGACAATTATCGTCTCCCCCATAACCATCGTTACTACGAGTTCATAACTCACTCGAAAACGTCAATGCACATAAATTACACCGCAAAACGGACGTCGGGCGATAATCTTAACAAATTACCCCTTCATAATTGCGTTAAGCAACTTTGACGTTTTTGCAACAACCCACACTGAGGCCTCGCCTCTATATACACACACACTCACTCAGCTCTCTCGAACTCTTGCAGGTACAGGGAAGAGGGTGGACGCGTTGAAAGTAATTTAAACTTTGCGCCCTTTTCAAAACCCATCAGCAGCCAAACACACCCTCCTCTGGGCTTTTAGCAGCTCCAATTACAGTGCATATTGATTATAAGTTCCCCTTTCCTCGCCCCGCACCCCCTTGCTTTTCGCCGTTTCCTTCCGATACCCTTGAAATTAAACGAAAGAGCTTTTACCTATCGAGTTTCATTACGCTTTCCGGAAAAGCAGGTCGAAAAACAAGCACGACTCCTGGCGCTGTATACTGCATACACCACTGGCCGCGACAGAAACGTCAAACGCAGAGCACCTGAATTAAAAGGAGAAACACCCGCAACTGGGAAAAGTAGGTCGAAGTGAAAAACATTTCTGCCCCCGCTCGACCTCTTCCACAAGTACACTCGCAGAATCTCGGAAGAGCCACGAAAGAGAAAAAAAAAATCACTGAAAAGCAAGCATTGGCTCACCGCGTGCAAAAAACTCCACCCCTCCCTCCTGTTACACGGCGCAGTGCAACACGTAAGGAGAAAACAATGCTCGTCCGTGGGTGCATTGTTACAAATCCAAAAGACCAACAGCGAAGATGTGTATAGAGAGAGAGAGAGAGAGGAGAATGCAGGAGGAAGCGAACAGCTCGGGGCGTCGCGTTGTCGATAACACCCGCGCTTGCAAGCTCCTCTCCCCTTTCCCGAGCACGGCATTGTCGTCGCCGTCCGGGGAATTTCGCCTTTTCTCGCCCGCGGCGTGCAGAAGCTCCTCCGCACAGCTACGCCTGGCTATAAACACGGCGATAATCCGGTATCAAGGAAGGAACGCGGTGTATTGTACCCGCGGCTCCAAGTTTCCAGCACCTGCACGTATACGCTGTACAACGCGTATACATGTATGGGTATGAGCATCGGACGCGGGGGTGCTAGGTCCGGTGTACACAACAGACGGGTGCCCTCCCTTGATTTATATACGGCTCGTTAATCCGCGAACTTGCCGGGCTGTGTGTGTGTGTGTGATACCTACGAAGAAGTATATATGTATAAGGGGAGCAAAGAGGCGGGTGCACGGGATCCTCTTTAACGCCGGGGCTCTGGCTGCTTTCATCCGATGCAGCGTGCGTACGCAGCGAGCGTCGTGGCTCGGAAAACGAGAGATGGAGAAACTGAGGAGGAAATCCGATGAAAAATCCCGGGGATTTATCGCTGCCGCTGGCTATATATATGTGTATATATGTAGGTACGGAGTCGCGTGCGATGAAAGAAGAGTACGGGACAGGGATGAAAGCGCGTATAGGCTTTGCGCTGCGGTCGTGCAAAAAAAAAAAAAAAAAAAAAAGGAAGGGAAGGTCTGCTTTGGATCAATTTCCTATTTCGCTCGGTGCCATATACCCTTTCCCCGTCTTTTTCCCAGCAAATCCTGCTTAACTCCGCTGCAGTCCAACTCCCGCCTCTCTTCGGTGCATTACTGTTTCCATGAGATTCGATGCCTTTTCGCTGCTGCGAGAGCTCACTTGGAAGATTTCATTTTTTTTTTTTTTTTCTACTTCTACTTCAGCGAATGAAGATTTTTCCTTCTCGTGATTAAATCAAGGGTATCTATGCGCGTGATGCGGGCCATCCAGGAGCTCTCTGTGGTTGTTTTGCTTTAGTTAGTGAGTATAGGTGATGTATTTACATCGGCGGCTCAATTTTTATTAAATGAATCATTTACTGATAATAGAATTGTCGAGTTTTCATTTTATTTCCAGCGTATACGAGTCAACATAAATTTTTCCGACTTTCATCTCGGAACAGGTTCTACAAAGCCGGTCGTTCCTACCGACTCGATACTCACGCGAGAAAATTGTAAAAAATTTCTCAGTGTGCCCTCGTGTGTTATTTTATTCGGCACGTAAGTGATATTTCATCATTTTCATGGCTCTCAATGTACGTGCATAATTACGAGCTCGTATGTATGCGATATCCTGGTAGTTCTCGGACCACGCCCCGAAAGTATCTGTATACACGCTTATCTCGATCTCGCCACGACGTCCCAAGCTTTTAACATCGTAGGTACACCAGTGTAAAAGTGTCCGAGCAAGCGAGCGTTGTTCGCTGGAAACACTCAAACCCAAAGAACCTAATTAAGCTCAAAGCCGGCTGACTTGGAAGTATAGGTGTGTTATATACACCATGATATAGGTACAGCACACATCGTTTGGCTGGGTCCGCCCGAGGCGCCGCTTGTCGTCTCAGCAAACACGAGTGTGTAGTCTCTTTCCTGGACTCTTTGCTCTTCTTTCTTCCGCTAAAACTTAGCACCATCGGCCAACGCAAACTCTGCTGCAACGCGCGGCGCTTCTGATGATGCAAGAGGTCTCAGAAAGCGGGTCAAGTGAGTTTGCGCAACTAACGCGTCAAAGGATTGATGTTGGCGTTTCTCTAATTTCCCTTGTTTTTTATTTTATTTTTTTTTTTTTTTTCCTCCACACTCCCGCCTGTCCGCCCGACGTGAGAATTATCCTACCGACAGCTGCCATCGTAGAATTTTCTCGCGTTTTGCACCGGTAGTTTGGTCTGTCTGCAACTGCTGTCGAGCTCCATCGGAAATATTTGACGCTTTTATTTCACACGGGAAAAATCCGAAGGATATATATTTTTATATTTCCTTCAACTTGCCCTTTTTTTATTGTCCTTTCACTTCTTTTCACGGGAAACTCTAATCCGCCGTTCCTTCAATACATTTCTCGTGATCACACAACATATATATGTACTTAGGAAAGAGTCTATACACACACTTTGATCCCCTCGCGACGGCAATTATTCAAATGCGCGTCGATAAGAATCAGGGCTACGTTCGTAGAGAGAGAAGAAGAAGAAGAATACGAAAGGCTCACGACTTTCACGCGGTACATAAAAGAGGAGCCGAGACGTGTTCTTCCTCCCATAATCTAGTCCGATCTGAGAGGAGAAGGAAGAAAAAGGGTCTATGGGTAACGGGAATAGAAAAGGACAGCTCGGAGGAGCTGAAGCGCCGGGGAAATTTAAGTTGATTTGGTTTTTCCTTTTCTCTCGCGCGCGCAAACTACGGCTTGGGCTACTGTCCTGCGGGCCGCTGTAACGCTGGGATTAATTAAAATACTCTCGTTTGAGTGCCTTTTCAGACAAATTTTCACTTTGCTCAAAAATAGGCTCCGACAATCTTTGTAGGGGTGAGGAGGACATTTTTAAAAAATCCCAATTGCGCGAATCCATTAAAACAGAGAACAAAAGAGCACCAGTTATCAAAAGCCCGCGATCGGAAACGTCAGCCGCAAATCGTGCCAACGGTGTCTACCATCAGCTTTTACAGCCGCACACACCAGACCTGGAAATTAGGCTGTAGTAAAATCGACGATTGCTGGGCCACGATTTTTCCAGAATGTTACTGGTGTATTTTATTATTAGGGGGATAGAGCGTCTGTTCCTTCTTATCGCTTGCTCGCCCTCGTAAAAGGCGCGTCGCTCGGGAAGCCGTAAATGGCGAATACATCGGGCCATTGTCGCCCTGCGTCAGCTCATCGCAAAGGTGCAGAGTCGTATGCTCCCTATATACGTTGCTTGCGTGGTTTTTTGCCTCCTTCTTGTTTTTTCCAGTGTTTTATTTTTTTCATCGATACGTCGAGCCTCCCGAAGCTTCCGGGCAATCGAAACTAATCGATGGAACGTACATGATACTCCGGCTGGGGTTGTAGGAAGCACTTTTAAATCCTAACACTTGTTATCAAGCACAAACGAACTGAAAGAAAAAAAAATGTTATTTTAACTTGAAAAGTATTTCGCACGAGAATATGTTATACGTGAGAGTGTGTGTGCAAAATCTTGCGTGTAAAAATATTATAGTAAGCATTGATCAATCAGCATACCATAAAAAAAGGTTGAATAAACAAAAAGTACAAATTTTTTAAGTGGATATTAGTTAAATATTCAATTCCTATTATGGATTTTACGAAATTCCTCTGTGTTCGAATCGAGTTAAAATATTTGAGCCAAAATATTTATAGTGTCAAAATTCTATCACGCAAGCTCTATAGCGCTTTGTGTGACTTGCAGCCTAACAGTCATACACAACCTTCTCGAACCTTTCACATGATTTCTTTCCTCCAACCCGTGCAAAACCGTCCGCTCATCCACTCTCTATACTCGAGCTATTTATAATCTTTTCAAGAAATAATTAATCTAGAACATGGCAGCTCGCCCGCTCGTAATTCTTCTTTTGCTCGGATAGAAAAAAAAAAAAAAAAAAAAAGCAGAAAGAAATTAGCGAGGCAAAAAGCTCTCGCGTAACGAGATGTTATACAGTCGAGACAAGCGGGCCAAGGGGTGCTTGGGGGGTAGGAAGGAGGTTGAATAACAAAATAAAAACGAGAGAAAAGGACGAGACGAGCAGAAGCAGCCTGGAAGATATCGGACGTGAAATCAAAAGTCGCAAGAAGAAGAAGAAAGTACAGAAGCTGGCCTGCAGCAGCGGGCCGGCATCGACACAAAGAGTTTGCACCAGCTTCGCGCTTCACGCCAGCTTGCGCTTTAACGCTGTAGAGATCCTCCCCTATACACACGTACAATATACCGTACAGCAGAGCCAGGGAGGGTGCAAGGAAGGGGCCTCCACGAGAAGATGACGCTGGCTGCGGGCGTTTTATCAGGCGCACTCGGGCGTCTCTAAATATGCCGCTGCTGCTCCCAGGGAGATAAGAGGCTTCCCGAGATACCTCTCTCTGATGCTCTGCTTACGCCGTGTATACGTATATGTATATACCTTTGCACTGTGCAAAATTTACTGGCTGCAACGCGCGCATTCGGCCCTGCTTTCGTTTCACACCGAATTTGGGAGGTCCCATTGTCTTGGGAAGATTGTCGTCGGATATTCAGTTTTGCCCTCGGAATCGCCGGTAATTTCGAGTTTAATGAGGATTTCGTTCCTTGCTCTTTAACGCGCTGGGATTTGATATTTCGTTTGTTAATTTCTACTGCCAACTGTTGGTAAATCGCTTTTGACGTATACATATATACTCTTAATTGTTTAGATTTACGTGACACGAGATAGGTACGTGGGAGCGAAATTTCATGCTTGCGTGTTTCAAGGTGTCTCGTTAAATTTGCACAAGCCTCAAAAACTCAAAGGGGAAACAAAAAAAAAAGTTGTGGAATAACAGAACGGAGGACGAGGGAAAAATTACCGACGAGCTCCCGTGTAAGCCCCTGCTTGATCCAAATTCGTCTGAGCCTTTCTGAAAACACTACCACCCCGTCGGCGACCCCTCTCCCTCTTCTGCATTTTATAACCACCAAAGTAGACGGGTGTCACCAACCAAAGTGAAAGAGAAAGAGAGAAATATGTGTATACATACGTCTCACACCCCTTTTGCCTCCGTCGTACACCCTCGCGTGCAAAGTTACGTGCACCGACTCCGGCAAGTAGCGGCAAAAGTGTCAGCGGCCCTCAAATTTCGCGCCTCAGCCTCGTCCTCCCCGGCATCCTTTCCTCGGGGAAATTCTCGGGAGATGAAAAACAGAGCAGGGAATTCGGCTCTACTGCTCCGCGCTTTAGCGTCTCCTTTCTGCCGGCTTTTCCGGTAGAGCTATTAAATTTATGCGCGGACGCAGTCAGACGTCGTGGGAGGGGGAAAAAAATAAAGAGCAGCGCAAAGGGGAGTGGCCGCGTCTGGTACACCAATGCAAAATATGTATAGACATATAACCTGTTTGTTATTTCGATGCGAAGGAAAGAGAGAGAGAGAGAGAGGGAGAGAGTGTCACGTAAAAGCGATACGGGGTTGGTCGGAGGAACAATTGGTAGACCAGTAATTAACCACCTCTCTCGCGCTTCTCTGTCAGTTTTTGCTGGTATATTAATTAAAAGTTTGTACCCCAGATTTTTCAACAATTTTTTTCAAGCACCTTCTGCCGTTTGGTTTTATTTTACCACTTACTCTTGCTGGCGTAAAATTATCATCTGTGTGGGTTATTAAATTTCATTGCTATATACGCCGTGGTAATGTATCTACTCGAACGAAATGTCATTTGTTTCCACGTGTATATAACGCGGAAAAGCAGTAGTATAAATAATTAGGTGTGGTGTGTAATGAAATTTTGAAATATGACTTAATCAAATGTTTTCTCGTGCTCTAATTGGAGAAATAATTTTCATTCGCGCAAGGTATGACATGGCTGCAAATTGTAAATTTAAAAGATACACACATTACCTGCGAGTAATTAGCACAGTTGGTCCATCGAGTTCGCATGTAGGTGTGAGCTACTAATTTCGAGTGTGGAAATTTTTACCTGCGATTTTCAGGCAAGTCATAATTACCGCATGATTATTGTTACAATCAAAATGAAACGTGCATTCGGCCAACGCAGAGGAAAACTGGTTACCAGCCCTTTTAGCGTCAAAGTAACTTATTCGCAAGCGAGGCTCATACGCTTCATTTTTTTTTTTTAATTTTCCAACAAAGTGAGTTGGCTCACGCAAATACGTATTTTTATTAAAAACTCGCTATAGAGGTTTCCAAAGTCAAGGGGAGCGAAAACTTTTTTTTTCAGTAATACTCTAAGCGCTCGGACGTGCTGAGTTTGTTTGGCTAACTTTTCACTCTGATGGTCGATTGAAATTTCGAAAATTTTTAAATTTAAACCCATCGCTCTGGTGAATAGTATAGGAATGGGTATGTATGAAAAACATATCATCTTTATCGTCCAATGTGTATTATACCTTCGAATACAACGCGTAAATGTTGTTCAATATAAATTATAATAATAATAACAACAATGTCATTCACAATATATTATCATATTAATAAGAGAACGATCACCGCGACTATTATCATTGCCATTATTCCTGTTATTCGAGCATGACCACCACGGCCAAACACACACACACACGCGCGCGTACATAATATATTCTCTCTGTTTTGAATCTGCGCAATGTATTGTACCATAGAGGACGGCATCGCGTGTTCGATAAATTTTCATGCATAATAATTCAACTCGTTGCCGCGGTGCTGTGTGGTCGCGTTATTAAACGCGAAAGAGCGACGACACAAAAGACACACACACACAGTTTCGCTCACCCCCAACCTCCCCCGCCCCCCTTTCCGTACAGGTACCTATTGTTCTTTTCACTCATCACGGGCTTTTAAAATTTATTTCGCGCGTGCTTTTTTCCATTTATTCATTTATTTACCCGCTTCTCCTCTCTGCTCTCTGTCTCTGGGGGGCATTAAAAAAAAATGAAAAAAAAAAAAAAAAAAAAAACAGCACGAGAACAAACGAAACGAGTGTGCGCGTAGCGTGTGTTTTGGCTCGTGGAAGCGCCACCGTTTTCACGGGTTCCCTTTCGCTCTCTCGTTTTTTTTTCCATCATGCCTGTCGTCGTTGTGTTTTCGTTGACGCGACAATGACGAGGGTGGAAAAGCTCGAGCTTTTGTCGCGCTGAGAATTTTTTTTCTCCTCCTCCCTGGCAGGCTCGTGAGTAAATAAAATAAATGTCGCGGCGAGTGGAGTACAACGGCGGGGAAAAAGAGGCGAACGCTCTGCTGCACCGTGACGCGAGATGATGAGGCGCCTGTACCGTCCACGTTGGAATAACACCGGGAACAGAGAGCCTTTTTAGCGGACGGCGCTCCTTGGCTGTTATTCCGTGACTTTTTGCGCCAAGCGTTCGAGGCTCTCGTTGGATGTATAAATAGATTTTTTTGTCTCGATGGGAAGTAGGTACTTTGGTTTCAGGGCTACGTGCTGACTGACGATTGGTGCCATACTTTCACAGACACAGATACGCCCACGAGTCGGCTGTTACTTATTTTTTTATTCTGACGTTGAAGGCAATTTTTACTCTTTTTTCCTCATTTGTTGATTAAATAGCTTAATAATTTTCGAATAAAAAAGTAAACGATCGAAAATCAATAATAAAGAGAACTAGACCCATGTGGGCTCACTGTCTTCGATTCAAGAGATGGTTTTTGGGCAAAGCATCCTCGTTTTTTTTTGTCGTGCGAGTAATAATCCACACATAGTTATGGCGTAAATTACCGTATTTTCAGGAGTGGGCGACCGTTCCCCGCTCTTTTTCCGATCCGTCTCCACAAGCGGCGACCCTCACCCGAGCTCGGCTGGCGCAGTATATTTACGAACTTTCCGCCGTATTTCTGTCACCGCGACGACCCGAACTTTGATCGTTTATCAAAATTTCAAACGGACAAGCGGTAATTTATTAACTCGCGCTAGTTACGCGTCGCAACCGCAGTGCGATATTCGTACCAGAGAGAGGGATGCTAATTAAGAGACCTGGCCGCGCACGCTGTACAGGGGCGAAAATTTCGACTCGCCCGAGTTTTTCAAGACATGCACGGGAGAGAGGCCATTGTTGCCTTTTGTTCTCCAGCTAGTTTTCAACGAGCCGCAAAGGTCCCCATGAATGATGCATAAACTTTTGTTCTCCGCAAGAATGTACGTGATGAAAATTTTTTTAGCGTCACCGCTGCAACGGGTTGCGTTGAATTCCTTTGTGCTCGTAAAAAGCAAACCCAATTTTTCCATATTGACGGAGTAATAATAAAGGACCCACTCAAGTGATGGGAGGAAAAAAGTTTCTGCCCTACACTCGAGCTTGCAGATAAGAAGCACATAAAAATATAGTTCGAAAGGCCATTACCGTCGCATCTCGAAAAATCAACCCTCTCACCCCCGAAAAAAAAAAAGAAACGTGAACCAAGATGAAGAAAAGGAAGGTCGACAGCGAAACTCGCCGGAGTTTCCGTTCCCTAACGAGCGAGTGAGCTTCCGCGTGTGTATATATATACGCGCGAGAGAAAAAACGCGCCGGCGGGATACGTGTACATAATAAGACCTCCGGTATTTGCATCGACCGAGGCGCGAAAAAAAAAAAACGAGCCCACTTCAAAACTCCGTCGACAACGACGCGAAATAACCACCAGGATAGAGAGGGAGCCCTTTCATCAAAAGCTAATGAAGTCCTTAATGCCATGCCTCGGCTGCTGCTTCTGCCGGCGTGATAATAAACCGGGCAAAAAGCCAGCGGCAGCTTTTCTTTGCTTCTTCCTCATTTTTTTCTTTTCCTTTCTTTCCCTCCCCCTTTTTTCTACTTTCATGAGAGCCACGCGAGTACAGGCTCTTGTGTATACCTTGGCACCCGATGTCGATAGTAAGAGTTGGAAGGGGGGGGAGGCCTGCAAAATTTGTGGTGTACGTGACGCGTTTAATTGCTCGAACTGTAACAATCAAGCGCATTGCTGAATGCTCCTTTACGTGTCTCTATGTGCACATACATGTATGCACGTGTGATTACAGATACGTGCACCTGCGCACTCGGTGCACTGATGAAACGTCGCGTTAATGATGATAATTACTCGTCGGAGCGCAATTGTCGTGTGCTCCGCTGCGGTGTCTGATTCAATTTTCATATACCGAGTATTTAGACGTTTCGTTAAAATTTAATTATCGCGTTTCGAGGTATTTTTGTATCGGCCAAACAAAGAGGTCGTATGCGCCAAGAATATATTTGAAAGCAAATTATTGCTCTGCAAAACCAATTTTCCAGTCCTACTGTTGAACTATCCTCCCTTTCGGGTCCATCATCCGGTGCACAGTAGCATTTATCGCCCATATAGAAAATCGAAAAAAAAAAGAAAAATCAATTATCGAAAAATAACTCTTCCACGCCGATGTTCGTCCCCCGCAAACACACGTTGTCGACATTCCCAATCCTTCTTCGGCTCGCTGGCCGCACAATTTTCCCGTCGCGATATTCCATGCATATGCACACTCCACTCGATGTACCAAACGCGGGTCACGAGCTCGTTCCGGAGGAATTGATTTAAAAAGAGACGAAGAGAAAAAAATCAACAACAACAACTGTAGCAAACCTCCCTTCCTCCCTACGGCACACTATAGACACAACACAACAGCAGCCGTGGATATACCCCATGGAGCCACTGCGCCTCTCTCTTTTACCCTTTTTGATCTAAAGACTCGCGTGCAGGGTATCCTCGTAATGGAGATGTGTCGTCCTTTTATTGTTATCCATTTTACAACAGGCAGAGGAGCTAGAAGTCTGGGCTGTGACAGAGTCGTTTCATCGACTGCAGTGGCGTATCGGAAACTGTTGGGGCACAAAAAACATGCACCTTTGACGTCGACGGAACAGGACTTTTGTTCGATGTCCCCTACATATTTGTAAAAAGCTTGGTGCTGAATAGCTCGTCGTGCGCGTAATTACAAGCACACAATCGCAGAGGCTCGAACAAAACCAGCGACTCGAGAAACGATTCTTAAACAACCGAAAAACAAAGGAGCGAAAACAACAGCGGGAAAAATTGACGACTGCATTATTGAGGAAGAGGAGAAAAAAAAAGGAAAGAGAGCTCTTTAAATAAACCTCAGCGCACAATGCCACGGCCCTCCTGCCGGTCGTCGCGTTACAACTCGATAAGCACTGGCCCTCTTTTTTTTTTTACAAGCACAATAACGGCGTTTTGGGAGAGAAAACAAATAAGGGAAGCCGGAGTGACGGAGGCAGGTGATGGGGCGGGACCAAAGACGCGTACGCCATAGTGTTCCGAGAAATCGGTCTCACGTGCACGCAGTGAGGATCCAGCGCGTGCAACGGCACAATAGCGCGAGCGGTAAAGTCGGTAATCAGACGACGCTAATACAAGCGTCGCTCGTGCGACCAAACAAGCGTGAAACCAAAGCACACGGTTATTACGACTTTATGTACACTCGCGTGACGACGTCTTACGATCAGCGAGGGGTCTGCTCTGAAAGAAAGAGGGACGGAGCAGAGTCCTCGAGGGCTCGGTTGTACGCGAGTACGGATGTGTGAGAAAAAGCCGAGTGAGAGCTTTCAGCGCCCGTATATAAGTATGTGTATAAGGTTATACATATAGTGTCTCTTGTACCCTGTACACCCAATTACGTAATTACCCCGGCAATTACAGAACAGTGCGAAAATAGGGGGAGAGCGAGAGACGCTCTGTAAGTTGATTGAGCCGGTCGGGGGGGACAATCGCTCTGGCAATTCTTCCGCTCCCGCGTCTTTTCTTACCTTCGCTCGTGTGTATATATATATATAAGTCCGTTTCCTTTTTTTTTTTCTGTCTCTAGTTGCGTCTGTGACTTTTTCCCGGCTAATGTCGCCTGTAATTTTCACAGGGAACGAATACGAAATTTTTATCCTCAAGTTTGCAAATTCCCGAGTGTTGAAATGCATTTCGAGAATAACCCCCAAGCTAGCTTGATGTTAATTTAGGGTGGGATATAATTTTAAGTGCAACGCGACGCTACGCGACTAATTTGCACATTTTATTTCTGTTTCAGGTGAGTTTCAACTTGTTCCCCGGTGGGTTTCGCCGAAACTGTACTCGTGAGTGGAAACCAAAAATTAATACAACTATTCACAAAACGCACACGCTAAGCCACACCTTATTGACCGACTATAAGTGCAGGGACGCGTAAAAAAAATAAGTTAATCAAACCTCCATCGGAGGAGGCTCGCCGTCCAGAAACAAGAACAAAAACGAGGGTCCCTCTGGCAAATCAGCTTTTCCCCCCTCGAGCCCCGACCGGACAATAATCGCGCGAGCGCTTCATTATTCGATTTTCGAGAGGCGGAAATAACGGAGCCCCCTCCCTGGCTGCGGAACGTAATTACGGAACTGGAATCACGCCTGGGTGGAATTATCGGCTGGTGGAAAGACGTAAAAACAAGGGGGCGCCGATAAAAGGCCTCACCTCCGTACGACGTGGAAAAAGCGGGTGGACCCCCCGAGGGGGAGGGATTCATCTCCGATTTGCATCGCGTGTACGGAGAATCGATGATTTACTGTAAAACAAAAAAAAAAAAAAAAACGGGGCAAGAAGAAAAAGTAGTCGCGACAATGGGACGAGAAAAGAAGAATCGGTGGGTGATGTATAGCTGGACGGACGGACGGACGGATGGAAATTTCCGGGTGCTCGGTGATGCGGGAAAATGCCGATTGGCAATCGAGCGCAATGAGCCAATATTGTGTCCTATACGTCGCGGTCGGCGGTCATTCTCGCGAAATCAAAAATCCTCAATTGACGATCCAGCGACGGATTTTGCAATGCAACCCAACAAAAGTTCGTCACCCTCGCGAATTCAGATCAAAAATACACCGCTAAATCATCCGGAACGAGGGGGGGTACAGTGCCCATGTAGTTTTCAAGCGCATTACAATGATCGTCTGTTTACCAGCAGCCGGGAGAGCAGTTCATAACACGCGGGTGGAGGAAAAAAGGGTCAGGGAAACTATTCATTCGGTGCACACAAGTGGTAAGAAATATACGTCCAGCAGTTGAAAGAAAAGAGCCAGGGATATGTACCCATAAATATTTCGAAGCGCGGGAAGGGGGAAGTACATGTATATACACATGCAAAATGCGGGAAACGTAATACAGGGAGAGTAGACGCGTGAATTTTTCCCGAGAGCCGCGAGTTCGACCGGCAGCCATTCGTTACGCTAGAGGAAATCGTCGTTTTCTCTATACGTCCCTTCTTCTCCTTCTGGCGTCACGACTGGCTTGTTGTCGCGCACGGGGTTACTCAAAATCTTGCCCGGCTTCCGGTCTTTTCACGCGCTCACGTGGCCACACGCGACTCTGATTTATAGCCCTGTTTGTACGCCCTCTCACCCGAGCAGCGCGGTTTTATGTGGCTCGTGGCTAGTTTTCTCTCTCCAGGGCGTGTTTTTTTCATTGCCGTGCTTTTTTTACGACTGGTGAATGCGGTGTGCGAGGAGATCCTCGAGTCACAGACCTCCGTGTGCTCCGTTTATGGCATTAGTTTTTATTTTGCATGAAAATGTTCAAACGAAAGCGCTTGCACCCCCAACCAAGCCAATTAACCAAGCTTTGAAAAAAAAATACAACTCAATATCAATACTTGAACGTCAAACAGTGGTATATGGATGGTTGATAGCGCGAGGCGTTTCTCCTTCATTTGCTGAGAAAATACGTCCAACCACTCGCGCGATATTTCCCAAGCGCACACACCCGTACAGTGAAAATACTGTATTTTCCGAGCGTATTATTTATATGCGCGCACGCGCGTGCAAACAATTTCCAGAATCGCAGCCGAAAGTTATCGAGAGCATCAGCGTTAATTAACGCTCGCAACAGCTGCGCGAAAAAAAAAAACTAGTATCTCCTTGCCGTGCCCCGATACTTTGGCGTAAATATTTATGTTTACTCCCCTCCCTGGCGAAACTCGGGCAGTGCAGCTGAGCTTTTCCTTCGCAAGCTCTGCCTCCTCGAAAAGTGGAAAAGTCCACCGCGTGCGTATAAAAGTTGAAAGTCTCTATTTGGATATTATTACTTATATACGCGCGGGCGTTGTTTTCGCAGAGGCGCGCCGCTGAAAATTAAAGTCGGGAAAAAGAGGTTGGACGCGCGTAAGCAGCACCGAAAAAGCTCTCGAAACTTTTTTAACCAACTCGTTTATTGCGAGCGAAGACAACTGTTTCCCAACCAGGGGGTGCTTCTTCGTTATGTATACACCGGGAGTACCGCGCAAAAGTGCAGCTATTCCAACACTCGCCTTTCTTTGTTCCGCGAAGGCCGACTCGTTTGCGCGAAAGCTCGTTGCGCGTCCCTTTGACGGGGCCCTCGATTATTGCGCGTTTCCCCTTGAACTCGCGGTTAAACTGTAATTGGAATACAGTTACACCCCGCGTGAGACTCTCGAGTTTCTTTTTTTTTGCCCCCCTACAGTTTCACGCCCGGAGCTTGCAAGCTCGTTAGGGTTTCACTTTCGAGAAAACGAGAAAACTCCCCACGTGGCATCTGATACTTACGTCGGCGTGACTTTCGCAAACGCATTGTAAACTACCGTTTGATATACACCAGCCTTGTACGGCCGCTTCTCAAACAAGTAGTAACTATACATACAATGTAGAAACAAAGTCCGTAGCGGAACACGCACGCGTGCATCCGTTCTGCTTCCCGCTGATGCGTATACGCGACCCAAAGTAAATTCAAAGCGCATTTCTCTCCGAAGCGGGGATGAAAATAAAAATCAACAAACGCCAAGCTCGAAGATTCGCACGCGGGAGGCAAACAATACCCTACCGCATATTGGGTGTATGTATACGTGGAGCAACTTTTCGACAACGCCAAAGCTACTTCCTTCCTTTGGCGCGCACACACACGCGTCCGAAACTCTAAACTGCTGCTGTTGCACGCAATATATATGCTCACACTGCACCCACAGCGTTCACGCAGTTGCAGCTAAAACTTTGCGTATACAATATACAATAATAACACAGAGAGAGCCGGCAACTCGGCACGCGAGTGCAGTAGACGCGCGAGCAGCCTGATTATGGTAACACCGGCTGCTGGTGGTCCTTTCCTCTCCTCATAATTTTCAGCTCTACAGGGCCAATTTCCGCCACCCGACCGCGGACTCCCTTCCTCTTTGCTTATATGTACATACATATACGTACACAGCGCTGCACGGACAGGGAAAATAGGAAGTGGTGTTTCCTCGACGAGGTATTACACAGAGGATCGTTTCGATTACCTTTCCACTCGCCTTTCCGCGCATTTTGAACGAGCCTTTTACTTACTCCCGGCACAATAATTGAAACGCGCCAGAGTTCAAGCTCTCCCGTCTTCTCTTTCGCGTTGGCTCGCAAGTTTCTTCCCTCTTTGCTTTCAGAGATACTTTTTGTCTCCCCTCGTTGCTCGTTCGACTCCTTCCATAATGAAATCGATCGACCTTTTTTCTTCCCGACGATACTTGCGTATCAACAGAGCCGATCTCGTCAAGTCGAGCTCGCAATGGAGAAGACGATCGTATGGAAAATCACCGTCGTAAAGCCACATGGCTCTCCATTTCTCCCCTGTGCGCGTGTAATAGCACGACCTCTTATCTGTTCGTACTTTGCGTAATTACCCCCCGATACGCATCGAAGCGCGGATTATATGTACATGGTTATTGTATACGGCTTCTGGAAAAACTTTTAACACGCGAGCCCCGGGCGCGTCAAAGTTGGGCTTTTATTATCGTGGTCGCGAGTCGCATTTACGTGACAAAAATCTCGAGACGCGGCGCTTACGCGAGTGATTTATTTTTTCCTTCCACCCTCCACCTTTTTGCGACGGTGGAGAAAAAAAAAAAGTAGAACAGCGCGAGTTGGTAATGGAGCACGTGGCGGGAGGGAGTTAAGGAAAATCAGCATAGATGGTCGACTCGAGATAAGCAAGCAGTTTCAAAAAGCCACAGACGAGTGGCTTGTTTGTCGCGCATCGACGCGCGAGACCCTTTTTTTCCTCGATTTTACAGTATCGTACAAGTACTCTATGTGTATGTGCGACATCCAGGCACTTATACGTCTCAAAGCCGACATGTATATATTACACACGAGGAGGTAGGGGGTGGGAATTGAAACGCGAGGGGGGGGGAGAGGAAGTAATTAAAACCCGCAGCTTTCTATATTACAGTCGTACGTATCCGATAGGCCATATAGATTGCGCATGAATCCTTGAGTGCGTTTGAAACTCGCGCAAAAGAGTACGGATGAGGCTCTAGGATGATATGATGTTCGAAGAGGGAGAGAGAGAGAGATTCGGATTATTCAAATGGAGAGGATGCGGTGCAACTTTTGGTGGGGCCGTATATTTGGAGAGCTTAATTGCGTTCTGAATTATGAGCCGCTCCGAATGATGAGGCGAGGGGGGGGAGGCAGGGAGGGAGGTTTACCCCATGCGTCCTACTCGTTTCGCTCGCCCTGTATTGATTAGGAGCTTTTATTTTGACGGAAAAAAAACTCCCAGGGTACACTCTGACGAAAAGAGGTCCCTCTTGAAATTCAAGCCTCGCAAAAACTTGGATCAACCATGGGGCGAGGGGGGGGAGGATATCTAGTTGGTACATATCGCACGTGCGATCCGAAATTAGCGACTCGCCCCCTCCCCTGGTGTGCGTGGGGCCGGAAACACGCCAAGACTATAATGTAAGCTCCTGGTATATATATAAGTCTAGTGGAAGAAAAGGAAGAGAGAAACAGGAAGGACGAAGGTTATGAGGGAAAAACTAAAGGCGAGGCCCTTACGTATATATATGTATGTATGTTTGTGTGTACGAGCAGCCAGATTTATGGCTCGGATTTTTATGATCGTGCGCCGCGGCAAGTCTCTCGTTCCCCCCTTCCTCTACTTATGGCCGGTTCGGCAATAATTTCACCGGCGAGCCGCAGTAAATCCGCGAGTGCGCGACCAGCTGGGAATATTCGAGCGAGTGCATGGCCTCAGCTGTTCCTTTGATTGATTGATTAAAATGGGCCGCGTCGCGCCACTCGATTTGTCGCCCCCCCCCCCTTTTTTTTGCTTGTTCTCTTTTTTTCTTCTGCAACTTGGGCGCGAGTGCCACTCTGGTTCGACGGTGTGGCTGATCCCTTTCTTTCACTCCTTGGTTTTTCATGCACTTTTTTTTCTCACAGGGACCAACTTTCGGGTTTCTCAGTCCAGAGAGTCTTAAGGCCCGAGCCACTTGCGACACCCATTTCATTTTATTTAACCATATAAACATATTGTAACACCATACGGGAAAATTTTATTTGTTTCTCCATGAGTAAAATTAATAACTTAACTATCCAAACAGAGCTGGAAAAGCTTTACGACTCTTTTCATACATTCAAGTGCAGTCTTGATCGCTGGTATATGTACGTACTGAACCACAGGAACTCACTCTGCAGCTATAACTGCGTGTTATTATCAATTTTAATGGCACGCACTTTACGTGCACCAATCCTCTAAAAAAATCCTCGAGTCGATCACACGCGGGTATATTATTACGTCCCCAACAAACTTCCTTACAACTCGACTGGTAATATACCTTTTATGGCAGTGTAGGTAAAGTACACAGCAAAGGTGGACGTATACGAGCTTTTCGGAAACAACCGTGTGCGTGTGTCGACGGCTGCAGATGTACTCGACGTGCTTGGTCGTAAAAATCGCCAAGAGACCAAACGCGATCGAAAAGGGGATGTCGCGTAACAGCCAGCCGTAAGCAGCCAAGAGGTCACGTATACACCTACACGCGGAGAAACGCGGGGGGCGAAATTCAAGTTGCTGTCGTCGCGTGCCCCTGCCCCCTTTTGTCCGAGCGAGATTGAGATGCCAGTATACACTATACACGCGGGGCACGGAAGATATCGGATTTTAGCGCAGGGAGTGCACATTTCGCGTGACGCCGCTCGTGTAATTAATGAACACTTGTAACGCTGCCGGCCCCCCTTTTAATTAGATTACACGGGGATCACACCCTCTGAGTGATAAATTTTCATTAGAGCTTGCAGGATCGGCTAACTATTTTCAATTTTAAACATCTCAAAAATGATCAAATTTAAATTTCCTAGCGAGCACTGCGAGCTATGTATAGCGAAAAATTTTTATGTACCTCAAAGCATAGGCAGCAGCCATCTCGTAAAACGTGGCGTTTAATTCTAGGCTCCGCTCAAATGTCACATTAAACTCTACACAACCCCTCGTTCCTCTACTGTCGCGCGTATCTGCGCTCTCGCACATTCCCAAGGCATCAAAAGCGAATTTCAGTTCTTCTCGAATGACGCGGGAAACGTGACTTTGATACGGCTGTAGAAGAACACTTTCCTTTGCTTTCGACAAGGATAAAAGTGCATCCAAACTATAGAATAGGGAAGAGTTTTCAAATAGAAGAAGAAGAAATAAAAATGAGAACAAGTACGAGAGACACGGATGTTGATTAGAAAAAAAGGGGGTATAGCTGCAGAGGTATTTTTTCCCCAAGACGAAAAGAAGAAGCCCTGGATGCGATATGAGGTGAAGGGTAAGAAGCATAGGCACCGGCTCTCGGTAAATTTCACCTCCGCGTGCGTGTTTTCTCTCCCGTACTCCACCGAAAACCCCCGAGATTACATTTCGAATGCCTCGCGCCGCGCCTATGGAAGAGATGAGAAACTTATATCGACATCCGGAGCTTCTTGGGCTTTCCCGATTTTTTTCTTTTTATCTCTGGAGTCTGCACTCGCTAAATTTTCAACGCATGCCCTACCCCCCTGTGTTCCATGCCTCGTGTAGGTAACATCAGCCGACCTCGGAAGCCTACCCGCAGACAAGCTCTCCCACGATGATTTGGAATTTCTTGCTCCGTCTGCAGTCGAGGCTTCTTATGCTTTTTCTCGTGTACTCAAGAGCATACCTGAATCTTTTTTTTTTTTTTTGTCTTCCGAAATCTTTTGAAATATTGCCTCCTGCTTTTCGTCCGTTCGCGTCGCACGAAACCGCAAAGGAAAAAAAAAACACCTCTAAAATCTCATCGGAGCACGAGAAGTACAAAAATATTTCCCCCCCCCCTCCACGTTATACTCCCCGCAAAAATTCGACGCGACAATGTCATCGTCCATTGGTGGCGGAGCGCATTATATATACGCCGTGGCTGGAGTCACCGCATAATACAGCCTCTTTGTATTAGGCAAGCACGCACGTCCCGGCGAATATTCGTCAGCGGTTCGTGCAGGCGCGAATAAGTCGAGCGCCGAGCGAGAAAGTTCCGAGGCGTCGGGTGTACCCGTATAGGCGCGCGACAGGCGAGAGATTCCGCGATGATGTTGAGTGCTTCTGACGGCCCTGGTTTTCGGGAGGCAACTGGTTCGATGCGCGATATGAGCTTCTCTCGACGAGATGAGATTCCGGTGCAAGGTGATGGAGCTTTTTTTTTTTTTTTTTTTTCTTTGATGGCTCTGATTATGCGCTCGTGGTGATTTTTTTTGGCGCGCGAGGAACCTTGGCCCGGCGACAGTGATAGATGATCGAGATACGGCGTGATTAATACAGCGCGTCGACTCTCAAGTTCCCGATCGGATACACGGGTTTTATACACCCCTAATGAGTCACCGGAGGCGACAATTCAATCTCCTGTCGCATTTTTTAACAAAAATTAATTAACCCTCGTACATTTTATCTGCCACTTGGCCCTCATTAAGGGAAAGCAAAGCAAACACCAAGTATGAAAAAAAAAAGAAAAAGATTGTACTCCTCAATTGGTCGCACGACATGGTAGTCGGCTCGTTGTATATATAAGGACGCACAATGCAGCCTCGACACCATCATCAGTTAACAACAGCAAGCGCATCCCCACGACGATTTTTATCGCCATCATCATCGTCATCTCGAGAGGAAAGCTCGCAGTGCAACTCGTCTCATTGAATCTAACGAAGCCCCGGTATAATCACGAGCGCTTGTCGCGCGTAATTCAACTCCCTCTCGCTCTCTCGCCAACAATGGAAACGAGGGCTTTAACGCGACATTCAAACTAAACGCAGCTACGTGCGCAGTGGCACCGTCTTCCCGGATACGTTCCGTCATCCCGGCAGTAGCACCAGACTGCAAGGTCGTGAGAAGCACCTGCTGATGTTGCTTTTGCTAGGCATAAGGAACTATTCCGGCCCAGCCATTACATCTGGTATATTGGTATGTGTGTGTGTGTGTATAGGTATGGGCAGAACACAGGTGCAGCCGAGCGTAAGTTTGTCTCGTTCGTGAGAGAAGAAGAGAAACACGTGTCTGAAGTCACCGCCACCGCCGCGCGAAAAAACGCATGCACGGCGCTTTGATTAATGGCCAGTATTTCTCCTCCTCCTCCTTCTTCTTCTTCTTCCTGCTTGATTTTACTTTTTGTCGTGTCTCATGCCGGAGACACACGGGCCTCGGGCACCACGCGGCTCACAATGGGAAAACTTTGCCTGCGCACAGCCACGAAAACAGATAGGGGAAACGACTTTCTGCCATTGCGCGGATAACGGCACGGCTACAACAACAACAACAACAACAATCGTTTATACCCATCCCCCCACCTGACGAATTTTCCTTCTTTCAGGAGAGGCTGTGCAAAAACATCCGCGTGTAGTAATAACACACGTTTCGAGTGTCGAATGGAAAAATGCCGAGTTTCTTCCACGTCCGGGCCTTTTTTTTTTAAAAGTTTCACGGAAAAATCTGATCCACGTTCCTGCGAGCGAGCGCGAGTACGCGGCTTACGAGGGAACACTCATTGCGCAAGGCGTCCATTCCGTTTGGTATACATGGAGAGATCGTAAATTCGTGCGCCGCACTGAGGGGATTTACAATTGCGTATCTTTGACACGTGGGTACTTTTTAAGTATCTCGTATAAGTTGCGATTTCGTCCCTGCCTTACATCATGTATATACATATATGTATACTCGAGGGGGGGAAAAACAACGATATTTCACAAAAGTCCCTGCCGCGCGTAATATGTAGGCCTAAACCACTACGATTACTACTCTATTACCACAACTGCGGTAAATAAACCCTTGAAACGCGAGGCACGAGTATTATTGAATTATTAAGTCGCTCGGAATGCGGAAAATATTGGGCTCGGCAGCCACGTAGTGTGAGATAAATCTCGTTGATATAAATCGCACGGGCTTTCGAAAATTTAGAGTTTTCTCCGATGCTCCGTATACAGGAGCTCGATTACCGATGTACATGGGGCGTGTATACGTATGCGCGAGCACGCGCGTCGATGGAGAACGATTAGTACACCCGGCACGGGAAAATAATAGATTAGGCGTACAATGTACAAGCATACCTACATACACGCGGGCGAGTATGTATTATATCACGGAGGGGAAATTTGTTTCGGCTAACCACGATCGGCACGTACATATACGCTTTCGTATTTATTCCGCAATCGGATGTACACACGAGATAATGAAACTAAGCTGCGTTACACTAATATACCCTCCGTTCATTACACAGTATAATATTTATACACCCGTGCGTTTTAAATATTAATCAAACCCGCGCTAGCCCCTCCTTGCGATCAGTACGATTAGTCATGCAAGGTACATTATCTGTAATTAACATCAGAGGCTTGCCGCACTCCCGTGTGCTCTAATTTTTTTCTCCTCTCCCCCCCCCCTTCCCACCCATCCTTTTCTGTTTAAGTGTAGACAAATTGTCTTAATCCTTCAACTTTCCGTCCTACCTTCATTTAGCCGCGAAGAGCACTACAATCTTCCACATGTGAACGGCTCATTACTTCGTGTAGCTATTGTACGCGGGAGGCATGAAACGCTTTTTTTTTGTGTAATAAACACATAGTCAGATACGCGTGATCTCAAGGTAAGAATGGACTGTTTTCGAATATGGGAAGGGAAGACGCAGCCGCGTGTACCTCGGGGGCGGGGGGGTGATGGCAATTTCAGCGGCACCTCCCATTGTCCCGGGCCGGCGCATCAACAATAGGCTTCAGCAGAACTGCGGGTACGACGGGTGGCAAGCCTGCAGGGCCAGATATTGGGCGTGTGCGAGACGAGGACAGCAGCAGGAGGGTCCGGGTGCTTCCGGACCCCAGGAAATGCCTCGCTCCTTGCTCTATATATGTGGGATCCTGACGCTATTATACCGCGCGTATCTCCGCATGTATAGGTGTGTGGAAGGAGGGCCGATGCCGTATAAAGCAGAAGCGGATGAATGTACGTGTATGGCTCTTTCCGAGCTCGAGGATCAATTACTCGAGCGTTATTAGAGGACCTCGAGAGCCACAATCGTCCTCCTCCGTCCCTGTTCTGTTGTCGTCGTCGTAGTTGTCTCAATGGGAAGCAGAGATACATATATACGTGTGAGTGCGTGTATACAGCCAGCGCAGCTCACTTACGGCCGGATGCGTTTGCCAGAACTGTCGATACTGATAAATGGAGCATTGCGTCGAGCACCGGGGAATATTGTTTTGTATTGTTGTGCGGAGGGCGCGCATGTGTGCCCATCGGCCGAGTAATCCAAGTATACATATACCGGCGCTCTATGGTGAAGTTTGCTTTTGGTAAACACGCGTTTATTGCGACGAGCGATTGATCTTCGGTTCGACGATCGATGTCGAAGGATGATGTGGTCGGACAAATGAGCTACTCACTGAATCGGATAGTTCGTGATGATGTATATTATAGACTCTTTGGAAAGCATTTAATTTAATTTGAAAGAAAGTAGAAGTTTTAAAACCTATATATAATCCTCCAATTCCTTGATATTAAACGCAATTATCGTCAAAGAATCAAGAAATGGTTTTACATAATGTGTGGTGGACATAACAGATCACCACGTAATTTTTCAATCTTTAACCATAAATTTGGATCACTGTCTTGTATGTGGTACTACAACGTCTAACGTAAATGAAAATATACTTATGAAAGGTGACAAACCATGGACGAAGAAACATACAGTTTGGATATTCATTTGTGTTCTTAAAAATGATGGTACCATGGATACCGTAGCGGAATTCAAGGTCAACAAATGAATCTGTAGTGTACTTCGCCGGGCAAGGATGATTAATTCGAAACAATCACAGCTAGCCCATCACGTACCAACCGATCAAAGAGTCGGAGGGAAACAAATACATATATATATTCCACCCTCGTGTGGCGAATGAAGAATTGGCCAGCCGGGTATATCAGGGAAATAGAGATATTCTCCCACCTCTTCGCCGTTGTGCGACCAAAGTTCACACGAATACTAACGGAGCGAGCAAGAGCTGCAGACTGTGTCTCCGATGTATATGCACGCACCACGTGCAGGTTGGGGGAGCGATCGCTGAAATTTCGTCCGACTGACCTATACGTGCCTCATACACCCCAACGTATGCGGGTACACCCGATAATATATATCTACCAGTGTATCGCCCAGTCGCTTACAAATGATCCACGAGAGGCTCGCGTGCACGCGTACGAGGTATAGTATATATATATATACACGTGGAGGTATAGGCACGGCAGCTAATTACAACGGGTCCTGTCGCATTACTATCGCGTCCTCGGCATCGTCATCGGTCATACGGAAGGGCTGCCAGAAGATAAGGTATACGTGTACCGTGCGGTGACTGGCGGTCGGGTTCGCACGCGCGCCCCCGTGGTCGCTTTGACACGCGAGAGCAACGCTAGACGTAATCGCGGACGTGGAGTTATAGCGCTGCCTCGATCGACGATTTCAGAATCCCGGCTATACAGCTGCATGTATAGGTAGATGCGGGGACACACCTACCCTATGCGCGTTTAGGGTTGGCGAAGAGGAGTGTGGTATATGGGGCTCCGCTTGGGTAAACAGATGTCGTAGGGGGATAAAAGTCGTGTGAGGGTGGGGGGATAAGGGGTGATTGATTTGCTGGAATGCGCCGTCATGTTGGCACTGATGGACAGAGATACGCTCTCTCTCTCTCTCTCTCTCTGCCTATATTTATTCTCGTTTATTTCCACATTAGATGGGCTTGCGTGTGTAGGTACTTGTCGTGATGGCTGTTGTTTGAGTTGAACATTGCTTTTCCACCCGCTCGTGTGTTTGATCGCGCTGATGATGATGGACACTTCGGATCACGTTGGCTTGAATCACGGGGCAAACAGCGCAAATGGAGTGCTAATGTTGATACATTTTGTTGGCAAACGTCTTTTTAACAACTTAATTGCAACGACCGCGCCAAGGGAGGAGGTTTCGATCGATTAAAAGTGATTGTGCACCATACATGCATGGTGTAAGCCTCGAGGGCGCGTTAGTCGGTAATCCTCGATCACTTGGATGCGACGTCTCACGTGAAAAACCAAACTGATCTCCCGCGTGCTCGTGATGTATATACTGCAGGTACCCGCGGGATGATTAATCGCCAAGAGAAATCCCGTATTTGTCACGCGAAGAGAAAGTCTTAATCTCCCGCGCGGGATCGCGGAAATTTTTTAATTCATGTTAATGGAGCCGTCGAGGTCCGACGGGGCCCAGGGGCAGGGTTGAGCGAAGACGGAAGCAGAGAATATGATTTATGGTTCTTGATACCCCGTTCGCGTGGATGTGGCATTATTGCACTTTTGAGAACAGCGACGCGGTAGCGAGAAGAGGCAGGGCGGGATGAAATATTAGAAAGAGTCTCGAGGCAATAATCCAAAGTACGCGCACGTCTGTGGAAATTCAACGCAGACGTCGTCGAGGAGGAAAAATGTCAAGCCACTCCGAGGCAAAGGCCGACGCGCACTTCACGTAGCAAAGGACCATTATAATTCGGAGACGTCACGCCGAGTACTGTATATATATATATTGCGCACAGGTACGCGTGTATATATATACACATGGCTCCGGACGAGCATGAAATTTGAGTTTCAATCATCTTTCAATTCCACAGCGCAAACTGTTGGGCAATAATTGCAAGTCATACACACACGAAAAAGGGAGATGGATGGAGGTAGGGAGGTACCCGTGCACGGGGAGAACTTAACCAGGCGAAAATAGTCATTTCCGCTACCGAACGAGAATCCTCGGCTCCCTCGGGCGCGCACACCCCACACACGCGCAGCGCATAGATAAGCCCGACGTTCGATCGCGTGTACGAACAACGAAACAACCCGGCAAAATGCAACTCATGAAAAGGCAGGGGGGGGGAGGGAGATTAATGGAAGAGGTTGAAAGAGTAAATATTGATTCTGGTTAGAGTGCACGTTGATGCAGACAGAGGGGGTGGATGCAGAGTCGCTTCGATTTCGGAGCCAAGAAAACGGCTAAACAAAAGAGTGCAAGGCTCGCGGACTTTGCTGGAATCTCGGACACAATGGGAGGGGATTGCCGGTGGGTGATTCTTGGTTGGACTGCCAAGAACCCTCCTCTTCGGGATAAGTATTTCGTTCGTGTACGATAAAAATGTGTAGTGAAAGAGAGAGAGAGAAGCTACAGTCCATCTATATCCTTTTGCACTCCCGTGTAACGAGCTAACTGATTTCAAGCTGGGATATGGGGCTAGAGAGAAAGCTGCCTCCCTCCGTCTCGTTTGTTCGCTCATTTCGCCGTTCGCTGTGTACTTTATTTCCGTAGACCTACCCCCAGGCTCCCCACGAACCACCCCCCTCCCTCGTATCTTTCTCTTTCATCTCTTTCATCCCCTCGCATCCTCGTTAGAGGGTGAAAAAAAGAAAAAAAAAAATTATGCCTATACGTGTAGTGTACACCTCCTCGCACCTATACCAGCCACACACGTGAAATAAATAATCACGTCATAGCTCTGGTAAGCGAAACACGTATGGTATAGAGCCGCGTACCGTCTTCCATTCCTTTCGGTTATTCTCCAGCTGCGCGGGTCGTTATCCATCTCGCTGAGCACCAACGAGTCTTCCATCACCGCTCGGGGTCATCCGTTCATCTCTCTACGCGCCGACACTGTCTGTGCACATAGCAGCTCGACTCCATACCTATATCGGCCAGCTGGCTGGCTGCCACTTCATAATTCGTTCGCGCATCATTAAAACGCTCGCGCTCCTGCTTCTCGAAAGATCCATGGTGCCATACACGTACATATATGGTCCACGTGCAGCAGCTGAGGAGGCTTTCGTCCCCCGTTACGCCTATTGTGTTATTATAACGCTCCATACACTGCCATGCCGGCTAGTGCATTACATTTCTCTCATCCCTTACATATATATGGATAACAATATGCTGCAATCAGATACGCCTTAGGATTTCGGAATAGCACTCCAACAAATATACTTCTCGCTGAGTCCAAGTCAGTATCAATTGAAGAGCGAACCAAATTCTTATGTCTTTGTTTTCTTGCCAAAACCTTCAGCAATTTTAACTCTGAATCTTCCACTATAATTTCACAATTTTACAATATTCATAAAAACAATTCTAAAATAAATAGGCTATCTTTCGAATGCATTAATTCTCTTCTAAGCTCTAACATGGCACTTTACTCTAATCATAACTTCAACACCTACTGCTATGACTTCACTACAGTTTTCTCAACTCTTCCAATAGATACTGACTTTGGCACGATATTAAAATCATCATCATCCCCCGACGAAACACTACTAAATTATATTAACGCAAACAACAGTATAGCTCTCTTCACCGATGGCAGCAAAGTAAAAGACGCTCCTAGTGTCGGCTCTGCTTGCTACTGCCCACTTACAAAATTTCAAAACGCTCAATGTCTAAACAAAATGTCTTCCATCTTTTCAGCAGAGTGCGCTGCAATAAATCAAGCCCTAGACTACATACTGGTTCATAAAAACAATAATTATATAATTTTTAGTAACTCTCTCAGTGCTATAAAAAGCTTGAACTCTATCAAAACAAACATCTCAATAAATAAATTTATTCTCGATATTAAAAGTAAATATTTACAATACATACATAATAACCCCAACAACCATATAAAATTAACTTGGATTCCATCCCACATGGGATTACAGGGAAATGAATATGTCGACTCTATTGCAAAAACTGCTACTTTATCGACTGCTCCCTCTGAGCCCCAAATCTTATTTCCTGATCTATTCGAAAAATTTAAATCTGATTCTTATAATAACTCTTTTTTACAGACGAAAATTGATAGCGCTCACAAAGGCAAAATTTATTTCTTACTATACAATAATGATAAAAAAATCCCATGGTTTCACAACAAGAGTCTGACACGCTCGGTCATAGTCACGATAAACAGAATGCGCTCAAATCACCACAGCTTAGCGGAATCTCTCTATCGAAAAAACTTAATAATTGATCCAAAATGTAAATGCGGATATGAGGAAGAGAGCCTCAATCACGTTTTATGGAATTGCGATCTATATAATGTACAACGAGGAAACCTATATAATGATCTTCAAAAAATAAATATGTATCCACCTTTCAATGTCGAAAGTTTAATTGCGTCTCCAAATATTCCAGCGTGTTTAAGTATTTGTAATTTTTTTAAGAAATGCGATCTCGTAGTATAATCACCATATCAATTAAATCACAATTACTCTGTAATGTACTTCTAAATTTGTAACAAAAAATGAAAAAATTATATTTTCAATAAAGTAAGTGTTAATACCTCTTACGGGGTCCAAACACTATAATATAAAAAAAAAAAAAAAATATATATGGATAAGTACTCAAACCTCGTGCGCGCTATTTACTAAATTGCGTGCTATGTGTGTAAACGCACTTGTGAGCCTGTACTTCGACGTAAGAATTCGTGTTTACGAGGACGCCCGAGGGTTGTATGGCGTCGTCGATGGTGAAATTAAATATACCTGAATGTTCCTTCCTGTATGGTATAGCTCTGATGGCCGAGTTTACGAGCTCCGCTGCGCCCGAGTGCATTGCGTGGACGAAGAAACTTCCTCCTCCTCGTTTCAGGAGACAGCGCCGTATACGAGCACAGCCACCACACGAGCCCGTTAACGTTACAGCCCGACGCAAAGAGAGAGAGTGGATGACACACGTGTAATCCTCTCGATTGCCTCCTCCGGCGTACGTGTATATACGCATTGTACGTACGAGGTGTGGAGCTCGCGGATTAGTAACGTGACGCCGACGCGCGCCATACAACGATACTGCCGTCGTTATGATCGTTGCTTACGACACCCGTAGCGGTTCACTTATGCTGATTGAAAATTGTTTCCTGTACATCGTAATACGACAACGGGTGTTTTGGGGTGAATCGATACAATGCCGAAAAGTTATTCGTATACGCTCGTTCCCGTGGCCCGATCGTAAAAAGGGTGCCCTGTCGTGTACACGCGGGTTGTCTTAATTACGACCCCCTCTGGGCTGCCTATGTAAAGAATGGAGCCACCACAAAAGAGCCACGGGAGTACACCGGGGCGTGTACAACATATATAAATCCATTACAAATCACTTTGGCAAATTAAGCCGGGGCTTTCTTTCTCTCGAGCGCGCATAAATCAGTGGTTGCCGCGCGTGCCCCCGTATAGGTATACGCACGTGAGAGAGAAAGCACCAGCTGAGTTTAAGGGGGGCTTGGATCGCAAGCTCACTTTTGTTCCCCGCGCGAGCATCGAGTATCGGAATGCGTCGTTAATGGGCGAAAGAGCCGAAATTTACTTGCGCCCTCCCCCCTCCTTGCGAAGCTATATAAGAATTTAATGAGCCCTATGGGGTGGCTGCGAAGTTTAGACAAAGTTGGATTAGTTTGGGAATTGCGGCTCGGGGCGGATGGGGAGGGAGACGACGCTGGTGATAAAAAATTTCACACTCCGTCGGTGGAGTTGTTGACCTCGGTCGAGAGTTATAATAATACATTATGATTTTCGATGCGTCTTGGATTAACCGTAATTTTTTCCTTTTCTTTTCTGTTGCAGGTACGTTGACGAGAGCGCGATCGTTGTCCGTTGGAAAGTGCGTAAGTACTGTCGAGAGCAATGGCAAAGTCTTGGTCATGAGGAGCCCAGAATTGGAGTAGAAAACTTTTTTTTTTTCGGATAACTGTCAAAGGGAACGATCAAAAATCCCGATCCCACCCGTCAAACTTTCCTCCCCAGCGAGTAAAAACTTTTTCGAAAACCCATCCTCGCACCCTGGGGTTCGTTCAACTCTCCAAAGTGCCTTCCTACGACAAACAACCATCGACGCTCGCTCCCTTATACCCCGAATACTTGTCGCGGTTCGTTACTCCCCGCCTGAAATTGTAAATGCATAGCAACAGAGTCGACGCTGTCGGTTACGGCGTTACGCACAGCAAGCGAGTGTCCCCCCCCGAAATACCCATGCGACCCCGTATAGACGAGCGTTAGCTCATTAGTACCATAATTTCATTCGCGTTGTAACGACATAAGTATACGCTTCGCTGTATAGACTACAATGTAGTGTAGTCAGAGAGAGAGAGAGTGGAGCTCGAAAAAAATATGTGGTCTTTGACCGCCGAGGAGCAATCAGTATAGTAGCGGTGGTGCCGACAGATGGTCCCTCGTTTCGTGCACTGCACGCGTCTTTTTATCGGCACAATGTTACTACCAGGCAGCAGTGCACTCTCCCTTGCTCCTCTTTCCACAACTCGCGAAACGATACGCTGAATAAATATCGAGCTCCAATTTCGCCCCGACTCCTCCCACGCCCCTCCCCCCCCTTTATCTCTTTCTCTCTTTCGTGCAGCATCGCGCTCGTTCCAGACATGTTAGCGTACAGTTTCGTCCCCTCGGGGGAACCGGGGGAGAGAGCCCGTGTTCCACCCCAAAGAGAACACGGGGAGCGAAGGATGCGTTTTTGAAATGAAACGCGAAATAAAGAAAAAAAGCGATCGGATGCGCGCTCTGTTTCCCTTTTCTTTCCGTTCGTTTTTTCGTACAGACAAAATACTCTTCCGATTTCTTTCTCACTTTGCTCCGAGCTGCATTTGTTCCGTTGACTATCGGAACCTTTTTTTTTTTTTTTTTTTCCTTACAACAAGGGTTTTTGGGAAGGTGAGCTTTAATCTTCCGGCAGTTCGTAGATGGCGCGCGAGGAATTTTTCCACATGAAAGGCCTTTTGCGGGGACAGGTGTCCGTTTCCCCCCTTATGGTATCTTCTTTTTAATTTACATACATGTATGCTTTCATTCGGGGGACGCGTCAACGGTTTTTATTTTGAAAAACTATATACAGTTCTTTCTTTTTCCTCAGGGATTACACTCTTGGCTCGCGCGTCAAGTTAATCGAGGGTGAATAATTCAGAAGCCACCTTGCTTTTGCAGTTTTTCCTCCGTCTCGGTGGGTATTCATGAACGTTTCTTTTATTGCGTCATGGATCATTAACAGTGTAACAAAACACGCGTGCCCAATAATATCGCGCCGGAGTAAAATCGTCGATGTAGGAATCAGTGGGTATTAACCCGAATTAACTGTGATTATTGTTAATCGTATTGGGTACATCGGAGTCCCGACTGCGTTTATAGTGCCGGTCCAACCGGGTCATCCATCATTCAACAACGGATAGGCTTCTTTTGCCGGACAGCGGTATGTACACCTGATTCGTCGCGTGGATGAAAAATCGGCTTTTCAGTTCACATCGATCGATCGATCAATCAATCATGGAAGTGAACGAAAATAGATATACTCGGTGTGTTCCCGATCTAATCAGAGGCGTTTAGCTCAAAAATTATAGCTTCTGGATCCCACGACAGTTAATCGTACGAGACCCACCAACTTGGGTGTACGTATCCCGAGATGATAATTCGTCATTGAAATGTTAAAATTTTTCTTTTCCTCCTCACTAATGTAACACGCAAACTTTCACCTTGAAAAACACATACTTTTCCGCTCGAAGGGAATCACGAACAGCTCGGGTTTTTCCCCCAAAAATCGACAAAGATCAAGAACCCGTGAAAAAATTCACGTACCGCCGTGTTTCTCCGCCCCATCGAACCTGTCCACGCACGCACATCCATTGCCCTTCCTGTTTCACGTGCATCTCCATACCACCCCTCTACACACGAGAATAAGATAGCGTCGTCTCGAAGAAGTATCAGCACGAGGGGAAGAAAAATAAAGACAGGACTGGGGGAAAAAAAAGTAAAGGGATCGCGGTAAGTAAAGAGGTATCTTTACGCGAGAGAGGGCGGAGGGGGGTTGGAGATGTGTGTGCATCGATATACGTCCACGTCCGAGTGAATCCGGGGAGAGCTGCCTCTTCTTCTACTTTTTCTTCTGTTTCTTTTGCAGATGGTATATAGTAACGAGGTGCCGGGGTTCTCTCTCTTTCTCGTGGCTGTATAGGGTTGTATGTACGTGTATATATATATATATATATGTACACACGCGGAGCCAGGGTTAGTCGAGGGAGGAATTCTCAAGTCCGATATCCTCAATCCCAAGCGAGATTTTGGTCGCTAGGGCGGAGCAGTTCCCTCGCTCTGTTCCTTACTCCGTGGGCGTGTGTGTATGTGTGTGTGTGAAGGAGAATCCGAGAGTGAAGCTATACAGAGGCCAAGGGAGGGAATTCGGGGGTTGTTCTACGATCCAGCTCGTTTCCGTCAGCCTCGGTAAATTCGCGAACTTTAGATACCCTCGGCCACACCTCCTTCCTCTCCCCCGGCACGTGTTTGTGTGAAATTCGCGTTCGCGCGTGTGCGCCACACGTACACGTAACAACAGAGTAGCCCCGATGCGCGCTCAGTTACCTTTCCGCCATCCCCCTTCCCCCGGAGATCCCAAATAAGCGGGTTTAAAGGGCTTAGCCTTTAGCTCCGACTCCCGCTTGACCTTTTTGCTCCCTGCAGCCTCCCTTTGCTCTCCTTTCCAAGCGGCTATACCGCGGCCCGCTGCGATTTAACGCTGCCACTGTTGTTACATGGCTCTCCCCTCCTACGTATCTATATACCTGTATACACATAGTATGTGGCCGGTGAGACGAGGCTTCGCGTGCAGTGAAATACACCGATGAGTGTCTTATACAGAGCCGGCCGTAGCACCCCCGGGCGCAATCGCGGCGACGTTAAGAGGAGCCCCAAGATGGGGAGGGACCTGCCTCTCTCCCTCTCTTGGACGAGAGAGGGAGCTTGCGGGCTTGCGTAATCTCCCCGCAAGCTCATAGTGTAATTTCCCATAAGACCGACGGCTCTTGCGCGCTGCATTGCACACTAGCTCACGGAGCTCCGTGTCCTCCCACAAACACGTACATATGCATAACGTGGACTACTCGCTCGCCCACGTGTGTTTTGGAGTTCCATTAAAATCTATAGGTGTACACTAAGCAGCAGCAACATGTAGATTCATTTGTAAAGACAATAACAATAATACGCGTATGGGTATACAGCTGCTGCTGGACTAATTTTGATGTTTTGTATACGCGTGAAAATTGAAGGAGCAAACACGACAGAGCCAGAAAAGGTAGTTCATACGCGTATGGTATTATCATTGTATATATATATACATACGCGAGCGAGTCTTGATTATTACTCTCCGGCGGTTTTCGCATTTTCACGTGCGGGTGTATGGGTATTTTTGCACTCGCTCGTAGCAGAGCAGCTCGTTGGCTGTTGTTGTCTAATTTTGCAACCCCCGAAACTTATATAGCTCGTCGTATATCCGACACACCCAACTTTCGAGCAGCCAAGCGTGCGTGGGCTCTTTAAAGTGCGATGCAACAGTATAGCGATGAGACCAGGCAACCTTTAAATGTACAGCTAAACTACATAAGTGTATACTCTCCTCTTTTGAGCGAAACACTGCGTGTGTGCTTCCGGGGGCGAGAACTGCGAGAAAATCGTTCCTTGATTACCCGCCGCCATCAGCTGCGGTCCACCGATGCACCGTGAATAATGGAGTAATCGTGTTTTCGACAATTATGCGAATTCGGAGCTCTCCATATATATTATATACTCCCTACTCGTCGCCCTCCTTTTACTCGCGGATGTGGCCAATTTCCCGGTGGTTCTTCTTCTCGTCATTAACCACGATAAACAGTAAAAATCAATAGGTATTGACTTTATGCTTGAAGCCAAGTAAGTAATTGCAGAGCCATTATTGTAGAAGTCTTAGAAAACTCTTGAAACTACAAAAAAGAAGAAATACGAATGTTGTGGATTTTGAATATCCCTTGAAATTAAATTGCAAGTGTCATTAGGGCAACCAAAAAAAAATACAAACTCGTGCATCCGTCCAATTAATTGTGCGTGTATTAAATTATTTCTCTAGATCTTTCTCAAGTGGGCGTAGTTTATCATCGTTACTTCTTTCCGCCGACGAAGCTCAATCAGCTTGATTTTATCAGCATCACCTCTTTAAACGTAACCAAGTCTTTCCGCAGCAATTTCCTTCCACATCCGACTCCTGTCTAGCGATAAAAAAAACAAAAAAACAGACCCTTTGTCGTCGTAAACAAAGAGTCACAATTCCCTCTCCCTCTTCAATATAGTCAAAATATATACAGAATAGTCTTGTACACCGCGTGTTTAGAAGAAAAATTCAAATTCTCTAGTGCCCATCGCCAAACTTCACCAGATATCGTACACAATATGTGCATACACACACACTTGGATGAGGAAACTCGGGCACAACTCCACCAGCACCACCGTCGCCAGTCGAGAGCGAAAAGTCCCACTTCTCGAAAAGCTCGCCTTTGAGCTCGTACGCACGCACACACTTTGTCAGTCAAGAGGGAATCGGGAAGCTTTCCCGTCGATCGATACTTCCGACTCTCCGAGTTCACACACACATGCACGTTAAGTAACACATGTGGTAGTACAGTCCACGCTGGATTTTCAATACTAATGAATCGCCTCATTTACTTGCCCCCCAGAGTAGCTCATGATGACGGCTTGTTAAAGTATAGAAATAAAAAGACATACGGGTATAAGGTACAAGATCGGCTGACCCACATAACGCGAATAATCCTGCAACATTCGATCAAAGGAACCAGAGATAACGATTACCCTTATCGTTTGGCGTGAGCTTTATTGCGAAAGCAACTCACGATCCTTCGTCATCCCCGATCTCATTATTTAATCCACAACGCGTGCGGCCCATTTTTACCCCCTTGTGCGTACACCCGCGTACGGAGCCCCTCATAGAGGATGGGCCGACACGTAGAGCTTGTAGACGGAAGCACGTATCGCACGCACTTCCCTGTGCTCATTAATAATCAGCCGAGCACCGCTTGGCTCTGTGTTATTATTATCTACAGGTAAAGGACGATACACGCGATTCTCCAGGATCATATTCGTCTGTTTTTCGCTCGTTTGTATACGCATACGCGCATTCATATTTTCCGAGAGGGAGGGAAAAAAAGGGGGGGGGAGCGGTGAATAAATAAACTCGAGAAAATAGACGGGGACAAAAATCGCGAGCGCAAAAAGCTTTTACCCGACTCAATTTCCGCACATGTGCACGTTGCGTTGTTTTCGTTTCAATATTTAATATCGCTCGGCTGAGTCGCAAAAAGCACCCCCTTGAATTATTGCATCCCCCCCCCCTTCCCGCGGTGTATAATAAAAAGCAGGACCGCATTTTTGTGCTCTTTTGAAAAATGTTTGGCAACCCCCGTCTCCTTTGTTGCTCGCGGGAGAGAAGTATTTCATCTTGTAAACGCACAACGGGGCCGGCTTCATCCATACTGTGGTTCAACGTGTGCAGAGCAGACGCTTCGAACTTTAGAACATCACCTTTGAGTTAAATTGTCTCCGTATACGCGGGCACTTTGACAATAATTTCGACATCGTCATTCACCGCTAATCAAAAAAGCCGCTCAAAGGATATACCGCCGTACATTACGTCTAATGCATCCGTACAACCAACTCAGCACGGTGGTGGGCTCTAACGAACTTACGTCCTCTCTGCTCTTGGTCGGTGGCTAAAACACACGCGGTACACATAACCGTACGCGCATCATACGCACACACACACGAGAAATATATGGAGAAACGTTGTCTGACGCACAGAGGCGCGGGATGGAAACCACTCCTCGGCGCGCACTTAATAATGCAGAGATGCGCCGCCACTGGTGGCGAGGCTCATGCCGTTGACGTTATTGTATAAACCGAGGGTCGGTCGTCGCTGACACCGCGGATGTCTGGATGCTGATGACTATACGACCACGCGGCACGATTAAGGGTGTGTACACCAATACGTACGAGAGCACCCCCTTGTGCCTGGGTATGTATATATACATATTCAGGGGCGGGAAAAATGGACAGATGCTCGCGTTGAATTGGATTAGTATGTATGTATACGTATGGGGAACACGGGGGGCCTAGGGGACTTGTAATACGTGTCAAAGCTTTGTCGCTTGGTTCTGCAGGGCTGGTCAAAGTGACGGCTGCCTGTACCGATGGCTGCTCTCTGTCTCGAATTAGCGGATTAATAAGGCATCCTACGCCTGTGCTTTACCAACGTGCACTGCTGCCGCTGAGTGGTTTTGGCTCTGGCTTAATTTGGCTCTTTTGGCCTATGATGGCTGGATAAGCATAATCGTGTTAAATTCTTTTTTTTTCCTTTGCATCTGCTATACCATTGTTTGTCCAGTTTGTTGACGATTGCTAATTCGTGCAAATCCTTAGAGGTATAGAGGTAATAGTAGCACACGTATACATATTTCAATTACATTGCTGCCATTGTGGTTGGGTAGAATTGCGTTGTTGTATACGATAAGACTTTGGGTAATGTTTGTTACAGATAAATAATAATTACCGCAAGCACTAGTGCTTCTGCTCCCGCCCATCCCGCTCCATCTGCAGATACTTCCTTATGAATTATTCGTAGTGTGCAACAGTGGAGCGATACATACCCACGAGCAATTCCATTTGCTGGTGTGTGTACTCATTGTAATCCAGATAGTGCGGATAAAAAGAGGGGGAGGTAACGAAAGTGTCAGCCACAGGATATAAAAGAGCATCGGGCGGCATAAAAGTAAAGGGTGACACACAAATGGCCAACAGGAGTGGCGAGGTAATACACCCCGTTCGCTCGTATGCATAATGTACCAGTATAGGTATTGCGATCGCCTCTCGGCTTCTTTCGCCCCACATGTGCTTTAAAACTGTATACAAAACCCCCTCACGTGTATACATACAGATGCATGTACATACCACCAACAAGGAGGCGAGCTTTGACTCGTGGGTAATTTGTTTCGCAAATGGGTCACGAAAAATCCGGGAGCAACGGAGTAATCCTCTTTCGTGCTCCCCCCAGAGGATTTCCCTCCTTCTCCTCCTCCTTCGCCGCCTCTTCTTCCTGTGGTCACTACGCCAAGACAGATCCCTGTTTTCCATTAGCGCGCCCGAGCACGAAGGAGAAACGAGAGGCTATCAACGACTGAAGAAGCACCTATACCTATATATAGAAGGAGCAAGAGGAGGAGGGTGGATTTACCTGCAGGGTAACGAGAGTATGGTGCACGTTCTATTCAAAGTCGGGGATGTCGATGCGCTTTGGACAACGTTGCACTCACCCTTTGAACGAATAGTAAATTGAGAGAAGTGGAACTTTTTTCATACAAATGATTGCGCATTTACGGATCTGTGAGTCTTACAACAAAACCTCGAAGGAATCGTTTGTACCTTTAGGTACACACTCGGGGGTTTACAAACAAAAGTACGTATAGGTATAGTTATGTCCTTCAGAAATGCCCCTAGCATTTACTTTCGATCGTGTAATAGCTCAATATTGCCGCTCCTAAGAGGCTTAAAAACATCGGGAGCAAAGATTCCACTTGTAGAGCAGAGATGAAAACTTTTTCTTACCCCCCCCCACCCATCTCCTCCTTCCTTGAAAACTCTCTCGCGTAACATCCACTGTTGCCCCCATCCTCCGTGTAATAAATTTTTCAAACGACCAACTTTTCTCGCCGTACACGGCGAAAACAGCGCTTTCTCGTTTCGTTACTCCTGATTCCATTATTTTCTTCTCAAAACTCCCGATATTAACGCAATACATGTCGCAACTCCCCCGAGCCGAAACTTCCCCGTGAGTTTCAAAGGATCCCGCGCGTGATATGCATCGTGGAGGGCGCGTAAGCTCGTTATTGTCTCATCTCTCGACTGCGATGCGTCCCCCCTGGATATTTATATACATCATACCTAAGTCGAAAATCGATTTTCATAAGCTTTTTTCTACCATCCCGAGCTACCGTATAGAATACTCGTGTTCTGCAGCTCGAGGGAAAAAAGAGGCCCGCAATATCCCCGACTTGCATTTCCCGGTGTATAATGTATGATCCGTTTGCAATTGGTCAACACGCCAGACACACGGAGCTCAACTGCACACACGAGGAAAGGAGTCGCGTCCTAGTTTGCCCGAGAAATTTGAAATTTCGTCTTGACCCGAGCCACCCCGGCCCACGTGTACGTATACCCAAAGCTTCTCGAGATGCTTTTCCTCCTTTAAACTTATTACTTACTCCGAGAGACCAAGAGTATGTGCCGTGGAAAAGGAGGAGGGGAGGGGTAATTTTGTGCAATTTTATCGATTGCTCGCTCGCGCGCGTGTGTAGATATATACACACACATTATATATACATATACCCGCTGTGCCTCCATCATCCGGCCAAAGCGTGCCGACTAGAGAGTTAGAGGGGCTTTTCGAGTCGAGGAGCTTTTGTTTGTGATAAGTGAAGAGGGATTTGCGTTTTATGGGCAAAGAGGAGAGTGAGTGGTCTTAGCGTCACAGCCTTCCCTCTTTCTTCCTCATCCTCCTCTTCTTCTTCTTCTTCTTCTCCTCGAAACGAATGTACGTGATTTCAAATAAATTACTCTCTAGCGAGCCCATCCGCGCTTGTGTGGGCTCAGCTTTAACGCGGCAAACTTTATTATTATTTCAAGGAGCGCGCGAGAGATTAAATTACAAAAGCCCGGGATGAAACAAAGAGCTCCCGGGGAAAAATATCCGGACGCGGGGTGTGCGTGTGTGTATATACTTATCGGCGCGGAACTTTCGATAAACTTTATTGGACCTTTACCGATCGGAAGCGCTCGCGCTCGTGTGTGCGCAGAAAAGTTCAATAGCCGCTCGGCCCGGCAATCTTACTACGGATCATAAACCGTGTCCAACTTTGAAAATAAAAAAAAATAAAAAAAGGGAGCCGTGCTACGTATAGAAGAATCAATTTCCCGGGATGTCCTCGTTTTTCCATCGTAAACTTTGCGTCCCCGAAAATCGGTCCAAATGCTCGCTCGCCCGTAAACGGAACGAAAAAGCGTCAACCAAGGGAAGAAAAAAAAAATTCCCTCGTTCCTGCATGTGTACCTCCGTACGACCATTTCCCCCCTCAAAGTCCAAGCGGTCCAGTGCATGCACCGAGGTGGACTCGAACACTTGAACAGGGGGAGGATCCATTTTGCGTAAAGAGGGAGCTCGATCGGTAGGCTTCCCTGGGCTCGGGTTCCCACTCCCGTGCACGGACGCGTGGCGTAACACAGGGAGAGAGCGTATCCCTCAGCCGGTGCACCCGTCCTCCTTTTTGCTCGAGAGGCGCGAGGGGACTCACGCGTGCCACCTTGCGTCATCCGATCGGCACACGCGCCCTTCGTCTTCCGTGTTCGCTATTGTTCTGCGCGTGAGAAAAAGGTGTCGTCGTCGCGTGCCGATGGCCAGCTGAGGGTGAAAAAACGATCCCTACCCCCGCCTGCACAGCTTGCTCGCGCGGAAGGTCTGGCCATTCTCTCTTTTTTTTTTTTTTTTTTTTTCACGCAAGACCACTGCCTGCTGGGTTACATGGAAGCGTTAACCGATTGCGCGTCATCCGTGATAATATGCTCTTTTTTTTCCTTTTTTTCCAGGTGGAACAAGGGGTATGTGGATTTTTGGGTCACGTTTCGATCGCGAGGCTTTTCTTTTCAGAAAACTTTTTCCCAATCTCTCTCCTCGAAAACAGACAACAAAAGCCGCGCGCCCACAAGCCCACGTCTCGCAGTCGAGTCAATCATCGTGAAACGCGCTCTCGAAAACCAGAGGGAGGAAAGGAGTGGGAAACAATTTTTTATCGCGCGCTTTCAAAGCGCATACACGCGTGTGCCCTCGTAACGCGCGCGTAAATACGCTCGTGGGAAAAATGGGAGATCGAGTGTGTGTGTGTATGTGGAGGAGGAGCGAAAATCGCGGAGATTGCAGCTGCGTCTCGAGGGTTGGCGGTGGGCGATTTAAGATTCCAATTTCACCGAGAGCCGGGAGGGAGGGAGAAAAAGAAAAAGACGTCTCGCTCTCGTCGATCGTCCTCGTCGAGGAAAAAAGGGGGAGGAGTTGCAGCACCGGGGGTTTTTATGCCAAGTGCGGGGCGCGGCCGTCGCTGCCTATTACTCGAGGGAAATTCGAGACATTTTGATTCCGCGGGCGAGCGACTTTTACGAGACCCGTGGACTCTGTCGCGGCCAATGGAGATTTCTCACCGGCTTGCTTGCTGTAATATACATACGTGCGCGTGCATTACTTTTTTCCTAATCATATTCGGGGATACTGCACGCTAAGCGTTTAATATAAATGTGATGAAAAAAAAAAAAAAGAAATTCTTGCAAGCGAAGCTTCATTCTACTCTGTTCACTTGAGCTCGTTCGAGAAAAGTATTTTGCTACTAAAAGCCTATCATTATATTGCACACCTATCTTTCAAAATACAGTTAATTTGTTCAAAAACGTTAAAACGATGTTAAATTACAGAGGTCCTCATTGTACATTTAACAATGTATCGGCAATAATTCATCGTAATCTCTCTCCTTCTCTTTATCTTGGTGCATGTCATATTCATAGGTACGCGTCGCTGGGGTATACATACGTATACGTTTACGTACACAGGGAGTTGTGAATCATGAATGCCTGCTGAGACTTTGGGACCTTTGCATTTTGTATTTAATCGCGCGGGAGACTGGCAAGAAAAGTGTACGGAGACGGAGAGTGACGGGGATACGGCGGAGACGGCCAAAACCGGGGGATGTGTGTGCACGTGCATGGGGCTACTTATAGAGACCGCGGATTAACCATTTACGTCACGAAATCACGTGTTCGCTGATTATTGTGTAATGAAAGTTGGCTGGATGGGGAGGTAACCTTTTTTTTCATTTCTATGTCTATTATAGATTTTGCTGCTTCACAAAAGTACCTCATATTTTCACTAGAAGAAATAGATTATATGTATTCTTCAATATGATTATGAATTGGATCTGTAACATGAGTGTAGTCTTTACAACATCGTGTTAGTAATCAACTCTGCGTGTACTTAACCAAGTGTTCAAACTATCTCGAGTAATTTTCCTCCGATTCGGTGTACTAGAACTTTATACTACAACTTTATTATTTGTAATAGGAGAGGAAAGTTATTCACAGCTATTCTACCAAGTACTGAGATCTAAGGAACTAATAATTACCTACCTGTTTTTTCACTACAACTCTGGGAATCAAAATGTTACACAAGTACGTCACAGTTACATGTCGGGAGAAAATTTTAAATCTCATTAAAATACATTCCGTAAGTTATCCCAACACTTAAAACTACAAAAACTGTTTCAAATTGTGTAAAAGACCACTTTACAGCATCACATTCGATACTTTATAACAATTTGTACTAGATACAGAACTTGTGGAAATTAAAATCTCTCTACTTGGCTACTCTTGTAGAATCGAAAAGAAAAATTTTTTCAAGCAACGATTGATACTTAATTTTGTGCTCAATCAAACGTTGGCCTGAAATGTTATTCTTAAAAGTTTAATGAGAAAAACTAATTTAAAAAATAATCAAAGTTCCACAAGACTCGGTGCTGGAAAAAAAAGGGTATGCCTCACGCTTTTTGCGCTCTTGTAAAAACACATAGAGTATACCTGTACTCGTGAGAAACAGCTGTACGTACAAATGGATGTATAATCAAATCGAGAAGTAATGTTAATTAAAACTTTTGATGCTCGCAAAAGTAAGGAGATGGCAAAAAGTAAAATTAACGATAGAACGAGTTTCGCCGTCCTGCAACATTTTAATGAACCTTGTAACATCGATCCTTCCTTCTGATGAGAGCCATAGGGTTCGTAAAAATTTGCTAATGTATCGATTACATTATGCATTTCGCAAACTTGTCTTTTTTTTTTTTTATCTCGGTACCTTCCAATCGTATACCCACAATAAACATGCACAAACGCGTATCGGAAAGTGCACATTCCTTGAAAAAGACCAGCCGCATAATCGTTACAACCAATAGTACGGCTTCGGTATCGGATTATTTTACGATCCTCCCCCGCTATACATATATCGTACACACCAACGTCTGCGCAGCCTACAGTAATAATAATAAAAAAAAGAGCCGCGTGCAATCAGTGTCGAATCGAATTTTTTAAGAGCCATTTCGTTCGGCTTGTACTTTATGCATATAGTATGAAATCGGCCATGTATATATATACAGGGAGAAAAGTGGCGAGTCGGATTGTTTTGCATTATTATCACTCAACTTATTCGCGGCAGGGTATTACAGAGGGTGGAGAGAGAGAGAGAGAGAATTAGGCGCAGAGAGCCTTTTTCTCTTGCATTTCTTTTTTCCTCCTGCAAGTAGCGGGGGGCAAAAAGAGCCATTCTCGGGGAAGAATCCCTTCGGCCGACTAGAGGAGCCGAGATATGCAGAAATTAAATATTCATTTGCCCTCTCTAGCCACTACCACCGAGAATTCCTCCTCCCCCGCCTACTTCCTCGGTCTTCCCATTATCTCCTCTCCCTTTTGTGGAATCCGCGATCTTCGCTCTCCTTCCACTTTCATCCTCGTGCTTCTTTTCTCTCCATCTCACTCTCGGCTCGGCTTCAACTTCATTTTCCTCGTTTCTTCTCTCTACTTTTTTTATCCCCCCCCCTCCTTTCTTTTCCTCGTAATAATGTGCATTTTCTTTGTCGCTTGTAATTTTATTCCCACCGCAAATGGAATTCTCTTCCTCCCGGACTCCCTCTCATCTCCACTATGACGCGCTACTAATTTATATTACCATACCATCTGCGGGGGCCTTTCTTTTTTTTTTCCCCTCGTTCGGGAGGAAAAGTTCGGAAAATCCGTAGTAATAGCTTTTTCGATCGCCGTAAAACACGCAAGTGCCCGATATCCCGTGGAAAAAAAAGAAGCAAAGAGAGAGAGAGAGAGAGTTTTACCAGAGCCGTACAAATCGATCGGTCAAGCCTGATCGCTCCGACCTCGAAATTTTGCTTTCGGCCGAAAAAATCCGTGAAAAAAAAAAAAAAAAAAAAAAAAAAGGAAACTACAGATGGGGGAGAGGACACACAAGCTCCGAATCTCTCGGCCGAGCTATTTCCTCGAACGATCGAGGCTGTACGCTACTATCCGTGCGCGTCGAGTAATGCCTTTGGCCTACGGCCAGTTTCGCACGGGATTTTCTGCAGATAGCCAATGAAGAGCAGAGCCAGGGTAGCCAGGAATTCTGGCCTTTTAACGCATATACACGCCAGCTGCATCACCCTGCCCCGTCCATTCCTCGCTTGCTGTGTACTGCCGCATCCGAGTGCCTCTCTTTTCTTGCAAAGCCGACGAGGCTTTTGTACATACGCGTACATATACCTGTTGAGGTATATATATACGTTATGGACTCGGCACGGCTTTGGAGCTCGTTTACACGTGGACGGATCCTTTTTCACGCATACATGTATACGCACGCTCGAGTGTACCTGGTATACCAACGTATATAGGTAGTTTGACCGGGTAAAGTGAACTCTCTTCCTCTCTTTTACCTATATACGCAAGAATTTCCTGACCGAGATACATCGGTTCGATGTAGACATACCACCGCGCTCGAGAGGCGGTAATCCATGTATTACGTCGGGGGGGGATGAGAAATTAGGATTTTCGAAGATTTTTATACCTCGAGTGTCATTGAGATGGATATTTTTTCAAGAGAGAGGGAGAGCCACTTGGCACGGTTTGTGTTTGATAAGTTTTCAAGACATCGAGCTCTCGAGGGGCAAAGGGAGGGAGAAAACGAAGGCGAATTTATCGCTGCGGCGCAAGTTTCGAGTACCTGGTTTTCTTCTCCCCTTCCAACCCCCTCTTTGTTCACTCGACGATGGCTGATCAATCGCCTTATTACGTATATTTAATTCTTTTATGTGTTGAGCATTCAAACGCGAATTTTTTAATGAAAAAATAGGGGGAGAGAAATCAAGAAGGGAAAAGCGAATCACATCTGAAACGCGAACCTACGTGCGCAATATCTCGAAATTCGCCGTCGTAGAGCTTCAATACCCCGTCGAGATCTCCTTACTCGTTCAGTATATGGGATCTTTCGAATTTCATAAGACTCCAGCAGCTCGGTCCCCGATAATCCAACGCAAAATCATGTCAATCCTTTTGCTCTCCGAGCGCACATATGTATATACCATATCCTCTCGACAATATCCTGAGCTTCCTTCGCTTGGATAGAGCCCTACCCTTTTGGGGTGGAAGCGCAAAGAACCAGTCTGAGGCCGAGATTTAATTTTCGTCCAAGACGACTCGGACCTTCCTCTCGTTACGATCTATATAGTGTATATGTATATACCACGAAAATTCCAATTTCTGACCTTTCCGACCCAACCGCTGATAGGAGACCGACGGCGGCGAGTCGCTTTTTCAGGCGGGGATTAGCCAGTACCATCGATCACCCACCCCCTGCCACCTCCTCTTCGTTTCTTTCTCTCTGTCCCCTGGTGCAAAAGCCCCTCCCCGCCGGCCTTTGGCTCTCCTGTCGCACATACTCGAGGAGAAAAAGAGAGCGGAATGAAAGAAAGAGGAAAAAAAAAATTAAGAGAGTGAGGGAGGGTAATCCCTCTTTTTTTCCGACTGCTCTTCTTTTGTCGAATCCGACGCCCTCGTCCTCTCAGGGCACACCGCTGCCTCGTCGTTGCTGAGAAAAACAGACATCGCCGAAGGGAGGGGGGGAGGAATTGGACGATACGAGGCAAAAACGAGGCCTCGAGACGAAGCTCCGTCCCTTTTCTCGCGTGCGTGAGCCTCATCCTTCACCCTCTCCCGGTCCTTTGACTTTTCCTTACGAATATACCGTATCACTCTTGTATTACAGCTGGCATCGTTTTTCTTCGTGCCTCTATACACCACTCATCGCGCGATGTGTCCTCTTTTGCTATCTGTCTCTTTTTTTTTTTTTTTTTTTTTTTTTTTTTCCCTGGCCTTTCGATTGTACGTGTATCCACTCGTTTGGCGAAAAGACAACCGAGTCGGAGTGTGTGTTAGTGCCGAGAGTACAGAGAGAGAGAAAGAGATAGGCGGTAAGTTTCCAGACAAATTGACGGCTTTCTCCTTGGTTCGCCTTGTTGTCGTCGGCCGCTTTTATTGATGAGCCGAAAGATAAACGAGAACTGTGGATCACGCGAGTTGGAGGAAATTGAGAAATCTCCGTGTATTTGGAGGAAAACACGCGCGTGCCGTTTCATCGTTTCGCAATTTGAATTATTTCGAGGGAGAGTTCGGCTAAATTGTTTGTTCAAACTAACGCTTGGATGAAATTGGGCGGGATTTTTTCATTTCTTTCCGAATAAAGTGCATTTTTTCGTCGGAAAGGGGTTTTTTATACATCACCATTCACAATACATCTTGGATATCAAACTTTACTGTAAATCATCCGAGAAAAAATAATATTTAATTTTTTTTATTTTATTCAAATTGTCGTTGCATTGTTTTTGCTGGAAACAAATTTCCTTAAGCTCTATCTTTCACGTAAGTAGTGATGAGAAAAAAAAAAAACTCTTTAGCTCAAACAATCCATTGCATTTTTAATTAAAAAAAAAAAAACTTCATTGTACAAAAAAATTGTAGACTTTCCAATTAATTTGAAACAACTACTTTATCTTAAAAAAAAAAGATTGTACTCGTGATAGGCTATGTCGCTCTTGCATCCTTTATTTATAGAAAGGAGTAAACAAATAGCTGCAACAGGCAGGGCTGGGGAGATAAACTCCGGCGAAACGGAAACTACGAAATTTCGGCGATCAAAAACAATTTGCGAAGCAACGGAGCCCGATATAACACAGGAGTTGTCCCAAGCTCAGCGCGGACGAGCGGAGCGTATGTATATATGTATGCATTATCTTTGTACCACCCATCTAAACAACACTGGGCTCTCTCCGCTTTCTCTCATCCACGCGCGTGTACTATCAAAGATACGTATGTACGCAGGAGCGGGCAGTTTCAACCGGCACAACTGACACCACTTCGATAAGCCTGATAAACTGCCAGGGAGGGAATCGTCGAAAAGGCAGTCAAGTTTCGACGACCGATCGAGAGGAACTCGCGCGCGATCGGTCCACGTATATACAATATATGTATATGACGATGTCGATACATACGCCCACCCGTGAGCTTCTGAAACTCTCCTCCACCCTCTGTGTCCGCGAAAGCTCTGCAGATACGTTCGTGTAACCGTATATACATATGTTGCCGTATATCGGGAAAAGCCGACACTCGACATCAACACCCCATCGATGGTACGTAGCATGGGTTCACAGTGTTCACACCTATGATCCAATTTTTCAAAGCGACAAGTTTCATAGTACCTCTTAAATTTCGTCAAAGACAGCAGAGTTGAGCCTCCTTACGCCCAAGGAGCTCCTTATAAAATATACAACGCTCGAGCGAGGGAAGGTTCACCAACCCTATGTTATATGATGCATGATTGATGCCTCTGTAGCGAGGGAGTGGGTTCTTGTGTGGTTCTACCATACACACTTTGATTATAACCTGTCAATTTTACGAGGTGAACTTTGGTGGAGCTTTCAAGGTCGCGTGTTGCAGGTGATGAATGATGGTTGGAAACGTGACACGTATATACCTTTTATACATGCGAGAGTTTTTTTCTTTTTTTTTTTTTTTCTATCGAAGGGAACAAAAAGTGTCAATGTGTTGCATCGTGTGGCTCTTCTGTCAAAATCTTATTGGATCACTGATTGGTTCGCGATCAAAGTGGGAAATATTCGATTCCGGTGCATTAAATTGATGAGCTGGCTATTGGAAATTTCATTAAAATTTTCGAGAGTATCGAGTGAACGCTTCATCACCAGTTTGATGGAATGCTCGTTAGTATACCAATCGTCTTTTTTTTCATTACTCATACACGTGTTATACATACATACAAATGGAGAGGCGATCGCATCGATAAAAACATTCAATTAAAAAATCTCCACGTATTTCTACGGCCGAACGCGCACGCGAGTTGTTCAAAGGGACGACCATTCAAAACCCACAATAGATATACATCGAGAAATAAAAGCTGATCGAGCAGATCCTTGATTGAATCGCATTTTTTTTTGTTTTTTTTTTTTGTTTTTTTACCGAAACGCGTGTATGGAAAAGTTCGCAATGAACAATAAATACAACTCATTCACGTGCTCGCTCGAAGAGAAGGAAAAACGCAAATCCCCATCAGCTATCGAGGCACGTACAGTGCACGAAACGACATACACGCGTGGGTACAGAGGGAAAAAAGTTTATTACGCGGTTGGAGGCGTGAAAACGATAATTTACATGCAGCTGACGTGTCGCGGGAGGGGGAGCTTTTTCGATTAAAAAACAAGCGTACAGGTGTATTACCCGCGCCGCGTCGTCGCGATTAAAAGCGCAGCGCGAAATTCAATCGTCACCGATATACCTATACGTGTTACACTCCGGAAAACAATACGCCACCTTTTCTCCTTGCTCAGCTGTCGTGCATCAACTCCGCGGTATAGGATCGACCGACCGTTGTATACCCACAGCACAAGCGTGTCACTCGGTATGCGGAGATTGTGTTGTATATATGTTTGCGAGGGGGGGGGGAGGAGAGCGAGCATTATAATGGGGAACGAGGTCAGGGCGTCAGGCAGACGAAGTTCGGCGACACACATAATCCGGGGCTCTAATGACGCGGCGCTCTCGCTCCCCCTTTTCCGTCTCTCCAAAGCGGTAATATGCGTATACACGCTGACGCTCGCGCGCCTCTACTGCATAATCACCCGTAGCGCACGTACACGTACATACATGCACAAAAGGAAAGGAAGAAGCGGATAATCCGTCGGCGCTAGGAATGGAAAGCGAAAAAAAAAAAAAAAAAAAAAAGGTAGTCGAGGGAGGCTTTCCCGGTCCCTTCCGCGGGCTGGAATCAAACGCCGAAAGAGCGCGAACCTGTTTTTTTTCCTTAACCAAGAGTCTGCGTATGGTACTTTAATTCAACCCCTGCGCACACACTGTGCCCCCCCCCCCCTGCAATGCGCATACGTGCGCCTAATGGCCATAAAAAAAAAAAAAGAAGAAGCTAACGCGCAGCCCAGGAGGGAAAGATCGACTCGAAGCTGCTCTCGGAGGAGAGCAGGATCTTTGATGTCCCCATTAAGGCGCTTGAAAGCTACTGCCACCCCTTGCCCCCCCCCTCGCTTCTTTTTTCCTCCTCCACTATGCACTGCTTCTTCTTCTTCCTGAGTGCTTTTGCTTTTATTTTGCCCGACTTGCCTTGCGAGAAATACTGTTACGCAAATTATATCTGTACATGTATACAGGGGCAATCTTTCTTTTATTATTACTTTGCAACAGTAGAAGAGCCAGCAGTGCAGGGGGTACGTCTTTTTTAACGGCTCACTTAGCGAATGCATTACGCTGTGAATTAATAAAGGTGCCCCTTATAGGGAGGGGGGCAAGATATTGCCACCCGAAAGCTCTCGGAGCTAATTATTGCTCTCTATTAGATATAAAAAAAAAAAAAAGAAAAAGAAAATTAATGTATTTTTCCTTGGTTTTGTTGCAGATGCACCGTAGGATGCCGTTGACGACGCTCCTGCTCGTGCTGATCCTAGCGGCGGGCGTGCTGGCGGGAAGCGAGGCGGCCTTCTGCCCGAACGGGTGTGACTGCGACGACGAGACCCTCGTGGTGTCGTGCATCAACGCGAAACTCGACGTGATCCCCATCGCCCTGAACCCGAGCATCCAGCGCATCGTCCTGCGCGAGAACCAAATCAAAATTGTCGACGCGGCCTTCCAGTTCTACGGCGACTTGCGCAACGTCGACCTCTCGTTCAACCACCTCGTGACCATACCCGACCGCAGCTTTGACGCCCAGAAGCAGCTGGTCGAGCTGCACCTCAAGCAAAACAAAATCTCGGCCGTCACAGACAAGACCTTCTTTGGCCTCCAGTCCCTCACGGTCCTCAACTTGCGCAGCAACTACCTCGAGACCCTCACCAACGGGCTGTTCGCCTCGCTCGAGAAGCTCGAGGAACTCGACCTCGGCCGCAACCGGATATCCAACGTAGAGCCCGGCGCCTTCCAAAAGCTCGGCTCCCTGCGCGTCCTCTACCTCGACGACAACCAACTGCAGAGCATACCCTCCGCGGCCCTGGCGCCCCTCAACGCCCTCGCCGAGCTCCACGTTGGCCTGAACGCCTTCTCCTCCCTGCCCGACGACGCGTTCAAGGGCCTCGAGCGACTTGCCGTCCTCGACATAACGGCCGCTGGCCTGGACAACGTCAGCGACGACGCCTTCCGCGGCCTCGGCGCCCTCAAGAGCCTCAAGCTCAACGCCAACAAGCTGCGCGAGGTGCCCACCCGGCAGCTGTCGGCCCTCACCCGGCTCGAGGAGCTCACCCTCGGCCAGAACTTTTTCACGTCCGTGAGGTCGGGGGCGTTCCGGGGCCTGGCCAACCTTAAGAAGCTCGAGATATCGGGCGCCACCCTCCTCGGGACGATCAAGCGGGGCGCCTTCTCGGACAACGGGAACCTCGAGACCCTCGTCCTGAGCAACAACAAGCGGCTCTCGGTCCTGGAGGACGGGGCCCTGGCGGGTCTGCCGAACCTACGCCACCTCATGCTGCGCGACAACGACTTTGCCAGCTTCAGCGAGTCGCTGGTCGCTTGGAACGAGCTCAGGCGGCTCGACCTCAGCGAGAACCCCGTGTTCTGCGACTGCGGCGTCATGTGGCTGGCGGACGTGTTGGCGCCCCGCAACTCGAGCCCCGTCATTTGCGCCGAGCCGAAGGAGCTGCAAGGCAAGCCGTTGCGGGGCATGCGCCCGGACGAGCTGGGCTGCGCGTTCTCCGATCCCAGGAAGCAAGCCCTCCTGGCGACGCTGTGCGCCGCTGGTGTGGCCTTCTTCGTGGGCGCCGTCTTTGTGCTGTATTATCGGTGCAAGCGCCGGGTGCGGGACGCCTTCAAGGACTACGAGTGGAAGAACCGCACGATATCGCGGAAGGAGCACGAGTACCAGAAGACCTTCTCCGAGGACGAGTACGTGGTTAGGGCGGCTCACGCGGCAGCGGCTGCCGGGCACCACCATCACCACCATCACCACCAGCAGCACAACAACAACAGCCACCTGAACAACCACCTGAACAACCCGCACTCGTCGCTCCACTTGCACCAGCAGCAGCAGCAGCAGCAGCAGCACCACATCACCTCCGGTGTGAAGCCAATACCGGTGACGGAGCTGTAGCTAGAGCTCCGGGCGGCGAGCCCAAACAGTAGTGGTGTCCACCACGGCGGGGGAGGAGGCGTCTGGTTCCTGCCCCATGGTGGCACGACGCCCGCCGAGGGCTTCACCTACATAGACGGGGAGACGGCGCACAAGCTGCGCCGCAGTCCCCTGGGAGCGCTGCCCGGTGGCTCGGCGAGCCTGCGGCTCTGCACGAGCCCGAACTGCACCAACGGTGACCTGGCCAACGGCTCGGCGGTCCAGCACACCTACAGCGACCTGAACTTCACCTCGCTACGGCGCAACGGGGGCCGCGCGGTCTCGACGGCCCGCAGCCCGAAGAGCTCGCCCTCGCCCCCGCCCCCACCGCCCCCCAGGTATCCTGCCCAGTACCCGACCCTGCCCATGAACAACGGCAGCGTCTGCCACCACAATCGCCAACAACAACAGCAGTCCAAAGAGCAACAGCACCGGGAGCCCGGCAGCGCTGGCACGCTGTCGTCGTCGGCCAGGGAGCAGCGGCGCGACAAGCACCGGGAGTCCGGCAGGCGCATGGAACAGCTCTCGGCCTCGTCGCACCAGCAACGCCAGGAGGAGCTCGAGGTTGTGCACCGGGGCAGTCTGGCTCGGCGCGACATGGCCGGCTACCACGCGTAAATCATCCCATTCGCCACTAGCGGGTGAACACGATGAAGAAGATGAGAGAGGGTGCGCTTTGCATGGACCTTTTTTTCTTCGCCGTAGCACAAGTATAATATGTTCGAAAGACTATGGAGCTGTGAGTTGTCGCGGTTGTGGGCGACAGACACAGAGACACGCCGACGGTTGCAGTCGGTTACTTTTGATTCCGTGCCCGTGATGTGAAACGAAAAGCAATTCAGAAAGATGTGCGTGTATGTGTGTGTGTGTGTGGATTATGGCGATTATCGGTGAGCGTGTGTCGGCGATACCGGGATTTAAATATTTATTATATCGTATATCGTTGTGGGAAAAAAAAAAAAAAGAAAAAAAAAAAAAAAATTATACGTGTCGTATGATTAAGCTTATACAGTTGTGCGGCGTATTTATTGAACCGACCAGTGTTGTGTCACTTGAGATGCTTCTTTCTTACGTTTAATTTAAATATTATCATTGGCAATCCGAGCTCCGATGATTGTCCGGTAGTGTGTATATGTGTATGTGTATGAGCGCCGACGAATCAATTGAATCGTTTTCGTTTGTACGGTTCATTTGTTTTTGTCCTCGCGAAAACGATTCACTTGGTTGCCTTCGTTGCTAACTTGATTGTGCGAAAGACGTGAATAGATTTATTACAAAATCACAATTGTATCTATATGTATATGAAAATTTGACTAGTCGCCAGGACAAGAATCTGCGTGCGAGTCGAGCCTCGGATTGCCAAGAGGGATTAATTACATAATAGTACAGTGCGAATGATCGAGCGAGCGAGTGTATAGGTAAATAATTATTCGTGTACGTCGTTCAGTACAAAGAATCGATAAGCGATTCTTGCGCATCTACTACGAGTCTTGTCGAGCGAACGCAAACAGAACAAACAAAAAATACGAAAAAAAAAAAGAAAAAAAAATATATAAGCAATCTCATGTAATCTATGAATGAGGTAATAGACGACCGGTACGTTGCTAGGATAAAACTCGTGTAAAATATGATAGGCTGTACGGTGCAGAGCAGTACCAAGTTCGATTTCTAGAAAACGGTCTATACGTTGAAGCCTCGATGGATCCCATTATCATTAAATTAAACGAGGACTGTGACCGTGCATACGCTGAGGGCGTGGCGTACGACCTTAATTAAAACGGACGCTAGGAAGCAGGTACATATATTCGAAACGAGGGGAGAAATGGAAAAAAAAAAAAAAACCATCCACACACACGTACTACTTATTACGGGCTTCTTTTTCTTCCCAGCGTACCTATGTATACATGGCGAGTATGCGGCAACGCTACGCCGTACAGACGAGTGTATAATTCTCTCCGCCCTTTTTTCCTCCCAACTATAAATTTCAGTCCTTCTCATCGTCTATCTGCACGTATGTGTATACGTGCGTGCGTCTCGTTCGTTGACGTGCGTCTCTCATTAAGGGAGACAGCCCGCGCGCGCGTGTGTGTGTATGTGTTGTCTGCGTATATATCTCAGCAGAGGGTCGAAAAAATACATACAGCACCGCCACGCAGAATTAAAGAGAGAAGCCGGGGAGCGGAAAACGAGTTTGCTTTTTCTTATTGGCTCGCGTGCGCCTCGCGTGTATTAAGATGATTTTAATCGGGTTTACAGGGTTTCTGTACATCATCAACGAGTGCGGTGAGAGCGTTTGAATTATTTTTCCACAGAGTTAAACGATGACAACAACAACAACAAAAAAAAAGGTTACCAATAGAAAAAGAAAGGGAGAAATGCAAAAAAAATGCTCGCCCCTGATTCCCTTTTCCGTTTCCGTTAACGAAGGCCCCACAATCTGCGGCCCTGATCGGACCCACGCTCGAGCAAAAGGTCCCTTAATTGGTCCCCCAAAGAGGACCAAAAAGAAAGACTGTGAAAAGGGTATCACTGCATCTACGGGAGAAAGAGCGGAGATAGACTACCGCGGGCTTCGATCGCGGATTAATTAACTTGACGAACCCGCGCGTGTGTATATATACGTACGTACAAAATTTGCAAGCGTGGCCATTTGTTTTTTCGCTCAAAGTGTTTGTAATCTCGATCGTCATCTGCGAAACCGGAGCGATCGCTTTGAATTTCCGATGGAAGATCAATTTTTTCAATAATCCGGACGCACTCGCGCGCGCGCAGCCCGAAATTTTCATTATTAAATTCAGTTCGACTTTCATTACGTCTCGCTCAAGGGCAATATCGGCATCCTGGCGCGCCCAACTTTCCCACACGCGCGAGGAGAGAGCCATCGGTCCTTGGGTCGTGGCAAAAAGGACGACGAACCGCTTGCTCGTCGTTTCGATGAATTTTTATGCGAGCGTCCCTTGGGGCTCTCCGCTAACCCTCCGAGTATATTAGACCAGTGGGTGGAGAATCAAAACTGCCGGGAGTAAGAAAAAAAAAAAAAAAAAAAAAAAAGAAAAGAATTAGTTTCCTCGCCAAAGTATATATACACGAGTCCTACTCTCTCGTTATGCGCCTTTTGCAATATTAAACTGCCGGGAATGAATAAGGAAAGAAAAAAAAGGAAGACGAGCCAGCGACGACGAAAAGAAACGAAGCTTGTCGCCGTCGTCTAGTCGTCCTTTATCAGCGAAACAAAAAAGCAATCTCCCGTACATTTTTCACGTCGTCCTTCTCGTCTCGGTTCTCTTTTCCCCTCATTGCCGTAGGGAAAGGAGAAAAAAAAAAATAAAGTTATATATATACACACAGAAGGCGAATCTAATAAATTAAACGCCATCTTTACCATTAGCAGCAGTAGCAGCTCTCGCGCTTCGCTTAACCTCATTACGCTTTCATCATCTCCCTATTCTGCGAGGCTCGAAAATCTCGTTTCCATCCCCAGCGTATATATACACTCTGGAGCTAGAACAACACCACCTCGAGTCCTCGGTATGGATGACGAAGTGAAAAAAGAAATAATGCCGTTGTTTCTCGATAGAGCTACGAAAGCGGAAAAATCGCTTTTCAAAGTGGCCAAGAAAAAGGGAGGAAAAATGGATACTCATCCTACATCGAGGGGCGAGGGAGGGAGAAGAGAAACACGCGTGCCGAATGGTACACGACAGGCGAAAAAGAGCTTTAATGTATCCCACAAGTGCAGTCGAGGGGGTCGCGTGTACCGTACCTCCAGTATTTCACGGCTCGCACGAGTGCCAAGTCGTTACGTCACTTTTCTTTCGCGACCCTTTTTCTTTTAATATACGGACAGTGCTCGCTCGTTGATCGCGTTCGCGTATACATGCGCTATCGCGATAAGGGAGTTTAAAAAGGAGCGAGGCCAGTGTGTATGCATTTGTTGGTAGGAACGTTGTATGCGGTCTGGAGCCGAGACGCTGGATATTGGTCGCTGATGGTTAGCCTTTGGTTGGAAATTTATCGCGTTTCGCTTGTGTTTTCGAATTTACGCGCGGGTGAATGAGAAATAGTGTCTTTTACCTTTGCAGGGAATCTTTCGGGCGGTTCGCGGATACATTTCAGACCCACTATATGATCTGTTTTAGATTCCTCAAGGAAAAACGTAATTTTTTTGATGATTTTGCAAGAAAAGCACTGTATTATTTGTTTTGGTTGATGAAAATACAACTTTCTTAAGTATATTGTTTCGAGTCACACGTAAACAGGTAGATTAACCACGTACGGGTCGACGTATAGGCGATGAGGTACTTTGGTTACCTAATCGCGAAAATAAAGAGATGTTTCCGAAAAAAAGAATTGTTTGAAGAAAAACCGGTCCACTCAAGCAACGTGCCCTGAGAAACTTGATATTCATCACAAAGAGGAGCGAATCAAGGCAATTCCCCCGCACACTCACGCGCGCGTCCTAGAATCCGAGTAGTCCCCAAGAGCGGTTCCGAGCAATTTACGGGGGAGCCGTCGATCGTCGCGAGCCGCCGCCCGTCCGTCCGTCCATCAAAGGGAGTTTGTAAGCTAGTTCGCACACACACACACGCGCGAGCCCAGCCTCGGATCGAAAATTCATCCCAGGCGTAACGAGCTCGGTCTTTGTTCTCAGGGGGAGGAAAGCATCGCCTTTGGTCCACCAGAGGAAGATTTTGCACTCCCCTGTACGTGTATATAATATACACACGTACAGGCGCCTCCGGGCTCTCCCGTGTTTAAGGATCGGGCACTCGCCATCCACCTCTTTGTGCACCCCGTGTATACACGCGTATCGCAGAAGATTGTTAGCGTACCGTACGGCTTTGTGGGCTTCGTATAGGTTTTGATACATTTTCGTCCCTCCAAAATTGTAGTAGTTTTTGTTTTGTCTTTCAAGTGATCATAGATGATTGATTTTTTTTTTTCATTTACTCCATTGAACTTGATTCGGTTACTGAGCGCTTCGTACGTGTTTTTTTTTTTTTTTTTTAAATAACTCTGATTTTCCATCTCGTTTTCCCCTTACAAACTCTCCATAGTCACCGGCCCCACTAGGTAGAGTTCCCACACCAATCCATACGTACGTATGTATATGCTCGGAAATCTGTTGTTACGGGGCAACAAAAGCCGGGAAGCGAAAAATCAGCGCTCGAGTCCGCGCACTTGACCCGCAGCGTTGGCTCCCTTTTGCCACCACTGCCAGTACACTAGCTCCTTTTTCAATGAGCCCAACGAACCGAGAGGGCGCGCGCACACACTGCCAAATGCTCGGCGAGTCAATCGAGCGCACGAGCTTGTACAGTTTGTACTGAAAATTCCAAAGAGTAGTAGTATAGTACTAGTAAAGTAGTAAAATATCAGTAGTTACAGAGCGGGATGGGATAGATAGGTTGTACTGTTGGATCGGTGAAAATCGTTAGCGTTGACACGATTCTCATCAGCCGTTGCAGCTAGTTGAAGTACGATTTAATTTCGCCGGACGTCAATGAGATAGCGCTGCTGCTGGGATCGAAAGGAAAAAAAAAAAAAGGAAAAGTGTATCAACCGAGGACAAAAAGGGGGTACGTCACACGCGCGCCCGAGACGTAAATGAAATTCATTAAGAGGGCGATCGATTTTCAATTAATGCCGATCTCGTTTCGAACCTGCCAGGGGGGAAGGAAAGAAAGAAGGTCCCCGGAGCAGTCGAATGCACTCAATTAAGGAGACTCTCGAAGCGCGCGCGATTTCTCGCAGCCACTGGGAAAAAAAAAAGAAAAAAGAAACCACCCGATCTCGCGTACGGCGATACCCTCGATCGGCCGAGCCGATTATCCAAATCCAAAGTCTCTCGACCGAACTCTTCCTCTCCCAAAGTGCGAAAGGAGCAGCGGAGTGAAAAAAAAAAAAAAAAAAAAAGAAAAAAAAAGAAGGAAAGAAATAAAAAACTTGGCCAAGAGCGTGGGAGCTGGTGTGAGTACACAAGCAGCCGTTCTCGCATACCCGGCACGTTCGGCCCGATCGTCGTTACGTCGTACAAGATAGAAGTGTGCAGGCTACAGAAGGCGTACGTGTGCCGAAGTAGCAAGCGAGCGAGCGGGGAAGAAAAAAAAAAGTTTCCTGCAACTTCCAGCTGGCTGGCTGGCGGCTCATTTGAATCGAGTGATTCCTCTGCCCCTTTGCCGAGGTATATATGGGATCGATTTCCGCGTACACGGGAGAATCGTGCTAATAAATGTTTCACGCGAGCTATAGTCCGCCGAGTTTTTCTCGCGCGCGCGTGCGGAATCGTCTTTCTCCCCCCCCCCCCCGCTCGAGAGTTTCCACGGGTGTCGGTAAGCATGTGTATAGGCACAGTCGCGGAGGATGGGATAAGCGCGATTTCGCATTCGAAAAGAAGATTCGTGAGCTGGAACAGTTCTTTTTTTCCCCCCTTAAAATTTTTCACGGGACTCCGATTTGCGTACGTACAATTTTCATGCGCGGATCCAATGAAACAAGTTGCCCGCTCCGTCAAATTCGCACAAAATAAATATACTTTTCGATCGGTAACTTTTTCCACTCGAACAACCCACTTTCCGCTGCCGTGGCTCGTAAAATCAAATACTCGCACATAAGACGGCACTTGAGCTATAGTAGAAGCCCCCGATGCGCTGATGAAGCTAATCCGAACGCACAATCACTTCGGGCCCTTTGACGGCCGTGTATGCGAAATCGCCTCCGAGCGAGGGGATTTGGAGAAACCGAGCGAAAAAGGGCGGGGGCGAAACAAAGCAATCGGAGCCGAGCAATCGCGAATTTCCGACTGCCCTCTCCTTTCTTGCTTTTGCCTCGCTGGAAATCCATCAAGTGCATGCAGCGCGCACGACAATAATCCCCACTTTGGAGAATACGTAAAAAATCGGCCTCGGCGAAAGTTGAGGGGAAACGGTATGGGTAACGTAAAAAAAAAAAAAAAAAAAGCAGTAAGTGTTAGAGACGAGAGACAAGCAGAGCGAGCGGGCCGATTGATGGGTCTCATAGCCCGAGGGGTGGGGTGGAAAAATCGATTTCCCAGCCGATTTTCGTCTCATCTGCCACGCCCCGGAAATCGTTGCTCCAGGATCAAACGCCATTAAGGTCCCTGCGTACACATCGATTTCTTGTAGCGTGTACACGTACATGCACACACTCGTGTGTACCTTGAAGTAGGCGATGAATGACTTTGAGGAACCCTATTGAGAAAGCAATACAACGTGCCCCTTCTGTGTACATTATATGTGGCACCGCCGTTCGTCCTTTTCCCCTCCGGCATCTTTCTTCGCGCAGCTATCTCGAGAATGCCGATACATACGCGACACGAACACGCCTAGCTCGTGGATTCTTTTTCCTCTCCTCGTGACTTAATTCGTCATTCCGAGCGCTGTGTCTTCGTACGAGTCTTCTTCCCTCCTCCCCCCTCACATACGTATATGTGTGTTTCCCTCTTTGGATGGATAGATCGAGTGGCTTGGTCCGTCGGAGATGCCAGGGGGTTGTTTCGTTGCGCGTGGAAATAGTCTGGTTTTACGTGACGACCGTAAATAAACTTTTTTTCTTTTTTTTTTTCTCTACATTTGTTGTATCGTGTTGTTTTCGCGCACAATGATTCGAGTGTACTATTTGTCAAACGACGAACACTGCCATTAATGTGAAAACAATTTTTCTTTTTTTTTTTCCTCTAAACAAATAAAAAGTACGAAAAGTCCCATCCGATAAGTCTCAGCAATGGAATCGTGCATTATTATATCTATACACCTGTTTACGTACCACCCACACCAAACTTGTATTTAACACTCGTCTATAATCGCACTTGACGTTTCGAAGTAAAAAAAAAAAATAAAAAATAAAAAATAATAATAAATTGAATAAAAGTAACGATGTACAGTTACGACAATTGTAAATACGTGTATTTTTTTCTAACAAATAAATAAATATATATAAATAAATAAAATATACTGAATGAATGAGAGGGAGAGAGAAAAGAAATAAATAAACAGCGTTTCGATTGTACTTAAGAGAGCGATGGTAATTGCGCCTGAATTATTTATAAACAAAATTGTACTTTGTTAAATTAAGGCCACCGAATCCAATGTACGGATCTCCGAAAATTGTAATTTATATACGTATGCCGCTCGTGCGGAAGAAAAGAGAGAAGAAAAATTAGGTCCGGAGCTGATTCGATGGATTAGAACGAAATGCGAAAGATCGAGGGATACGTGTATATGTAACAACGCCTGGACTGTCGGGACGCGGCAAATGTATAGCGTGCCATTATCATTTTTTCTCCTCCTACCACTATACCTACACTGCGACGAGTACGACTCTGTAAATACATTCCTCTATTGTAATGTGTACGATCTATGTGTATAATATCCTCGCCGTTGATTATGATTATGCCCGCGCCGAGATCGTCCCTCAAGTTATTTATTGTCCACGAGCCCGAGTATCGTGTATAAAGGAATAAGACAAAAGGCATCGGAGATAAGTTTGTTTGCATCATGAAAACGCTTGGAGACTATACCGTCGCTCTGGTTTATCGATTCGGAAGTTTTTATAATAATAAATTCACGAGTTGAAAAGAGTAGTTTTGAACGATATCCAGAAAAAAAAGCTTTGTTTATTTTGTTACGCCAAACAATTTTTGTTTTCATACATCGCAACTGGCACATAATAATATGTCCAGGACTTCGATAAAACAGGGCATCAGTCTCGAGAATCATCCATAGTGTACCCTTAGTCATCCAGCGAACGTTATCAGCGTTTTCGTGCGGCTGTATAGGAGGAGATATGCACACCTCACACTCGCGATAACGAAGCGTAAGAATAGGCAAGCAAGCAAAAAAAAAAGAATCTAAAATTGTGTACATATAAATATATACGTCGACGATCAAAGCGTGTGTGTGTGTGTGTGTGTGTGTGATGGATAGCGCGCCTCTGGGCTTTATCGGCGCATCCTCCTTTGCGCGCGATTCTCGAATTAATATACCTACTCGTTCCCTTCTTTTGGTACGAGAACCACCTTCGCACAGCCCAGACAAGATAAGGCAGAAGTGCCGCTGTTGTGGCGTTATCGCACTCCGCCTGTACTTACTGTGTACATCACCGCGCGCGAGAGATGACGCGCCGATAAAAATATGAGAGGGCGCGACCGAGTTCTTCAAGGATGAAAGATTAAGGAAGTATTGTGTGTGATATCTTTTTTTTTTTTTTTTTTTATGCAAGAGGGAAATAATGGTGATGATGGAGAGGAGTGCGCGCAAGTTACGTCACATATTACATGTACATCTATAGGACATCTAAATGCATTAAATTATACATATTATAAATATATAGTTATATTTCAGCATTATTTTGTACATAATCGACTTTACTCGAACAGATACTCGATGAATCATCAATAAATCTATATATATAAAATAACATATCATGGCATTACCCTCGTTATTATTGGATCCCTCGACCAAGGGCGCTTTGGGCATACTTTCCAGACTCCATGTGTCCTTTTTTTTCCAATCCTCTTCATGTTGTTAAAAGCGAAGCATAATGGAATCAAAGCATTATTATTTTTAATAAAGTTTCATGCTCCGATGGAAAAGGAATTTTCGTTGACAAGAGATTAAATTTATTTTCGGACGGTGATATTGGATTTTTTCATGAACATTTTTTCATATCAATCAAACATCAAAATTAAATTTAAAAAAAAAATTTGATAAAGTCAAGGGACACAATGTTATTAATTGATAATAAATGATTGAACGCTTGATAAACGTCAAGCGTATTCAAAAATACATTTTTATTATAAATATAACAAGTTTGCAACAACTGCAGTCACGTCGGACTCTACGTTTCAACAAAATTGAAACGCAACTATAAAGATAATAATAAAAAAAAAAAAAAAAAAAAAACGTAATACACATCAATCGAAACGAAAACCTCCGAGCTGCTTCATAAATTTAACGATCTACTTTCCTGAGGTTAAAAAAAAAGGTAAATTTATTTCAATACCGAGAAACAAGGATAATGCATCCTCACGACCAAAAAATTCTGCTCGAAACAGGGGCGTAAAAAGCGCCAACGACTTCTTCGCCTGATCACCGACACTTCCGACCGGAGTATGCAGTACACTTATTTCTCGGCAGACTGTGCAGCACCGCAAAAAGGCCCGGCATTCAAATGAAGCCATTACCACGGAGCAGCTGTAAAAAAATCCTTATACCATCGTGGGAGAAAAAATTCAAGGAGGTAAAAAAACAGCGGTGCGCTAGAGCACGAAAACAACAATGATAGTAAAAATAATAATAGCAGTAAAAACGAGGATAATCACAAGGCGGGGCTAGCTGAGCCGCGACGCTTGGCGAGAAGGTTGGTGGGTCGCGTGGCGCGGGAGCGTTTCCTGAGCTCGACTGACTCGTCGCCGTCGTCGTCGTCGTCGATGTACTGATAGGCGTAAACGCTCGCCGAGGCTGGATCGACGATCGATACCGGGAGGTGCGGACTCGCGGTGTCTATCGATGCCAGGCTCAAACTGTAGCGCTCGTAGATCGTGAGGTTGTCGCCGTGCTGGCGCCTTATGTGCAGCTCGTTCGCGGTGTAGGAGGCAAAGTTCGTGTCCGATACGTAGATCGTGCTCTCGGAGTCGACCTGAAATTTTTCGCAAAAATATGGGCTTGTTTTTTAACATCTTTTTTGACATGCATTATAATACCTCCATCTCGTGATTTTTGGCGATTAACAGTTTCAAGAGTCACGTATGCATTACCCTGTTTTACCCGGTTACACTGTTCCCATTAATTTATGCAAGATGAATTGCGCAAATGACAGTAAATTGTTTTGTCATTGGTTATATTGTCAAAAGTGGTATAACGTCATTGCATTTGAGGTGATTTAGTTGTTTTCTGTGCAACGTACCTAAGATGTGATTTATTTCGAATTATTTTGCTTGAAAATACAACATGGTGCAAAAAATTGGAGTGTTATTTACAAAGTCATAATAAAAAATGCAACTGTTTTAACAACGTGAAGGAAGAAAAAGGATTCATGTTGAAATTTTCGAGATATTAAATCGACTAGATCTTTTCTTAAGTTGAGACCGAATTATACGTGTGCTACTCGTTAGTTTTTTTTAATTTAGGCAATTGTTTAACCTGAATGCTATAGTTTTTTTTTTTTTTTTTTATATTATAGTGCTTTACGTCCGGCTCCTTTGATAAGGGCACTACTCAGGGCATTTAGCACTTTGGAGAAGGAAGGGAAGAGAGACCTCCCATTACTGGGAGAGGGGTAGGGGGAATTAGGCAGTTTTTGCTGCGAGAAGGTCGCCTACAACCTCCTCGAGAAGCATTGCGTGGTGAAACAGCACAGATATACTTGTCCAAAAATGTTACACTAGCCAGGAATCGAACCACGGCCTCCCGTGTACCGATCCGCGACCGAGCTGACTGAGCCAACACAGTGCACTCGAATGCTATGGTTTTCCCACAGGAGAACCATAAAATTGTCACATGAACAATTCCGTTCTATCAATTGGGTTGGGATTTATTTTTGAATTAATTTGCGATTATACCGAATGAGCTTGGCTCTGGTGTTGGCCCCTCTTCGTCAGACTTGCCGATAGATTAGATCGGGTTCGTCTTGAGAGGGATTGCCCACCGAGTCCTACAGACATCATTTGGTATGATCTGAACCGTATCGATTCCTCACAGAGGAAGATATTGGTTAAGGCTTTCAACAAAGACTGAATGATGGAACTATGAAGAGCTACTTATAAACTGAGCTCAATCATCTCTCTTGTAGGTTTACCGGCGCGGGCGCCACGACGGTCCGCCGCGTAGCGGATGAAAATGGCACTACGTCTAATTTGGAATAAAAATAAATATACTCGTATAATATATTATATTCGAATGCAAAGTAATTTTGTGACACGGACAATGCTGATAGAAAATTTAATTCATAATTAATTATTGTTTAAACTTTTTGCAACTTTAGCTTGTACTTTATATTAGTGAAAAGTATTAAACTAAAATAATCGGCATTGAATTTTTTGCGATTTGTTAATAAAACTTAGCGAGCTCCGAAATACTTGAGTGTAAGATGGTAATATTATTTCCATGAAATCTCATAATAATTATGGTGTACCTACAACCAGCTGTCCACTCAGCATTGAAATACGTCATTGATAACATCACGTTAAATATATATGTATCTGTGTTCTTTGCAATAATTTTTTCCTTCTGAACAAGTTGACGCGCTTGTAATCTTTTCATATTAGGAATTTGTAAAGTAAAAAAATTTTTAATCACGTATCCTGTGCTTCAACAGTTGGTTACAATAATCAAATTGGCAACTAAACAAACGACGAATGAACAAGTGAATTATTCTACAAACAAACAATCCTCCCTTAGCATCAATTTCTAATGAACATATCGCAATTTCGATTTGATCGACTCCATCTATTAGTTTTGACGTCCAATCCGATACTTTCTTTTTTTTTTACATTTAAAAGGCAGAGCTACTATGAAAATAATCAATATCGCGAAGCACTTATAAAAATCCAATTCAATTATCCAGATCAATATATCCTGCTGTATATATATATATATAGCGCGCGCTCCCGCATGCGAGGAGGCAACGTGTTTACTTAGTCTTTGCTCCCGACACTTTAATTAAATCCTATCAAGTTGGTCATGAAAGGTTTGTTAACGAAATTAAAATTTCAGCCTCTATTATCCCCAAATTGTTGAATCTTTAATGGAATCCCCCCCCCAGCCCTCCATCTCTTTTTTCCCTCTTGCTCTCTTTCTCTTTGCGCGGCGGAGCTCTCTATTCGTTGATTAAATCTCTAAAATTGCAATGATAATTAAATCCTCGATTAACGTCGCGTGTTATGTATGAAACACCGTACCTACATCGCAAGGGAGACCGAGTTTCGTTCGATGAATTAAAAACACGGTATAAAAGGCGCGATAATGAAAGTACCGTTTTTTCAACGCTGTGTGTTTTATTCACAGACTATTATCCTTCCATGATCGAGTCCACGAGTAATGAAAATAATCAGCTAAATGCCATCACCGATACATACCGATATAAATCGATAATAATAATTGCAAACGCCCATAAAGACAGGATGAGAGCGTTTACACGCTCGGATTAAAAAATAAAAAAACGACCGATAAATCGTTCCGCGATCATTGGTAAAAAGGCCCGCGCCCACCCGATGAAGCGTGTAGTTACTCCTCGAAAGCTTCTTAAAGACGAGAGAGCTCGTTAAGTAAAAAGTCGCTCGTTTCCTCTCTCTGCGCGGGCTCGATTTTGCAAAAAGGCTTAATCATTCTCGTAAGCAGATTTGTTCTGCGATCGATGTAAAGAGAAGCTGAAAAAAAAAAAAGGAGGAGGGAAGAAACTCACGATCCTGGCCTCGAAGTCGGTGGGATCGGTGCGGAAGCTCTCGCGACTGCCGAAGAAGTAATCCGCTCTGAGGCTGCACTTGTACACGTTGCGCCACTTCTCGAGCCTCAGGGTCTCGCCCCGTTTGCGTCCGAGGCTCTCGAGACCGCTGAGCTTGTAGTCGCTGCTGTCGTCCCAAGCGCCGTTGTCCGTCGTCCTACTGCTGCTTCCGTTGATCTGATGATCGTAAGGACCATTTATGTACAAGCATTTCTTGTTTGGCCGTGAAAATTCGATGAGTCAAGGTTGCATGGAGCTTTGATTTCGTTTATGATTTTTGGGTGATGGTGGTGGCTCTTGGGGTGATTGGTGCGAGGATTTTTTTTTCTTCGTTTATATTATACTCTACCTTGCAATTCGACGAACAGTGGGCACCTTTGGCTCGTTGCGGTGGATCTCTCTGAAATGACGCGAAAATCGTTTTCAAACGCAACTGTTTCATTGATTTTCAACTTTTTTTTTTTTTTGTTAAACATTTCATTCATATCCATTACTGTATGGTACTGATAAAAAAATGTTTCCGTGACAAGGACTTTCAGAAACAAAAGAAAAACTTTTGTCGCAAGAGGCTCGAAAAAGTAATCAAACCCCATAAGTACACTCGAACGAGAAACATATGTAATACACTCACCGGAGTCGCTGGCGTCGAGGACAAGTTCTTGGTGACGGTGTAAATGGTGTCGCACTTGCCGATCATCGATTTCTCCATGTTCCGAAAGTGGGTGTCCTTCCTCTTGGCGATGTTGGTGCCGACGTTGAGCTGGTTAACGACGGCGCGTATGATGTTGAGATCGGCCGGGCTGACGGTGCGGTTGGCCAGGATCTTGCCGATTCCGTCCGGGGTGAAGGTGATCTCGAAGGCTTCCTCGGCAATCTGGTACTCGGCGTGGTTTTGCGCGGTGTCGGGTATCTCGTCACCGGGGAGGGTCGGGTCCACCGTTGTCGAGGCGAAGCTCACCGCTTTGGCGTCCGTCAGGCGACACAGGAGGGACGACGAGGCTCGAAAGCGGCACCTCAGCATGGCATTCATGTTGAAGCGGGTCGACCGGTCCGGCACGTAGTTCAAGGCCGCAGAGATGGCCGTAGAGTTGACGCAGAACCGGTAACTCGTCTCGGTTCCGGCCCGGCTCGGCCAGCTCGAGTCGCGGAGCTGAGCCGCTACACACACGGGGCGCATGCACAATTAGCTCTGGGTTACTCTGAATGTACGCCGAACGTCTGTCTCGATGCGTCGGGGCTATACTGGGAGCTTTGGGAGGCCTACACTTGTCTGCGTATACATACAGCTGGCTTGCATCAACGGTAACAGTTAATTGTACGCGTGTGTGTTTATCTGGGATTTTCGCGAAGGATTAGAGCCTAGTTTTTGCGCGAAAGAGAACAAATGAGGCTTATAGTCGCTTCCAAGGGACAAGGGAGGATTGTTTTACTTTTCACTTTATTGGTGCATTTTAAACGTTAAGAGAAGAAAAAAATAGACAGTTTATTATTCTTTACCACCATCATTGTCAGTATTAAGGATAACGTGACGCTGCGCCATAATTGGGTATACTTGACTTGTCGATCGGGTCTATAATAAATTAGGTGGTAGTAGTACATGAAACACCGAAAAACTCTTCTTAATACACATCTTCTTTCCCATGAAAAAAAAAAAAAAAAAAAAAAAAAAAAAAAATTGACTCTGATATACAATTCCACCCGAAAATTATTCTTCGGTCATCGTTCCACCCTAATACCAATAGGTATACATTGTCTCGTCTCCTATTCTGCCTGTATCTATACTCAGTAGGGTGTAACGTGTAGTTACGGTGTACACAAATCGTCCCTTCCGACGTAACGAAACCCTCGCAGACGAGAAGAGAAAGAGCCCGCGGGGGTGTACACGGGGCGATTAGCGCGTTCGAATTAGCCGAGGGTTGTACGTGAGCAGAAAGGGTTGGCTCCCGCTTTGTACCCCATGGCAGTCCCTCTTTTCTTCGAATGCGGGATTAGGAGGGACGGATCATGTGTATATGCGGCTCTGGAGCTTCACGAGAGATGAGTAAAACCGACAGGGCTTTCTTACGCGCGCCCGAGGAAGTAACCCATCCCTTCTTCGACTTTGTGCCTCTCTGGCTGTAGCTATACTGTGTGTGGGTCGTCCTTGGTCGAGATACGGGCTCGAATTTAACTAGTTCCCCCGGAGCTCCCGGGAGATGACTGGCCAATCGAGTTTCGCGCTAATGAGCTTTTTACGTGCCTCCCCCTTTCTCTGACTGGTGGTGGTGGTGGTGATGCTGGTAGGTAACACTTTGATTTTTGTTTGTAGTAGCTGGCTAATTGGAAAGTATAGCGGGACGCGGGGGAAGGACGGGGTGTTTATTTTCTTGGACGCGTTGCTCGAGCACTTGCGCCGGGCGATTTACTATATGTGGTTCAGTGTTGTATTTATCGAGCGAAACTCAATGCACTTTGAGCGAGTGTATGTACGCGTTTGTGCACAAATTACGCGGAGGAGGGCCAATTTGTTGAACAATTTACTTTTGGTCGTCGTTGAACGCACACGCAGCCCCCCACTGCCGTGCGACGCGCATAAATTAATTGTCCAGCGCGATTTAATGAATTTCAGAATAATTTGCACTGTGCATTGTAACGCAGCCAGTTATCCGGCGAGCTAACGTGTACGTGTACAAACAGACGACGTTAATCAAGCAATTTGATGCTTTTTCCTTCGATTTTGCCCATTGCGTTTGAATAAAAAAGAAAAAAAAAACAAAAAAAAAGGAAACGTGTATTATACTTGCAACGAGGTCACGATGAACTTGTATCAAAGCGCACTTCACTCTCAAGTAAAACGTAAGTATACACAGCGACACAGTAAACCGCACAACACCACTGCTCGGCCATAAGCAACGAAATATAAAGTAAGAAGAAGAAATGATAACAATACCGACCCAGGAAAAACGGCACGAGAATGACGATCATGGGTGAGCAGTGTACCGGCCCTGTGCGACTGCTGCAGTTCACACGCGCATCTCATATCCCATCCAGCATAACCGGCTATCTGACGCGCGATGCGCCCGTGTGCCACTATTTAAGTATCCATCCTCCGTGATGCGTACCGTCCCCAAACGCGATCGCACTATTTTTACAACACGAGCGCTTGTGGTGGAACGTAGGTATACATGGGATAGATCGCGTGTTGTCATCGTTTTAAATACGTCACGCGCGATCTCCCTTTACAATAAAGCCGCTCTAGTGAGCTTACATATTAGGCGCGCACGCGTACATAGGCACACTAGTATCTAGGTGACCGTTGGTCCCCTTCTGCACGGGGATTTTCGCAAGGTCACGTATTCACGCGCTATATATAATTACAAGCGATGTAACTCGAAGCGCCGCGTGTCTACTCGGTTTCCGCGGGCTAAGGATGCGCAACGAGCGCAAAAGATGATGATTGTTGCTGTTTAAATCCGATCCTTGAGATATCGCGTTATCGGCTTGCTCGACGACGTCTAATACTTTTGTTTGTCTCGGCAGGGATGATGGCAGTGTTTGACAAGCCGATTGAGCCATTTTTGGGCAAAAGTATTTTTTAATGGAAAAAACAACTGAGCTGAAGCTTTGAATGATTAAAAAAAAAAGTGTCTCCATGATTGAATGTTGAAGTGGCGATGAAAATAAGCCACGGCCTTGGTGAAATTAATGGAGCAGTGGTCAATGACTTTGAAATCAGCTTTTTTTTCCAACTTAACAATCGTTTCGTATAGGTATACTTATCTTGTAAAATATATAAAGTGGAAGTTAAATGTGCCTTTTGTCTACAGTATATACACAATGCTGAGAATTAATTTTTTCGTAGAGTAAGTAAAATTTCTTCACATTAGTTTTATTAATAATAAAAAAGTTTTAGTAAAACATCTATCATATCAATGATTGACATTATTTAATTATTAAACGTTTAGAGAACACAATACTTTTCCAAAAATTGCAACAACAAAAAAACGACTTAATAATACAGCCTATCGAAATAAAAAACTTGACATAAAAAATAAAGTGTAAGTACGCATTGAACTCGTGAATGAGCTCAAGTGCGAATAAGTAGGCACGTATAGGGGATATCGACACTATAGTTATACGATTCGTATGCACATGTATTGTATTGCAAATCACAATGCTATACTAAACGAGATTAATGTTTATATGCTTATTTATTTCGTGTACTTAATCGTTAGTAGCATACGAATGCAAACCAATAAAGTTACGAATTATTGTAGGTCACACTCGTCTTTTGCGAAATAATAAATCACACACATCTTCGAGCCTGTCTCTGGATTAAGGGATCGAATTTATCGCTGTACGTATTCTCGCGTTGTTTACAATTTATATACATTTCACGAACAATGAAAAACTTTTCGTTATTTTTTGCCCGTTGCGTACGAAAAAAAAAAAAAAAAAAAAAAGAATCAGGAGCATCGAATCGTAGAGATACCTTGATTTATCGAAGCTCTGGTTCATCCCTCTATTTATACCTCGAAAATCGTTCATTCCATTCGCGAACGTTCACAGATGTCGAAATAAAGCTCCCGTCAATCCCGAGCGAAAATTCAAATTGACCGCATCCTTGAAAGCTGCGAAAAGGAAAAAAAAAAAAAAAAATTTATTCCCCCCAAGTATACTTAACCCGCACTTCAAGAGAGAGATATGGGCATCACTCCAAGGCTCCCCGCGAAAGCAATTTCGATCGAAGGCCACTTGACCTTCGCGTCGAATTTATCTGCACGCGAGCGCCCAATTCCACTCGCTCACCCTATTTATGACCGCCGCACGCATCGGCCGGAGATAAAAATCTGCAAACCGCGGAAGATTGAATTCCTCCCGCTCCACGACTCCACGAGTCCCTCAAGTGTCATCAACTACTTTAACGCGACGACACGGTGGCGCGAGTAATTTCACACTTTTCTCTCTCTCTCTCTCTCTCTCCTTTGCTTCCTTTTACACTTGTTTGTCCCCTCTTCTTTTTTTTTATTTTTCTTTTTTACGCTTCGCTCCCGCGGAGAAGCGCAGCCGGCTGTAAACTGCGTCGTTAACGGGTTCGTTAAGTCGAATTCCCGAAAAGGATTCCACCTCCGTCTCTTCTTTCCCCGCCGCGAAGTCTTTTATTATTATTATTATTATTGCGTTTTCCACCCCGAGCAGCTCCTTCGTCTTCTTGACACTGGAGCAAAAGCAATTTCCCTTGTACCTTTTTGCGCTTTTGTGCAAGAAAACATCTATATATATATACACAGATGAAGGGGTCCAGGTGAAGTCGAGGATACAGAAGTGGATCCTCTCGACTAGTAAAGGCTTTGAATGGGTGCCGCGAAAAACGAGAACCGCGCGAGTCTAGCTGTATCTCCCCGTGTGCGAAGAGATTCTTTCTCTTCCCTTTCGTGTCTGTGCACGGATGTCGAGGAGCGCGCGGGAATGAGTCGTGCAAAAAAAGCGGACGGCACTCGCAAACGCTGCGCTGGATTTATATGAGCGATGGATCTTCGTTTTTTTTTACTAGCTATAGCTTTCTTTTTTTTATTTTTTTTCTAGAGGGAGGGAAAAAAAAGCAACCAGGGTGGCCTTGTTGCGGGGTGGGTTAACATCAGCATTCGCGTGCTGGTCTGCGCGAAAAACGAAATTTCATTCGACCTGGGCGAGGGTGATGTGATTGATGACGTGATTAGGCCCTTTTTTGCGAGGGGCAGAGGGGGACGTACGTCGGAGTTTTCATATAACGTATAGGTATTTAAGTAGAGATAATATGTTCTTGGGGATTCTCGGTGTGTGAGCTTCGGTTGATATACGTAGTTTTCCAGAGCGACCCGAAGCAAGAAGTGAGATTGGAATCAGAGTGCAGTACAACTTATCCAATGAAAACGTGTATCGAAAGAAATTATTGAATGTTGGGTGGTTTTTTAAATTCTATTTCAAAAAAACGAATAATCAAAGTAGAGTGAGAATGTGAGCTTACGCGCAATCAGTAGAAAATAATTAAACTGGTTTCAATCGGCGTTATTCAATTTTATGCTTCAGATAACTTTGATGTAACTCCTTTTTCGTGCTCGCTGAGAGTAGTCTATTATGCATGATACTGAACAGAAAGTTTAGCTTTGTGAGATTCAGAGCATCTTACCGAAGAGCAGTTAACAAATTGAAAGTTTTTACTAAGTCGGAGACACTGCGTTCTTTGAGACTTTGTTTGATCAATGATATTGAATAATTATGTATTGAATAAAAAAGAAAAGAAAGTATTTCGCAGCGTTTTGGACAAACAGAGAGATAACATTTTGCATCACTTCCGTAGGTTTTGAAGTTTAGACTATTCTTTCAGCTGAAAATTAAGTCAAGTCTTGAACCATCAGATAATGTTTTAAATCGTTATGATTGCTGTTTTACGAGGCTCCGAGACTTACAGCTTACCCTACGGTAATCGAAAGGTCAGACAGAAATTTTTAACATGATAACGTACAGATGTACCTAAAATGTCAAATAATATTGTATCCTATAGGAATTATGCGACTGATGGACGCGAATCATGGTAATTTCTCTCTCGTTTACTCGCAAATTTGCACGCCAGACTATCATTTAAATATCCACTCTTATACGGCAACACTGTGCCCTCAGAAATGGCCTTGCCGTGTTACGAGCAAAGTGAAAGTGCGGTCGCAAAAGGAGATTTATTCTCTCGCTCTCTTATACACAAATGCATACAAAAAGACAAAAGAGAGTTGATGGTTAGCGACGCAGAAAACTACACTGCCGACGAGTTAAACTGCATTTAAAATATACCTTACCTGTGGCTGGTACTATAAATCGATGCACCTTTTACCATTGCAATATTATATTAACTCTCTGCACCGCATTTGCAGATTGACGGTAAATTTAATGCGGTTCGTAGCTCAACTAAGTACTTGTATAGCGCTGTACACATGCTGTTATTTGCGCTTCGTTTGTCATAGAAATTACTTGGAAGTACATTAATTTTTATGGTGTTACAACAATATTAAAAGTCGTTACTACTTACACCCCCAAAAACTATATTTACTAATGAATTTTCGAGAAAAGTATTTTATTTTTTTTTTTAGTGATGCTTACAAGGTACAAAGTAATAATGGTAATAATAATGATTTTAGTAAAATAAAACGACAATGTTTTCACCAACAAATTGCTTTTCAATCATAATGACGCAACTCAAGACGCTGTATAATTTTACGGTACGCACGTGACGTGTCTTACCCATCGTGCTGCGTGCAACATTGCGTTCCCAATATCACGCGCTTTGATAGCCCTGTCGCCGGAATCGTTAATTAACTTTACCGAATCGGTAAGCTATACTCACCGAAAATTATTGCTTAACACCCATAATTAGTAATTTTCATCAAGTTAGCGAAAGGAAAGAAAATTTGATCAATCAGTAGTAAAAGCCAGGTATGTTCAGACACGGGGAGAAAAAATGCGAACGTGTTGTAATCGGACTCGACGTAATAAAACGTGCCCACAGCGTAATCTTCGATGAAAAGTGCATCTTCTTCTCCTCCTCCTCCATGCACTCGAGTATTTTAATAAGCGTAACCACTCGAGAGTCTAGAATTCGACACAATACGAACGCCCATGCTCGCTTCGAGGTGTACCTGCATGTAATTCGTTATTTAACCTGGAGCTATACCAATTTTCGACGCGGGCACACAAAAATTCGTCTAGTGACGCGTGTAATGCACAAAAGTGTAGTCACGACCGCGCGTTATTGTCGATGTCGAAAATTATTGAGCTATTGTTGTCTTGGAATTTTTTACTCCCCTCTCCAGTCGCTCGATACTGCGCACTTTCAAAAATACTTTCAAAGCCGATGCAAGTCGTGCAAAGATGTCTTTTGGAGTAAAAATAAAATACAAACATATCTATTTACACCCAAACAATATGCTTTCACAAATATTTAGGTTTTTAACGCAGCTCGCGGATGAAACAATACACGCTGATAAAAGATAAATGAAAATTTCGGGACAGGATTCAACGAAGCGATGAAAATAACAGTTTTGCGAAGAAAAATTGATATTTTTATTTTCGTGAGTGACATTATTGCCATTTGAATATCTGGCTTGACAATGGTAATTTAGTCGAATGCATTTCCTCGTAAAACAGTAACTGGTTCAATCATCATTATATAAATTACGTGCACCAAAAAAAAAAAAAATCCCCAACGAAATAAAAATAGCGCGGTTCAGTGATATATTTCAGCATGATATGATGCACGGCGAGTCTCATTTCGTGGGTGAATCCTTCGAGTGTATGGAATAATCACTAAAATCTCCTGGAGGGTGGTCGCCTCTGAAGGAGGTTCTGCTGCGTCGGCCGGGCAGTAGTGGCCGCGAGTGGCCGGTCGTAATTATCCTCGTCCCTGTACTGGCCCTCCTCGTCGGGCCTGGGGGGATTGGCAGCTATCCACTCGAGGGCTCTCCGAATGAGGGGTGGGATCTCCGGGGCCGGGGGCGAGGTGGGCAGGTGGTCGCCCTGGAAGGTGGCTCCATTCTCGTCGGCCACCCACGTGATGCTCACTCGCTGGCCCGCGTTGTCCGTCCAACTGGCTGAGCCCTGCACCTGTTCCGCGACCCCCTGATTGTCCACGCTTTTTGGCTGGCCCTGCTCTTCGAAGGCTATACCGTTCGAGGTCTCGAATTTGGTGTAGTAAGAGCCGTCCGGGCTGTAATGCAATTACATTAAGTATAATGGATGATGCTGGTGAAATCTTTTTTGTATCTTGTGAGTTCTGAACTTAAATCTTTTAAGAAAATATATAATCAATGTTCTGAAAATTTGTTTACTTTAATCAAACGATACATACAAACGTAAATACATCTTGCTTATACATATATTTTTAATTTTATTTTGTTCCTACTGATATACTTAATAGGTTCTACAAATACAGTGTCTTTACCCTTGTAATGGTTAAGTGATTTCTAAAATAAATTTTGGTTACAAAAATGTACGTAAGGATGGTTATCTAAATGCATTTAGCCATCTGTTTGTATTTAATTTTCAGACACTCAGTTAAGATTAAATAAAAACCAGATATCTTTATCAGAAATTTTATTGTTTTTATCCCTCAAAATTCTTGCTAACTAAACAAAACGCAAAATTTACTGAAAAAAATGGTTTTACCTTATATCGGAGATCTGGCTTATAACTTCGCTGTTCGCGTCACTGCTCGAGCCAAGGGGTGCACTAGGCGCACGCTGGGGTTGTTGCTGGGGGTTCAAGGGACGACGCTGGGCGGTAGAAACGTTCAGCAAGCAGATGACGAGCAGGCAGTGGAGCAGCATTTTCCCTGAGCTGACGTGAAAAAGAAAAACAAACAAATAAACAAACAAAAATCTTAACAAAATTTAACTTTTATTTTGGACACCCTATACTATAGGAACTTTTATATTTGACATTGATCCACCGGCAAAACTTCCCACGGATTCTCCTCGTCTTCCAACAGCATATACGTAAAAGCTGCCCTTTTTACTGTGACTTTTTACTTAATCATCGTGGAAAAAAAGGGATCGAAATAAAAAAATTCCATAAGCTACGACTCCAGCTCCAGTAGCCGCATTTAGAGCACAACCGAGTAACGTATACGGTACGTAAGGCCCCGAGATGAAGCAACAACCCCAGCAATCTAGCGAGTCGGTTTTTCACCCTCGAAAAAACCCTCCTCGCTTACCTATGGACAGCACCAAGCTCTGATATATAAATATTATACGACGTCCGCGGAACGACACACGTGGCACCTCGACTTTTCAGCTTTTATATACAGGGAGAGCTTCTCTCGGTCGCTTTCCAGCATCGTCGGCGCCTCTTCTCGTTGCGTCAACTGCACATGAAACGACCAGCAGGCGCTGCGCACACATGCCTGTAGCGTCAAAATCACCTCTTGTGAGAGTTGAAGTGAAAAAAAAAAAAAAAAAAAAAAAAACGTAAAATCTAGCTGGCGTTGAAGTTGTGCCATAAATAAGGATAGAGAGGCCAAGACTGGTGTCCGATGTATGTATATATGTATTGCTCTACGTGCTAGCCCCTTGGGCAACCGAGTGAACTTTTGCTCATGGCGCTCGACTTGAAGATTGAAATTATGACGCTTCCAGCCCCGACACTTTTCACGTCTACATATTATGCACGTGGATTTTCAAAGCTTTTTGAGTCGGACGACCAACAATTTTTAACGCTAATACTCAGGAGCTCAATAGTAAATGGTATTACGTTTTGACGACATGATCATAAAGTAGGATTAAATTTTGAATCTCGGAGATACAACCGTGTCCTTTTTTTTTTATCAGCTCACGCGTTTGACCATAAATTGAAAAAAAAAAAAAAAAAAAAAAAAAAAAAAAAAACAAATCCAAAAGTCAACAGCGCAAGCACCGACAGTTAAAAAGCTATTCGTCAAACCTGAGTCAATAGCGGTCGTTCAAGAACGAATTATCGAAGAGAAAAAAAGAAAGTAGCACTTCTCGGCCGAGCGGTGCATTACGTTACTGATAATTTGTATGCTTATACGACGGCTCGTAATTTCTCCAAGAGCTAGGACTGCGCGTAAGTATTCATATAGCTCGAGGGGTTGATACACGCGTATGGGTACAAATCTCAAGGAGCGGTCTTATTAAAACGCAAGAACTCGTGCAATTTATGGAAGGTGTCGGCGGAGCATCCAATTAGATTAGGCGTAGACACTCTTCAGAGGAGTAAATGCGTGTTTGTTGCGTCGTGCGCGAGGTCAGCAGGTAAGTCGGTTCTGTTAAACGCATACTTAGCACAGGGGGTTCTGATTTAATTATGACGACTGCAATGGTCGCTTATGATTTTTAGGTGATGGCTACGATTTTATTGGGGGGGAAAACAGTTTTTTTTTTTTTGTTCATCATTTACTAAATACAGAGTTTACGCAACAATCGTTAATAATTTCAGTAACGCATCTCGCATTGGCGAGTTGAATAAAATTAATTAAAATTGCTTAGGTCAAATAAGCCCGCAGCAATGTAACTCTGATAGACGTACCGCATAGTTAAATTTGGGGTTGATTTTACATTACAGTTTCCTATAATGATCACTGGAATTAATTTATTCCGCTTTTTGGTATTACAATTGTTTCATCCTTTGTCGGATTACATGTGCTTTTACTGAATTTCATTTAAAAAAATGTTTTACGAAGCAAAATGGCTTACGAACTCATTAATTTTAAATCAGAGCTATCAATAGGTAGTCAAACTCATGAATGTTTAAAAGCAGTTGAATACTGATGTATTGGAAAAAATTTTGTTAGATATTGCACAGTTTTATTTTTAGTAAATAAATTTAATAAATAGTGAAGGTATTTGCGAAAGGTAACTACTAATGGTTTTAGTACTAAAAGCAAGTAATTTTGTTTTTTTTATACAAACATCTTTGAATATTCATATTTCATTAGATTATTTTACATTATCCATCAATTTTATTTGTTGGAGCTCAATCCATTCGAAATATATAATCCTTCAATTGATTTGTACTTGATCAAAGATTTTAAAACAAAACAAATGTACTTACAGATTTATTTCCAATATTTTACTCCAATAAAACTTTAATGCATTCAACGAAATCCAATTTCACACGCAGTCGTAATTGATCAAATTAATTGTAATGATTCATCAAAAATATTTGCACTTGATGAAATAAGATAGTTAAATTTAATTGGTAATATGAAAAAAAAAAAAAATAATAATAATAATAAGAAACCTAAATTTTCGAATCAAAATTGAAGTAAGATATTTATTTATAAAGAATAATATTTGAAATTTCTGAAAAATACTGTCAGCCTCCGAGAGTATCCAATCACGATCAAAAGGATCCCATCTTCCATCTTGACCTTCTCCTCTGCAACGAGCCGAGCAATCAATCCTCTCCTCTATTCGCGCATATGTACACCCACCAGCAGTTGCTTCGCGCAACAATGACAACAACAATCATCTTCATCGGGGTAGTAGCGGTGCAACCAAGTAACGAAACCAAGTGAATTACAGTAACTCAGCGGACGCGTGTCGCTGCACACACTTACGCTCCACTGACAGGTCAATCAGCGCCGGGAGAATGGTTTTGTTATTTTCGCTCCCACATGCTCCCAGCCAATATGGCTAAAAGCGAATTAACGGCCGGTTCTATATGTGCGCTGCCGGCTTTAATCGGATTCGCGAGCGTTTGATTATTGAAACGACAGCGCGCTATGGCACCTATCCGCTGCGGGAGGGTATTATTTTATTAGGCGTTTCGGTTCTGCCGCTGTTGATTGCGCTCGCATTGTGGAGCACGTATATACGTGCACCGTTTGATTTCGAAGCTCTTGTCAAGTATACCATTCCTCTTTGCCGGGAGTTTTTTGCATTTTCTCTTTGAACTCGATCATACCTGATGCGTTTTTCAAACTTTCACTTTTTATTGAATTTTTTTTTTTTCACCAACGTAATTGTAGGCAAAAAAAGAGACATTTATGTAATCTCCGAGCAAGGAGTCATTGCGTCAAAGTTGTTTAATTATCTAACAACTGGGCAGCGAGAACATTTTCAAGCGTGGCCATTTATTTGTTTACTTTTTTTTTTTTTTTTTTCAAACCGTGTACAGCAAAAGTCCATTTTGCAGAAATTTACCGTGGATTTGACTCTCCCGGTGTGTACACCCAACGCGCATTAAAGGCTTAATTTACGAGTACACCCGTACTTTGCTCGATATTCGATAAATCATGAAGCAGTCGAAGTTCTATTTTTTGCGCAATACTGAGCTTTTTAAAAACAAAAGCTCAAATTTACTCATTACATAAAGCTTGCAGCAATCAAACGTCTCTCCATCGCTATGAGCGAAAATATCAGATAACGACTCCCCCCCCGCCTCCCTGACATACTAGTACAGAGCTGATCCGCTTTGTATAAATACATACAGGCATGTATGAATTGTTGCAGCTTGGACGTTTGATGAATCGCCCGATAACGGAAAAGTTATTAAATCGGTAATGCACGTTCGATGGTTGGTGCATTAAGTGCAACATTACTGGTCAGATCGGGACTTGGTAATTAAATATCGGATGCTGAGGTCAACCGGGGCGATCTCTCTTTCTCTCCCGAGGCTTGGTGATTGCGTCTTCTTTTGTCTTTTTTTTTTTTCCTTCGTAGCCTTGTATGTCTACGGTTTATCGATGGGTTCGTGTAGATGTACACTGTACGCGGCTTTGAATGTATCGGCGGCTTTCTCGGCTGAGCTGTGCACCGAAGCGTGATTTGCCGTAGGGTGTTATCTTTTGATTACTCGCTTTATGTAACGTTGAAGTTTGCTTCAAATGAAAAGGTGTCTGTTTACGGGTGTATGAAACCGATTTTTGAGAAAGGCTGCACTTTCCTTTTGGTACTTGATTTTATTGTATCGATCGTGTCGACCTATTCGATCTAGGAGTAATAGCTTTTTCAGTTAATTTTTTTTTTTTTTTTGCTAACAGAAATAACATGGTAAGCTCGTGTAATTGAGTCGACAGAGTACAGCTTACTTGACTTAAGTATTATTTTATGCTATTATCTAAGATGTTTGGATTATTATGAGCTATTATATTTTTGTAAAAATCCACTGGTTTACTTGATCTTTTTTTAGAAGGTGCATTTTCTTTTTTCACCTAACATATTTTTTGTAAAAATCCACTGGTTTACTTGATCTTTTTTTAGAAGGTGCATTTTCTTTTTTCACCTAACATGTTGAAAATAAATAAATCAGTGGTATTAAAAATGTTATGCTTTGAGAAATCAACGTTGATAAATGCAAATGAAAAAGTACTATTGAATAATAAAAGTATCTTAAAACATTGTAGTAATGAGAAAACATAAGTTTTTAATTAAATTTTTGTTTTTATCAACTGAATAATCGTACGACTTGGAAGGTGATTTGTTGATAAGTGATAAATTGTAATGCTTTAGGCGGAACTCTTTATTTACACATATAAAAAAAAATCACAAGGATAATAGGGTGTATACATTCGTACATTACTGTTTGAATGCGTTATTAAAACGTGTATACAGTAAGAAAGAAAGTAAATAGTATATAACGACATGATATATTTGTATATAATGAAGTATTCTCCATGTCGTAAATATGTAAACGGCTAATTGCAGTTGTTGTTTTTTTTTTTTTTTATAAAAAATTTTTTCTTCTCAATAAACTCATATTCATCCATTTTTGAGGATGAACAATCGTACATTGACTTGAAATAGCTGGGATATCCAAAATAAGAAGACAATAAAGCGACACAAAGAAGAAGAAGAAGAAGAAGCATGGCGACAATCGATTCGCGCGCGTCACACGATCGGTGAGTATTCTTTAAAGGACCATGCACATATGCTTTTTATATTTGTATCGTGTAGGCTTGTATATAGTTATCAAAGTGCATTTTTCCATACGTAGATGCTTTTCTTGCATAAAGATATATAGGTATGTATAAAAAGGTATGATGCAAGCGATAGTTACGTGCCACTTGTGACGACTCGATTTGTTTTTTTTTTAACTTAATATTAATTGTACATTGTGCGTCGTGATGCGTGCGTACATTACATTTTATCTTTTGTTTTTGTTTTGTTTTTTTTTTATAGCTTTTTTTTGTAATTGCTCTGCAAAGATGACGTACGCACGCGTGGATACGGGTAATAATGCATGTGTCGATACAATTAATGTGGGGTGGATAACAGATCGTTAATACACTTGTATGAAAAAAAAATGGGAGGTAGTTTATAGGGATTGATAGGAATTCTTGAGCGTTGCACTGCTGTATTTTCATTCGTCGCTTCCGGATGGAATAGCAAAGCTGATGCATCTTCACCGTCGTATCGGATGTCCCGATCTGTCCCTTCTCTACGACAGACCCTTGGCTCGGCACTGTGGACGATTAACCTGCATGGGCAAACAGATAATCGTTTTACAATTCAGTTGATGGCTTCAATAGAAAAAAAAATGTTCATCAAAGAAGTGAGTGAGTGGTGAAAATTAATTGGTAGAGTCAAGAGATTAATCGTACGTGGATGTACAATAAATAATTATTACAACTTGAGTACAGTACACCTGTCGAGTCACAAAATACATTATCTGGATGTATTGAGGTGTAATTTATGGGTATGTAAGTCGTGTCCAAGTTCTGAGTTTGCAATAACGTCGAAATCGATGCTCACCATTTAATAGGTACATATCACTCAATTCCTTCAACTAACCTCGTGGAGCAGGCCTGCCGGGTGGGCCGGAGTCAATCGAGTCTTCCTCTGTACAATCAGACATTTTTTACTTGTTGATGATTTCATCTATCGTTGTATAGTATAGACTGATAGGTAATGAGATTGTTAAGCTTTGACGTACCTGGATGTGCAGCGTTGTATTCCAGGGCCTTGAGAATTTCTGGGGGAACTGCGGACAAATGATTACACGTTAATGACATAATTTTGTAAGATATCCGAAAAAACAAGTTAACCCGAATCAATTCATGTTTTTTTGCACAAGCTGCCCCTCTTACGGATACAAAATTTATGTTCCGTAAGTGGTCATTATCTCGCATCTAAATTTCTAGTTTTCTCCCGTGGGATGTAATTTTTTTTTATTCTAGACAAACTTATTCATGGAAGACTGTTGGCATGTAAAATGAAATCTAGGGAAAGCTATAGTGGTATTTTTTTTAGTAATAACTAAACTTGAAAGAAGTTGTCATATCGGTGCACAACGAAATGTATAATAACTGTAATTTTAGCGTTGATCTCGAGGTTTGTCAAATTTATCACCAAATAATACTCTCTCGTGCCAACAGTTTTCCTACCGTTAATTTTTCTACGATGTAATGTATTACCCATTGGGCTAAGAAAATATCGTGAAACCAAGATAAGGACAGAGACCGCCCAAGCAAGTAAACTGATAAAAATTCTTCGACTGCATGCGTGTGCATTTTTGTAGTAGTTTCAATGTAATCCTCTTGGCTATTAAATGAAAGAATCAAGTGATTCTTATATATACGTATGGATTATATTAAAACTACTGGGTGATGTAAAATTGGTTATCTGATTGTAATCGGCTCATTCGCACTTGGTGGAGCCGTTGGGATGTGGGATCCTTGGGCGACGTAGCCATTTTCGTCAGCTACGAACTGGATGCTGACGACCTCCCCGTTTGGCGCTGTGTACGACGTGGCGCCCTGCGATGACACGGACGGACCTTCCTGGCCTGCCGCTTTGGGAGCACCTGACTCCTGGTGACTGATGCCGTTGCTCGTCTCGAAGCTGCGTAAGTGAACCAAAAAAGCTTTAGTTATTTTGCCCCGTACACCTATATTATAGAACAGTGTTTTGATCGTGTAGGATGTGAGTGTCCAATAAAGTATCACGTGTATTTTTGGCGATTATTTTTCCTTTCGTTCGATCAAACAAAAAAGTTAAACTATTATTCGATTCGGAACTAACATTACCAGGTCAATGGATTTCAAAAACATTGATCAACGTAGCAACTGAGCAAAACTTATCATACGGCCCCGTGAATGATGCAAAGTATACCGAATAAAACTTTAAAGTTAATGGACTGCAAACCCCATTAGGTGAAATACTCGGGAAAACTAGACGCGTTTCCAAGTTGGCTGGTCATCCGCTGTCCGAGTAAGCCCCGGTACTCCGGCAAGAAGATAATCCGTCCGTCACACCTCGAGCTCGAAACCACACCTAGTCTCTCGTCGCCTCGTGCATAAAGTCTTTGCTCCCGGCCTCCCCACACACACGGACACACCCTTACACCCGGTGGAAGGCTATCTTCAAGAAACTCTCCACTCGCCCGTCCAAACAATTCCGGGGAGGGCCGGCAAACCCAATTGCCAAATTCCCCGGAACTACGCGGGTGAGCGAGTGGGCGAGCCTCTCTCGGACCACTCGAACTAATAACCCAAGAAGCCAGTCTGGCGAATTCCGGGGCTCCCTTTCTCACTCACTCTACCTCGTTTACTACGGAGCACGTGGCTGGTGGAATTTCAATCGAGACCTAGTATAACGTCGATGTCGTCCTATGACTATCAGGTCGTCGTTCTCAATGTGTGTGTTTTGGGTTTGAATGTATTTTTGAGGATTAGGATACTCACTTGTTGACGTAGGTACCTAGTCGGGGCAAATTAGGTTTGAATGTGAAAAACGTTGGACCGATGAGATTTTTTTTTTTTTTTTTTTTTTTTTTTCTTATGAATCATCAGTTCATCATTTGTAGAATAAGATCCTGTACTTGTAACTTTGAGAAAGTGCAGAGTCCTACTGTTCAATAAATTAAAAAGAAAAGTTGAATTTTTTACTTTATTTTTTTAATATTTAATTGAAGACTATCGAGAATCAAATGATTGCATAAAAAAAAGGAAATGATTGGTGTTTCCAAAATAAATGTTAATTCTAATAATCAAAAAAAAATATTTTGTTCAAGAGATTCAAACTTGATACATGCCGAATTCAAGTCGATTTAATACAAAAAAAAATTAAATTTTCCCGTGACCAATACAACCCCGATTTCTCAAAACGTCTAAAGTAAAAGATCCAGTTCTACGAATGCCGATCCGATACTGGTCGAAAAAGCCCATCGGTCCAACGTTTTCCCGAAACACCCATGTTCACGGTCTAATTCGCCCCGACCACCGATGACTCAGTCCCCGAAACAATGCTAACCATCAAAGTTGACTTCCAGCTGCTGTGAGGTGATGACCGCGTCCTTGTCGGCTCCACCGCCGCCCCCGTGACGCTGGGGTGCTGCCAGAGCGGCTGTCGCGCACAACGCGACTGCCAGGAGTAACTGCAAGAGACACATACGGAAGGCTTGAAACAGTTTTGATCACCCGATCTCGGGACGCGCGGTTCGTTTGCTCGATTGTCGTTCCGGGACTTGGGGATATTTTAATCATGTCCCATGATCTCGTCCAACTCTGTAATTATCTTCCACGAGCGTTTATTGCTGCCGCGAGTGTGTCTTATATTTCAGAGTAAACCAATTTTTTTTTTTTTTTTTTTTTTTGACGTCACCACATTAGATTCCTTAAAACAGCGTTGTATAAAGTAGTATGAAATCAATTCGACTTTTAGGTGATCCGTAAAAATCATTTCAAATTAAAGCCTACATATAAGACCTACACGAGTTGGAAATAGTTGGCAATTAATCTCTGCCCTAGCGCGAAAAACAATGGCACGATGCGAACAGCACCGCCTTAGCATTCAAATTATGTATACCTCCAATCGCAAGCGATCAATCTCGTCGAAAGAGAGAGAGAGAGAGAGAGAGAAAAAAGTTCGAGCAGTCAAACCTCGGCCGCGCTTGTCGCGACACACCCAAATCGGCTGGAAATACGAGCCGAAAGGCACACATTCCCACAGGGCGTGTACTCGCGGCAAAAATTTTCGATCGACCTGCTGGGCGCGTCGTATACATTGCAATCCCAGGGAGGGCCCATCGACGATTACCAGCCCCTCGGATCCCACCTCTCTCCTCTTCTGTCGCTATTTTCTATCCCCTTTTGACGTACATACATACAATGCTATTTTGTGGAAAAACTTGAGATAAATGACACTCCTCGTACGGAACATCACACAAACGGGAAAAAGACGCGCCGTGTGCCCAAAAACAGCGACAATCGCGTGGGACCCGGATTGATTTGCAGCCGTCATTGTTACTTTGTGCAACGCAAAAGCGCGAACAATGCCATATTAGCGCCCATTAGCGACTCACCACGCGATGAGACAATGAAGCGCGAAATGACGATTTAATTATCTTCCCCGCGAGAACGAGTCACTCGTGTTTGACATATCCCATTATTGTTACGCTCGCAGTCCCTACAAGACACACAAGCATATATACATATAAATATATGCGGTACCCATATTAGTTTGTTCGACTGTAATAACCACGCGCCGAGGCTGCTCGTACGCAAGGATTAGCATACTGATTGATAATTGCGTACTTATGTGCTCGAGATCACCTTGGCTTGTTACCGCCACCGATTTTTCTTCATCTCACGCGCAGTGTAAATTTCCTAGGTATGCACAACTCGAGCGACGTGTAGCACCCTTTTGATTAATCATTAATCCTCGACAAGAGACGGAGGGGGGGGGGAAGTTGCAGATTCAAGGGAATTACACACCGGAATATCCCCGACATCATATACGTCATCCTGGAGAGAGCAGTCGCGTCGCATGCTAATGAACCCATTAAGAGAAGGGCTCCCGCCCTCTCGCCTCCCCTCTACACCCCCTTTGAAAATCTGGGCTGTGTGGGTGCGTACATAGAGGCACACCTCACCATCCAAGCTTCGTCACCGTTCGAGAAAAGTGAGTATGCCAGCACACGCTATACACGCCATGGGTTGGGTCGCCTCGGGCGAGTCGTGCACGCCGATTGTACGTATATAATATATACGTATGACCGTCATCTTCAATTTATACATTATTATTGTGGACGCGCCGAGGCACACACACGGCACACAGAGGCGCGCGTAGAATGCGAAAAAGGGCCGCTCGGGCGGAGATGGTTTATTCTTCGTTGCGTCAGGTGTACATATAATATACATACATCCACTTGCGAGAGTGTTATATCGTTGCGAAACAGATACTTAATATACTCAGCCGTCGGGAGTAAAAGTGACGAAGAGTTGGCGCTCTCTTTCATAAGATTGGATACGTACGTGGTGGTGGGGGTGGGTCTATTTGTATTACAATGCACGTGCAGCTTCGACGTGAATTGTACCACTGTGTACAGGGTAAGGGGGTGGATGACCCGGTTAGCACTGACTGCACCACCACTATACTGTCGTATCTCAGTGCTATTCTGGCACTGTAGTCGGAGAATTGAATTATTGGACGCGGCACATATAGTTGGGGCGGTAGGGTGTGCCGGGCGAGCGTTGATGATAGTTGGAGTGCATTGGAGTTTAGTGTCTGTCGAGTTTGAAGGAGGGCGTAGGGGTGGGACGACGAGCCCCGTATGCTGCTACCACCTCTGCTACCGATGTTGCTGATGATGCTCTCGGATCCTAAACTGGGATGTTTCGCGTGTCCCGCTCCAACCCTCCACAGTACACACCCTGGAGAGGAAATTATTGTTATTGCGGCGATGACGGGGCATTTGGTGGGTGCGAAACGACATCCACAACACACCGTAGGTGACTGTTTTCTCCCCCAAAAATCACGACTTCCAACCCACCCCTGCACCCCACTGGTGTTTTTTTCCCCCACGTCCCACTCGTTACGATTTATTAAGGATCACGTTACCATTGCTCTCGCGAGACTTGAAACAAAAAGTCTCCTCCTTCTCCCCCTCTTTGGATCGGTACATACTGTGGGTACACTCGAACCGCACCTCGCGCACGCCACTCGGTCCATTCCCATATAAATTACCCCGGTACAATGCTCCTCGCAAAAGGTAGCACACGATGCACCGAGCGTTTAGACTAAGCATATGACACACGTGTGCACCCTTTATGCAAATTCTTTGGCAAAAGATCCAATGAAGAAGAAGTACAGCTCCTCAAACGTCCGCGCGTGAATTGTGCAACCGACAGTGGGCGTGTGGGTAGAGGTATATATATATATGTATACTTAACGAGCAGCAACCGTCGTATTATACCCATGGATGAAAGCGACGGCACTTTGGGTGGGGGGATAAATAAAGGATCTCCCGCGATACACACGTATATAAATATGAAATTCCTCCGACAATGGAGACGCGCATCCCGAGAGTTACGTATTGGGGGTGCAGTCAGGAAAAAGAGAAAGGCCAGAGGCAGCGTTTGGCATTGCAGTTGGGTGTTCAAGGCCGCGGTGATGATAAAGCACGTACATCATTGTTGTACGATGCCGAAGATCGTGGGCGGTCCGCGTCGCGTGGAATTCGCACACGTGATGTATTTGTCATCCGACCATTTATACTGGCGCGTTTAGAAATTAGAGGGACGCAGTGATGGTGGGTGATGCAATTTTTCCCGACGAAGTTTATTGTCGCGAGTAGGGCGAAACATAGACATTTCACAACACTCGGTGCCGATTGGAGTTCTATAGAAAGCAAAGCCAAAAAATGTAGATTGGGCGCGCGCGAGCTTCACTCATATAGATGCAGCGGCACAGATAGAGACCGCGTTTATTGTTGCGCTCGTCCTGTACATACTGTGCACTGCTCCCTTTCTCGTGTGCTGCATACGTATGGACTCGTGGACGAGAGGAATTTTGCGAGAATCGTCCTTTGTGTGTGTGGGTAAGAAAAAAGAAAGAAAAGAGGGCGAGGAGCCGTAACCTGCTTTCGGAGCGCAGGCAAACAGAGAAGAGGGAGAGAGAGCTTTTAAAAGCGAATTACTATCGCGATCAAAGAAACTCCGTGGTTATGTAACACCAAAGAGCGGGTGAGACGTTTGGGTTTCCAGGTCTGCCTTTTTTCCCTTGGTACCGAGACCCCCGCCCGTATACAGGCAAAGCTCGAATTCTGCGAAGCTATTTTCTCCGTGGAAAAATTCGGCTAATTTTTCGAGCTGTCGATTTATGGTGGGACTGATGAGGGGGGGGGGAGGGCAACATTTTTCCAATTAGAGTCACGTTTTTGTCTCCTTTCGAGGAATTTCGTTTAGCCGAGGTATCCGGTGACACGTTGGTGGTGTAAAAATTCGATGAATAATCGCTCACGTACCAGGGCCAAAAGGTCAAGTAGAACGAGTTTTCAGTGGTCAGACAGTACGGCGTTGCTTCTAATTTCTTTTTAAATAATCCAAGGCTCAAAGTATCGATCCGAATTGGATAGTTTTTTCAATTTTATGAGCCAATTTCATCGACTTCAATCCAAAAAAAGAGCCACGCAGCTATCGCTAGCAGTAGGTGCGCTCGCAGCCAGTAGATACAGCCGAGTTTAGTAAGACATTGTGTAAAAAAGGTATAGGTACCTGTACTGACTCCGCGAATCTTCTTTACGCCAACCCGACACTCTCGACCTCTCCCTAAAAAATCCTCGTACCCAAAACAATTTCACCCTACCCCCCCCTCCGGCCTCCATGTAATGTAACAATAGAAAGATATACCCGTCATAGTGATCGCTCCCAACTAGTACTTTGCCGTGTAACAGTAGGAAAAAAAATGCAGGTAGGCGAGGCGATGAGTAATGAAAAGAAAGGAAAGGAAAAAAAAGAACAGAGAAACGCTCTTCCCCTTTCAGTGGGAATAACGTAAGGTCCGCGTACGTAAGTGGCGCGCGGCGAGAGAATAACACAGTATCAGTTTCGCAAGCCATCAAGTGGGCACGCGTTCCTCGGAGGCTGATCCATCCGCGACGACTGCAAGGAGGCGTTATTACATTCTTCGCTAACCATATGTACACCGTTTGCGCTCTTGTCTCTCCTCCTCCCCCACCCCCGGCGAACGGATCGTGTTTTGCACGCCACGAGGAGAATACTTTGGAGCGATTTACGGCGGGAATCCGTAAAAAGGCCCGTACGACCAGGAGGGGTTTTTTTCATCAAAGCTGAAACTCGTCTCGGCACTGTATAAATCTCCCAGGGAGCGCGTCCCTCGATGCTTAATTCATAAGCCTTATTTTATTTAGGAGCAGACTCGGCTAGCTTTCAATCAGCCCGCGCTTGATTTACCGCGCCCGATTTTTCTAAACGAGCCTGCACATACGCTATGCTCCGCATGAAGATTCGCGTGGCTGCCAGGTGGGATTTATTTTTCCCCTCGTTCTTGAGCAGGTTGAACAAAATAAAAGCTTGATTGCTCATCATCGCTTTGCTAATGGACTCTCGGGGATATTTAATTGTTTTATTGGAGGACATGGAAAGCAATAACAACATCACACCAACTAAAACTTACACGCGAACGGTTTGTACAGTTGCAAAAAAAAAAAAAAAAAAAAAGAAGTCTGACACAGCACTCCTCTTCAGACTCTGTGTATACGAAACATCACTCTATCGCGCGTCCAAACTAATTAATTCGCACTCCAACAATCACAACTTACCTATACGTATATATATATACATGTAGCGAGAGAGCGATTTTTCCTGCCGATTATCTCTCTCTCTCTCTCTCTCGTTCCCGCTCCCCCGCGGATCGATCGCACTTTTACTTTCCACTCAGTATATCGCTCCGAGGCTGGCGTACCTCGCGGGAGTTCGGAGGGCACACACACCCGCGAGCCGGTATACATTAGAATCTTTTATCGGAGCTCCGGGAGTTTGGAGCCTTATCCTTTGCGCCCCTCCTTATCTCTCCACCGGAGCGGGTCTATTTCTTCGGCGAGTTTGTCAAACTGCAGAGAGGTTTAGGTGGATCGTCGACTCGATTACCGGGTGATTTGTAACATATAGTTTTGACTTTACCAATAGATCGATCGGCTCGGAGGGAAATCAAAGTATAGACCATCAGGGAGAGGAGGGAAATTTAACGCAATTAAAAGAAGCAGAGAGGGAGAGAGCAAACAAACGAACAGACAGAGACGCGGTAGTGGAAAAAGAAGGAAAACGAGATAGGGGTGGGGGGGGATTAAATCGGTGGAGGAAAAAAGCCCGGGATGAAACAGAGGAGGGGGAGGAGTCGGATGGGACGGGGCGACGATTGCTGCGTTTACAAACGCCGGCTCTCCCGTGTAAGGAGTGACCTACGGCCCCTCTGCTTCGAAACGAGAAAATTACACGCGGGCGATTTCGCGAATTGCTCTCCCCCCACCCTTTCTCTCCGAGAGCTCGATACCCCGGGAAAATGGAGCACCCGCGCGAGGGGTCAAGCTTCGAGGGCTTAATTTCCGGTTCCGCGATACAAGCCTGGCATTTATTTTACCAGCCAAAGCGCCACCACCAACGATTTCTCGTTCGACGATCCCGAGAGCTCCGTACCCGGGTCCCTGTAATCACGGTAGACACCAAATTACCTTCAATCGCCACCATCCCTCATGATACAGTACACACTCTCCGAATTGGGCGAGCCCCCGATGTACACATCCCACTTTTACTTTCTTGCAGATATACACATCCACCAACTTGCTTATCCTTTGGGCGATCGGCCCCCCTTTGAGCCGCACGTCTCATTAGGACTCGCGTGTATGACATAATACGGCGCGTACAAAGGTACACACATATACGTGCGCTCGTTATGCACGGGCGCTTGAACGTTTGACCCGGCTACCGAGTCTCTCTCTCTCTCCGTATACATAGAAGCCAGGCATGATGTAGGCTACACGAGTGGATGCACTTATAATGCAGGCCGTCCCCGTCTTTCGCAAGCGCTTATTAACCCCGTGCGATGGTAGGTACAAGACTCGCCCGCCCCGGAGCTGCTATTGTGCAGGCCGTTGTTCCCCGTATACCGGCACACCCAACCACGCGCCCAACCATTATCGGAAAGTAAAATTGGAAAATAGCAACCGCGAGCGGAATAACGCGTTTTCCACCCCCCCACCCTCTCTTTGGGTATAGCGACTCGCGTGGAATCCGTGTCTCATCCTTTTGACGTGAACGGTGTATTATACGTGTAGTTCGTCTCGAAGCGAACTATTGTATACCTGTTGGTGCTCACCCTTTCATCGAGGAAAGCTCTCTGGCGAGTTAATAGCCGCTCGATCGACACTTTTTTTCCAACCGGGATTTTGAAACTCGCGAGGGGGAGAAAGTTCCGCGTAATCGTGTACGAGGGGGAATGGAAAAAAAAGTTGGGGATGGTCGGGTGGAGGGTTGAACAGTCAACAAAAGGACACGCGAGCGAGTTAATCCACTTTGGCGCGATTTAGTGCGAAACGCTGTAGTTTTCGTCAGCCGCCGCGGAGCGGAAAGGGTTGGGAGGGCGAGGGAATGTTTAATCGAGTCCGGGCTCATCGAGGATAATTAAAAGCCGCGGATTACGCGACACTTTGCGAGAGCGGCCCTCGCGTCGGGGATTAACGTGATAATTATACACATCTCGGAGTTTAACGGAAGGGGAGGGAAGTAAAAGGGTTTTTTCTTTTTTTTTTTTTCGTCCTTTTGTACTTTCATTTCCAACGGATATTACGCGTCCTCGTTATCCCCCGTTTAGGGGAGGGAGAGCTTATTGTGAGTTGTGCCAAAGGGCTTTTAATTGCCATTTTCTGTTTTCGCCATCCGTGATGATTTTTGGAACGCGAGAGCGACCGATTGCGAGGGATTTTCTGTCGGATGTGCACAACCGATGAATGATCTACCGATGTTTGCCGAGAAAATCGTTTTGTTTGGGGAAAATGGAAGCTCGCTCGTAGCATAATTCCCCGAAAATACGAATAATTTTTGGAAACAAAATGTGATTGATTTTTCTCGCATGAACGTTCGTTTCGCGCAGGTGAAGGAGAAAAATCGCGAACGAGTAACTCATTGACGCGTAGTTGCACTTGGCGAGATGAGCGTTTTTCCTCGTGGCCAGGGGTTACTGTGATTCATGCAAACAAATTTGCTCAAGTGCTGTTCGAATCAAAGCACCGTTGAGAGTAAGTGTCAAGCAAACGTTTAGATTTATGCTCTGTGAATGATGAGCGAGCAAAAATAGAATGTTACCGTCAAGTACACCGTGGTAATTAGCAAAGGAAAAAAAAGATTCAACCAATCTGCAAGATGTTTGAAGACGACGACACGTAAGTGCCGTTGAGTCACGCGCACCGACCTCGAGATGTATAAAGCGACACCCGATATACCTCGTCAATAACGCGAGATGCACGTATCGCATGAAAAAAAGCAGAGAGACTTGCAAAAGCAACGACAAAAAAAAGCAATCCAGGGCTAATTACAAGCCACCGTCATTTTGACTGTGCCTTAATTTTCACGCGGACTCGGGAGGACCATCACCTCAAATTGTCCGAAACGTTTAATTTCGGGGGGAAAAAAATATTAAAAGAGCCGTGGCTTCACACAAACGGCGCCGGCTTAATTGGCCCTTGATAATGTCACGTGACGAAACTCGAAAGAGCTAGACCACTTTTCGGGCGCTAGGGGGGAGGGGCGAAATTAAAAGAGAGGTAAATGCGCAACAACGTCTAGGGTAATTATCGCTACTTTTAACATGTATTATGAGACATACGCGGTGTCTACTCGCAAGATCGTGTACGTAAAGTTGCAATTTTCAAGCTTTCCTTGCGTAATCGCGAGCTCTAGATGGTAATTTTTATCGATCACGAACACCCTTCGTATATTATTAGTAATACTTATGGCCCTACCCCCACGAAACAAAACCCTTTGCCATAAATTACTATTTTTCATCGAGCGCTACTCTCTCACACAGCCCCCCAAAAGGCTCAGTGACAAAGAAAAAAAAAAAAAAAAATCAATCCAGTGCATGTAACTTTCACCAGAGATCCCGTAAACTCCCCACCGAGAGACGAGTGCTCGGGGAGTGCGAACGAAAAATCGCCACGATTTGGCTGGGATCGGCTGATTTGCAATCATTATTCCGCGGTTATGGCTGCGAAAAATACCGACAGGAGGGGGACAAAGTTCCCCTACAGGATCCCGCCTCGTCGAGATGCAAAACTATGCAAAAGTATTTCGCAGGAGGACCGGGGAGGATTATTTATCTCCCCTTGGGGAAATTTCATTGAGCCGAGGAGTGATAAGGAAGGGCAGAGCACTGGGGTTTGCCGGTTGGAGGAATAGTTAACGGGATTACACGCCAACGGGGTGAGAAACTCTCTGGATTTTTCCGATGGTTTTTGACTAACCGAAGCTGAGTCGTGGTGGGGGTGGGTGGTGCAGTTTTCAAGTAGGTATCAAAACATTGAAAAATAAAAGCTCAGCGAGGCGCTTCTCGCAAACGCTGGTAAGAAGCTTGGGGCAAAAATCCCTCGTCGGAGGGAGGGATGCTTAATAAATTAAATCCGGCAAACAATGGGGAGCACCGCGCGTCGAGCGGAGAGGAGCACACAAAAGAAATAATTCAGCTCGGGGAGAGTCTACGACGAGCGCACAAGGAGAATAGGCGAGACGAGACTCGAAGTATCCTCTAGTCCTCGATGCATCTTCCCTCGTATACGGAAAAGGAAAAAGAAAAAAAGGCCGAAGGATGGAAGCTGCAGCGGGCGTCTCTCGTGGGCACTTGGCATAATAAATAGTAACCGCAGAGCGGAGAACCGAGCTTTAGAGGGGAGGGTAAAAAAAGACCCGGCTGTCGGACTAATGCACCCGGGAACTTTACTGTATACCACCGCTTCCACTGCTGCATATACACACGCAGATGCTGCAACTTTTTTTTTGTCCCCTCTTGAAATTAAAGCTCTCCGTATCGCTAGTCAAAAATGATGCAGTGGAGCGTGCTTTTGTTGGGAGCTTTTTTTTCATGTCACCCACGGCGTTTGTTCGTAATTGGAGGATTTGCTGGGATGGAGAGGTTTAAAGGGGACCCGAAAATGGGTCAAGAGGCTCGTGAGGGACTTGTTTTACTTGGTAATGGGAGAGAGGAATCGCTAAAAATGTTAATTTGACTGCCAACTCTCTCTCTCTCTCTTCTTCTTGTTTTAAATGGCGATTCGAGTGGCCCTTTGCTACCGAGTGCGGTAGTACCGTTCGCTCTCGTCGTTACGATGATTTTAGTGTGGCATAGTGGTGGCATTAGTTTCACGGGAAGCCCTTGCCGAGCTGTCGAGTAGCTCTCATGCCAGTACTCGGGGATCATGTACAGTATATAGACGAGATCATCAGACCGATTGAAAAAAAAAAAAAGATGAACAATAGTAAATACAACCCAAAAAAAGGATCCAAATGGAAAAAAAGGTCAGCACTAACCTTGACGTTCAGCATAGTTGGCAAGAAATCTCCAGTTGTGGATAGGAGCGAGTAATGATCAGTCGAACAATCAACGTCACTTGGAGCCGAAAAACAAAAACGAAAAAAAAAAAAAAACTAAAACAAAACTTTGTTCCAGAGATGAAGAAGAAGACAACGTGTGTGACGCAGCCGCGCACTTCTCGGTTGGCTCTTCCCCGGCGATGAGGCGAGGCTCCTTATATACAAAACAGCCGGCGTACCAACGGCGCTCGAGCTCCCGGGGCCTAGCACTATAGCTACGCGAGGCGCAGATGCCGCATAGAGAGGCAGTGAAAGGGGTCATCCCCCTCCTCCTCCTCCTCCTTTACTTCTTCTTCTCTCTCTCTCGCGTGTGTGTATGTGTGTTTTATGCCCTCCTCCGCCTCCTGCACACTCGTCTGAACTATGTTATACCGCTGACGGACCTGCCGCGCGCATCATCATGCACCTCTACCCGCTCGTTTTTCCCTGTCCGTCTCTAATTCGTCTTCGTCCACGTTTGGCCTTATTTTTCTTCTTCTTCTTTTTTCGTTGTTTTCCCTTCTCCTTGCGTACATTTCGGTTCCGGATGCATAAATATTGCCATCAGAGAGTGGTTGTCCCTCCCTCTTTTTTTCCCGCCCGAGGCATCCCAAGACCGCGAGGTGATCGGCGACAGGTGAGGGCGGAGCAGCTCTCGCGCGTGCGAGGGATTCCTCGGGATGAGTATAGTGCGCCGCGATCGAAGGCTCGGGGGACGATTTGGAAATTTAGATTCTTATCTCCCCCCATCCCACCCTCCGCGGCTGTTGTCTTTCTCTTTTATCCCGCGGATAGAGGTGACTATATACGTGTGTGCAGCCATGACAATTGCTTTTGATCGGTGTATATATGAGTGATGGTCTCTGTAGGTGTATACCTCCATGGTTGGAGAGTGTGAATAATCCCGCGAGAGGCGCGACCTTTTGCGATGAACATAAACAATTAAGGACCATTGCGTAAATTATTCAGACCATCCTTTAGTATATTGGGTTGTTTTGCGACTTGCCCGTTTTCGTAATAAAGCTGGTATATAGGCGCGTTCCACGCGAATGACGCATCGTTGACAAAGGGGACGGCGCGTATTTTCCTCCGCCAACGCGATTGGCAACGATCGGCTACACGCGCGCACGTCTCTCCTAATGGAGAAATTATTTTCACTTTTTCTATAAATTTCGCCTCGGCGATACCAACGGTATATCTTCTTCCCGGCAGTGGAGAGGAGCTGTTATACGCACGGAAAGACGCATCCGTTTTTCCGCGATCGAAATCCAATTTCAAGTCTCGCTCGGACTGTCGCGTCTGACTTTGTACTACTGCACCGGCCACTTCCGGCTTACCACCCCCCGAACCATCTACGCCAAAGAATCCCGGATAGTTCCTTTAAAATTGCACGACGGGAAGGACGGACTCCGCGATCCACCCCTTTTGGATATGGATTCGATTACCCTCGGGTAAGTACATAGGCGGTTAGAGGGGACGAGTTTTTTTGCTTCACTGGATGGTCATCGAATGAAATGTGATACCGATCGGGAAAAAATTGTGATCGCGTTGAAAAAAGTGATCACACTGATTTTTTTTCATTCGTAACAATCACTACTCAAAGTGACCAGATTTCCACTATTTTACTTTACAAGTATTACCGTGAATCGGTGAATATTATTCCCTGGTTCATTCCAAGAGAGAAAACTTAAGGCAAGGGTCTTGAAAAAAAAAAAAAAAAAAAAAAAAAAACCCAGCATCGACTACCCCCTCGATACCTCTTAACATCCACTCAGGCGCCCTTCGCGTGGATTTTTGTTTGCACTGTCGTCGGGCTCTCCCTCCTCCTCGGAGACTCTGTTTCGTCAAAGTGAGAGAAGTGTATACACAAGAATCCCCTCGTTGCGTGTCGCGCCGTCTTGTACATTCATTTATTCTCTAAAAGGTTGATCGATCAAATTTCAAATGTATCCTTCGAACCCTGTAGGCTCGGATTGTTGTACAACCCCAACAAATGGGTTGCTTTGTCATGAAAAAAAAAAAAAAACAAAAAAAAACAAATAATGTTTCCAAGTTGCTGAATTTACAATTCAAAGAGGAAACTCTGTTTCTTTTGATATTAACTTTGCGCCCAATTAATCTTTCCGGGAGGGAAAGTACGACGTGCTTTAATTGAATAGGGCCATTTGTCAAAAAACAAACTTTTCTCACGAGTTCATGGTAACTCGCAAGTTGACAAACTTTCGTCCACCTGCTCGCCCCTTGTACATGCATTTTTCTCCCAAAGATTTTTTCGGCTGATTTATGACGGAGCAACGAACGCGGAGCTTATTAAACCCACGCACTCGTCGGCCTCGGCACGGGCAAATTGTCTCGTTGCAGGATGATAAGTCGAGGACGATCGCGCGTAGCCGTGAGCGCTCGTTACGAGGATCTACGCACCTCGTTAATTATCACAGGCGCGCACAAGCGACTGTTTGAATGACAAAGTCGGGAAAGCGTGAGCCAGTCGCTCGGCGAGAGCTTTTTCTCACGTCGGGTTTTCCTCAAAGTCGAGGGAGGAGAATAAGGAGCAAAAAAGAAATTTTCCATCGCTGCAGCCCGGCGTTTACTAACAAATGCTTCGTAATTGCGGGTATAATTTCAGCCGCTCGTATACCCCATTGTCAATTACGTTGTAGGCTTTGTGTGCACATTACTCTCCGCTCTGGGCGCTCGAAAATACACAATTTCGTGGCGAAAAGTTACTACACCCTCTCGTCTCTCTTTTCTCCGCAAACTCGACTCCTCGCGCCATTATCCTTCGCGTTTGCTTTTGTGTCCTCTCGACAATACGAGTGATGATCGTAAAATCAGAGGCTCGTTAATTCGCTCGGACACGCGTGCAAACACCCAAGAAATATAGAGGGGAAGAAAAAACACCTCCTTCGCGATCAATTATCACCTCTCGCATGCAAATTGCGAAAAATGATTCGCGCGATCGTTTTATTTTTATTCCCTCTCTTTCTCTGGACAACAGTCCTCCTCGCAAGAGTTGCGCGACGCCGGCCTAGCGCATTCTGGGAAACGAAGGCTATTAAAAAAACCTGGAAAGGCAAACGGGCGCGTAGTTAAAGAAGCGCCCAGTGGAAATAAGCGGAGGGAGAAAAGAAACTGGAAAAGTAACTTTTGAGGATTTAAAGGGGCGCATTAATTCGTTCGATGGACGTGTGTGTGTGTGAGTGCGCTTGGCGAAGTTTCAATCGCCCCGTGGATTATACGTGTCGAGAGCGTCGTCGTCGTCTAGAGCCGTTAGTCGAGGCGAAAGTTTAAGGGTGTTTTTATAGCACGTAAAAAAAGGGAGGGGGTTTGCCTCCTGCGTTTGACGCAGTTGGATTTTTAATCCTCTTTTTTTCGTGTCTGGAGTCGAAGATTTTTGCAGTTTAGTTTTTTTTTTTTTTTTTTTTTTCATCCGAGAGTGCGCGTCAGAGAGAAAAATTTCACTCTACGGATTATGGACGGTTGCTCTTTGGAAATTATTCTTCCAGTTGGAATGTCGCCTTTTCAAATTTATAGCGTAAGTGGAATGATTGAACCCGCGCCAATTATTGTATTAAATGTCTGTGTAAATATTTTTTTTGCTCATGTCTGACCAAATTCAACCATGTTCTACTTGACCGATACATTTTTTTAAATATTTATTTTTTCACGCATCTTTGGATCTTTGATCAAATAAAACCATATGTGAATTCCGAATCAAAGGAAAAATCACTTGTTATTCTCATTCGGAGGTAAATTATGTTTGATATAAAAATTTTATCGGCTCTCATAGTAATCTGAAAATTACCACTCGCGGAATCTCGTCTCAGGATTTTTATCGCCTCAATCGTCTGGTAACATCATCTCTGCGAGATAAAATTATCCTCGTATTTATAACCCCGTGACATAAGACTCGAATATAATCAAGAGAGTTACCGTGAGTTATGACTCAATTTTACCTTTGGACAAAAATGTAAGTAAATTGTTAATTGCAGCATCCTTTTTAAAACTTTGCTCGTAGTTTTGTACGTATCTTTTTTGATGAGCACCTATGAACTATTAAAAAAAATTCCTAGATAAACTTTTCCAACATATAAAATCACAACTGTGTGTATCGTCCCAACGAGAGAACCCCGTACCTACTCGCAATCGTCGGATGCTGCGAAAAGTCGCAGAGCAGCGGCCTCTGTTCGGAGAGACGCGTATTCAGCGCACGAGGGAAAGGCAGAGAGTCGAAGGAATTACCGCCTACCGAATACACGTTTCACGGAAGAAACTCACAGCTTCACGGCACCAAGTAAACTTATCGACGGACGAGCTACTTGGAATTCGATTACGAATATTTCGGTAACGTGAATGCCTACAGTTTTTGTAGTAAAAACAAAAAAAAAAGTTATTTATCTATCAATCAATCAAAATCTCTCTCTTTTTCCTTATGCGCAATAGTTTACGTTATCTCAGTTTCAATTGCACTTGAGTCCAGGGCAATTAGACCTTGCCATGAAAAACAGAGTCTCGTACCGGAGTGCGATAAAAGGATTGCTGACCTTTTACGTTACTGATAGAACCATCGATTTGAACATTAGTGTAAAACAAATTAAAGTACATTAAAACATTTGAGGTACAAAATATTTCGCTACAATGATTGTCACGAAAAATATGAATATCGATCATGAAAAATTAAGTTTTTTACTTGAAAAAAGAAAAAAAAAAAACTAGTTATAAAACCAGCGAGTAAAATAGGCCCAAAATCCTCAATAAATCAAGGCAGTCATCACCGATGTAGCAGTAGCTCTCCGTCCTTTCACGAGCCACGTACATATGCAAGTACCGATGCGCCCAAGGGGTCAGGTATAGCTCTCCGTATGTTGCACGTATAAACGGGTGAAAATGCACGCGCCAGTGTCCTCCTCCCGATGTGATCGGCATTACACTCACTCACTCACTCACTCACACATATGCAGAGTAGGTGTAGCAAAAGAACCAGGGGCCAAGGCCTTGCCGATCCCCCTTTTCACGTGAGTTCAATCCGATTCCCACAACGCGAAGCGACAGACGGAGAGAAAGAAAGATCGAGCCCGTGGGGAAGGGGGGGGGGGCGCATAAGAGTCAGGCATTCGAGTTATCAGTCTCTCGTGATTCCCTCCTCTTCCACCCGTCTCCGCCCTCCGTGCAGGATTACCTGCGTTGCGCAAGAGTGCCGTAATACGCGCGCGCTTGTTCTCTTTTCTCTCCATCTCTCTTTGCCGTTGCTGTTGGGTACCCTCTCTCTCTCTTTTTCTTTTTTTTTTTTACTCATTTTTTCATGGTTTGCTTACCTGTTGTTTTTTTGGGGTTTGAAAATTTCAGTTTGGCGCTTTAACCGAGATGATGATCCTTGTGAGTCTTTGTTTGGCTTGGGTCGTTCTTGATGGGCCATGCGTACTTACTAATAAAATTACAGAGTGTCGACTTTTTGAGTGAAGTATTTCAGGATAGTCGATAGAGTAAATGGAAAGGATAACAACAACCTATAGGCACAAACTTAGATACGGAAACTTTTTCAATTTTAATTTTTTTATATAATTTTTGCTGAAAATATAAGTATATCGGTTATTGGGTTAAAGTGTTATTTGACAAAAATTTTTTGTAGCTAAAACAATGTATTAAAATTCAAAAAGGATAAAAAAAAAGAGTTAAAGTATGTGAAAAAGTATTTAAATATATAATATTTCAAATACTCTACAATAAGCTTCAATACCTAAAATACTTAATTTTCGTGCATATTTATTGGTATGAAAAAAACTTTTTTTAATTTGCATCACTCAAACGTCCACCAGCGTCACGAAACCTGCAATAATCATCGAGCGCGCGCGATCCATTGTTTTCCCTGCAATAGTCGCTATTTCCTTGAGCCCTATCTCCCTCCCTCTGTCTGACCATAAGAGCACAGTGCCGAGTCACAGCATACTCGCCTCACCACCCTAAATTAGCAGCAGCTACACACGAGCGTATATACCCCATTGGAAAAAAAAGCTTGGCGTATATTATAGTTACGGTTGCTCCTTTGTTCGATCGGCCGATCGATTAGCGGGTCGCCGACAATCGGTAGAACAAGTGGCGCGCGGCCGTGCCTTTTACCTCCAGAGGTTTCGTTCTCACAGCAGTTACGTGCTATCTATACATTTACAGAGACGCGTGAGAGTGTGTAGGTGCTATCCACGATTTTCGCTCTTTTCCATCTCATCCCCCCTGCCCTGTACTTGCATAGTCTATCATACACGCCGATGCTCTCTTCGAGTGGGTATATTTACACTGTAATGGTAATCGAGAAGTTATCCTTTTTTGGGCGATTCATGAGTTGCTCATACATATTACATACACTTCATTAATTATTGGGATTTCGAGGCAATAGAAAATCTTACCGTATTTGTAAAGGCCAACGACCTCTACCGGTCTTTGGTGTCTAGACGTGTGTTTCGATCACACGCGGCAAACAGAGCCAATTGTTTTATTTAAGGTGGAAATATGTTTGAAATTAAAAGGCAATGGTTTTGGACAACAACTATTGTAAAAACATCATTAAAATTTGTAAAATTCAAAATTTTTTGGCTTAATATTATCCGATAGTGTTTAACTATCAAGAAATACTTTTCAATGCGTAAAAATCAAAAAATCAAATGCCTTTTCTAAAGATCATGATTTAATTTTTATTTTGTGTATTTAAGCACGACAGCAAGAAAAATAACTATTTGTGATGATACCTGTAATTCTGCATAACCGGAATTTTTTCAATTATTCAAGATTGTCATTTATCGTGTTAAGTACATGTTAATGTATTTAAAGCATACACGTTACCATATCCTAGTTGAATCAGGTATTTATAAAAAAAAAAATATATATTTCGTACTGATGTAGCACCGATAATTAGTTCTAAAATAGTACGTTTTGATTTGAAAGTACCGTTATTTAATGTATGATTTCAGGTATTTAAAATACGTTATTCTTATATTTTTTTTCTGTTTTTCAAACGATATTTAAATCCACCCTGAAATTTCAAATACTAAAGATTCTCTTCAGTTTTCTAACTTCGGAATTCGACGTTTTTCTTGTCTAGCATTCAAGTCACTGACTTACACACACCTTTGAAGTCAGCAGTAATGGATGAAATAAATTTGGATTCCGGGTCTTGTAATTTGATTCAAACATTTAATTGAAAAATACTTGCTGTCAAAGAAACGAAAAAAAAAAACTTTAAATTATTTCCTGTCTTTGACATCAAATTACTCACAACAATATCTTACCATTTAATTCTCCTACCAAAATCACGGTAATTCTTTCAACGAATACAAAAAAAAAAAAATCTCCAACAAGTAATCGTCCACATATTTTTCCCTCAGTTTGCCAATAGCTTAGATAACTTCATCGAACACTTTAACAATAAATCATCAGTTCTCCAGCTGTGCCAACTTTCTAAGTTTATTCATTTTCGCCTCGCTAACAACATACTCGAGCATACCGATAATTGTGCAAATGTATTTTATGTAATCCAATATGCGTTGCGTCATTAAATTAACTTTTCACCAGTAGGTACATCGTTTGCATTTTTGTCTCACCCAGAAAAAAAAATACAACCTCTCATATAAATACTCTCTTTACCCTACAGTTTGCCACATTGCCATATATAGTCAGTTGGGTATACGTATACACGGGTAACAATAGGAGGGAGCAAATTAAATGATTGAAAACATGGAAAATCTTCCGTTTCAAACGAGTTAATAACAAGCTCAGCTCTTAATTATCGTTTCTCGTACGGTTTTCCAAACAGGCATAAATTATCCGTATGCTGATGCAACGAAGAAAAAGACAATGGTATACCTTTCACGAGGACAGAAATCACGCTCCGTGATAATGCATTTTCGCAATTATTAGTCGTTGTATGGCTGCCATTTCGTGCCAATCATTTTCCATGGATGCGACGTCGGTAGACCCGACACTGCTCGCCTACGTCCTTTTTATTGTTTGCGTGGGTTTTTTTTTTTTTTAATTTGTTGTTTTTGAATAATCAACGATATTATTTTGAAGCACTAAAAGTTTTTATTGATACCACTGGGTAAGATAATTTTTCTGATTTTCCAAAAGCGTACGTACCTCTACTCGCCAAAGTTATAAAATAAAATTCAAATGAGTTACAAATGTTTCTTAACAGTCCAAAAAACGGTAAAAGCTCTCGAATTTTAATGTTCAGGAGCAATTCCCATGTTGAACAGGTCAGTAATAAAATAAAATATTTTACTCCCGACGTTCAACGGTTCACATGTCGCAAACAGCCGAGGCTTTTCCTTCAATGAATTCCAAAGTAAATAATAATGCTTTTCAAAAAACACTCCCGTATACTCTAGGGCGTATGTAATATTGTCACGTGAGGTATACGCGTGTCCTCATTTTGCAACAATCCAGGCCATCCGACCGAAAAATTTCGACAACCTTGAGAGATGGAAAAAAAAAAAAAAAGGATAACCCAAACAAGAAGGATCAGTCCGAAAAGTTGCAAAATTCGGTCTCGTCTGCTTCACCGGCGTTAAGAAACGCCGACCAGGTTAATGTCACGAATGAAATCGAGGAAGGCCGAAGCGTTGAATCCCATGCGCGCTTGTCCCCATCGTCGCATCAGCGCCACACACGTGTACGTATAACGTGTGTGTACACGCGCACACGCAGGTACTTTCGCTGATTATGTAAAAGACCATCAGGAATATCGGATGGTGTCCGCTGGCTTATAAAGCTCCCGCTGGCCCCTGGCCTCCGTAGAGTCTCTCGCGAGCTTTCCTACCGCGAACAGATACACCCTTCCTTTCTTCCCTCCTCCTCCTCCTCCAACTTCTTCGGGAGACACCTGTACACGCCCATTACTCCCTTTATTGCGAGCGAGAAAAAAAAAACTCCGAGTCCATACACCGGCTCTACATTTTGCTGTGTCGTTGCTACAGCCGATGGCGTGTTTATAATCGTTGTGTTGTTGCTGTTGTATATCTTTCTTTCTTTCTTTTTTTTTTCTTTTTACTTTTTTTTTTTTTTTTAATCGGTGCGTGGTGAAGTATATAAGCGGTGAGTAGAGGCCGTTCAGTGAGAAATTTCGTGGCTGTAGGAAGAAGGTGGTCACTGAGAGCTGTCACTGTATTACCTGGGCGAAAGAAGAGCCTGTAACTTTTCGTACTTTCTCGTCGCTCACTCGTGAAGCTCAGGAGCCATGCGTTTTCTGGTGAGTGTTTGATGAGATACGACTTTGCACCTTTAATATAATATACGCATATATATGTATGGAAGTGATGGGTGTGAGTGAATCTGGGTGAGAGAGGGTAGTACGCGAATGGATGCTGCATTGTGCACGGAAAGTTTGTCACAGGAACATAGGATGCGGGGTGATGGGGAGCATTGATGGGTGACATTGAAAAATAATGGATGAATCGAGGGATGTTTTTTACTGAATTTTCCGTTTTACAAGTGATTTCCAAGCTATTGGCTGATTCGGTTTTATTTTAATTTCAATGATCAACAAGTTTATGCCGGGTGTTTAAATCATTTTGACTCAAGCAATTGATTTTTTTTAAAACCACCCATAACAAGTCAACAATAAAATCCTGAGATTGTTTGAATTAAATAATACAAGGGCTTACGTTACTATGTTAACCACAAATAAATAAGGATAATCACGGAGGAATTTGAAGTTAAGGTGTAAAAAAGTGCATTTCAGTAGTTCATGACCGAATTAGGTCAGACGCCCGGGGTCATTCGTAAAAGTGTCTGTTCAATTCCCATGAACAAGCCAACAAAGGTATTTGCATTCGATTCCACTATTTTATCGTTGACGTAGTTTGAACATTCACTTGTTAAGGATCAACAAATATTAACACTTCTCACACACGCGACAAAGACTCATCTCCCGAAAACAAAATATGAATACGCGATGTATGATTTACCCGGTTCTATACCTCGGCATCTAATTATTGCGTAACAGCCTGTCATCGTCGACGTTGTATAGACGGAAAAAAAGTCCCACTCGCTCCTAACTCCTGATTTTTGCTCAGGCACGCGCGTGACCTATCGAGGAGAGGAGGGTTAATGTACGGGCGTGACATGTCGTTCGTATCATAAGCTCGTGTGTACCATGTACGCGCGGGAGGTCGATGGCACACGCGCCTCGTGTTGCAACAGCGCGTACTTATAACTTGCCAGAGGCGCAGCAGCCGCACGAATGTGTGCATGGCAACGGAGACGTTTTTTCCCTGTTTCAATGCAGGGATAGGCCGGTTGCTCAACTTTTCATCCCATTTTCATCCCATCCAAGCGTTTCTTATTGAATTTGAGGAAATCGGCGATTCTCCCTTTCTCCCACTGGCATTATTCCCGATCGGTGGTGCACGCGTTTTTAAATGCACCTACTGATCCTCTGGATTCCTCGACTCATCGTGGAATAATACTCGATTAAAAACGGTGGGCGCACCTTTTGCGATTCTCCGTCCATCTTCGCGTAAAGTTTTTTCTTTCTCCCGCACTCCAATCGACACTTACGTTTTTAGGTGCTGTGCGCTTTGCTGGCCTTGACCTACGGCCAGCGGGACTTGTACTTCCGGCAACCCGAGAAACTCCTCAGGAACTCGAACAATGTGGGCGACCGGCTGGGCGAGTACGCGTTTGCCTACGAGACGGAAGGGGGTATCCTCCAGAGTGAGATGGGCAGCCGAAAGTACGAGGGCACAGACTCCGAGACCCAACTCATACAGGGTAGCGTGCAGTACAACGACCCAAACGGCGAGCCCGTCGTCTTTAGCTACACGGCCGACGAGTACGGCACCAGAGTCGTTGGGAGTCACGTGCCGACTCCTCCCCCGATACCGGAAAGCGTGAGTGTTTTTTTTTTCTTTTTTTTTTCTTTTTTTTTTTTTTTGGGAGAGAAAGAGATTTTGGTTTTACAGTGGTTTTTCGATGTTTTAGATCCAAAGGGCGCTGAAATGGGTGGCGCAGCAGCCGACCACCGAAGAGCCGGACTACGACCAGAAGTCGGTTAACGTGCCCACGGCCAAGCCCAACGCGGCCAGGAGGCAGCAGTTCAATAATCCTTTGCGTCCGAAGAGACAACTGTTTTGAGGATCATACGTAGCTCGTAGGTGTTGCGAATAGTTTGGATGTTTACGCGATTAGTCATAGAAATTTTTGGACTGTTTTTTTTTTGTTCATTTCGTTGTATGCGTGTGTCTTGAGTATAGGAGAAAAAAGATTTTGAATTTGTCACATGTATTCTCGTGTGTCTTTCATGTGTTATCAGAATGCGTTTTTTTTCTACTAATCTTTGATCCACTTTGTGCTCGTGGATCTTCATCGCTCATTCATTTGTATAATTATAAGAATATCTAATTTTATGCATAGTTCAATAAAGTAAATTTTGTAAGAGAATTATATATTGATTGTCCTTGAGCGCGTCTTTTTTTTGTTTGTTTGTTTTTTTGGAGTAATCATACCGTGGACGAAAAATAAATAGCAGATCTAAACTTTTCCAATTGCAAGTGTTTATGGAGCAAAGTGTTTGCGTTATTTATTTTTTGTTCGATTATACAAGTATGATTTAACTTAATGCTTAAAATATCGATCATTTAACGTCGATCAATAATTATTTTGTTACAGTTTGTTGAATAACCGTCAAAATTATCGATCGATCATGATTACCATAAAAACTGCGATGGGTAGAATTATGGCACGAAAAACTTTCTGGATACAATACCAGATGTCGTGAGTAGTTTGTCCAAATTTGCGTTAAAGATCCAACAACTAATGAAGTAAGAAACATCAAAGATCATTTCATGAAAATTCCATCATTGTAATTAAACGATTCTGTACAATAAATTGCGTATAGGAGTAATGAATTAATCATATGACTTGCGTAAAAAAATTATAAAGTCTCCGATCATTCCATTACAATAAAAAATTGAATAATTCCGATGGGTATTTTGAAACATTGCAACTAAATTGTTTTATTGTACACACATGCATGTACGGTTAGAAGAAAATCGTGAAACAATTTAAAAACAATTCAGCACAGCGCGATTCATTGTATTCATTTTGCCTTTCACGTTGGCTGCTGCAACCCAAGCTCGTACCCGTGGCTTCTATGATTTACTCGTAAAATTAACTTTTAAATCAATTCGTAAGTATGAAAAACCATTTACCCCATGGCAATGTATACTCCAAACAAGTACCAAAGTACCTGTCGTACTTTTAAATCGATTGCAAAACGAGACCCATAGGCTTTAACGTTAAAGTTTGATTTACACCGAAGCTTAAATAAATTTTGATTCACAAAGTATGTAAATTTCCAACACAATGGATTCCCCACATACAGCGCCTGCTTTTAATATCGCAGAATAAAATCGGTCATTACGATCCCGGATTGCATTAACACAATGATAAAGACGCGACGTCTATTTCGACATTGGGTGACTTTTACTTTCGCCAAAGATCACAACGAAGCATCTGTTTTACCCAGGCGCGCGCGTGTCAATGCAAAAACGATTAAACAAAATCATCAATATCCATGACAACGGAGTCAACTCGAGTTAAACGAAGGCTTTCGACCATTCATCATTGCACTGGAAGATTATTACAGCAGAGCGTGTGGGACTTGGGAAAAAAAAAAAAAAACAATTATATTACATAAGCCCCTGTCGATATGTCAATACCAGGCTGCGCGCACACACAAATATAGCATCGACGTAAAAATAAGAGAGAAAAATGAGAGAAGCCAAGGAGCACGGGACACACGAGTTGGAAAGCAAAGAGAGAGAAGAGGAGCGCGATTTGAAAGCTTGCATTGTGTATACCTCTCTCTCTCTGTGTGTGTGTGTGTGTGTGTGTGTGTGTGTGTGTGTGTGTGTGTGCATGTCACGGATTTCACGGAGGTGAACGAAAGTGTCTTCGTTACCTCCATTCTCTTTCCTTTCCCGCGCCCGATATATATGTTTATCTCTGTAACGCCTGTGGAGAGCGCGTGTAGGTACCATCCCATCTCATTCAAGGAACGGAGCTGTAATAGCCGCCTCAAGGTAAGGCTGCTGTTGCCGACGAGGAATCCGTCCTACACGTTTTTTCTCTGTCTTTTTTTTTCCTTTTTTTTTTTTTTTTTAACCACGCGTATCTTATTTGCCATTGAGATTTTTTTTTTCTGTCTTACGTGAAAAGCAAATACGTGTTTATTTTTTCACTATACAGACGGTATACAATTGATATCCAAAAAAAGAAGAGCTAGAATAAAGCCCACTCCAAGACGTATGGCGTGCTATGTTTCACGATTTTAATTTTTTTTTTTTTTTTTTTCAGCTAATAAACTCTTAGGTTTCCAAGAGTCCTTCGATCACTCGCCCTCGGGAACATACATGGATAATGCAGGAGATGCACGGGAGTTTGGAAAAAATCGCCAAGAGCCGTTGTACTTCTGGATATCGAAAAATCTTTATTATCGTTACATCGTCATAATCATCAACTAGACTTGGTTGGTCATTCAAAAAACGGATCATGACAAATGGTAGTAAACACACGTAAACAAAACGTAGAAAAACGCCTCCGGAGCTCTAATATAGAGCCGTGGGCTCGGTGGGGCTGGTCTCGAGCGTATCAGTGGTGGAGCTCGTCAGCTGGGGCTTGCTTGGCGATCCAGTCGAGCGCCCTCTGGATTTCCTTGGGGATGGCCGGGCCGACGGGGATTACGTCACTCTCGGGGTGGAAGCCGTTCTCGTCGGCGGTGTAGCTCACCTTGACGGGGGTGCCGTCCGGGGCGATGTAGCTGTAGCTGCCCTTTACCTGCATGGCCTCGTGCTCGCCTCCCAGGTCCTTCACGTGGCCCTGCTCCTCGACCTTGATGCCGTTGCCGGTCTCGAAGCTGTATGAGTACGAGCCGTCGGGGCTTGCCTCGGAAGTTTGGTGCAGAATCGGCACGACTTCGTGTTGCACGGGCTCGACCGGGCCACTGTTGGCGAAGCTGAACGCTGCCACGAGGACGAGGATTGCCTGCAAATTTTTCCAAACGAATGAGCCTTTGTAGGGGACTTTGATCATTGGATAAATTTGTCACTGGTTAAAACTTTTTATGAGTTGGCGAAAATTGGCACTTTGGGAGAATGTCATGGGTGATTTATTTCGAGGATCGAGTGGACTATTAATTATTGTAAGCGACGGCCTCGCGTGTCATCTCGATTACACGCAGCTCTGGATGATTAAATTCAGGGTTCGTCGCGCATTATTTTCGACGATGCCGTCAGCGCGATTTTTATTCTGCCGTTGATGCCGAACGTTCGCGAAAACGGAACCTCGTGTGTTTGTGTACTTCCGCGAGGTGTACACACAAATTATATCGCTCGTTGCTCGAGTGCCAACACCAACGTGCACGCGATCGACGGTAGCACGTCCAAATGAAAGTTATTGACGACTACTGGGGATCATTTGAATCATAGAAAATAGACATTAAAGGCTTGAGTGAAATGGAAACGACATTAACTCTGGCTATAGAGATGTGTTTTAGTAGTGAAAAAAAAAAAACATCGCATCGATTAGCATATGCTTTCATCCTTCCACAGCCCGAGCGCTGAAAGGGTAAAACACATGACCGCGTCAGCCTTGTAAAGCCGTTAAAAATCAAATACCCTCGAGGCCTTCGATAGAAAAAAAAAGAAAAAAAATGTGTTTGAGGACGCTCATCTATACGGCAAACAATGACCGATTTTTCGTAGAAGAAAAAAAAAATTACTGTCTCAAAAAGGCAATATTAGGTAATATAGGCAGGCTTTTTCTTTCCATTACCCAATAATCTTAAACTTACCAATTGGTTCATACTGAGATATTGCTCCTGTTGCTCGCTGATGAATCGACTTCGGAACTTGCTGTCTGACTGATGCTTGCCAACTCTGGGCTCTTCCGCTTTATATATACAAACTTTCGGAGGGTAACCGCGGCCGCGTTTTGTTTAATCACCGTACTCGCGCTCTTTTTTTTTTTTTTTTTTTTTTTTTTTCTCCCGAGCAGATTTGGCGCAGAGATAATGAAAAAAGCGCGGATGAGCGCGGGTAAACAAACCCGCTCAGCCCCCCTCTCGTTTACATATCGGCTGGCGTGGTACATGTACAGTACGGAGAAGAGCCGAAAATTTTGACGATTTCGCGTTTGTTTTTTCAAGAGAGACAGAAAGACATTGTCTCGCCGGAATGATAACGTTTCTTAATGAAGGATTATGTAGCGATTACGTTCATGTTTTTGTTTGACGAGAACTTTTTTCTTTATTGTTGTAAGGTAATCGAGAACTGCGTTTTGTTGAAAGCTTCGTTTTGCTAGTAGATCAAGGCGTCATTGGTCAGACGAGATAACCACGAGGGGCCATTTACGCTCTTGAAGTTAGCGAATAAGACTATTATTAATGTTATTTCAATGACTTCGAATTACATCTGAATAACAAAGTTTCGATGACTTTTTATGACTTCAAACGACTTTGTCGTTCCTTAAGTTATTGGAGAAGAAGAACAAGACTCAAAGTCGTTTCAAGACTTCGTATACGGCTTGTAGAGGAATGACTTTTCTATAACTTTGAATGGGTATCTAGGTTCATCAAATTGCACATAATGTACTATGAGCTGATTTTTTGTGAGGAATAATGCGCACTCAGACAGTGCTAATATGTGTACAATGTCGGAATTAAATACCTCACGATTTCAATGACTCCAAAGCTTTTTTCGTTTCCAAACAATATTTCTGATGAAAAATATGATTTCTTTTGTTATAAAGATTGAGAAAAAATTTGTCAATGAATACAGAAAAATAACCACCGATCCGTTGGAGCGATGGTTTTGTAATAGCAAATCGTAGGACGAGGTGTTAAAAGGTAAAATAAGGTTGGATTACAAAAAAATCCCTAATTGCGGATCGATTATTGTTACATGATGGAGAAGTGTCGAGCCCATTTCACCAGTTGAAACAAAGTAGGTTGTAAGCTCTTGCATCATTTTCACAGATAAAAGGCTACTCTCTAATGGGGATTTCTAAAAATTAGGCCTGTCCTTCGGACACTGTTTGATAAATAGAAGGTTTCAAATGGTTTAACTTTTTTTTTTTTTTTTCCAAGAAACCATTTCTAATTGGTTCGGAATACACTTTCTTTTTTCAGCGTCGTATCAAGAGTTTACCGAACCATTTAGATATTACGGAACGTTTGTGGAAAATTTAAATTTTGTGGTGCACTCAAAATACTTTGAGCGTTTAGAACCATGACCCAAATCGTCTTTTTTTATCTCAAGACGGTAAAAATTATGTCAGTCAGATAAATTTGATTACGCAAAATTTATCACATTAACTAGTCATGAAGTTTATTTGCCCAACGAATCTTCAAGCGCTAGAATCATCCAACTCACCACCTGTAAATTACGAATAAAATAATTTTATAATTGGAAGCGCTCGAAAGTGCTGGCGTATACACGAACATCATATATTTACACGTGCTTGAGTAATGGATAATTTTATTCGTTTACTTTTGTTCTTCACACAAATGCATAGTAAATACCATTTGATCCAGGATAAGTCGGCTCGCCTACTTTTTGTTTTAACACCTTTGAATCGTGGCTCGTAGATTAGAAGACTCATTCCATAGGTAAAGGTATTATTGGTTTTATCAGATATCAATTGTATTTAAATGCTTATCGAATTTGATGATCACGTTGCTATTTTGATTTGAACAAGAATATTTCAATTTAATAAATTTAAAAATAATTTGCCAAAGAAAAGTATTGCTAATGTAAATAAACTACATACATCTGCTTTTAATGTTTAAGTTTTTAAAGAGTGAGGATGAATGTATTTTATTAGCCTTTGGTTGACCGTGACCTGTTGCTCAGTGATTCGAGATATGTTTGATCTACAACCTACCTGAACAATTTAATTGCTATGACCTTTGTTCATATATACATATTGGTAAAAATTAGACTTTATCAACTTCTTCCCCCCCCCCGTGTCTATCACTGTAGGATGGATGGTAGAGTTGGAGGCTTAGTATACATAAATAAGGATCGTAAATGTATGATGATAATAAGTTATTATAGTAAACACATAGAATTCCTCAGCTGTTATAGCGGGGACTTTTTTTATCTTTACTTAAATGAAGTAACAAATAGTAATTCTCGGATTTATAGGTTAAAAAAAAACCTTGTGAAATCAATCATTAAAATTGTTCTAAATTTTAATAGTACTCCTCAAAGACCGTATTTTTAGGTAAAACTTAAGGAAATGAAGTAACCTGTATTCTCGACTATTACAATATACAGTGGAGAGGAGGACAAGATGAGATATTTGAACGTTAGTAATTCAATTAATTTGCCAATGTAGTATTTTTATTGTCATCTTTTGAAATCAGTGCTTAATGGTTAAATCTTTAAAGGAACAGTATTTGTTGCTAAAAAATATGAGAAAGAAATTAAAAAAAAAAAAAACCTCAACCCTATCTTGATAAAATCAAAGCGATCGAGCATCTCTCTGGTAATAGAACCAATATTTTACACAATGCTGAAACTCTTAGGCACTCATTGGTTACAAAAATAAAATATTTCCTGCGGGTCACTAACCCCCCCTGAGAATTTGAAAAAAGCCATCAACTTCCGAAAATTGCCATCAAGTTTTAAAGAAACTCCAGGCTGCGTGATTTCAACGTCCTACAAGTCCCAAAAATAAGACTCCTCCCCCCGATAAATTAAAAAGCCTCGAGTCGCCAATAAAAACGAATATAAAACATCCGAAATCATTATCCCATCTGTTCCTAGTGCGGTGACAACTTTTAACGCGCGCTATGGAGTTTGGGATTTTTTTTTTTGTCCAGTGTAAGTGTGTACACGGGCAGAGGAAGGACGCGCACCAGAGCCACGACTAAAACGAGGGAGTTGGCGTTGACACCACCACTACTTGAACAATAACGAGATATGTATACGTGTATACCTGGGAGACACTGTTTGTCCGAGCGAGGGTCCTTCGTTCTGTGCTTATATAAAAGCCACATCTTCGCTTTGGGACCGCATATTAGCAGGACTCACGTGCCCGGCTCGGACGTACAGGACAATAAACATGGTAAGTCGACGCTACTCGTACAGTGTACTTGTGTTTTTTGATCTCGTTTTTTTTTTTTTACTGTTTTATTTTATTTTATTACCTATTACTTATTTTTTGTCTCCTCAAAGTTAAGGGTTGTCAGAGAAACAAGAGACTGTAAAAAGTGTGCACTGACGGAACAATTATTCGTGTGGTGCGTGTGCTTGAACAGAGAAACGAAAAAAAATTCAAGTTTTTATTCATCCGTGGTATCTATTTTCGATTTTTCTAATAATTACTCATTGCCTAGTAATCATTCAGTAACTTGCGAATTTTTTCACGTAAAATACACATTTTTAATATTTTACGTAACTTTTAAAAGTTTCAATTCATCAATACAGCAAAATAAACATTCCAGTAAATACAATGAGCTGCTGCTCGTACTTCTTATCAAACAGCGAATGATAATTACTACTCATAAACGGTCAGGACGGTAATTAAATAAAATCCAAAACTGTTGCAACAGACAAAAAAAAATGGGAAGATAAAATTTAATTAATAATCCGTGACACAGACGGACATTAGCCGTGGTGGGGCGATTCACCTTCATCTCTTGCAAAATCTATCTTCATGTCTGCTAGTAATCGATTTGATGCTGTTTTTTTTTAGCATTTCTGTCTATACCTATAACAGTAAAAAAAAAAAAAAAAAAGAAAAAGAAAAAGAAAAAACATACCCACGAAATCTGACATAATAAAAAAATAATCATACCCTCGCCGTATATGCTTGACGATAAGCCCAGAAACTTTCGTTGCTCGTTACTAGTAATTACGATCATTATACTCGGGCCAATTCATATAACCCCGGGCTAAATTACATCGGATTTTTCATACGCAGGTCTGCACCATTGCGCAACGACTTTTACATCGAGCGATTAATTTGGTCAAACGATTCGCGATTTCTTACGTTTCGTGGCTCGTGCGTGTTGACGAAATTTTATTAGCAAAGGTAAACGAATTTGCCGAAAGTAATAGCTAAACTTTTGTGTACAGCGGTAATTGCCATGATTTTAAAAATAAAAAGATTTATGGCCCGTAACGTAAAAATTACAAACCTCGCGTAGTGAAATCACGATACTGCTTGTACAAACACAAAATGGTGTCATTGTACGGAAAAAAAAAAAAAAAAAAAACAAAAAAACAAATTGGTACTGATAAGACTCTCTGCGTGCAAAGACATATATAAATCTAGTCGTTAATCGTAGCGGTGACGAAAATACGAAAAAAATCGTTCTTTCCAGAAAGTCGCCTTCGCCTTCCTAGCCCTCGTGGCTTTTGCCTCGGCCGTCGAGCCCAAGAACGAGCCCATCCCGATCCTGAGAAGCAGCGAGGACCCCCCGAGCCCCGACGGCTCGTACTCGTACAGCTTCGAGACCGGCAACGGCATCAAGGCCGAGGAGAAGGGCCACGTGAAGGACCTGGGAAGCGAGCACGAGGCCATGCAGGTAAAGGGCAGCTACAGCTACCAGGCGGAGGATGGCTCGCCCATCTCGGTCTCCTACACCGCCGACGAGAACGGCTTCCAGCCCAAGGGTGACCACATACCCCAGCCGCCCCAGTCGGTCCTGAGGATGCTCGAATGGCTGGCTCTCCACCCCGAGGAGGAGGACCCGGAGTTCCTCAAGGCGAGCGCCAAATTTTAAAACCGCCGCGACTTTCGCCCTTGTGTGTTGCATTGTTTCCCTCGTGGGGTGTGATTGAAGGGACTGGGTGTGCGGTTGATGGGAATTTTGCTTCGTTTTGCGTTGGAATTTCTCGTTGACTGGCCAGTGTGTGGTGTATGTTTGATGTGAATCTGTGTGATGGAGCCACGGCACGATTTGGGCAAGATTTTTTTTTTTTTTTTTTTAACTATTTCTACTTGACGACATTTTTTTTTATACAGCGAATGGTAGTGCGATGTGTTTTTAGAGCTGTTTGGACAATAGTTTCATTTTTGGCTGGAAATAAATTTTTTTTATCCAACATTGCGTCATAAAAAGTAATGGAAAAAAATTGAAACGGTATCCATGACCAAGTCTGCCAAGCTGTACGAGTGTAAAAAAGGCCCTGTATATATGATTAGATAAGATCTGCTGTTTTTTTTTCTTTAATATGTAGCACTGTACGACTTTGTTTAATAAAATTCGCTATATTTTGTATAAAAATTTTGTCTCTATTCCCGAGTAAAAGGAAACCAGAAATAAAAAATCACGACTTAGCTCTGCGCTATTTTTAGCAACCATAGCTAAAAATTGAGACTTGTGTATTTTTGAAATTCAACTTATCGGAGACACGGCGTTGGCAAATGATTTATGAAAACGTGAAAAATCAATTTGTGAAGGGACTTGGGATAAATTTTTACGCCATAAGAGTGCGGAGTAAACGTCCACGTTCGGCCAGGAAAAATCCGTTGCAACCTCGGTGTTGTGGATACGCATTTGCATACGAAGATGCGTTATTACAACGTTACGTAACGACTTTGACACCTCGTCGTGCGACTTAATAAATCGTCGAATTTAGCCATCAGCGTGACCATCGGACGTTTTATTATTCAATAAAGAGAAAAATAAAAAAATAAAAATATGCTTGTTTTGTCGGCTTGAGTGCGTTTGCGTGTTTTGCACCGTCAATCCTGTTTTTCATTGCTGCATCGGAGAATCATGCGTGTAATTCAGTTAATTATCTTTTGACAATTTTCAAGATATTCCGCGTGATTTCATGCACAATCTCTTACGTAAGGAACGTCGTGAATTTGACATGAAAATGTGTAGAAGGCTTCGTTCAATCGGAACAATTTGTTTGTCGAAGAGATTTGTGCAACAAATTTATAGGGATTACGAAGTTTTTTTTTTTTATTGCTTTCAAGTAAAATTTGCATCCAAAATTTTTAAAAACTTGAAAACAGCGTTGATTATTTGATTTTTTTTATCCCTCATGTCTCTTTTGGTATTACGAAATCTTATAAACACGTGTTTTTAACGATATACAGCGATGATTTTCAACGGTACAACTCTTGTTCTTCTGCAAAACGGGCGTTGATGAATTTTAATTGATCGTTTCTTCCTGTACTTTTCATTCGTGAAATCTCATTCAGTTCGTATTTTGAAAAAAAAAAAAAAAAAAAAAAAACACATTATCGATTCATAAAATTCATAGATTTTTTTTTTTAGGTACATCTAAATAATTTAAGACAACGAAAACTCAACTCGTATAATACAAAAATCATGTCCAAAAGATAGGTAGGATTTGACCTTCGTGAATACATTACACGCGCCAACATAATCCGTTTCGTCGTAGTCAAACAGTATTACACCGTGATTTATTTTATTTTCTTTCAAGCCCAACGATATCGTCGAATGAAACATCACTTTACTTGAAAACGAGTTCATCAATTCACGTGTAATTGAATTAATTTTACGACCTTATTTTTGAAGAAGAAAAAAAAAATGAAAAAAAATAAATAGAAGAGCGAAACAGTAATTGCTCAACGAAACTGTAATCTCATTATCTGAACAAACAACTCATATGCAAACATTTAATTTGCGCCGTAACTTTTTAAATAAACAATAGTTAAGATAAGACACGAGATTTGCATAATTAATTAATCAACTAAAAAAAATTCGTCTTTTTTTTTTTTCTCCTTCCGCGTGTACTCTAATGTTGACGTATCAATGAGGATCTCTCGGAAGATTGACTACTTAATTATTGGTCATTACGACTGTCCTAGACAAAGCGTGAATACTTCCTATAGGAAAGAAAAACGCCAAGGTACGCGTGCAAGAGCCAGGAAAATGATTAGCATCATAACTAATTGTACAATTACATGCAATGGATTTTCAGTAAATACATAACATTTGAAAATACAAATAAATTTTTATAAAAAAACCATATTTTTCGTATGTAAAACGGGAAATGATGGTTCCGAGTGAGTGCCACGCCTGGGCGCCCACTAAACATCAGCTTTGGGTGTCAAACGGGCTGCCCTCCGTTCAGGCGCTGTATATCAGCAAAACACTATAGGAGAAGGTCGCGCAAAATCATTCCTCTCGATTTCAGCGTTTCTATCAGAGTAGAGTTACAGAGTTAAAACTGACAGTAACAGCTAGCCGTTCACTCTTGTTCTCATAGTAATATTATCAATTTTACCTAATTTTGGCACTTTTTTTGAGTATCGAAATTTTTATTGTTGGTACATTTTTTTCTCGATTGTCTCATTACTACAGTACAGAGGTACAGTATAAAGTCTTACTAAGTTGGTTGAATACGTATTGTTTACGATTACATTTTTCCGTCAGAATAGTAAAATGCTATTTGGGTGGATTTGGATATCATTTTGCCACATTATATTTTTTATTATTATAAAAAGTACAAATGAAAAATAGGATGTTTACTAAAAAATAAATATAATTCATTCGAAAATGAAAATATGGAAGTAAATTGCCGTGGATATTGTGGATAGGATTGTGTAGCTTCATTGTACATCATAAAAAAGTTATCACTTTAGTAGATGTTAAAAAAGAATTAGAGGATCATTCTACCTTCTCTTAGGTAATTTAAAAAAAAAACTTTTTTTTTTTTTTTTTATCAAGATGCAGCACGTAATCCAACACAAAAAAAAATACACCTCAATCCAGACACCTCAAACTCGAGCGATTAAGAATATTGTGCAAAAGCATGTGTGGCAATCCCGCGCTTTCTCAAAATCCATATGTCCTCCCAATAGCCACCGACACATCTCCCCATTCACCGTAAATCTGCCTCGGCCACAACTTTCATGTAATAATAATCTCACTTTGCGTAAAACGCATCGCGAAGCGAAAATTACTCTCCGCACCTTCATTAATCACAATCATTCGACTCGTCGTCTTGGTCTACAAAACAAAGTTACAGCACGTGTATATAATTATATGTATACACGCATGTGCGCAATCAACCGATTTCGCGGGCGATCGTAGGGTAAGGTCGACGAGGGGAGACGCGTTTACGCAAATTATGGCGCGCGATGAGCTAGCGGTAATTCATACCGTGAAAGGGCATTACAGAGAAACGGTAAGGTTCTAAAGTTTTTATTACTATTTGAGCCATCGCAGTTGCTTTGGCTGACGCAACGATTCTTGGCCGATTAATTTTCACGCAATCGATCCATAGCTCATCGATACACGGAAGTCAATTATTTTTATCGCTGAAAGTACGTTTGCAGGACTAAAATCCGCTTGTCAATGCATCGATTTTTATTTTGACAACACAAATCTTATTGTTTATCCGTTATTGCCGTGTAAAAAATAAAAATTAAAAAACAAAGACATGCCGGGAATTCTAGCTCTCCAAGTAACTCATTAAATTACGTATCCCAAAAGCAACATTCGCCCATGAAAATGTACGCGTAAGGTATACGCAATAATTTAAATTAAACATATACACTTGAATATTCAGTAATTCGATGGCACCGCGGTTTATCCACCAGCGGAGCAATCAACACCTGTAACTTGGCCCCTTCATTCCAGTTGATTGCCAACTCGCGCAGCTGCCTGATGAATAATAATCAAAATTTTAAAAATAGAAATTATCGCGAAAATTTTGGAACATCATTCGTACGCGTGGGATACCTCGGGCGTCAATCATCCGAGCGCGTAAAATCTCCGTCCAGACGGCCTCGCGGAGCCAAGGCGGCAAAGATCAAAGCGCAACCACGAGAGTCCCTCCGAGAGAGGCTGGAGATATATATATGTTTTTACGGCGGCGCGAATAATGGGCCAAGCGAGTCGCAGCCTCTGTTCATTGATTTTCTTTGATCGGGGTGACCCGATGTCTTCGTTGTACACCTTGGAAGAGCATTTTTTCCGAAGCTACATTTGCGTCCCCATAAACTCGAGTCGTTCCATAATTATTTCACGCACCTCCGAGCAAAATGCTAGGCGCAAAGTTCATTAAATCTCCCCAGCCCGATAGGTTTACAATTCCGTGAGGCAGAGCTGTTTCTACTCCTCCTCTGAGCTCCTGGCATCGATGGATGGTTGAAAAAAAAAAAAAAAAAAAAAAATTGTACTTCATTTCTAGTCGTACACGCGTAGAAGCAGTTATTTAAAGACGATCGCAGAGCCCAGATCGGTACAGGTGAGGAATCCCATTTATAAAGCTCGAAAACCCTCTTCTCGGGAGGCACGGCTCGGGTGTACCATTCTTGTATGTATACATTTGCGTGCGCGGCAGGAGTACACAGTGGGTAGGTACACGGAGGCCCGTGCGATGTCTTGTTAACTGTCACGCGTTTATTCCCCCCTGGCCTCTCGTCTTGCATTATATCGTTGTTCTCATTCTTCTCTGGATTTTTCTTTTTCGAAAGGTTGTCGGGAGCTCCCCTGTGTCTGATACACCCAAACGCTCGCTTGTGAGGTTTGTAGCCGTTGGAAGTCGATGTAGACTTGGGCACGAGTACTGTTTTATTTTTATGAATTTTTTCAAGTACTCCTTGTAACGCGGTGTCGAACAAGATATTTTACCAGTAACGAGCAAAGCATTACAAAATTTTAAATAAATATATTTTTTATTTCAAATATTTTGCAAATAAGCTTTAATGTAACAAATGTATGCAGTAGTTATAAGTTGAAAAAAAGTCGACCTGTGTACGTAATTTAAATTAAAAAAAAAAAATAAATAAAAAATCCATGCACGTAAATTTTGAGTTTGCCGTTTGTTGGACCATTATAGATTGTACGTGTGTCAATTGGAATCTAGAAGAAAAACACAAATTCATTAGTTTGTTTTCGAGTCTTTTACTGTGCTAACTTAACTTTGTTTGAAAGTAATGTGGGATTAATTCAAGAGGAAGAAAATTATTCGTTAATCACACAAATATGAAGTAATGTTTACAAAGACGACGGATGATGTTTCAAATGTTTTTTTTTTTTTTTTTTTTTTTTGTTAATCAACCAAAATCTGAAGTTCATATTGATTGAACACTAAAAACTTTTTACAATCTTTTGTTTAACTTTGTTTTCTGTTTGTTTTTCTGTCTGGGACACATTTGGGTAACCGTTTCCCCAGAACCTTCTAGTCGTCTGATCGAATACCTTTGGTTCTACACATCAATATAGTATCATCGTAAAAAAAAATGGCAAACCACTTTTATAATTTACAACCACGACCCTCGTGAAATTGATATCAAATAGGTAACATAAAACAAGTTGTCTGACATCATCTTAAATAATTAAATATGATGACCAGCACGAAACGACGATACATCTATCAGTGATATTGGTATTTCATCTGAGTTGACTATGCAAACGTATTGAAATATAAAATAGAAAAACAAGTCTTTGTTGACAAAACTAAACTGGCCATTCTAATTAACAAAAATGTTTTTCCATTCTTGAACGCCACGCTAATTATCGCTTCTATCTCGAAAAAGAAACATCCTGGAATTTGCAAGAACGAAATGTTGGTTCGCTATTGCCGCAATGATCGACCGAACCTTTCCTCCTCACCCGCGTATTTTTGCACCACAAAAAGACATTGTGTGCACAATCGAGGGTACATACACACACTTGGTTGTTATTGTTTCTCCCGCTGGTACAATAACAGAGCCTTCATATGGCTAATGCACGTGTAAAGTACCTTATTTTTTTTTTCCTCTCCTTTTCTCCATTTCACTCGGTTTGCCTTCAAGTGGGTCGCTATTGTACGGAGGACTCGAGCACTGATCCCGATTTTTATGATGCTCGAGTGAATTATCGCCCCATTATACGTCTCATTGTTGTGGAGACTCACCGCCAATCGTAAATAATTGAGTCGAGCCGAAAAATTAAACTACTACAACGACGTGTCTCTCGAACCATCGACATGAAAATCTTGTAGAGCATGAAAAAAAAAAAAAAAAAAAAAAAAATGCAGAAACTTATATGTACACACACAGTTAAATCGAATAGTTGGACCGTGTAAGCAAAAATAAAGGTCGGATCTTGTCTCGCGGTGCTGTTCCATCGAAAGCTTGGGTGATGTATACACTTTCTTCGTGCAAAATCCTTTCACGAACGAAAGTGGCCACGTACACCCAAGTTGCATGGGTTTCGATACAGATGTGCGAGAAGGAGAAATTCTTGCGTGTCAAGGTTACGGAAAAACATGCATCTTCCATCAGTGCTATTGGCTGTAAGTGCTCGTGTGCTCATACGTTACGAGATAATGGATATTGCTAGGCACACTGAGTGTACCTATGGTTTTAACGTGTAATTGGGCTTTTGCGCGAAACCTCGGCTTCACCTTTGGAAACCTTACATTTTCTCTGTAACGCGAATAGAGGGAAAAAAAAACTTTTTGCTCAAAAAAAAACAATTTTCTCATTCTCGATACATACGTTGAATTGAAACAAAAAGCAATCGTCATTAGGCGAATGAAGAATGGAAAGAAAAAAAAAATAGCACTAATTTACGGGTAACGAGCACGGCTGATTTGCTTTGGGTTTTTTAATGGATATCTTACCTAAAACCGCGGCATTTCAATTACACCCGCACACATCGAGTGATGCACGAGCTGTTTGTTCGCTACGGGCAATGACAAGTGGAAAATCTTGAATATCCAATCACGTGAATCATCACATGGATGAGAAACATTGAGGCGTAATTTCAAGTTTTCCTTTACCTTTTATCACTTGTATGTTTTCGCTAAGTTATAAAAAAATAAACGCTCGATTACTGTTGAAAAAAAAAAAAAAAAAAAAAAAAGATCGATTAAACCAAAAACGCGTGTCTACACCCATATCCCCAAGGATCCACAAGGCCGTGCATCGTGAACAATCGCGAGCTGTAATGTATGCACTCACCCAGAAAGTGTTGCGCAAGCCGCGGAAAAAGATGCATCTGCACACAAGTGCTTCTCGTTTCAAGCATTGAGCAACACAGACACATTGGCTCTTAACGGCCACGAAATCTCGGTGTACGACTTCGGGATAGGCTTTTCTTGAGTAACGACCCAAGGCAAGATAGGAATGCCGATCGATAACTCACGCGCGCCCGCCGATTAATTAATTAGAGGACGACTGGCAGATGCGACTCCCTTTTTTCTTATAATAGTGGGTGTAGATTTTTTTTTTTTTTTTTTTTCTTTCAATCCCCAGTTGGTTTTACAAAAGCCACTTTACACGTGTTTTGGATGCCATTGATACCTCGTACGGGTTATTGGCAGGCAGGTTGTTTTCGGATTGCGAAATCTTTCTATTCCCTGCGGTGAAAAGCAATTTCAGTAGGAACAACTTTGACGGCTCGTAAAATCGACGCTGGACGCTATCCCCTTGTAAATTGCTCTCGCCCAACTGCAGCAATCATACCGATTCGCAGAGTTGACGGATCGTCCAAATTTTTCGGGCTGTACTTGCTTGCGCACCAACGGCTTTGGTTTTGCAAGTCAGATCAAAATTGCTACTATATACCGCGCTCGGAGACGTAACCGATGCGTGTGTGTCTCTTTGATCGTTTAACAAATCCTTTTACCACCTCGAGCTATTTGAATGTTGTTTCTTCTTCCCCCCCCCCCAACAGTTATGCAAAGGAAGGAAAAAAAAATACAATAAATCCCAGCTGATAGTTACGTCTGTTGAAAATGTAATCTCCTCTCGCCTATACTACCACCACCACCACTGGTGTCATGACACGAGCGACAGTAATCGATGTAAGCATACATTACATCCCTTTTTTTTTCCAAGCGCTTGTTTGAGCTTTGGATGCGCTTGGAAATCAGATATCGCGGCGATGTAAGCAAATACCGCAATCGTGGGGCTCTTTTGTGTTTGGTACGTGTTAACAAATACTTGCGCCTCTGACAGATGTATGCGAAGAAAATTTGACTCTGTGATTGTTTGCTTCGCGTTACTCTGGGAGATCAAAGTGAGATATCTTGGCTTTGACGAATGGATTTTTACACTGTCATTTTGTTCTCGTCTTTTCATGGGTACAGGGTTGGTGTTGCAGTCAACACTCGTAAGTGGCTCGTTTGTTTCGGCTGAGGGAGAAATTCCAAAAACGTCAGAGACAGCGGCTGAGACGATATTTACGAGCATTTACGTGTCATGAAAAAATTAAAAGAATATTGGTCTCCTGTGGAAAGGACTCGAGTGGGAAATCGTAACTAATTGCTCGATTGGTACACTTGACTGCAAATTACATCATTTCAAATGTAATCGCGATTGATATAATAGTGGGTATTTTGAATGCTAATACTCATCCATGTAGGATTAATTTCCATTCGGCTGTGTACGTCGTGTCGAGAGCAATCGAGTTCTAAGAACAAGCATTTACAAGAGGATGCGGGTGTTATTTCATTGACACGTAATTTGTGTACCTGTCATCGATTTTTTTTTTTTCTCGTATCAATCTGAAACGACATTATACCATCCATTCGAATAATCCTCAGTTGCAACTGGTGAGAAAAAAGCAAAATAAAAGTTACCTCCAAAAGCCCACTTCCACACCCGCAATGCTTACAAGAGCGACTAGATAACTCACTTAAAAGGACACACTCACATAGACACATAGTTGCACGTTACTTGGATCCAATGATACCGTAATCCGATGGTCATCGCGAGATAAAAGCCATGCGCCAACTAAAAGGTCGCTCGGGCGTCTCTCCTCCGCGGCTGGAAGGATTGAGCAATTTATGCAACTATGCATGATGTCCCATAAAAGCAACGCTCCGACTCTTTATCCTTACACACGAGACGCCTCTTTTTCTTTTTTTCTTCGATTGTTTGTCAGCTCTGCGAGTACCCGTACGTGCACGCAAACATACACATGCCGTGTGTGTGGATTAAAAAGTACGCGGCGCTTAGAGAAGCGAGTAGCTGATGCTGCTGATCTTTTCTCTCGACCGCGAGTATGTAACACACATACACACACACACACACGTGTGTGTCATGTATATACATGTACCGTAGTAGAGTAACAACGAAACGAGTAGAGTACAGAGAGTACAGAGAGAGAGAGAGAGACGAGCCGTGGTTGCTTTGGGGGGGGGGAGGGGAGTAGAGAAGCGACACATCGGCGTCGCTGGCTGGTCCAGCGCGGGTATATATAAGGAGGCTGCTGGGCTTCGATCCCGGGAAAAGACTCGCGTTGGGGCCCATTCGAGTGCGGCTTTGGGCTTTTCGTTTTGTTTTGTTTTTACGCACGCGGCTGAAGGATGTACGCGACACTGGTAAGCTTTAAGGATTCGACCCGAGATTTTATTTTTCCTTTTCTTTGTTTGTTTTTTTTTTTTTTTTTTTTTTTTTTTTCCTTCCCTCCACTCGTTTCAACTCTTTTTGGGACTTTTGGTGGATTTTAGTGCGATCGCGAGTGATTTTCAAGTGACTCATTACATGACAAGGATTTTTGCAGTTTTCAAGTGACTTACAGAGTAGCCGTGGTTGAGGTTGACGCTGTTGGGGGATAAAAATCTTTTGTTGGATTACATCAGTTTTCAACGATACCTTCCAATCTACTACCCAAATGATAATAACTCCAAATTAAAATAATAAAAACAAAATTTCAATAATCACGAGATCCAACAGATCGAAAAATACCGTCTGACCACGCGTCTGATGTAACTCGATCTTGATCTACTGATGACCACATTCGCGCTTCACCATCCTCTCCTCGACCCTAAAAACCAAGCTTTGAATTGGTTTCACCCAAAATCCAACCATAAAGTCCCAGACCTTATGGTACTTATTATTATTTTTTTTTTTTTTATCAAAGAAAGCAGAGAAAAAAAAAGGAAAAAAACGGAAAAAAAGTTACCCTATTGAAGCTCTTGGCACCCTGTTCTCAGGTAACCCTGTCACTGTTGGCGTGCGCGAGCGCAGCGCCAGCCGAGCCTCAGGGCCAAGTGATTCCCATAGTCAGCCAGACCCAGGAGGGCCCAAACCCGGACGGCAGCTACAAGTGGGCCTTCGAGTCGGGAAACGGGATAAAGGCGAACGAGGAGGGCCACGTGAAAAACGCGGGCTCGGAGAACGAGGCGATGGAGGCCCAGGGTGGCTTTAGCTACAAGGGCGACGACGGGGTCGACATCCAGATGACCTACATCGCTGACGAGAATGGCTTCCAGCCCGTGGGTGCCCACATACCGACGCCACCGCCCATCCCGGAGGCGATTAAACGCGCCCTCGAGTGGATAGAGAAGAACCCGTCGCCCGAGGATAAGGCGTAGACGGAGACCTTGTGGATTGTGCGTTGATCGGGGGTTCGAGTGCCAAGCGTTGATTGCTGGGATTGTTTCGATGTGTGTGTGTTTTATTTTTTTATTTTTTTTTTTACTTCACTACATTGACGTGCTTGCCAAGTTCGATCTCACAGTCGTGTATGCGATTTTCATGCTTCTTCCGCTCTGAGGTTTCGTTCGAGTGGTTTTACAGTGACAAAATTCACACTATTATTGCCCACTGTTTATCATGACGAGGATGACAACGAGTCGTCAATCGTCATTGGACTCACTTGTGTCCTGTTCCGAATTTAATATATGTATAATTGTGCACCCCTTTGTACGGTAAATGAATTTTCGCGCACGAGTGAGTGAGGAAAAATTGTGTTTTTTTGGACTATTTACGTGAAATGAAAAAAAAAAAATTGCTCAACACAGACAGAGGAAGCCAAAAACAAGTGTTGTCAGTACCCACACACGCGTGAATCCCAGATTTTGCGTTAAGAGTCACATTGTCAATCCTTACAAATTTTGCTTACTTATATTATACATATGCTATATTTTTGTACATATTTATTCTCTTGCCTAAAAAATGTTATTTTTCGATCCTTCTCTTTATACATAAAACCTATATATAAACATCCACCTAAGTATAGTACAATGTATATTATTTTATCACATAACGTATTACCGTATCAGATAGGCCTGCACGTATATCATCACTGTGCAATTAAAATCAAAACAAAAATATCGATGACTAGTTATAATGAATGTAATAATCGTCCTTGTTGCTGAGAGTTTTTTTTTTCCTCCATGCGAGCGGCAGTTGTACTTCTGGGCAAAGAAAATTTGACGAAGAAGAAGAAGAAGAATCAAAGGCGTAAACGAGCAGTACTGGTACTTTCTTTTATACAGACATACACAAGTGTACCTCTATATACATACAATACAAGCAAATATATAATATAATATATACGTAGAGCTCATATGCGACGTGTTTAATCGTACTACAATACAAACACACGATATATGAGGAATAAAACGTTGCATCTTGAAAAACTATGGTGTTTGATTTATCATTTACTGCCAACGAGGTGCAGTAACCCATCCTCCTTCGTACGTGCATATGTATGTATGATTATGCAAAAGCATGAAAAGTCTTACGTCTATTACGTACACGTACCTGTACGTATATATTAAATACTTGACTTTCCATTTCAGCGGCAGCCGGTCGCGTTAGCACCTTTGACACGCTCGCGAATTTTTTGTCTGGAAGCTGGTGAGTAGCTGAAGGTAAGTATCATTTTCATTGCCCCTCTCCTTCGGCTATTCATACGTCTCAACTGTATTACCAGAAGTACCATTTATTTTGAAGAGTTGTATCAATTATTGTGCAATGCCGGCATCTTCAAGATATCTATGCCGTGTTTTTTGCCAGAGATAAAATTCGTACTTTGATTCAGCAGAGAGGTACCGTCTCTGTATATTTTAAGTTTTTTTTTTTTTTTTTTTTTTTTTTTTACCATAGATGGATGTAAGAAAATGTACCTTATTCTACTGAAAACTGAATTGAGTTTGAATTTGTTTCATAAAGCACATTATATAAATCAAGGAAAAAGTACAAGGATTGGAATGAAAAAAAAAACAAAAAAACACACACAAGCCAAATTCGACGTTCGATAAAAGAATCTATATTCTCGCTCGCACAATAAAGGAGTATACCCTCGCGGTATATCGATCACCTCTCCTTTCCTCTTTCGCTCCTCGAAACGTCCTCGCATTTAACTAAGGACTTAAATGATTTATCTCTCGTGTCTATGGAGATCTAAAAGGAAAAAAAAAAAAAAATATCGGCTCCATGTATCTATCCGCGCACTATTTGCGCGTCGACTGTTGATGCGCGCACGACGAGTTGCACACGGTATTTACAATACATCGGAATGTGTCTAGAGAGAATAAATAGCAGGAGACTTTTTTTTTTTTTTTTTTTTTTTTTATACATCTCAACGTCGTCAGCTCGTCGTGGCTTTTTCTCAGTCTCTCTCTGCAATGTTCTTGAATGTGTGTGGTGGCCCAAGGACTCCTAGACGCAGGATTTGTGTATAATACACGGCTCGACTCCTGGTGGGACTTTGATGTTCCGATGGTGAGACGGAAACGACAATCCGGTCGACGGCCCGCCCTTTCAGGACTGGGTCTTCACTGGCTGGTAGCTCGGCACCACCTGCAAAAGCAACGGTACAACGATTGGCATTGGGTGTACTGCACGCGGTTATCTCGCTTATACCTGAATGACGTTGTTCATCTCGTGGAGCGGCTCCTTGAGCAGCTCGTCCTCGGTGCTGTGCGCGGGCTCGGCGCAGTACTCCTGTCCGCAGACCTCGCAAGCTTCGAAGCTCGGCTTTATGGAGTTGTACAGTTTCTGGATGAACGCGAGGTTTTTATCAAGGGCAGATGATTACACCCGCATGGGACGGGTTACAATTGCATGAAGAACAAAAAAAAACCAGCCTTTCCGTGGACAACGGCGATGAAAAAAGTATGTCTTACCTCGTAGAAGGTGGTGCCCTCAGCCCGGAAGAAGACGTAAATGGCAAAGGCAGGAATGCAAACGAGCGAAAGCGAGGCTATGCCCCAGCCGAGGGCCTCCGCCCACCAGGGGTACTTGTACTTGCCGTCGGCGTGAGTGTAATGCGGAGGCTCGTAGTCTATCAAGCTGAAGACCCACACCGACTGTGAAACAATAGACCCGTACGTCATTGTGTGCTCGCGATCACTTTTGTTGATTCGAGCATTGACAAGTTTATGAACTTTTTTTTTTTTTTTTGCATATCATAAAATTTAATCTCTCCACATTTTTAAGATACTTGTCATTTACAAACTGTCTCAGTGGGTAAAATTAATTATGTGACGAGTTATTTAAAACAAAACAAAACAAAACAAAAAAAAAATCAAAATTACCCTTAACAAGCCTGATTTCATGTTTTCAACCGACTCGAAAAAAAAAAAAAAAATTTTATCGTGCTCTCCTCCGAGGCATGCCAATTAAAATCGCGTTTGCCAATAAAATCACGTGACGGGTGTTTTCATCGATGCCGAGGATGGATCATTAAGCGAATCGTCCATCCGGGCACGCGCGGTCATCGAATATTATACACGCATGTGCCCCAATACCTGCATTGTACTCTGCACATGCATTATTACACGTATCAAGACTAGCGAATCAAGAGAGAGAGAGAGAGAGATCTATAGATCATTACGTCACGCACCATCAGCTTAACGCGTTGTTAACCACACGCTTGATTAGCGCCTACTGTGACTGCTTTTTTTCACCCCCTCCCTCCTTCTCCTCACCGCCCACCCTCTGCACACATAATACACGTCGAGCACCAATTTGCGTCCCTCTATTGTACAAAGTTGCGTGACGAACGTGAATTCTATCGCAAATCAGAGGAATTAATTACAGGGCGCTTTGTTCTCCTGCCTCGTTTACTTAATCATTGGCATTTTTCTTTTTCCTCTCCCGCTTGATCGTTAGATTAGTGATTATACGAATTTACATAGGTAAAAAATCTTAAATAGTATTATTATCATTATTAAAAGTCTTTCAGCCTAATCGATGCATCGAAATTTAATATAGGCACACTCGCGATAGATAACCAATTAAAAATTGTGTACAAAAGCAAAAAAAAAAGATTATTTATCATACGCAAAGCTGCACGCAAGAGCGCATGTGGGTGTGTTTTCTCGAATCCTAATAAAATTCCGTGTACGCGGTAACTGTAGTGCGCAAACACGCGAAAATGAAAGGATCGATGAAACCGGTATGTACATGTGTATATATAATGATGGGCATCGGGAGATACATTGTTGTTGTTGTAGGGCTCGGTGCACAGGCACGCAACAAATGGCATACCATTATCAGAAGGGGCGCGGCGATCAACCAACAGAAGCGAAAATACACGGAAGGCGCGCGGCCCGTCATCTCCTTGACGTTGCTGCTGAGCCGCCCGACGCCGTAGAACCACGAGATGGCGATTACTTCGAAGAACGCCAGGAACATTATGGATATCGAGGCCGCGTAATGGTCGACCAACTGGAAGAAGTAAATGCCTCCCTGCGAACACGTAAAAATTTTTTTTTTTGTCTCTTTACTTATCAAGTTAATGGTATGCCACATTTGGTCTGGGTCAGAACTGGAATCAATTTCAGTTCGTGCCAGTATTATGAATCATTGAAAAGATTGTCGTTGAAAATCCACCCTTGGAATGACTCGAAATAAGTGATTTTTGATGTATTGATAGAGTTTTCTCTGGTGTAAGTTGATCGCAAGTTTTTTATCATTGTTATTTTTTTTTAATTTTAAGACTCAGGTGTGTAGATACTATAAAACATAATTGTCAAAGCATGTTATCAAAACGACCTTGGTATCATTGAAAGTTTCATCGTATGTCGATGTCGTTTAGTTACCTGTGTTATGTTGGGCAGTCCGAAGAGAAACGAAACGAAGCAAACCAGAAGGACCAAAACTTCGTGGCATACGAGATGCTTCTTCACCCACTTGGGAAACCCATCCTGTATGGATGTCACAACCACTTCGACAATGGCAAACTGAAACGGGAAGAAAAAAAACAAAAAAAAAAAAAAAAAAAAAACAAACTATGTAAGTAAACTTTGAATATGGAGAAAATTGAAGTCATAGCTGAGACACAAGATACCAACCTGACTGTTGAGCGACAGGCAGACCAGCATAAAGAAGAAGAGGGTCGACCACAACTGGGACCAAGGCATTTTCGCCAGCGCCTGGGGGTAAACGACGAATACCAGGCCGGGTCCTTAAACGGAAGTTATACGTTATCACCTATAAAAGCATCGGGAAGGATCGGGAAGCAGACATCTGTGAATCAACACCGATAAACACTCGATGAGCATCGCTGAGCCTTTCCGACAATGCCACGATCGTATGTTTCTCTCTTTTACATATTTCATCAACGAGTTGAACACTCGTAGCGACAACCATGCACACACACGCACAAAAAGAAAAAAGAAAAAAAAAAAAGTGAGCATTAGACGTACCGTCGCTCAGGACCTCGGGGACCGTCATGTTTTGCTCGACGGCTATGTTGCCGATCGTGGCAAAGGCAAAGACCCCGACCAGCAGACAACTACAGGCGTTGATCATCGACACGGCGATCGCGTCGCTCAGCACGTGGTTGTGAAACTTGTTGTAACTCGCGAAACATATCATCGAGCCAAATGCGATGCCGATCGAGTTGAAGATCTGCGCGGCCGCGTTTACCCAGACCTGAGGATAACAACGGGGAGTAAATTTTTTTTTTTTTTTTTTCTTATTCCATACTTTTTCGAGTCGATTTTATATAATAGTTGCGTACGGTGGTATCGCTACCGAGCTATCTGATAAATTGTAGCTCGTTTTCTTTTTTTCCATTCCAGCTGATTGATTTTGCGAAGAAAAAAAACAAGAAATCGGCAAAAGTGACGCTGTATACCGATGAGACACGAGCAATCGAGCGAAAAAACAATTTACGTATGTGTTTGCATAACTAGTGTGTATAGCGTTGGATCGTACGAGAGCAAAGTGGTGACGAGCGATCCTCGGCGCAGTACGACCATGTCATACACAATAGGTGAGCCGTGCACATGGTTTGAGATGCATGTAATGTATGCAACTGTGCGGGAATATCGTGCGGCGTTTTAATGAGATAATGGCGATTGTCGCTCTGCGGTGCAATCGGTGGCGTGCAGTGCGCTTTCTATGCGCCACCTTTGCGAGAAGTCAAGCTCCCGTATCGTTGCGCGCTGTGTGCTTGTATATATGTATACTCAGGAAGCTGCACTGATGGATTGGTCTTTTCGTCGAGTGTCTCGGTCTCTCTATGCGTGCATGCGAGCCATTACGCGATAAAAATCAATTGTCGTGCTAAGCGTGGCTGGAGAATGAATTGAAATATTGCTTTTTGTGTGCGATTTTCGTTCAATCCTTTTGTTTGGTGATTGAAAATAATGTTTGCCATTTTGTAGAAAATGGTCAGGAATAAAAAAAAAATATCTAATTTTACAATGGTGGCATTTTTTTTTTTTGAAATTTTTATGATTATAAGATGAATAACTAAAATGACACGTACGTCGATTGTAGCTTTTTCTGAGGATACAACGATACAACGTGACTCCAAAGCAAATTAATTGTCACAGACGATTGTTAATTTAATAACTATTTTTTAAATGATTTAACAAACGCGATTTTATAGCTCTATTTATACACTTAATTTTACGAATTTCTAATGTTCAATTGACTATAGAAAAAAAGCTACAATCAACAAAAATCGGTTCTTCTTTTCATTAAAATACATTGTACATTAGGAAACGGGTGCCCAAAGGATGCATTGCATGCATTTTTATTGAACTTTAAGCAATACATTGAATTTTAATTTACTTCTCAATCACAAAGTGAATGATTTTTTTGTTGGATCGTTAATACCCGTGAGATTATCACCACGACCGAACGGTGTTTAAAGCAAATAGGATTTTTTTTACTCGTCTGCATATATATGGTCGATAAAATGGTTTTTTCTCAAAAACCAATTGCTCTCGACTACCGGTAATCACGATCGTTACGCAAAACCGATCCGATCGAGTCTTCGATGGCAAGCATCGTTCAACGCTCACATAAAAACTAAACGTCCTCTCCGTAAGCACAACTATATATTCATAAAATCGATCGCTCATACGCATACAAGAGTACACTTATACTCGAAAGGAAAGCTAAAAATATAGATGAAGGTGTACCTTGGCGTCTTTGAGGAGCTCCCAATCAGGCCGAAAGAAGAACTGTAGGCCCTTGTCAGCTCCTTCGAGGGTGAGGGACCGGGTGAGAAATATAAATATTAATAGGAATGGGAGTGTCGCCGTGATGTATCTGACGCGCGCCGACGACTTTATCGACTTCCATATAGAGAAGTAAACAATTACCCAGGCGGTTATCAGACAGGCGGCCAGCTCCCACCTCAGCATGCCCGGCTCCTCGATCCCGGAGCTTATCTGCAGCACTTTGTTGCTACGCAAGTGCCAAACCGATCGCGCACACGACAATCATGATTATTCATCCGTCGCTATTTTCAATAGTTAAACGTATGTGTCATGGGGAAAAAAAAAAAAAATAAATAAATAAAAAAAGAAACAAAAGACATGCTCACTCGAAAAACTCGGCCGCAGGTATCTTGGGGTGCTTCGGTCGGGTATTGTTGTTGATCGACGGCTCGGGTATCCAGCAGTCGGGCGAGTTCCACTTGTTCCGACACCTCGACCACGGCTGTATGGGCCGGCAACCCGCGAAAAAGTAGTATATCGCGTAGGCGATTATCACGTTGTGGTAGGTCGACATGAGGAACGATATGACCACCGACGACAGACCGGCTCCTGTTAACGTACACCATACATATTGTAAGAACAAATCAATTCTACACACCCTCAGTGTGGTTCTGGAGATAGAGAGACTCTTACTGGGGTGAGGACTACTGAGGAAGAAGATTCGAGTCCTACCCTACATCCCCAATGTGAGCATATAAGGACGAGTACAACTGATAAAAAAAGTAGTGGTGTAAGATAAATTCATGAACAAAACTTAGTGCAAGGGAGGCCTCTTTTTTTCTTCGTACATTTTGTAGAGCTTTCACGGATTTATTTTTTTTTCCCTCCCAACCAGATTCGGTTAAAATTTTTTTTCATTAAATACATTACCTTTGAACAGAGGGCACATCTGCCCGAGCGCGCCGATCGGTCCCCGACGCGTGAACTGCCCGATGCTGAGTTCCATGTACAAAAGCGGCACGCCGCACACGATGAGTATTATAAAATACGGTATCAGGAATACACCTGTAACAAAACGCAAGTGAGCTTTACTAAAGAAGGAGCTTTTCCTTGCACCGGTACAATGACGAAGGAGAACATGAAAAAAAACAAGCAGGTATATCGTCCATCTTTCGTATACTTGATGTACATTATCCGTGCCAAAGGACGACTCTGTAGCAAAAATAGTTTGCGTTGTATGTATATATATAGGGACGAGGTGCGCGTGTCTCGTGTTCGCGATAACACGTTTCCCGAGCGCGCGTGTTCGCATTTGTTTGCGCGACGAATCATCATTGACACCATACTGTCATCGTCATAACCATACGAGCTTTTGAGCAATTGCAAGGTACACACGCGCGGTTTAATTTATGCCTCTTTATTTGATGTACTGTTTATCATAGGCACGGTATTTTACGTCAAACGAGCGTCGACTGTGGCGCGTAGATCAGTCGATACAACGAGAGTGACAGGTTTGGGACCAACTTACTCTAAACCAAAGTACGAGACAATAATACATCAATGAACCCAAAAATGACGAGCACGTGACAGTTGTTTCATTTAAGTTGGAACAATCAGATGATGTTTTTTTTTTTTATTTCCGATCGACAAAAAAACTGTTGTCCCTCTAGACATTTTGATAAAATTGTTGAAAAAAAACAGCCAAGCATTCCACCACCGCGCGAGTAACCACGCAGTTTTTTCGTTGATTTTATTTTTTATCGCATGTACAACTGTCATAATACGTGCAAAGAGAAAAAACTACGTACCGGTCACGCAAGCCGATAAAGTAAATAAACCGACAAAGCTGTAAATCGGGCTGCAACAACGTATTGTTTATGGTAAAACGGCCGATCTCCAACATTCATGGAACATTGAAAAACATTTCTGTTACCCGAGGGGGTGCAAGGGCATCATCGTTAAAAACGCCGCCTGACCCAATGCGTATTGTCGAGTTACCCTCGCGGTATCCACGTGCACACACGCGAGTAATATTATAAAAGAGCGAACACGACACCGTGACCCTGGCCACAGCAGCGGCAACCTTCCACGCGCTCTAATCCGGATTCCGGTAGCGCGCTCGGCGTGAAAAATCCGGGCTGCCGAGTTTCCTGCCTCGCGTACATGTACCTGTACCCATCCGGTACTCTATTATATACACCCGAGCGCTGCGGAAGTTGGGAAGAAGAGAAAAAAAAAAAAAAAATTAATCTCCGCCCGCGATACAAACTGCAATGGCTCTGATTAATCGAGTTGCGAGTCTTTCGTGCACGACGTGGTGGTACATCATATACATATATATATATAGGCGATGCGTTTTAATGGGGGGTTTTTGGTTTTATGTAAGGATCGTTTGTTGCGCGCGCGGTTTATTGTTGCGCAAATTGTTGTATGGACCATGACACGGTAATCACTGCCTTTTGGGAATAACAAATGGGTGTTTGCACCGTTGAGGAAGTTGGCTCGAGAAGCTTTGGACTCAAACGGTACGAAAATGATTAGACCCTACTTGAGTCAACATTGGTACATATTTTCACGTAGAGCTACTATAAAAAAAAAAAAAAAACTCCCCCGCAAAAAGTAATACCATTACGTAAATTACGCGCATCATGAAAAATCGCGCAACGCGAGAGTCTCGCGGTTGTTTATGTACTCAATTGAGCACCCGAGCCGTTCCATTAGCCAAAGTAACTCGATCGGACCCTGGCGGGAAAATCCGTGCAGCAGCCGCTGGAGATGATAAAAAAGCGACATCAATCGCCGACACGCGCTCTTATTTTTTATTATTATTTTCTTTTTTTTTTAGTACCACGTGTCACCCTGAAACCTCCCAATTGATCCGGGGACCATGTATGTATTATATACGCGTAATTGCTCCGCACGAAATGCGGAAGATTCGCGCGACACACGTACATTACGCATATACATACGTGTAGTTATAAACGAGGTAATTACTCCTTCCCGCGGATAATTTTATTACACGTCTACCGTAGCCGGCAAAGCCGATTTGCAAGGGATCCTCGTGGAGGCACTTGAGAGACGGTATTGCGCAATGGCGGGCTGATCGAGTTACCAACGGCCAGCCAACGAGGCGTATCGTTGTGTAATCTTCTCCCCCGGATATTTGAGTTTATCAATTATTTCTCCTCCAACAGGGCGGATCTGACGGACTCCCAATGGTCGATCGGTATATATACCTCGAGCGCGATTCGTTCGGCAGCTCTGATTTTTCCCATCCTTTCTTTGTCTCGCGTGCAATACTGTATGCAGAGTTTGATTCTAAAGTTTTTTTTTTTTTTCTTCCGTCTCTGATAACAATAAATGGTTTTTTATTCATCGCATCGAAAACATTGCCAGACGTCATGTTCTTGTCTTTAAGCACGGTGCACTTGAATTTTGATGTCAAAGATAGATATTGAAATTTGTTATTAATTTTGAGTATCAAAAATAAAAAAATATACATTATCCTATGAAAAGTCCGAACAAGAGCCTTATTTCCAACTTAAAAATCAATAAAAAATGCCAGCTCCGATCTCCATGAGGCATAAAAAAGTTCCCCCACGGTAAGGGTAAGCACGAAAGCGCGTGTAGATCCGAGAGCTTTTCGCACACTGGAAAATTTAATGCTGCCGGCTAATAGACGCGTCTGCCGTCCTCGGACGAGGGCGAAGTTAATCGGTCCTTCACGCGAGGGCCCGCCGCCATCGCCGACGCTTTTTAAACAGCGGCACGCGTCTCTCGTCGTAATATTGTGCGCAGTTCCCGCGTCCTTGGTTCTTGATCCTTTCGTGTTAAGCTTCCTGCACTCTCGCTCTGGTGTAATCAAGAGAGCTTTGAATTATATATATATATATATATATATATATATTAAAAAACACGGAATATACCAGTTGTTTATTGTACGTATGCACGTTTTGTTTGTTTAGTGAAATGGAAAAATTTCCTCCAATGTATATGGGATGATGCATTTTTTAACATGAAATTGTGCTTCGGTGGCAATATCACATGAAATATTAATTTCAGAGGTAATTTTGTAACATCATTTGGTAGCACGATCTGTGTGTATGAGTTGGGACTGATATATATTCTTTACCAACTGTACCACCAAATACTCGTTTGTACAGAGGTAAAATTAAAATTATAAATTCAGCAGATGTCCAAAGTTATCTTCACAGACTGTTAGTTAAAATAAGGAGCGACGATAGTTTTTCTCTCACAAAAATATCATTTATCCCTTACGGCTCAAACTACACAATTTTACATCGTCGTGGCTTTGTATAGTGGCTCACCTTGTAAAATGCTGGAAAGTGTTCGTTTTTTTTTTTTTTTTTTTTTCTTAATCGTGCACTTGGTGTACTATTCCTTGTGAAATTTCACAGTAAGCGATACTTTTGACTGAAATACCTTCCTCCGTAAACATTTCAAACACATACACAAATGCCAACCAAAATGGTCGGCACGTGGATCTCACTCACCTCCGCCGCTCTTGTAGCACAGATAAGGAAACCTCCAAACATTGCCAAGACCAACGGAGTAACTAACGCAGGCGAGGACGAATTGCGCCTTGTTCTCCCAGTGGGGTCGCCGCGGCTGGCGGTAATCCTCCGGGTCCTCGGCGTCGGGGTCGTCGAAGCTCGTGCACGTCGACAGGTCGTCCTCGACGGGCCTGGATTTTCAATAAAATTTCACCGTACAGCTTACAAATCGATGGAAAAGACAACACGTACATTGAAATTTTTATCGCTTCAACGAGTGAACCAAGTATTTGTGGTTTGGTGCTCTGTATTGGTTAAAACAACAGTGTAGGTGCCATCATTTTGAGACCAAAGGAAACAAGTAGGTACATACATATTCGTCGCGATCGAAACGGTGACGAGTCACGAAAACGGAAAAGAAAAATGGTCCTTCCAATGCGTACGGTGAATAAAATATGGTGAACGGCGACAATAATCCAATGTGATTTGTAGTAATGATCCCACAATTTACCAGCAACCCGATAAGATAAGATAGGATGAAGATAAAAAAAAACCCGAGGATAGGTATAATGTCGCACTGATCGCGTTTTCAGAAGTTAGTTTTACGAGTAAACATTGTACTTTACTGTCATAATTACGTGTAATATTGGAAGTACATCGATAAAACGTTGTTTTTTTTTTTTTTTTTAATCTTGGAATCAAGTAAAAATGTGGAAAGAAAAATAATTCAGGGTCGGACACGTGAGAAACGTAAAAAGGGGAAACCGACACCGGAGGGAATAAGAAACGGCACACATCCTGCGGTCGTACGGGTGCGTTTCGCGTCTCGAGATAACGCAGCTTCTCGCGTATCGTGTGCCATTAGGTGGGAGCTACTTGGCGAGCTAAACGAGGAAGCGTCTGTGTCAAGGTCGTCTCTCTGTCTGTCGCGCGTTTCATTGTATTATTGTAGGCTAATATTTTTCAATGTTTCGGAATTTTCATACGTTTCGATGCAAAGTTATGACACAGGATTAGTGCTTTTTATAACACCAATTGGATGTAAAGTCATCATTTTTTTTACACCTGGTGATTACTCACAGCCTTTACTCAAAACGGAAAAAAAACCATTTCATCTTTCGTAAGCTCACAGTTTATCTAGATGGTTACACCGAATATGAAGGACTTATTCGTAAGGTTTTATTACCAGATGCCATGAAAATACCCTCAGGATTTATTTTTGCCAAAAACGCACATAACTAAAAAACAGAAAAAACAAAAAAAACAAAAAAAAAAAAAAAAAAGAAACAGGTAGTTGACGGATAAACATATGAAAAAAAGCTCTTGTATTTGTTTCCCCAACTTTTTAGAAATCACATACTTTGAACGGATGCCAAATTTAGTAGGTCTTGGCGTCAAGTCAGTTTATTTGCGCGAAACAATGTTGACTCAACCATATAGATATGATACGTTAGAACAATATAATATCTCTTTCGTCAAATCGATATTGTTGTGGTTGGATTTACGGTAACAATCTGAGGCACTGTAGTAAGCCAAAATATTTTTTTGTGCACTAGTTTTTCCACCCACATCTCGGAAATTCATGTATTTTCACAAAAGTATCAAAACACGCAAGAGTTTAATTTCGTACTGTCACGAAATTGAGTGGTTGGAAAAAAAATCGCATTTGTAAGCTCGAAACCTTGTCCAGAGAAGGATATTCAACTCGAATTCTTTCGATAATTTCCTGAGATAAAAAAAAAAACTTTCAATGTCAAAGCGTTCATGTCACGTATAAAATAATATACGTCCACCTATCTTTATGACTAATAGAAAAAAAAAAAAAAAACAAATGAAACAAAATAAAGTAAAAATCGTCAAGGCTATTAAAAAAGAGACACTCCCAAAGTTCTTTCACCTTCTCCTTCGAGAGAAAAAGCCTGACAAACCACCCAGAAACCAAGTGGCTCTCAAGAGCGTGTAATAATCATGACGAGCAAAAAAAGAAGGAACTGAAAAAAACGTGCGCCTCTCATCATCACACCAGAGGTTACTGACCTGTACTTATATGCCAGTGCTGTGAGTACTGTCATTGTCGTCGTTGTATCGTTGGCGTAGGTGCTGTTGTTGTTCAAACGAATTCACGTAAGATCTGGATCTCGTGTATGCGCGTCATACGTACGTAATATTTATAAGTGTCCGGTAGTGTATTGTACTCTCGAAAGAGTCACGGACGTTAGGAATACAAAAAAAAAAAAAAAAATATACGAGGAATTACCAACTGGAGATAATTTCAGGCCCGGAAAGAGTCTTGGTCCCGTAAATATATATTGGATTGCAGAGAAAAAAAAAAAACATATAACATTGAAACATTTATTTGTAACAGGTATCATAATATTTGCTCTCCGATGTATGAGTTGTAAGAACCATTTGATGACATCTCCAAACTGGGTAATGTATTTATCATTTTCTCATTGATGCTTGATTTTTCCATGTTTTCAATAACAACGTTCACGTAAAACGGTACTACTATCTAAAGTTACCAGCAATTCTAATTATGTATTGTGCAACGTAATTGACAACAATATCATAACAATAACACGAGCAGCTTTGTTAAGGTTGAAAATTTTTGAAAACAAAAGGAAAATATCATACTACAAAATAAATTTTTTCCAAACGAAAAAGTGTTCATCTAAAACACACACACAATTTGTTTTTTTTGCAAACATGGGACGATCTCACCGATTAAACAACTCGAAAGGAAGCGACATTGCATAATTTTTATATGCATCGATGTAATACAGGATCTAGCGAGTTAAAAAGAAAAAAAAAAAAAAAAAAAAAAAAACACCGGTAAGGAAAAATTGAACGAAATCCAGAATTTTACAACTTTAGAGACTATACAGGAAAGGAAGGATTTATTGTTACTCCCATAAAGTTTTTCAATCAAAGCGAAATTTCTACCCACGCGATTGAAATGAATATTCTAGAACTCCATCCCCAACGTATACCACAACGCGAGATCTCAACGCGTGCAAACAAATACCGATCTCCCGTATTATTTTGACACCTCCACCTCAACGAGTTAGTATGTAGCGTTGGTCTCGGCGTTGGTGGTATTGAGAAGGAAAAAAAAAGTGATGTACTCACGTGGGCGGATGTACCATGTTGAGAAGCTCGGAGGGTGAGGTCGGCACCCTGCGTATGGTGAGTTTCCTGCCATCGGACGAGCCCATGCCGATCGAGGCGAGGGAGCGTATCGAGACCGAATCCGGGGGGTAAGCCCGGCCGGTTTGCGACATCATGCCGTGGACGTTGTCCGGGAAGAGAATCGAGCCCCAGCTGTTGTTGCACGCGCTCGCCGGGTAGAGCTGCTGTGCCTGGTGCTGGTGCTGCTGATCTCGATTTTTTTGTTGTTTTTTTCCTTTTTACTTATTTATTCACTTTTTGCATGCTCCTACTTCCTACGGGACGATTTAGGGCGGACATATCGCACTATGGTTCTATACAAGCAACTTAAGCATACACTACTCTATAATTTTCACTCGAATGGACAATACGAAAATGACTCTTCCGAACAGCTCTCTCCCTCTCTCTGTGAGCGCGCGTCTTTATCGCGAAAACGCAAAGGCAAGAATCGTTATCTCCGGCTCTTCTTCTTTTTTTTTTTTTTTTTCGGCTCCGATGGTTCTGCATGTAACTAATGACAAGCGTATACATGCACACGCGCTCAATGTCGATCCGGAGCAAATACCGGCTCGCCTTTGTTACCAATATTGTTATTTTTATAACTTTTCGCGTATATTATTGTTTGGTCGAGTCTCTATTGCTGGGGCCCCGTTTCTCTTACTTTCCAGGCATAAGCGGACAGTAACGTTACACGAACCGGTTGTAAAATTCTAAATGCCCGTATTTATAGCTCCGAGGGGGAAGCCAACATTTTGATAGAAAATAAAAAAAAAGAAAAAAAAAAAAAAAAAAAAAAAAGAAGCAAGGGGTTGAGACTCTCGGAGAAAAAACAAAAGACACACGCGCAGAGAGAGAGAGAGAGAGAGAGTGCGGGCGGGTGGCGTACCTATACGGTCGCCTCGTCGCGCATCGACTAACTCGGCGACTCGCTCGTTCATAAAAGTCACAAGTAGGTATTAGGTACACGGGAGCGCTATGAGCGCGGCGGCCGCGTGCAGCACCCGCGCATCAACACAGACACACACACACACACAGAGTGTTGCACGAAATGGTGTATATATATATGATGAGAGACAATATGTGGTAGTTACCGGGTTGGCGCAGTAGTTGTGCTCGTCGCTGGTTGAGCTGGACTTGAGCGAGCGCATGCTGGGGTGCCGACTGCAGTGCCTCGACGCCGGTAGCTGTTGCAACGGACAGCCGCAGTCGTTGGCCGCGGGGAGCCGACGGGCGTGCGTCTGGTGCAGCTGGTCCCGGGGCCGGCGAGTCAGGGGCGATTTCTCGTGGAAGCTGTCCACGCTGTCGTTGAGGCTGCTCCTTGAACGTTTCACCAGTGGACTGTTACGGCGACCGCGGCTCGACTGCACCAGCTGCACTGGCTGATGTTGATGGTGGTGGTGGCTGATGGGGGTGGCTTCATGGACACGGGTGGTGGAGGTGGACGACGAGTGACCATAGCCCGGGGGCGAGGAGGACACTGCCGAGGCTGCGCTCAGTAGGCGGCCCCGCTCCTCGTACGTGGTCGTCGTCGTGGTCGAGTCCGAGTCATTGTCAGCGTGACTGCTGGCGAGGCTGCGGGCGCTAGGGATGGATTTTCTTTTTAATGTTAAAAAAGGGGTAGCTCGAGGGTGGCTCGTATATCGTTGGAGTTTCCAAGTGTTGATTGGAGCCGAAAAAAAAGTGAGCTCACCTGTTCGGGCAGTTGTTGTCGAGGTCGTCGGAGCTGTCCTCCTCTACCATGGTGCTCATCTTCCTCTTGTGTCCGTTGGTCTTGGCTGCGGCCTGAGCGACCGTCCTGGATGCCACGATGGGCTGTGCGACGCCGTGTTCATTTTGTTGGGCGTCGATTGTCACCTGGGGCTGGTGGTTGCCATTGGGTACGATGGGCTCGTGCTTGTGGGCTGGCGGTGGGGGTGACGACGTCGCGGCGACCACGAGAATGGTGGGTAGCTCGTCGGGGGCCACGGCGTCGGGACTCTTCGTTACCGGCTCTTCCTTGTCACTTTGCGCGGCTGCCGGCTCCATGATGGCATGACGCAACGTCACCTAATATCCAGACCATCGCGCGTTCAGTTTATTTACAAACCTTACTTTTTTCATTTATTTCTTTTCTTTTTTTTTTTTTTTTTTTTTTCTTTTTTTCTTTTTCTTTAGTTGTATAACTGGTTTATGTATTTTTAGTCATGATCGTCTCGTGATACTTTAACGGCAATTTATAGGTGTACCGAATTAGCCGATGAAAAAGTTTAAATTTAGTTCCCTGGAATGTGATTAAGTATTTTTATGACTGAGCGGATGGAACGATAAAAAAAAATAATAAATTTGTCACTCGTTGAGCTATTGACTAATTTTTTTTACCTTAGACTCATGAAAATACACATACTTTGCGTTTGCTTAAGTATATTGTTCTTAATTTTGCATGCGATTCGAAAGGATTTCGCTGTCTGGTGTGAATCAGTTTTACACAAACATGGGGTAAGACGAAGAGATCAAAGGGTCTCTAGAGACTCGATAACAGCAACTCGTTATTTCTTGGTTGATTTTACGCGCGAATTCTCTGGGTAAGGATCAACTGAGCAGACAAATAAGTAAATCATCAAGTTACTCAACAAGACAAAAAGTACTGCTTTCATTGAGCTCTAGGTTAATCGCGTTCAATGATTTCATTTAAGGAAATTTAAAAAGTGCTCCATTAGTTTGGAGCGAGTTAATTTTAGAACGAATTCAATATTGAGAAAGAACAAATATAGCGGCTATATCATTGAGATAAACCCCGAAAGCCGAAGACTTAAGAGCTTCAAAGCTCCGACAAAAAGACAAAGATCTCAATAAATTTATTATTTTAATCAGCAGATACGTCTATCCCCGAAAAATTCCATTCCTCATGTATACTTTTGATCACGAAAACCAAACTTATCATAATCGTAAAAAAAAAAATGAAAAAAAATTCTCAACATCGCTAATCCTATAAGATTACAGCTGTAAACGTAAAATTGTATAAATGACATCAGCACAAGACTCGTCGTATCGTAAATTAATTATATGTCATAAAACAACATTAGCCGGAAAGATGATGACTCCGTAAACACGTAGATAAATAGGCCATTTCTCTGAAGCTCACAATAACGTCCACCCAGTCCCTTCGAGCTATCATATGGGACCTAAAGTTCCCTTAGTACGACCAAAAAATTAAAGTATACATTAATCTGTACTTTCTGATCAAGAAGGTAAGGTTCAATCAGTGTGTTCCGTAACCCATCCCAAATCAAAATTTTGATATAAAATATTACAAGGGACAAAAATATAACTGATATAATTTTTTTCGAAAGTTTTCGTATCATCTAGTTATTTGATTATCAGCTTCGTAAGTTTGCCAAAGTATTGCCTAAATGATTTTCTTCCTCGTAAAGTATATTGTTTCAATTATATACTAGTCGTTAGTAAATCATTCCAAGGAAACGTCATAATTTCAATTCAAAGCAGTGATTAGATCTTTCAAGACGAAAAAGCAAACTTTGTACATATTTTTTTTACTCATAAACTATTGGCAAAAAAAAAAAAATATCTGCGATCATTTATTCCTTATTCTTACATAGAGAATTTAAAATAATTTTTTTATTAATAAAGGTAAACAAAAAGTTCTCGAAATGATTGCAGATCGGTTGTCATGCAATATAATCCTTGTCCAATGTTATGGCAAAAAGATCGATCCGATAATTGAAAGTTTGGGTGGAACAATCCATGTAGGGTGAAAAATTGCGCAATAAATTGAACGGATCCTAATTGATCGGGCCGACGATCGGTACCCAAAGCGCGAACCTACAGCAGACGAACGTGAGAGCTAATGTTTATGAAGCAAGTGCAAATTGACGATAAACGCAAAGTTGAACAAACACACCGTGGTAAAAGTGTCAAAGGGGAGCGGAGGGTATGGAACGATCTTGTTACGATCCACTGACTATACGTGGCTATTTGTAATGCTTTATTATTACAATTGGCCGATCATTGGTTATCGTTTACTCAAGATTTTACCGAATATAGACTTAACACGTATACATACGACCTTTGCAATTTTTCGCGTTGAACAAATGCTCGCTAATCACTTTTATGTTTCTCTTATTTCTAGATGTATTTCTCAGGCGATTTATACAAAAAAAAACAATATCCTTCACTCGATATCTAATCTTATAGCGATAAGCCGATATTTTTAATTATAAATAGCCAAGGTTAAACTTTCAAGTCAATATTATTATTCATGATATAATGGTGGGTCTATTTAGCACTACTTTCAATGTAACTGCATTAAATGATGATGACGAAGATGTGATAAGATCGACGCCTCTACCTATATATAGCTTATTCAATAGCTGATGGTCGATTTTCAATGTTTTGAGATCAATCGCGAGGAAAGTGGGTCAGTTATTTTGGCCAAACATCGGTTGAGAAACCACCGTGACGTCGAGCATTTCATTTGTTAATGGAATTTTGGTTTCAATAAGCATTTATCGATGATCAGAATCATGCAAAATAATCATTCGAAAAAAACAAAAAACAATATAAACACTTGTGTACATGCGTAAGAGAAATAAGAGCATTTATATTCACAAGTAAACAAAAAAAGAGTCCACACGAAATCACGTCACTTTTAATACAACATCTTGCATCACAATGCGTAAAACGTAATACTTGAATGTAGGTGATTGCCAGATGAACACTTCCACATCTAAATTCGCGATAGTCTGCAAAGAGTTACACGCGATTCAAGGACGGCGTATATCTACACATGGCACTTACTTTCGACGTGAGAATCGTCATGAGTTTATTTTTCTTGGTGCAAGGGATCTGTATCGGGCGAAAGAAAAAAACAATTTGAGGAAAAGACAAAAAGAAGGTTTGGCATAAAATTCACGAGAGCGGCTTATCGAGTTGCGGATCTTATCGGCCACGTGCCGAGCCTTTTCTCCGATTGCACTTTTCTTCGATTACCAATAAGGTTTTTATTGGTTACAGCACAATGACGTGACGCATGGAACTTTTAGTACCTCGGATTTTTCAATTGATAAATCTTCTTCTTAGGCTGATTTTTTTTTTTTTTCGATTAAAATCCTGAGACAGCGTGAATTTTTTTCTTAATTCTTTTGTACCTACTTTGCATTTGTAAAACAGTTTTATTTTTTATTTACGGTGATTCAATTTTTTTTTCTGCGCTAATCAGCGTATACAAATTGAGAGGAGAAGAGCAATTATCTTATCTTTCTGATGATTGAATAACGTCGGACGCAAACAGAGTTGATTTTACATAATAGCATATACAAACGAGACAGTGACATAATTCGTGTCGTGGAATTGGTGACTCTTGGATGATGGAACAGTGATTTTTTACTTCTTTAACGTACACACGTGCGGAAATATAATTTTTCGTATGTAACAACAAAAAAAAAGTAAAATAGTATTATTAAAACGTGCTCGCAAATTTTTGTAATTTATTTCATGCAACGCATATTTTACAGACACGTTGATGGTCAAAACTAATTTTACAAACTGTACACAGAAGTGTAGCCTTTATTTTGTTTTTAATGTTCTGTCATGCTACGATAATCAACAAAACTGCGACCTCGACATTACCTGTATTCGTGAAAAAACTCTAATAAAATTATCAAACTTTCACGAAGATAGATAGAAAAAAAAAGTTCAAGGATAAGGGAAATTGTATTAGTAAGTCACTGAAATCTAAGATCAATTTGTATACTTTCTCCCAAACTAATTCGAAAAGTTGCAGGAACTATTGTTTCTAAAAAACATTATCTCACTAATGCGTTGATAGCGCTAGCATTGAAAAGCAGCTCCTCCTGTGACCGTGTAATTATTGGCTGGTAATACAATAAAATACCATAAAACAGATAACAAGACACTGCATCAGCTGAACGAAACGTATATCGCCTATTCATGACGATATTATTACTTTAGTATTGAAAAACTTTTTGTATCTTTTACGTTTCCAAAATATAAAATCGTATAAATTAAGTGTTTAAGTAATTACTGTCTAAGCTGAAGAAATAATTTACTTATTTTATTTAAAATCATCATTCAAAACGGAATGTTTGAAGTAAACAGAATTCAGTAGTTACATTTTCGGTATTTTTAGAATCTTACGCAATAATTTTTTTTCCATTTTATCTAAAAATAAGAAATTATAAAATATTTATTTGTAATTGATAAAAATTATCCTGACACAAATAAGTTTACATATTTTTAGTTACTGAGAAAAACAAGAAAATTTTTGCAAAATTACTTGTATGGGTACACAGTTACACACATCCACGAAATAAAGAGTTAACAATATCTAAATGTGGGCTTTGTTTCGATAATTGCTAAAACTTTTTTGTTCGACCAATTTTTCTATTTTTATTTTTAAAATTTTTTATTCACCGTACTCTCCTTGAACGTTTGCTATTCGATAATGCCACAGTTTGACGATACGTGTGCCTCTCCAAGCTACCCATGTCTTTTTAATAATCTTTTAAAACTTCTCTAGCTTACTTTTTAGAAACAATCTAAATTTCTGAGACTAATTATTTTATTTCTATACAGTTAAAAATCAAAAAGTTATGTATTTAGTTTGATTTGGTTTGTATGCAATGTTCTTCATAGCTATCGTTATTTTTACTCTTAAGGAAAATGATTGAAATAACCACACAAAATTGAAAAAAAAGTGTTCAAGAAAAGTTGAAATTGAAACAGTTAAAAATATTTATCAGGTTAACAATAAACTACGATTTATCATAGCTCACGATATTTTTTAATATTCCAGCTTTAAGTTTTAATACTATTATTGTCATCAAGATTACATCATAATAATAATTATAGTCATTACAAAACTCGAGCACAATTCATAAATTGTATTGGTTTCGTTTATTATTATCATTGCAGTCATTATTGTAATAAAAGTATTTTTTTCTTTTTTTCCGTCATCAGTAAGAATTAAAAATAAAAAAAAATAAAAACTAAAGAGTGCGGGTTAGAGCTAAAAATACAATTACTGTAATTTGTAAATGTGGGCCAGAGGAGTCGCTCAAACCGTAAAATTACAATCTATACTGATAAAAATTAAAGAGCAGGAAAGCGCCGCAGTAATATCGCGTGACATCATACTTACCACGGCACGAGCATACAACATCAAAAGAATTTCCGGGAACACGTGTGTGCACGGGTGCGTAATAAGGCGCACGCGCGCTAAGATGAAAAGTGACACTCGCGTCTCTAAATTTTGTACTTACGCGTTACATCTACTAAGCTCCTTAGGCTCAATTTCCGCAGGGGAGCTTTTGTGAACGTGACGTATTTAATTAAAAGCGCTGCTGTAATTCGAGAAAATTTAACCCGAGACGGCTTCTCCCTCTATTTCATCCGCGTTCGAAAAAAAAGTTTGTCTTTTTCTTCCTTGTATCAATCTCTTGTTTCACCTGAGCCAATATACTCTGTACTGTAAAATTTTTGCAAAACTACGTGGTTTTCATCTGGTAAAGTTAGTAAAAAAAAAAAAAAACAAAAAAAAAAAAAAAAAAAAAAAAAAACAGACGCCAAATTGTCCTCATGTCTTTTTCCAGCAAAAGAAAAAGAGAGAGGGAAGGTCCGAGCCTCGTGTAATTTATTCAAAAACATCGTTTCCTCGCGAGTGCGTTTAATTATACACACAGTTGGCTCAGCTGGAAGCCCCCACCTATTCGCCTCAACCTCGAAATCGTCAGCCTCTCTCTCTTCGTTATAATGGCCCAGCTGGTGCTCTTGAAAGCTTTCGATTGTCCTCTCTTTTCGGATGCTTAATTTGTTTATCGGATCGCTGCGAGATGCGTATGCGTATTTTTTTTCTTCTTCTTTTTTTTTTTTTTCATTATTTCTACATACAGTTGGCGACGAGAAGATGCCGATGAAGGTCTCAAGAAAAATGGTCTTTTCGATCGAATCATCATGTGGACCATTGTGTTTTTGCGACTGTACGTGCCTCAGTTGTACACCGACACGCTGACGAGTCGTAAAATATACCGACACGCGTGATCCTCCACTTTTCCAACCATGTGACCAAAACGTATATTTTAACAGGCAACGCCACGGGACATCCTCCACAGTACCCATAATTTGTCACTTTTACCAATTCCATCATAGAGAGGCTCGGTATATCATCATGAATCACTCGTTAATACAATAAACCCCTGTCATTGCATCCATTCCAAAAAAAGACCGAAGTAAGATTAACGTCGGCTCTTGACTATACTTTCAATGAATAAAAAAAAAAAAAAAAATAAAAAAAAAATCTAATTATACATGAATCAAAAGCACGCATGATCCTATCGGCGAGTCTAAGAACCCTGGACTAAATAACACGTTCCTTATCACCTCTTTTCCACCACACATGCGTGCATTAACCAAAGAGCGCATCTGAGGCGCGCTCATAACTCAATCACCTGACGTATAAACAAACGCGTGCACTGCACGTATACTCGACGTGACGGTCATGCGCGCAAAATGTATCCTCTACACGCATCGTAATATATACTTACACACGTGAATGAGAATTGCGCGCTAGTTCCACCTGTGCATGAATGTACTTATTTGCAGGTTCTTTGAAAAATTTTTGAGATAAATTCGAAAATAAAAGGTGACTACATGCGAGAATGAGTCACCCGTTGCCGGTACCGATAACAACATCAACGATGACTCCTCGGCGTTACCGATCGCGGCGTACGAATAACTCCGATCCATTGTTTCTTTTCTTTTTTTTCCTTCGGTGACGGCACAGGCATAAAAAATTCACACGCCGGGTTCTCGCGGATAACCTGAATCACCTTCCTACCACGCGACCTCCTCGGTCGCGCACCCTATGATCGTCCACACCGAAAGGACATCAGGGGAGTAGACGATCTCTCGCGAGTCAGATGACGATGGGTGGATCAAGTTGATCGACGAGAATGCGAAAGCTCTATCGCGCGCTTATAAATAGCCCGGCTCATCTGGGGTCAAAAGCTACTCTCCGCGCGTCGGTTTCGCGCGCGTACCCGTTTTGTGCGATGAAACTTAAAAAAAAAAAAAAAAAAAAAAATTCATCGTATTTTCGTACCTCGAACGAATTTCACGTCTGGAAAATAAAAGCAGGAAAGGTATAAAAGAAAAAAAAAAAGTCCACGAGCTTACACGTACCTGCGAGCTATGTGGTAAAGCGCGTGCCAGTCATGAAGTGCACGTGGACGACATAATATATATATTTGTATGATATAATGTAGGTACAGCTGACCGGCACCTCAACTGTTACGTATACACTAAATGTTTATCCATTTGTCAACTCATTTACAGATCTGTGTCTCTTTCTCTTGACACCAAAACACACGAGATGTCTTGCATCCAAACCAACAGCACCACGGCACGTGCCTCACTTGGTAAGCACGAAAATCCATCCCAGTACTAATCCCGATCTCGATTCAAAAGTGCGGCTGACTCTGCACCGCAGTTCACTCGGTCACACCAGACACTGCTCGTCTAAATCACCCAAAAATTTGCACAAATGCTCAAATACACATGAGGAGCACTAGTGAGAAACAACAACGAAAAAAAAAAATAGAAGAATAAACAAGAAGCAGTTGGTCGTCAGCTGGTCGGCCAAGTTCTGCCGCCGAGCAAAGCTCTCCCGAGCCAAGAGAGGCCCGCGCGGAAATCGAGATCCGATCTCTCTCTCTCTCTCCTTCGCTACTGCCCGGCGCTCGTGCACGCGTATATACACACATCCACACCTCTTTCTTCTCGTCTCCCTCGCTCTTCTTTCTTCCTTTTTTTTTTTTTTTTTTTTTTTTTTTTTTCTGTTTTTTTGTTTTTGTCTTCTGCGAGCCAGCAAAAGAGAAACATACGCATACCTACACCACTTACGTCTATACGCGTGTGTAAGTGTGTAATACTACAGAGCGATATCGTTTCGAATGCCGGTGGAGTCTCCGCCGAACGCTCGACGCCAGAGACAAGAGGAGCTTTCGCAAACTTGCACAATGTCTACTTGTCAGTCCACCCACGGTGCATAGTATTCTTCTTCTTCTTCTTTTTATCGTAAAATGTGTGTACTTACGCGTGCATACACTGCATACACTCGTTTTTTAAGGACAAACTGTACAAGAGCATGTATATACGTCATACGTGTATGTACGTCGATTACGTGTGTATATATGCGTGCGAATAAGTGAATCAGGTAATTGCCCGTTTGTGTTTTGCGTGCACGGATGATAACTCGTTGTATACGTTGAGTGCATTTTTACGTGTTTTTCCTTCATTCGACAGATAGAGAGAAACATCTGTTTCTCCGTGTATACACGTAGGTACATCCGCGAATATATAGCAAATAGAGCATGCAGGTATATATGTGTGGTGTATACATTATATACATACGTATAGTACGAGATCACGTTAGCGTGTATACGTACGTATTGGTGCACTTTAATGCCATACCCAAAGCACGTATGCGCGTAATTAAACGCTTATTAAGTCGATATACGCTCAAACACACGTTCCCGTTTCGAAGAGTATACATTTATATAGATATGTGATCTTTCTTCGGCCGCTATAATAAGTAATGGCTCTTGGTCGTCGTCTCTTCACGGCTGTCCTTATTTCAGTCGCGTGTGCAAAAGAGAGCACGATGCGTATAAGTAGTAACAGCCGAGGCCGGTCAGACCTTCTCCCATTATTTTCGTGTCCTTTTTTTTTTTTTTTTTCCTTTGCCTCGTCCCACCGACGCCCCGACGTTGTTTCCTGCGCTTCGCGAAGGCGTGAAAGTACCAGCTTCTCTCCTTCCACGGGGCCCGGCTATTCTCGCTTCGATGCCCGCGTATAAGCTTGTCCTCGGGAGTATTTTGTGTATTTCGTCGCTTTGTCCGATGACGACGATAATAATACGTGCGAGGGCTCTTCAACGTCGCGCACGTGCGTTTCGTTGTTCGAGGGATCTAAATTAAAACAAGCCAAGAATTTCGGGTTAATTGCCCCCCTCGGGAGATGCGCGCCGGAGCTTTTCGGGCGATTTGGCCGCGTTAAGTGGTCCCACACTCTCTGCCGGTCGCCTAATTTCTCTCTCGGCTATGCTCTTGTTCTCCTGGCGTCGTTTGCCTCCCTTCCCTCCACGCGCGTATGGGGGCTCCTGCTGGGAGCAATTGCCGTCGTCGTCTCGCCTTCCTGTGCTCTGTCAATTGCCGTTTTGTTTGGCGCGGCGTTTATAAGTGAAAGCAGGGGAGAAAATCGTTGTTTTGCTTCGATTCGTGAAAAATAACAATCGTCGTTGTGTTTTGCAGGGACACTTTATTTTTTTTGTTAATATCTGACAGTTTTTAAATGATCAATTTAAATATGCACAACTTTTTTTATAATCGGACAAGTTTGTCACGGCATTGGGAAATGAACGTCATGCCTTAACCATCGTAAATTTCAGAGGCATACGAAATGATGTTTGTTGTAACAAATATCTCCGAGGGAAGGTGGACTTGAATTTTTAATTAATAATCTTAATTGTTAGCTCATTTGTGCATCAATTGCTTATTATTGTTGTTGTTTTGTTTCCTTTCTTAGCTTTTGCCTTCGTCAGAAAAACATACATCAAAACTGTTTACAATTGATTACTTAAAAACACCAGACGATTCTGGAAATTAATTCCTTTGTCAACTAATCGTGAAGCAACATCGAGAGTCAGTGGCGTTGATAAACATTAATGTTTTGAAATATTGAGATTAATGCAATTTACTTTAATTACTTTTTTCCTTTTACAATTAAATCATTTTTGCGCTGCGAACATCTTTTTGATTTCTTTCTTAAATCATGGTAACAGTGGCAGGTTTTTATTGGATTTTCTTTTTTTTTTCAGACAACTCCATTTAAGGATAAAAAATGTGGTACCATTGTAGATACAATTTTTTGTCAACTGATTGTACTACTTTCTAATAATATTTAATTTTTAATTTTAATATTTACTATTGCCAAAAATTATTGTCTTGCATATGCAGAAAATATACAGTTTCGATTTTTTTGCAGGAACATTAAAATAATAAAATATGTTTAGTATTAAAAAATGTTTTAATAATTAATGTTGAAGTATTAAACTCGATTAAGGTAACTAAATGTATAAATTCCATGTTCTGAATTTTTTTATAAATTCTGCAAGCGTCTATTGTATGACTGTTAAATTAGATAAAACCATCGAGGATATAAATTTCATAAAGTATTTTGCACTACTATCAACAAAGCCAAGATTTAATTAATGTCTTTGAGGCAATGCAATGTCTGCACGACTGTTTGACAAAAGATAACACCCAAAGGTTCTCGTTACTTCCATCAGCTAAATTAAATCATTTTTAATTTACACATGCAAACAAGTTAATGAAAATTAATTAAAAACTTTTTTTATCGGACGCGCGAAAAAAATTAATGAAAATTAAGTTTGTTATGCGATTACGTTCGCACGCATTGCAAGTTACATCATCACATAACAGCGGAAAAACAATGATCGTATTCATGGAAAATAATTAGAAAGTTAAGAATAGACTCATAGTCAACGCGAACCTTGATTTTGTTATAATCAACGCGAGAGTAATCTTTACATAGATGGAGAAGTACTCTAAAGATTTTGGATGGCGTATTAATTTGCTTTTTAAATTATTATATTTTGTTGTTGCTGAGAAAATGTGGAAAAATGATGCTCCAAAAGTCTATCACTGCCGATTTTTTCTCAAACATTCAAGTTAATGTTTATAAAGATAAACCGATACAAGTGAATGAAAAACTAGACTCAATTTTGACTGTTTACTTTGTTTTTGTTTTTTGCAAGAAATAAATTACGAGGGTTTTAAAAAATCAAGGGATATCTGTGTTTTCGGTCAACGGAAAGTTCACAGTTTGCTTATAAATACATTAAATTGGAGGGAAAAAAAAAAAAAAAAAAAAAAAAAAAACTTGAACAGTCTTGACTCCCTCGAGAAATCAATGACCTGTACCGTGGCGCGCTGACCCGCAGTTATTTTACGCACACGACGTACACCTATACACCCACGTTAATTTCTTATAAATAGTTTACTACAAGTATACTCGTGACGTCTCGGAAAGTGCTCTCGTGGGACACGAGCCGTTAACTCTTCGTTAAATTTTGGTGTCAAGAAAAGAGACCAGCGATGACGTAGTTTTTTCTTATATACTCTTTGTACATAGTAATCGCCTAAACGATTTTCGATGATTTATCACTTTTTACCGTAATTTATTTCTGTCGGTGGGTTTAAAAATTCTTGAAAATTGAATAAATCAATTCAACAAACTTTAGCCTACGACTAATGATTTTAACTAAATTTTCTATCGAGACTTTGTATCCGATTCATCTGTATCATCAAAAGAGAGGAAAAAGCAAAACCCCACAATAGATGTGCGATCACCCGTCCCTTCCTTCCGTCGACGACGACCTCACGCCTACATCTATCATAAGCATATGCTCTTGCCCTGCATGAATTGATACATATTAACGCACACGTTCAAACACATTCCTCTTTTATATATTTTTTTCGCAGCAGCAACGACCTTTCACTCTATGTATACGTACACATCGTTATATTTATCACATGTGCTCGAAAGAGACGCGCAGCCTCCAATGATACGTTATTCGCACTTGGTTGTAGCCGCATAGCTATCACGTACAAACAGAGAAAAGGTTACGAGAGGCGCGAACGCGAGTGATTTATGCGCACCTTATGGCTGTTCACTCGATAGTTGTAAGCTTTCTTTTTTTTTTTTTCTTTTTTTCTCTTCATTCCGTTGTTAGTATGTATAATATAAGTAGCGCTCGATGTGCCGAGGTGAAGAAATTGCTGTTGATGATGGTAGCGAGTGCTGTATCTTCAGAGCGGTCGGAGAGGTGTGAGAATTTATGGAGAAGTTCGCGAATTAAGTGCATGTGCTCATGGGGATTTTTTTTTTTTTTTTTTTTCAATTTTAATACAAAACAAAGTTATATTGTCCGATGGACCCGCAAAATGATTGTCCGACAACTTACAAGAGAGTGGAACGAATGCGTCTATGTTTTTTTATTCATTTGTTTTTTTTTGTCTTTTAAACAGAGACGAAGACGCCGATTTTTACGAGTTCCTCGAGACAGAGCTTTGTTTAAACGGCGCGCTTCGTTTAAAAAGGCTTTTTCGCCGAAGTACACCTTCGTCTCGCGAGTGTTTCGAAGATGCGCAAATATTTTTTTATTGTTTCCTCGTCCGAATGCAATTTCGTAACTCTTTGTCAATTTATTTATCGAAAGACCCGGCTGGAGAGGAGACCTTTTATTTGTTTATTTTTTTTTTCGATTGGGTGGAACAAAAGTTGATAGGTTTTTTAGGGTTGTTTGCTGAATATTTTTATGTAGTTTTTGAAATACGTAATTAGATTCCAAAAATAAGTGAGGTTTTAAATATACATCTATAAGTATATTATATTTGATTATTGTACCTGAGTGTGTTTTACCGTTTCCCGGAAAAGACGAGTACTAACTTAACTACTGCATCAATTCACCAGAGTCATCTACCGGGATCTATTTGAACTTTGAGACATTTATTGAATTCCTTTATCGATCAAAGATATATGCATTTTAAAGAAAATCATGGATATATATATGGTACATCTTTATTAATTTCTACATTACCTGAATGCACATCGTAATTGTTTAAGATGTATTATAGAGGTACGTACTTGATTTTCGTTTAGTGAAATGTAGATTGTTAATAAAATGAAAAAAAAGTGTGAAATATCTTTGACCATAATCATATGCAACTAAAAAAAGAACCAACAGATTTGTATAAAAATATGTTTTATTAAACTTACAAGAGTAATAATACAAAATCTATTTTCAGATAAATACCTACAGATCATGTTTTAGTTGTAAACTAAAAAATGAATGCAGCCAATAGATATAATAATTAAATTCAGTTACATCGACTTGTCAAGTTGAATCTTTGAAAAAACAACCCTTGCTTAACATCAGAAACGCACGCGAATGATGCACCAAAATTTATAACCCCCGCGCGATAAATCATGACACTACCGGCATGTGGCATCATAGAGAGGCTACACGCAAAGAGTAGAGCGACGAGAGTAATTTGCCGTTTCTGTCGTCGTGTGGTAATTTATGCCACCGGCTCTTCCTCCGCGTTGTCGTGGCACCTCGATCTTATGACAACGCCGATGTGCGGCGGCGAGACGGTGAATCCGTTCACTCCGAGCAAACAGGGCGCCGACTCGCCCGGCGCCAACTCGAAGCGAAACTTTTGCAGGAGCCGCGCTAAAAAGAGAAACAAGCTGGTCCGCGCCAAGTTTTCACCCAGGCACTTCCTGCGTCCTGCAAGCATAATCAGGGCCAGGGATGAAGTCTTTTTTTTTTTTTTTTTTTTTTTTATTTGCACCTTCAGAACACGTGCTATAGAATACCGATTTCCTTTCAAAAGTACATTTTTTTACTCACGCGTATATTATACGAGTGTGGCTAAATTGTAAAGCAAATGTATTGGGAAATAATTTTCATAATCGAGCCCAGTATCGGTAATTAACTAAATCGTTCCGGGCCCATTATTGAAAAAGTACACAAAATGAGTTTTATGTTTACAGTTTAGAACAGTTTTGAAAAATCATAAGAATTCATCACTTTGCAACATTTTTCCAAGACTCCTAGTTTGTTATACCGGGGGTATACAGACCCAAATAAAAGTAAGTTAAATAATAATTTGTAGAAATAAGTCATTGCACATACTACGAAACAAAATGTATTTTCTACAGTCAAAACCACTTGTAGTTCCAAAGCAAAAGAAAAAAAAGGGGGGGGTGAATGTATAACCTTTCCACAGGCAGGTTTTCATGATTTCTCTGCTCCCCGAAACAATAAACAATGGGCAATAAAAAAAAAAAAAAAATAAAAAAAATGAGAATAATCATAACCTGCTCCGAAAGGCATCAGCCAGGGATCCTCGATGAATTTCCCGGTCGCATCAATGAACCTCTCAGGCCGAAACTCTGTAGCGTCGAGCCAGTGCTCCGGATCCATGTGAACGCTCCGCAGATTGCCAATTACCGACCAATTCTTTTCGACGCTGTAACCCAATAACGTACAATCGGCGAGCGCCCGGTGCACCACAGTCGTGGGCGTGACGTTCGCCAGCCTCAACACCTCCGCTATCGTTGCATTCAAATAAGACAACCTGCAACAACATCAATTATAAATATGTACGGGTATATATATATATATATATATAGATTTATTTTTTTTGCATTGCATATCAACAATGGGTACGTAAAGCCTTCGCAGCGACAACATCGCTATTCCAGTCCCGTGCACTCGGTCCTTAGATATTCCGCGGAACGGAGCATTTCACTCCGAACGAAACGAAAGTACAGGCGCGACGAGAATCCGAAATTGCCTCCCATGACCCTATTCGGATGGAAATTTCTTTTTTTTTTCTTTTTTTTTCCTTCCCTATTGGCGAGTACCAATGGCAAAAAGGACTTACGAGTTCTTGTGGGCCAATCGGGGCAGTCCGGACGGGCCGATCACCCGATCCAATTCGCGGTGGATTTTACTCTGCGAGCGCGGATGCTTGGACAGGTAGGCCACGGTGAAGCCTATCGTGTTCGAGGTGGTCTCGATCCCTGCCGAGAATATGTCCTTCAGGAGCACCACCAGCTGCAGCTCTGCGCACCCAAAAGAAGGAAGAAAGTTGCTTTTCCGTACAAACACCACGTTGTGACGCTCTTGATGAAAAACTAAAATGATACTCACCATCGAAGCAAGACGGCTTGTCGTGATCATCTCTCGCGGACTCTATCTCGTCGAGGTACTTGTCGATGAGGTCTCTCGGCTCCCCGCTGACTTTGCTCTCCTTGTGCCTGGCCACCTCCTCCTGCAAAACGACATTATACCATTGTAATTCCATCCTACGAGATGCGCATAAAATTTTCCCGCAAATTCACCAGAAAGTAATTCGACATGGTGGCCACTCTTTTTTTCTGGTCGGCAAAGCCCGAATACTTCGGCATGATGTAACGCAGGACGGGTATGTGCTGCCAGAGCGCGCCGGTCACGCTGCCGCTGCGGAACGATTCCTTGAGTATGCGCAGGATTTCGAGCATTCCCGTTTCCTCCTTGGTCGGGTCGCATCTGTGGGCCACGAGTTTTACCTCGGGATTATTTTCAAAAGCTATAAACAAAGGGCCGGACGTTTCGGCTGATTGTTTTTATTCTATTCCCTTTGTTTCGAGAAACCCGGGTTTTTTTTTTTTTTCACAAACATCCCACTATCCAACATCAGCCGATTAACAATTACCAGCCTGTACCAACCCAATTCCCAAAAAAATTAAGAGCTCCCCTACTTCCATTTGGTTGGAAAACCTGTACATGGTTCACCTTCTGCCGGCAATCAAGTTCCATAGGCTGCTGATCACGGCTATCGCTGTAGACTCGCACAGCTCGTGCACGTCGACTCTGCGGTCCAGCATCCCGTCTTTGATTATGTCGCCCAGCATCCTCGCGTCCTCCAGGACGAGGGTTTCCATCGTCTGTTTGCCGAATCCAAAGTCTTTCAGGACTTTAAGGGCGAATCTGAAAGGTCCCAAGTTTCCATCGTTAATAGCCCTCCTAGGATCGTTTTAAGGGGTGTCGTGAATTTTTTAAAGAATGTTCTTTGCAAAGTGACTCGTATTGGGAGTAATAAATATACGCTCGACGTGGAGTTGGAAAGTCGAGAGAGGTAACACTTGTTAAGTGGTCGAAGCATTTACGAGGTAATATTTATAACTGGGTACTACTCAACGGTAGATTTTATGGACACCTACTCTGTGTCGGGAAAAACTTTTACGTGACGAAAGGGGGGTAATTTATCTACAAATCACCACTACGCCGTACATTGGCCGTCTGAGGGAAATAAAGCACAGCCACGAATTATCTAGTGGGACGACCGACTACTGCTTTTCAAAACAGGTATATCGGAAAACAAGTAGCTAAATTTATGAGAAAGACTTCGTTTCTTGATACAAGACACGAATACATTTATCGCAAAAAAAAACTGTAAGAGTATATTGGTTTGAAATCTACAAATTTGTCTTGAAATGACAACTAAATACAAAAGGTATTGTAAAATTACTTTTGATTGATTAAATAGGAGTTTCGTTAATGAAAGTATTAGGATTAAGTGGTGTAAAGAAAAATGAACAATACAAACAAGTTAAACGTAGGGAGCATTTGAATGGTTCCATTAATCTCTTACTGATTAGTAGTGTGATCGGTTGACCCTTGTTTCTCCCGCGTATCAATTACGTGTTGGATTTGAATACGAATAATTTCTTAAAATACTTTTCAGTATAATTCATAATATATTCAGAAAAAAAAAACTTGTATCAACGAGCACAAGTCATAAACTCACCCTCGAGTCAATGTTCCCCAGTACCGATTAGGTAATTAACTGACACATGGTAAAATGAAGAAAAATCAAGAAAAAAACCAGTGCCCACCTCTTTTGCTCGCTCCAATCCTGTCCGTCGTTCAGCACGATGCCTCGCTTCTTCCCGAGGCATCGATACCTAATTTCAAAGGTGTCAGGCCTACCATCGAACTCTCGTCTCCCGAGAAAATCGAGCACAGCCTCGCGCCCCGAGACGACGACGATCGGCTTGGCCAGACCGAACCTCAGCCGCAGTATCGGCCCGTAAAGTTCGGCCAACTTCGCCAAGGCGCCGAAATGAAAGCCCGTTTCCTTCACGAGTCTGTTCACTTGCAGCAGGTTACCGATTATCGGCAAGCCACGCGGCCCTTTCGTTAAACGGAATATTTTTTTTCGTCAATAACAATGAGGTTCCTCTTCTCGAACAATCGAACATTACCTGGTGGGTAGACCTTCAACTTGCTCCTGCTCCAATCGACGATTATCTTGGAGAGCAAAATGATGACGCAGCCAGCGAGTAAGAGCCACATGATGCGCGAGACGAGACACAAGGCACTTTGTCACTCATGAAACCAAAACGCTTCGTCGAGGCGCACGCCAACAACCGCAGCTCCACGCGCTTCGCGACTGTACGAAAAATCATCTCACAGCCAATGCAGCCGATCGACCCATCGATGGCGCACTCGCAAAGGGGTATAAATGAGAGAGAGAGAGAAAAAAAAAAAAAAAAAAGAAAAAAAAGCCCCGACACACACGTGTCACTTTCACTGAGGTGCACAACACTTTGAGACCAAGACTTGGTGCACCGTAGCAAGGTCATTGCGCATTTTTCCTCTTTCGTAAACTCATTGCCTTACCCACATACCCCCCAAAGAATGGTCACACGACCACCGGTTTTTCAACGCCCGGTTTACCTTCACTTTCCGCGTTTTTTTCTCGTTTTTTACACACCGTAATTAAGTACACGCGCAACGGCAGTTGCCCTATCGCGCGGTATTGGCGACCGTTACGTGAATAAGACGTGAATGTGTGTCGCTCGAAGCTGCTGCTGATGATCGTCTTTTCATACGGGATTTTTTTTCGTTCCTCCTCGTCCACGACTCTTTGAGTAGGAAAGTCGAGGGGGTAATGAGCTTTTGCCACCTCTTTGTCGGGCTTTGATGTAATAGTTTGGTGAACGCTTGATAATCCAAGACTCTTGCTTTGGAAAGTTAACAAGTGACAACAAAAAAGACACTACTTTTAATCAACAAAATAGTTCGTGTTGCGAAATTTCCCTTTCATAGTCTTGCAAAAATCGTTATCGGTGTACCGATCCAACTTTTGCCGTTGTAATAATATGTGGAATCCGATCCGAGCATTACACCCGTCCGATTAAACGCGCCTAAAGCGTTTTGAAACTCTAAAAAAAAAAAAAAAAAAAAGTCGCTCAAGCGTTGCCCGCCGATTGTGAGCAACCGATTGAGAAATCGGTAGCGCGAATAAAAAGAGGGGAAGAAAAGGTGCGTTTTCCTTGTATCGCCACTGCAATCGAATCTAAACGAAGCGAGCGTGGGTTTCACTAAAAAAATGAAACTTAAACACTCGCCCCGTGTGTTTTCATAATTTCCTGCCAACACCCCGCGTCCTTTCCAATATTAGCATAAAATACACGCCTCTCAGGAGAGCAGAAAAGCGCGACTTTTTCAATACTCCATCGGGACTTTCGAAGCCTGCGTGTGCCGGACAAAAGCGCCGGTAAGAAAAACAACAGAATGTATTCACGTGTCTATATACCCGCGCTATCTCTCGTTCCAGTTGCGCGGCCGTGCACAGAGGTGTCCGAGAGCATTAAAATATTAATACCCCATTAAGACGCCCCGTGTGGCGAATTCCTCGCTTCTTTTTTTACGGGGAAAGAAAAGAGCCTCGCACACGGCCAATAAAACATTGAACATTGTGTCGTTGGCTCGATGATATTTTCCCGAGTCGTGTGTGTGCGCGTAAACGTGGAAAGAGAAAAGTGGCCATAGCAGCTGTGAAATGGGCGCAGATAAAGAAAAAGAAAAAAAAAAATATGAGCCAGCCTATGGCCGAGAGAGTCCCATTGGAAATCCGCGATATCACGCGCCCGCTTTCTATGAGCCGAGTGCGCGCTGCTTCTTCCTTTTTGTTTGATGAATGTACATGTTTTTGGTCTGGTTTTTTTTTTTTTATAGTTTTGTTGGTTGTCGACGCTAGTTATGGGTGGATTTTTTGGTATTTGTTCATGTGCGTATGAGAGCGAGAGTGAAATTTACCGTTCGTTTGGCTGGAAATGTCGATTTCATTTACCGGTTTACTTGTTTAATATAAAATCCACCGACGCTCGATTTATCTCATACACAATTTTTTAATTTGAAAAGCTAATACAATTCCGAAATAGTTGAATTTGAGTTTTTAATACCTAAAGTTACCCCTTTGCCACGCAATTAATATAGATTGTATAGAAATATTTGTTAATGAAGAGTAATTTCGTCGATGTTGGTTTATCAAAACTTGGTAAAATAAAATTAATCTTGACTTTTGAGTAATCAATTGATTTCCAAGCTGTCAATCAATATCACGTTGTCAAACTAGAGGTTGTACTTATTTATTGCTTTCGCGTAATCATCGATACGTATAGAAACTTTATGCTGTACCTGATCGTTTGCCAAGTTGTAGGAATTTTTTTTTGCCCTTCCGATCAAGTAGTTTTTTCTACAAATAGATTTCTCCCGAGAAGCTTGAAAAAATATAGATTAAAGTCATTGCAAACATTACCTCAACAACTGATCAATAATAACCACTTTGAAATCAGCGTTTTAAATGTGAACGTCAACGACGTTTCATACCACAAAACCCGAGCAGCAACGCTCTAAGGAAAACCAATAAAACTCCACGCCAGTCACCGATTTTTCCGTCAAAGCGATCGATTACCCATCGCGTTCTCCCAGATCCTTATTTTCAATCCCGCAACCGTTCCGTCACTCTATCCTCCAGCGGTTAGAAACTTCCACAGCCGTGGTCATTAGCCGATACGCCGATTTCATCGAAAGTCTCCCACGAGCCGGTTAATTAACACCATATACGCCCCTCCCCGAAATTCATCCGCCTTCCCAATATTCAGACCATCCCGCCAGCGCTCGCCTAATTTCCATGTCAACAATACACCTCTCTTTCTTTCTTTCTTTTCTCTCCCTCTCTCTCTCCCAGTGTACAGTAACAAGGAGAAAACATTTGCACGGATTCGCGCGCGCAAAACTTTCGAGCCGCATGTTTAACTGCGCAAAGTACGTGCTCGCGCATTTTACGCGTCGGGCCATCCTCTGTCTCTCTCTCTCTCGTTTTTTCCTTTTCTTTCCAATATTCATACAAGCTTCGGGGCAAAAGAGCGCGAGTACGTAACCCCGCGGGCGACACGCGGAATGTAGAATCGACCGATGCAGCTGGCCGGTGCACCGATTTCGCGGATTAGCCGCTTTTACCCCGATAAATCAATCGCGCGATGAAAGTTGCGTCGTTCGAGGCTCCGATTGACATAGTCACGCCGAGGTTGGCTCTGCTTGCGAGAAAGTGGGCCTTGCACTGCTGCAGTTGAAACATCTTAATAAGTAACATTTGTAGAAAATAATAAAATTGATGCACGAGAAACAGAGCAAACCGATACGTATCGATTGGGCTCGTTAAAACTGTGCATGTGGTGTACACCCAGCTGGTTATTGTTCGGCGTTTTTTAATCTCCCGATTGCATCGACGCTATCGAAAGGCCTGGTCGAGCATTTCGGTTGGAAAAATTAAAATTCGTTCATCTTCCGTTTCAGGGTCACGGTCGCAAATGACGTTACCGCGATCCAATTGATATATTATACTTTTTCCAAAACCCCGTTTCCACGAACCCCACTGCGCGTCTCTCTGCTCCGTTATTGTTAATTAAAAGTCTCGTAATAGCATTCAATTGAAAAGGAGGATCCGGAAGTTTTCCTCGGGCGCACTTTCTCACAAAAACTGTGCTAAGCCAACTATACCCCGTGGTAACATCGGTGGCGCGGAAGTTTGCCTTTCTGCGAGCGCGTGTATCCCGCGGATATCCACCGCGAGCTTTGTGACTTTTAACTCGGATAATGATACGTGTATAGTTGATGCCACGCGCGGAGAGAGGCGCGAAAAAAGGGAAATCAGGCTTCTTCTTATCCTTTGCTTCGTGATGATGGCAGCCTTTGTGCCGATTGGTGGCGCGCTCGCAGAAGCACGAGCGTATACCGTTTACGACGATTGAAAGGGAAATAATTGAGATGAAAGATATACACGCGCGCGCGAAGGTGAGGATTGAGAAACAACGGAAGAGGAGAAACCGAAGGATCATGTTGCGGACATCTATACGCACGTTATGTGGAAAGGATCCGAGAAATATCTGTATATATATATATGTATTCACACGTGCGAATGAGTGTACATATACCTAGGAGAGAGGGGAAGGTCTCGTCTTTTCTTTATCTGCCGGTCGTGCAACAAAGTGAGCAAGATTTCATGAAGATGGGAACTTTCTGTTCTCAAGGGAAGGAGCAGGAGATATTACTAGCTGTTAGCTCCAGATGGATTGTTTTATACATAAAACGTGGAGGTACATGCGAAAGAAAATGAAAGAGTATCTTATAATATAATATAAAATATGTTATACACACGTCTCTGTTTTCTGTACGTATATCCTTTGATCTACTTTTCGAGGACAATCGCTCTCTGTGTGCAGTATTTTGGATACTTTTCGAAATCATTGGAGGTACGCCAGCTGAATCAGATCAGTTGGTGGAGTGAGAGGCTCTTCACCTACGAATCTGCAGCACCTGATTCGAGAACAATTGAAGTTATGTTGAATATTGGTATTAAGGGTAGAAAAAGGACAGTTTATTACAATAATGCCTTAATAGAACTAAACGAGTAATGTTATTGTAGCATAAAATCGCATTGGACATTTTTTATTTTTGCTACATCTTTAACTTTATTTTTTACAATTACATTAATGTTGAATAACTCAAACGTGTGTCCGATTTTAAACAAAAATAAATTGTCAAAGTCGCCAACTCCTCTGATACTTCAAAGGAGAAGAACTTGGAGTAAAGTTTGCGCAATAATTATAGGAAAAAAAAAAAAAAAAACCAAAAAAGTGAAATCCCACTGGCCAAAAGAGCCAACTTACTCGGGGAAATAAAAGCGAACTTTCGTGAATCCTCGTGTACGCGCACAGTGTATGTTATACGCCCGGGAATCCATCGAGAAAACAGTGGCGGCAGTAAAACACACAAACACGTGTGAGTAGGTGTATGTCCTGAAAACAAAAATACAGGCGCGCGCCAGACGAATGATACGTATACACGCACACGGTGTACTTGGGTGTGATATATTGAAAAGAGAGAGTGTGCGACAACGAGGGAGAAAAGGACAAGTAAAAAGAAGAGAGAAAAATAGTCGAGTGCGCGAATGCGAGCAAACTAAGTAAAATCGCGAAACCGAGAAGTGGATGTACGTGAGGAGGTGGAGAAGAAAGTGGTGGTGGTGGTGGTGGTGGTGGTGGAGAAAAGTGCGCGAGGGAGCCCTGTTGCTTTTCTATAACGCGCCTGAGGAAGCAGAAGGAGGAGGAGGAGGAGGAAGAAGCGCTACTTTTCCTCCTCCTCGGCATCCCTCGGCTCTAGTCCGGCTCGTGCAGCCTTCCGCTTCCGCGGCACACGACGCGCCGTATATGCACGACCTTTTTCACTCTCCGCGCTCTCAGACACTCGCCACCTCGCGCGCTCATCGCTTCGAGGAGCCGCGGCCTTGAGCTCCTTACTTTTCGTCGCCCCTTGCGATTCGTGGGTTCTGGCAAATATTAATTTTCATCACATTTTACCCACCCAGCTAGTGCAGTAGATGCTGTTTTGACGGGTGATTTTTTTTTTTTTTTTTTTTTTTTTTTTCCTTTTTTTCTGTGTCAATCGAGTGCTGAACTTTACAAAGCTCGGGGTGAAAAAATCGAGCATTGGAAACAAGTGCCGAGTGCCAAGTACACAAGGATATGAAAGGTCACAGGAGGCTCGACACTTAGGGTGACTTTACAGACAAAGAGGAGATGGACCTTCGAATCGTAAGTCTATTTTTTTTTAAATTAAAATTGCACTTTGACAAATCTAATGATTTTTCCTTGCTTAATTATACACGCTTTTTGCAAGATATCATTTACAGAGGATTGTTTGAACAAATGGCCATATTTACGCTAATGATCGTATGACAATTTTTTCAAAAAGTTATTTGATGCACCTAAAAAAATAGCACTTCACCGATTGCCAAAAATTTTTATTTGATGGGGTCAAGTTTAGGCCATGTGTGGGTATATTATGCGTCGAATCATTAGATACGGGGATGGCAAAGTCCACAGTCTTATCGCTTGTACCACTGAAGCAGCCAGTTGTATCGGCAAGATTAATAGTATGGGACCTCCCTCGCAAAACCGGATGATCAAAAAGCATTAACCGGTAAATGAAGCATCATTGGAAACTTGGCATTAAATCATCGGGAGTGAAACTACGAAAGGAGCCGCGTAAGCGATAAAAACGCACTCTACGGAATCGAAGCGCATAATAAATCAATAACAAATCGACGGGTAAATTCGCGGCATTAAAACATTAGCGTTGGATATTAGGACGCTTTCCCCGCTCGAGGAAAGACAAAAACACGAGTGTATGATATATGTGAGCCAACAACGTTGCAACGGCGCGTCCTATGAATATCACTTTCGTACATATACATACACATACATATTATTAGACTCTCAACCGCTTAAGCTCCATTTTCCATATAGATCGGTATCTCCCGTATATACCCCAATGGATATTTATAAAACCGGTATGTATGCATGTATGTGGATTCTTCTGCCGACGTCAGTGGCTGAGGTCCACGAGCCTTCCGTACGGGATAATTTATCGAAACGAAATTACCCGATCTAATGTAGATCATTTCGTTTCACTTGCTCCGCCGTACATTTCGTTAATTACAACTGGAACGCGCGCCGATTTTCACTGGCTCGGTTGACTTCGTTACACTTATCGATAATTCCGAGTACCCGCAGTACAGTAGTTGGCCGATATCACCGGCTTTTAGGAAAGCGCCAGCTTCATTTTCCAGTAGCCTAATGCTCTGCTTACCGATATCACCAGCCGGGAATTAATGACCATCGTCTCGCGCTTTAGAAATTTTCTCGATCAACAATAAAAAAAAAAAAAAAAAAAAATATCAACAGTATGTATACTCGTTGTTTTCGTCACCTCGAGAAAATTAACAAGTCCACTCCCAAATTCCAATTGCGGCACATATTTCCTCCCCCTACACTCCGAGTATACATGGGTGCACAGCCCGTCCGCACTCGAGAATGACAAAACAATCGGCTCGTACGACGACTTTCTCCCGATGTTTAACCCATAGCCGGCTCGGTGCGATACACGTGCCCAAAAGACTCCTCTTGTCTTTCCAACCATACACTTATTTTGCCAGAGAAAGAGATAAGCCGAGATCGGTATACATACAAATCCGCCGATTCCGGAGCATCGCTTCCTTTACCGATCTCGGGGCAAAAAGGGAAAAAAACACGACCAACAGAGGCGGACAAGAAACAGACGAGTTGCACCAAACAAGTGACTGCGCGGGTGTGTGTATGTATACGTATACTATAGGATCCAACCGATTAATGTATACCGCCCAGTGAATAAAGCACTCGATGCAAAGTGCACGGGGGTATGAACACACAAACGCGGGGGTACACATTATCGCGCTCGCTTTCTAGTACAGCCATGGCTTCTCTTCTTCTTTTTTTTTTTTTTTTGTTTTTTTTTGTTTTTTTTTGTTTCTTGCGCTACACGGTGGGTGCAATCGGCCATTTCAATCTCCGCGGCATTTCTCACGCGCGCGTGGCGTATAATCGGCCGCCGCCGACGAGAGGGAGAGCACAGCACTGTATACATGGAGAAAAGGGCGCGCACGCCGCGAAAGAGATCTTCTGCCTCTCCGTGGCCATGCATACGCCGATGGTACAAGCGAGAGTTGTATGGTATATATATTATGTACACACGTATAGAGGAGAGCTGGGTCGGATAACGGTTCGCGCGCGTCCTGGTGTGCCACGGTGTTTGTAGGCACATAGACAAGTGTGTGTGCGCGCATTTGTTGTATATAGGTGTACAAAGGGTACAAGAGCGATGCGCTCCAACTTTGTCTTCTTATTCTCGTTTTTCATTCGATTGTTGCTCTCTAAGCTTTACTACTTACTATGGGGTCGTGTATACAGAGTGAGAAGGATACAGATGGGGCATAGGAGGTACAGGGTTGGGGGACAAGGACGAGACAAAGAACATATTGTGGGAGTATACAACGGGAGCCGATCCGGTTTGTATGTATGTGTGTATACATTTGTACTTACACAGACCCTTTGGGGAGATGATTATACTTGTGCAGCTATACCGAATAGCGCGAATTGAATTCATATCGAAGGTATAAGTATGTAAACATATAGGTGTACGTATGGGTTTCGGACGGCTTACTTTGAAAGAGAGAGTGACGGTGCAGGAAATTCAAATGTGTATTACAGGCTTGGCTGCGGTGTCGGTTAAACGTATTTACTGGAAGTACTTTTTTTTTTTTTTTTTTTTTTTCTACTTCAATCTTCCTTTTTTTCCGGGCTTGGGGTCGATCTGATGATTTTTTAGATTTTGCACGGGAATTGATAGACGCACGTGCGGAGCTAACGAGCACATATTGGCAAAGTTCCTTTTTTTTTTAATAGAAAAAGACCGATTGGAGCATTTGTGGTGTGGTTGTTTTACTCGCGGGGTAAGTTTTCCCGTAGAGTGAATTGGAGCGAGAGGACGGCGATAGCAGGCTTTGGTTGGAGGGATTATGTGCAGATCTCGTCTGTACAAAGTGAAAACCAAAGGATCACATTGATTTATGTTATTTAAAATATTTTCATGGTAAGGGTATTAACGTTAATGTATGTGGAGGGTAAACGAGTTCAAGGGGGACAATGTGATGAGCAAAATTTTATCTCATACCTATGAATAAACTCTTTTTCATTTGTCATGAGTAGGTACCACTAAGAGCCTCTGTTCGTTTCATTACTGAGGACAATAGCTATACCTCGAACAATTCGAGTACTGTATGCGTGATTACCTACCGCATAGATAAAAGAAATTAGTGTACCCTTGGCCACGTGTCATAAAAAATGATCTCGTTTGTACCGATTTATAAAGTGAGTTGGTGAAATCGCATACAACAAAAACATTAGAAAATTTTATTTTTTATTACTATCATGTGAGGTAAACTTTATTTTATGAATTGGATGTTAAGTTAAGATCAATATTCCTTCATTATATGATTCAAATAGTTGTATAAGTCGCAAAACTATCTTAAAGCGTGTAAAAATAAAACGAAAATCGACTAACAAAAAAAAAAAAAGCAACTAAAAATATTCCAATCGGTTATTACTCTCTACTACAATTTTTTTCGAAAGCCCGACCGATAAAATCATCTGGCATCTTATCACCAAGTACTTATTAATTAAAAAAACAAAAACCATCGATCGCATTTACAGCGAAACTTTCATTTTCCACCCAAAAAAAAAGCCTCTATTCGTTCTCACACTCCAAAGCTTCCGTTAAAAGTAAGTATCTGCAACGGCAACTCCCACCTAGACACGTGATAGCACGAATATCATAATTACTCCCAAGAGCGCGTGAAACGAGCGACTCCTCTTGTCGCGCGAGAGCAAATTGAAGCGCATCGGCCCACTTACCTACATTACATAAAAAAGCGACTCTTCGTCAGCGGAGAGATGCGCACATCTCTCTCTCTCCCGCGTATGACACGCACGCACTCGGCGGGTTGTTATTATATTATACGTATATAATAGAAGCGCGAGCAGAGCATTGAAACTCGCTATTCCCCAGAGTTTAGCAGCTCTCCCGGCGTATACGGAGAGAGTCGTCGCTTCTCCGGCAAACAAGAGCGTAACACTTTATATTATATTATACGTTCTACACACCGCGAAGCGCGTATTATGCGTATACCTGTATACCATGTGTACGCGGGCGCTCGTAACTTGGGGCTCACGCGTGCATACGGGTATGGGGGAAAAAAAAACGAGTGAACCGCAGAAAGGAAAGAATTATGGTTTTTTGTTTGTTTGCTCTTTGAGGAGTTGCTCACACATACGAAAGAAAAAACGCTTCCTACTGCGGTTTTAATTGAATTAATCTCGGGCCCGGGGGTTTTTATTAGGTTGACACGGGTTGTTTCATCACGGTGAATAGCCAAGGGGAGAAACGCCGCGAGATTTTATTTTAAGCGCAAGGGCCGCTAGAATCGTTTATTTATTACGACCGACGTAAACCTACTTTGTTGTACACTTCATTGACGAACGTGGGTACCTGCACGTGCATGGGCTAGAATTTTAGTTTGTTTTCGCGTCGAAGGATCCTTGTGGATGAATTGCACCGTAGCAGTTTCATGTGATGGCAGTTTTATTGACGCTCCGAGATTTCCTTTGGATGATGAGTTTCAAACTTTAACTATGGCGTTCTTTCGGGTTGTTTCAGTACCTATACGATTTTCATGCTTACATCGATTTTTTAGATGATTTTTCCACGCAAAAAGCCGTACTCGTGTATCATGGTACCGAACAAAAATCTTTTTTCAGCGGCAAACACTAGCATGTACCTGTAAGAAGTAAAGTAGTTCAACAAATTTATTTTAATAAACAACTTTTTTTTTGGAATGTAACGCGTACTTTCGGTTGGAGAACTCACTCCTCAGTATTGTGCCACCATCGGTGAAGATAGATGATTTTTTTTTAAGCATCCCGAATAACGTAAATTTTATGTTTTGAAAGGGCAAAATGACATCGCAAAAAGTATTGCAAAATCAATCAAGTTATATTTGGGCACTGTAATACTCTATAACGACGCGTGTGCCTCGAGCCCGTTAGCCGAGTCGACAAATTAGTTGGTGTATGCTTGACAAGAAAAACGCATTCCAGCAATTTCGAGACCCGATATGTAGGCAACATCTTTGTAACTACCCCTTTGACTGTTGACACAAATGAAACGAGGCGACTCACTTGTATTAAAATCATTCGGTATACTTGTGGAAGTGAAAACATTTTTTTTTCTTTTCACGGTAAAATCAATAAAAGTGACAGGTTCATGAAACCATTAAAAACCAAAAACCAAGTGAAAAACCCGGATTCTTGTCAATCCCAGGGTCTGTCGCTGCTGCTACTGCTAGCGTACGCGAGCGGCGGCCTGTGCAAAACCTCCAGAGAGCTACGTCCACCGCACCACCGCCACCAGCCGCATCACCGTCGCAGCAGCACCGAACACCACCACCACCACCGCGACCATCACCCGCTACAGCGGCAAGCTCGCGCCCTCAGCGAGTTTCTCGTGCCACCACCGGCACCGGTGAACTTCCGGGGACCCCGAGGTCCACCCCACCTCCCGTCCGAGGCTCAAGGTAAACACGCGAGGAACGGAAGGTACATCAACCAACAGGCCGGACCGAACAGCGTGCCTGGTTACTTTTCGAAGCTCGCCAACTGGCTGAACCCCTTCGAGTCCGGGGTGCAGGACGCTCCCTTGATTCACCAGCAACAGTTACCCCAGTACGCGCCCCAACAACCGTAAGTATACGAGTTGCTGTATATACATACAACGTACATGTATTATAATACGTAGGAGCTTTCGCTCACGGGGAAAGCCACTGACTACGAGCGCGGTTCAAGGGTTATTAAGTGGATTCGCGCGTGAGTGTGGATATATTGTACGTACGTATGGAAAGTAATCGATTACCATCGTCGGGGATAAGATGATGCGCGATGGCTGATTTGTGAGTTGTGCAACGACTGTCGCTCTCGTTTTTGGATTAATGGACTGTACGGCTACTGGTACCATGTATATGTATATACATGGCCACGTGGTGAGATGATTTGTCCCCTTTTTGCGTGCAAGATCGATTTTTCATTGAATTTACTGGAAGATTAATTTTGTGATTTAGTGTTTTGTGGGGCAAAAAGGAGTCGCTTTTTGAATACTCATAGCAATCCTAACGTTATTACTTTAATTGAGAAAACTATTGTATTTTTCCGATTAAAAGTTGGCAAATGTTGTGAAAACGCTTTTTACATAATAAATGTAACTACAATCGTGTTTTGTTGTGATGCGTGTATATATGACGTTCATACGAAACGTCGACGGTAATGTACATAATTTGATTCTTCAAATAAAAAATATTGAATCGCGTTTTATCTCTGTTGATTTATGAATGAAGCGAAATAAATCATAAAGGAGATACATCCATGCAAAAATACGCAGCAGGTCTTTTTTTTATCATAAAGCAAACACGGAATTATTTTGCGTTGAATCGTGGATCGCGTTGTGCTTAATACATAATTCTCTCATTTTAATATTACGTAGAAATTTCCATTCGAATCACCAATAATGTAGTTTCGTTCAAAGAAGATGATATTTAAAAAAACACACATTTTTGGCCTCACGATTTAATTGAAATAGTATTAGTTGTTTGGGTGACCCACACAGGCCAAGTAAGGGAAAAAGAAATACGTTAAATGTTTGTCATATTCAATACGTTCGAATGGATTCACAGAATTAATAAAAGATCGACAGATTAATGCACGTATTCGCAACTATAATAAAATTCATCGCCCATTGTTTGGAACACAATTATATTTGTCAATATGAACGTGAAAAAATGTTTTTGGAAAAGAAATTTTTTCTTGCCTCAAAAACAAAGCTGAGTTTTCTCACGAGTAGTAAGGCTCGTTCCCTCGTAAACTTTGCAATAGATACCCTCCGCAACTCGAATGATGGAAAATTTATGTAAAAACTTTTCTTGTTAACGGAAAAAAAAAAAAAAACAGCTACACGAGCGCCACAGCCCCGCAACTCCACTACCACCAGCCTCCTCCAGCCCCACCGCTGGCATCGCCGAGTCAACCGGTCTCTGGATACCCAAGTCTCGCCTCGTGGATGAGCGGCAAGTCGTGCAACCCCTGCAACGACGTACCCTGGACCCCGATTCTGCACCAGTACGCCCCGAACGCAGGAAGCAACGCATACCTGCCCCCACCGGCATCCACCCTACGGGACCCCACCCAAACGCCCGACTACCCTCACCAGCCGGCTCCAGGATACCCAGGAATCTCCCCTCCCCTCTACGACGCCAAACCCTTCGGCGACACGGTACCCAGCTACCACCTGTCCAACTCACCCCAAGTCTACGAGATCTCGTCCCCGTCACCGGTCTACAACCACCAAGCATCCGCGGAGCTGGACAGCCACCACTACGACGACCACCAGAGCACGGACTTTGACGGCAGCCAGCAGCAACCCTCGAGCTTCGACTACCACTCGAGCTACGACGCCACCGCCCAGCGCTCCTCCCCCGACCCGGACCACCACCACCAGGAGCCCGACCACGCGGAATCGCGTCCCGTGCACGTCAACAGTCCCACGAACTCCGAGGCCGGCACGTCGACAACTACCCACGACCTTTTGGCCACAGCCACGACACCGGGCACACCGAGGAGACAGCCGAGCTACCAGAACGTGTACTTCCAGCGCTCGCCCCTCATCGACCTGAGCGTGGCTGGCGAATCGACCACCACCACCACCACTACCATGGGCCCCAGTGCGGTGGTCACGACTCCTTCGTACAGGGGCGAGAAGCGATACCGGCCGGTCACGATGGTCGGCTCGGGTGAGAGCACGAGTCCACCACCGCCGGCCACGGTGATTGATTACATCGTGTCGGGTCCGGACGAGGTGCTCGACTCTAACGAGGTCGAGAGGGAGACGAGGCCGCCGAGGCTGTTTATCAGGCAGCAGCAAAACTCCCTCGAGAGGATCGTTGTCGGGCCTAGCACGAAGACAAAGGACCCGGGGATGGATCAGAAGGGCAAGAAGGTGCCATCGTACGAGTTTGACAGGAGGGGGAACGGCACGAGGACGGCGAGCGCGGAGAGACTTGGGAGGCCGTACAACGAGACGGAGGACTACAGCGCCAGCAGGGAGGATGTCGTGCCCAACAAGGACAGCGGCAAGAAGAACAAGCAGGTCAGACGTCTGTCTTTCTTTTGGAACGTTGAGGGACCATTTTCTTTTTCCTTTCTTTCTTTTTTTTTTTTTTTTTTTTTTTTTTTCACTTGGTTCCGGTGAGAAAAAAAGCCTGTATAGCTACGAGTTCGTGGAGTCATGTATATGATTGAAAGTTTTTATTTCGATGCCTCATCCTGCTGTTGTAACTCAATAGTAACCTTAACTTTCGGTAAAAAAAAAGCCTCGCAATTTCCAAATATCACGTTTCATGCGTGCGCAGATTATCCAGATAATCATCCCGTACACGTCGCAGTACACGCCGAGTCCGTTCCACCCCACGAAATCGGTGGACAAGCACAGAAAAAAGGACAACCGAGGGCCACCCAAGCCTAGCGACCCGGACGAGACAACGAGCTCCTCCGAGTACCTCAACACGGTGGAAAGCGACGAGGACAACGCGGTGATCGAGGAGTCGCGGCGCGTGCCCGTGACGCGTAGCCCACCACCCCAGCCCAGCCAATCGTTGCGCAACGCGAGCGGCGACGTGCCACTGGCCGGAAAGATGGGCAACACCATAGACGTGCACAGGCTGCAAAAGAACATCGACAATTGGACCATCCAGGTATGGGTGATAGGATACGTACAAGCAGCGTAGACAAGTGAAAGTTACGCGTGCTCGGAATGACCGATTCCCCTCGATTTTTATTGTGCTGTATGGAGGAGGGAGCGCACACACGCGAGCAGTGAAAGTGGCCGGGGCTTTTGTTTTCTTTGCTCGACGACCAGCCGAGGAATTTTGTTCTCCCTCCTCTTCCTGACAAGTGCGTGTACGCACGTATCAAACATCTCATTAGCACGTTTACAGGGGTTTTTTTTTGTCCCCACCGATTTCTCGCTCGGTTATTTCTGAAATTGATAAAATACACCGGCTTACCCGAGACATGGATGTACACTTTTTCCCGCAGGAATACTCAAAGTCGACCAAGTCGATCGCGAATTCCCTCAACTCGACAAACCCGCGCTGGCTGTCGTCCAAGCAGATTCCGGACGAGTACCTGCTGTCGACGGCGGGCCTCGAGGAGACCAGCGGCGAGTACTACGATTTCAGCAACGAAACGAAAGTCCGGCATCGGGGGACCGACAAATTGCAGGTTATTACTCCACATGTACCTACTTCCACGGAAATCATTACAATCTCTCTCTCTCTCTCTTTTTGACCGAACAATGAACATTATTTGCATGAATTTGAATTTCCGATCGTCACTCTCATTATACCGTGCACGTTTACCCGGAAACCCGTCAATTTCATACAGCACCAAAAAAAAAAAAAAAACACCGATTTCTTGGCAGTCCACCCAGAGTCCGGAGACCGTGACCAAAGTCGACATAATAAACGCGACGTACCCGCGCAAACCAGACTCGAGCCGCCGGCGTCAATCGCCAAGTTCGAGATCTCGATCGGCGTCGAAGGGTGACTCGGAGCGCGTGTACGTGGTCACGCCGATCCCGAGCCCAAACAGCCTCGAGGACTCGAGCAGCCACGAGAAGGGCAGTCGGAGGCCCCAGCAGATAAAGGAGCACCTCGAGACCGCCGCATCCTCGTCCTCGCGCGAGGACACCTCCTCGTCGGCCCAGGTGTACGAGCGAGCCTACCAGGTGCTGCCCCAGGCGGTGAACAACCTGGCGGTGCTGTCCCACTCACCCGAGTCCTCCGCACCGGCTCTCTGGGGTATCATGGAGCACGAAGAGTTTGCCGCGAGTGCCGATCAGCCGAGGTGGCGCAGCGAAGCCGACGTCCTTCCCGAGCCCGCCTCCACGCCCGTACTCTACGCCGGACACTCCAAGGTACGTACACCAGCCTCACATATCATTTTCTCCATGGTACGCGACTCTTTTCCCCTCAACAGTTGATTTTTAACAAAACCTCTGGGTTGTGCCTTTTTAAAAGGGTATATTTCAAAGGAGGTAATGGAAAACGAGCTCTTACACGCGATAACAGCTCGCAAGCTGTAGCGATTGAGACGTAAAACGTATACATGAATTAGCTCGCCGATCGCAAAGTTCAACGCCTCCGGGTTGCATTGAATCAGCGCGTCCTATGATCAAAGTGAAATCTATCCGTGGGGAGAAAACACGGGCACATTGTAATTTCCTGATTACAGAACCGATTAAATTAATAAAGCGGCTAACTCGCGCGCGACACGATAGGATCTAAGAGAAAACTCGTCACTGTCGCTCGCTGCGACCGTCAATTTTTACTTTCGCGTGCGCGACTATACGATACATGAGAGTTTAACGATATGTATGAGGGGAAGAAGAAAAAAATCACTAGTTGCACGCTGTGTTTCAGGTGTCGCGAGCGAGATGATAAATCAGCCGCGGAGAGAGGAACACACGACCACACATCACTGACACCGCTGCTCTTGGTGATGCAGGCAAGTGCGTCCATCAGCGGTGCTTTGAGTGCGTGAAAGGAAGTCAGTGACCGGTACTGTTTGTGTATATCCAACTAGTGCTGCTGCTTGTCTCCGGATGGAATTGTTATCTTGTCTACAAAGTCCCAAGGACTCTCTGCGGATCATTAGGATTGTTTCTACGGAATAGCTTAATAAGCGTCACCCATCAGCTCGAAAATCGGTACTCGCGACGAGTAGTTTTTTTTTTTTTTTTTCAACCCTTTTTTCGCCGTCCCCGCGATCATCAAAAGTAAAAGTCGTTAATTAACGCTCCGGCGAGGCGATTAGCGCCGTTTATTGAAATTTCACGCGAGTCCTTTCTTTTTCGCGACATGAAAACTGTCCCCCAACGGTGGGAACCGATTTCTCGGGGTCAGTGACACCGGAGCGCGCCATTAGCGTCGAAAAGTTAAATCACCCCGGTCGGTGACGTGTCGGCTAAATACCGATAATTACCGATCGTTCCGGGGGAGAAAGATTCCCCGCATTACACGCGCGCGAAGCCTCGTTAAGTCGAAAATCGGTACCGAATGCCGCAAAGTGGCCGTCACGAATCGGCGCGGACACGGTACTTGAACGCGGAAAGTACACTTATGGTAATCACGCCGATCGAGGGACGGGCCGATTTCGCGCATCGTTTGCTTGCGAAAAAGAGTAGCTCAATTAGACGTCGACGTTTATGGTATGGACAGCGATCCCGTGAATGTGTCGCAAGGCGGAGCGACGATTTATCCGCGATAACGATTTCACGGGAAAAGTATAAATTCGTCTTCCTTTTTGCACGGCTGAAACTGTAAATGCCTTCACTGGGCGTTTGGATGCTTGAGCTTTTAATGAGGTTCTCGACCGATCGACAATATTTCATCGACGAGTCCACCGATTTTTCTTTCCGCGAAGACAGAAAAAGATAAGAGAGGCGCGTTATTAGCGGCCTCCCCTCCTAATTGCGACTCTCGTTATAAGCATCATTTTTCTCTGCCTGTCCCCCCTTGCCCCTTACATCTCCCATAGTCTCTCAAAAGCGTGGAAACGGGAAAACGAAGTGTGAAACTCGCACGGAGCAAATCGCCGAATGAAAAAGAGGACGGGAGAATCTTCCTTTACGTCTGTATGTGCGAGGCAGTAGCTGTATACATATATACATGTGCGAGAAATGAGAAAGCAGCGGCTGATCGGAGGTGAAAGAGACTTGGATGTTTGCGCGTGTGTTTGGTGTACACACACATATAGATGTTAGACAAATGTACGTGACCGAGTTACGAGGTGGGCTCACCTCGTCTTCCTCTTCTTCCCAAGAGTCGACGATTCATTTTCATATGGGAGGAGAGGAAGAGTGCCTTACCAGCGTCGTTTGACGAGCATGTAATGAGCTTCCTTCCTTCCTTCCTACCTTCTTTCCACTTTTTTTTTTTTTTTTTTTTTTCCCCCCAAGTGCAAAGTGCGAAATAAGCACATCTGCAGCAAACACACATGTGCGTCGTAGAGAGAGAGTTCGTTGTGTACATAATAATCATACTAAAATGTATTTTTCTCCACTCGCTGGCCGACAAACACTGATATGTAACATATATACGCGCGGTAAAAGTTTATTGATGTTTTTTTTTCCTTTTTCTTTTTCTTTTCTGTAGAGCTTCGGGTCAAATATTTTCTAATTTCAAACGATTGTTTTCTCATTGTAAGAAAATGCAAAACTTCGTTTCGATAGAGTATTCGATTGGAATCATACACAGCATAGAAAATAATTGTAGTCTTGCATCAGTGAAGGACACTCTTTGTTTTGCTTCTCAGCTAATTTACTCCAATTTTTGTTAAACAATGTAAAAACTAATCGAGTGAGCGGAATGCAACGTGCTCTATTTTCCGCTTTACCTGCACCGCTGATGGAGCAACATGTACGTATAGTCGTGCGTTAATCGACCGATACTTCATATATTTACATGTGCACATTACAACTGATTAACGTGTTGTAATCACGAGTAATTGCGATTTAGTTCTCAATTCAAGCGCGTAATAACAACATGTATGATTGTAAAATACGGGCTGTCAACGATTATCACATTATACAATAATTATGCATGTGTATTGCGAATAAAAGCTGTTACGTGGGTGCTTCCATTATTTGTTGCAACACGTAGGGTTATTAGTTTTTTATTTATTTATTTTTCTTTTTTTACGACTAAGGTTTATAAATTTTAATTTAGTTTTTTTTACCCACATATTTTTCACGGTGACATGTACGTATAACGTGGAAACTCGTAATTGACAGCTTTATAACTACCAATGAATCTTAACGACGGGAGTATTGTACAATATCGAATCAACATATTTAATGATGTATATGTATATCTTGTATTCCTATGTATAGACAAACAATTGTTTTTTTTTTTTTTTTTTTTTTCACCCAAATATAAATACACCGATTGATAAAATTCCAGCTCATTGATTTCCCTAGCACCCATACACGCATACTCCGAGGAGAAACTCCTCTCCGTAAATTAAAAATCACACGGCGGGAAAATAACTTTCTACTCGATAAAAAAAAGGGAAAAAAAAATAACTGCATACTTTTCGCAAAAACAGAGATGATGCGGGTCAGCTAGAGATACCGGAAGTTACGCAGGACGGAAAATCCAGAGGCGTCACCTACTTACCACACCCGCACGGATAATGATGATAAAAGGCGCGAGCCCATTCACACGAGGAGCTCCGAAAAAAAGAAAAAAAACATCCTTTCGCTCATGACTCGTCCGTACACCGTCTGTACGAAGAAGAAAATAATATTCATAATAAGCCTTGGCAGATGAGCGCGCGGGGCCTTCCTCGCGAGGATCGTGACGCCCATAAACAAAAGTCCCATTTCTCCTGATGGTGGATGGAGGACTCGGTGTATACACGCTGAGAGATGCGCTCGCTCATATATACACCCGAGTCGTGGGAAGGAGAGTCCGAAAAGGTTACGTGAGAAAATCGAGCAAGAGGGACGGAGCTAGTACGCCCTATTGTGCGCTGTGTGTAGATGTGCGAGTGTCTTTTTTTTTTTTTTTTTTTTTTTTACTCCATTTTTTTCTTTCCTTCGCGTGAAACTCTGGCACGCGTGTAATTACACCCGCGAGATTTTGCTCTTTTTTTCTCGCCGAGATCGAACAAGGACGCGATCGCGACCTCGATCGGGCCCGCGAACGACACTGCAAGGAGTGTAGTATGTACATAGGAAGACGTCCAGAGTGACAGGACAGGACACAGGTCCGTTCCCTATATTTGAACTATTGTATAGCTTTCCATCTAGAACTTTTTACGGTTCACAACAGTTATTGTCCTCTTTAGTGCTTACAGTCGGATTTTGACTGTTTACTCGGTACAAATAACCGTTCACAACTTTTATAATCCTTTTTGTTTCACATCAATGTAGTGTTGATTTGTAAAAGTACGAACCAGCTCTGCTAAAGTCAATATTTTTTTCTTAACTGATTTACACAAAAGGATATTTGTGCCAAAGTTTAAATCCACACACAAATGTTTTTTAGCTTGTTGCAAATTAATGTTCAGCTTTCGAAATCCAACATATTTTATCAACTACTCGTTGAAATTGCTACTACAGTAATTTGTGAAGTAGTGAAAAGTAAAGTAACACCTCAAGTGCACAAAAATGGTATATTAATCGATCATTGCAGTCTCGTGTGTACAGCCGGTGCAGTTTTTGCGTGTCCCGGTGCACTGGTACGAGCTCCCTGTATCTACATGTATCTTTGTCTCTCCTAATCAGGTCACCAAACGTCACTGGGATCCAGCGGTTTTTCCATGTATATACTTTGTACCATCCCACTGCTCCGATACTCCAGTCTTGCCTTCGACTTTCTCCGACGCCTCGTCGTGATGATGCGTTTAATTGTATACGTTCGCCCGAGCTATCGCAGTCACGAAATTTATAAATATCACACAGAAAGTGTACACGGATTCTTTATTACACCCGAGCACGGAGAGGCGAAAAAAAAGGCCATCTCTTTCCGTCGATTAAAGTAATGTCTCAAAACAAATCCACGCTCTTAATTCGTCACTCCCGATGCGTACGAAACCTACAACAATACGCCACGACAGATCAGCACACACTGTCTCCCCATAAATATCATCTCTCGAAAGCATTTTTCACCACGTACCTCAGTACAACAATGATTGAAAACCTCATCCGTTTTAAATTGCACGAACCGGACGTATGTAGCCCATCACTGGCAACAGCCAGCTTGTATGTGAAATAGCAATCCATTTAACTCCCTTCTTTTCTTGAATGACTGATTGCGAATGTACCCAGCCTCCCGCGCAAGATCGATTATACCTCCACGGGATGATGGTTGATCAGCAGTTCTTGCTTGTAACATCAGCAAACGATAGGCCATCAGCGAAGTGTGAGCCTATAAGGCTCGCATCGCCAAGTATTCACTCGTCGTCTTGGCCGGTGTTTGGATCTATATCCTACGAGAGGATAAAGAGCACAGAGACTTGAGGAATTCATCTTTGCGAACGACCCGATCGTGTTGTGTGTAATCAAATTTATGAAGACCTTTTGGATCATAATGTCAATATACAAGTCACAAGATGAACGAAAATGACCCACCCCGAAATACCTTGATGGTGTACACGCGTGTCTCGAGGAAAGCAAGAGGCCTGTAGAAAATTAAGCCCGAGCCTTAGCTCCTCGCAACAGCCGAAAAGTAGGTAATTTGGCTGATCGAAAGGCAAAGAGCAGCACCGATCCCAGGGTATAGACGGAGGGCGGCAACACAATTTGCCGGGGTATAATGGAAAAACTTTCGTTCCACACGAAATTACAAGCGCGAGCTAACAGTGTAATGCACCGTGTACGAACGAGCCATCACCATCGCCAAGTTCATTGTTCCCCAACGAAAGAGAGGGAGAGATGTGCAGATCTCACAGTACGTTTTTCGCTTCGTCTACGTAAGTAAAGGGTCGCGAGGATTGGCCTCGTTTGAGCCGATGGTCGCATAGTTCGGCTGGGGTATAGACTTGAAAGGTACTACGTAAAGTGCTCCTGCAGTTGTGGTGTTGATTAGTTCATAGATCAATACGTCTTGCAAATACTAATGCTGTCATCCCTTCTGAAATCCAGCTGACGTGATCAATGGTCGGTTCGACGATCGATCTGTTGGCCAATACGTCTGACAGATAAATACGATTCCTTTGTGGTGGATGGTGGAAATTTGTAAAGACTTTGTCTCTGGAATTTCAATAAATTCTACAAGTTTGCTTATCTCGTTTTAGAATATGATTTTTTCAATTACTACTTGTAACATTATGCACATCAAAATTGTTTTCTAGCATTAGAATATTGAAGAAAAAACAATGTGGGAAAAGAAAATGTTAAAATGTTTATAAAAGTATTTAAATATGTACTTTCAAGTACTTTAAAATAAACCCTAACTTAACAAATGTAAGTGGCACTTATTTGCTACACAAAAACCTTTTTCTCGGTGTTATACTGTGAAGAGTGATTGTTAATAAATTTTTCAAGCAAAAAAAAAATGCACTTCAATAAGGGAAAAATTATTTAAAAATCGATAAAATAATTGTGACCAAGTCTGCTTGTGTTTCTGTCGAAAAGTTAATCAGGTAACTAAAGTTGCAGATGCGATAATTGCCTATTGTAATCGCGATAACATACGACCATTATATTACATCGGACACTTGATAATCGAATTACACTTTACTGTAGTTGTGCCAGTCATTGGCAACACGTTGCATCGATTACCACTTACCGCAATAAGTGTGAGAAGATACTTTTGCATGATGTAATGAAGGATAATCAACTAATAAATGTAAATTTTTATAATCTCGTGCAATTATCAATTACACGATCTTGGATATTACCACTTATTTACACACCGTTATCTACAATTGATACTAATGATAGAGTATAGAGTGTGGTATAAAAATTGGGCCTAATCTTGCAATATGGTGATTGATATATACCAACAGTTCGACTTTTTGTGCTCGAAGTATGTATTTAAAACGGTAGATTTTCTCTTGTGTTTGCACAAAGCATTGAAACATGTATGTAGTTTAAGAAATTATTTTTAATAATTATCGAACGTAAATGATAAACTGTAGTTTGCTTAAGCTCTTGCAACATTTACTGCTACATACAACATTACATAATTTAGCTCTACTTGTGATTTCAACTTAGAAGCCACTGGATTTCGAGTACATCCTTTAACGACATCCGCCTCATTTGAGCGGACGGAATCAATATAAATTAAATCAAAATGAAAAATACTTACTGAAACAATACTTAACTATTGTCAACGTGATTATAATTTTTGAACTGAACGTAGCCTTCAGCCTTCAGAAAGGTGATGGTACTGTTGATCCTTAAAAAGACAAATATTACTTAAATTTTGGCCAAGTTTTTATTTTTTACGGATTTTTTATGCTGCCAAAAGCTCATTAATTTAATTGATGATTTTATAGTTTATTAATTTTAATTTCATACGAAATGGTTAAGATTTATTAAAAATATACATTGGATTTTGCATCGGTACACAGTTTCTTTGTGAAAAAGCACAATCTTTAAGTAACAATATTTATTTGGAATGAAGATTATGACGATTTAAAAAATTTTTATTGTTGAAAACGTATGCGTTCTAATAATATTTTCTAAAAACGTTCTTATACTGATGAGGGAATTTCCAGTTACGATAAAGCACCTTTGTATCAAATTACACTTTTTCATGAGGATATTTAAAAGATATGTATAGTATCTTTGAGTGATTGAACAAAAATTGGAAACTTTTCTAAAATATCAGTAACATAATTCATCGCACTTTGAATATTAAACTGATAGCGTTCGAAAACTAGTCTGGTTGAGCACAAAAGACTGGATCGAAAAATGAATTTGTTCACTGGAATAATTAAGATTTTCGCCAACTGTTACCGACTCATCTGTTCATACTAGACTCAGTAGGTGATGAAAGAATGTAACTTTTAGACGGTCCGTAATATTCAATTGTGACAAAACGTTATCGTGACTGGAGTATTCAAAGAGAAAAATTTATGGTATCAATTACCGATTTTTTCTCGAATAAAATTGCGTCACAAAATTGCTCTCCATAAATTTAAAGGTGCGTATAAAATGTAATCTCATGAACGATCTAGAATAATTAGCAAACGACCATGTGAATGAGTCAGAGCAAAGAGTTACCATGTCGTCGACCAGCACTGGTTAGATCTGCATTGGGTTTGTTGTGAAGATAATATCGGCCGGTCGGCAATTTCGTCCAAATTGGTATTACAACTGTACCTATAGGTATATATACGATGTGCATGGATGGACGCTTGAATCGCGTGAGCTCATGTAAAAGTGTCAAGTATAAACAATCGTTTGTTTTTTTGAGAAAAAAAGGGAAAATTATGAAAAGCGTCCTTGAAAAGATAACGGTTTTACATTTCGACAAATTCGTCATTTTTGCCGATAAATTTCAAGATGTGTTGACTTTTTGAATTATGGGCAACATTACTGGAGAGAATCTATTTATCAGGAACGACTAGGTGTATCACTACCCCAATCACATTTCATAGGCATTTATATATTGACATCATTTACATGACTTGGAATGAACACTTAAATACATTAACCAAATTATCAACCTGTCATCGAGATCAAGATTCACAATACTTTTCAAAAATTGTGTCACTGTTTCATTAATGAATCGGTATACGGGTAAAAAATGTTACCTAATCAACGAGAAAAGTTTATTTTTACTTTGTAAAACAAAAGCCACGTTTAAAATTGTTTCATCAAATCATGCAAATAGGTATAACTTATCTTAGATTTGTCATTATAATGGAAATCATTGAGAAACGTAAATAAAAAACGGTACGATATCTCGTCAAGCCAAGCGAGTGAGGGAGCAAACATCACAGTTTTCTACGTAGTGATAAAAAAAAAAAAAAAAAAAAAAAAAAAAACTACAATCTCATCTGCAAACGATGACAACGAAAACCAAACAAGACAGTCGATACTCGCGTGGGTGCAATTGAATGAGTCGAAGAAAAAAAAAAAAAAAAAAAAAAAAAAGGCTAGCAGCACAACCCCAATAAGGAACAAAACGCGTTGTCAACAAAATTACTTGGCAATTAAGCTCACCAGGAACAATGGAAGCAAGCCGGGCTTTAGAAAAAAATCGGCGCACATGCACGGCTCTCTTGTTATCAGACGCGATGTGGCATTTGCACAAGAAGAGACGGGGCGACGAAAACCAGAGGGAGAGCGCGAACGCGAGGGCGAATGAAAAATCGAAGCCGGCAGTCCCGAGACAGGCGTCGCACCGGCAAAGGAAATCGGCGCTCTGTTTGCACCGCTCGCGTCTCCGATTCTCTCTCGGTCCCTTGGCAGCGCCCATCCTCACTTTATCACGATGATTTACAAATGCTCGCGCGGTGGTGAACTATATATCGGCTAGTCGGAACCCTGGAGCGCCGGAGGTGCGAGGCTCCCTCGCACCGACATCATTTTCTTCTCCTTCTCGCCAGCCGAGGGTGCGACACCAGTCAATAACTCGTTGCCGATCGCTGCCGATTTTCCCACACTTTTCAATGAGCCGTCAAACGTAAGGACATTGTGATATCAATCGAAGGAAAAAAAAAAAAAAAAAATAAAATAAAAGGACTATCGCATTTTTGTCCAGAACAACTTGGAAATACTAAGTTTATCCGATGGTGGGTGTACACAGAGTGCGTATGAACACAGCATTGTGAAAATAATACCTCATCTGCCGCTACATACAGATGCGACACGGCAACTTCCACACACATACGCACTCGATATACATAAACGAGCATATAGAGTTTGTAGGAGCGCGTGCACGATATTTCCATCTGCGACGACTGTGTTTTCATTCTGTGGACTGTTTAAGTACTGTGCTGGGGTGTACGAACGAGCGGAGCGACGAGCATGAGGATAGTGACGACGAGTGGCAGAGAACCAATGTGACGCTGACTTGGCCGAAGAGAGAGAGGGGACTGGGGACCACTAGCCACTGGGTTCAATTGTCACCGGAAAGATCGGTAATTGCCTTCCTACTTATTATCATGATTGGTGAGATGATGTATGTATATACATATATATTCCGCGGAACGTTTTGCGACGCGTGCGATAATATACGGTTATGACAATAATGATGTGATCACAGCGATGATAATGATGGGGATGTGCCGTTATTTTTGTATCAATGCAATTGCACCTAAATCATTTACAGTGGGTCGGATGTCATCGTTTCGAGTCGTTGGGAGTTATTTTTGTCAACCATCACGTGTTTGCGGTTATTATCAAAGTATTGGTCATGTTGCTATCGGTCTTGAAATTGCAGGAAACTCATCAAATTGGTCTTTGATGCGGCGTGTACGATGGTGCTGAAGAAAAGTCTGAAGAATGGATTCAAGATCGAGGACAAACAAGGCGAAGAAAAGACCAAACACGATTCCATCGCATTACCCGCGAAAAACAAGGAGGATGACGTTCGTTTGGCGGAAGAGGGCGAGGATGAGGCGCCGGACGGCGGATGGGGTTGGATGGTGACTTTCGGGATGGTCATAGTCTTCGTAAGTCCTCATTCGTTCGTACAGATGAGCTGTTTAACCAAAGAGTTACGTGGTTTGTTAAGGTAACGACGATAGGGCCGAGTAACTCATTCACCATAGTCTTTGGTGACTTTTTGGATGCGACACATCAGGCTGGTTCCGTCACAACGATGCTCAATTCGCTCTTCAACATAAGTTATTCACTGGCTGGTGAGTTCGAAATCACACTTGCATTGCGAATTGCTTTTTTTTCGAATTTCATTGATCAATTTTACCAAATTATAAGTATATTTACACCTAGATTTCATTGACGAAATTTTAAGTTGATCTCGTGTGTAAATATTTTCAGTTTACGCGTAAAGATAACGAAATTTGAATAAAAGTTCTTAGATCCATTGATTCAAAAGTTAAGTGATGTAACTAAGCTTCACCACTGTAGTCTTGGTTATTAATTTAGAGCTTATGTCAATACGATTATTCAACGTCAAGATAAACGCTTGTCCGTGGTCCCAAAAGTTTTAATCTCTAATTTGATGAACTTGGAGTGTTTGTTCACCTTCAAACGAAACAAGAAAACCAGTGATTCCTTGATGTGTTCTCCCCTGCATGATTTAAAAAAGTCGTATTCGAAACATCTTTCACCTCATCCGTTAAAGATCTAAAACAATCAAACCGAATCAGTGTGTAATCCATTGATTTTAAAAAGTGCGAGATACCATCGTAAACTGGCACCCACGTTTGTCTTATCTGTTTATCAATTCATCAATTCCGGCGACTCTAATGCAAATACATACATTTCCATTCTAGCTCCAGATCCTTATCTGGGGCATAAAATGGTATCGCGAGCGATTGTCACTTTTAATACTGACAAGACGACTGTCGCCGTTTGAAAAGAGCTTAAAGTCTTAACAACACATAATACATGATAAATGTCGAAAGTTATAATTAGGTAGACGGAGGATCGACTTTGTACTTGCAAAACGATCAACGGCTACTATAAAAGAGTAGATAATCGAGTTAAACAATTGAATGAATTTGAGAATCGTTAGCAGATACGAAAATAAATCGGTACTATGGTAGCCTTTTTTTTGACACGAGCATCGTTTGTGTTACCCGATAGGTCTGGTGACGAGTCCTCTACTGAAGCAATTCTCCATGAAGTCGGTCGGTGTCGTGGGCGCCATAATTTTCTGCATACCCAATGTCATGCTGGCATTTGTGCACCAAGTCATTGAAATGGCTGTGAGCAGCTTCCTACAGGGGCTGGGACTTGGACTGCTATTTACGATATGCAATATTAACTTCAATGCCTACTTCGTTAAGAAGAGGTCGATGGTACTATGCGAACAGTAAATATACATACCGCTAGTAGTCCCCACACAAAGCTCATTCGTTTCATTGCTTTTTATTTTAAGCACACGTTTTTTTTTCCCCCTCGAAAAACAAAGAGACAGACGATTTTTCTGAATGTTCCAACAGATCATGGGCATTGCTCAAGTTATCGTCGGTCTGGGAAACATCGTCTATCCAATCGCTATCGAGATGATGATGGAAGAATACGGATTCAGAGGTGATTCTTTTTTTCTTCTTTTACTCTATCTACACTAGACACGTACTTTCCAGTTTTCAGAGCTATTTGTACGCTTCTAGAATCTTATTTGTCAAGTAGAACGCGACGAGATAATTAACTTTTTTGGCCTTACGGTATTTGTCTCGACCAAAGTTGTAAACCACGCGTGCTTTGCTCGAGATAACATTTTTACCAGCCACTTTTTTTCCAAAACGCCACTCATCCAATTAGACAGTTGGAGGAATTTGTTATTTTTTTCTTAAAAAAAGGGCAAGATGTTTGTTAAAAACACGCCAATTGCCATGCATTGACAGGTACTGCGCTGATTATCGGGGCGCTGGGTCTGAACTGCATCCCCGCGATGGCGTTGATGCGGCCACCCGACATCTGGAAGAAAAACTTTAAGAGTAAAAAACAACACAAGGAGGGCGACAACCAGGTGGACGAGAGCAAGAAGCCCCTGATGAGCACGGACCCCGTGCCTTTGGCTCCTCGGGAAGTCGAGCTGCTCAAAAAAGCCAGCAAGTGGAACAGCGTCAGGAGCTTGCAGGAGGACGCATCCAAGCAACCTGATCTGGTAATAATGCAAACCCCCGTACAACTAGTCTCCCTAACAAAAAAAAAAAAAAAAAAAACTCAGAAGCTCAAACAACACCTTGTGCATGAAATTGCCCAAAGACACCTGAAGTGAGGGTTGCTTCGGTCTCGGATGTGGAAGGCGGGGTATGCCGGGAGCGCAGCAAGTCCTTGATGGTGAGCGGTCTGCGGTACGACAGGCCCAAGGTCCGCAAGGGCCTCCTAGCGGGCTTTACCTCGTCCAGCTTGACGAATCTGAGGGTACAGCCGGGACCCGAGACCCTCACCAACGTGGTGATGCAGATGCAAGGAACCGAGACGGCCATCGCCGAAGACGATCGGGACAACGATGGCGTCGAGATGGACGTCATCAACGAAAAGACGTCGAATCTTTTCGGCGCCAGGTAACGGCAATGATTCGCCAATGCACCCATACGTTCATCAGCTGATCCCTCTTTCGGGGCTTTGGAATTGCGCAGGAGCCGTCGTATTCTGGACAGCCTGATCGACTTCTCGTTACTTAAGAATCCGTCCTTCCTGAACATGTGCCTGGGCCTTTCCTTCGTTTTCACCAGTGACTTGACCTTCAGCACCTTCTTGCCGCTGATGATGGCCAGCCGCGACTTTACCAAGGCCGACGCGGCACTGGCCATTACTGCTTCGGCAACTGCCGAGCTGGTGTCTCGCATTGCTTACGCGACTTTTGCCATTTTCTACGACGTCAGGCCAAAGGTCATCTTCTTCGTCGCCATGTGCCTGATGTCATTGGTCCGTATAGGTATGACGATTACTTATTCACACGACTAGGGTAAAGTCGCATTTTTCCACCGATACGATCATCATTCGCGATAAAAATACCACAGACAGCGCGATAAACTTCATCGCTCGTCCGATTTGCTTGTTGTTGCCTGTAGATGTAAAAATAGATCGATTAACCACTCATCCTTCTTCTTCTCCTCCCCTTCGTGCAACAAACTCTCGTATCTCAATCGTTGCGGTTGTCGTACACATGCGCACACCTACAGACGCGCGCGTTCAATCACATCACGCGTGCGAGCTTCGCGAAAGCTTCGACCTGTTATTATGTAATAATATGACTAATGTGTGCAGATAATATTTAATATATGTGTCGCGAGCACAGGCTATCTGTATCTAGAGGACACGCTGTCGGGGACGATAATCATGGTGGCAGCGATCGGCGCTGTGCGCTCGTGGCTCTTTGTATCCCAGTCGCTTGTCATCGTTGAAGACATCCGTGTCGATCAGTTTGCCGCCGCTTACGGGGTCTACGCTATCGTCAGTGGCGTTATATCCATTACGATTGGACCCTTGACAGGTAACTACTGGCTTTGTTTTTACTATTTTTATCATTTTTTTTTTTTTTTTTTTTTTACTATTATTTATTTATTTATTTTTTCTTTTTTTTAAATATTTTTCTCTGCTTATTCATTTATATTAGACTTGGGCATGGATAGTATACGTTTGAAATTTTTTGGATGTATAATATTTTGTTAAGAATATTTACAACATTTTTTCAACAAATACAATGCATTAGAATTTGTTGGTAAAAATAATTTAGAAGCAAAAAAGAGTAAAAGTATATTTGAGAGAGTATTTAAATATTTTGTTTCCAATACTGTACACTAAATTTTAATGTTTAAAATATGTTGGACGTATTTTCCAGAAAAAAGTTTTAATTGTAAATATTTCTTTTACAGTGTTTGATAATCCATATAATAATTATACCCAAGTCTGGTAATAAAAGTGTTTTTGAAAAATGATAATACGAGATTAAGTTTATAAAGATAAAAATAAGTATAACAAAAAAATAAAATATAAATAAGTAATAAAAAATACAAAAAGTAAATATGAAAAATTTCAAACAGCTTGTACTTTACGAGTAATTGTTAAATGAGGGCTAATTAATTTGTTCAGAAACAGAGGACATTAAAAAACTTTTTATAGTTATTTTCGAAAGCCTTTTCACTGACATTAAATTGAAAATATCCGGACTCAGTTGATAGAAATAATCATTGGTAATTGTATATATTATAACAGAATAATTTTTTTAACATACTAGTTTCACTAATAGTTGATTATCAGACTTGTCTATAAATGATTATTTTTATCATCTCCTGAAATATCATTTGATCAAAAAATTCAAGGAAAACTCTCAATAGTTGCGGGTTTATAATGTCCTTGAAAATTTTTTATCAAAAGAATTAACTAATTTAATGATAATCATTACTTTTTTTTTCATAATATTCTTTTTAATGAAGTTAGTTGTGATTAAAAAATTGTAATAAAAAAAAAATTCGTTGCTGCTCATGTAGGTCTCGTGAAAGACTGGACTGACAGTTTCACTGTGTGCCAAATCGTACTTGTTATAATGAACACTGTGTTTATCGTGCCTTGGGCAGTGGAAATAATTTACAGCAAGAAGAAAACGCGGAGTGAAGCACAAATGTGAATCAGCAAGTTTGTATCACAGTGTTTTCTAAAAAAAAAAAAAAAATAAAAAAAAAAATAAAGAAAAAAAAAGTGCAAGTAAAAACTGAAAGTGGGGCAAAACATGCAAGTAATGATGCAAAGTGATGATTGTTACCGTTTTGTAGTTTAATCCGCAAACGACTCAACGACTTATGATTCTCAATGTTTAATTAGACTAATACACCTACTTATTGCTACATGTTATATTTCCTTAGGTTAAGCGTTACACTGTACATTTTTAGAAACTTTTTAGTCTCATGGTACATGTAATGTAATTTATTTATTATTGGCAGTTATATCGATAAACTAATAATAAAAAAAAAAAAAAATAAAAAAAATAAAAACATTCATAGGCAAAACAATTGTGTGTATGGTATTCATTTTGTTTTTAATATTCATTGTTTGCAAAGTCGATTGTACAATGTGTGAGTTAAAGTGACGCAATGAATAATTCGCCTTTCGGCGACTCGTCTTTAACAATGTCAATCTTTGAATAGAAATGACTCGATTGCGTCAATGACGAACGAGTTTCTTTCTTTCCTTTCTCAGTGTTGTATAACAAAAGTGTAAACGTGCATTACAAAGTTACAAAAAATGAAGTGAACTTAGCTAATAAAAGTTTTTTTTTTCTGTAATCCTATCACCCGTACAAAATGACTCTTACATCTAGTGGCTGTCCAGTCGAACAACCAAACTTAGTAACTATACAGGATCGCGTTTAAATTAAAATTACAACGACAAAAATGTACAAATAGGTAGTACGAGTAAAGCGTCAGACAACTACGTGACAACTGTCTGGTTTCGTGGCTCGATTTTTATCATAAAGCCATCTGACCTCTTCAATATGATGTCCACCTGAAGTTTAAAGTCCTGCTCGGTGAGGTCAGAGGTGATCTTGTAATGTCTCAGGATCGTCGATAAAAGGACCTTTAGCTTGAGCATAGCATACTTGCGACCGACGCAAGACCTAAAAATTCAGAGTTTTATTTGTATACATGAAATTTTTGTAGGACGAATTGTATCGACAAACCTTGGCCCAGCACTGAACGGCAAGTAAGCATAGTAATGTCTGTCTTGAGTATTTTCAGGCAGGAAATTATCGGGGTCGAAAACTTCGGGATTTTGGTAGTGATCCTTGTTACGATGAATTTTGTACTGCGGGATGACTACAGTACAACCTTCTGGTAAGAGATAATCACCAGAAACTGGAAAAGAATTTACAATTTTTTTTTTCTTATTTCACATTTTTTTTTCTTTGGGATTTGAAATGAAAGGAAAAAAAGGTGACGTTAACCTAATTTGACGTCTTGATTGAGTTGTCGAGCAATAGCTGGCACAGGCGGGAAAAGCCGCAGAGTTTCCAAAATAACTCTCTCGAGGTACTTCATTTCCAAAGTATCCTGGAAAGTGCAAGGCCTGTCGGAGCCTTTGAAAATATCATTCAGCTCTTCCATGACGCGGGCCTATAAAAAACAATAGTTTTGGATACATTCGATTCGGTATATCCTAACCTCCTGAACCGTATAACTTTTACCTATTATGGAAAAATCGGTCAAAAGTTAAAAGCGGCTGGAAAACCTCAGTGACATTTTTTATCAGCTTTGAGTTAACGATCAAATCCCATTGAAATGTACGGATTAAGTTATTATGATATAATGTTTGTAACTGAATGAGTGGTTCTTCTAACAAGGATGGGAAGTGCAGAAAATGGGAAAAAACTTTTCATGAAAATGTGTGCGCAATGCCACACTTACCAAAGAGGAGGAAAAAACGGAATTGGTCCTAATTTGTATGGTATTTTCGGTAGGACTTGTGGATGTAAATCAGGTGCGTTTTCTTGGTTACTCTGAGCATTGATCATTTTAAGTTTAAATTTCAATGATCAAATGATAGTTTTTCACCGTAGCCTCAGCTGGTATGGAGTTTGATAGTTTTTTAAAAGCTGCCAAAGTCAAATGGGACGACCGTACGATGGATGCATTTTTGGCGAATCCGAAAAAATTCATGCCCAACACAGACATGACATTTCCTGGGGTTGAAAGGACCCAGGATCGAAAAGATCTCATAGCTTTCATGAAAACCTTAAGGTCGGAAACCAAGAACTGAAGATTAAAACCATACCTGGACGTCTTGGTGGATACCCAAAACGCAGAGTACAAAGCTCGAGCCAGCCGCAGTGGTATCGTGTCCCTGTATTGTAAAGAAAACTGCTTTTTAAATATTTTTCATTATGCAAGGTAACTGCTAATATTAATCGGCGAAGGTAACCTCAAACATGATGGTATCGACTTCTTCCTTGATCTCCTCGTCCGTCATTTTTTCCCCATTTTTCCTCAACTCCAACATTAGATCCAAAAAGGCAAGTCTCCTTTTCTCCCCTGCGACCAAAATTTTCCATTACCGTCCAATTTGCAGAATCAAACAACCCAAGCATCCACTCGTTTTCGTTTCTCACCTACGTCGTTCTCGTCGATATCATCGAGATCATCCCTGACGTACTTGAGCGTCTGCTCGGGCTTGACTCTGCCATTGGTGGCCGAATCCTTCTTGATGCCCTCCATGATCGAAGCCATCATCGGCGAGTCGACCTTGCCATCCTCGAAATCGGCCTTGCGCTTCGTGATGACCCGCGACGTCAGCCCGTGAATGATGTCCAGGAACTTTTGCTGCTGCTTCGCGTAGGACGTGAACTGGAAGAAGGCGTCCATCCGCAGCAGGAAGTTGTACTGTCTCTGATGTATGATGTTGCACATCCTAAAACATTACAGCAGGTCGATGTGATGAATTGGGGCCGATGAATCGTTAATGGGAAACGATGCGCTCGAACAAGCGTATAATCGAATTCGAATGAGAAACAACAAAGACTACCCTTTTGCCTTGATTAATTAGTTCGACGTCAATGCAGCGCATAAATTACCGATACTTTTTCCCAACGCTCGATGGCACCGGCGAGTTTATAAATACAGAATATCATCGCGCTTACTTCATAACAGCCATCGCGTAGTCGAAGCTGCTCTTTTCCTTCTGCGTCCCCGAAATGCCCATCGCCGTCTCGAGCAAAATGTCCACCGTCGTCCGGGACATGTAGTCGTGGCAGTCGAACTCCTTGCCGATCTCGCTCTGGAGTCTGTCGACGAGCTCGAGGCCATTCTCGTAGAAAAGGGGCACGAACGATTTCAATACGTTCAGGTGGAAGGTCGGGGCTATGATCTTGCGGTGGTTGCGCCACTTCTCGCCGGTACTTATCAGTAGACCCTGCCCCAGCCACGGGGCGAAAAATCTGTTACCGTAGATTTGTTTATCTTTCTTTCTTCGAGGGAATTTTTTTGCTCGACGAAATTTTACCTGTACTCTGGGGATTTGTCGATGTGAACGTGGCTACTGAGGATGATTTCGACGTCGCGTGGATCGATGAGGAAAACGATCAGTTTGGGGCCGATGAAGGCTCTGGTCACGTTGCCGTATATGTCGTGTTTGAGAGCCTCATTGAGAGCATCCTTGGGCTGGACGCCGAGGGCCAGTAGGGCATTTCCAAAAAAGGGAACAGTTTTCGGTCCTCGAGCGTAGAAATGCACGATTAGACGTTTGAGTAAAGGGGAAGAAAATTGTGGGGAGAAAAAAGATTCGATGAGAAAAAGTTACCTGGTAGTTTGTTGCCGTATTTGACAATACGAGAAGTTTCGATGTAATAGTAGGTAGCTGCCAGTGCTGCGGCGATCAAAACGAGGGGCCAGAAGATGGCCATTGGCAAGTAAGACGTAGTCATCGGTACCGCGTCCATCTTGACTGTTTCGGGTCTTCGATTGGTACTCGCAATCAATTACTGAGCCTATTTCTAGGGGGTTTAATATACGTTGAGTTCTTGTCTCATTTTTTCCCTCTTTTAAGACTTGAATGACATCTCGTAGTGTTAAAATTTTAAATGAAAAGTAAATGAGTGAAAAAATATTATTATTGGCTCGGAAGTTTTTTTAAACATTTTCATGACTTAATTTAAGTAACGTTTATTTAAATTTCACAGGGAAGGATATCATAGTTTCTGATCAACTACATGACAAAGATGAACAAATAAGTTTAAAAAAATACAAGATGAGCATTTCTGTTGAAATGGGTACCTAGTACTGACCAAAACAAAAGAGAATATACGAATTCGGTTTTAATTACTATTTTACTGTAATTTTGTTACTAGACAATAATATTTGATTGTGTAATATTATATGGTTTCTGGGATTGATCCAAAATTGTCATGTTGAATGAAAATTTTTTTTACTAAAATTTACTTGTAAATTCGATGGCTGGACTAACCCTCTTTAGAACGCTCTATTAAAAAGATTTAATTTTAAATGACAAAATAACCAAAATATTTATCCATTGATTGAAATAATATCACAGATACATACATTACAAAAGGGATATTTAGTGGCATTTTATATCTAAAGCTAAAATGGATAAAACATTGCCAATACAATGTAATTGATAGTAATAAAGTTTTTTAAACGCATAAAGTATCCCTCTTTATGAATCGTAAGATTTTTTTGATTATTGAAATTTAATATTATACGTTATTAATTATTTAAGATCTTCTCATATACAACCACCTAAATTATTCAGACAAGAATCACTAAGATCACAGTTATCATATTTATGAACACAAATAGACGATTACTTGAATATTAGGACATGACACAATAGGTTTATTGACAGCTCATACCCAGACGACAGGTTTCCAAAAAAAAGTAAAAATCCACCCGAATATAACTGTATACACACTAAAGATGCAAGAGTCACACAAAAATTGATGCACTATGCAACTTTGACCAATGCCACACTTGTCGAGAAAAAAAAGTAAATACGAAGTTCTACTGCAGTCGAGTCATCGACCATTACGGTATTGCGCGTCCGATCGAACGGATGGGGAGTTTTATAGCGGGTGGAGATTCGACAAAAAAAAATTCCATGTTTCAGGTACATTTATGCAATGACCTTACGTCAGCTACGGACGGCGGCTGTAGTTGTTTTGCATCGGTAATCAATTCACAAACGATCAAGCGAACGATGCAAGTGTTTCCCGACGGAAATGATGCACTCGTCGAATGGGAAATTTTTTTTTTCGCTGTGCCAGTATACTTACATGGCTTCAAGCTTTTTTCGACTCTACTGGAAAAAGCTCGGACGCTTGGAATCTTTTGCTCCCTGCCTGTATCGTGATTAAAGCTTCCAGTTGATAGTGTTCGGATAACTCATTGAAAGAGGGAGAAAAATTTATATAATCCACAAGTTAATTTAATTAAAATTGTTTTTTTTATACGATTTCTGGGTATTTGTTATGTTCATTTTCTATCTTTTTAGTGTTTCTTATAGGTTTTCTTTTTTGCATTTTTGTAATACATTTATTTATCAGTTATTCAATGTGAAATATAGGGTTATTTATTATTATGATTGTTTTTTTATCATCATTCATTAATAGAGTTACTTAATCGATGATAAATTTTTTAATAAATATAATATACTTTCTTCTAGAGATCAACCTTAATAAAACATTTGACGCAAATATTTTTACATAAAACATTGAATAAATAATCATTCTACCCCATTCAATGTTTTGTTTGTTTTTAATACTTTAAGTAAATTCAAAAATATTTTAAATAAAAATAAACTAATCTCAAATTTGTTTATTATTTTTTTTAATTTAAAAAAACTCTTTTAATTTTTGTTTGTTTCTGTGTCAGCTGTAACTGTAAACAACAAAACATCAAAACATTACGATGTCAACTTAATCAAGTCACATACAAATTAGAGGCATTGACCATGACATTTGTATGTTGAATGAATTGAGATCTAGTCAAGAGTATTTTTAGCGGAAATTCAAACGAACCCGAATTCGGAAGCTTTTTCTTGATATCGAACACATATGAAATAAATTTTCAAAATTTAAGCCAATAAAGATTGTGACAGTAATTTGTTACAACAACCCACTCATTTATTTTCATAATTACGTCATTCAACTTGGACGTATTTAATATATTGTGAATTAATTGCAATAACGTTTGATATCTTGTTATTGTAATTTATAAACATTCTTAACATTTTTTTATCAAAATAACCAAACTTCTTCATTAATAAAATTTTACTGAAGGAATTGCGTACGAATGTTTTTATCGCTTATCGCCATGACCTTAAACCAAAATCATTATCATAAAAGGCCAACGGCAGTTACTCACGTCAAATGAGATTTTAATGAGACGTTTTAAAAAAAATATTGATAATAAAAAAAATCTAAACTGTAAACTGCTAATTTTTAATCGGTGTTGAATAACCTCGAGCTCGATCCATATACATCATTATTAAATGTGCGATTAAAAGTTTTCCACAATTTCGGTTCCCTAAATACCGTCTCCACAATCGACTCACCCACAATGCGTCATCTATATTATATACACAGTATATATAGTAAACGGCATAAAAATAAAACTTCTTCAGACGAAGGAAAATAATAAATTTTCAACGCATCGTCGAAACTTCTCGAATTTTACGTATAGTTATTGCCCAGCCAATTAACAAAAGTGCTACATTCAATATTTATTTGCAGCTTACCTTAATTACTCGAGGAAAAAAAAAAATGCAAAATCATTGATTAAAAAGCCCAAGTGATTTCCTCTTTCGATAACAAAACATCGAACTCGACGCGAAGCGTCACCCAAACAACGATTACAACGACAATGTATAGCTACACGCATATTACCACACTCACGCTCGAGTGACTGAAATCACCCCCCTGGACTACCCCGTAACGGCCGAAAACACGTTAGTACGAGCGATTATCCCGGTCATCCAATTAGTCCGTAAGCGAGGGAGAAAAAAAAACCCCTGAGGTGGTAGTAGAAGTTGCGTTTGTAAATTAAGGCAATCCACGCGTGGGAGAAGGAAACGCCGGAAGTGACGCAGGCGCGAATAGTAGTAGTGGTGGGGTGGCTCCGGAGAAATCATCGCCGGAAATCGAGAGCCCCTTCGTCCTCGTATGGGGTGGAAGAGAAAAAAAAATTACCTTCGCCCCTTTTGGTATAGCTCCCAATGTTGTATGATCAATTTTGATCACTACACGTGACGGATAAGAGCGAACATTAGCTCACCTGTCTGTGCTGTGTGCAGCTAGCCATGAATTTTAAATTACTGCCGGTCATGGGGGGGTTGGTTGGTGCTCGCTTATTTATTTATTTATTTGTTTTTTTTTTTTTTTCGTCCCTATTCTCTTCTCGTGGACATAATAAATGCTGCGAAATTACGAATTTCGAACGATGCAAATGAGGTGTCGTTGGATCGATTGGAGGTAATGATACTGCTCCTTGTCCATTTGGATGGAAATGTATGTTAATTTGTTTCCTTGTGTCGTGCTGTACTGTGTTGATCAATTTTTATTGCTTTTGAAATTGTCTAATAAATTTTTGTGGTCAAAGGTGGTAAAAAAGGGTCACTTTTGTGGTAGGATTTTGAAAATGAAAGTATACCTCTGAAATGATTATAAATTGATTTTAAATATATTTCACGTATATAAAATATAGAATGTCAAAATATTAATATGCTACAAAAAGTTGATTGTCGTCGATTCCTCGAAGGCACTGTAATATAGTACAGACTTAGACTATCATGAGAAAATCATTGGAAAGCGCTTATCACTTAATAAACATTTTTTTTTCTTCATACATAAATGTGTATAAAATCTCGTATAAAAAATGTCGGTAAATGCATAAAAAATACCTACACACTCTCGATTCAGACGGTAAAAATATTGTGCGTGTCTCTTGTTGTTCCTTAATTTTTATATTTTGACACATCTGCATTTGGATGTTGCAGTTTTAGGTTGACTGGCATCTTAGAGTCGTGTATAAAATATACTAGTCGAAAAAGTCTTTAAGAAAATAATCGAGTCAATTCGAAAAGAATAAATTCAATAGCTTATATGATACAATGTCCTCTTCGAATGTGACTCGCGCTTGGAATTTTTTTTAGAATGTCCTTAAATTATTCTTTGTTTCCGAATAATCATTGATTTATGTACAATTTTAATTACAACGTAATGATTAGAGAGTATACCTAATAAATAACCTTCCGATTGTTGGAGTAAAAAAAAATTTGTTTTCTTTGTTTCTACAATTTAAGTAACATTTTGTCGTAGCTACAAAGAAAAGTTGTCACACTTGTACGAGTACAGCAAAAGGCACTTGTAGAGTATAATATTTTCCATCGGAACATACACTTTTTTGATTGGAAGCTATTTTCATTTATTTATATATTTTTTTTGTTATTGTTGAAACAAAAGGAACGAGCACTGATCACTCCTTTTGTTCCAACGAGTACTTACGTCATAAGTACACAGTACAAACTCTCCGACAGGGAGAAACGTCATATGGCAATCATAAGTACACTTTCGTACAACGTAGGTTTTCAAGTACCGGAACGAAAAAATGTTACACGCAACTAATGGCATCGGTATCACCTTACACCGTAAGAAAAGAAAAAAAAAATTTAACATCCCAATAATACACGTAGACGCGATGATAATACACATCCTTAAAGTACAGCAGTAAAAAGTATCCATTAAACTCGAATAAAGCCGCATTATTTTGTTATCTTTCGATGACTGTTTAAGGCACGTATGCGTGGTATACACGTACAAACGAACAAGCAACCAAAAAATGACGCAAGTACAAGTACGGAATTGAAACAAGTACATTACTTCGCCTCCACTTACAAATGTGTATGCACAGGTGGTACCGTTACGTACGCGCAGTAACATCGCGTTTTTTGGCCATTGTCATCCGTATACATGCCCTTCTCTTCATCACCGTCTTCTTGTTCCATACACCCAGTGGAGGTGGAGATATCGCGCGCGTGTACAATACGCACCACCACCACCCGGTTCCTTATATTATGTACATTTTTTTTTCTTCTTCTTCGTTTGGTCCCTTTGCCTCTGCAGTGCACTTTTTCCCACAGAACTTTTTCAACCCTTCGAGCGCACCTCACATGTCTGTGTGTCTGTGTATGGGTAGAGTGGAAAAAAAAAAAAAACTGTGTTTTTTTCCCCGCAGCTTATCTGCCGTCCCGCATCGACGAGTAACGGACGCCCGAGTCCGCTTTCGGTTCGACGGCGTGTGCGTGCGTGCTCTGCTCCGCTGCTTTCGTTGTCTCGTCGTCTCTCTGGTTAATCGCACTGCAATGACAAGAAAGAAATATTTTAATTTACATTTTTTTATTCCCCCCTGCCTTTTTTTTCACATGGGTCCCCTGGTACACGCTGGAGAGGTTGTTTGATGTAAATTTTCAGGAGGGACCATTTTTGCGTGAAATTCAAGTTGTACTCGGGTGCCCAACAACGCCAATGCCCGAGGTTCGAGTTAGTCGAGCGCGATATCATCTGCTTCCGGCATTTTTATTTTTACTCACACCCGAGGATTTGTCTAAAAAAAAACAACAAAAAAAATTTTAACCTAAAGTCCGTCCCCTCAAAAACATAGTTTTCTCGTTTTGACAAACGACGTCATTTCGTGTATGATACACGCGTGTAAAGCATCGTTCAACGAGCACAATATTTTCCGATACTCACGCATGCACGTTATGTAATGTACGTATGCAGTGAAACTTCAATCTACCCGCAGTTTCACGACTATCAATCTCCCCCTCCCCTGTTTTTTCTTCCCCTCTCGAGAGGCCGAAATATCAATTTTCCCTGTATACACACACGCGCGAGGCCCAAGACTGTGGAAAGTCTTGCGTGCACACGATGTAACTGTATGCATACGAAAAACTTTTGCAGCGGAAGGAACGTGGGAAAGAAGTGAGTTAGGAAAAAAAAAAAAAAAACGGGTGGGGCAGGGGTAGGAGGAGGGAAGTGGCGGAGTGTGAAAAGCCAACGGGGAGCCCGATGAGATGCGTATCTCTGCACTTGGGGCCCTTGGCGGAAAAAGCACTCGAGAATCGCCGGAGCGGGGAAGTGGTTCTCCCTTTTCCTCTTTGCTTTCTAATTTAATGGGCATTATAGGCAACTATACTTTTTTCCATCTCTCGTCCTTTCTTTCGTTCTTTTTTTTTTTAGAATGTAGGTACCCATGTGCGTTTGTCGAGTTTGAGTGATTTTTTTGTTTAAGGGATGTTTCCTTGGGGAAACAAGTCAACGATACCGTACAGTCTTAATGAATTTTCTAGCACCTTAAGAATGCAATTTTTTTTCTCCCTGTTAGGGTGGATTCTTTTTTGCTGGAAAATTAATTTATTTATTACTATTTACAGGACGGTATTAAAAAAATATTCGTTTTTGTCAGGTAAGAGCTATACATCCTAGATGTATTAAGGTTTAATGTGAAGTATCGATGACCGATAAAACTTTTTCAGCGTAAAGAATGACTTGTTTGAAGGATCCTCCACGAGGACTGTAAAGTTAGAGATTTTGCCGGGTACGAAAAAGTGTTTGACACGTACAGGGTTTCGCAATGCTTTTTATTTGTCTTCCTCTGAGGCCCAATTGTAAATGTCTCTTCGTAGCACTGGTGAATATTTATGGGGTAAGATAGTTGGGTAAACCAAAGTGACTAATTCATGAAATGACACACGAGTTGGGAAAACGTGTCCGAGCCCAATGACAATAAACCACCATGTAGAACGTGACAATGACGTATCAATTGATAAAAAAAGACGATGAAGAAAAGGGTTTAGCGGGGCAGTCTTTCAAGAACGCGAGCCTTATAGGTACAACCGTATACTTAATAATATCGTGACACACAAGTGAGTCGGTGTGCACTCGTCATCGGTAGCATCATCATCATCATTGAGAAAGCGCCAAGGGACGGAGGAAGATGCACGCACACATACAAGCGTCGTAGTAAAAGCGCGGCTCAGCTAAATTACGGGCAATTGTTAAGTGAGGTCATCTATATACGAGCCACTGCTTGTAATGCGAGCGACGAGTTTACGAGATGCGTCGACGCGACGGATTAATTCAATATGCCACTACATTCCCAACGATGACCACTATTTGAGCTTCGCTATCTCTTCGGAGCTTATACGAGGTACACCCCGCTTTTATGTCGGCGTCTTCTCTATATTGTCTATACAGCAGTGGGTACACAAACTTTTCTTGTAAATACATCTTTTTTTTTTTTTTTTTTTTTTTTTTTTTCCATTCACACCACAATTCAATGAGCTTTCAAGGGCTCATTCATTGTGCGTGAAAGTTCGTGGAACATGTTGTCCGACAAATGCGTGACAGGACTGGGCAGCAAACAAAAGCAAGACCCAATCGACGCGATCGCGACTCTTTGGCACCCGATATCGATCCCCGCATGCGTATACCCTTGCAGGTACCCATTATTGTATTTACGCAGAGGATGTATTTCAAGCTCCACGATTGCCCGTACCGAGTTACAAGAGCGCCAAAGGCCATACAGATGAAGGTAGGAAAGGGGAAAAAAAAAAAAAAAAGAGGAAGAACGCACGCGACAAACGACGATACATATGCGGGTGCGTCGCCAGCATGAAAAGTGTCGCGCACACTTTACGGGGGCACACCGAGTTGCGGTGTAACAATGTATAATCGAGAACACGTTTTCCTGCCTCTCGCGCAAAGGAGCCTTGAACCCCCGTCTTTCTCTCGGTTCTTCCTTTTTTTTTTTTTTTTTTTTCTTTCTTGTCTCTCGTTCCGGGGAGAGAAGACCTTCGATGTCTCCAAGCGCACGAACACGACAAGTCAATTTTCGCGGATACGGGCCTCGAAATCGTCTTTTCAGCTATAACGAAACAGGTGCAGGCTGTTCTGTGCACTACACTTTACAACAAATGACTATAAGAAAAAAAAAAAAAAAAAAAAAAAAAAACATAACACTAACAATAAATGATCCTGACAAAAGTCGTCATAGATAGCCACTCGACCACCTCAGCGCACGCAAATAACATTCACGGGCAAAGTATCGCATACGAGGCGAAGAAAGACACGTACCTATGTATGTGTAGAAGAGCAAAACTGCATATGCTTATAACGCGCACCCCAATGATCCCCGGTAGGTTTCTCACGGGCTCCAAGTGTATACGCGTACACGTATCCGCGTTGGGACTCCCCTAGGGTCCGTCCCGAACTTCCGAGCGTGACCTTGAAGGCGAAAACCCCCGGGAGCGACATATGGTCGCGGGAGAGACACTATCTGCCCCCTTCCTTCGCTCCATACGCGTGCACACATTCTTCCTTGCACGCATCATTATGTGTTATGTATGATGTTGTAGGCAACCACAGGCTTTTAACTACTTCTTCTTCTTCTTCTTCTTTGCCTCGTTCTCATCTACCTCCACAGCGTCGACAGGGACCATATGTTGCGCACACACCGGTGATGTCTGGGGCTGCTCTCCTGCTGTCGCTGTTGGGAGGCCGATTCCCTCTCGCGCGCGACCCTCTGGATACATACATGTTATTCTACGCCTCTGTGTACTTATCTCTCTCTCATTCTCAATACGGATGATTTTTTCCTTATTTTTTTTTTTTCTTCAATTTTACTTCTTCCTTTCGTTTTCACCCTCGGGATACCATCGTCCCGTTGTTCCGTCGCGTGACGCGTTATGATACGACCTCTACAATACGCACGAGAGGAGTCGACGGACCTTCGCATTGTTCTCCTGGCCTTTTTTTTTTTTCTTTTACCCACGTAAAAAACAAAAGATAGCCACAGATAACCACCGTTGTTTTATTTTATTGAATAAGCAATAGGTCCGAGGTACGATCCCGTTCACGAAAGTCCTCGCGAGAGCGGAAGCAGAGAGAGCTTTTTGAGTTTTCCGGTTCGTTACAATGAACTCCCTCCCGGGTGCACCGACGGTCCCACACAAGTCCTCCGGCGTCTAATCGAGTGGGCACAGGTACACGTACCTCTCTCACATAAAGAGAGCCGTATAATAACACACTCCGCGCCATTACATGTATGCAAAACGAGCCTCTTTTATGTATAATTACACATCGTACGGGCAAGTTCAAGTGCCCGACGATCGTATTGCCGCTCTCGCATTCACGTCTCGGGGGATGAAAGGAGCAACGCGTTTCCGGCCAACAGCGAGTGTACATTGTGTATACACGTACAAGGATCGCTGGACCATTTCCGTCGCGGGTCTCCTCGTCGTCGTGCGTCCTGCTGCACCCATAATTTGTATCCCTCGTCAGGAAGAGGACGGACGCGGTTTTGGTTGTCATGGGGGGGGGGGGGTTACATCGGGTCCAGATGAAGTGGACGACGTGACGTGACGGGGTATTGATTTGCTCTCTCGGTACGGGGTGTATACCAATTGTTTCTCTCGGGGGGTTTTTAGAGGGATCGGTGTCGAATGACGCTCCATTTTTTTTTTTTTTTTTTTTTTTGTTATTTTTAAAAGCGCCAGACCGATATTTGATCCATCATCCCAAAAAATATGTATTTTAAAAAGCCCCCTCTTTTCCCTCGAAGAAGAAAAAGAAAAAGAAAAAAAAAAAAAAAAAAAGGAAGAAGATCCTTCTGGGTCCCCACGATGAAAAAAGAGCTGGCGCCACTAGTTTTCCCCAATTAGTCAAAGAAAACACGTAGAGGAAAAATAAAGAGCCGGTATCCCATAAAAAGTGCGATATCGTCCTCACACATGTATTCCGGAACGGAGAGGACAAGCCACGTGGCCGACGCGATATTGGGGTGCTCCTGACCTTAGCACACGTGTTCACGTATACGTGTGCGTATCGGCAAAGTGGTCGTTTTTCCTCGGATGACGCCTATGCACCCCGGAGTAATGACACTTCTATTTTTAGAGGCCCACGCCACTGCTCGTTTTTTCCCTCTCCCAAGTGGTTCTCCATATTTTTTTCTTTCTCTCCTGCTACTCCAGAAGCGCGACTAGCACGGGTATATACTCGTTGGATCGTATGTATACGTATTTGGATTCCTGATGGTGTTTTCCCTCGCGAGCGACGGCTTTTCCTCGAGAGAAAAGGAAAATGGGAAGGAGGGTGAGAAAAAACGGAAGATAAGGGAAAAAAGAGGGTGTGCGTGGTGGTGGTGAGAGTGTATAGTAGCACACATTGCGCCTGACTGATTGCAAGTGGTCGGCGTTCGTGGGTAAGTATTTTCTTTTGGGGGATGGCAAGCATGTGACTGGTCGACTCTTTGATCACTGCTTGGCTGATTGTACTACCTGTTTTCACATCACTCGCGTAACTTGAATAACGACAAATATTTTTTTTTAAGAAAAGAAAACAAAATTACAACAAACGATTACGTGGTTTAAATATAATTTTCAAGTCATTAGCACGAATTTTAACAAACGGAACACATGGTCTTGCTTCCTACGACAGTACTAATTCCTTTTCTTTTCTTTTTCCCTCGTTTAAGTACTCCGCTTTGCAGATGTCGAAAGAAAAAGAGGTACAGGAGATAGAAAATTACTCCTTTCTTTGTCCCAACCAAGCGAAGACAGAAACGTCCTGAGAATCGATGTTTCCTTTGTAGATATACGTATACTTAAGTTTGTTTGGTCAACGACCGTCTCAACCCATCATTTGACTTTGTACCTTATTACTGTGTCATGGTTTTCTAGTCGTAATGAGAGAAAAAAAAAAAAAAAAAAAAAATTATAATAAGGTGTTGCAACGACGACCAGACCTCCAAAAAATAGTTACTCTATGCCACATGACGCAGTTCAGTTGGTATAGGCAATTGATATCGTTATACCATTATACATCTCTGTTCGAGATCCAAGCAACAGAAAAAAACTTGGGTCATTCTCCAATATTAAAAAAAAACCTCGATATCGTTTAAAGTTACAAGAATTCCCGTACAGAAGCATATATATATATATATATATAGGACCAGACGTTCATCAGCGCACTCTCACCTCCCACCCTACCTCGCGCACCGAAAAAACCTTGCTCGCCGCGCACATGTCACCTCCCAAAAAAAAAACCCTCCCATTCCAACCTCTTCCAGCAAGTTTGTAGCCACACGCGAGCGTGCCGGTCCGAATTCCCCCCCTTCCCCCAAAAAAACCGTAACAAGCCAAAGGGGCGAAAGAGAGACAAAAGGAATATGAAAACACCAAAGTCTCTCACCTTACGGACTCGCTCGAGCGCGCCATCCCGCTAGCGTCAGACGTGGGCTAGCCTCTGTCCAGCGGCTGCAAGCTGCTGGTGCGTTGTCGTCTGGTGGTTCTGCTGGTGGTGGTGCAACGGCTGCGCCACCCCGTGATGTATGTGATGATGATGATGATTGCTGTGGTGGTGGTGATTCTGAAGCTCGTGCACCAGTCTCCCCTGCTCTTGCTCCCACCAGCTGACCACGTCCATGAACTCGGCCGTAGCTGCACCGATGCTCGGATCCACCGCTGCTGCCGTCATACCAACGTCCGCGTGCTTGTAGTAGGTCATCGAGGGCAGGAAGCCATCGGTCGTCGGACTCCCAGCGCTCGCCGACGCCACGTACACGTACTGCGCCCCACCACCGTCCTGGTCCTCGAGTTTGACCGGCACCAACCGACCCGTCTCTGGACTCCCGATGAGGATCTCCCCCGTGTAGGGCGAGTCCAGTCCAGAGCTTCCCAGGATGGCGTTGCTGTTCGGGGCGATGACGTCGTCCTCGGTGGGGCACCGGATCTCCTCGTCCGTCGAGGCCAACAGGTGCTCGCGTTTTATACTCGGGAGACTCGCCGGCAAGCCGTTCTGCAGGAGTATGGGGGAGTAGGTCGACAGGAGGGTGTTGTTGTTGTGGTTGACCAGAGGCTCGATGTTCTCCTCATCCCCGAAGCCGAGCGTCTGCCGGGGCAGGTTGTAGTACGCGGCCGGCGAGTTGCGATTACGATTGCGCATCGCCGGGTTCATCCCTCGGTTTTGGTTCTCCGAGAGTCTGGAGAAGAAAGAAAGGTCATCATGCTATGTCTCCTCGAGCAAGAGGCAGGTGAAGGGGGAGGGGGGTAATGTGCTCACCTGTTGTGGGGTATCTCGTCGCCACGGAACCTCTTGGCCTCCCGGGCCTCCTTGTTCTCGGTGTCGTCGTCCTCCTCCTCGATGAGGTAAGCCTCGGGCTCGGGGTCTTCCTCGAGGAGGGCGTGCTCGTCCAGCTCGGAGCCCGTGAGGCCCAATACGTCGCCAGAGCCGTTGTGGGTGCTGCTCGAGTAGACGCTGCCTGCGGGGGAGGGTATCATCGGGGAGTTGCCGGCCATCATGTGGGCGTTGCTCGTCTGGGCGCTGATGCTGTCGTAGTCGAGGCCGTCGGCTTCGGCGAGCAGTCGCTCGAGGCCGCGGATGTACTCGAGGGCCATGCGCAGGGTCTCGACCTTCGAGAGCTTCTTGCCCCGGTCGCCGTATCCCTGGACTATTTGGCTGGGGATGTGCTGACGGAGTTTCGCGAAACCGTTGTTCACCTGTAATGGACGTTGGTCATTGTCATGATGGATGACTTGGGTTTAGAGATTTAGGTGTATTCGATTCTTTTGGTCACTGTGACGATGGATGGTTTGGGAACGGGGATCTATTTGGTTCTTTTGATACTTGTTCGTTGAAAAGATTTGGGGATGCAAGGCTAGAGTGATGTAGCTTAATGCTCAGAGTGATGTAAGGCTAAAGTTTCTCGGTGAAAAGCAACTAGCTCAGGACGTCTCTTTTTTCTTAGTTTAAAAATCATCCAAGTCAAACCACATAATCTAATGCTTTTTGAGTCACTTTACGCACCAGAAGTAAGATTAGTAGTTTTCCTACGAGTTTGAAAAGTCTCTGTTTGCGAACCGAGAGGTTTGCGGCCCGAGCCGAAGGCGAGGTCCGTGACGAGGTTTGTAAAGGAGACTTTTCGAACGAATATCGGAAAACTGCTTTTTTGCCCGAGGAAGTACCAGCCAACCAAAACCACCCGAGGGCGGAAAAATAATCTTACGTAGCACTGTGCTTTCAAGATTTTTCTCTATCGTCAATGGTATACATTAGGAAAGACCCAACAGACTTTATAGCTCGTGTTGACCTGGGAATTTCACTGTTGATTTTTTTCTTTTTACTTTGTTAAAATATCAATTGAGTTTTAGAACCCATTCAACTACTCAATCTTAGAAAAAGTATGTCATGCTTACGTAAACAAAAACCTATTTTTTTTATTTACCATTGAAATAATCGAAAAATTAATAAACCAAACAGTCATATGATTACAAAAAAGTTGTTTCAGCTTACACCCTATACACGGACTCTTTCTCTTAATGTCAACAATTGGCACCATAAAACGTAAACTGCGCACAGCCACCAGCACGAAATTGATGAGTCAAGAGATGCGGTGTTTCATTTTAATTAGCTTTATCAAATTCAGCCCACTAACCACTCGCAACGCGCGCTTTGATCTCCTGTTGCCTTTCCACGCGTACATACATAGACACGAGAGTACATACGCACACTTACATACCGATCTCACAACCAGCGCTCTTTAATTTTTCAAAATACCACCGGCGCTTCGTTATCCGGGAAATTAATTTGTAAGTATCTTTTGATGAATCATTGCGTGTGACCGACGCCAGAAAAAAATGGCTCCTTTCCAATCGTACCACAAAACACACATTACGTCAAGAAAAACGACCTTCGTCAAAGCATGAAAAAACACCGTGCGACCGCAAAACCGACCTTTGACGGAGTGCATCTTCCCAAGCAGGTATATAAAACGAGAAAAAATAAAAGGGGGGGGGGAGATGTAGGGGGAGGAGAGATAGAAAAAAAAGGGCTACAATACGACAAAGGGCAATTTGGCAATAATGGCAATATAATGACCTGCTTAACCCTGTTCCTCTCACGCAAGTTCCTCTTGGCAACGGCAATGGGCGGCGGTTGGCCGTTTTTCCCATGCTTTTTGAGCCTCGAGGGATCATAGGGCACCGGTATGCCCTGCTGCGACCCATTGCCGTCCACCAACACCGCTCGCCTCTCGCCCATCTCGTTTTGTTGATGCCTCGCTCCCCCATTGCTCGGCTTCCTCGTCGTCGCGTTGCTCTTTGCTCCTACGTCGTTACCGTCGTTGTCGTTGTCGTTGTTGTTGTTGTTGTTGACATTGCACTCGTTATCCTGTAGCGTCCGCAGCATCATCAGCTGCTCGCGATCTGCGTTTGCGCTCGGATCACTCGTACTATTGTTGCTGTTGCAGTAAATAGCGATGCCCATAGTCGACATGGCTGCGAGCTGATATTGCACGGGGACGGGCTGATCGGCAAGGCACTTCCGGACGGGTGCTTCATCAATAATTTTGGGCCCTTTTTTATTTTCCCCTACTCATCCATTGAAAGGCACTTGCGTGGGTGAGTCACTTGGTGTAAAAAGGAACGATTTTATCCATCGTCGCACTTTTGTAGCCTCCGAGACAACCACATAGACGCTTACGATTGGCGGACTTTTTTTTTTTATAAATTATACCCTTCGCTAATCGAGCGTGTACACACAGTGGCTCCTGTCTCGATGCACTTTGCACTCGCAAAACTTCAAATTTATCACAGCACAATTTTGCACACAAAAAATTTTTGCAAAACAACAAAAAAAAAAAAAAACCAAAACAAAAAAAAAACAAATAATAATTGTGTTTCCACCACGTCCTACCGATCACATGCTCATGCGACAAAGTAAAGTGTACGACGATAAATGGGCAGACGAGAGGGAGAACAACCAGCAGTGCAACATAACTGCGAGACAACAACTGCGCCCTGGAAGCCCGTCGCGCCTCGAATGGGCAAAGAGGAGCCAGCCGGCGACCCGAGGCCCGCTCTCTCGTACACACGGAAGAAACAAGCAACACAAACGCACTCAGTTACGTATATGTGTACGTTCAGAAGCAGGGCACGCACGCGCGTCCATATCCCGGGGACCGGGGGACGTTCGATGGGTGGTTTGAATTTCAGGCTCTCTGTCTCACTCTCTCGCGCGCGCGCGCGCCAACCCAAGAGGAAGGGGAGCCGGGTCGCGTGCGTGCGCTCTCTCGCCCCTGTGCAGTGTACAAGGGTAGGTATACGGCAGGCCCGAAAGGTGGTACGCACGTAACATCCCCCTCGCGCTCTTTCCTTCCTCCTCCTCCTCCTCCTCCTTCTTTCCGAGCTGCATGTAGGGGGAAAAAAAAGATCCTGTGTGTGTGGAGCAAAAGCAACTCTATATGGTGGGGATACCGAGCACGCGCCACAAGCGGCAGCCGCCTGCAGTCCCCCCCCTTTTTTTCCTCTCTTTTATGCCCCATTCTCTCTTTCCCCATATAATGTATATAATACACATGTGTGTCGTACTTGCTTCCTCTTTCTTTTCATTTTTCTTTTTTTTTTTTTTTTTTTCTACAGGGTCTATATGCCCATGCTACCACCACATATTACAGTATACATACGTGTTGTACGGTCGTCGATGGTTTTTATTGTGCGCTTATTATAAAGTGTACGTATATAGACACCGAGTGACCCGGCGATTGGCGAAAGGAAAAAAAATTCCCGGGCACAAGGTGTATTTTGACGATAATAATTGCTCGTCTAATTTCGAACGAGCTCGTGGACCCCTTTTTCGGGGTCCAGAGAAGGGGGTTGGAGTTTTTTTTCCCCAAGAGTCGAGTGGAGGGAGCCTTGATCGTAAATCCACGGTAGAGAGGTCATCGGGATAGTGATACGCGCTTGGGTCCGCTAATCGTTTTTTTGTTTTTTTTGCCCATCCTTTGTTGTACCGATTGTCCTAGGTGTTGATCCGAATGGTGCTTCCCGTAATCGACCATGGACTCTTCCACCCCAGTGTTGCTTTGGAGAAAATATTACTTACTCCGTGAATTTTCCTCACTCGTACCCCCCCCCCCCCCCCCAACATATTTCCTCTATGAAAAACCACACCGATTTCCAGTGGATGGACTCAAAAAAAAAAATTTTTTTTTCCTTGATATGCTATGAAATCGGTATACGGAATGATAGTGCCCGCGTCTCGAGCCTCGTTGTGCGCCGTTACAAAGGTGTATTACCTGCTCACGCAGTGCGTACGCAGACAGGGGGAGAAAGAAAAAGAGAGCTCAAACGCTATATAGATGTCGAGGGGTATACGAGCCGAACGGGCCCTTCGATATATATATATATACACGCGGGTTCGTTGCCATGTGCCCCTCGCACGTACACATGCGTGCGCACACGATTCTATTTATACGTATATCTATATAAATGTACTTTGGGGCCCGTGTCTCCTCCTTGTTCGTGCACTTTTTCGTCGCAGGTTTTGCGAAGGTGGAAAATTTAAAGTTACGTTGCTTTTCGCCCATGCGCAGGGGTTGCTGGGCTCTGGAGGTGGTTTAACAAAAAAAAAAAAAAAAAAAAAAAAAAAAGAGTCCCTTCCTTCCTTCTCCGTCTGCTTTTTATACTTGTATATAAACTGTAGGGTTGTATAAATTTAATGGAAAATTTTGTTCAACGCTACGCCGAGTGCGAGTTGAATTTCCAAACGAGTTTTGCCGACTTTGCATTTAAAACCCTATATTGCACGCATGACGCTTCGATGATATTACCTCATTAGGTTGCACTAATGAAGAACGGTTTTCGGCCTCGATGGCTCGTGGCACTGCTGCCGCCGTCGCTGCTTTGTTGCACCTGTGCCCTCTCGCTTACGATATAGCCCGGAGTGCCGTAATGAGCATTTGCGTGCTTAAATTATTCATGACGAAAATTTCGCACTCTTTCGTTGTTTTTTTTTCCTTTCTTTTTTGTTTCTCCTTCTTGTCTCACGTTAAAAATAATTCTATCGAGTTGGAAATAAAAAAAAAAAAAAAAAAAAAAGAAAAAGTTTTTATTGTTGATTTATTTTTCCAAAGGGGGCCCCCGACTCTCCAAACGGCAACGAGATTATTTTAATCCCGGGCCTGTGACGTGCAACAAACAGCAACAACAAGAACGAAAAAAAAAAAAAAAAAAAAAAAAAAAAAAAGGACTGGCAGTATCTCAAACGCGAAATCAATTTATTTCAACCCCCGATGGTCTATACCTAAGTAACAACGGCAGACTCCCCAATGCCATCAAAGCATCGTTAATTCAATCGTCCGTCCCGATAAAGCCTCGGGAGCGATAAATATTGTACACTCGGTTCTCTCCTGCAGCCGAGCCGTGTGTAGTGTAGCACGGAGGAGCGCGTAAGCCGGCTCAGCCCGATAAATAATCCACCGGCTATAGGACAAAGCGCGCCATTATTCGTCAAATGAGGGGAGAGAGGTCGTGTACGGAACGCTGCGCGTGAAAACCGTGAAAAATACGCTGGCTGAGAGGTTGGGCGTATAGATAAGGGAAAAAGTGTGTAGTGTTGTCGTCGGGAGTTGGGCCGATGCCGCGTTACGAATGGAGCCACTCGATCGTGACGATAAACGATTGGTGGAGAGAGAGAGAGAGAGAGGTGCCACGAAATGCGTTTTGATCGTAGGGTTTTTGTTGTTCGATTGGAATAAATTAACGGTTCCTTTCGACATTTTACGATAAACAAATTGATGATCGCAAAATCAAGCAAAACTGTTTTATAACTTGGTCCTTAATGAAAATTTCTTGTTTATTTCTTTTAACAGCATCTATTGTAATTCTTGTATTTTGGCTTCTTTTCAGTAAACTTTAAGTTGAACAGCTTCATTAGTGCTTACGACTAAATTTTTCATTGAAGGTGGAATACTACTTTCTTTACCAGAGCAAATTAATACTGTAAACAATCATAAAAATACATGCTGTTAAAAATTTTACTTTTTAATTAACAATCTCCAAATGATTACTTAATATTTTGTATCGCTAAATATTTTTAATTTTTATGATATATTGTTATTTAAATCTTGTGTTTATTTATATACCTTTTAAAGCATGCAAATAATTATTCTTTTCAAGAAAAAAAATATTAAAAAATTTTTTTTTTAAGCCTACAAGTAATATGTAGAAATTGGATATGAATTTTTTTCATCGTATAAGAAATTTATAATAATTATAATATAATATAATAACAATAATAATATTATAACATACATTATAATTTATATTTATAATTTTATAATCTGCATAAGAAAATATAAACAATAACAAGTCAAATTACATTTTTTTATCACAATACTTACAATTTACCCAAATTCAGTGATTTGCAAAGTAAGATATAATACACAAATATTATTAATTAGGCTTATGAAACACCAGGATGATTTTCGACGTTATTTATTATTGTGTAATTTTTTAATATGCAAAGCATTAACAGTGAAAATTTCAATATGAACTCTTCTGGAATGTGGTATTTTTTTAATAGTAATAATTAAAAAAAACTATTACGTAAGATTTCCACAAAAATAAAAAACTAATTCTAAAAATCTTATTTTTTTTCCAACAGATAAGTAGAAAATCATAGATAATATCAGGTAAACTAATCACATAAAATCAGAATTTTCTATCTCTAAGACATTACGTTATTATTTTGGAGGTTTTATACTGTAATAAAAATTAGCATCAAGAAATGATAAAATTAATTTCGTAAGAATTGAAGTGTAAAAGTTAAAAAAATCAAGATTAATTATTACGTTTACCGTGTCTAAAGCAAGAATTGATTATACAAGCACTCAATTACATCGAATTTAAAACACTTTTTATACTATAGTAATAGTGGGGTAGTTTAAAATAGAAAATTAAAATCCATAATCAGAAATAAATTTTAATATGGTATTAATAATGCATTTAAAATAAATAATAATATAGATTGACAGACTAATCTAGAAAATTAAGAGGCATTCATAAATATTTCAAGTTAATTTATCCATTATGTGATATTTTTATAAAGTTTTATATCAAAATATCTTACTTGGTTAAAAGAAGGGAATGTTAAAAAAACAATCAATTTTACACACACTTTTTTATAGTAATAGTTTTAATAAATATTGATACCTTGTATTTTTAAAATGGTCATTTGTAAAATATAATATGATTTAAATAAAAAATTTTTATCATACCGTTTCCGAATTCATAGTAATAAGATTGTAATTTACATCAAGATTCATAAATCCTACCTATAATAGTTGTGTATGAAATTTTACAAGTATATCTTTTAGTTATAAATCGTTACAATTTATTTGTTACGCTAGTATCAACTTCTCATAAATGTTTCAAGATAAAACAATTTTATTTACCCTCAACGGCTAAAAAAATTAGTTGACAACCAACAAGATAACAGCGTCGTATTTAGCTCATCAAATACATGTGAAAAGGACAATAACAATGACAATATATATGTACGTGTCTTAAAAATATATCACCATGCCTCTTCAGCGAATCGTGTGACTAGAAAGCATTGAGTAGGAAATCGGCTTCACTTTTGGCCCACAACAATTTAAAAATAGGCTATTGTATAGGTTCTGTTAAATAAAGAGATGCGCAGAAAAGAACCACCTCTATTTCTCTCACTACGTAGTTCTCTCACTATCTTCCTTTTTTTTCTCACACAAGGGTACGGTATAATCGTAAAATAATTATTCCACACGGGACGCTCGGTGCATTATATTATACAGAGACTTGCACACCCAGTGAATCCTCACATTATACACGTACCCTAAGCACCAAGAGAGAGTAAAAAAAAAAAAAAAAAAAGAAACAAGATGATAGGAGAAGAGAAAAGGAAGACGAGCCAGAGCATACGTAAAAATTGTATATGTGTGTATCGTACGTATAAAACGCACCGAGCGCGTATAAACGGGGGAGCAGAGCGCACATCCCATAATGCGCCTCACAAAAGTCTAGTGACAGTACCTGTACATATATACGCTGTTCTCGAGCGCACCCCAAAAAAAAAAAAAAAAAAAAGAGGGAGAGATTCTCGCGAAAGAAATATGCTGCGAGCATACAATTTGAAAAAAAAAAAAAAAAAAAAAAAAAAAAAAACCCCGAGAGAGAGAGAGGAGGGCTCTCTAGGTGCGTAAGCCGACCTACTTTGTACGTATATATACATGTATGCACAAGCGGGAGCATAAAGTGGGGCTCGGAGCCATTATAACGGCGCGGCCGTAGAAAATGATTTGTATAGGTTTTCAGCATGGCAGCGCGAGGGACAAGAGAGAGAGAGAAAGAGAGAGAGTCGGGCCAGCAACCCCCGAGAGAAGTTCCTTTCCCTCTGCTGCAGACGAGCAACTCCAACCGGATTGGGACGAGCGCACGCGCTTATGTACCTATACACACGAGCATGTGTGTGTATATTCAGGAGAGACTCCTCCTGCAACAGGATACGAGAAAGAGCCGGTTTCTACCCCTCGTTTATGTCCCTATGGGCTCTGCGTATGCACGTAGTGTACACATGGGCACCGGAGGAGAGAAAGAAACGGAGAAGCTTCCGGGGGATATCAAATGTAAAAAAGTAGAGTAGAAAATGAGAGGGTGTGTGCTGCGTACAAATATATACTGAGGGCTGCCGAGATCATGGGAGGAGCGGGGGCTTTGAGAACATTACGTAGGTGATTTATATATTTTACGGGTCTCGCGATTTTTCGGGCCCCCGAAATTCTCTCCTCGAGAAAGAGAGAACGAAAGACAGTGAGTAATGGCCAAACGCGTGAATATACGTATGTATATGTACCTACTTACTTTTGATTTTTGCTCCTTAAATGTATGGTTATTGCGAGCTGTCGTGCTTTGGTCTCTATTGTTTGCCAAAATTACTTCTTTTCTTTCCAATGATGTGAAATAATACATGAAAAAAACGCATTCGGTAGCAAAAAAATGTTTGCTATGAATTCAGTTCTAAGGGACATTGTATGTAAGCCAAAGAAAAGATGTTTGGTACCGGGGGGTGGGGTGGAGGTTGGGACGACGTACAGAAAGTCGTAATGTTGAGGGATTAAAAGGGAGGACGAGAATGACAGGGAAGAAAAAGTCAAATCCGGGTATTACGGGGAAAAGACTCGGAACGCGCCATGGGAAAAGCTGGTCTTACACGAAAAACGGATCTTTCCCTCTCTCTATCTCTCTCTCTCTCTTTTTTTTATTCATACAACAAACTAGCTGTGGGCTAAAATTAACATTGATTAATCGTGCACGAGTCCGAGATGTTGTACTTGTGCGACGCAATCGAATGACAAATAGATTTTTCACGTATTCCAACGTATAGGTATACATCCGATGGAAAAGCTCGATAGGTACATTTAGAAACACACATGTAAAACACATTGAGTTTTGAAGCTGGTGTACATCTTTAGGTTCAATTTAAATGAAGTCAACTGCGTGACTCTCAAAGATAAAGTGCTCCCACGGAGCCTGAAAAAACCAAAACCACCGACGTTTCCCCAATAATTTTTAGCGAGTAAAAAATGTTTATCAACTCAGCTAATATAATATGGTCCTGCACCGCGTAGGTACACCTCCAAAGACCTTTAATTTCCTGCATCGGAGGAGTAAATCGAATTGGGCCATTGGAACAACGTGACATCTGTCACTACCGCACACAAAGCCCACGTAGGTGTACAACACGGTGTCTCTTCTTGCATAAAGATGCCTCTATGGTGCGCATCTTATCGCCATCGTCTGAGCAAAGAGAAGCTGAGATATACATATACCAAAAAAAAAAAAAAAAATGAAAAGAAAGAAATTCATCCCAGAAGAGCGTGCTTACCCGTGTGGGTTAAATGGGTACACATAAAAAATTCCCTCAAGTCCCATTCACGAGACTTCCGATCATACAAGCTTGCAAGCATAAAACATTTCTTTTGCCATTTTAGAGCTGCGAGGTCAAGGTTCAAATGTATATTATGTACTTAACCACTAGACCAAATATTAGGGCAATGTTTTTTTTGTTCAACAGCCACGAGCATACGATACGAGGACCGCATCCAGGCAACCCTTCGTTCTTGCCACTGCACGCGTCAGTCCGAGCAAAGAGGGTTCAGTAGTCGCATGTAGCAAATGGTCATCCTAACTTTTTTTGTCTGCACGTTTTTTTTTATTTTTTATTTTTTTCCTTGGTGCAAGTTAACGTTAATCTGGTCACGTGTGAGCAAGCTTTACGTATATGTTTTGACACTCGCGTTACTCATCAGCCAATGTTTTTGGGTCCATTATACAGCTGTGCTCCGAATTTAGCTGTCAGATAAAAAAGGTGAGTTTCGTTGGTAGAAAAGAGGGAGACAACACGGCTTTGCCCTAATCGAGGAGTAGAGTCGGATTGTCGTGTTGCAGCAGTTTGTTACAGTTTTTAGAAGAGGAAAAAAAAACTTCTTTACCGTGCCTTTACTAAGTTCCATTTTGCTCTTCACAAAAACAGTAATTCTGCATCCATAAGTGTCTTTAGAAAATAGAAAAGAAAAACTGACGCCTCGATCAAACGAGTGTGAAATTAGATTTTTTTTTTAACAAACTGCTCTCTTGCAAACATAATTTATGTCACATGTACATGACCAAATATCCAACTGGTCAGTTTACTTTTAGTGCAGAGCTTTTCAACACCTGTGAATATTGTAATGTTCACAAGAAATCATAATATCCCAATTCAAGTTTTTAAAAGTCAGCACGGCAAGTTATACGAAGCAATTAATCATTTAAAATAGTCACGCATACACGGAAATGACACCATGCTTATGATGAAGAATGACTTTTTTTTCTTTGTTCATCTTGTCGTTGTACAGACAAGATATTTTATTAAACAAAAATTATCTATTTGTTCCAAAAGTGATAATGGCATATTATTTAGTCCGATGAGTAAAGGCTTTATAGTAGCATCAAACTAATCATCTTTATTAAAAGCTACGCAGCGTGTGCATAAGAGAGTTTTATCATATTTATTTTAATAAATGAGTTTGAAACGTTTTCTTTGTCCCACTTGAAAACTAAGAAAATTACTATCAATTTTATGCAAGATATCAACATCGAAACTGTGCTTTTTATCACTAAAAGCGATGTATCTTTTTTTCCGTACAGAGCCTAATGATCCTTTTTTTTCGTGGATAGTTTAATCCTTTTTTCTGCACTGTAGAGCTGAAGTAAAATCTTTGTATCCCAACAACGATATTATGGATATTATGACTTTCAGATCATATTTTTTCTCATTAAAACAAAAACGGTAATTGTCCCTCTGGTGTGAGTTGTAATCTCGCAAAGGGGCACAAGACGAAGTATTATATACTATATGAGTACATAATTTTACAGGCATTTCTGTGCCACCCACGTATGTATAAGTATGGCTATGCCACTTTTGGGCTGGTGGAAGTGCTACTTCTCACTTGGCCCACGATCACATCAACTTCAAGCGAAAGAAAGAAAGGGATAGAATAAGCAGATGTGCAACAACACATTTGACATCACTGAAATGCTGACCTTTGATTTTATTTGTCTTGTTTTTTTCTTCCTAATTGGGGAGACCAAGTGGATGGCAAGTGTTTTAGTACCTACGGATGGGGTGAAGGCACGTGCCACTACTGGGCATCAGTTGCCTTGGGTGTGGGCATTTTTCATCAATCCTGTGGCAAATGAAATGATCAAAGTCACTCTTTTAAAACTTTTTTTTTTCACAACGATAATCTTTGATCCTCCTCATTTTGTTTTCAACTAGATAAATGATTTTATGTTGCCAGACTGACAAAACGACACTTCAGTGGGTGTGACAATAGAAAAGCATTCAGTGCCCAAACACTTGATAACCGTAAAAACCACAACCTTTTTAAACAGAAAACTTTCGTTAACCCCCCCTAATCTCGTTATAAACTTACACATCCATTCGTCCCGATGAAAGTCTACTTTCCATTGTGCAATTCGAAGTCACAATTTTTTATTTTTTTATTTCAACGCTGAATAAAGGCACAACGCGATAGTTCCATTGTCATGAAATACCTGCGCGCGTAGGGGAGCGCTAGTCATCCGAGGCTTGACCCCCGGTCGTGAACCTCTACTCTTTGCACAGGACACAACAGCGTCGACACAAAGGAAGCTCAGCTCGACTTGTCTTCGCTCAAGGCCCTATTTTTTTGGGTCGCGAGCCATGAAAAAATTTTCACGTAGAGAAGTTCGTCTCTAGGTGCACGCGAGACTCACACAAGTGCGTCTTCTTTCTTATTCCTTCTCCCTTTTTTCATCTTCAATGCGTACCTGTACGACTGTGCTGGCACGTTGTTATGTACAACTTCAGGGTGGAGGACATTTTTTGCGTCTTGGCTCGAATGAAGTTGTTGTTGGATTTAAATATTTTTTGTTCATCAGATGTGCGAAGTACTTTGCTTTGGCGCAATTTTTTTTATTTCACATTACAATGACTCATTCAATCAGCCAAAAATGAACATACTCGATAAAATATGACGAGTACAAATATGCAATTTCTAAACACTAATTTTGGGGGTGCAAATTAATTCTTTTTAATTTCCCAGACAAACTAATCAAACCAAAAATCTCGTGTCTGTCAACGCTATATACGATGTGTAAGTTACACGTGCAGTTGGCCTGGATCGACATTCACGCATCGACGAGCAGCACCGAAAATACAATCAATATTCCGATCGCGTGTACTTACACCTTTTTTATTAGTGAAAAAAAAAAAAAAGATTACCTCTATTAAAATGGCCCGCCACCGCTGCATAAAATGCACGAACTACAGAAGAAACGCAAGTGTAAAATGAATCTCTGTGTCGCAGTGCACGTTACTCACACGTGCGTCGATATACATATATGATTATACCTGCGTCGCTATGCGATTGCAGGGGTGCAAGTGCACGCACGCTCGTACGCATCAAATTGCAATGGTCCCCTAAAAATTTGAGGGTTACATGATAATGACAAGATAATACCACAACATTTTCAAGAGAATTTTTGAACACAGAAAAAATATATGTATCTCATCGTCAAGAAATGGATAAAAGATTGTTTGTACAACGTGCTGTTTTTTAATCTTGGTTTTGGTTGCAATCATTTATATCTGTCTATCAACTGTTTAAACATTATTTTTTAAGACAATCTTTAAGGTAGTGTTCTAGTCATAACTTCTACTTCCGTTGAAAAATAACAGCAAAGTACATCGTTCTAAGATTATCAATATGGAAAATGAGTTATTTAAAAATTTTCTTAAAACTCTAATTTTTGGTAGATACGTTTCTAGAAATGCCTCTACATAAGCATATGTTCTTAAATTTATTTAAATAATAATGATACGACAGGACTACATCATTATTGTGAAAAACAATTACTTTTTTATCAACATTAAACTAGATTCACGAGCACCATAATTTTTAATATAAAAAAATTTTAGCCACTAAATTTATAGAATTTTTGAATGGAATTGCAAATGGATCCAATTTGTAAGAAGACTAGTTGTCACACATTTTGTGTCCTTTCGTTTCGATACTTATTGAATATATTCCATCCTCTCCTGTTATGCTAACAAAAATAACAATGTTTTGACGTTTGCATCAAAGTCATCTTGTAGAAAGTTTGAAAAAAAAGACATTTTATCTTGAGGTGAATTAAAAGACTCATTAAAATGATATTAACGATGACTTTCGAAACATATACCGTATAAAAGAGGCGGCAGGTTCTGATACTCTAGTATTTCTGTGGTTGAGCTCGAGTAGTTGGCAAGTTTTAAAATACGATTAGTTTTATTTAGTAAGAAATAAATTCGGATAACAGTAGAGTCGACACGATTCTATATAGCACTAACTTAATGTATACTTTACTAACTGGTTATATTAGAAGTTTTTTTTTAAACCATTTGTTATAGTAATAAGAAATTGTTAATAAAGATTTAATTTTATATTGTATATTTTTGTGATCATAGATAACATGTATAAAAATACAGTCACGCACAGTATGAAACGGAATCACACGTAGCAATACTTACTAAAAATTTTTTTTACAAGTACATTTACAAAAAAGTACCTGACTCCTTCTCTAAATAATTAAAACTGCTTATTTGTTTTTTAACAGCCACTACGATATTGGTGCACTTCAAGTTAAATTGAAGCTTTAAATTGAAACTATGCCTACTTTTTTGGGTTTTGAATATTGCCCTTACTGCGATGTACTTTTCGACTACGAAAGCTTGCTTGATCATACAGAGAAATGCGACAAAAAACCAGTGGAAACAAAAGAGGAAGGTGAAAACAGATTTAAAAAATGTAATAAAGAAAGTCATAAATGAAGTCAAGATCAAGATTCATAGAAATAACATCGACAACGATTGAAAAAAACAAATTTTTATCCGTTCAATCTGGGTATACCACGTGTGCATTAGAATCAATACCGAATTCTTATGCTACTTTTCTTTGACCTAAGCGCAAATTGTGACAGAAATGTACAACAATGTATTTCAAATAAAATAAATTAAAAAACTTAAAACAAATTTTTTTTAACCTTAAAATAAGGTTAGAGTTTCTCTTTATTCTAACAGAGATTCTTACAATACTTTCAGACAAAGAATATCTCAGAATTATTAGAGGATACATATATTTAAATATTCAAAATTGTCATGGGAAGCAAACTCAGAATAATAAAGAAAAGAACTTATTAAACAAATAAATCGAGGCTTCTGTCCAACAAAGAGGTGAAGCTAACTTTTCCCAGTGCTTTCCCAACTCCTCGAATTACGCAACCCAAAAATTCGAGAAAAAGAATAGCGTCCACGGACGGTCCCTGTGATAACCGTGGCGTGGCCAAGCACATTTGATCTCCTTTTTAATTAATGGGCTGGATCCGAATGTTGGTGCACTAAATTAAAGCTATGTATATAAATGGATCGACTATTACGAAGTAAATAAGAAAGAATTAATGAGAACACCATCTACTCTTCTGTACAATCTGCATGTAATGACACCCCAATATCGTACACTATTTGAATTGGGATATTTTAATTACGGTAAAAAAAAATCCATACAGTCATAAAGTGTAAAAGATGCAGTTACTTGATAAATTGGTAACGCAGTGTGACAAAGAAATACAAAATACTGTTTTTTTTTTGAAGCTTATACTAAACCTATGAGCTCATTCGGATAGCTTAAGTGCGTATAAACGAGCTGAACATTAAACTCACATTAACGATGAAATTAACTGACGAACAGAGACTCTGTTATCGACTCAAGCTCATATCATTTGGCTTATCATCGTTAACGTTGTGTTATTTTGGCTACCTATATTTTATTCATATGATCATATTTGTTTTAATTCCATCCACAAAAGTTTATTCGAGGATAGAACAAAAGGCTCACAATGTTGTGTACAAAAACAGATAACTTTTTGAATTATCAATGACATTTAAAAAAAGTCACGTCGTTGTTAGATTTTACAATTATTTTCCTTTCCTTGCTGGCGAATTAAGTTCATTATTTTTTAATCAATTATTTATGTGCAGTCACCCATTTTAGTACCGAAGGTAAAAGAAAAGAATTATTTTTGCAATAAAGTAAAAAATCTTGAATAAATCCTTGACAAAATTAAATGTTGGTTCTCAATAATTAAATAAACAAATTTTGAAATAGCTAAAAAAATATTAATTCAATGATTTTAATAAAAGAACGGACATACTTAAATGACTTTTGCAGTCCTTTTTACTAATTTCGAAATTCCTAATTCTTGCAGTCCTTAAATATTGTGCTACTTTTTAATGCTTCCATGTACATGCATGTGTGGATGAATGTTTATTTAACAGGTCAGTCTTGGCTAAAAACGTTGAGACAGTTTTTCCACTTAGAGTTTATTCTTTAAAATTTGCAATTTGTGGTTGTTAAACACTTTTTGTCATTCTCTCCAGTGTTTCTTCCGTCTCTTTCTATATTTCAATAGTATACGCACCTTACCCTTACATAGTCAAATCAACGATGCTTACAGGCCCATTTCTGAGCAAACGAAAAGGTTTATAAAAGGGTGGCTTGTGGCTATGCACGTGTGTCTGACCAATATGCTTGTGCCAGGCACTGCCCTCACGTGCGTACGTTTACATAATGTACGAAAAGGCACACGAGCCAAGATATTACTGAATATTTTATTGTACATAATGTTATAGGCGTCTCTGGTCCACACATGTATATATAAATAAGTATGGGTGTGCCACTTCTGGGCTAGTGGAAGTGCTACTTCTCACACGAAAGAAAGAAAGGGGGAGAATAAGAAGATGTGCAACAACACATTTGACATCACTGAAATGCTGACCTTTGATTTTATTTGTCTTGTTTTTTTCTTTCTATTTGGGAAGACCAAGTGGATCGCAAGTGTGTCAGTACCCACGGATGGGGTGAAGGCACGTGCCACTACTGAGCACCAGTTTCCTTGGGTGTAGGCATTTTTAATCGATCCTGTGGCAAAGGCCAATGATTTTAGTTACTCGTTTGAAATTTCCTTTTTTTTACAACAATAGTCTTTGATCCTATTCGTTTTGTTTTTAATCAGACACACGAAAAACGGATCTTTCCCTCTCTCTATCTCTCTCTCTCTTTCTTTTTTTTATTCATACAACAAACTAGCTGTGGGCTAAAATTAACATTCATTAATCGTGCACGAGTCCAAGATGTTGTACTTGTGTAACGCAATCGAATGACAAATGGATTTTTCACGTATTCCAACGTATAGGTATACATCCGATGGAAAAGCTCGATAGGTACATTTGGAAACACACATGTAAAACACATAGAGATTTGAAGCTGGTGTACATCTTTAGGTTCAATTTAACTGTAGTCAACTGCGTGACTCTCAAAGATAAAGTGCTCCCACGGAGCCTGAAAAAACCAAAACCACCGACGTTTCCCCAATAATTTTTAGCGAGTAAAAAATGTTTATCAACTCAGCTAATATAATATGGTCCTGCACCGCGTACGTACATCTCCAAAGACCTTAAATTTCCTGCATCGAAGGAGTGAATCAAATTGGGCCATTGGAACAACGTGACATCTGTCACTACCGCACACGAAGCCCACGTAGGTGTACAACACGGTGTCTCTTCTTGCATAAAGATGCCTCTATGGTGCGCATCTTATCGCCATCGTCTGAGCAAAGAGAAGCTGAGATATACATATACCAAAAAAAAAAAAAAAAATGAAAAGAAAGAAATTCATCCCAGAAGAGCGTGCTTACCCGTGTGGGTTAAATGGGTACACATAAAAAATTCCCTCAAGTCCCATTCACGAGACTTCCGATCATACAAGCTTGCGAGCATAAAACATTTCTTTTGCCATTTTAGAGCTGCGAGGTCAAGGTTCAAATGTATATTATGTACTTAACCACTAGACCAAATATTAGGGCAATGTTTTTTTTGTTCAACAGCCACGAGCATACGATACGAGGACCGCATCCAGGCAACCCTTCGTTCTTGCCACTGCACGCGTCAGTCCGAGCAAAGAGGGTTCAGTAGTCGCATGTAGCAAATGGTCATCCTAACTTTTTTTGTCTGCACGTTTTTTTTTATTTTTTATTTTTTTCCTTGGTGCAAGTTAACGTTAATCTGGTCACGTGTGAGCAAGCTTTACGTATATGTTTTGACACTCGCGTTACTCATCAGCCAATGTTTTTGGGTCCATTATACAGCTGTGCTCCGAATTTAGCTGTCAGATAAAAAAGGTGAGTTTCGTTGGTAGAAAAGAGGGAGACAACACGGCTTTGCCCTAATCGAGGAGTAGAGTCGGATTGTCGTGTTGCAGCAGTTTGTTACAGTTTTTAGAAGAGGAAAAAAAAACTTCTTTACCGTGCCTTTACTAAGTTCCATTTTGCTCTTCACAAAAACAGTAATTCTGCATCCATAAGTGTCTTTAGAAAATAGAAAAGAAAAACTGACGCCTCGATCAAACGAGTGTGAAATTAGATTTTTTTTTTAACAAACTGCTCTCTTGCAAACATAATTTATGTCACATGTACATGACCAAATATCCAACTGGTCAGTTTACTTTTAGTGCAGAGCTTTTCAACACCTGTGAATATTGTAATGTTCACAAGAAATCATAATATCCCAATTCAAGTTTTAAAAGTCAGCACGGCAAGTTATACGAAGCAATTAATCATTTAAAATAGTCACGCATACACGGAAATGACACCATGCTTATGATGAAGAATGACTTTTTTTTCTTTGTTCATCTTGTCGTTGTACAGACAAGATATTTTATTAAACAAAAATTATCTATTTGTTCCAAAAGTGATAATGGCATATTATTTAGTCCGATAAGTAGAGGCATTAAAGTAGCATCAAACTAATCATCATTATTAAAAGCTACGCAGCGTGTGCATAAAAGAGTTTCATCATATTTATTCTAGTAAATAAGTTTAATATGTTTCTTTGTCCCACTTGAAAGCTAAGAAAATTACTATCAATTTTATGCAAGATATCAACATCGAAACTGTGCTTTTTATCACTAAAAGCGATGTATCTTTTTTTCCGTACAGAGCCTAATGATCCTTTTTTTTCGTGGATAGTTTAATCCTTTTTTCTGCACTGTAGAGCTGAAGTAAAATCTTTGTATCCCAACAACGATATTATGACTTTCAGATCATATTTTTTCTCATTAAAACAAAAACGGTAATTGTCCCTCTGGTGTGAGTTGTAATTTTGCAAAGGGGCACAAGCCGAAGTATTATATACTATATGAGTACATAATTCTACAGGCATTTCTGTGCCACACACGTATGTATAAGTATAGCTATGCCACTTTTGGGCTGGTGAAAGTGCTACTTCTCACTTGGCCGATGATCACATCAACTATAAGCGAAAGAAAGAAAGGGATAGAATAAGCAGATGTGCAACAACACATTTGACATCACTGAAATGCTGACCTTTGATTTTATTTGTCTTGTTTTTTTCTTTCTATTTGGGAAGACCAAGTGGATTGCAAGTGTGTCAGTAACTACGGATGGGGTGAGAGCACGTGCCACTACTGGGCACCAGTTGCCTTGGGTGTGGGCATTTTTCATCAATCCTGTGGCAAATGAAATGATCAAAGTCACTCTTTTAAAACTTTTTTTTTTCACAACGATAATCTTTGATCCTCCTCATTTTGTTTTCAACTAGATAAATGATGTTATGTTTTCAGACTCACGAAAAGACACTTCAGTGGGGTCGACAATAGAAAAGCATTCAGTGCCCAAACGCTTGATAACCGTAAAAACCACAACCTTTTTAAACAGAAAACTTTCGTTGACCCCCCCTAATCTCGTTGTAAACTAACACTCCCATTTGTCTCGATAAAAGTCTACTTTCCATTGTGCAATTCGAAGTCACGATTTTTCATTTTTTTATTTCAACGCTGAATGAAGGCACAACGCGATGGTTCCATTATCATGAAATACCTGCGCGCGTAAGGGAGCGCTAGCCACCAGAGGCTTGACCCCCGGTTGTGTACCTCTACTCTTTGCGCAGGACACAACAGCGTCGACAAAAAGGGAGCTTAGCTCGACTTGGCTTCGCTCGAGGCCCTTTTTTTTTTGGTCGCAAGCCATGAAAAAATTTCCACGTGGAGAAGTTCGTCTCTAGGTGCACGCAAGGTCACACAAGTGGGTCTCCTTTTTCATTCCTTCTCCTTTTTTTTCATTTTCAATGCGTACCTGTACGACCGTGCTAGCACGCGCTTACATACAACTTCAGGTTGGAGGACATTTTTTTCGTCTTGGCTCGAATGAAGTTGTTGTTGGATTCAAATATTTTTTATTTATCAGATGTGCGGAGTACTTTGCTTTGGCGCAATTTTTTTTATTTCACATTACGATGACTCATTTACTCAGCCAAAAATGAACATACTCGATAAAATATGACGAGTACAAATATGCAATTTCTAAACACTAAACTTGGGGGTGCAAATTAATTCTTTTTAATTTCCCAGACAAACTAATCAAACCAAAAATCTCGTGTCTGTCAATGCTATATACGATGTATCAGTTATCCGTGCAGTTGGCCTGGATCGACATTCACGCATTGACGAGCAGCACCGAAGTTACAATTAATATTCCGATCACGTGTACTTACACCTTTTTTATTAGTAAAAAAAAAAAAAAGATTACCTCTATTAAAATGGCCCGCCACCGCTGCATAACGTGCACGAACTACAGAAGAAACGCAAGTGTAAAATGAATCTCTGTGTCGCAGTGCACGTTACTCACACGTGCGTCGATATACATATATGATTATACCTGCGTCGCTATGCGATTGCAGGGGTGCAAGTGCGCGAACGCTCGTACGCATCAAATCGCAATGGTCCCCTAGACCTTAATTCCTACTGCGATTGTCCGTACGCCCGACACCCCCTTTTCATAATGTTTATTCCAGTAGGGGTGCCACTCTTCCCGTCCCCTATCCCCTACACCTTTGCCCGCTGTCCTCCCCTTCACACTGCACAAAAGAATTTTTTTTTCTGTTCACGACTGACTACAGTCCATAGGTGGTATTTCAATGCTTACCAGAGGCTACAATATACCGTACATTTCCTTGATAAATTTTTCTATTTAGTTGGTATCAGCGTGATCAGGTAAATTTGTGGGTGATATGAAAATGACAAGATAACACCACAACATTTTCAAGAGAATTTTTGAAAACAAAAAAAATATATGTACCTTATCGTCAAGAAGTGGATATAAGATTGTTTGTACAACATGCTGTTTTTAAATCTTGGCTTTGGTTGCAATCATTTATATCTGTCTATCAACTGTTAATACATTATTTTTAAGACAATCTTTAAGGTAGTGTTCGAGTCATAACTTTTACTTCCGTTGAAAAATAACAGCAAAGTACATCGTTCTAAGATTATCAATATGGAAAATGAGTTATTTAAATATTGTCTTAAAACTCTAATTTTTGGTAGATACGTTTCTAGAAGTGCCTCTACATAAGCATATGTTCTTAAATTTATTTAAATAATAATGATACGACAGGACTACATCATTATTGTGAAAAATAATTACTTTTTTATCAACTTTAAACTAGATTCACGAGCGCCATAATTTTTAATATAAAAAAATTTTAGCTACTCAATTTATAGAATTTCTTAATGGAATTGCAACTGGATGCAACTTGTAAAAAGACTAGTTGTCACACATTTTGTGTCCTTTCGTTTCGATACTTATCGGATAATTTCCATCCTTTTATGTTACGTTACCAAAAATATCAATGCTTTGACGTTTGCATCAAAGTCATCTTGTAGATAGTTCGAAAAAAAGATATTTTATCTTGAAGTGAATTAAAAGACTCATTAAAATGATATTAACGATGTCTTTCGAAACATATACCGTATAAATAAGCGGCACGTTCTGATACTCTAGTATTTCTGTGGTTGAGCTCGAGTAGTTGGTAAGTTTTAGAAATACGATTAGTTTTATTTAGTAAGAAATAAATTCGGATAACAGTAGAGTCGAAACGATTCTATATAGCACTAACTTAATGAATACTTTGCTAACTGGTTATATTAGAAGTTTTTTTTTAAACCATCTGTTATAGTAATAAGAAATTGTTGATAAAGATTTAATTTTATATTTTATATTTTTGTGATCATACATAACATGTATAAAAATACAGTCACGCACAGTATGAAACGGAATCACACGTAGCAATACTTACTAAAATTTTTTTTTACAAGTACATTTACAAAAAAGTACCTAACTCTTTCACTAAATAATTAAAACTGCTTATTTGTTTTTTTAACAGCCATTACGATATTGGTGCACTTCAAGTTAAATTGAAGCTTTATATTGAAACTATGCCTCCTAAGGGTTATCAATATTGCTCTCACTGCTATTTCCTTTTTACCCATGAAAACATCACTGATCATGAAAGAAATTGCGATATAAAAGCAGAAAAAACGAAAGAGGAAGGTGGAAACTGATTAAAACAATGGAATAAAGAGAGTAAGCAATGAAGTCAAGATTAAGATTCATAGAAATAACATCGACAACGATTGAAAAAAACAAATTTTCATCCGTTCAATCTGGGTATACCACGTGTGTACTAGACTCAATACCGAATTCTTATGCTACTTTTCTTTGACCTAAGCGCAAATTGTGACAGAAATGTACAACAATTAATTTTAAATAAAATAAATTAAAAAACTTAAAACGAATTTTTTTTAACCTTAAAATAAGGTTAGAGTTTCTCTTTATTCTAACAGAGATTCTTACAATACTTTCAGACAAAGAATATCTCAGAATTATTAGAGGATACATATATTTAAATATTCAAAATTGTCATGGGAAGCAAACTCAGAATAATAAAGAAAAGAACTTATTAAACAAATAAATCGAGGCTTCTGTCCAACAAAGAGGTGAAGCTAACTTTTCCCAGTGCTTTCCCAACTCCTCGAATTACGCAACCCAAAAATTCGAGAAAAAGAATAGCGTCCACGGACGGTCCCTGTGATAACCGTAGCGTGGCCAAGCATATTTGCTCTCCTTTTTAATTAATAGGCTGGATTCAAATGTTGGTGCACTAATTTAAAGCTATGTATATAAATGGATCGACAATTACAAAGTAAATAAGAAAGAATTAACGAGAACACCATCTACTCTCCTGTACAATCTGAGACAAAAAACGTTAAGACAGTTTTCCCACTTAGAGTTTATTCTTCAAAATTAGCAATTTGTGGTTGTTAAACACTTTTTGTTGTTCTCTCCATCGTTTCTTCCGTCTCTTTCTATATTTCAATACTATACGCACCTTACCCTCACATAGTTAAATCAACGATGCTTACAGGCCCATTTCTGAGCAAACGAAAAGGTTTATAAAAGGGAGGCTTGTGGCTATGCACGTGTGTCTGACCAATATGCTTGTGTCAGGCACTGCCCTCACGTGCGTACGTTAACATAACGTACGAAAAGGCACACGAGCCAAGATATTACTATTTTATTGTACATAATGTTATAGGCGTCTCTGTGCCACACATGTATATATAAATAAGTATGGGTGTGCCACTCCTGGGCTAGTGGAAGTGCTACTTCTCACACGAAAGAAAGAAAGGGGGAGAATAAGAAGATGTGCAACAACACATTTGACATCACTGAAATGCTGACCTTTGATTTTATTTGTCTTGTTTTTTTCTTTCTATTTGGGAAGACCAAGTGGATCGCAAGTGTGTCAGTACCCACGGATGGGGTGAAGGCACGTGCCACTACTGAGCACCAGTTGCCTTGGGTGTAGGCATTTTTAATCGATCCTGTGGCAAAGGCCAATGATTTTAGTTACTCGTTTAAAATTTCCTTTTTCTTCACAAGAATAGTCTTTGATCCTTCTCATTTTGTTAATAACTAGATACATGTTGTCGCCAAACTCACTAAGGACGAAAAGGTCATTTCAGTAGGAAAAGCATTCAGTGCCCAAACGCTTGATAACCGTAAAAACCACAACCTTTTTAACCAGAAAACTTTCGTTGACCGTCCCTTATCTCGTTATAAACTTACACACCCCTTCGTCTCAACGAAAGTCTACTTTTCGTCATGCAAACTACTGACACCCCCATCCTGTACTAACTGGCCCCTGCATCAAAAAATAATTCCCGATTTAGAGATAAATCTCCTATACGCTCAACAAAAGTTGGGATCAGAAGAAAAGGGGTGACACAAGTAGACGCGCATACGATGTACACCTATCACTTAAAAACTCCTCACCGATACGTCATGGGATACCCACACATATTTTCCGCTACCACATTCACCCTTACTTTTGTATACGCATATATCGTTTGTATGAAAATTTTTTATTCCAGTGCGTCCATCCCATCGAGTTATTCGCAGTGTCATTCAACGTATGTGGATCGGTTTTTTAGACTATGTATGTACACACGACATTATATGTGTTCCCGATAATTAATTATTCAAGTTGTTAATTCTTTTCGGCTGATATTTATTTTAAAAGAAAGAGAGAAGGTATGTAAGAGCTAAGGAAGTTTGTGAGAAAAGGAAGGTAATGAATATGGAGAATATTTGGAAGCTGAGAATGTGTACTCTAGAGCGATCGGCAAGGCGTGCACGATGATTCTGTTGGGCGGTAATCAGTCGTGGCCGCTTTCCATCATAGATGGAAGACGGGATGAGGGGAGATTTTCTCCTCTCGCGGACGGAGGCCAGATGCGCTAGAGCCCTTAACTACCGTTGTTATGGTTTTTTTTCTGGTTTTTTCTTGTTTTCTTTTAATATGGAACAGCCGAAAGGAACGCCATTTTTTCTTCACTTTTTCCTTGATGATCAAAGCGAGCGCATCAAAGTTGTAAAGTTATCAAATAAAACTCGTTCGAAACTTTAGCTTTTGTGTTTTCCTTGTGTGAGCGCAGTAGCTAGCTTAGCTCCCACTTGTGCAGCTACTCTTGGCTCTCTCGCGGCAATGTGCAGCTCGCATATGGCCAGCGTCGGTGCGGCCCTGAAGCGTAAGCCTCACAATGGGCTTGAAATAATAAGGGACTGATTATGTAGTGACACACAGTAGCTGGTGACTGGAAATTCGGTGGTGCCGCAAGGCCTTGGGGACTTATTCCTCTTCTTCCTCGTCACTTTCATGGCGTGTGCGGTTTTATTCGTCCAAATCGTTCCTTTTTGCTCTTGTACACTGAGATTAAAATGTAAGTTACGAGTCGCGAAAACAAGAGAGACATCCCGTTAAGTGGCAAATTGAACTGTAAATTTAATTTAAATTAATGCAAGTATCCTTTGAGCAGAAAATACCTGATTCAATAGCAGCATCACAATAGCTGCGGAGAAAAGCAACAATATCAGGTGATGCACGATTAATTTAGTGCAAATCGTATGGATAAGGGACAAGCAAAGCCTCGAGGAAAGGCATCCCTTTAACTCCCGTTAACTAAAAGCTTTGCAGAGTGTCATGCCTACGAGAGAAAGAAAAGATCCCTTTTCTCTCGCGCACATAATTATACTGCCGGCTTATACAAATGCCGTGGGAGCCTAAACAATCGAGGGGTACAGCAGTTGCGAATGCATCAAAAATACGAGTAGCGAATATATTTTTAAATTCAGGAGTGAGGAGTAGAGGAAAAAGAGTGTGGGCCTATACGTAACGAAAGAGCGGAACTGGATGGTTAAGAATTCGAGTCATGGAAATTAGAGTATAGATATGCATATTTAGATTTGCTGTCTTTGTACAGACAAGTGCGAAAATAATTCATAGCTTTGAGCTTTTCTGTGCAACAGCCAAAAAAAGAGGTTGAGGCAGGCAATGAGGATGGTTGGACTTTTGGTATGATTTGCTCATACTGGGTTCTGGTTCCATCGATGCACTATTAGAACAATATATTTATCTTTGTAAAGTACTATACCTACCACACGTTAGGGGACGACAAAAACATATCTTGAGTCTCAAACCAAGTCCAGATAATAAATTCTGAGATAGTCCGTATACAGTAATGTTTCAAGGCAATCCTTGCCACGTTCGATAAAAATTGTATTTGTTGACTACTACCTGAAAAAAAAATAAAAATTAATATAAGAAGGAAACTTTTAAGCCCAGAATCAGCAAACCGGTCACTCTCTATCACATCCACAATTCTCTCATGTTTATGATTCCAAAGATTTTTTCACCAATGATGTCCTTGTTGATTTTATTGTTATGAAATACCGGCGCACGTAAGGGAGCGCTAGTCATCCGAGGCTTGACCCCCGGTCGTGTACCTCTACTCTTTGCGCAGGACACAACAGCGTCGACAAAAAGGGAGCTTAGCTCGAATCGGCTTCGATCGAGGCCCTATTTTTTTTGGTCGCGAGCCATGAAAAAATTTCCACGTGGAGAAGTTCGTCTCTAGGTGCACGCGAGACTCACACAAAAGCGTCTTCTTTTTTATTCATTCACCTTTTTTTAATTTTCAATGCGTACCTGTACGACTGTGCTGGCACGTGCTTACATACAACTTCAGGTTGGAGGACATTTTTTTCGTCTTGGCTCGAATGAAGATGTTGTTGGATTCCAATATTTTTTATTTATCAGATGTGCGAAGTACTTTGCTTTGGCGCAATTTTTTTTATTTCACATTACGATGACTCATTTACTCAGCCAAAAATGAACATACTAGATAAAATATGACGAGTACAAATATGCAATTTCTAAACACTAAACTTGGGGGTGCAAGTTAATTTTTTTTAATTTCCCAGACAAACTAATTAAACCAAAAATCTCGTGTCTGTCAACGCTATATACGATGTGTAAGTTACTCGTGCAGTTGGCCTGGATCGACATTCACGCATTGACGAGCAGCACCGTAAATACAATCAATATTCCGATCGCGTGTACTTACACCTTTTTTATTAGTGAAAAAAAAAAAAAAGATTACCTTTATTAAAATGGCCCGCCACCGCTGCATAAAATGCACGAAATAAAAAAAAAACGCAAGTGTAAAATGAACCCCTGCGTCGCAGTTTACGTTACTCACACGTGCGTCGATATACATATATGATAATACCTGCGTCGCTATGCGATTGCAGGGGTGCAAGTGCACGCACGCTCGTACGCATCAAATTGCAATGGTCCCCTAAAAATTTGAGGGTTACATGATAATGACAAGATAACACCACAACATTTTCAAGAGAATTTTTGAAAACAAAAAAAATATATGAACCTCATCGTCAAGAAGTGGATAAAAGATTGTTTGTACAACGTGCTGTTTTTTAATCTTGGTTTTGGTTACAATTATTTATGCGTCTATCAACTGTAAATGCATCATTTTTAAGACAATCTTTAAGGTAGTGTTCCAGTAATAACTTTTACTTCCGTTGAAAAATAACAGCAAAGTACATCGTTCTAAGATTATCAATATGGAAAATGAGTTATTTAAAAATTTTCTTAAAACTCTAATTTTTGGTAGATACATTTCTAGAAATGCCTCTACATAAGCATATGTTCTTGAATTTATTTAAATAATAATGATACGACAGGACTACATCATTATTGAGAAAAATAATTACTTTTTTATCAACATTAAACTAGATTCACGAGCACCATAAATTGTGATAAAAAAAAATTTGAGCTACCGAATTTATAGAATTTCTCAATGGAATTGCAACTGGATGCAACTTGTAAAAAGACTGGTTGTCACACATTTTGTGTCCTTTCGTTTCGATACTTATTAAATAATTTCCATCCTTTTATGTTACGTTACCAAAAATAACAATGCTTTGACGTTTGCATCAAAGTCATCTTGTAGATAGTTTGAAAAAAAAGATATTTTATCTTGAGGTGAATTAAAAGACTCATTAAAATGATATTAACGATGACTTTCGAAACATATACCGTATAAAAGAGGCGGCAGGTTCTGATACTCTAGTATTTCTGTGGTTGAGCTCGAGTAGTTGGTAAGTTTCAAAATATGATAAGTTTTATTTAGTAAGAAATAAATTCGGATAACAGTAGAGTCAAAACGATTCTATATAGCACTAACTTAATGAATACTTTGCTAACTGGTTATATTAGAAGTTTTTTTTTAAACCATCTGTTATGGTAATAAGAAATTGTTGATAAAGATTTAATTTTATATTTTATATTTTTGTGATCATACATAACATGTATAAAAATACAGTCACGCACAGTATAAAACGAAATCACACGTAGCAATACTTACTAAAATTTTTTTTTACAAGTACATTTACAAAAAATTACCTGACTCCTTCACTAAATAATTAAAACTGCTTATTTGTTTTTTTAACAGCCATTACGATATTGGTGCACTTCAAGTTAAATTGAAGCTTTAAATTGAAACTATGATTCCTGACATGTATCATCAATATTGCCCTCACTGCGCTATACTTATGAACGTAGAAAGCTATGATGATCATGAAAAAGAATGCAGAAAAAAAAAAGAGGCAGCGAAAGAGGCAGGTCAAAACTGATTAACACAATGGAATAAAGAGAGAAAGAAATGAAGTCAAGATCAAGATTCATAGAAATATCATCGACAACCATTGAAAAAAACAAATTTTTATCCGTTCAATCTGGGTATACCACGTGTGCATTAGACTCAATACCGAATTCTTATGCTAATTTTCTTTGACCTTAGCGCATCTCGTGACAGAAATGTACAACAATATATTTCAAATAAAATAAATTAAACAACTTAAAACAACTTTTTTTAAGCCTTAAAATGAGGTTAATGTTTATCTTTACTTTAACAGAGATTCTTACAATACTTTTAGACAAAGAATATCTCAAAATTATTCGAGGATACATATATTTAAATATTCAAAATTGTCATGGGAAGCAAACTCAGAACAATAAAGAAAAGAACTCATCCAACAAATAAATCGAGGCTTCTGTCCAACATAGAGGCAAAGCTCACTTTTTCCAGTGCTTTCCCAACTCCTCGAATTACGCAACCCAAAAATTCGAGAAAAAGAATAGCGTCCACGGACGGTCCCTGTGATAACCGTAGCGTGGCCAAGCATATTTGCTCTCCTTTTTAATTAATAGGCTGGATTTAAATGTTGGTGCACTAATTTAAAGCTATGTATATTAATGGATCGACAATTACAAAGTAAATAAGAAAGAATTAACGAGAACACCATCTACTCTCCTGTACAATCTGCATGTAATGAAACCCCAATATCGTACACTATTTGAATTGGGATATTTTAATTACGGTAAAAAAAAATCCATACAGTCATAAAGTGTAAAAGATGCAGTTACTTGATAAATTGGTAACGCAGTGTGACAAAGAAATACAAAATACTGTTTTTTTTTTGAAGCTTATACTAAACCTATGAGCTCATTCGGATAGCTTAAGTGCGTATAAACGAGCTAAACATTAAACTCATATTTACGATGAAATTAACTGACGAACAGAGACTCTGTTATCGACTCAAGCTCATATCATTTGGCTTATCATCGTTAACGTTGTGTTATTTTGGCTACCTATATTTTATTCATATGATCATATTTATTTTAACTCCATCTCCAAAAATTTATTCTACAATATTGTGTACAAACACAGGTAACTTTTTAAAAGTTGATAAGAATTATCAATGACATTTAAAAAAAGTCACGTCGTTGTTAGATTTTACAATTTTTCTTTCCTTGCTGGCGAATTAAGTTCATTATTTTTTAGTCAATTATTTATGTGCAGTCACTTATTTAAGTTCCGAAGGTAAAAGAAAAGAAATATTTTTTCAATAAAGTAAAAAATCTGAATAAATCCTTGACAAAATTAAATGTTGGTTCATAATAATTTAATAAACAAATTTTGCAATTGCTAAAAAAATATGGATTCAATGATCTTAATAAAAGAACGGACATACTTAAATGACTTTTGCAGTCCTTTTTACTAATTTCGAAATTCCTAATTCTTGCAGTCCTTAAATATTGTGCTACTTTTTAATGCTTCCATGTACATGCATGTGTGGATGAATGTTTATTTAACAGGTCAGTCTTGGCTAAAAACGTTGAGACAGTTTTTCCACTTAGAGTTTATTCTTTAAAATTTGCAATTTGTGGTTGTTAAACACTTTTTGTCATTCTCTCCAGTGTTTCTTCCGTCTCTTTCTATATTTCAATAGTATACGCACCTTACCCTTACATAGTCAAATCAACGATGCTTACAGGCCCATTTCTGAGCAAACGAAAAGGTTTATAAAAGGGAGGCTTGTGGCTATGCACGTGTGTCTGACCAATATGCTTGTGCCAGGCACTGCCCTCACGTGCGTACGTGTTTATATTATGTACGAAAAGGCACACGAGCCAAGATATTACTGAATATTTTATTGTACATAATGTTATAGGCGTCTCTGGTCCACACATGTATATATAAATAAGTATGGGTGTGCCACTTCTGGGCTAGTGGAAGTGCTACTTCTCACACGAAAGAAAGAAAGGGGGAGAATAAGAAGATGTGCAACAACACATTCGACATCACTGAAATGCTGACCTTTGATTTTCTTGTCTTGTTTTTTTCTTTCTATTTGGGAAGACCAAGTGGATCGCAAGTGTGTCAGTACCCACGGATGCAATTTCTAAACACTGAACTTCGGGTGCAAATTATTTTTTTTTTAATTTACCAACGATAAATCAGACAAATTAACCAGACCAGAAATCTCGTGTCTGTCAACGCTATTCACGATGTGTAAGTTATACGTGCAGTTGTCTGGATTGACATTCTTGCATTGACGAGCAGCACCGAAGTTACAATAAATGTTCCCATTACGTGTACTCACACCTTTTTTATTCGTGAAAAAAAAAAAGATTACCTCTATTAAAATGGCCCGCCACCGCTGCATAACGTGCACGAACTACAGAAAAAACGCAAGTGTAAAATGAACCCCTGTGTCGCAGTGCACGTTACTCACACGTGCGTCGATAAACATATATATTTCTACCTGCGTCGCTATGCGATTGCAGGGGTGCAAGTGCACGCACGCTCGTACGCATCGAATCGCAATGGTCCCCTAGACCATAATTTCTACTGCGATTGTCCGTACGCCCGACACCCCCTTTTCATAATGTTTATTTTGGTAGGGGTGCCATTCTCCCCCTCTCCTAACCCCTTCACCTTTGCCCCCTGTCCTCTCCTTCGTACTGCACAAAAGTTTTTTTTTTTCTCTCCACGACCGACTACAGTCCATAGGTGGTATTTCAATGCTTACCAGAGGCTATAATATACCGTACGTTTCCTTGATACATTTTTCTATTTTGTTGGTATCAGCGTGATGAGGTAAATTTGTGGGTGACAAAAAAATGACAAGATAACACCACAACATTTTGAAGAGAATTTTTTAGAACAAAAAATATATGTACCTCATCGTCAAGAGGAGGATAAAAGATTGTTTGTACAACATGCTGTTTTTTAATCTTGGTTTTGGTTACAATTATTTATGCGTCTATCAACTGTTAATACATTATTTTTAAGGCAATCTTTAAGGTAATGTTTTAGTAATAAATTTTACTTCCGTTGAAAAATAACAGCAAAGTACATCGTTCTAAGGTTAATAATATGGAAAATGAGATATTTAAATATTTTCTTAAAACTCTAATTTTTGGTAGATACATTTTTACAAGTTCCTGTACATTAGCATATATCCTTAAATTTAGTCAAATAATAATAATACAACTGGAAAAAGGTATCGTAGATTTTTGTGAATTGAATTTAACGCTAACGTTTATTGCCTAACGCTAGAAGAAACGTCATCGAATTGATAGTGCCTTCCAGCTTACTTACTAGTAGAAAAAAAAAAAAAAAAAAATTCAAAAAACATAAGAAATCTTGACAATCACTTCGTACAAAAGAGTAAAGTTTGGAAGCCCAAAGTCATTGTGAACCAGCAACAACCAGGAGATGAAACATATACAAACTGTCCGACGGAAAACTTTGGACGAGGAAAGCCAAAATATCCACAGCTATGCAGTTGTCGATGGCAACCCACACTTTGTCCATCCGCATAAATCATCCATTAGCTCAACAAACATCCATCCGAGTCTGGTCACCCGATGAGGCGCTAACAAGGGGCTGCACAATGAAAAAAACGCACTAATTTCACGAAATCTCGATGCATCGAAGCCGAAAAATGGTCCCAGAGCCGAGAAGGCACTCACACACGTGGACGAGAGCGCCACGCTCTTCTTTCATTCGTCCACGCGCGCGCACTTGTACAATCGACGCGTGCACTTCACGAGGGATTCCTCCTTTTTCGGTTTTTTTCCTCCTTTTTTTTCTTTCCTTTTAGGAGCTCCGCCTTGGACTGTTTGTGCTGTAAAAGAACTTATTGGCCATTGAACGGAGGTCGTCGGCTTAACGACACGTCGACACAACCTAAACACATTTCTCGCTCGATAAATTTCTTGTAGAAAATCGTGCCGACAGAGACGACCAAAGACGTGAATTTTTTGAATTTATCCGTCCCAGCAAGTCTTTTCTTACAGTTGTTACTGTGTCACATGTGACGTAACGTGGGCATGTGTTATGGCATTCACTTGTAAGTGGCTTCGTCAATAACTTTTCGGGTTATTGGGGTTATCCATTGATACTGATAAGTTTTTTATAAATGGTACAGTTGTAGATATGGCCGAAATTTTATAGCAATGATAATGTTGTTTGTTAAATAAGTTTGAATTTCAGGAAAGCATAATATCGCTCGAGATGTAAGCGAAAGGTACGAAGCAACTCGTAAATCGAGGTAAAATAACTATGTAGCACGTGGACACAAAAACATCTCTAGTCACTTTAAAACTTGTAACGTGGTTATCATACGAATACTCTTGAGTTTATTTTTATATTTGAGTCCATGAATTGCAACGAATGTTTAAATAAACTTTTAAGTAGCAGTATGATGAAATTTATAAATGTATTACTTGATTTTGACATGTGCCAGCGCTTATTTTCCTGCAATGAAATTTAACTTAAGTCAGAAATTCTTTTCACCGCTAGTCTAACACTCGTGAGTTTATAGTTCAGGTACTTTTTAACTGTATCCTAAGATATTATACTTAAAATAAAACGCCCACACGTACGTCGATTTAAATTAAACGTTTTATGTAACATAAAGAAATATGGATAGTTGAAATTTGTTACATTATAATCTGATACAATATTCTGAAAGACTGAACATAGTTTACGTTCGAATCTATTCGTTCAAACTACTAAATTAGCGCTGATTGTAGTCGACACAAAACTGTGCAGTTCCAAGAAAAAATAAAAAGATGGCCTTAAAAAAAGAAAAATGTTTAAAAGAAACCGTGGACTACGAAAATAATTTATTATCTTTGTTAAAGCTTATTCTGGTAACATCACGACATTCATACCAACACAATAATTTATATTTCTCTATATTAGTAATTCTCTTCATTATAATTATTAAATATTTTCATTATACTTGATAACTAAACGAACTTGAGTAAAATTCAATCACAATTATACGAACAACTTGTTCTAGGATACTTATTCGAAGTTATTAAATAGGCCATCATTTATAAATACGATAGTAATGAAAATCTATAGCTTCGATGAAGTGTGATGGGACAAACTATTAAATTGGACAATACCTGATTACTGGAAAAGTCAAAAGTGAAAAAAAATTTCATTTTTTCATTTTAAACGATCAGGATCCAAACTTTATTGTATTATACATATATTTCAATGATCAGTACGAAATTTGATCACAACGATTATTTTATCGAGTGGTTGTGCCACTTCTCTTTGCCCTACTCGTGTATTGGCCAACAAAAGCTCGTACTTGAAAAAAAATGTTCCTTAAAGTTTAATAACAATACTACATGTTCCATTCTACCACGAATGACCATTTCATCCAATAGCTTATTTTCGATGAAATATCCAAGAAAGAAATAACATGAAATCCACGTCCCAGTTGAGAAAAAAAAAGCCAACTCTCCGTCAACCGTTCCATCCTCGTGTCCAGCGTAAGCGACGCAATTCCTCAATCACAATAACGTCAGCGGGCTCTTAAACAATAAAGAAACGAAATTGAATCGGCTCTCCAGAAGAGTGAAGGAGGACGATTGATTAGTGCAAGAAACAGTAGCCATGCACCGCCGACAGGCAAACAACGGCAGCGGCAACTCCCCTGTGTACGTGCAACATTATATTCTCCACTCCATCACTATGGCACGCGACGAGTATACGGCGCACCCGACAGCATCACTCTTCTTTACGTGGCTTCTTTCCTCTCATCCCACCCTTCTTATTCCCTCCCGTGTCCGCAGGGCATCGCCAGGACATAAAGGCCCAGAAACTTTCAGAAAGCCCTCCCTTTCTCAAAGCGCAAGAAATCACTTTGCTCTTGCCATTCAGCGACACCGTGTTACGTCTCCACCTCCCTCCCCCTTCGTGTACTTCGACGTCGCGAGCAAGAAATCACCAGACAACCATTCCTCCGTGAAGGAAGAAAAGATATACCCTCTGTCTCCCCCTCTCGCACATCCTTCCCTTTCATCATCGTGTACGTATACACGCGTGTGTGTACGCTCGCGAGGACTATCGAGGGGTATGGAGATTTATTTACCGATTCGAAAATTCAAAAGACAGTGAGGAGGTAGAGAGAGAGAGAGGGTCTTGCATAGGTATTGTTCGAAATTGATCGCGTCATGCCGAAGCATGAGGGATCGCGATCGCGCGCTTTCTTTCTTTCGGAGCGTCTTTCACTCTCCCCAGAGGTATATAATGTATATATGTACCTGAAAAAGAATCCACCTCTGTGTACACGTCTTTTTCTCTCTTTCTCTTTCATAGTATAAGGTGACAGTTGTACACGCGTTCTCGCGCACTTTTAGCTTTTACGATTATCGTTCGGTTAGGAGAATTTATTGGCTGTGTGGACGCGTCTGTGAGACGTAGGTATATATGTGGCGAGGGTATTCAATTTTGTTTCTTTAACTTCATTTGTTGGCTTAGCAATTGTACTTTGCTTATCTGGGTTTTTTTTTTTTTTTTTTAAATTAAATTTGGATGATTGTATGGTTTGAAAAACGAGTCGAACCTTTTTATAGTGATGTGCGTCAAACGTGCGTTATCTACATTGAAGTATGAATGTACAATGTACACATTTATCCAAATGCTCAAACAGACAAGATAACTAAAAAAAATAACAGATGTTATTTTCGTTTGGTTCTCACACCTCACGTCATGCAGTAATTAATAATGTATAAACATTTAATGAAGTAATTTAGACTTAAAATTTGTCTTGTGACTTTATAAACTCTTCTATTATGTAAGGGGTGAAAGTTTACGTATGATAGAAATGAAATTTTTTATACCTACAAAAAAAGTAGGTATGGAATTTCATACCAGCCGTTGTTCTATCTGTTTTACTCATCAATTTCCACCATAAGTAATATGTAAACACAAAAAATGACTTACTTAGTCATAACAAACCACGCGATTGTACAAAATTAAAAATTTAGAAACAAAGCAATTTGTGTAAAATTCTTGATATCTGCTAATGTCGATTAATATTTGTCTTTTCTTTGATTATTTATGAGATATGATTGTAACCACGGATTACTTTTACCAAACATTTGCCGACAAGTATCAAATACTTATGCAACCTTTTGCACATATATGAATAAATGTGTTGGTGCAATGTCAATGTTTTTTAAAACCCACATTATACGCTAGTTGCGTGAAAAATAGACTGATATACACTTTTCACTTTACTCTTCAAAATTTTAGATAATTTTCCTCATTGAGGCTTTTTTACGTTTCTAACTATTCATATATATATATACATTTCGCTTTTTAATGTATTAACTTTTTGAAAAGAGTTATTCAATTTAACGTGAATTAAATAATTATGTGATCACTATAGGCCTTTCCAAATTCTCTAGAAAATATCAACTTCTTTTATATAAGCTTGTCCAATGATTTTTGTACACATAGGTAAACAATAGTTTACTTAATTACAATACCTTCAAATTTATGAGTATACCACAAATGGTAAAAAAAAATACAAATTATAAGACGGAAGCAATAAATTAAAATTAATGACACATTGTGCAATTTAAAGTACTTTAATGTGCTATATGAAATGCAACAATAATTAATTTGGTAGAAAGTAAAATGATAATAGTTGCGTCGTGAACTAATTATATTGGGAAACAAAAATCCGTCGATTACAAGTGGAAAATGTTAATTAAAAGAGAAGCAATCCACAACAATTATATTAAAAAGAAAGAACCTATCAATTTGAAATGGAAACAAATGGCTAATAAGAGACCAAGCAATTTCGATTATTTTGAAAATCAAAGATACATCTATTTGAATTTTACCCAATGTGTAGATGGAAAGAATATCATTTTTGCAAAATAAAAGACTGTTTCGGCAAATTTCAGTGCATTTCAAGATGCGTTTGTGCATTTGGTGCTATGAGGCTTCTACATCCTGCAAAACCATAAAACTTTTGTACAATACTGGCTGTACTAAAGGATATGCATGACATTACATTTCCGAAAATACTGAAAAGTAGCCAAAAAACAGCTGGATTGTAAGTTATTATCTAGATACAAAAAATTTAATATCGTTTAATACGATACAAGTATCTTAAAATGTGATTTTATTGTTTTCTTAAGAAAATTTAGTTTTTACCAACGCAAAAAATATTCTGTTAAACCAAACTTAACTTAATAGACAGACAACACTATTAAAAAAAGTATTTAAGATATCCCAAAAAACCCACGGCAAAGATACCAATTTACGCATTTGCTACTTTAAAATAAAAATTGTTTTATACAACCATGAGTAGAATAGACTCTTGAAAATCTAAAAAACGTGATGTAACGATAAGACTAGGGAGATATTAAAAATTCGGTTCATGTATTTAAAAAGAATTATACGAAATCAGAACATTAGGTATGACTTTAACCAACAGAATATACACAGGTGAAAAAATTCAATACAATGGTAATCAATTTAATTCACATTTGCAAAAGTAAAATGAAAGCAGATGACGTCAATTAATCATTCTATTTTTACTGTCACAAAAACACGTCATTTCAGTTAGAGAAGAAAAGAATCTTTTCTAATTGATAACAGTACACTTGTTCAAACTACTCTGAGTTCGTAAAAATTTGTTTTAAATTTGACGATAAATCACATAAGGTTTGCCAGAAACTAGCATTCGACGTGTACAGTAGGGAACTTTTCAAGATGACGAACTTGTCCGTTTTTCTGTGCCTTGCTTCCTTGATTGTGGCCAATAAAGCTTGTTCAGACTCCACCGATAACTTTGTGGATGACAATAAGTTTGAAGAACAGAGACCCGTTGGTTTCCCGGGGAACCCAATACCTCAACGGCGATCAAGTAGTATTCATCAGTATAAAAGTCAACGACCAGTCCGTTTCAACTTCAACCCAACACATGGATCAAAATTGGGTCACAATAATTATTTTGAAGAGCAACGACCACTTCGTTTCAATTGGAACTCCAGACTAAAAACTAAGCCAAATCTCTATAATTATTATAAAGGCCAGCGACCCGTTAATTCTGCATTGAAGCCAAAATCAATAAACATACCAAATTTTTCATTTGATTTTAAAAAACCAAATGAAACTTCCATGATGCAGGTAGCCATGGAGCCAGTTTCCATGTTCAGCAACGCTGTAAGGCCAATGGCTTATTATAAAGAAAATTATTCCTGCAGAAAAAATGGTTGTCTTGAAGGATGCGAGTGCGTTTCAAGATGCATTTTTGCATTTGGTACGACTAGGATTGTACATAGATCAGAGGGTCACCATGCAACCTGTATGGGCTGCACCAAAGGATACGGATGCAGGGATATTTGCCAGTACACAAATAGTTCGATGGAAAAACTGACTAAATTGTGAGTAAATACTTTTATAAACTATTTTTGAGTACATTTGATTTCACTCATTTCAGACATTATTAAGTCTAACTTTTTACTGATGTTAGTATGTTACTATGACACTTGATAAAAAAATGGATTACTTTCTGGTAGCAGAAAGATATTATTTTTAAATCGTCGTATGAAAATACAAACAAATTTTAAGGTTTAAACTATTAACATTGAATGAAGGATACAAATTTTTTCAACTTGACGGCTGGTATTTTCATGCAATAAATAACATTCTTAAAAACTAGTTTATGTTTCATCTAAAAAAATGTATAAATTGTTTAAAGAATCAATTAATTTTTTTCAGGTATCAAGGTCTACCTTCGCACAAACTACATGAAAAACTGAATGGATTAGAATGTGAAGTCAAGAATTATTAATTAGCAAAAAAAATTTTTTTTTTAATTAAGAAATTACAAGAAAAAAATTATGATTATGTAAAATTTTATTGTATTACCAGTTTACCAAATACGATAAATCTATTTTTACTTTCAATAACATCTGGAAATACGTCAACATTTTGAAATTGTAATCTGCTTAATACAAATAAAAATTGTCTTTGCATAATGATACTAAGAATTGACAAAAAATTATTCGTATTTATTTGTGCCAATATACATAGAAGTGAATATGACGTGGTGCAATTAGAAAAATATTTTCTAACATTTTTTTTGTATAGAACATAAAACATTAAAGAAATTTCCTTCTAGATGGATGGACTTCGTTTCATCTTCATATTATTTTTTCCTTAAAAACTTGCACTTACGATCACGTATCATTCTCTTTTTATACTTTCATTAGTAATTAACTTAAATATTTCTTGACTATCAGAAATCGTTAATCCTAATGATACTATTATCTTCAGGCCAAGCATGATGATGTATGACGGCACGGAAAGTTGAAATGGTAGTTTTCCTACGAGTTTGAAAAAAAGTCTCCTCTACGAACCTCGTTACGTCCCTCGCCTTCGGCTCGGGCCGCAAACGTCTCGGTTCGCAAAGGAGACTTTTTGAATGAGTTCCGGAAAACTGCTTTTTCGCCCGAGGTAGTACCAGCCTCCCAAAACTACTCGAGGGCGGAAAAATAATACTTTAATTGTAGGTGCATCATCTTTTTTTTAATTAGATAGTATGTATTACAAGATTAAAAATATACTTTACTAAAGTAGAAATGAGATATTAAAACCATTAAAAGTAACGAAAAATCATTTGCAGAGCTTCAAATCATCGCTATAAATATGAAGCCGACAACCACACTTAATATAAGAATAACGACACTAGTACAATTTTTGCATTCTAATGAACTGTGACTTATTGGACAAGATGACTAAATTAACTTGCATTTTTTTTGTTATCTTAACACTGGCAGTTAGTACGTACTTGGCTAAAGGTAATTTTATTTAATTATTTTTTATTAGAAAAATGTATCCATAGTTGATCAGACAGCTCCTGTATATTTGAAACTTTCGGTCATCACAATGTTTGAATATGTTCATTTTTTATATTTATATACTCTTTTTCTAAATTATTATTTGTAAACTTAGATTAATTAATTTTATGTCGAAGAATTAATAGATCGGAAAAATGATTTTTGGTTCAAACATTGTGTTTAATCAAAATAAAACCTCTTGTTAAAACTAGATTAATCGACGAATGAAATTAAAAATAGATTTAGTATATGAACAATAGCTTCACCCAATTGAATTTATTAAATGTATTAAAATCAATCAAAACAGAAACTGCTCACTACATGATTAGAAGCACTCCTAGCTGCTGAGCAGAACAAATCATAATATTTCTTATACATATACTGTATAATATATCAGATATACGTATGACGGCAATTAAAAACATCATAACAATGCCAACCGAAGGAGAAACTGAGCTTATATGTCAGTCGCTCCTTGACTCTAACCAGTTTATAGAATTCTGTCGATGGGTTACCCCTGATGGTTATGAAGTTACCAATGAACATTCTGAATACCGTATTACTGAGACCAAAGGAACACATTGTAAGCTGATCATTCGAGGTGAGTTTTAATTCAATTTTTCACGGTTACCTGTTTTTATAATAAAACAGAAAAGACGAGAGATAAGGAAAATTGTGGGATAAATGACAGAAATTTAAAGGAGAGTCATTGCTGGCTTTAAACCCAACTGATAAAAAAAAGACTTAAAAAAAAAATTTACATGTGTATAAAATTTTCTAAACGATTGAGAACTACATAATTAACGCATTGCTTTACAATTTTATAAAAATTACAAATAAAATTCATGAGGCAACCTTTTCTTCACAATAAATTTTACTAACTTTTTTTTAAAGAGCTTCACTGGCTTAGTGGCCAGCGAGTTAGCCGCCTAGCCAGAGAAACAATTAAAAGTTCGTGAGTTCGAAGTCCCTCAAAAAATATAGAGATTGTTTTCTACAGCATAAGTACGATGAAATTAATACTCAAGAAGTTGAAACACCACTTATTCTATTTTTAAGACCAATTTTACAATAAGGTAGATGGTTTATGGAAAGAGATCCTTCCGTAAAACCTAACATCAGCTACGACGTGATATATATATATATCATATAATAATACCTGAAAGTCGTGAAGTGAGTGATCAAATAATTTTGAGGGTATTTTTCACTAGGAATTCGCAAAAGTGTTTTACATACTGAGGAAAAAGGAAGCAAAAAAAAAAAAAAAAAAAAAAAAAAAAAAAAAAAAAAAAAAAAGATAAGATGACAGAAGTAAGCATTGTACACGTAAAAATTTAGAAATAGGTGTACGTATCCAGATTAAATATGATAGAATTAAATGCGGTGCTTTCACATATTTTAAAGAATTGGCAGACGAGAAAATATATTATAACAGATAGCAACCTTATTCACAAAAACTAGCAATAATTTATAATTACTCTTGTAATCAACAACATAATAAATCCATGATAACAAAGTAAATCTGTTTTTTTACAGATCATGACCCGAATGATATTGGTGAGTGGACATGTTATGCGCGCTTCAACGGATCATCTACAGAAGAAAGCAACCGAATAAGAATACAATGGTAACTAGCCCGAATAAGTAAACTGACATACTAAACAATTAATTGATGACGAAAAAAATACTCTGTACTACGATCGTTCAATTATTCCTACATCTTCGAAGCGATGTTTCCATGTTTTTGTTTGTTTTTCTCTAATTTGTAAGTACGAACCTGCAGAGATACGTAAGAGCTTTTCAAAATTAGAAGCAAAACAATATTAACATAACAAATATAAAACTTTTTGTTCTCCATCATCATTGTTTTAACAGTTAATCATTACAGTAAAATAAGAGATATACAGTTTACATTTGGCATTCGAGCTTTAAGGTCTCAGCAAATGAAATTCACCGAGAAAAGAATAGTTTTGTGTTTTATTTATATTTTCGCCAGACATTGTGTACAAATGTTTTTGTTGTAAATAAACAAGTCTATAATATGTGTTAAACTAAGATTTACTTTAGTTTACCAAATGTATCAGCATTAGTCACAAATGGTTTATTATAGGGAATGTAATGCTGTATAATGATATATCTGTAATGTTGGAAAACAAAAATACAACAGTCAATGAATTCTAACGTGTCTAATCAATATCCTGTCTTATTTTCCAATACATAAAGTATACATAAAAAAGATGGTAATAACAACTACATATAAAATTATTACTCCCACTCAAAGCGTTGAAATTATATCGCCATCTTAGAAAATAAGCTGTCTTTGCTATAAATATCATGGATGTCGTTCTACTCGATAAATCGCATGTTCAACATACTGTCATAAGCGTAATAGAAAAAAAAGAAAACACAACGTGCCTCTTTTTCGAGTTACGTCTTTTCAAGTAGATTCGAATCATCAGTCGAATAGTCAAGTCGAGCCAACGAGGATTTTAAGGTAAATAATCAATTGGAATATTATTCTGAAATACACGACTTTTTTGTTACAACTTTTTACGTAAAGACTACAATTTGCAAGATTTATATTTGAGCTCATACTAGTATAGCATGTAAGCATGTCCAAGGTTGTTTAAAACTCTTTTTTTTTCACTGGGCCATACAAGTACATAATAGCCTATAAAAGATGGTTTTAACTGATATCTTTATCGAAAATATATTAATTTTTAGTTGATCGAATAAAACTATTTGAAAATTTAAAGATAAATGAGGATAAATAGATATCTATCGATAGTATAGTGCTTGCACTTTAATAAAAATGGTCAAGGAATAAGAAATAAAAATTTTTAAAATAGTCGAAAATCAGAATTTCGGCAAGTTAAGTTTTTTCAACTTTCTTTCTGCTTCTTAATCAGTTTAGTATTTCAAAAACTCTCACAAATACTAACAACAACTTATTTATACATTCTAAAGTACATTGTTTCAGTCAAGTGCGTAATTTCCTTAGTGTTACAGAGTACTTTTACTACAATTTATTTATATTAATGTTATGAGTGAACGTTATAAAAAAAAATCACATTCAGTATAGTTGTGTACAACACTTGTACAACTATTACTGAAAATTACTAGTATTATATATGAATAAATTGTATTACAACTTTCAAGGTTTTTACTGTTATGGTTTGAATATTATTTTATTTTTCAATTCCTTTCTTCAGCACCTTTTGTATCGATCTTTTTAATAAATGTTTTCGTCCTAACACTTAAAAAATGAGTTTTTTTTTTTAACAGTCGAAAAACAGTTATATAACAACTAAGTTTCTTACATGTCATTTGCAGACAAAATAATTAAAACTTATAGATCGACGGGTGGTCGAGATGTTCTTAAAAAACATTTTTTTTTGTGCTTGCCATTGCGATCTGTATTATTGTCTTAAACATAGTAAATAATTAAAATCGTTTTGTAGTATGTAATTTTTTTATTTCATATTTAGTGCCAAATTCCTAATATACTTACGATCTGTGTGGATATTATATTGAACTATAAAAATAATCACAAAATGAAATTTAGGGCACTAGAGAGTAAACTGGAAAAAACAGTAACGCAAATCATGTGATTTCCTGAGTAGACAATTGTGCAGGAACAGAGAGACTGCGAGACTGGTTGCATCAGTTGCATGTAGTGCAGGTTTTTCCTACACAGGCAGACGGGGACTCCCCGCCAGAGAAAGGCAGAGAGTGAATAAGCACATAAATGAGGGAAGCAGGGAAGGGAGACAGTCGAGTTTATATGTTGCGTAGTGTGCGGATATATCTATAATGCACACATTGCAGACGCTGTAGAAGCAATATAATTTATGTTTTCTACACATTATATACTATATGCATAAATATTATTCTACTATGTATTAATATCGATGAAGTGAGTTAAGTATCGAAGACAAAATATGATAGGAATCACCGTAGAAATTTATTAAAATAATATTGACCTAAAAAAATAGTAAATAATGAATATTAACTAACAATTATTTTGTTTAACGAAAGTTTATTTTACTGTTGCACACATCTGTTTATGACATCGATACTACATTATTAAATGAGGAAAACTTGAATGACGAAATGCAAAAGTTCATGACGTCATGAACTGAGCTGACTGTTACCCAGCCGGGAATCACAGAGTCGTAATATTCGTAAGTGTCTCTGAAATTTCCATGTAACTGATATTTTTTCGCGGGTATTCACACAAATTCAAAAATAATGTACATACAATCATTACTATTAAAGTGGTTCTTTCATGACTCTCGAGTCAAAGGTGTGACTGTCAAGTTGATATTTATTAATGCTGCTTATATTTTAAATGATTGTTTGTTAATATTGTTTATTGAGGCAAATTAAGTACTGATTCAAAATTTTAAATCGTAATATACGAGATAAAAGTTCGTAGGAATGAGTATCTATAATTCGCGTTTAACCTCAAACTACCAGCAGTGAATGCTTGCTTATGCTTTCAACAAACGAAACGAAAATTATGCCTGTGTTTCTTTTAATATTTTCTGATTAAGTCTGTGAATATTCTAGATAGCAATATGTTTGGAATCGCGCAAGCTTTATTGTGTTAGTTTTTTTACTTAATCACGCGTTCAGTAAACAAATAATTTTGCTACAACTTTTAGTAAAAAAATGCTTAGTTGCCATAACAGCACATGTTTAGAATTTAATTTAATTTTCATTTATCATTTTCTTGCGTTTATATTCATCAGCCTACTCTGAAATTTTGAGGGGTAGTGTATTATAACTCAATAAAGATTCCTCAAGATTTCATGCCATTCTGTTCATAATCATTTCATAAAAAAACCACCTTAACAAGTCACTCAAGTAAATATCTACAACGAAACTTTGTATACCTTTTCAAGTCACTAGCGTTACTATTTGCAACGTCAGGCTAATAACTGCATAGGCTTGTGGAATACGATGATAGATGTTATGCAACAGCTATACATACATCTGAAACAACTGTTAATATAGTCTCTATGTTTCTACTCTAACATAGTTAAAAATAGATCAAATAAGATGTGTAACAGATGTAACAACAAGATAAAGTAAGATTTCCTTCCTTTACATAAATAGAAAAATACTTATATTATTTTTAATTTTTCCTTTTTTTGTATTGTGTAAAAAATGTATAATGTCACAATATTTTTTCAAATTACACATTTTCTACATGAGAAAAATATTTTTAATAAAATGTTTAATAATATACCATTCTTAAGCTTGATGATTCAATAGAACTAAATATATTCCAGGTAGGCATAATTGTATGTAATGTGTGTGATAAAATTAATAAAAAAGGCACCGAAAATCATACTTTCCAGTATGACTCGTCATGTCTTTACAAAAGATATGCAGATAAACTTTGTAAAATAAATCAAAAAAATCATAAAAGAAACTGTACAGGTATTGTTATACTACAAGAAAAGTACATAAAAGTGTGTCACGAGGAATCCCAGCGATACAAGAACGCACAGATTTTCCTTCTGGCTCTGATATAAATACAGCTCACCCAACTGAGAGAGCCAGTTCACATTCGCAGTCGAGCAACACGTCAACATGAAGTACCTACTCTCCACGCTGATCCTCGGCTTTTTAATGAGTACAACTTTAGCAGAGTCTGGAAAAATAACTTGTGCGAACGTAAGGTGTGCTGGAAGGTGTATTGACGAACCTACAGGGCCCCGATGTGTACCTGTGGATTGCTCAGTATTGTCCTGTGCACCGGGTTACTCGTGTAAGAACGGAAGGTGCCAAAAATCTCCTGTCACTTGTGCTACTGCCAATTGTCCGAATGACTGTATTGACGAGCCTTCAGGTGCTAGATGTGTACCAAAAAACCCATGTGCAACCATAGACTGTCTGCCTGGATGGCGATGCGATAATAGTATCGGAAAATGCGTGAAGGTGACACCTTTGACTTGCGCAAATGCCAACTGTCCTGGAAACTGCATTGACGAGCCTTCGGGTCCCAGATGCGTACCAAAAAACCCATGTGCAACCATAGACTGTCTGCCTGGATGGCGATGCGATAATAGTATCGGAAAATGCGTGAAGGTGACACCTTTGACTTGCGCAAATGCCAACTGTCCTGGAAACTGCATTGACGAGCCTTCGGGTCCCAGATGCATACCAAAAAACCCATGTGCAACCATAGACTGTCTGCCTGGATGGCGATGCGATAATAGTATCGGAAAATGCGTGAAGGTGACACCTTTGACTTGCGCAAATGCCAACTGTCCTGGAAACTGCATTGACGAACCTTCGGGTCCCAGATGCGTACCAAAAAACCCATGTGCAACCATAGACTGTCTGCCTGGATGGCGATGCGATAATAGTATCGGAAAATGCGTGAAGGTGACACCTTTGACTTGCGCAAATGCCAACTGTCCTGGAAACTGCATTGACGAGCCTTCGGGTCCCAGATGCGTACCAAAAAACCCATGTGCAACCATAGACTGTCTGCCTGGATGGCGATGCGATAATAGTATCGGAAAATGCGTGAAGGTGACACCTTTGACTTGCGCAAATGCCAACTGTCCTGGAAACTGCATTGACGAGCCTTCGGGTCCCAGATGCATACCAAAAAACCCATGTGCAACCATAGACTGTCTGCCTGGATGGCGATGCGATAATAGTATCGGAAAGTGCGTGAAAGTGACAAATTAACGAGCATTGAGTTGATATGTGTAGGTACTTAATGCTTTGCAAAGCATTTGATATGACAATATTTTTGTTGTCTTTATTTGATCTATAAATAATAATTCTTACAGGCTATCATAGAGCTACGTGGAATATCTGCAGCTTATAATAAAATACTGGGAGCACGAGCATCAAAGTTTAATCAAATTACATTCTCTATAAAAAAAAATTTTTGTAATTAGTTTATAATTTTGTACCTTTAAAATTGATGTACTTCAGTCCTTGTATTGGACACGACTGTTTATTAACACATAACTAATTATACCATAGCTGCGAGTTGAAGTGAGACTTATTCAGCAACGTAATTTTTATTCTACTAGAACCACCATGTACTATGTTCACAAATTTTGATCTTAAACTGCTCTAAGTAAAGAATGTTTGACTTTACTGATTGTATGATTTCTTGGCAATTACTTATTTAATGCTTAAGAATAAAAATAACTACTCAAAATAAAAAAAACCATGTATTGCCTGAATTACTATTCCTAAAACCTCGTATTTACCTTTGATGAATTACATTAAAATCAATTGCTATTACAATATATTTGCCTATTTGCGATACACGTTATCTTATATCCTCATACCTAAGAAAACGCGCCGACTTTTTTATTTAATTCGAAGCTGAAAAAGAACTTACAGATATGTATACCAACCAAAACCTAGGGGATGGAAATAAATATTTAACTGAATCTGGGTTCAGAACTATTTAAAAGACAGTTATACTTCTATACTTTAAAAATTGAAACTATTTAAATTAAGCTACAACTCGATTTCATACATACATATTATGTATACTATGTTTATTCTTTTTAAAATTTTTCATGGTATGAAATTGAAGGCAAAGTAACACATGATCAGAAGTATTGTAACGATTGGCTAAACAATATTTAGTTAATATTTAATAAGAAATATCTAATAAAAAAAAATTAAAATTGATAAGCCATCAAGTTATTTATTCAGCTGACAAGAACATTAATTTGTCATACCATTCCGTAGCTCTATTCATGGCATAGCAACAGCATTGCTAAGTAAAGAAAACTTGAACGATGACATTCAAATGAGGCTTTAAGAGATCGTTAGCTGAACTAACTATTAACAAGCTGGGAGTCACAGAGTTGTAAATTTTATAAAAAGTATTTCATATACTCCTCTACAACGGGTACGCTCCGAAGATTTCACGCGAAACTTACCATATTTTTTCTAATCCTAGCTGTCACGATTTATAACGTTAAGCTCCCGACCGCAGCTCAGAGCAGCATAAATAAATACTGTTTCTACTTGAACAAGTTCTTAATTATAAGAAAAATCGCTAACTTTTTTGAAGCAGTTGAAAAGAAATGAAAAAAATATGTTTCACGGTTCAACGACTCTTGTATATTTAATTTATGATTAATAAAAGCTGACGAATATGAATCACACGTGTCGTAAATGAATCATTGTGATGCTAAATATGTGATGCAGGGAAACTTTACGAATGATATCAAAAGCACATAACTAATATGAGGAAAAAAGCCGATTCAACGTCACGAGAAGTATCAACAACGTAAACAAGTGTGCACTGGTTCTCCTTCGAGTCGCGATATAAATACAGCTCACTCAACCGAGAGACTCAGTTCTCTTACGAGCTTTGACGCGAAAATGAAGTACGTACTCTCCGCGCTGATCTTCGGCCTTTTAGTGAGTATCGGTTCAGCACAATCCGGAAGAGCGACCTGTGCGTCATTGATGTGTGTGTGGAGATGTTACGTCGATCCTGTGACTGGTCCCAGGTGTTTACCCAGGGATCCCTGTGCGACAGTTAAATGTTCGCGGGGATGGGCGTGCGAGACTAATTCAGGAAGTTGCGTGAAGGTGTCGTCATCTAGGACCTGTGCTACCTTAAAGTGTCCTGAAAACTGTATTCAGGAGCCTTCAGGTGCCATTTGTGTGTCGTATAATCCTTGCGCAAATATAATCTGCTTAGTAGGTCAGAGGTGCGACAACAATGTTGCACGATGCGTCAAAGGATAATTTTATCGAGTATCCGGTAGAACCATGTGTACATTGCAAAGATGAGAAAGTTTTTTTTTTTTATTCTTTAATATCTCATGCATGATCCATAAATGACAATTTTTCTAAGCTATTACTAGAATTAATTAGATCTATGCTACGTACAGTCAGGAGCACAATTTAGGGACACAATTACGTAGAGCCAAGTCTTAACGAGAAATAAATTCTGTAAGTAATTGTCTAATAAATGTATTAATTTCAATTACGTAAAATATTAATGTTTTTTGTCATCCCATGTTGTGTAATGTTGGAAAATAAAATTACTACTACTAAAAATAAAAACACCATTCTATATTCTCTCCTCCAACTCTTCCTTGGAGTTACTCACAATGGCCATAAATCAAAATTAAGTGCTGATCCATACACACCCTACTCTTGTTTGTATACTTTTTGTCCAGTGTACACACCACACGAAAAGACGCCGATACAAACTCCATCCCGTATCATCGTACGCCCAAAATACGGATACCATAACCAAAATTTAGGGGATGCAAATAAATACACGATTCTCTCACGGCTCAGTGCTATCAAAGTGACAATAAGCCTCGTCCCCGTTATAAATCTCGGGGCCATTGTACTACACTCGGCGTGTCTTATCCTTGATACACCGTCGTTCTCGCGTGCAAGGGAAAAAAAAAAAAAAAAAAAAAAAAAAGAAAGAACAGCGCGCCTTTTTTCCAAAAGCGCGCCTTTTCAAGCCGATTCCAACCGAATCATCGGCCCGCGAGTCGAACAAGAGGTTTCTTTGATGCCTCGCTTTCTCTCCTCGAAAAACACATTCTTCACCGTAAAAAAGTATCAAGATTTAGAAGACCAGGCAGTTCTTTTTTTTACCAGTTCCTCTTCTTGGGGGACGTTTTTTTTTTCCTTTCACAGTATGCCGGTGACGATCGTACACACAGACACGGCAAGAGGGCGATAATTAATGAAGCCACCAAAAACCGAGTGCAAATAATCGTCAACGCGCGATGCCCGTGAAATTTCAGCACCCCCTGTCTGGTTGCACCAACAGAGAAAAGAGCCAGTCTTGCGGGAGAATTTAACCAAGCAAACGAAGAAACAACCCGCGAAAGATTCCCGACCCCAACGCGACCCACCGAACTGTACGTATATATATGTATGGTAAGGGTCGAGAGACCGCGTCTATTTACCCGATCAAAAGAAGCGCTCCGGACCGCCTCCGTGGACGCTCGTGTATATATACATACATATATGTATAACCAACCACCCCGAGAAGAATCATTTATCTCCGAGTTAGTCACGCGACGACGCGGAAATCGTCAAGCGTCGCCAGCTCCCCCTCCTCCCTTCGAAAACTTATTGGTTCAACAGCGGCGCGCTCCTCTTTCCTAGAAGCGTATACTTACATCTCTCCCTTTTCGATTCCGCACTGGAACTGTCGCACCTCTCTCTCTCTCTCCCATGATTGCGCACAAAGTTCGGATGGGGGGGGGCTCTATTATTGAGCATGGAAAATCGATCTGTGCGGCGCGTGCGTGAAAACTTGTGACTCTCTTTTCTCTCTGCGCTCATCGTTCCGTCTATTGATGCGTGTACGCATGCAGGTATGAAGTGTCACGCTTGACGGGACGCACTTGAAACGCGTCGCGTCTTTTACGAGAACAACGTGGATGTAGATTTTTCGTCGGAAAAGCATCCATCATTTTTCATAAACTGTCGGCACGGAATGGTTTTCTTCCTTCCTCGAGACATTCAGTTTTGAGAGTGTATTGTTTGTCAAATGAAATAAAAAAAATCTCGCACCATCCACCCCTGCAGATACATATATATATATATATATATATATATATATATATATATATATATATATATATATATATACGGAGTGAGTGTTATAAGATTCACAAAAGTCGAGCGAGGAAGAGGGTAGTGAAATAAAGTAGGTATTCGGAAGGTCGAAAAATCGAAGGGAAGCCACAAGTTCTTCCTTCGTGATCTCCCTTGATACACAGGTACTCTCTTGATGGTTGTATTGTAAAACGGAGCATCGTAAAAGCCTCCCTCGTATATATACATACACATGATACGCGAGCGAAAAAAAGAAGAAGCAGGGGAGGGGACATGTAGGAGAGGCGCCGCCGCTCGTAATTGAAAAATTTCAATTTCTGAGTAGGCAACAACAGGTAATAACAGCCACCCGACAGCCCACATGCATGTAAAACCGCTCGCTACGCCGCGTGTGTGCTAATGCAACAGCCCATAGAGTATGCCGCACGTGTGGAAGAGATAAAGGCGCGTGCATGCAGGGATGATGAGCTAAGGAAATGGAGAAGGAAGAAGAAGAGAGGTAGGTTAAGGAAAAAACAAAAAGGAGGAGAGAGAGAGAGAGAGAGAGTGCAGTAGCCAACACCTTTCCGAATACCAGGTGCACCAGCGTCGTTCTCGTGTGATGTGGATGTGCACCTATGCATAATACGCGGCTCCCTCGTACACGTATATATATATATATATATATATATATATATATATATATATACGCAAGGAGGGCCACCTCCTCATTTTCGTTTTGGCTGGCCCTCGCATGGTCCTGAGACAAAGGCAATAAAAGAAGGGCTACGCGTGAATCTTCGCATAATATACCTGCGCGTATTAGGCGGGCGCGTGTGTACGGCACCGCTTGATTCGATCCACCGGGGCCGCACGATGCTCGCGAGGGTGTGAGGCTTAGAAAGAAAGTCGACGGGTGTTGAGAGACCCTACACACCACATATATGTATACCTACCTTCGTTCGGTGTGCGAATTGCTTTTGCCTACCCTCTTTTCTTTTTTTTTTTTTTTTTTTCTTTTTCTTCCTTTTCTCTCTTGATCTCGGGGGGCGAACGTATAGGTGCTCGCGATGGCGTTGACGAGAGCGAAATAGCGGTACAGCCGAGAGGGCGTTGATTTGCATCTATTTTTCTTTTGTTTTCGTCCCGCAGCCATTGGCTTATTATACCATTCGAAGGAGTTTTATGAGATCTGACCGGGGATAGGGGTATATCACGCGCACGCACGAGGGTACGGGCGGCCAGGTGCGGGGTACATATTGTACGTGATGCAACTTCTCTCTGGTTGATGGTACTGTTCCAACGAGCCATGTGATACGTGAGTGTAGTTTTGGGCTATTGTTACTTTTTGACGGATGAAAATATCGGATGATCAGTTCTTACCAACATTAAAACTAAACATTATTTATCAAACACTTAACTTTAACCTCGTTGATGAACTTTTTCGCGAGTCTCGTTTCGGGTAAGGGTTTTTTCGATAAGCCATAAAGGCACGTACCAATATACGACTCGATAGAAAAGCCAATCAATTGGTGTTTGCCATTGTTTTACGTCATAGGTACCATTATATAAAATGGCACTCTGTATACACAATACCCTCATGCTTCTTCACGAGTATAATGCACAGTGTTTATTTGTGTCTCGGTCAACCTCACTGAGAAACTTGTTCAAATAAATACCAAGGGACCATTTCTGTATATACTAAATATGACGAAGCACCGACCAGTAGAAATCGAAGTAAAAAAGAACACCCCCGAAATTCTCGTTTTATCAAGGTCCCGCGCGTATCTGTATCTAAAATCGCGAGGCACCCGTACGCACGTATCTCCCGAGAGAGAGCCCCAAATCACCGGCCCATTGAAGCCAATCTAATGGCCATTCCTTCGCGCATAGAAGGAGAGGGCAGCTAGCTCTATAAATTATCGCTCGGGTACGCATATTTATACACACACACGCACAGAAACGGCATCTATTATACTCCCGGCATCTACGGGGCCACTTTGAGCTCGAGATATTAGAAAAGGGAATTCGCGATAAGGAAAGTTGTACATTCATACGCACGGACTCCCCGCTAAAACGATGCGAAGGCACCAACGGGGCCAATAAAAGGGAGGATAGGGGGGATTGGAAAAAAAAAAAAAAAAAAAAAAAAAAAAAAAAAAAAAAAAATGATGAAAACCCTAAAACGCACAGCAGAGCGACATAGGGTGGCTCGAAAGGATAAGGGGGAAGAGGGCGATAGATAGAGCGAGATACGACGGGGCAGGAGATCCAAAGGCATCAAGAGCTACGTATGTATATAGGCAACGGCGGCGGTCAGTTCGGAAGGTATAGAAGGAAAGAGAGAGAGAGAGAGAGAGGAAAGCCAGACAGGTGCATCCCACCGCCAATTATATTTCGGGCAAAAGAGGGGAAGAGAGGGGGCGCGTAAAAACAGAGGGAAAAGAGCCGCGCGTGCGCTCGCTCGCGCCACCGCGCCCTGGACACGCGCCCCGAGATGCTTGTAAGGTATACATACAGATGTATACAGAGGCACTCAGAAGAGCGAGAGAGATGACGAGGTGGGTCGTACATGGGTGTATATACCTATACCGTTCGAGGCAGCGTAATAGGGCAGGTGAAGTGATTGGAAGGAGGGCAAGAGGACGAAAGAAAGGAAAAAAAGTGCGGCGGTGATGCAGCGAAATTGGAGTTTTAGGCAGCAAAGAGAGAGAGAAAGGGGCTACTTACTCGTTTTATATTCCCTCTCTATTTTTCCCTCCGCTAAGCTGCAATGCGATCGAGGAGTTGTACAGCCCAGTGGACGCGAGATTAAACGGTAGAGAGTACAAGGGAAGATCGCAAAATTGGCGGCAGTGACGTGTTCCGTGTATGTACTTTCCTTGGCCAGTGGCGTGCTTCCCGTCATTTATTTCCATGCACAGGTATAACTTAACGACTCCACACACGGGGTCATCGGTCCCTCCTTCTCTCTGCAAAACAAATACCTTAAATGTACCCTAATGACAGATCCAAGACGCACATTATACCTGCACCCTTTTCCCGAGACTGTACAACTATATATTATACATATACACGCGGATAAGCTCGCGTGTGGTTCCACTAGCACCTCGAATCTCCATACATTATCTAATAACGCTGCCTGCCAAACAAATTCAATACCCCTCTCCTCTCTCTCATCTGCCTTTCGCGCACAATAGGACAAATCGAATGTGGACGTTAAAGCTGTCACGCGTTGAGAGATCGGCATACGTCCCAAGACCCGAACAAAAGCTGTACGGCCTTGCAGGCTTGTCCGTCATCGTCGCGAAAATTACGTAAGGAGAGGTGAGCACGAGGAGCCGGTTCCTCCTCTCCCTTTCGGGAAAAGGACGCGCGGCACGCGCTAAATGTACACGCATATAATATATACATGTGCGTCGATGCAAGGTGCGCGATATCGGTAAAACCGCGAGATGCGTGTGTTTGTACGTGTGCGTGTACAATATTTACGAGAAAGAGTGGCACGGGAGGGAGGGAGGGGGGGGCGAGGAAAAGGTGCGCGTGGCGTGGCAGGAGAGAAGAGCCGGGCGCAGGTGCGCGCGTGTACTCTCTTGGCGGGCACGCGCCTTTTGCCCCCGTCTCTGTACGCGCGAGCAAGAGCTCATTAACGATTCATCCCTCTCTTTTAATACATGTATACTCTCTCTGTCTCTCTCTCTTTGCGTCCCGCTTGATACGTTTTTTTTTTTTCCCCCATCGGCCTTCTCCTCTCAATTTGTAATGGTGGCACGCGCGATATCGGTAAGAGAGAAGCTCCACCGCCATGCTGTTTTTTTTTTTTTTTAAAGATGCTATACCAAATCGAAACATCGAGGGTGTTGGTGGATGCAGGGTCTTATGGGGTGATTTTTCGGGTTATTGGCTCGATTTTCGATCGGCGCGAACAATGTACGTATACCTACCTGCGAAACTGAGAATCAGATGGTAATTGTGAGGAAAGGGATCAAGCGAGCGAGCGCATCATCGATGATGGGGTCGATTGTTTCCCTCCACGTTTTTTTTAGTCTCATCCGTAATGTTGGAACATCTTATATGGATATGATTACGATGTCAAGGGTGTATTGTAGTCTGGTTCTCGTATACGTTTCAGGGAACGAAGACGATAAATTTCGTTGTGTCGTACAGCTATTGTACCGGTATCAACGATTGCGTGAGATACACCGAAATTTCTATTTCAACTGGTGGACTGTAGAAAAAGGGTAGGCAAGTATATAATATATGTACGTTTGTAACTCGATACAAACCCAAAGTTAACGATTCACCAGAGCCAATAACCGATCAATCGATCGGTGGCAGGTATCGGTATACCTACAAATCGACGAGTCGAAACGAAACGCGCGTCGTTTGTATTATGGCACACGAGCCCGCGTACGCGGTCATTTTCGAGAAAACATACATCCATCGAGTGTAAGTACACCCCTTATGCGTGTACATATATACGTATTTTATATTTATACGTATATATGGAGTGTGGACACGTAAGCGCGGCACGCGCCGTCGCTCTCAACCGTAAAACTCGTCCAACCGTGCAATACCAAGTTCACAGTATAGGTACGTACGTACTTGCAAGTACATCGACGGTGGCAAGGGGGAAGAAGAGTGTGTCTTATATAGTATTGAAAAGAAATAAAAAAAAAGGCCAACAAGTCGAAGAGGAAAGTGACGGGTTGAAGAGGGGAGGGGGGAAGGTGCGTCGGCACGCGCGTGTTCGCGAGAGAGAGAAACGCGGTAACTCATTAGGGGGAGCTATCGGTCCAGCCGATCTCTCTCGCGTGTATATAGACTCGCGACACACAAAACCGGACAGGTGCCCGATGATGTCCCGGCGCACACACCGCAAAACTTTCGGCCTTCCCTTTCTCCTCCTCCCCCCCCTTGCCCGTGATGCTCCGTATACGTTTAATCTCCCTGCCACGCGAGGGAAGGACTTTTATATACACTTCTTCATCCATATCCCCGTCCGTGGTATACGTATAGGCGTGCGTTTGTTTTTTCATCCATTTCTTTTTTGGAAGGATGTATATAGGAAAAAAGAGACATTTGAGAGAGCCCGAGTGGTGTGTGTGTGTGTGTGTACATTGTAAATCGGCGAGGGAGAAATGGCCTGTAATTATACCGCCGTCAGGGTGGGACTAGACATGGCTTTCTAGGAATGCCTCCCTCTCCCCTATTTCTCCTTTTCTTTTTTTCATCCTTCCTTCATTTCTAATGGCGATGGTGCGTCGGACTCTCGACTTGATTATGTATGAGCCGGACCCGATACGGAGAGACGAATGTCCATCCATTTTTTTTCCTTTTTTTTCCTTTTTTTTTTTTTTTTTTTTTTGGTAGCTTCTTCTTCTGTTTGACATTAGGCGCGAGCGAGTGTGTACCCAAGACGTGATAAAAGTGCCAGGAGGCGTTTGATCCTTCCGGCGAGAAGCGCTGGACGCCCAACGGATCCAGTATCGACTAATGAATTGGCCAAACGCAGGCATACGTTGAAGAAGGGGCGAAAGAAGCAGCTGCGGGATCGCGAGAGTATATAAGTAATATTGCCAAAGCGATCGCGCAATTGCCCTGGAAAATACATGTGTTATTACCGTGACAACGCGTAACTGACCTTACCGCGAGCTTGCAAGTATTTTTATATCATCGTGTGTATGATTGTGGCGCAATTAGTACCTATGTGTGTGTGTTGCATACGTGTAAAGGGACAGATGCGGTGTCTTCGCCGTCGTAATTTGTCACGTACGGGGATCGCAATTACTGCTTTCACTGCGCGCAACGTTGAAATTTTAATTCCACGACCACGGGGCAGTGGTGCACTGTTTGGCAGCTCGATGCTCGTGATGTTTACCTGTGGTGGTGGTTTTTTTTTGTTTTTCCTTCGACTTACGCAATCCTGGAGTTTTGGCGCGAATTTCATGCTCGACCCCAGTGCGTGTCTTTAAAGTTGTACCGTCTATAATGTCTACAGAGTACAATAAGGGGGAAAAGGTAGGGGGGAGGGGGTGCAAAAAGTACAACGGATCCGCGAATTCCGTTATAACAATGCAGAATCGTTTAACTTTTTGCCTGTACCTTGGCAAGAGAGTCTCGCTTTTGAGGTACGAAGGATGCTCCACATGCGTGTATAATTGAGTCGACATGCGCTTGTGTATATATACGCACGTTTACGGAGACGACGGAGTGAAAGTGACGCTGTTGCAGTTGTATGAGCAGCAGTACGGTACTTCCGAGGCGCCTGCACGGAGGCAACTCCAATGGGCAAACTCGTCTATTGGGTAGTGGAGGTGTTTCATGGTAGTTTTATTTATTTTTATTTTTTTAAATTTTATAACGCGTGAGTTATGGTGATGAATAATATGCGACTCAGACAAAATGTAAACATTACGTATATAACACATTGTGTTTGTTGTACACTAAGCAAACAAACAAAAAATTACTGTTCAATAGTGGTGTCAATTGGTCTTTTTTTTTACTGTACATAAATTAATGGCTTAAAATACTGAAAACTAGGTTGCAAATGTGAAAAGTCCGTAAAAACTGCAACACTTGTAACTTTTTCTTACCTGAGTACACACAAATGCGTGTAAACGATTTTGTATTATTCCGAACAACGGATGGATCAACCTCGCATATTGTAATATATGCGTGGGAGTAGCAAATAAGAAATGTGAGGGTAAAAATTTCAAATGCAATGACGAATACGAAAGAATTACGAGTACTACGTAAGTTGTTACTATAGCTACGTATCTGACTACACGAGAGTATGAGTATCGGCGTACAGCTAATCCTAGAGCTTATACACGCACAGTAAATCACCATATTGTATCAGTGCCGCGAGTTACTTATATTTGAAATTTAAGCTCTAGATTTTGTGGTCCTTTGCTTTTACGTACGATATAACATACATAACGAGCATTAATCTTTATTTTTAGATAAAAAAAAAAAAATAATAAAAAATAAAAAACAAAAACTTACACCAACAGCCACTGTTTGAAATTTCAATTTAAAATTCAATAAGCCAGCCCGAAAAAAAAAAAGAAAACAACACTGTGAGTAAAAGTGACTCATCAACAACAAAGCACGCCTCATCAAAATGTAATTTACGCCGCACATGTATACGACGCTGCAATAACAATAACCCAATAAAAGCTCTCGTCAACGCACAAAGCACACACAGACGTTTACCATCCGAAATGGAAAAAAAAAGATCCATTGCTCGAGTGCCAATCTCATTCAAAGAAATCAAACGTCTCAATGGCCGTGTACACGCACCGCACCTCCCGAGAAATTTCGTGGCCCCCTTGATCGCATATCTCCGGTAGCTGGAGCCACAGCATCCCAAAAGAAGAAGACACGGCTACAGGTGTATGTATATGGGTGCGCACATGCACTTGATATCCAGCCTTTCTCCTGGACCTCCACCTCCACCCCCCCCTTTTTTTTTTTTTGCTCGGAAGACAACGAAAATAAAACTCGCATCGACGAACGAAGGAGAGAACGAGAGAGAGAAAAGATCATTCGGCACGCGCCGTCCGGCACACGCAGTGCACCCTCGGTTTTTGCGATGCTGTTGTACAAGCCAACTGTACATATACACTGGAGAGCAACCTGATGCGTTGCGTGCGTTGCATTTATGCGGCATCTGGGGGCAGGCTCCGAGGTGTGGGCAGGCGTATATATACACCCAGTGGCCTCTTGGCACACGGACCTACTTACAACGAGCCAAAAGCCGAGTTGAAACAAAACGAAAAAAAAAAATCCACCGGAGCCACTACCTATTGACGATCGGCTTTTGTTTTTTGCCCCATCCCCCCTTTCGAGAGAGAGAGTTGCGGCGGGGAGAGGGCTTATTTATTTTCCCCCGTCGAGGCCTGCCCTACTCCCACCTCCTCGGCCCCGATATCCAATTGATATACTCGAATGATGCCTAGCGGTGCTTTTTTCGGAACCGACCGAGCGGCTTTTTATTGGGTTTGGCGGGAGAGAAAGATGATTGTCGGTGCACTGTGTATGTATACCGATATCCTGCGATTCGTTCCGTTGTTGCGCGATGATCGATGGAGCCCCGCTCGCTCTCTCTCTCTTTTGGCAGTAAGTGGACTGTTTTCAATTTTGTTGTATACGGTGCACTACCACCGCCTGCTATTGTATCGCTGCCTTTTTCTTTCTTCCCCCTCGTGCGGGGGTTTTGGCACTGCCGAAAGAGCTTCTCAGGCGAGTCTTCCTTCCATCGACGATCGGATAAATGGCCTGTGGGAAGTGGTGGATTTGGGCGTAGGTCCTCCAGATTTTGGGTATTCATCGCACTATTTAGTTGGTAATATCAATGCTTTCGATGAAAAATACACTTTGTTGTTTTATCAATATAATTATATATCCCAACCATGAGCAGAAAATAATGTGGATATGCGTAAAACTAAATTTCCAAGGACCCAAGGGTTGTTTTCTTTCCCCTACTCTTATTGCAAAGCACCGTAGAGATCGCCTCCCAAGTATACTATCAAAATAATCCATTCCTCAGCAATTTGACACTCTGCTCGTTAATACTAGAGAAACGCGTGGGCATTATTTGCATTTGGGAGCGTATCCTGTTAGGCTCATCCCTCCTCGTATGTAAACTACAAGGAAACGCTTAAGCAAACCACACAAATCATTAGCTCCCTAATAGTCGTTTTCGGTCTTATGTACTATTTACTCGAGTGGTCTCACCTTCCCGATCGCCCATCGTTGGGGGGGGGGGAAGAAAAAAATCATCACGCGAAAACAAGACGAAGAACAAAAAAAAAAAAAACAACAAAGGCCCAACCTCGTGAAAAGTATAAATATATCTCACAGCGTCCGGCCAACAAATCACCGGCGCGCACACGCGCTCCCGAGGAGGAAAGGGAGGAGGAAAAAAAAAAAGCCCCGCGTCCATCCCCCATAGCAATTACGCTACTGCACGACTTCTCCGGATGTGCGCACGCCCTACACTCGACAGGAAAAAAAAAAAAAAAAAAAAAAAAAAAAAGAGTCCTCTCGGGAGAAGAAAGTTTGTGCTGGACCGCACGTTTCCACGCACCCGTGTACGTGTATATAAGTGTACCTACATCCACGAGGGAGTAAAAAATCTGGAGCGGAGCTCGCGCGTCGTGTGGCACACGTCGTTTTTTTTTTTTTTTTTTTTTTTTTTTTTCATAAAAATACACGAGTAGGTGCGCGTATACACGCTGTGATTTGAGCTTGGCCAAGTGGGCGGTATTATTTTTAGCAACCGGTAAAGGGTTTCGCGCGAGGGCAGTTGTCGCTCCTTTGCTATACTTGGGACCTTTACTGCTTCGAGTGCTCGTACGTGCGATCGCGTTTTAAACGAAAGCGGAAAAAATAACAGTGTAAATCACGACCAACACTCGCGAGCTGCGACGGAATATTCGTATACGCGTGTCCCTGGTCGTGTGTAGCTCGATGTGTACATGTAATTTTGTTTTTTTTTTTATGTTAATTTAACAATTGTTATTTGAAAGGCATCAATTATTCGTCTCAATAACTTGCATGACCCAAGGAGTATTGTGAGACAAAACATAAAATCTTTAATAACGTGCACACACATAGAGGTTGAAAGTGATTTTTAGCTAAGTATTTTTATCCCAATGGAGATAATCGTTTCTGTGAAACTCCTAAGCATAAGATTGAATATCCTTGCTTCTTAATACTTTTTTGCAGGAACCCCCGCAATACCTGCGCCCAAGCCCCGACACCGAGCGACCCAAAACGAGTCCTATAGTTTTAATCGCTCGAAAAAACGATCCTCGAGTCGTCCCAGCGAAAGATAAGCGCATGTGTACGAGTAAAAGCCATGGTGTCCAAAAGGGCAATTGAAACCCGAAGCGGGTGGATGGGGAAGCTTCGAGCGCATTCCCGCCAAAAGAGTCTCCCCTCCCGAATTTTGGTGTGCACGGCAAAGGAGCATCCCCCTCGGAAGCCCCGAGCGAGCCCCAACGGATAATATTATTCTAGGACGGGAAGACAAACTGTACGCGCCGCGGAAAAGCCGATCGAGTGTTTTTCTTCTCCCCCCCGTCTTTTTCTTCCTGGGCCCGCACCGAGTGCACGGTAGGTATATACTGTAACGGCAAATCTTTTTCGGGAGGAGGGGGAGACGAAGAACAAAAAAAAAAAAAAAAAAAAAAAAAAAGCATGGAATTCTCACGAGCTGCTGTTTTTTTGTGGCTCGAGGGAGCGTACAATGCATTTTCCGCGAGATACTCCTGTTGTTGCAAGAGGATCTCACCCCACGGGCCAATGATGCACTTGGATTTTGTGGGGCCGCAAGGTTTTCGTACATATAACGTGTGGGTTTCGGGTGCGAACGGTAGCCCTTTGGCGAATGTGACAACGAGAGGGCGGAGAACAATACGCACGACAAATATTTTCGCTCGGCCCGAAGAGTGGCCCGATCCCCGGGTGTAGGTATAGTTTTTACCGGGAAACCATACCTTGTTTTGCTTCCTCCGGGACACGCCCACTAATAACCTCGTGGTATATATATACGCACTTGTGCGCGCGCGTATTTGTTGTTTCGAAAATCATTTCCTTGGACAATTCGCGTGTACAATGTACTTCCGGATCGAGGAGCGTCACCTTGGAATACATAATCTCCCTCCCCCCCTTGCGATGATTGGACTTGTTGATTTTTTGGAAATCTCCACTTTGTATGAAAATACACCATCAGGACCTCGTCGAAAGGCTCGACGTTTCAATGTACCAGCGGGAAGAAAGGAAAAGAAGAGGCCCAATCTCGCATGGCCCGATCGACGTGTTAAAAGAACCGTTTCCTCCGCCACCGCGATCTCCAGTCGACACAATGGCCCTGGTACCTGGAACCCCGTGACAGGGTATTTATATATTACCTATGTACATCTCTTTCTCATCCGACAGTATCGAGAAGCCAATAAACGCAATCAGGAGGGCGAGACTCGGAAAACGCGCTTTCGTTACTACGTTTCTTCTGTCGTAGCCCCCTTGTACTGTATACCCGCAGCGCTAAAAGTTACACCCTTATATAATCACGGGGAAGCCGATCTATATAAATTCAGCGCCCCAAAACTATAAAAAGCACACACATACAGAAATACGAGGGACCAAGGAAGAGGGGGTATACTCGCGCGTGTGGTCGCGCGCGAGTAAAGTGTCAATGGACGCGTCAATGGGTCCGGTGGGGGCGACCCGCTGACTTCTTTCCAAGGATTGATATATATATATGTATATCTGTGTTCTACTCGTGTGATATATATATATGTATATGTGGAGTATATTGTGCAGGGCGTGCGCGCGTAGGTGAGAGAATGCACGAGGTACAATAAAAGAAGGGCGCGAGAGTCTCAATTTGAGATCCATTCAGCGATCGGACGCGGGGATGATGGAGTCGCGTGGGTTTTTCGCGCCACGGGATGCCTTTTCCTCCCTTTTCATACTGGGCCTTTTTTTTTTTTTCCTCCAACGGTACCTCTGTGCGTGTGTATACCTCGACTGTATGGACTTTTCTTTGTGAGGTGGAAAAATTGTAGGCGCGCGCGTGCACCGATTATTGTGGGTGCTGGGGATGCGCGCCACGTGGGGTGACATTTCACGTACATGGTCGAGTTTTGCGAAAGAGATGCGTGTTTGTGGGTATAATATATGTATGTATGTATGTATGTACACTGGCGTGTGCCATTTTTCTTGTGCGTGACCTTTTCAGGAGGAAGAGAACAGGGAGAGAAAGGAAGCTTCAATTGGAGTGCGCGGTGTCGTGTTGGGTTATTGTGCGTAAGCCTCAAATAAGGCGGAGTTGTGGCTTTTCTTGCCCTCTTTTTTCCGGGGATACTCGGGCATTTTTTTTTTTTCTCCCTTCAACTGGCACCGTTTTTTTGATACTTCAGCCTCATTGTAGGAATGATTTGCGACATTCTTCACGAGTCTTCGTACATGTCTCGCGGATGAATACTACACGAGAGAGAGGGGGGGGGGCGTGGTGGTAGATAATGCGGCCTTTTCTTCCTTGAGGAGACGCAGATGCTGGTGTTGTGGACCGTGAGTTATTATTCCTCTAGACAATCGAGTGTGGGCTTTGAGGTGCACCAGAAAGGGAAAACCATTGTTCGAGTTGCGCAATGGGTTTGTTTTGGAAATTGGTCATCTAAAGTACAGATGATGCGGGACCACTGGAACTTACGGAAATTTACGAGAACAACACATCGTACAGAGACAATAGTTTTTTCACTCGCTGAATACCGAATTCGAGGTAAAAACTGTTCTCTCACTTCATTATTTTTTTTCATTTGTTTGAACAGGGGCTTATTTATGGGATGAGAACAATGTTTACTGTGTTTGACACAAACAAGTAATTTTAACATTGGGAAAAAATTCTGCACCTAAAAAATAAGTACCGAGGTAGCATATTTTAAAGCACGTACGCTCTGTAACACAAAATCATCAGGGTCAAATTGAACTGGAAAATTTTTTTAATGCTATATGTACCGCAAACTACTTTAGGCTGATTGTCCACAATAAAAACGCTTATCAATGTATGAAATTAATAAAAAATGGAGTATATTGGTAAAAAAAAATAAAAAAGACTGTCGTATTTATGCATGTTAGCTAAAAAACATGTTTTACAGTGCATGAATCAGGTGTAGTTAAACTTCGTACAAGATTTTTAGGATAATCCATGGGACTACAGGATATGCTGTAACACTCGTGACTGGTATACATTTAATAAGAAATCATCTTTATCTGCAACATAGGCAATAATTCAAAATCATAAACTTGCGCAAGGACATGAGGTTAAGACAAAGTACATTGCGCTGGAGAAAATCAGCGTAATTACTCAAATTATTTTTTACATTTCACCCACGTCTTTTGTTGAAAAAAAAAAAAAAAAAAAAAAAAAAAAAAAAAAAAAGTACACCAAACCCCAAAGCTCTATTCTTACACAGTTTAAATTTACGAAGAAACTGCGTATAAACAGTGAAAAAAGTCAATTTGAGGCAAGCCATCGAGCTCGAGTCGAACGTGCATTTCTAGCTCCGCGGGGAGCATTTGACTTTTTCCAATGTTCTCGAGACCGCGAGTCTAGTTTACCGGTCCGTCCATTCACTCTTTTTCCTTCCGCGAGACACGTATGCACACACACACACACGCACGCGTCCTGACCCACTCGATTGTTGTGCGTAGGCTGCCTATTCATCGTCTCCACGTGTCGTCCAGCTCTGACTTTTGGCCCTTAGTCGTTATTATTACTTTTTTTTCTTCTTCCTCCCCTTGCGCTCCGTGTCTTCGAATTTCCATTATAAACACCGCGGCAAAATAGAGGAAAAGAGACGGTCACTTGGGGTATCCATTTCTCGGTCCGCTTGTTTCCCCCCTCTCTCCTTTAACGGCCTACTTTTGAGCCCGAAAATCCCGAACAAATATCGTTTTAATTGACAAAAAGACCGACGCACTGTCTCGCTCTCTTCCTCGCCTTTGGCTCTATTTTCCTTTTTTTTCCCTTTGTGTTACATTCAATCGTGAGTTTTTTCCAGCTCATTCCTTGATACTTTAAGAGGCATTCTAATATCGTCGGCGAAATGAATACCCTGCCTTGCAGAACTCTCTATTTTTACGCCACTTTTTTTCCCTCCCTCCTTTGTACCTCGAGCGAGGACATTTATTTCTTTTCTTTTTACCTTTGCGAACGCTAAGAAATATAATACTTGTAAAAACAACTCATTGTCCTACTCACTTCTGAAATAACAAGTACTTTTTGGAATAACAATAACAACTTTCATCTCCTACACGTTTCCAAGATTTTTTGCCCGATTATGGTATGATAACTACCAAGAAGATCACTACAGTGTGTTTATACAAAAACGGCAAAAATAACATTTATGTAAAAGGTTTAATAATAACTGTCAAAGTCAAACGTGGCTTACAACGTAATTTAATTAAACTGTTCATCACACTTTTACGATGACCATGGAATTGAATCTTACTGCCTTGGAAAATCCCAGAAACACGCAAACCTCGATTACTATCGGATAAACTACTTCAATATACTTCATAAATTCATAAATTGTAGTTTACTTGTAAGAGAAAAAAAAAGTGTTTTTATCCATCAATAAGTGAATAACGAGTATCTCATTGTATCGATGTAGCTCTGTCATGTGGTTTATGGACGAATTAATCCAAACAGGAATTAAATACAATTACTTTATCAAAATCACAACTAATTACACTAAAGTATTGATGAAGCTTCTTTACATTTGTGTCTCTCAGTTATTTAGGACGTATCTTTGAAAGAGTAGGATGATCAACAACAAATGAATTTGAATAAATAAACATTGATTAAAAGTGAAAAACGTGACTTTTCGTTCAACGGAAAACCAAAACTAAACTTACGCGCCACACATTTCAGTTCATAAAAATAAACGCGTGCCAATCTCAATCAAAAGCGTGCGTAGCCAGAGAGTAATTCTTCCGTTTGCTCCTTCGATCGATCAAACGAGTCTTTTCCATGTACACCCGTAACACTACGTGTATGCAAGAAAAGAAGAACCCAAGCAGATCAACCATTCGATCACCGGCACAAAAGGTTGCACAGAAAGTCCCCAAAAGTATTCAATCTTCCTCCAAGCCTGGATCCACTCGCCTCTACCTTAGGCCTCCTTCGACTCCGCAGCTCAGCGTCCAACCTCATCAGTCGGAAGTACAGCCAGATCTGGAGCACAGCCGCCAGGGCTTTCGCGTGGTTGTCCTCGAACAGAGAACCCATGGTCGTCCGCAACTTGTAGTAAATCATCGCGTAGATAAACAGGTAAAAGTCACAGTCGACGTGACCAAAGCTCGAAACAAAGTGGGACTGGGGAAGTACGGCCAGAGCCTCGACGAAGTAGCCAAGAGTGCGCTGGTAATCCCGACACCAGTAACAACTGAATATACTCCCCGAGGTTGCCATTGCGTACACCCGTAGCAGCTTACCGAAGCTGAAAATTCATTCATCGACTTGACACGTTGGCATGGCAAATGATACGAAAGATTTATCTATTGTTTACTCGTCGTCGTCCATTGCACGTTGGTTGGTACTGTAGAAAATGGTTGTTAAAGTTGCTGCGGCACCAAACATCCCTGCGAGCAGCCATATGTTTGGTAATTTTCACGGATGGCAGATAGCTTCATGGGCTCTTGGATGCTCTGGTTGAGGAAACCGACTAAGTACAGGATTATCGTTTTTCTACTGATGTCTGGATCAAACAGTTACAACACGTTCATGAGGAAAAATATATATTTTTTTTTTAATTTTTAAATCGCAATTCGGCTTATCAGAGGCTTTGCGATGAACTGCTAATCTGTAGATAGAAAAACTGCGCCAACAAAATACCGAAACAACCGTACGAGGCGACATTGCAGGTTGTAACTGACATGGCGGAACTTTAAACTGCACAGTCTCTGACTTTGTACAAAATTGTCGAGTTTGATACGCACTTTCGTTTATCGTCGAGCTAAGAGTCACGCGATCGATTGTTGACAAACAGTAGCAACAAAAGCTTATCATCTCTCAGCTAGAAATGTAGTTTCAAGCGAGTTTTCCACGAACGACTTTTCTTTAATAAATGTTAAAAAAGTTAAAATTGTTTATAAAAGATGTCGATGTGCTGTAACATTTGGTACGATTTTTGTCAAAAGCTGTGTACCAAATTTATCAAATTTTTCTCTCGTAGATTACTGGTATATTACTATATTGATCTTGGGTTGTACAAAAATAAATAAACTCTCAATTCCACAACACTCGAATTCAAGACGATATTCCTATATTGTTAGAACAACCAAATGTATTCATATAAATATGATCCGATTTTATGAAACCAAGTTCCTAATTCCTTGTAAAATAAAAAATTCTAGTCATCCCTCTGCAATAAAACCACTAATAAGTTTATCGTTTTATCGTGTAATGTTTCAGTCCGTCTTTTTAATTCCATACGAGTTAAAAAAAATTCGATTGGAATAGCCCTTAGTCACTGCAAGTATACATGCCTACTTTGAAAACAGTGAAACTCTTGTAAATCTCATCCCCCGGGGCTTCCTTTTTTTTTTCCACCACCTCACGATACAAATCACTCAGTTTTACAAACAACACTTTAAAAAGCAATCCATCAAGGAAGGAAAAAAAAAAAAAAAAAATCTGCAAATTCAGCATCCATCGACACGTACACGCGGACACACGCAGCATGTGGAGACACACACGTGCGCGCACAAAACCATCGTCTACCCTTATCTGGCTCCCCTCCGCTCGAATTACACGAAACAAGGCCCATAGAAGCCCTCCTCCATTGTGGAAACGTAATATTATCGCGCAACGCGTTGTATTACGCTCAGAGAGAGGGAAACTGCACCGCAGGAGAGCGATCCAATCTGTCCGATGCGTTTCCCTTTTCGCTGCCCTACAGAGACGAGGGAAAAGGAGAAGGGCGCAATAGGAGATTCTTATCGACGACGTCGCTCTCGCGATCCTCTTTTTGTATCGTATATACCTATGCACGTACGCTCATACGCTTGGGCAGAGAAGAGAGGCACGCGATCGGCGAGGGAGAAAGGGAGCTGCGATCATCACTCCGCGGGACGTTGTTTTTTTTTTTTTTTTTTTTTCCTTGAGCGGTGGTGTTACTAAGAGCGAAGGATTTTTCTTTTCTATGAATTTTTAAGAAAATTTTTGAGAGGATGATATCTCGCGCCTTTGCGTTATCGTGATTTTGAATTATTCTCGCGCGCTCAGGGTGAAAGTGGATGCTGGGGTACGAAAAAAAAAAAAAAAGTTCCCCGTATCGACGATTTTTTATACGTAAGCCTTCTCTTGCTGACTGACGAAGACGGACGACCTAAAGTCTTCTTTTCTTATATTTTCTTCCAAAAAAAAAAAACGCACCTTTGGAATAAAAAAAAGAGATTTTTAAAGGCTTTAAAAGTTATCAAAATAATTTAAAATGGACTTGGGGATACTTCAAAGGCAAGAAAAGTCTTAAGCGACTACGAAACCATTCCTTAGGCGTAATAAAGGGTTTGTGTTGTTAACTAAGTCTGTACCCTCATTACGTGAATTTTTTAAATACTTTTAAGTCACCAAAAGTTCGAAAAGACTTTGGGCCTTTCATTGAGACTTTGTGCCCCGTAAGCCTCGATTTCTCAGTAAGTTTAGATCAGAGTAAAATGATTATGGATGAAAATCGAAAGAACATTTTCTTACAGCGGTAGCACATCTTAGTTATTCAAAGAATGCGAACACAATCCATTTCCACTAGCTGCTCTCGCAGTTTTATCGGAAAATACAAGCAGATACTACATCAAACAGTCAATTTTTCATCTAGATAATAATATTCAACGTAAAACACATACAATTAGCCCAGAAGCGTATGGCACGAGAACACAAGTAGAAAACGTCCCCAAAGACATTTTTATTAGTCAGAGCGAGAAAAATGGCCATTCGGAGACACAAAGATGCAACCCCGATATCTCGCCCCAAATGCTTGTAAAAGACGGAAAAGAAAGAAAAGCCTCGGCTTAATTTACTCGTTGGGCCCGAAAAATTTACATGGACGAACGACCCCACGAATCGCGTCAACCACACGTGGTGGTGCTTCGAGCTATCTCGTGGTTCGATCGTTGCGTCTTACCGGGAGGGCATCGAAGGGGCTGCAACCTCGCGTACCCCCACACGCTCGCGAGGACATAATTTTCCCTCAAGAAAGAGAGAGACGGAGCCGTAAAGAAGGAGCCAGCGTTTTATCGAGTTGACGATCAAGCACTTAGTGTCTTTATTTTTTTTTCCCTTCCCTTTGTGGGTGAAATATCCCAAGAAAGGAAAAAAAAAAAAGATAGGAATTGATTTTACGAGCTTTTTCGAGCGGTTCTGTGGCTAAGGAGCTTTTGTCTCTATTAGGAGGTGCTTGGATGCACTTGAAAAAGAGCCCTCGGAGGATCGAAAGTGTGAAAAACTTCACACGCTTCTCGCACCTCTTGTATTTTCCGTCAAAGAGCGACTGTCTCGGAAAATTCAGCGAAATCCCTTCGATCCACAGATGTGTCGGCACTCTTACATATACGGAATCTATGAAAGGAATACGTTCCCGATACATCAAACTTTGAACTCTCACCGATTTACTCGGGAATTTGTAGTTGGAATATACAAGTATACGAGAAATAAGAAAAGTACATTGGTAGCTTATAATTACGTAAGAGTATGATAACTATTTATAAAAAAAAAAAAAAAGAAAAAGTACAAGTCGAAAAATTCAGTGACAACTTATTCGATTTTGTCAAGTTGACTTAGGTAACTGTGTAATATTTTCAATAGTTATAAGTAAAAGTGTAATTAAACAGTAGTCAGGACCACGTTATGGCGTTACATGGTGCAATTTTACTAAATTGCTTCTAGAACTATTTCTACTCAAGACTCAATAAAATTCATGATCATAAACAAGATTGAGTCTTTTAATAGAGTCACTAATCGAATCCTGACGAAAATTAACAGCAATTACAGGTGAAATATTTTTTAATAATGATAATAAGGGACTATTTACTCTGATAGACATCATGTCAAAGAGCACATCGATACCATTGAAATTCATATCGATACTTATGTGATTTACGGTTTTTTTATTCATAAAAAATGACAATGATGAAACACCTGAAAATTCGTGACTAGCAATTAGTTTCATTATATCAGAGTACTGTGAATAATTAGAACTTTTTGTCATCACTCGTCCACTCATTTTCCAAACTTTATTATGTTATGTCCTTGTCGATTTTCCTTTGCGTCGTAAAGGATACTTTTGTTTGACGTTTTTGATTATCTGCTTGACAGGCAAACTGCAATTGAATTTTTCCTTGGACAATATCAAAACTGTGATTCAAAAAAAGTAAAGTACGTACAAAAAACCTTAGAGACATAGAGAAAAAAGATGTATTTCACTGATATCTGCACACGCAGATGAAAACAAATACACCCAAAAATTTATAAAACCAGTCAAACATAGGTGAAACGAATGGCAAAGGATAATAGAATATATTGAATTAAGGCATAAAAAATTTCATTAGATCCATTCGAACCGTAATTGATTATATCCCCGCGAAGAAAAGAAAAAAAAAAAAAAAACATAATATCAAAAATAACAAGGAACGCGTTTCCTTTCCAGAATACACGCAGGAACTATAACCACAGAGGTGTTTCGCGTATGTAAATTGATTGAAAAATCAAAATCCGGGCAGGAAAAAAAAAGCCATTACCCGTCCAGCGGTCGTTAATCCAAAACCAGAATGATCCAATAATTATGAATTCGACGGCCCTTAGCTGCATCCGAAAGAAAGGGAAGAAAGGAAGACGGGAGAGAGAGAGAGAGAAAAAAGTCAGCAGACTTGGGCAGTGAGAAGCACGGCAACAAAAGCAAAAGGGCGCAGCATCCAGAAGCAGCTCGAGGCGCGTATACGAGCAAACTCACACGCCCCCGTGCGAGAGAGAGCTCATCTCTCCGCCGCCGCTGCTGCTGGCGGTCCGAAAAAAAATTTCCCCCCTATACATCCCTGGTAGCAGCGCTGGGCGAGCGAGTTGTCTGTGTGTGTGTGTGTGTGTGTGTGTGTTGTAGCGCCACACGCGCTCCTCGCCAAGGAAACGCATCGCGTGCGCCGAACGAGAGCACATACAGAGGATATTAAGGATTGCTATATACATACGCGTGTGAGCGAAAGAAGAAATGCATATATACGAAGCTGAGAGGAGGAAAGAGATCGGCATCATTGCTGCCGGTGCAACCGAATACATTACGGGGTCCCGACTCGCCTTTCCTTCGGTATATACAATATGTACGTATACAGGCCCTCGAGCCGGTCCCTATTAAAAGTCCATAGGAGCCCTCTCGCAGGGCCTTTTTCTATACTCGCTGCTTCTTCTTCATCATCATCATCGTCTTCCTCCTCCTCCTCCTCCTCCTCCTCCTCAAGTGAGGCGCATTTCGGATGTTGCTGCTGCCAAGGATGTACACTGCACGCGTCGCTCCACTGACGAAACGTGCTTTTGCTATACAAAGCTGGCGCAAAAAATTAATTTCTGTTTATTTTGTATATTAATGGGGGGGAAGGAGGACCGGGGTGTTTTCGTGTTCTGTTTATGATTTTTGTTTTTGGTGCACCAAAGCTCGGAGGACATTAATGAGAGGGAGAGAGGGATACACGAGGAGTTGGCCGATTTTCGAGGGAAAGTATAGGAGATCGGCCCCTAGTAATTATGGTAATCGTTGCCTATTGGTTGGAAAAACAAGTATATAGCACAAAAAGTTTTTTTTTTTTTTTTCAAAATCTTTAGTAAGATATATAAGTATTTAGTAATATCGGATGTTGTAAGACAATTTTTTTGGCTAATTTTTATATTGTTTTTTACATAATTTAGTAAAATATCTGGAAATTGTTTTTCCCCCAGATAGGATCTCCGACTGCTAACCAGAAAAAATAAAGTCATCATACCAAATTCAATCTCAATCGATTACGTTAGTTGGAACACTTGATTACACACAAAATGCAAATTATCAAGCCCAATTCACTTTGAGCTCAAATTTTTTCCATCGACAAAAATAACAACGACACTCCTGTGGAGCAATGGTATGACTTATAAAGAAAAAACTCTACTGGCGATTGTTTCAAGTGCCAAACAATTCAGGGGTACACCAATCTAAAGCTCAAAGCCATAAAGCACGCAGCATATATCGCACCTTTCGACACGTCCATCCAGAGATAGAGAGAGAGGGAGAGAGAGAGAAGTGCAGAGATTTCCAAGTACAACCCGGCGCATCATCATCATCTCACCGATCCAATTATTTCGCGAAGCCGAGAACGAGAGAAGGAGGAAGAAAAAAAATAACCGGATGGGGGGGTGGGGGCAATCGCGAACAGAGCGTTCTCGAATTATCCCCATTATCACCCCTAAATGATCTGCATTAGCTCCCCCGAAGAATTTAATCGCGGCCTCATTACGCCCGAACGTATATATCCACAAGCGATACGTGTATATATATGTATATATATATATACACGTGAACCCGAAAAAATCGATTTACTGCTACGCATTACGCGCATGAAAAAGGAAATCGATGCCCGAGAGGGAGATTCATTTCGGGCATCGTAGGAGGGTTGTACGGTATCGGTCGCCCTCCAGCCACCTGACTACGTCTCGTCTCGCGTGACCTCAACAGCGAGCCTTCCTCGAGTGCGGCACTTGTGGGTATATATATATATATTTTTTTCTGCTGCTCCTTTGCTTTGTCTCCTTAATCTCGTTTTCGGACCGTTACGCGTTACGCAGCTTTCGGAACAAAGGCCCAGCAACAACAACTTCTTGTTCTCCCCCCTCCCTACTTTTTCTCTGCACGGTTGGTTTGTTCTTTTATCGGGTGTACGTGTACCCCGTTTTTCTGCGTTGCTCCGAATTTTTCGTTACCCTGCACCTCTTTCCCTCTCCCTCTGACGTGCTTATTTTTCGGGGGTCCGTGGAGAAGTCGGAGGCGTGCCTTTTTTTCAAGGGTACGCATCCAAACGGCTTGGATGGATCCTTGTTTCCGTCAATTAGTGTGTACAAGATACGGCGGAATGAATTTCCATTGCAAGAAGAAAAACTTTGGTGTCAGTCCAATACGTGGGGGAGCTATTGGGTTCAGCGAATGATCAGGAAGGGTTCGATCGAGCCCAGCTATAGACTTGTGCCATATTTCGTACTTTCTGCTTTCGTGGATCTAATTGCTTTATAAAGATGTACCCTTATTTCCACCACAGAAGGTACAAGTAATTTTATTTCATGAAGAAAGCGTCTGAGATATAGGTTATGTTTTTATAAAAAAGCTTCTTTAATTTAATTTTTTTTCAAAACCATAATATTTGAGCGTTTTTCCATGGTTTCCATTAGTTCTATTTGAGAAATTTCATCGATTCTTTTAAATAATATAAAAGCATACAACGGTAAAATATCTTTCGCTTGACATAACCTCTTCTTTCCACGTTTTCTTCCCTAAAATGACTCTTAGCGTTTCATTATTTATCTTTTGTACATCCTTATTTTTTTAAGTATTAAAAATAAACACCTGGACATAAAATTTTGATTAATTACTCAATTTCTTCGTTATCTGACACCTTATCAGTGGGATTATTAATTTCGATTAACTAACCTTGTAATCATAAGGAAACCATAGCTGTGCAACAGATTTTTTGTACATTAAATTTTTTTATATGATTACAAATTATAAAATTTGAGATAAAAATTTTACTTGCAATAAAGAATTCAACTAAAAGTTGGACAAGTATCTTGTTAAGCCAAAATAATTTTACGTTGAGATCCATAGATAAAAGAAATCATGAAATGCTTGAATTCCATTTACATCAGCCACTAATGATGGACGATTATACTTTTTCATAAGTGATTGAGCAAGAAGTTGGTTGGTAAGGGGATGAAAGGATTAATTGCAAATGAGCACACAGATTTAATTAATGATATAACTTCTTATTTAATGTAAATAACGATTGATCGTCCGATCGATATAAAAATATATATACAAATTTATTACAGCCATACAATAATTTCATCGCAGTAGCATCTGTACATACTTGGAGAGAGCACATCATCCTCATCTCGCTCACATTTTACTTTAAATTTTTTTTCTCTCTCTTCTTTAAGGCACTAAAACCAACGTGGAATTTCATCCCCGCGTCTGATAGACTCGCTTACAAACGACGTGTACAAAAAATTAATCGTAAAATATTAAAAGTTATAAAAAAAAATCTCAAATATCGGATGCTTACTCTCTGTGAAAAAACTCGCAGCAGAGCATTCAGTTTTTGTTTTTTTTTTTTTTTCATAAAATGATATGTCATAAATTTTTTTTCCATCCTCTCTCCCGTACTTGATGGCTTAAATTTTTTATCGCTCGTCGCAACGAGAATTCACTCGGGACGCACCTCCTCCAAGTAAATCGAGTCTGATGCATGAAAACTGTATCCTTTTATTATTTTTTCTTATCTCCGTTGCCCCCTCCTTATTTACATGGTATCGTATACGCTCGGCGCTGGTGCCTCGCTGCGGTAACCGAACACGCTGTGCAATTTTGTTTTTTTTTTTTTGCCAAAAAAACTTGAATCAAATGCAAATAGCGCGATAAATACTTGCTGGACTGAAAGAGATGAACATCAAACCACAGTCACTCGAAAACCGCCCCCGTTTGCCCAGCGCTTTTTTGTACATATAAATATATCGGTTTTTACAATTGTCTACGATTTTCGTAAACGTGTACTCTCTACAGATAACGTAATCACCGGTCATCAAAGTCAGGTATTGGCTTGAAAATCAAAAGATCGTACTCTACGACGTTTACATGTACTATTTACAAATGCACAATTGACTAGATATCTCTACAAGTCCCTCTAAAAATCTATATGTACACTGCGACCTGGTTCTCCTTTTGTCTGGTCTCTCCGGCTGCAATTTCTGTAACAAAAAAAATAACAATACCACCATGAGTAAAATTTTCGTTATACCTGTAAGAGACGATGTTAATATTCTTAAGCTTCAGGGAGGTAGCGATGAAAAAAAAAAAAAAAGAAAATTATCAACGCTCGCGGCGATTACCATAAAAACGAAGGAATAAAGAGGGTCTCGAATATCAAAGCCACCGTGGAATCTGCATAACTAATTCAATTGAAGCATGAAAAAAAAAAAAAAAAAAAAAAAAGGTAGATAACAACAAAGCGCAACGACCTTCCTCGCTTTTAATTTCAAACTAAAGGTGCATATACATCCCGCTCGGCAAAGAGCGAGTTAGCGCACGGGGGATGATTTCGGAGGAAAGAAGGGGTGACGAAGTTTACCGGTTCGGCTACGCCGATGGGATGCATTCGTGTTAAATGCAGCGAGTAGTAGAGGGTCGGTGGGGTGGTGAAGGGAGCATCCTCGGTCTGCCGGAGCGAGAGGGTTGAAGTGGTTGCTGAGTGGAGAAATTAACGCGCGCTCAGGGACTTTGACGAGGGGACACGCGAGGCGAGCTTGTTCCAAAACAATTTTTTTTTTTTTTTTTTCATCATTTTGAAAAAAGATAACTGTCGTCTGTGGTAAATTCAAAGAGATGGACGATCGGTATCGAATTGAACGAGGGAGGTATCGAAAAAATGACCCCATATGAGGAAACTGAGATGACGGGGGCAAAAAAAAAAAAAAAGAAAAAAAAAGATACGTGCGAGATGCGTCGAGGGGAGGGACAATAGCCGCGAATAAACGTGGGTCCGCGCATGCAGGCTCGGAAATCTCGGTTATCCGGGCGTAACGAAGTTGGACGTACGAAAACCCGGGCAGAACGAAAAAACCTATAGAGGGAAAAAAAAG